>NC_141697.1:746012415-747307841 GCF_964263255.1 Lissotriton vulgaris | reverse complement strand
TATGAAGAGTGGGCGGCCCCCTAGTGTGAATACCAATGTTGCGTGGCTCTCAGCACGGCCCCCTGGTGTGAATATGAAGGGTGGGTGGCTCTCAGCCTGGCCCCCTAGTGTGAAAACCGCTGGGTGTGCTTCTCTCAGCACGGCACTTGAGTACCTCTCAAGTTTTTTCAACACGGAGGGGCATATGCTCAAGGACACAGCACCGAGTTAACAGCACTTTATCGCAACCAAAACGGTGATAAATTTAACGCACCATTCACAAGCTGGAGCAAACAGCCCATATCACCAGTTTACAGCGATAGCAGCCTCAAAAAGCATCGCCAAGGAAGACCCCAGCAAATATTGCTAATGAAATGTAGAGTAGGCGTTCCCATGCAAAAAGCAGCAAAAACACCACTTCCCAACTTTCTCAACTACCAGCAAGATCGGCAAAGAGAGTACAAAACAGGTGCTAAGGAAGTTTACACCTGCTTTGACCCGGTGTAAAGTCAGACTACAACCTGCAACATGAAATGGAGCCCAGCCCACAGCCACACCTCAACGACAACAGATGTAATGGAGCCAACGATCATGCAGCTCAGACACCCAAAACTGCCTTGACACCCCTGCCACCAGCCCCTTGTCAGTCATCCCCGCCTCATTCCCCAACAAACAAATGTGACAGCAACCTTAGGAAATCTGGAACATAACAAATCGGCTGATGTCACACAATTAAAATAAAAAAGATGCATGTGAGGTTGGAAAAATGAGAATCTCAGTCATCTATGGATTTACATATAAAACCTTTTATTTAAATAAAACAACAAAATTAAAGTAGAATTAGCCATGGCGTGTCATCCCTTGACAATTTTTGAATCACAACCTGCAAGACAGAAAGACAGACAAGATTGTGCATCATGCGCCCATCAAAGGAGAGAGAGAGAGAGAAAGTGAGAAAGAGTGAGAAAGAGGAAAGAGAGAGAAAGAAAGAGTGAGGGAGAGAGATAGAAGACAGAGAAAGAGAGAAAGAGTAAAAGAGAGAAGAAGAGAGAGAGAAAGAGTGAATGACAGAGGAATAGAGAGAGAAATAGAGAAACTGTATGAGAGAGAGGAAGAGAGGGAGAAAGTGATAGAGAGAGGAAAGAGAGAGACGAGAGAAACAGTGTGATAGAGAGAAAGGAAGAGATAGAGAGTGAGAGAGAGAGAGAGAGAGAAGGAAGAGAGAGAGAAAGAGTATGAGTGAGAAATAGAAAGAGATGGAGAGGGAGAGGGAGTGCTGACACTGTGGACAAAACCATGACAGCTCACTTTTCTTACAGTGGTGTGTCTTTAACCACATGCCAGGACATAGTGCAGCCCTCAAGCTTACTCATCTGAAAATAGTATAGAATCAGTAATGGCAAAGAACATACAACTGCACACAGATTAATTGCTGTTCCGCCCGTGCGCACCCAGGCTGCTGCACCCCAGCTACTCCCGCCGCCCAGAGGTGTCTGTCTGCCACTGTGCACCCAGGCTTCTGCACCCCATCAACTCCTCCCGCCCAGAGGTGTCTGCCTGCCCCTGCGCACCCTGGCTGCTGCACCACATCCACTCCCACTGCCCAGAGGTGTCTGCTCGCTCCTGTGCACCCAGGGCTGCTGCACAACATCCACTCACACCGCCCAAAGCTGACTGCTCGCTACTGCGCAAATAATTCTCTGCTCACCTTCTGCCACCGGCGTGTATCTAAGAGGGCCCACCACGTGTCGAAGCAACCTCCTCAGCCGTTGCAAACACGTGGTCGAGCCGAGCTCACATTCAAATTGGGTCTTGATTGCCAGGATGGTGTATCAAGGACATGCATCATTGCAGGCTGCACACCCTCCCAGCTCTGGTGGCACTAACTCAGTGGAACTCAAGGGGGAACAGCGTTTACAACGCAACTTTTACCACGCACTACCTTTACCACGCAACTTTTATAACTCAAGGATAGGGAATGATTTAAATTACTATCCAAAACCTTCCCTACTATCCACGGGGACTGGAGTTAAAATAGTAATTTAAACAATTCACGATCCAGCGCCCCCCAACGCAAGTTGTTGTAACGACTTGCGTTGTAAAAGTTGCGTGGTAAAAGCATGGGTTGTAAAAGCCATGCGTATAGTAACGACATACATCCAAACTCAAGTCATCGCCACGGGCGGGAGGTCTGAGTTGGCGTGGGTCATCAATCTGTGAATCACAGCCTGCAAGACAAAAAACAAGATGATATTGAGCGTCATGCTTCCATCAAAGTAGAGAGAGAGAGAGAGAAAGAGTGAGGAAGAGAAAGAGAGAGAGAAAGAAAGAAAGAGTGAGAGAGGAAGACCGTGAGAAAGAGAGAAAGAGTGAGAGAGAGAGGAAGAGAGAGAAACAGTGAGAGGGAGGAAGAGAGAGAGGAAGAGAGAAACAGTGTGAGAAAGAGGAAGAGAGAAACAGAAAGAGTGAGGGAGAGGAAGAAAGAGAGAAAGAGTGAGAGAGAGAGGAAGAGAGAGAGAGGAAGAGAGAGAAACAGTGTGAGAGAGAGGAAGAGATAGAGAGTGAGAGAGAGAATAAGAGAGAGAGAAAGAGTGTGAGGGGGAGAGAAAGGAAGAGATTGAGAGGGAGAGGGAGTGCCGACACTGTGGACAAAACCCTCACAGCTCACCTTTCTGCCACCGGTATGTCTCCAACCATGTGCCGGAACAGAGTGCATCCCTCAAGCTTACTCATCTGAAACATAGTATGGAATCCGTAATGGCAGAGTACATACAACAGCACACGCCTAAATCGCTCTCCTGCCCCTGCACACCCAGTCTCCTGCAACCCATCTACTCCCACTGCCCAGAGGTGTCTGCCCGCTCCTGCCCACCCAGGCTGCTGCACACCATTCACTCCCACCGCCCAGAGTTGATTGCCTGTTGCTGCACAAACAAGCCTCTCTGCTCACCTTCCACCACTGGCGTGTGTCTAAGAGGGCCCTCCACATGCCAAAGCAACCTCCTCAGCCGTTACGTACCCGCTGTCAATCCAAGCTCACAATTGGGTCTTGATTGCCAGGTTGGTGTATCAAGGACACGCATCATCGCAGGCTGCACACCTGCTCAGCTCTGGTGGCACTAACTTAGTGGAACCCATGTCATCACCACGTGGTGGGAGGTAAGTGTTGGGGGAGTCGACAATCCGTGAATCACAGCCTGCTAGACAAAAAGCAAGATAAATTTGTGCGCCATGTGTCCATCAAAGGAGAGAAAGAGAGAAAGAGTGAGAGAGAAGAAGAGAGAGAGATAGAAAGAACGAATGAGAGAGGAAGACAGAGAGAAAGAGTAAGAGAGAGAGAAAGAGTGAGAGAGAGATAGGAAGAGAGAAAAAGAGAAAGAGTGAGAGGGAGAGGAAGAGAGAGAGAAAGAGAGAAACAGTGTGAGAGAGAGGAAGAGATAGAGAGTGAGAGAGAGAGGAAGAGAGAGATAAAGAGTGTGAGGGAGAGAAAGGTAGAGATGGAGAGGGAGAGTGAGTGCCGACCCTTGACAAAACCCTCAACGCTCACCTTTGCACCACCGGTGTGTCTCCAACCACGTTCCAGGATATAGTGCAGCCCTCAAGCTTACTTATCTGAAACATAGTATAGAATCAGTAACGGCAGAGTACATACAACTGCACATACCTAAATCGCTGTCCCGCCCCTGCGACGCCACGTGGAGGTAGGCCTGTGCTGTCCGATGGCTCAGTCCTACACTGTGGTCCAGCAGGGCACATAAAACCTGAGCTGTCCGAACCGCCAGGATGGGGCATCATCGCAGGCTGCACACCCGCTCAGCAGTTATAGTACCCCTACCACAGTGCACCGAAAGTCACTGTCCCTTGGCTGTGTGCCTGTGCCGACGGCAGTGCATCCGGTGCCACCAAGTCTGTGCCCCAAAAGTCATGGACCCTGTATGATTGGGTAACGTGGTGCGGACGCCATCATGTCACCTCCGGGGCGGCGGAATATGTTGTCGTAGGCCCCTGTACCCCCATGCTCACATACACACCACATGGATACACCCCGAGAGAGATTGGAAATGGCATTGAGCACGTGCGCCCAGCCCTTTTTATTGGCAGGGTCATGTGTCCTGTGACACCTGTGCTGCATGAGTGTGGTGTGGGTGTAAACCGGCCATGAGGGAGTGACTGTTGCATGCTGACAACTAGACCTGTGATCAGCAGATCACTACAGGGAAGACTTGGGACATGTGGCGTTGTAGTTGCTTCCTGTAAGCGGAAGCGGAGTGGACTGGCCTCGCATATGCCAGTCCTGCGTGAGGCTGTGAACAGTGACTCCAGAGTTCTGGGCGTGATTCCGTCCTGTGCTGTATGAGGAATCAACTGATGCAGGTGTCTCTGTTGTAGTGTTGGCGCCACGCGGGCCGCAAGCGCCAATGTGTAGGCCTGTGACACAAGTCCCACAAAATGGCCAACATGGAAGGTAGGGGGAATCACTGACCCTACATTCATCCGTACTTCCACACCTGTAAGATCGTGCACATGAGATATATGTGTGGATATTAATGATTATTACACATTCAATGGAGTGTTGCAACTGTAGCAATACAGGGCCATGCAAAGCCCAAATTTGGTTTTTGGGCACATCGAGGGTAGCCAATTAGAGCAAAGCTCGTGCTCAGGCATTAGGCTCCACCAACATATGTACTTATCCAATCACTCCGTCAATCCCCAAGCACTTATCATTTCAATATACACTCTCCTTGCAGTACTCTAATGATCCAGTCTCTACCTATCTACTTATACATTGACCTTGACAAAGTTACATAACCAAAGTTTTCCCCACTGCCAGAGTTAACATGGTTGTGTGCGCTGTCCACAGCACAATGTAATGTGGTAGGGCCCAGGGGCAGCATCGTGCATACATAAGGAACACACATACACAGTTAGATAGATAGTGGAACTGGGTATGGGCATGTGTGCTTGTCCCCTTTTTATTACCAGGGTCTCATGTTCAGTGATGTCTGTGCTGGGTGTGTGTGGGTGAGTGAATGCCAGCCCTCAGTGAATGATTGGTGCTGGCAACAAGTACATTAGTAATTATCGGATCACACACAGAGATTCATAAAGGGTCTGTGACTTGTGCTGCGCTAAGGTAGAGCAAAGCACACAAGATGATGGAAGGAATATTGCACAATGGCAAAACATTCACCCCAGTCACAGAAATGGGTTTAATCCATCGTTATTTTGCTCTCCAAGCCACCCCAGTTCAGACATATGCAAATCAGTCTTGACCCTGTGCCTCATGGGAACAGTCCAGCCCGAACTGCCAAGCCATGTCTTCCCTGGACCGGAATCAAGCATCCTAGGACCGGTTTCTGGCTATCAGCTGTCTTCAGCCAGGTTAGCTTTACTCCAGTGGCGTAGTGAGCAAGGGACCCACGTCCGGGCATACCCTTCCCACATAGGGTGAACAGCAAACACTCAAGATGATGGACGGAATGTTGCACAATGGCAAAACATTCACCCCAGTTACAGATCTGGGTTTAATCCATCATTACTTTGCTCACCAAGCCATCCCAGTTCAGACATGGCCATATGCAAATCAGTCTTGACCCTGTACCTCATGGAAACAGTCCAGCCCGAACTGCCAAGCCATGTCTTCCCTGGACCGGAATCAAGCATCCTAGGACCGGTTTCCAGCTCTCAGCCGTCTTCAGCCAGGATAGCTTGACTCCAGTGGCGTAATGAGCAAGGGACCCATGTCTGGGCATACCCTTCCCACATAGGTTGAACAGCAAAACACACAAGATGATAGACGGAATGTTGCACAATGGCAAAACATTCACCCCAGTCACAGATCTGGGTTTATTCCATCTGTATTTTGCTCACCAAGCCACCCCAGTTCAGACATGGCCATATGCAAATCAGTCTTGACCCTGTGCCCCATGGGAACAGTCCAGCCTGAACTGTCCAGCCATGTCTTCCCTGGACCGGAATCAAGCATCCTAGGACCGGTTTCTGGCTATCAGCCGTCTTCAGCCAGGATAGCTTGACTTCAGTGGCGTAGTGAGCAAGGGACCCACGCTGGGCATACCCTTCCCACATAGGGTGAACAGAAAAACACACAAGATGATGGACGGAATGTTGGAATGTTGCACAAGAGCAAACCATTAACCCCAAGTCACAGATCTGGGTTTAATCCATCGTTGTTTTGCTCACCAAGTCACCCCAGTTCAGACATGGCCATATGCAAATCAGTCTTTACCATGTGCCTCATGGGAATAGTCCAGCCCGAACTGCCAAACCGTGTATTCCCTGGACCGGAATCAAGCATCCTAGGACCAGTTTATGGCTATCAACCGTCTTCAGCCAGGATAGCTTGACTCCAGTGGCGTAGTAAGCAAGGGACCCATGTCTGGGCATACCTTTCCCACATAGGGTGAACAGCAAAACACACAAGATGATGGACGGAATGTTGAACAATGGCAAAACATTCACCTCCAGTCACAGATCTGGGTTTAATCCATCGTTATTTTGCTCACCAAGCCATCCCAGTCCAGACATGGCCATATGCAAATCAGTCTTGACCATGTGCCTCATGGGAACAGTCCAGCCTGAACTGCCAAGCCATGTCTTCCCTGGACCAGAATCAAGCATCCTAGGACCGGTGTCTGGCTATCAGCCGTCTTCAGCCAGGATAGCAAATTAACAATGGATTAAACCCAGATCTGTGACTGGGGGTGAATGTTTTGCCATTGTGAAACATTCCGTCCATCATCTCGTTTGTTTTGCTGCACTAAGGTAGAGGCACCAGATGTGAAATACTGCACAAAAGATTCTATTGTAAAGGGTCCATGACTTGTGGTGCACTGAGGTAGGGGCAGCAGATCTGAAATGATACACAAAAGAATATATCATAAAGGGTCCATGAGTTGTGGTGCACTGAGGTAGGGGCATAAGAAACATTTCACATGTGCACAGCCAGTGATGAGGCATGGTCCAGGAGGGCCACAGTGGTGGCAATGTCTGTTGCCTACTGGACTGCGTCATCTGCAATCGCAACTCAATCTGAATTGTGAGCCATGCTATCCGCAATGTAGATCGAAGGCAGTAGTCAACACAGACATCGCAGAATACTTTTTGTCACTTCCTCTTGACAAAATCCAAGTGCATGGAGTACAATCCTGTTTGCAATTGATACATCAAGACTGAATTCAAATTGTGAGCTCTGCTGACCGCAGTGTTGGCGTATGGAACAAAAGATGAAATATGTATGGACTACATGGTCGAAAGGTGGAGGTTTCAGGGGCATTATAGTTAGTTGCCTATGGACTCTGAAATTAATGAATCAAGACTGAATTTGAATTTTGAACCCTGCTGACCACAGTGTAGGTCAGAGGCAGAGGTCACAGAGGCCCACAACCATGTGGTGTTGACTTGAGCTGCACAGATTGGGAGCATTTGGTCTTCTTAACCGATTAAAGTCTCTTACACAATTTGCATCAATACTAATCTTGAATTGGAAGTCCTGCAGACCACAGTGTGGGCTGGAGGCAGTGGACAGGAAGGGCCCACAGCTACGTGGCGTTGACTTGAGCTGCACAGAGTTAGTGACACCTGAAGCACTCAGCATGTGCGCAGCCAGTGATGATGAGTGGTCCGGGCGGGTTGCACTGGTAGCAATGTCTGTTGGCTACTGGACTACATCATCTGCAATCGCTACTCGATCTGAAGTGTCAGCCCTGCTGACTGCAGTTTAGGTCAGAGGCAGCGGCCAGCAAAGACATCGAGGAATGCTTTTTGTCACTTCCTCTTGACGAAATCCGAGGACATAAAGTACGGGGCACAGCTACCTGACTGAGATCTTCCCTACTGCCTGAGGTAATATGGTTGTGTTCACTGTCCACAAAACTACAAGCACCAGCAGTATATGTACACATGGAGAGGTCTGTGTTCTGCATAGTGAGGTCTGTCCAGTACATCACCACTACACTTGGCATTGTGTGCATTGTTGTTGATGGGTGACTTACATCCTTCAAACATACTTGGTTGCAACATCTCCCAACTTAAACCAGTAAAAGACAGATGTTAAATTCTTACTCCTAACGTAGCTCTTCACCTGTTTTTGGATCGCATCGCAGATTTGGCTGGGGGTTGAAAATATCGGGAAGGGATGTTTTCCTGTTATATTTGCCCGGGAACGCCTACTCTACATATCATTAGCGTTAGTTGTCGCTCTTATCTGTGGCTATTTTTTTTGCGGAAGCTATTGCTGGAAAACTGATCATATCAGCAGTTTTCACCAGGTTGAAAATTGGATGAAAATTTAAAATCACAGAATAAATCATACGTTTAATGAACATTATAATTAGAAATTAGCATTTAAAAAACATTTGAAATTCACTTAGGCATGGTATAGTTAGAAATTAGCTTTTAAAAAACCTTAGAAATTCACTGAAAAAAAACATAGGTTTCAGGGACGTTATAGTTTGTTGGACATTCTTCTTGTGCAAAACCATAGAAATCCCCCCGGTAGAGTTAGTTCAGTTTACTATAAATCACGCACCCGCATTGCCCTGCTGTTGACTTCACATATTACATCATTCATGACATGTCAGTGATATCCCTGATGACATCTCAAATGACATCACTGATGGGGATGGGGTCCCGGGGGCCAGAAGTGGCATGGGAGGGGGGGGGGGTCGCTCGGCCCCAATCAATTTAATTTGATAAATAAAAAAACGGCAAGGCCGGCCCCAGAGGATGGGGTCCCTAGGGCCAATAGTGGTCGAGGGAGGGGGGCTATTAAATACATATATATTTTTTTAAAGCCCATTCCTGGGAATGGGGTCTCCCGGGCAAGAAGTGGCCTAGGGAAGGAGGGGCCCCATGGTCCACCTTCATGTCCCCCATTCCAATAAATACATATAAAAAAGGAGGCATGCCCAGGGGCATGGGTTCCCCGGGCCGAAATTGGTCCCAGGATAGGGCTTAAAAAGGGGAAATTGCCCTTGGGGATGGAGTCCCCAGGGCCTCAAAAATAGTAAAAGAAGGGGGGCGACACAGCCCCCCTTCTAAAAACAAAATTTTTAAAAAAGCAGGCATCTCGTTGGAGGCCTTGCCCCCTCCATGCACAACTCTGCAAAGGTGCCCCCTGGCACGATGTAAGTTGGGAAATTAAGTATCCATAAATATTGAGGGTCCCTGGGGGTCAACTAGCACACCAGTGACCTCCAGTAAGCATCACATAGCTGGTTTGCAGAGAGGTGGCCCGAGGCCACGCCCCTTTTTACAACACTATGCAAACTTCCCTTTTGGTGCACTGATGGCGGGGCAATGAGGTCCTCTTGTGTCCTGGGACCTCAGGACACAAGTGGATTTCATACCACAAGCAGCAGTGCGCCAGGAGTTGCATTTGCAGAGTTGTGTGAAAAGGAGGCGTGACCTCGGACTACTCTCAGCAATCCAGGTGTGTGGCGCTTACTGGAGGTACCTGGTGGGCTACTTGGCACCCAGGGAACCTCAGGAATGAAGGGGACATAATACCCCAACTTAGAACGTGCCAGGAGGCACATTTCCAGAGTGATGGGGAAAGGGGGCGTGGCCTTTGTACACTTCTCAGCAATCCCACTGTGTGTGGCTTACTGGAGGTAAGAGGTAGGCTAGTTGGCCCCTAAAGGCCACAAAGTGTGGCATATTCTTGTCCCAGAAAGTACTGTTCTTTAAAATCCAAAATGGAGAAAATCTCACCTGGAGCTTAAAGTCTGTCTAACCCAACCAACTGGTGTGGCTAACATTTCCTAACAATCCCCTTTTAGTCCCTCTGCTAATTCAATCACTGAGACTTCCAGCTGGCTGGGGAGGGCAGGAAACGGGGATGGGCTTGTTCCTGCCCTAAACTGTTATTCCTTCTTTGCATACCAGTTTAGTTACAGAGTCCCATTCCTGTCCTGTGCTTGGCAGCAGCAGTTCTCCTCCCATTAGATGTCTCCTTTGTCTCAATGCAGGCCACTTCACACCCCACCAGAGCAGTTTGGCTGAGCTTGTCAAAGGCTGTCCAATCAGGAGCGGCTGCTAGAAGGCTGGATTTGGCACAACTGTTAGGCAAGTCCTACAACGTTTTTATTGTCATAGGTATGATAAATCTAACATTGGCAAGTTGTTGGATTTATATGTACTATTATTTGGACACTTTGAAGAATCTTTTTAGCCCACTCCTGTCAATAGTTAGACCATATAAAAGTGTAATAAAGCCTCCCCATGTTAGCCTAGAGAGCTATTGCACTTCAATGGGGAAAAACAAAATTGGCAGTTTTTCCCTCACCAGGGCTTATAAAACATATTTTATAATGTCCCTGCCTATTGTTTTAAGCCATCCTAATCCTAGAGTGCCTAGAGAAGACCTAAGGAGTGACTTATATGTAAAAATAAAGTTGTTTAAGACTTTGAAAGTACCTTTAATTCAAAAGTCGAATGTTATTTTTAAAACAGCCTGCAAAGCAAGGCTGCCTTTAAAATGGCAGCAGGGAAGACAGCAGTGCATGCTTAAGTACATTAAATCTACCAGGCCTCTAAACCTACATGCCCCTCCATATACTAGGGGTTTACAGGTATGTTGCCAGTACCAGCTGTAATCATACCTAATTACAATGTACCTTTTACACAGAGCACAGGCCCTGGGTCTGGTTAGCAGAGCCCAGGGCACAAACAGAGTCAGAACAAAAGCATCTAGTAGTCAAATGGAGACAAAACGTGGGAGGACACTGCAAAAAGACCTGGGGCCTCATTTATGATGTTTTGCCATGGGGAAGCACAGCAGGCCTTCCTGCTGCGCTTCCCTACGGCAAAAGAAAAGGCCAGGAATGTACTGTATCTATAAGATACAGCGCATTTCTGTCCTCTTTTTACCTGCGCCGTTGCACAATGGGCTGCCTGCATTGAGGGGATGATTCTTTTTGAACAGGAAGGGAAACCTTTCTGTACAAAAATAACCACAAGAGGCTTTTCCTCTTTCTATGTGTGCTGAAAAGGAAAAACGAGGAGAAACAAAGATATTTATCCCCGTTGCGCCTCCCCTGGGGAGGCGTAAGCTTTTGGCACTGCCTCAGATTTACGATTTCTCGTAAATCTGGGGCAGTGTCAAAAGGCCATTGCACGCCCCTTTAATGCAGAACAATGCGTTAAAGGGATTGATATGTATCAGGCAGTATTAAGCCAAAAAAGTGGCTTAGTACTGCCTGAGAAATATCACGCAGGCTTCTCAGCCACGGAATGTCACCAGCAGTGACGTTCCAATGGCGCAAGGGGCCTCATAAATGAGGCCCCTGGTTTATCACACGGCCCACAGAGTCCAGAACTTTCCATCACAGAAATGTAAGTAAATATGTTTTCTTAATCGATATATGAGGTTTTCAAGGGATTTTGGGTAAAAAAAACCTGGTGCGAGTCACCCTGAATACCCCTAGGTGTACACATTTAAAAATGTCAGGTTTGCTTTGTTTCCTTAGGTGTAGGCTGAGCTAGGGTCCAAAATCAACAGCTTCTCGCATTGGAAAAAATGTGATGCGTCCATGTTGCGGTTTTGGCTGTTTCCTGTTGTGGGCACTAGGCCTACCCACACAACTAAGGTACCATTTTTATTAGGAAACTTGAGGGAAAGTCATGCAAATCACCCCACCGTGGATTCTCCTAGGTATCTAGTTCTAATGAATGCACATGCTCGTTAGGTTTCCCTAGGTGCTGGCTGAGCTAGAGTCCACAATCTTGAGCTACCCATATTGGAAAAAAGGGTCAGTTTTCATTGGAAAAATGTGATGCATTCATGCTGTGTTTTGCCTCATTTCCTGTTGCTGGCATCAATCTATCCCACACAAGTGTTGTACCATTTTTATTGGAAGACATGTGGGAGTATAGAATAGTAGAACATTTCTTATTAACAATTGTATTTTGCTGCCAAATGTAAGTCAGTGTATAAAAAGAAGACTTAAAAAAAAGTAACCTCTAAATCATACGCTAGAACGGGTACCCACAATTCAGAGATGTACAAATAACCTATGCTCCAAAATGCCACATCTTGTGCCCTTTTCAGAAATAAATGGGTTTCCTTGATGACCATCTTTCACTCTACCTATTTCACTATATGAATTAGAGTATACCCAGTACTCAATGAGAAATCATTGTACAGTGCAGCTCAGTGTTGGCTCTGGGTACCATGGGTTTTTAGAGAACCTACAAAACCCTATATATCCCCACAACCAGAAGGGACTAGTAGACATAATACTATATTGTTTTTCAAAATCGGCCATCGTGACAAAGAGTTACACATGAACATTTTGTCAGGAATGTATGTTTTTTCAATATTTATTTTTGTTTACAGTCATTTTCTTGAGAAAATGATGAGGAATCTACACATATGACCCCCTGCTAAATTAGGATTTTTTTCTACATTGCAGGAATCTGCAGCTCTTCTGGATCCCACATGGGTCTCACACTGGTTTCCTCCACACAGTAGAATTAAGTTGAAAGCACAAAAAATTGGAAAAATTGGCTACCTCTTTAAAAAAAGCAAAAATTGTGTTTGAAATTTACATTTTCTGATTTAGCTCTGCATGTTCCTGAAAGTTTTGAAGATGGTGAATTTAGTACCGCAAATTGTTTGTTGATTCCAGTTTTAGGAAAAAAAGACAGACGCTTTTTTCTGCTATATTTTGCCTATTTTCTAAGTCCCCTCCAGAGGAATCCACAAACACTGGGTACCTTTAGAATGGCCAAGATGCTGGAAAAAAGAACGCAGGTTTGGCGTGAATACCTTATGTGGCAAAAAGTTATGGCGCCCTAAGCGCAAACTACCCCAAATAGCCCAACAAGGATTATGCACTGGGGGGTGGGGGCAGCAGCCGACAGGATATGGTCATTCTGCATCTAGCATTGTTTGCATATTGACATCTCTGTTTACCTTCATTGTTCTGCAACGCTGTTTCATCTTCTCAGGTACCCATATTTCCTAGAAAGACCTCAATCTCTCCCTTTGTCTTAATGTGTGTTACAGTGGCGGAGGGATTTTATAAATATGCACAAAGACTCAATAAAGTTATGCTTGTTATAGTAAAGTCCAAGATGAGAGTTCCTGGGCTACGCCTTTTGCAAGCAGGCACTGGGCCCTTTGTACATCCTTCAACATCTTCCGATGAAGTAATATTTAATTAACTTTGCTAATGGTCATGATATATTTATAAATAACTTGGTGAAAAGGCACATTATGTTTTTTTTATGTACCACCATGCCTTGTCTAGCAAACGACATTCTTTCTTTTTAAAAGGAAAACATATTTTATTTCCCAAAAAAGCACAGCCACATGAAAATGATTTATGATGTAGGTTAGATCATTTTTCAGCTCTCGTAGTATTTCTCATACTCCTCATGCCTGAAGGGGTTCATGCACAGCAAACCTGAGTTCTATAGCCAGCCTTGACTTATCTATTAAAATGTCCGCAGTGCTACATGCTTCCAAGGTCTCTTCAGGATGGTAGTTTAACCCAGAAATACAGTGTAAAGTAATAGTATTTTAAAGAAATTAAACAATCTGCAAAAAGTTCGTGGATTTCCATAACTCTTAAATTAAAATACCGAACTATAGGTATAGGTTAGAACTATACAGTCTACAAACGGTCAAATGTGTTAAGTTATATCTTCAGTAAATTGATAATGACGAGTTATCCCCCCCAAACCATGAATCATTTTGTGTTTTTTTGTCAGTTTTATAAGGAGGCAAAAAGGAACGTTTTATAACCAATTTTGAAGAAGCTGGGTTTTTGTCAATATCTCGTTTTATGTTTAATGTTTCCCAATCACGATGTTTGTTATTCTTTGGGACGCTGTTTTGAAAAATGCACTTTATTGGTGAGAGCATATTGCTCTTTAAATATAATGCACTGCTTTTTTTTCTTTTGAGTGTAGTCTCTTTCATCTGTTATCTGATCGTCATTGAAATTAGATCATTCTCTTTTACAGGGATTTGAGGAGTTGCAAGATTGTATCATTATGTGTTAATTTTTTATACTTGTTGAAATAAACCCAAGAGCTGAGGAGGAGGCTCTGCACTTGCCTCATAGCACAGCGATTTTTATAGTGATTTTTCAAACATGTGTTTTGAAACTACAGCCCGCATTTTATAATATTAAACACTTGTACATATGTAATGGAACTCAATGTTGCTTTATGCTAAGGTTTCTGGAGTTGTATGTGATTTGTGGCCATTATCGACCAAATAATGTGATTGATTAGGTATAGGTGTGTTCAAAATGAGACTGATACAGGAACAATAGTATTACAGGACATTCACACTTTCTACTCTTTGACCATGTATGTTTTTTTTTAGAATTGAAACAGTTAAAAAGATCCAGCTGTGGTTACGTGCACAAATAGGGGTAATGTGTGACCTTCCTCACTCATTTCTCTGAAAACCCATATTAATCAAGTATCCGGCGTTAGTTATGGGATAATGCATAAACTTCGAATATTTTTTAAATGGCTGCCTTTAGAAACCAGAAAGCCACTGGTGCAGGGTTTAATTATAAGCCGTTTGGACTACGGCAACGCTCTGTTCGCAGCAATCAATGAGAGTTTGCTCTCCAAACTTCAAATATCTGCAGAATGTTGAGGCGAGATTAGTGCTAGGCCTTTCCCCCAGATCAGCCTCTGCTCCTAGCCTCAAGATACTGCATTGGCTACCAATCCGCCAAAGAAGCCATTTTAAAATACTAAGCCTTACCCACAAACTCCTTTACTGTACCGGGCCCGCATATCTTGCGAAAAAACTGGTCTGGCATCGTCTTACAAGATCATTAAGATTAAGCATGGGCGGAAAATCCGTTTCGCTCGCGGATTTTGCGGATTTTCGGTAAATTCGCAATCCGCGAGATTCACGAATCTACCGCAAAATCCGCAAATCCGCGAGCAGCGGATTTTATGGCTTGCTCGCACTGTTCGCGTGAGTTCGCTGCTTCCCAGTACAACTTCGCGCCCCGCGAATAAGCGCAAAATTGCAGAAATACGATCTGAGCAAAACTGAAACTACTTACCAGGTTCAAAAGTTCAGGCTCATCATTAGTAGCCATTTCCTGTAGTGCTTCCTGAGGGGCCCCTCCAGAGTTCAGTTGCCAGTTGCAACTATTATGTGACCCTGCTCTGAACCTCAGAATAGTTACACATATGCCACAAAGGTCCTGAATTACAGCTAAGGGAGACAAGCAGGAGCCAGGCTGGAAGTTCAAATCCATTAATCAGCCCCTAATTCATTATTGTCAGTTGGGGCAGGGCAGGTGTTGTAACTAATTTTGCAACAATGAAAGCACTTAGCAAGTGCAAAAGATCACTAATCAGGAAGCACTAAGGAAGCAGGTGCCAGCTAAAAAAATATTCTGTGACACATTAATCAGCCCCAAATTAATTCAGGTCACTTGAGGCAAGGAAGGTGTGCTTGCTTTGCCACAATAATGTACACTGACTGGACAACCAGAGGGTGCTGTGATGAAACAGAGGGTGGCATGGGTGGGCCAGAGGGTGGCATGAGTAGTCAGAGAGTGGCAGTGGTGACAGAGAGTGGCAGTGATGAAGAAGAGTGTCCCAAACAGGCTGGACACGTAGAAACAACAAGTTCGCGAAACTTGCGACCCGACAGGTAAGTTCGCGTTTGCGAAATTGTACAAAACCCTCGCGAACTGGCAGAAACCCGCGCGAACACAAAAAAAAAATCCGCAAATTCGCGAGAATTCGCGGATTTTGCGAATTGCGAGTTCGCAAATCCGCAAAATTCGCGAACGCGAGATTCGCAAAATTCGCCCATGCTTAATTAAGATCCAGCTCAAAATCTCTCCTTGTCCAGCCACGGGTTAAGAAGTTTCGCAATGGATGTCGGTCTTTCTCCTATGTGGCCCCCCAACTCTGGAATAAATTACCTCCTCATCTTTTGTTAATCACTAATCAACTATCTTTCTGTAAAAACTTATAAACCTGGCTTTTCCCAAAATAACCACTGCGATATCAGGCCCTAGCTTTCGTTCAGGTTTGTGTGTTCTTTACTACTAAGCACCCTGAGACCTCACAGTGAAATGTGCGCTCTACAAGAACATCTGACTATGACTATTGGCCTACTCGGGTCAATCCTGTTTTACCCCTGCTTGTTTGGAATCATTTTGTAGATGTTTTCAATTTTTACCGTTTAAAGGTCCTATTGTTGATTGACCCAGACCATCTCCCAAAAGTTCTGATTGCTGTCCCATTTACGCTCCTCTAGGCTGCACCAGAGTCAAGGTAGGAAAGCATCCAATGTTTGGGACCAGAGGCACAGTGTCTGCAGCAGGTGTGGCTCACGGTTGTAGCGCTGTATCTGAAGAATTCTTCAGTGTGAGTTCCATTCCATCTGTACTTTGTCACTAAATAGAAACTACAAGTTTGAAACACTATTCCAAAATTGACACCTATAGTTGCTCCTCAGAGTCCTTCAGTGCTGTGGCGATTTCTGACTAGGATCTTTAAGTACCAATCAACCACACAAGTACACTTCTAAAGGTCCTCATAGAAGGAACTTGGTGACTCAGAGGGTGTCAGGCAGTCAGGCAGAGGCCTCAGCAGCGTCCAGTCCAGATCCAGGGTCCAATCCACTGGTCAGCTTATTGTATGGCTGTGACTTAAACAGTTCAGCCTTAAGACCGTTGGTGTGCACTTCTTTGTCATGGCTATAACAAGGAGCATGTTCAGTCCCTTAACCCCTTTGCCGTGGCGCGAATTTCGCCACAGTGCGAGGGGCACGCGGCGCTGCGGTCCTCATGGCAGCTCCAGGCCGTCACGAGTAACGGTAGTCGTGTGCTCATGACAGCCTGGACTCATCAAAACTCCACCCACTGATTAATTTGCCCGCACAATAGGGGAATTATTCATGTGTGGGCGGAATGGCAGAGTCATGACGGCTCCAGGCCGTCATGAGCACACAAATCCCGTGACTCATGGCGGCCTGGAGCCATCATGAGCACCGAAGGGGTTAAGTCTCCACTCCAGTCTCAGACAAAAGGTCGAGTCCTCTTCTTATATTCCACAGTTCCAGAAAGTGTTCAGAAGTGGGTGCCTGGCAAACCAACATTTATACTTAGCTCTAACTAGTGGGTTATAATGACTACTGGGCACACCCAAAACAATTAACTCCTTGCAACATTTCAACCCCTTGCAACATTCAGTTCCATACAATAGTCCATTCCATGTAACATGTTTCCTGTGCAACGTTTGTCTTAAACCACATGTCACTTTATATGGTATTTCAATGGTGCGCACTCCACATGGGACTCCTTTCTTAGCAACAGTCCACTGCACTACATGCTACATTCAGATACAGGTACTGTGCATCCCTAATCGAAAGGCCACTTTATGCAACATTCTGCTCCATGCCATAAATCATTGCATTGCAGGCAAGATGCCTCTACACCGGACAGTTTTAGCTCATGAAACATTCCACTCAGCCATACCCCACTGTGTTTCACTTAGTGTTACCTTGTTTGGAAGACAAGGCTCCACCGAAAGAACCATTTGAATCAACGCAAATGTTCTATCAATTTGGCACTCCTTTAAATGCATTTAGTCACCCACACAGTTCTTCATTTCTCTAAATGCAGTATTCCACTATGCGTACTATTCTTTTCCATGTAATCCACTACATGGACATTTCATGGCTTGCAACGCATAATTAAAAGCAAAAGGCCTCTTATAGTAAAGTTTTCTGAACGCAATATTACACTGAGTGCAGCTTTTTCTCTCAAAGCTATAATACAATTCATATAAAAAGTCCAGGACAGACACGTCCCCAATCCAAGCTCCTCTCCTACAGGATAAAATGCAGTTATAACAAGTGTTCAGTTATTCTTGCTGGTGTGCCGGTAGCCTGTTGAGTGAATGAAGAACTGAAAAACATGCTTAGGATGGAGGTAACCTTTCAGCTTCCTGAAGTAAGGAACAGATTATGACAAATCGAGAGTTGCAGAAGGCCCAAGGTGTGTGTCATTGAAGTGGCCACCTGAGGAGTTTACATCTAGAAAATATCAAAGAGAGAAGGGAGGCCGTACTCTGCCTCACAAGCTCAGACCAAGATTAGTAAGGAATATGACACCTAGGGCCAGATGTAGGTAAAACACAATTGCGCCAGACCACCCAAATAGCAGCAACAGGTGCAGGGGGTGGGGAAAGTGAGGAGGCAACTAGCAGCAGCAGCATCACACCCCCTATAACTGAGTCCAGGAGGCACAGTGAAAGGCACGGAGCTGCCACTGGACTGACCGCCAGGGAGGACAGTGTGCCCAAGGAACGCGGCAGTGCTGCGCGTGGGCGCAGAAAATAATGACAGCCATCACCTGGCATTGTGAGATGGGTGATGTAACCCATTTCAGCTTTTGAATGTTTAGTGCATATTGGCATGGCATGTTGAGGCCTTCATGGTGTGGCGGTGTGCTGTGCTATTGCCTGAGTTGAGGTTAATAAAACACTGTCACACAATTCCAGTTGCTGGCTTTGTCTCATTACTTACTCAGAAATAGTTTTGTGTCATCTTAGCCCGTCTGTGTCTCCCATCTGGTGCTGCTGCCACACCTGCTGCGCTGTGCTCTGGCTGTGGACAATCCTCATCCTCTGAGTCAGTTAGTTCCACTGCTTGTTCCTTTCTTTGTGGTAAGGTCATTTAGCATGGCACATGTTGCTATAATTTTACAGCAGATGATAGGGCGGTACTGCCATGCACCTCCACTTTGTGGAGGCAGCGAAACCTGTTTTTTAAGAGGCCAAATATGCGTTCCACAACATTGCGCGTAGATCTATGTGCCACATTGTATCTCCTCTCACTTTGGGTAGATGGGTTGAGATATGGGGTCATGATAAATGCCCACACAGCATATGCGCTATCACCTGAGTGATAAAGGAAGAGTCATTAATAACAGTCACCGACACATTCATCCAAGGTATACATCAGGGTGTGTCACATTTATTTAGCTAGCAGGTATTGGAGTTCTGGACTTTTTGGTTCCGTCCAGAGGTGTCAGGGTACAACACCCAAAGACCCCGGAGTCCCACCTGTCTTGGTGCACAAATGAACAGAAACACGGGCTTCTCGATGGTGGCGTCAAAGACCAAAAGTTTATTACTGCAGGGACACAGAAGTCACAGAATCTACACACGGGCAGAATTCAGGAGACTGTTCGATTTGTACAAAGTGGGTTGCTCCTTATATACTAAAAATTGTGCTCTAGGCAAATATTTCACATGTCGGTACATTCCCAAACCTTTTGTGTCTCTAAACAATAAATATTTGGCGTTTACACAGGAACTGTCGATAATATCTGATACCAAACATCACGAAGAGGGGTTCCCATCAGTCCATCACAATCCCTTGTCAATATTGCATTCAAGAGCCGGACCGCCTCATCATAAAGTTCGTTACCTCCCCCTAATAAAGGCCCAGAAGGAAAGGAGCAGAGCCAGGTGCAGAAGATAGAAAAGCGGGATAAGAGATGTTTGTAGGTTGTAAATGGGCAAGGCTACCGGCTTCGGCCGCCTAATCATGATCAGGTACAATGGACAGGAAAACCAGTTCAGGTGGGCTGGCCTCGGGCAGAGGAGGCAGCCTTTGTCGAGTCATGCAGCTTTAGCGTGATCTGGTTTAAGGTGTACGTGTCATGTAAGAGGTGAATCTCCGGTTAGGGCTACGTGTCCTTAATCAAAGTGGAGTGAAATGAAGTGATCAGAGGCTATTGCATATGTGAGGGCAAGGAAACACAAAATGGCGGCCATAATCTAAGATGGATGCCGTGTGTATATCAGAAATGTGTCAGTGGAAGGAGTGCTCTTGCTCGTAGCGTAGCGAAAACACTAGGATATACTAGATGGATCATTTGCGGTTCGCTGATACTAATTTTATGTATTTCCGACAAACTTGAAAACACGGGTTCAAGTCGTCACGGAACCGTCACGGAACCTCAGACCCTCCTTTTGCCCTTACATAGGCAATTACTCAATCTATGTCTGAATCTAGTTCTATGTTCATCAGGTCAGTGACATGTTGTTGTATCATCATCCTTTCTCGTGTCTTTTCTCCAAACGCAGGTGGTTTCCTAAAACAAGTTGCAGCAAAAAGACTACACAGAGCAGGACCACACTGGATAATCAGACAACATGAGAATAGGAATACTAAGATGACACCAATGACCATTAGAACCTTCCATCCCCACGCTGAGATCAGAGTCCAAACCCACTCCATGAAGGACCAGTTTCCCTTGTCTACATGTATGGAGTCCGAAATCTTGTGCAACTTAGAGATCGCCTCGTAAACTGTTGGAGCATTATTAGGAATAAAGACACAGCAGCTCGATTGGATCATTCTGCATACCCCACCTCGATCTGCAAGTATAACATCTAGAACCATACGGTTCTGCAATGTCATGAGTCTATCCGCCTGAAGCTCAGCTGTCAGATTGCTAAGGGCACCAGCAGTTTCGGTAATAGTAGATTCAACTACCCGTGTTAGCTGACGTATGTTTCTACTATTGGCCATAGGCCCCCAGAACGGAAGGAAGCCTTTGAAGAAGTCTCCAGCTTCCTGACCAGCGGTATCTTCCTTACTGAAAACACCTCTAGCTACTCTTGTTCTGTGGTAATCCGGTGAAGCAGTGTATGTCGGAGGCAACAATCGAGCAATATAGCATGAACCTGAGAAGTCAGCAGACAACCATGTATAAGCTCTGTCTTGACAGATGAAGTAGGTACCCCTAGCAGTAAGGAAGGCAGGGGAAGAGTTAGCCGGAAACACATAAGTCTCTACGCACTCACTCCTCCCTAGCTGAGCTCTCGGATTTCTCCCATTACCTTGCAAACAGACCTGACCTCGGTGAGGTACGACCCAGATTGGAGTTGAGCTTTTACGCTTGCTTTCTCCTAAACTAAGGCGATACTCTGAAGTATTCCAACTTAAATATACTCGCAATTCGTCTCTAGGGTAAGATGGAGTATTATTGACGTCCTTGATCATGTCAATAATTCCCTGGACTAAAGCTTTGTTGGCAGAGTTATATTTAGTGGAGCGTGGTGGACGTGGAGGATAGGTTTCAAGGGCATAAGCAAAGATGGTTTGGAAGGCCTGAAACGATCCATTATAGCTGTAAGGTAAAACCAAATAGGGAATACCTTTATCCATAGTGTGAGGTATCAAGCCACACACCCAGCAGTCTGTAGTGTTAACTACCAGTTGGTGTTGGTGCAAGAGCTGTACAAAAGTATTATTAATGAATTCTGAGCGTCGAGCTTGCTCATGTTCAGGAAACGAGTGAAAAGAGTGTATAGAAGAAACAGTAGAAATAGCTGGATCAAGGGGAGGCACTGTAGAAACTGGCACAAAAATCAAATTTATGCTAAAGACAATTCCACCCACCAATGTTGCTAAAACAATCAAAAATGTAATGGCACATTGCATCAAGAAACATTTGCTGTGAAGAATTCTATTTAGTCTGTTTCTGCGAACATAAATCACATTTTCTCGTTGCAGCGCAGGAAGTTCCATCTTCTACAATCCGCTCGCGACCACTGATGATGTGTACGTAGATGAAAATGCCTCTGTCAGCCCTGGGAGTTCCCAGTACTAACAGAAAGATCGACCTTGTGTCAGACCCCTGCAAATTCAAACTAGGCACACAGCCACGACCCTACGGCTACCCAGACGGCAAGGCAATTTAAAAAACAATAAACAATAGCAAACTTCCTGGCTGAAAAGCAAAAAGTCCAATGTATATAAATATCAAAATCACAATATGCAGTTGCCTGCTTTATTAGTTCGTTTTATGGCTTCTAAGGTTGTATCTTTTCTTTGCTGGTACTGTTTGATCGGAAAATAGTGTATCACTAGCAGCTGTTGCAGAGTTTACGTTCGCAGATGGCAAAGTTTCTTTTGATGCTGGAGACAAATGTTCAATGTTCAAAGTAGTCTTTTCAGGAGGAGAGTCAAGTTTCAAAGTGTCAGTAATTAAATCGGCATCACTGAAAGGGACAAATCTCGGAGTTATTTCAGATTCGGAGGCACCAATTCCCTTCTTCACCCAGTCGTCGTAGGGCAGCGGCAGTGGAACACGCTTTACGTGGGAAGCGTGGATCCAGTTCTTCCGGCCAGCAACACGTACAGCTGTCCTCGTTGCCAGCAGGATTTGGAAGGGGCCGATGTAGCGAGGCTGAAGATTCTTTGTCCTCGCGAAGTTCCGGACCACTATGAAGTCACCCGGTTTCAGTTGATGCCCTGGACTCTCCGGAGGCTTTGGCAAAGCATCAAAAACCTGTTGATGAATAAGACTTAATTTAGCAGTCAAGTCGTAAAGGTAGTCTATCAACATAGGATATTCAATGGAGCAGAATTGTTTAGGCCTTGGCACACCCCAGACATTTGCCGGGCGGCCAAATACAATCTCATATGGAGAAAGCCCTATTCTAGAATGCACTGTTGCTCTCGTTGATAACAAGGCCAAAGGAAGTGCGTCTGGCCAAGCCAAACCTGTGGATGCTTGTATTTTGGCTATTTTAAGCTTGAGGGTGCCATTGTAACCCTCCACTAGACCAGCTGACTGGGGATGGTTCGCACTATGAAATTTTTGTTTCAATCCTAGACCAGCACACACACTCTGCATAACTTTCCCTATAAACTCACTTCCGTTATCTGACCATACAATCCGTGGCATTCCATACCTAGGAAAAAATTCTTTGAGAAGAATTTTGGCAGTTGATAAAGCAGTGTTGTCCTTTAGTGGGTATGCTTCTATCCACCTGGAAAAAGCACAAACTACCACCAGGACGTATTTTAAATTGTTGCAGCGTTCCATGTGAATGAAGTCTAACTGTATTACTTCAAAGGGACAGGAAGGAGGAGCAAAATGACCAGCTGGAGTTGGAGTTCCCTTGCCAGGATTATGCATCAAGCACACCATACAATTTTTCACCACTCTCTCTGCACACTTACTGATTCCCTCATTTTTCCAGACCGGAGCCAACATCTTACAGATTCCTTTAGAACTTATGTGCGCCACTCCATGCGCCATTGTCACTACTGCAAGCACATACGCATCAGGCAACATCCAACGCTGCTGTTCTGTCAAATCGATCCAACATCCATTCGAGTCCAATTTGCCCGTACTTTCTCTCCATACGCGTTTCTCTTCCTCAGTCGCTTCTTTCTGAATCTCTTTCACACTTTCCATTGTGTCTTCACACATTCCAGACTCAGCAATCCATCTTGCAGACGTAGCAACATACATTCTACTCATCATGTCTCTAGCTGTCTGTTTAGCGGTTTCATCAGCAAAGGCATTTCCCCGACCAACATCATCCGTGATTGCTTTATGAGCACTGCACTTCACAATCGCAACTTCAGTCGGCAAGGTTAAAGATTCTAACAAGTCGTTAACTAGCTGACCATGTTGAATCTTAGTCCCATGGGACGTAATGAAACCCCTTTCTCTCCACAACTGGCCAAAACTATGGGCCACGCCAAATGCGTACTGACTATCTGTAAACACATTCACTCTCTTTCCCTCAGCTAAAACACACGCTCTCGTAAGAGCTATTAACTCTGCAGCTTGGGCAGAATTCTGACTCACTCTTGCAGTCTCCACAATTGTCTTCAAAGTCGTTACCGCGTAGGCAGCAGTCACATCACCATTCTCCAATTTAAAACATGACCCGTCCACATACAGCGTACCATCCGGGTCGGATAGGGGAGTATCCCTCAAGTCGATACGACCTTTTGTCTCTTCCTCCGTTTTGAAATAACAGTCATGTGGCTCAGAATCACTCGACTCTTGATCAGTCGGCAACAATGTTGCTGGGTTCAATACATTGCATCTTTTGATCTGAATATGACTCGCTAATAACGTCAGCTCGTAACCAGATAATCTCGCACTAGTAAGGTGTTGTGTCTTCGTTCGGTTCATGAGTGTGTCCACTGCATGAGGAACCATGACCACTAGCATATTGTTCATCACCAAACCAGCAGATTGTCGAATGGAAGCTGCAGCTGCCGCTGTAGCCCTCAAACAACTAGGCAATGCTCTAGCTACCGGATCTAATGTTGATGAGAAATACGCACAAGGGCGTTGTTTATCACCAAACTTCTGTGTCAGGACACTCAACGCGCAACCTTCTCTTTCGTGAACGTAGAGCGTGAATGGCTTACTGTAATCAGGTGTGCCCAATACAGGAGCTGAACACAAGGCTTTTCGTAATTCAGTAAAGCTCTCTTGACATTCATCAGACCATGGCACCGGACTCGGAACATTTTTCCCAGTCAAAGCTACCAATGGCTTCGCTAAAAGTGAAAAATTTGGGATCCATTGCCTACAGTAAGAGGTAATACCTAGAAAGGCACGTACTTCCCTCTGTGTGCGTGGAACACTCATCTGCGTAATTGCTTTTATTCTTTCTGGGGTCAACTTCCTTCCCTCCTTTGATAAGAGGTGACCTAGGTAGGTTACTTCTTGGCAGCAGTATTGCATTTTGGAAGGTGACACCTTATGATTCAAATTAGACAAATGATGCAATAGTGAAATTGTAGCTGCTTTGCAAGTTTCCTTGTCATCGGCAGCCACCAAAAGATCGTCTACGTACTGTACTAGGGCAGAGCCTGGAGGAAGGACAAAAGAATCTAACTGACTTTTTAAAGCTTGACTGTAAATGGATGGACTTTCACAGTAGCCTTGTGGAGCGCGTTTAAATCTGAAACTGCGACCTCCTAAACAGAAGCCGAAAATATCCCTACTTTCTTCAGCTATCGGAATGCTGAAAAATGCATTCTTGAGGTCTATAACTGAAAACCACGTAGCTGTGGCAGGAATCAATGTTAACAAGGCAGTAATGTCTGGCACTACAGGAAACTGTGGAATTACAATCTTATTAACTTCTCTAAGGTCTATGACAAACCTATAGACTGGAGGCTTTGTAGGATCAGTTCGTTTCAAAATCGGTAATACAGGACTATTACAAACATTTCCTCGCGTTTCTTCAACCACACCTTTTTTAATCAAATCTTGCACAATCAATAAGAGTGCACGCTCACCTTCATTCGATATTTTATATTGAGGAATTCTTGGAAATTTCACATTCGCTTTCAAAGTTATTACATACGGTGGAATTTCTAGTAGACCTACATCATTGGGACCAGTCGCCCAAAGAGAATCAGGGAGTGAACGTAGCTCCGGCGGGAGTGCGTCCATTGACAAGTACATCGGAGAGATGAGTCTTTTACCCAAAGTAAGCTGTACTCCTTCCGGAGAACAGTACAATGTCGCATATAGTCGTTTTAACAAATCTAAACCAAGCAGATTTTCATTACAACCTGTCGTCAAAATCAAGGGTGCTTTCAATTGACACGGTCCAACAGAAATAGACAAAGGACCAGATATCGGGTTGTACACAGGGGCGCCTGAAAAACCTACGGAAACATTTGTTGAGCCAGACAAAGGTGCGCCAGGGAGTTTCGCATGAATTATAGAACTTTTCGCGGCACCAGTATCCAACAGAAACGGTTCGACTACACCTGATGTTGCTACTGCGACATAAGGCCCACTCTGATCCACTGGAACTGATACTACTCCCTCTCTCTGTCCATGGCTGTCCTAGTACCCATTTTGTTGAAATCCCTCTTCAACTTCACAATAATCCTCAACAAGATATTGCTGAGATCTATTCTGTTGAGCTGACTGTATATTTCGTTGATCAAAGTGATTAGAAGGACGATCATTCGTTTGTGGAGGCATAGCACCTCGTCCTCGTCCTCTAGAATTCTGTGCATAACTACCACGACCTCTCTGAGCTGCTGCCGCATTATTTTGCGCTAAAATCTGACAATCATTTTTATAGTGACCCTCTTTCTTACAGTACGCACACTGATTCCACTGGTATTGAGGCCTGGTCGAATTATAATCTGTCTTTTGATACGAATTCTGTTGCATATTAGTCTGATTCGTGCGAGGCGGATATGCCTGCTGTAAAAGAACTTTAGTTTTTAAATCTTTCGTTTTCTTCTCTGATTTCTCCTTTTCCTCTTTATCCCTATTTTCGTAGTACTGTGCAGTCGCAAGTATTTGCGCTGTCGTAGATACAGCCCACGCACTTTCTGAGTCTTTCAATTTATTGCATAATTCAGGTAACAAATTATGCACAAATTTATCGACAAACAATCTCTGTCCTCCTTCAGTGCTCATGTCCTGACCACTATGATCCACAAAAGTCTCTTCGAACCTCGTGAAGAAGTCGGAGACACTTTCGTCTTTCTTCTGCTTGCATGCAGACAATTTATCCCAATTAACACGCAATGCTGGCATCAGAGTCTTCATTAAATCTATTATTCTGCCAGGAAGATTAGCAATTAGGGGTTCGGGTTTCGCACCACCTGTTTGCTGAGCATCTGCTGCAGTGATAGCTGCCCAATCACCACCTAAAGCAGCCTGATGATCCTCTCTACGAATTTTAGCCCATACTGGTTGCGGAACTACATTACCAAACAACATATCAATGTCGGCTAAGTTCATTATACAAGCCTCAACTGTCTGTGTCAACTCCTTGTAATATCCGGCTGGATTCTTACGTGGATCTGGCAAGGCCTGTTTCACTGCTAACACTTCTGCTCGCTTCCATGGAATATGTATCCATACTCTTTGGAACTGTGCTGGAGCAGCTACAATACCCGCAACCGCATCAGCTTGCACAGCTTCGCGCCAAATCGGAGGAACCTCCCTCATAGGATATTGGCGACTTGGCTTCACTTTACCTTTCTCTAAATCTCTCGGTGAACGAAGAGATGGATCAATCCTAAAACTCAAAATGAGTTCCATCGCTTCCTTTATATTATCGCCCACTATCATTCCAGCAGCAAACTCTTTCTGCACTTTAATTAAATCTTCCAAATCTGATTCAACATCGTCTTCTTCTATTTCCTCACGCAACAACGAGCACATCTCGTCAAAGACGTATCGCTGCGTTGGCTCTCCCCATTGCATAAATGTCTCTAACACATCTCTCGTACTATATCTTCTAACTTTTGTAATCCATCTGAGAGCCGTGGAGTCTAAAACTCCCCGTTCCTCAGTACTTGGAAGCTGACTCCGTCTCTGAACAGAGTCAGGAGTAGGAGTCTTAATCAAGGTTTTATATATAGGAGACAGCATATTAGTAACAGAATCAGTGATTCTTCGACGAACAGAAAGTGGAGTTAGTACACTCGCAGACATAGAGAATGCAGTCGAGGTAGGAATAGATGACGAAACAGTAGGAGTATCGAAAAAAATAGTTTGAGGACCAGTAGGTACAGTGGTAGGTATAGGAGCGGGCAGTGCGGGAAGAGGAGGAGCTGTAGGAACATTTACATTCACCACAGGAAGTATAGGAACTTGATTCTGAGGAACAGGAACACCAGGTTGTCCAGCAACCGGCAATTGAACATTCGGTATAAGTTGGGCCGCAGCACCTTGTGCATACGGTGGAGGCGAACGTAACAGATAAGACAGCAGAGGATCGTTTTCGGAATCCTCCAGTATCTTAGCCATTTTCGATGGCAAGGCAGGATAGCACTTGTCAATCGCTAAGTTATGCTCTCTAATGGCTACATCTATGGCTTTCTCACACTCGTCAGCCTGCAACTGTTTAGTCGCTTGCTCTAGAGTTAACTCTTCTTGCTCTTTTTGCTCTTTCTTCAACCTTTTCATTTCTCTCTGTTTGGATTCTTTCCGCCAATAACGAAAAGAGTCAAACATTGCCGGCCGGGCTTTCTTCCTAAACAATTTCGCTTCTAAATTGTCAAGGATCTCTTGTTCAAAACTACCATGCAGTGGCCAACTAAGGACACCATCCTTCTTACAATAACGGACCCATATCTCATTATAAGTTATAGGACCCACACCATACTTACAGTATAAATCATAAAGGGGAGTCCCAATCGGAGGAACCAGACAAGAATCCTCTAATTGTGAGTCACTGTTGCAACTAAAACAAGACAACATTTTCCGACTTACCATTTTCAGTCTGGAACACAAGACAAACAAACACGGAACAAATTGTGCACTTGAACCAAGAACTTAGGCCTACCAAAAACGAACTGATGTATCGATACCCAAAACTGAACCAAATAGATTATCGTAATTAGAACAACTAAAGATAATCTTACAAAACCAAACCAAACCAAGAACCGATCAAGGATTTTTAACAATCCTCACAAAAGTAACCAGCTAGCTATCACTAAATACTTAACTGAGTCACTGAAGACGTCACCAAGGAGAAAACCCGTCACGTTTCGCTGTACTACGGACTGCACCACTTCGGGTCCAAGACAGGGCGACGGTCAAGGCAACGGCCCACTGCAGCCGTCCTGAACGGGAACCCTCGTGGAAGAGAACTTCAGGGCCACTTTTGCGATATGCCGGGATCGATGAAGTGGGGCGCCTCCCTCAGGAATCTTCACACGAAGCTTCTCGAACTCTTCAGGCTTTTGGACCGGTACCGAATGACGTCGCCCCACGTTGGGCGCCAATTGGAGTTCTGGACTTTTTGGTTCCGTCCAGAGGTGTCAGGGTACAACACCCAAAGACCCCGGAGTCCCACCTGTCTTGGTGCACAAATGAACAGAAACACGGGCTTCTCGATGGTGGCGTCAAAGACCAAAAGTTTATTACTGCAGGGACACAGAAGTCACAGAATCTACACACGGGCAGAATTCAGGAGACTGTTCGATTTGTACAAAGTGGGTTGCTCCTTATATACTAAAAATTGTGCTCTAGGCAAATATTTCACATGTCGGTACATTCCCAAACCTTTTGTGTCTCTAAACAATAAATATTTGGCGTTTACACAGGAACTGTCGATAATATCTGATACCAAACATCACGAAGAGGGGTTCCCATCAGTCCATCACAATCCCTTGTCAATATTGCATTCAAGAGCCGGACCGCCTCATCATAAAGTTCGTTACCTCCCCCTAATAAAGGCCCAGAAGGAAAGGAGCAGAGCCAGGTGCAGAAGATAGAAAAGCGGGATAAGAGATGTTTGTAGGTTGTAAATGGGCAAGGCTACCGGCTTCGGCCGCCTAATCATGATCAGGTACAATGGACAGGAAAACCAGTTCAGGTGGGCTGGCCTCGGGCAGAGGAGGCAGCCTTTGTCGAGTCATGCAGCTTTAGCGTGATCTGGTTTAAGGTGTACGTGTCATGTAAGAGGTGAATCTCCGGTTAGGGCTACGTGTCCTTAATCAAAGTGGAGTGAAATGAAGTGATCAGAGGCTATTGCATATGTGAGGGCAAGGAAACACAAAATGGCGGCCATAATCTAAGATGGATGCCGTGTGTATATCAGAAATGTGTCAGTGGAAGGAGTGCTCTTGCTCGTAGCGTAGCGAAAACACTAGGATATACTAGATGGATCATTTGCGGTTCGCTGATACTAATTTTATGTATTTCCGACAAACTTGAAAACACGGGTTCAAGTCGTCACGGAACCGTCACGGAACCTCAGTATCCTTCCCCAAATTTGCCCCAGGCAGATGTGTGTAGATCCCACTGTTCCTGAATATGTAGGGGTCATAGGTGCCCCCTGGAAAGTTGGCTACAATGTTGGTGATGATGTGGTTCGTATCACAAATGACCTGCACGTTGATGGAATGTGTAGATTTGCAGTTTCGATATATGTACTCTGTAGCTGCAGGTGGGCAGATTGGTATGTGTGTCCCATCAATACACCCTATTACATGTGGGAACCGTGCCTTTTGATGAAAATCCATCTTGGTTTCATGACGTTCCACCTGTGTGCTGGGGAACCGTATGTAGTGGTGCATTCTTTACATCATGGCATCCAGGAAAGTTTTGAAGAAACCGGACAGGCAACTCTGTGACACACCACCTGCCACAACTATCACTCCCTGGTAACTACCTGATGGAAGTAGGTGCAGGCTACAAAGCACCTGGACATGTGGTGGTATAGCTTGCACCCTTGGTGTCTGATGCTCCAGGAGTGGGAGCAGGTCCCGTATCTGGTCTAGGATGGTTTGGGGGTGAAGCCTGTACCTCTCAAAGATTTCAGCCTTAATGCAACTTTGCATTCAATGCGTACGGTTCCTTTTGTGATTTGAGGACTCTTCAATTTGACATGGAGGTCTCCACAAGGTTTCACATCTACAAACTGCACGAGTGCAGCTACAACCAAAAGTTTTGAAAGGAAATACAAGTGATTAAAATTTAACCGAGTGGTTCTGGAGTTTTTTTGTCGAGCGTCGGAACAAGGTTTCCTGCATTTACTCTTTGGGTCCTGATGAGAACTCCACACCAGATAGGAGTTCAAAACGCGTAGACCATTGTTTTGTTGAGCTATAAGACTTTCAATTCCAACAACTTTGCTCCAAACATAAGGAAATAAGAACAATTGGATGCTATGGCTCTTTTTCATTGAAATGTATATGTAAATGTGTGTATATAGGGTGTTTGTGGATGAGATAAGATGTATTGGTGTGAATGAGAGAAATTAATGGGTGTGAATATGTATATAACTATTGTGTATTAAATGTAATGTTTTTGTATTGTAGATGTTTATGATGTAAATTTGGTGAAATTCAACCAATATATGTACGAAAAATTTGAATAAAATAATTGATTAATTCAAAGTGAATGGGAATTTCACACTCACATTTAGTTTAAATCAAATGTGTTACTAAATGGTCTAGGAAAATTGAGGATCACAGTATTGGCATTTGTTCAGTTTTGGATTAGTCTTTGGCTTGGCCTTACTGTTGGGAGCCCGAACCCAGTAGTGTTTTTTGTTCAAAGGAAACAGAGCATGAGAATATCAGAAAGTTATCATGTTATGTTTCCTCTTCTTGCACTGCTTGAGAGCAATGGGGCAACACTCTTGTGCCATACCAGAGGAGATGCCACAGGGATGCATCACCTACAGGCTCTATTCCTGGGCCCGACTCGATACCCAGGCCTCCTCCACTACGCGTCCTAACTCCTCCTCACCCAGACATTGACACTGTGGACCACACCCTGCACAGCGTCCGGCCAGCGCAACATTCTCTGGCCTGTGATGCAGAGAGGTGCAGTCCACCATTGGTAATCCCCTCCGTGCACTCCAGTGTAGAGGTGGCACATGGTATGAGATGCAGACCTTCCAACGTTGGTGCGCAGGAGCGCCTCTACTGTCATAGTTTCAAGGGGCATCAGGCAGTCTTCTCACACAGGTCAGCAAATACCATAGCCTAGCAACTCCACGGCATCTCTGCATCCCACTCTGACTCCCAGACGCAGGCACGGCAAGGCTTCCGGGCCCAGAAACTGTCTGCACTTTCAAGGTTTTGGCTGCCATGGTGTTGCAAGGAGGGCGCTATGAAAAGTGATGCATCTCAGGTTCTGCATTTCCTCTGAAACTGGGACTAAGGCTGGTCATTCTGGGTGTTGGGGGGTTTGGGGAGTTTGTTGATCTGTGCTGCACTTGTCCCCGGATTCTCCACTCTGCAACCCATTAGTTTTCCTTTATTTTTTTAATTGGAAGTAGACTTATTGGCTATTTTTGCCTCCAGAAGCAAAAAGGTGAAGTTCTGCTAACTAATGTGAGTTTTTTGCCCACAAATTGGCCTTCTGTCAGTTTTTGCCGGCTAAGGTCAGAATTTGTATCACCTTCAACTAGTGTTAGCGACAGTTTTCACAGCGGCTGCCTGAAACTATTGCCATGTAGCAATGTATTGGAAATACATCGCTAACAGGACGATAGTTTTCAGCAATGGCCTGCAATACGAAAACTGCTGCTAACTAATGCTAATGCAAGTTAGGGGCAGTTCTTGTAAAAATGTCTCTCAATGTCAGATTTTTCTCTATCAGAGGTTTAACTGCATGAAGTATCCACATTCCGTTCCATTTAACATTCCAGCCCATTAAACATTGTACTTCTTGATTATTTATTCTACTTCAATCAAAACTGAACTTCAGTCAACATTGAACAGCATGTTACACGACACCTTAGACAACATTACTCTCAATGAAAGATCTTCTCATGCAATATTACATTTGTTGTTGAACTCCTCTCTGTTCGATATTCCTCTCCAAGCACCATTCCACTGCGTCTCTGATAATTCTGCTGGTATTGGAAACAGAAGTTAGTGTTCCAGCTGGAATTACATGTATTTTGGGAGCACTATAGGTCCATGGTATTACACCAAGATATTTCACTTGCAGAAAACAGACAAAGTCACTGGATGAATATCAGGAAAACACATGGTAAAATATTGCTGCTGTAGGTATGATTTCAAAATGTTCTTTCCCAAGCCCTCATAATTTCCCTTATTTCCTTGCCCACTTAAACAGTAATCCTGAGGCAGGGAAATAACAGTAAATATTATGGACCATTCATAATAATGGGCAATATCCACTGTTACTCTGTATGCCATTTAACACCAAACTACATATAAAATTAATGACCTTGAAATAATTCACTACATAAAATGCTCCTCTCAATGCAGCATTCCTCTCTAAGCATTCTTTCTCTCTAACTAATATTCTATCATTTTGCACCAAATAACATTTGACTCCATGTAAAATTCCTATCCATGAAGCATTTCTCTCTATTCAGTCTTCTACAATGCAAATGCAATAAATGTTCTGCTCATGTACTACCTGACTCAATTCTTAGTAACTGATTGCATCTATCATCCCAGTAGCCAATTACAATCTACCAAATGTGCTGCCTTGGAGAGATACGTTTTAACTTTGTTTATGCATATTGGGATATCCTCAGTTTACAGCTCTTGACATAATCTCCAAATTAATTTACCTTCATAACTACTATTGCATATCAGCTCTCTCTGCATAATTTCAGTGGTTGTTATTTACGTATGTCCTTTTGTGGGTTTAATCAGCCACCTAATTCCTTTCAAGGTCTATGTCTAGTATCACACTTCCTTTTCCAGCGCCAACATTGTCAATCCATACCTTATTTTTTCTGCATTCATCTTTAGTTTCATCATAATTAACCTAGAAGGACTTTAGTACCCATTCAATTTTCTCATGATCACATTATCACTTGAAAATTCACAAAGTATAAACCGTTTATTACCAAACATATCCAACGTGGTACACATGTGAAGGTGTACTACACTACTACAAGGGCTTTATCTTGCATATAACATCTTCCAGAAAAACTGTGGCAGCGATCCCTTCACATATAAAATTCAGTTTGTAATGGTGAGTACAGCAACAATCGTGAAGTCCACGTGAATCACATTTTCTTCTTATAGTTTATGCTGGTGTCTTTTGCATCCTAGCACCAGTCTATAAATCTCCCTTCAGAATGTTAAATAATCTCACAAGGATGATTATCTATGCGCTAAAAAATAGAAAGCATACTTTCGCTCAACAGCATGTAATATAGTGGCTGGAACCTAGGCCAGCAAGCAGGACGCTTTTTGAGGCTCTTGAGAATCCCACACTGCCTCCTCTGATGAGCCATGAATATGCTAAGCTGAGTATTGGAGTAGTTCCTTAAATCATCCAGTGGGATGCAATCCTAATCAGTTTTAGATGCTGTACTCTCTAGTAGTTGATCAGTCTTAATATGAAGAGCCTGGCATACTTAACACGCTTCTGTCTCCCACACAGCATTCTCAGAGCCAGCTATCAACATACACTGAGGATCAAGAGAAAACAGCAAGCTCTCAAACGTCAGAGACCATTTCAAACAACTGAAGTTCAACACAATCCTGAAATAAATGTACCATAAAAGAAATCAAGCAGAACAAGCATGTAGGTAAGATGTAGTAACACAAAAGGTTCAAACAACTGATGAAGGACTATTCTTTTTCAATGATGCATGCACTAAACTGAGGCAAGAGTAACACTACTCGATTATGTCCTAAAGGAGTACCAGGCCAGCACTCAGAATCAATTTAAAACTTTGGCACACAATTGTGAAGATTTAGAAAATAGGTCTTACACCCCGAAACCCATGGATTAAGGGTATCATGGGGGGAAGAGGAGAGGGAACATACGGGCCAGCATGATTTTCTTGGTAACACACATTTTCAAACATTATGTGCCTGCTAAAAATCAAGACTATAGGACACACAGACTCTCCATATAGGTAGAAGGTATTCAGTACTATCTGGAACAGCAAGGTCTGGCAGCAGACCTTACACTATCAGTGTCTTATTCCAAGGAAAAGAAAATAACTACGACTGCAGATGTAAGACACGGAAGGATTTACTTTCTCCATATTTCCCAACATGAGCTGGGAAACAGCAACATGCAATGGGAAAAAAGGACTGTCCTTCCTCAGCTTTTTGCCATTTCAATTCCGTTCATGGTAGTTTCTGGCTCCTCTCTGAAAATTAATTGGCATGGTTAATTTCAGATTTTTTCAGGGCCAACCCAAACCAGACGTTTTCAATCACAATCCTGCTAACTATTTTTGGCCTAATGTTTACCAAGTTTACTATTTGGATGTTGTCTTTTTTCGACACATTCTGTACTTATTTCTGTGCTTTAGGCTTAGGCCGTGGGAATAAGTAGTCACAAGGCCTCCACCATGTTGTCAGGAGGCACATTGATACATTCAAATTGGCAATGAATGACTCTACTCATAGGCTGAGTTGCTCTGGGTATTAATACACAATATTGGATACTCAATAACAACATGCCATCAGTACAATCTACTCCATACTTGAGTATGCATCTTTTGAATCAGTGGTCCTTTTCTCGTTGTCTTACATTCTTCTTCAATATATTACCTACTGGCGGTCGCCAGTAGGTATTTAAAGTCAGGACCTATTTTCCAAAGGAAATCCGCAACATTCTATTTGGAATAACTTTGGCGCTGGTGGATACATCTTTGCAAAATGTTTAAAAGTAATGGCCAGCTCCGTTCTGCTCCTTTACTGAAAGTTTGGGGGTGATTCGTCAAGCTGGGGGCGCGAAAAAAGGGGGTCCCAAAAAATATTTTTTACCCATGCAATTTCCCATAGGACCTTTAGCCACAGCTTCAGCCCGAACTGCTGAAAGGAAGTACACCAAATTTGGCACAGATGTAGTCCTCAGTTCAGACTCATGCCTTTTTCTTAAATGGTGTCAATCTGTTCAGTAGTTCTTGAGAAAATTAAAGTTAAAAGCATATATATATCTATGGGCGCGGTGGATCCGCGGACTGTGAGCACATCGTAGGCGCACCATAAGAGCACCCTTTCAATCACGTGCTGAATGCTAATTGGCTGTGAAGTGGTTGTCAACATTCGAAACCAGGAACTGTTGGCAGCCATTTTGTGCCTCGGTAGAAGCGAGGCTGAATAATTTAGTGGAGCAAGTGTGCAAAAAGTTGAAAGAAGGCAGGGTAGAGATATCCTGATCCCCTAGATCTGTTTAGGGGACCCCCAGGGCTCAAAATTGTATTTTTTTATTTTTTTTAAAAACCCGGCAGGTGTTTTTTCTAACGGGGCTTCTTTTATAATTAGCCCCCGGTGGGCAAAATCCTGGGGGGAAATTTAAAAAATGTATGGGGGCCCAGAGGTCCGCCCCTCCCCCCCCTCTCTCTCTTTCAAAATCCAACCAAGTTTGCTATGGGAGGGCGGGAGCCGCGAGACTCCCACCCTCTCATAGCAAACTGCAGTGTCCCGGGGTGGGCACTTTGGGACACTGCAGGAGCCAGGCCAGTGGGTTTGTGGTCCCAAGGGCCTTTGAGGCCCTTGGGAGTGCTAAAAAGACTGCTCTGATTGCTCTCAAAGACAACAAGTAAGTTGTAATTAAACTGGACCCTAGTGTAAATTTTCCCGATTCATGCCCTTATAGAGGTATAGATTATCCGATCCTTATATAGGCATAGAAATCATTACCATATTTAGACTAAGACTATGCAGCCCAAATACGGCATGGCTACTTCCACTAAGTTCCAAGAATCAACAACGATTTCTTTAAAAAACCCGCCTTCAGCGGCTAGGGACCTCCCCTTGCCTTATTACTAATTTATCTAGGAAATCATGGAGTTTTCAAAGAACTGAGTCTTTGATGACGTTATTAAGTCCAATCATACGTCAAACTTGGCACCTTCAATGTATAAATATGCCTAGATTTGCCCAGACAAACACACAGTGGTTTGGAGCAGATCAACTAACTACTTGCCTGACGCCCTGCAGCAGCAAGTGCAGAAGGAAGCCGACCCTCCAGCTGACGCACCGAGAGACTCTGTCTTTTCTCCTGCCGAGAAATCCAGCTCCAGTGTTTCCAGGCTACCCTTGCCGGTTGCTGGGAACTCGAGTCCTGAGAGAGAGATACAAGACCTCCTTCATTCTAAACCAAGGTACGGAGCTTATTAGACCCTTAGACAATTCTTGGATAGATTCTTGGCAGAGAAATACTACACTTAAGCTACTCCTCACTTACTCCTTCCCTTGTACTAGACTTTGGTTAGGTACACTGGGGTAGGCGTATTTTAGAAGCACCAGTTGAGTAATTTTAGTCATTATTTTATCACTGTATGTATTTTATATGTTTTAAGCAATTTATGGCTTAGAAACCATATCATGCTTTTACAGTACTACTTTATAATACTTTTCGTATGATATGCCCTGTACTTTATAACCAGTATTACGATTGTAGCAGTACATTTCTTATGCTTGAGAAAGAAGACTGTTCAATAAATACTTTTTATTGAAAACGTCTGACTCTATTTTCTCAGCACCTCTGGTGAAACTAAGCATGCACGATTGACTTAGTAAAATAGCTATCTATTGTTTCCGCAACTCTAGAGATTGATTTGTTATACTTGGGAAACAAAGTTGCCATGTTTATGCGGTTGTCAGAAACTATCCCTTCTTGTGAATTCGAGAAAGTTTCTAGTGACCTCTGAGCTAGCTGGCACTCACAATTTGAGCAATGGAATGTTGAGAGCTCCATTGAAGACAATGCAGCTCCAGAGATCCGTATTCACTGGTAAAGGCCCTCTTAACTCAGTGTTCTTAACTTCACAAGCTGCCAAGAGCAATCCATTCTATTGTTTAAAATCACAGTTAGCTCAACAGTCAAGCCAAGGTGAAGAGCTGAGCAGTAGCATTGGCAAATCCTCCAAGATATGTACAGTTTTGTGAAAAGCCTCAACAAATATCTTTCAACTGATTTGGACAACTTTCCATTGATGAATGGGTAAATAAATCTGCTGGAGTTCAAATAGAGAAGCCTGGAAAACTTCACCAAAACTTTGCTGCACATGAACTGGATATACTTGAAGAGCAGAGGGCTGAAACCAACACTAGAACAGCAACAAAATGGGCAACTCAAATATTCAGAGACTGGTTGGTAGAAAATGGGTATGTGCCGGACTTTGAGATACAACCACTGCCTGAACTCTGTAGCCTTCTCAGACATTCTTATGCAGAGGTAAGAAATGCTTAGTGGGGAATGTTACAGTAATCAAAGCCTTATATCAGCAAGGGCTGGACTAAAAAGACAAATTAATAATCCTCCTTTTAGCAGAGCTGTTAATATCATGCATGATGCTGTATTTGCACCTTCTAACAATGTGTTAGTAGCAATTTTTAAAAAACAACGCTGAGAAGGCAAAGATATCAGCATGAGAAAAATGTTTATATCAGCACAGAACTTGTCATTGATAAAACACTGGGGTATCTTGAACTGTGATGAACCCATTTCGCTGCAGTACAAAGTATTTTTTGATACCCAACGACACCTTCCAAGACATGGCAGGGAAGGATTACGGGAGTTGCCTAAAAATGCTTTCACCTTCCAAGTAGATGAAAACAACCAAGATTATGCAACCTTAACTTTTAACGGACAAACAAAAAACCACAAAGAAGTAGATGAGAAATTAAGATACCAAAACAGAGGTTGCCAGGCAATTATATGTGTCCTGGGAAATCTTTGAAATTTTATATTTCCAAATTGCCCAGAGATTGCACATGCTTCTATGTTCAACCAATGAAACTTACTGTGGAGGATGCTGCAAGTGCCTCTGTTTGGTATTTCAAAAAGCCTCTTGAGGAAAATTGGAGGACTAATGAAAGAAATCAGCAGAAAAGCAGGATTAATTCGCATTTACACAAACCATTGTCTGGGCGCTACAGCTGTGCAATTGCTTGCAGATAATGGTCTTAAAGCTCAACAGATTTTGGCAGTTAATGGCCACAAAAGTGAAACCAGTGTACAGAGTTACTGGAAAGCTTCATCTGAAGATCGAAATATATGGTCCACTGTACTAGCAAATGCAGCTGACAATACCAAGAAAAAAATATCTAAAAAATACATACATGGGCCAGAAACTTGTTTAGAAATAGAAGGCAATGCTTCTTTGAAGACACCAGGGAGCAGAGCAGATCACAATAAGAAAAAAATTATTACCAATGTTTTTTCTCACTGTAACATCACATTTAATGGCAATGTACAAATTTTAATGAAATGAAACCTTATAAATGAAAAATACTGTAAGAAATGATTTCTGATGGTTGTCATGCTTGGCAAAGTTCCTTCTTTTCCAAAGAAAAGGTAAATTTGTAACAGTTATTCCTTGATTTAATACTGTAATTGTAGTACAAGGTGAAGGTAATGGTGTAATAAATAATATTTTTTCACAAACTTAGCGGTCTGTTGTTTTTTATTCTCCCTATCTGTATACAGATTGACACCACTATACAAAGGCTAACCTCTTATGGTAACCGCTTAGGATGTTTCTGTTTCCACTAAATATTTTCCAGCAGAGAAAGAGTTTAATTTTGCAAAAGTCTGAAAAGTATGAGTTTTCTTGTTTTGGAATAAATCGCCTGTGTAGCCCCCTTGGGTTTGCTCCATCTAGTCATATCCATCAATGCCATTGTTTCAATGAACCAACAATAGCAACACATTGGCATGCCTGGCACTAATGTTGTCTATATATATTTTTTTTTCTAGAGTTTTATATAGCGCAAACTAGACCCGAAGATTTCAGGTATCAGAGTGCGTTACATGAGCACCAGTTTCTTTTAGGGATGGACATATTCATTTTTGTATGGCACAGCGAGTTTAAGTGATTTGCCCAGAAACACAGGATGCTAAACATCGTTGAAGATTTGAAACCGGTTCCCCAGCTTCGAGGTCGACAGCTCTAGCCATAAGGCTACATCCTCTCCCCATATTTAGTGAAATAAACTGAGCATAACTCGGCGTCAGATTACCATGCAGTGATTCTGGGCAAATGAATAATTTAATCTACCTGTGCCTACCAAAAACAAACGAAATGAATGGGTCCTTGTGCACTGTAACTGGTGCTCATGTAAAACTGTGAAATAACTTTGGGGCGAGTACGCGCTATATAAAACTACAGAAAAAAGACATCTTAGTAACACCAAAAAACACGGACGTCATAGCACACCCCTTTTGGGACAGCCTTCCCTCAGACATCAGCACCACTTCACGCCTCATGCCAACCTCTACACTAACTTCAAACTTTGCACATTTCTGTGTACTGTACCTCACTGTAAATAATGCAATTTAATACAACTATTGTCATGTTATGCTGCCAATCTCGCAATCTGTCTCCCCCTCGGAACATGTTACTGTTTCCACTAAATATTTTCCAGCAGAGAAAGAGTTTAATTTTGCAAAAGTCTGAAAAGTATGAGTTTCCTTGTTTTGGAATAAATCGCCTGTGTAGCCCCCTTGGGTTTGCTCTATCTAGTCATATCCATCAATGCCATTGTTTCAATGAACCAACAATAGCAACACATTGGCAGGCCTGGCACTAATATTGACTATATATATATATATATATATATTTTTTTTTTTTTAGGATGTTACGGTTTCAAAAACTGTTGTATTTGCAAACCCCGCTCACCGATATCATTGCAAATGTGGATGTCTCTATAAACCCCTAGCCCTGGATCAGTTGTTTTAACCGTTACAAACTCGCCGTACAAGTTGATGCTGTGGCGCCTAGATGAAACTACATTGTAAAGTGAACGGTATACAAAAATGCACATAAATAAGGCATTCTCAGGGAAACAACTTCAATTCAGAGCCACAGGCCTGAATTATTACAAATAAGGTATCTCATCTTAACTCTCTCAGAAATTGCAACAGATACAAAGCGTGAGGCTGCCAGAAAAATAGGTGCAAAAAGAACATTGAAACAAATGTCTCAGTGCTGACAGACATTCAAAGTCTCCTAATAAGATAACAAACACCATTAAATAGTTTAATTGTGGTTTTTAAAACAGGTACATGTGGTGAGTACAAGCAAACTACCGCCAAAATTAATTAAAAATGCTGACGTTGGCCTCCAAAATTGAAAGATTTACTGAGATAATGCGATGCACATTTCAAGCCTCCTTTATAGGTGGTGACCTGATGTTTTCTCTGACGAGAGCCCCGGCTTACAAATTAAGCACTGGTTCCGCATTTACCTGCCATGTCCCAAGCATTTTCTCAGTCTGCTAATATCACCTTCCTTTCTGCAGGTCAAGAATACTACACTTCACGAATGGCAAAGCCCCTCCTGACATAGAGCGTGAGTAAAACTGGCACGCTTTCTAGCTTCCGGTGTACAACAACATGGGGTGGGCTCTTACCTATTTACTCTGTACCAGGCGCATGCGCACAATAATCACCAATTCCCGTAACTTAAAACAGAAAACATCTTTCCTTTGCCTGGCATTCTTGACGTCGATTTCATGAATGCCCTGTCATCGCTGTTTAATTTTGCTGAACCTTTTGTAAAGTCTCGAGTTCAGCTAAGCAAACAACCGTAATGGGCACAGAGGGAGCACAACATGGCTTCAGTAAAAAACTTTCATCATGGAGGGAGTACAACATGGCGTCAGTAGAAAGGTAGATGTATTTATTTTCCTGCGTACACGCATGATATGCAGACCTAGCTGCAACTGTGTTTAATTTATGTCACAGGTAATGTCTAACACAGGCCAATGCTCTAATAGCCTTATAGCCCGCAGTAGCGGGCTATACCGACTGTTAAAGGCCAGCTGGATCGTTAAATGCCCTCGCCTTCGGCTTGGGCCTTTAGCAATCCAGCGGGCCTTTAACAGCCGGTATAGCCCGCTACTGCAGGCTATAAGTTTATATTAAGTTTAATATATACGATAGAGACCTAGTCAACCTCATTCCTATGTCTAAACTATAGTATATGTTATTCCAATTCGCAGAGCCTATTGGGAATTTAGGAACTACACTATAAAACCAGCGGATAAAGGCGTGGCCATCGTGGTGCAGGATGTAGGAAAATACAAAGATGAAATCTACAGACAATTAACAGATGGGATCAGTTACAAAAAACTATTAACAGACCCTTCAAAGGCCCTGGCACTAGAGATACTGCAGGTTACCCAAAGAGGGAGAGACCAAGGCTTCATCACAGACCAGGAATTCTGATTTCTAATTCAGAGCCATCCCAGACAACCCTTTTCAGAAAACAGGCTGAACGGAACTCTCTCATCAAATACGACAGCCACCATCCCAGGGGGCTAAGGGATAACCTACCTTTTGGGCAGATCCTGCATCTTCGAGGATGATCTGCGTGATAACCTTCTCTTCCAAAAGTAACGCCATCAAAAAGATTATAAACAAATATTGGGGCCTCATATCGGATGACATTGAGCAGAAGGCACTTCCCCTCCACTCATACAGAAGAGCGAAGAATATCAGAGGCCTGGTAGTCCACTCTTTCCTCGATCCACCAGAACCAGCCACTGGGCTATCCATGTGGAACCTTCCTCCTATTCTAGGACACCACAGATGTGGATCTTGCAAAGCCTGCACAACTACGATACAGTCCAAAGAGTTCACACATAACCAACGGAAAATTGTTCTGAAATCCTACATAAATTGCAATACCACAAACGTTATATACCTGATTCAATGTCCGTGTGACCTGGTATATGTAGGTCAGACTCAGCAAAAAGTAAAAACAAGAATATTGCAACACTGTAGTCAAATACGCTGCGAAGTACCAGGCGCTCCACTGGTGGAACACTGAAAGAGGCTGGGGCATACTCCTGACACTCTGAAATGGATTGTCCTTGAAAAAGTTACTCTGGGACCAAGAGGTGGTGACATGAGTATGATCTTGAACATTCGAGAATCTAAATGGATGTCTTTCTTCGACTCCAACAATAATTGACTCAATGAACTGGACAGTAGCCATGCCCAATTAACAGGATTATCTAGATAGCACGTGCATTCCCATATATAGATCCATTTTGTTTTCTCAGTTAACCACTAGTCTGATACTGTTTCACTTTCTGTGATCAACACCAATATGCTCAGAGTGTCAGACAATTTTACCCTTGTGTTAGAGAGGTACTTGTCTAAACCTAGGCATAAAACAAAGAATATTGTGCTCCTCAGTCCACAGTGACTCCTATTAGATTTGATGTACTTTTGTTGTGGGGCACAATGGGCACTATGAATTCTGTACACTACGGACGCCTTCACCCTCATGTTCGAGTAGTGCGTGCCCCCCTTTTTACCAGTGAACCACATCTAACGTGTGCATGATCCAAACTGTGATACTACAACATAGACAATAAGCCATTGATGGGTTTATCTATATGGGAATAGATATGGACCTTTATCCTCGTGTACGAGAGATGCCTGCCACAAATACCTTATCAATTCAATGACAGTTGCATGGGGCATGTTCTTCACACTATCTCTATCTATTACGGCCATTTCTACTATGACTACACACGCATTACACGTTAGAAAACGTACATGCGCGCAACGAGCATCTTAAAAACTATTGCCACTCGCCTTTCGCATGTTTGCAGATTCGTTCGGCACACCACAGGGCACCTCCATTGATTGCTGGCGGCCGGATTCACAGGTATGTGTCCCCCTATCGTAATACACTGACCGGCACAGTGCGGTAGGCAATTTTTCTATTGCCACACATACCGCGCACTTAATGCTCCGTGCCTCCTTTATCGTTACAGACATCGTCTTTTGATGCCTCCATCTCATCTTTGATTACATGGCTATACTTTGACCACAAGTGAGTGCTCATGGTCACAGTGACACATTTTTCCATACCATTTAATCTTCAATCTGATATTAATGTTGCTCCCTCCGTGTTTTTATGTATTTCCCAGTAAAGACTGACCTATGTGGCAGCCCCGGTCTTTTGGTAACATGAACTGTAACTTCATGATCTCGACTCTGCACTGATTGTAAGTGTATGTTTTCTAACACTAATACAAGCCCAAATACAAGTTATCTCTTTAAATATAATGAATCTGGAGCTTACAATGGCCCCCCGTTTTTCTTAATATTTTGCAGATTCACTTCGACTCTCCCCGAATTAGAGCCGGATGGCCCAACCTATTGATGTTTTCTCCACGGTAAATGCCTTACGGCATTCCCTTCATTATAATTCACCTTGCTGGTTTTTAAAATAAATTCTTTGATCACTCATCATATTTCATTGTTTTAGTTTACCCTGCCCCCCCAAACCACCACTGTCCTGATGAAGACCCTGTTTTAAGGTTCCACTGATACCTAACACCACGTTTGGGGTTGAACCGTCGACAACCTTTCCCCCTACCAGCCTGCACCATCCATATTGAAGACATTTATAGGAGCGAATTGAGCATGGTTTCGCTTAAGTGTGTTTAGAACATTGTTTGTTCCTCTTGCAACTGGCTCTACATTGAAGCCATTAAGGAATAAACATCGTGAAGTTGACGACTAGCCTTTTTTACTTATGGAAATTCTGCACATATTTCCTTTTCACATGCAGCTTATCCCACTTTCTCACTCCCTGGGGCACTAATGTTATTTCATATGAAATGTGATATTTATATGAGGCACTACTTCTCCAAACGCATTGTGATTAAATACCATTGTGTTCACTAACTAAATCCTCTTGTGTATTTGTATTTATAAGTTTTTCCTGTTTGGACTAAATACTATGTACTGGGACCCCTCTCTTTATGTACCGCAGTCTGCATTGAAAGCAGTACACCCTACAATGCTGCCAGGTCCATGTCCACCTGCTGAGTGTAATACAACTACACAGTGGTACTCACAGTCTCACAGCGGTGCTCAATAGATGGTGGTTACCCAACAACAGTTGACCGCCGTGGTACACGCCAACAAAAAAACAGTGGTCATTGGATGGATTAAAAAACTACACACCTGATGTGCTTTGGCAAGTGAACACATCTGCACATCACACTATAAAACACACCCCATCTCTGGCCAGCCACTTTTGCTCCCGAACTGCCACACAGCAAGACGACCAGCCAGCAATATTCTCTGCTACACATTAACTTCCCATTTAGCATTCTCCACTACCTGTAACATTTTCTTTTTTGGAAACCTTTTTACCTCTATCACTTGTTTGTTCTCCATTCACATACTCCTCATAATTCTGCATTGTTCACCATGCCTGTTAAAAAAAACCTGCTTCCCTGAGCAAGAGTTGACAGTCATCGTGAATGAAATCATTAGAGTAGAGCCAAACAGAAATCATTAGAGTAGAGCCAAACATTTTTTGGGTCCCATGTCCAGCATACTGCACACAGTAATAATAATAATAAATGTCTTTATTCAGAAGTAATCACAACTATAAACGATAAAAAGAAACATTCTATATAAAGCACATAATTACAGTTATGATTCATTGAAAAAACAAAATTGTACAACATCGTCGAGTCTAAATGGCCATCAGTTGGATTGTTACCGTCTTGATCTAAAAGCAGCCCTCAGGAAATTTGTGACAAAAAAAGGATGGGATCCTTAGGCAAAAAGTGTCTGTATATAAGTTCAACACAGGCTTGTCTAAATGTCATAGCTTTTAAAAGATGTTTTAGAACAATCTCCTGGGAGAGCTAAAGTATTTGCATAAAAAGACAACATTTAAGGTGTCCTGTGGAGAACTAGCATTGCAGCCATGGGGCTCTCTCATATTTGAGGGTAAGAAACTAGATGGGGTCGCCAGGAGATGATGGAACTGATTAAATCTGAATCGGGTTACTAAAGATCTATTAGGGAATAGGCACAGTAACGGTGGGTGCCATACAGTGTGCACACAAACCCCTAGTGTAATTTGAGGGGATTATACATTTGTTTGGGGAGAAAGGAAGTCAGGTGCTGTTAGTAGGAAGGGTCCATTGTTATGCTTTACGTCTCATCTATTAGAAGCACCTATAAGGGTCATTAGATATTTCTTCATTCCCTGCACTGTTTTTAGCAAAACATGCCCTCTCAATGCTGGTTTTGTGAGCTCAGTGTTTTCACGTTGGGTGGCGACATGTTTATAAAACAGCTCCTTAACTATACTCAAGTCCTGAGGCCTCAGTATGTCACATTAAAAAAAAATATCTGCCCTACTGAGGGCCACCAAGGACTCCTTTACATACCGTAACCAGGGGATTTTAAGTGCATAATCTAGTAACAAACAATCTAACATAATTGTGCCATTAATATCTGCCTCATTCCTAGGTCATATCTTCACCCCACACAACAGGGGCTTCACTGACAAGAATCAATTATGTAATTGACTCCTAATTCTTTGTCTAGAGTAAACAAGGGGATGCCCTGTGGGACCTTCAGGATTTGCCTCAGAAACTTGTTTTGAGTGAGCTGTAGCTTATTATATAATAGGTTATACAATTCCAATAGAATCTCAGGTTAGATGTCCTGCACATCTAACCTGGGCTTCTAATGCAATTCTATAAAGCATATCAGCAAGCCCATTATCGCCGTTTTAGCGGCACGGCAATCATTTTAACGAGGTTCTTGCTAATATGCCCCATTGAATGTCTTTGCCAGAGGCTGAGAGGTCTAAGAAGGTTAGTATCTCCTGCTGTTGAGTTTTAAATAGAGTACTATAAAAAGCCTTAGCGTCTGTGACCAGCGTGGCCGCCTCCCCTGGTCGGGTGAGAATAATGTGCCTTGCAATGTTTGGGGTCGCTCCGTTTGGTTCATCACCCGTTTTAACCACTAGGGCCAAGGGGTTGTGATCGCTGAATGGACTTTGTAAAATAGTAAAAGAAAATGAGGACCATCCTAAAGAGGCTGAAACAAAGATAAAATGAATAATCATTGCAATTCCCCTTCCTTTATAGGTCGGGGTAATATAAGACTTGAGAGGGTTTGTCATCTTGTCTAGAGTGAATACGAGATTATAAGTTTGTAAAAAACTATTCTGTTCTGCACCTTCTGTGATGTGCTCCATATGTGTATCTCATTGATCATACAGGATTGGTGACTGTGCAAAGACTGTAGGGAGTTTGGGCGCAAGTGAAAATTAAAATCCCCATCCGAGATAAAATTCTCTTGGGTAAGGCCCTCTTCTCTTAGTGTATCAATAACGCCACTTACGGCTGAGAGGTTAGAGGGCCATTGCTTCCCCCTTTTAGCGTTATAGAAATTAAATAATACCAAGCAAAGTGATCTTCCAACTACCAGTTTGAGTCCCTGAAATACTTTAGAGTTCCACTTTATTGTCTTCCCAGACCCACAGTGCTGAAGGTCCACAAAAATAATCAAACCCCCACTCGCTCTTCCTACTCTAGAGCCCGTGGCCAGGCAAAGAAAAGTTTAATACCCTCTAGGAAAAAATTATTCTCAACTTTCCATGTTTCCTGAAGACAAAAAATATTAAAGGATTTGGTAAACAAAATACACCTTTGGTCTAAAAACTTCTGGGACACACAGTAGGAAAGTAGAAATGTGAGAGAGGATAGCCAACAGTGTGAATGCTGTTGGATATACCCTGCGCACACAAGAAGACATTTGGAAGAGGTGAAACAACCTCAGGCAGAAGGTACAGGTCAATTACAACAACCACCACCTGGAGCCTCAGAGGACTGATGGTAGCCCTCTAGGCATACCACTACTACTCTTATCATAGGTGGAGAAGGTCTTGGCCATCCTGCATACTAAGGGCTAGTCAGGAATTTTCGGAGGGAGTGGCCTCTGCTAAATTACACTCCACTAACTGCCACAATATTACAATGTCCTCTTTGCTCTCAAACCTGTGTTTCCTATTCTGTTCTCTATCTACTTTTCTAAAGAAGCAGTCCTCAAAGTATCTGAGATGTTGGTTTGTCTGTGGCAATGTGTATTGGTGCATAGAAGAGCACATGTATCTAAATCCATAACATGTCACATGTTGCAAAGCTGTCTGTAACTGTATTACCATCAGAATATCTATCAGGGACCCATAAAATGTGTGAAAATATAAATGTTTAGTCCACACCACATGCATGTTGCCAACAGCTATGGTATACGGGTTGTTTGTCAAGTGTTGCTAAAGTGACATTGAACTCACTACAACTATCATGAGGCCCTGTCACTCAAACTCTAACCAAGCTGATACACTCCTTTTGCCATGTCACTACTGATGTTCACTCAACATGGACTGTGCAATGTACAGACAATGCTCAATCAGATATATGTCTGAATACTTTGCCTGATGGTGTCCTGGACCCCTCAACTCATACTAAGGATGGCACCAGGAACACAATAATAATAGTGTACCCCTAATATATTTCAGCCATGAAGAAAACTCAGCTGATTGCCAGTGTCAGGTGATCCCTGACTCTGTACCTGTCACATGAGGAAAGAGGAACAGCCCTAAATATATATAACCAAGCTTGGTGTTTGCCTGTATTAGACACAACTAGGCCTTGAAATGAACAAATACATGTGACAAAAGTGCATTGGTAGCAGAGTTATGGAGATGTCATGTCTATTTCTAAAGACAAAATGCCACATATCTGTACAGCTATTGAGCTGAGGAATTCTACTTCATCAAATGAATGGCTACAAATGTCTAGTAACCAACTTCAACTCCGCCCAAATATACAACAGTACTAATCTCTATCTATTTTGTTCCATTCTAAGTTCCCAGTTACCTTGACTACAATGTGGATGTAAATACCTCACTTCCACCATGAACAGTATTCTCTATCTCTCAACAGGTCAAACACCACTGCACCTGCACAGAGGTTGGAAACCGAAAAGAGTACCTCTCCCCCACACAACAAAGCCTGCAGAGATGACAACACTCCTGAAGAGGTAGAAGTGGATGACAATCCTGGCCCATCTGTGTTGCCTGGGTAGACACCAAGAGTGGGGCTTACTGTGCCCACTACAACACCTCCCACCAATGCTGAAACATCACTGCCATCCACTCTACCCACAACCTTGCACCTAGCACAGTCAGTACCATCCTGTGCCCCCCAGTCCTTAATTCTTTAATGGCCAACACCACCCCAGTCACAAAGTTACCAGGGCCCAGTTGGGAGAGTGCAGTCTGTATCAAGGGCACAGGGCCATTGGAGGGGGTCTAGTTGGAGGGTAACTGTGGGTTCACAGAGTGAGCCCACTGAGGACCTGGTCAACCAGGCTGCCTATCTCAAGGCCTGAGAGTCTACCAGGAGTCCCAAAGTGTCATGAACCGGGTTTGGCTGAAATTTGGGAAATGAAAGAGCTGCATAGGGACACATACTGGGAGGTTGTTGACATCCACACTGAGGTGGCCGGCTTCCATGCATAGATAGCCTCCCTGGTTTTGGTGCAGAGAGATGGTGTCGACCCTTCTGGTCTAAAGATAAGAAAACCTCTTAGCTGCGGTGTCCCGCAAGGGTCCGCTCTCAGTCCTCTCTTTTTCAACATCTATCTTGCACCCCTGTCTAAGGTGATGGAGGCATTTGGGGTCTGAGTGGTCTCTTACGCTGACGACACACAGCTTGTCTTCTCCTTTAGAGACCACTCGGATCAGGGACTGGAGAATTTTAAAACAATTCTCTCCAACATTGTCACATGGATGACTAACAACACTTTAAAACTTAATACCGACAAAACGGAGGTGCTATTTTTTAATCAATCAACCCCCCTACTACTTGGTAAGTGGTGGCCTTCAGAGTTGAACCCTCCCCCTTCCCCTGTCAAAGTTGCACACACAAACTTGGTGTTCAAATTGACAACAAACTGTCTTTTAAAACTCAAATTCACAACGTCACCTTGGCTTGCTTCGACAAACTACACATGATAAAAAAAATCTCCCCCTACCTGCCCTTGGAGTCAATGAAGACGGTAATCTGTGCCCTCATCACTTCCCACCTTGACTATACCAACAGCCTCTATGTGGGAGGGCCGGCCTACCTCCTACACCGGCTACAGATCGTACAGAATGCCGCCGCCAGGCTGATCTGTAAGGTCCCTTACCGTCACTCGGTCTCTCCTCACCCGAGGAACCTGCATTGTTGCCTATTGCCGCACGTATCCAGTTTAAAGCCCTAGTACTTATCTTCAGGGCCCTGAAGGGTAAGGGGCCTGGATATCTTAGACGAAGGTTGAAGATAGTCCATTCGTCACGGGGAGTCAGATCTAACCACCTCTGTCTTCTGCTCCCCCCCCAGATTCTATCTAGCCAGGAAGGGCGGCAGAGCTTTCGCTGTGGTTGCCTCCAGACTCTGGAATGCCCTGCCGGTCAATATCCGCCTGGCTGATTCAGAATCACAATTCAGGAGCAAACTGAAGACACTCCTATTATCCAGCTGCTAATCCCCCAAGTTTTGCTCACTCCCGGTCCTCAGCGCCAGGACACCCCCGTTGGGGGTAGAAGCGTGCTTAATAAATGTCAAAATAATAATAATAATATAACACCACCCTCTGCAGGGTTTTTCCACCTGCATCTACACCTTCCTGTGTTCTACGTACACCCCCAACATCAACATCTGCCGCAGCCACATGAAGGGAGGCCCTGTCATTGGAGCCCCACCTTCAAGTACCCCGTGTCAGCAGCTCCAGATCTTCTGTCAAAAAGAGGGGACGTCCACCCAAAAAGCAAGGAGCTCAGGATGGTCAGACTCCTACCTCTGCCAGGACGAAATCTTGCCCCTAATGTCCTCCTGTGTGTGCTACACATTCATTTTATTGGACTATTCCAGCCCCCTTTTCCAAATCTGATGCGAAGAATATGATGTATTTTTGGACTCATTAATTACCATTTGGACTCTACTACAATGTTTTCATCCGCCCTCGCACTATTGATTTTTACTGTAGAATCTTTGGCCTTGTTCACTTCAATAAAAAATCACATCACCAAAGCAATGTTTTCTGCTGTAATTTTCACAGATAACAATGTGAATTTACTGACAGGTGAACCTTGCAATATCAAAACTAGGGACTCCTGGATATGTTGTATGTAAACAATGGTCACGTCAGGATCATTACCTTGTCACAACAGCACATCCATACAAGTGTCTGGGCTGAGAACATCTTTATTCCACTGTTCAATTCATAGCCTGTCAGAAACATAGCACATAAGACATAATTCAGTTATTCTGGGTCAGTGATCACATCATCACTGACAGACATTCACAATATGGAAGGAGGGGATACATCTGACAATATCCCACACAATAGGCAACAATCACTTAGGTCTATATCATCAGCTGGAGATATATTTCCTACCGCACAAAAGAGATACTACATTAAATAAAGTTAAAACAGACAAAGGTCAGTTCAACAGTTTCTGACGACAGAGCCTTTCATTCCAGGGTTGCTTGCATCTGATGAAATGTCAAAAACAAATGTCAGTGATGTACTAAAAGCACTTTGGCCTACAAGCTGTGAGACACATCAACAGCTACACTCAGTTCATAGACAATAAGGAATTAGCAAGGTGAAGGCAGAACAGCATGAACTGGGCACAACACAACATTGTGTTGGATAACATGATGGCACACATTTTGAATTAGGACCAAAGCACCACAAAGAACAAGTCAATGGAAGCCAGGTAACTTCGATCCTATCGCTGTCCAAGCTGTCTTGGTACAGCTTTGTGCACCGAAACTCGTTCGCACACATTCCAGGCCCAACCTATGTCCACCTTCCAGATCTGAACAGGATCATATTCCTACAAATGTCACAACTCTGAAATGTGAAAAGGAAGATGACATGATGAAGGGACTTAAAACAGACCAATACAGAGATTAGCTAAGAAAACAGACATATGACACTCACCACATTGTCAACTTCAAGTTAACACAGTCCGAAACAACATTAACAGCTGAACTAAGGTACACTTCCAAAAGATACACCTTTCTCCAGATATTGTCAGAGCTATAAATTCCTAGAATGTAGCATTAACATCCTCCTCACATCTTAATTTGGCATTCCAGGGTCTCCTCCCAGTGGGTCTTCAAGGCCTGCATTCTCTGCTTTATAAGGGATGTTCCGTCACAAGACAATGTTGTGGAGTTTGTTGCAGGCCATGGTATGTTGCTCTGGAAATGGGCAGTACACAGGAGGCTGGCGGGTCTTCCCTCTCCAAGGGTACCTATGTAAGGAGTAATACAAAAATATATTTAAGTAATATGTAAGTCAAACATAATGTGTCTGAACATTTGATTCATGAAGCAATAAGCATTTTGCATTATCATTGTCACATCTTGAACAAGCACCTGTCATACACATAGTGCCTTTCACATGTCTGTAACAAACCTGTGCACATCATACATTCAGAATATTGTGAATTTTCACTATACAAAAGGAATCCACTCCTTGGGTGTAGGGCATGTCCTCCAAAGTTGGGGAACAACCTTGTTGTTTTTGGTTCCCTCACATACCAACAGGCCCCTTGGTGTCATGCTTCATCATTGGGGTCCTCGTACCCCATTACGGGGTACGGCGTGCTGCGACCTACAGATACCTGGGAGCACTTGAAATGACCATGTGTGGTATGGATGGGGTATTTAAATGTGAGTGTATGGTGGGGTTTAGATCTAAGTGAGTGAAGTTTAAAAAGTACCTGGCTCGTGGGGTGACAGAACATTTTTTAATGGGCCCCCGGGCTGGTGCTATTAAAATTAAGTGCGGGAGGTTAAAAACGCAAACAATGTGCATTACCTCCTCTCTGTGTGCGTCGACATGTTTCGGTGTAAAAACACCTTCTTCAGGACGGGGTACACAAATCCCCACCTTATTCACGTTTCTCTAACTTGTATCAGAGTCTCTAATAAAAGTGAGAACTACAGTGCACGTAAAACAATGTACCTACCAAAACGCCGCTTAATAGTCAACCTGTTAAGAGAAGAAGACAACATTTTTTTTGTGGTGGTCTACTTTTCAACAACCATGGGTAAGGTGACCAGTGGTTACAGGTGACAGAAATTGCGGTTAAGTCTCATACTATAGGTGTCAATCGTGCCTATAGTGGGATTAAAAAAAGGGACAAACTAGACTCACTGACATATGACATAAAACACACACTGTTTTTAGAATTGGCGTATAGCGTTATTCAAAACATAACACCACTAGTGGTCCAAGATGTTAAGCATATTGTTTAGTGCCCCTGTAAGGAAAAGAGACACTACATGACCCTATATACAGGTAACATACTGTTTTGCAGGGGCAGAAATGCCTCATGAGTCAACCAAACGTCAGGGTCCCTTCTGCTATTTAGCACCTGGGGAAAAAAACGGAATTCAGAGTCCCATTTCTACTTACATTAGCGACATGGAGACAGTGCTGCTCTTTGCCGTATGTACGAGTCACACGCGTGCGTCCAAAACCCTGTGGCACTGATCCCCTCGTAAATTTACTCTGTGTGAGTGTGGCCTCGAAATCCGACATCTGTTGGTTCAGTTCATCCAGTCTTTTCTTCAGTTCAGCTGGTTTTATGTATGTCTTCAGATGTACCTCAATTTTTTGTATGTCAACTTTCAGCTCTTGTGTGATCCGTTTGGCTGTTTGATAATTAGCACTAGCCAATCCCGTGTATAGTGCCACGAGATTAGTGACCATTCCTTTTTGAAAATTTTGTCATTTTGAAAAATGAATGGTTCGTTCTTGACCAGCAGTCCTTGTGGTGCAATCTTATTTCTCAGATATTCTGTCATAAGAAGGCTGTGGAGAGCTGCTATGATCTGTGTCTTTCTTAGATTCATCAGCTCATCCCAGTCGGCCACGCTAGGTTCTTGTTCCGTGCTACTCAGGCCTTCAAAAGGGTTAATAGCCGCCAGAATTTCATCTATTTTTTCCTCCGCAAATGTGAGTCCATGTTCAGACTCCATCGTGCTCCTGTATGTGTGTGAATTAATGTGTGTGTTTTGTGAATTGAGTCAGTGATATTAAATGGGAATAGGGGAACTCCTGCAGCTGTGCGCTGCCAATATACTATCAATAACAAAAGGGAGAGAGAGAGAATAGATCGAAATGGATTCGAGTTTGGATGTGGAAAGCCTGTACACAAGCCTCCCTCATGATGAAACCATATCTATAATTGAGGAGGTTTTGTACAGTGCTAACTGGAAGTACCAGACCCCACGCGGTGTCGTAATGGAGTGCATCACTTTGGCACTAACTAAAAACTTTTTCGAGTTCGATGGGACCCTCTATCTTCAGAGCCACGGCACCAGTATGGGCAGTACATTCGCGCCGAGCCTGGCAGTACTATTTGTCCACCACTTGGAAAGCACAAAGAGTTTACACACCAGCAACCCATACAAACAACACATCGTCACCTGGAGGAGATACATCGACGATGTGCTCGTAATTTGGCAGGGTGACCATCAAACGGTAACACAGTTCATGGAATGGCTGAACTTGCAGAATCAGTTTTTGAAATTCACTCACACAGTTTCTAATGAGACACTGGTGTTTCTTGATCTGAATATTTTCCATGAGGATGGCAAGTTACACACCACCACACACTTCAAACCAACCGCAAGGAACTGCCTCTTCAGATATGACAGCTTTTATCCGCGTAATTTACGGACAAATTTACCATATGGTCAATTTCTGCGATTAAGGCGGAACTGCACCCAGATCAAGGATTACGAAGCAGAAGCACAAGACTTTGAAAAACAAACTGCAGAAAAGACAATATCCGAAGAGGATTATTAACATCGCCATGAAAAGGGCCAGAAAGACTGTGAATGAAAATGGAAATACTCTTATGCTTAATGAATTACTTCATTAATAGCTTTATGCTCCCCTTTACCTTTAAGTGACACGTCGTATCTGGCATCATGTATAGCATTATCAACATGGGAGTATTTCAAGTTATATCTCAAGTTCTATATATTATATTGTACTGATATAGACTAAAGGTTTTTTCCTTTCTATTCTCGACTTTTCCCTATTCAATCCTTCTTATTATCTATTAGTTTCTCTCCTTTTATCCTTTTCTTACTCCTTCTTTTCCTTTCTATATAATGTTTTTTTTTTTTTTGGAAGCGGCTGCTCATACACAATGCTGCTATCACATCACTCAGACTCTGGTTGAGTCTGGTTGCCCACTGAATTGGGGGGGGACTTAAGAGGGAGGGGGGTTGGGTGGTTAAGGGTGGGTAAAAGTAAGGGTGGGTCACTTTGGGGGGTGAAAACAAAAAACAAAAAAAATGAACCAGTTAATTTTTCAGAGGATATATGTAAAAAGAGATTAACTAGCATATTAGCTGAGTTAGAAATGTATTTGCTTGAGGCACTGCGACAATCTTTTTCTATTAATAATGTGTAGGTTAAAAGTTCAGACTTGGAATGTCGGAGGTTTATTAACTGGAGATAAGTTAAGACAACTGACTGAATTGCTTAAATTGGCTCCAGTAGACATACTCTGTCTTCAAAAAACGCATCTGCCATGGGATAAAATATCATGGTTGAATATTAATGGATATAAATTATTGGCGGTCTCCACACAGACATCAAATATAAGGGGGGTGGCGATACTTGGGAAAAAAAACCTGGGGTTAAGTGTACGACATCTATCAGATCCCCATGGCAGATGGGCTATTGCTAAACTTGCTTGTGGTATAAACATATGTACAGTCTATGGTTCAAATCTAGATTATTCTACAATCTTTGATGAACTAGAGATTGAGTTGCCTATGTGTCAGGTCCCATTATTTCTCTGTGGAGATTTTAATATTTCATTAATACCACCATTGTCTAATATCCCTTCCAAAACAAAATACCAAGGACGCAAACCCAAAGTTTATAAAACCCTCAATAGACTTATCAACAATCTGGGGCTCACAGACTTGTGGATACATAACAATCCACATGATCAAGGTTTTACCTATTTCTCTCATCCTCATCAAAAGCAGGTCCGGATTGATTATATCTTTGTTACCACTGACCTTATTCCACTATCAACTATAAAAAAAACGCCAAGAATAATCTCAGACCATAATGCTCTAATTTGTGTAATTACATTTAATCCTCTTATTACTCAATCCAGGTCCTGGTCTTTTGACCGGAAGCTATTAACCAACACTGAATTCATTTTGCATATTAAAAAATGGTCTGAGGAATTTTTCAACATTAATCGTTTTAGTACCTCCAGAAATATAGTTTGGGATTCAAATAAATCTGCTTTAAGAGGTGAGATTTCTAGCTTCCAACATGCAGCACGCCTCAAAGCTAGGAAACTGTACGAAACAAAGCTAAATGACTTAACGAAAGCTGAAATAGAACATACGTGCTTAATAGAACAGAATAAAGATTCTCATAATCAATGGCTCCGGGTGGCGATCCTGAAAACTGAGCTTAATTCTGAATTATGTCAAAAGGCCGCCCAAACATACAGAGCTTATAGGAAGAAGGTTTACGAAACGGGTGAAAAAATTGGCAAACAACTGGCCCTGCGTACACGCCAAAAAAATGTGCATAATAATATTACTTCTATTGTAGAAGGTGGACGTACTTATGTTCAGTCTACAGATATCATTGCCCAGGTTCAACAGTATTATCAAAAATTATATTCTGAAGAAGGGACTAACTCCGAACAAGATATAGATATGTTTTTGGCAGGTTTCCTTAACAATACGGCAACTATTAACCTGTTAGATGATGAGATGAGAGAAATACTTGAAGCTGAGATTACTATAGATGAAGTGAGAGAAGCTTTATCACTATTATCCTCGGGCAAAGCTGCAGGCCCGGATAAATTGCCAATTGAGATTTATAAGATTCTTAGCCCCCTATTAAGCCCTTTACTACTGGACTTATTTTTAGGTGTACAGTACAATGGCATTCCCCCACCTTCTTGGGATGAGGCTAGTATTATAGTATTTCCCAAGAAGGGAAAATCGCCCGAACAGCTAACTTCGTATCGACCCATTTCATTGATAAATTCAGACTCTAAATTATATGCCAAAGTGATGGCTCTCAGACTCAGCGGGGTCATTGGGCATCTGGTCTCTCCGTGGCAGCATGGTTTCGTTCCGGGTAAGGGGACAACGGATCATATTCGCCGCACCATCGCTATTTTCGATGCCATGTCGGTCACGGGGGATCAGATGTCTTTGATCTTGCTTGATGCTGAGAAAGCCTTCGACCGCGTCTCATGGAGCTTTTTGTGGGTTGCCATGACACGTCTTAATTTCGGCCCCAAATTTCTTGAATCTATAAAATCCATGTACCACCAACCCAAAGCAAAAGTCTCAATCTCAGGATTGGATTCAAATTTTATTAATATAACAAGAGGCACAAGACAAGGATGTCCCTGTTCTCTTTTACTATTCGCTCTTTATATTAATCCTCTTATTTTAAAACTATTAGGAAGTAATAATATAAAGCCAATTGTATATAATCACTTTGAAACTAAAGTTCTAGCCTATGCTGATGACATCGCAGTATTAACATCTCACCCGATCAAAGCTATACGCGAAATTGAACTACTCTCTCTGCAATACGGTAAATATTCGGGTTATTCTTTGAATAGGGGAAAGACCATTGTGCTGTGCACGAACAACACTATTTGTTTAGATGCGAGAAGAGTAAACAATGCGACATATCTGGGTGTGATATTATCTGCCGACATAAAGAAATTAGTCAAAAATAATTTTGAACCACTAATAGATAAAATCAAGACCGACTTGGATAGGGTAAATGGTTTGCATCTTTCCATTATAGGTAGAGTGAACTATTTAAAGATGAATATATTACCGAAATGTTTGTATCTCTTTCGTTCCATTCCTCTACTTATAGATTCTAACATAATTAATTTAATTAATAAACTTACTTCCAAATTTGTCTGGCAAAATGGGAAGATCAGACGATCTCTACTTTATCTATCCACTCCGCTTAACAGAGGTGGGCTTACTGCTCCGAATTTAGCTCTATACTACTGGGCAGCTTTTTTAAAACACCTAAAACCTATGATTGTAGAAACACCCTTAACCTTGGATACGTCTAACATTACTATACCCACAATTTATGAATTAATGTTAGGGCAAGAAGCGAAAGGTTTGTTACTAAGAAAAACTGAAAAAGCCTATTATAATCAAACTAAAAGGTGAAATTATTAAAAGTGCCTGGCTAATTTGGAATAGGATACTTAAACACACACAGATCGGCAAAATCAACCGATATACGCCCATTTTCCATTCTACCATTACTTCTGATCTTGATTTTGAACATACAGCTAAGAAGTGGTATAGTCTAGGCATAAAAACAATTAACTAAGTGTGGATAAATGGGCCACAAACTACATTTCAAGATGTTAAAATAAGATTTGATCTCCCAGAAGGTGAATTTCTTAAATTTGCACAATTACAGGCAAAATTAAAAGCAAAAAAAGATGTTATTAATCTTCAGAAGAACGATTTAATAGAAGCATGCCATTTTGCAAAAACTAGGATTGGAACATTATACAATATCTTATTAACTAATATCAACGATGATCTCAAGAAAACAGAAACATAATGGATGGTAAAATTAAATAATCCTGATATTGATATAGATAAAACACTTGAAATGAGCAATAAATTATTTATGGCTAGTAATTTAAAGGCACAACTATACAAAACCATTTATGATTTATATTTTACCCCTGCCAAACTTTTTGCATGGGGGAAAGGGGAAAATGATCATTGCCCACGTTGTTCACAAGGTCCGGCGACTTTAATTCACCTCTTTAGCAGCTGCCCCGAGCTACGTATATTAAAAAATATGATTGCCACATTTTGGGAGAAAGTCTTCCATCACAAACTTCCAGAGTCTGATACCCTGTTTGTGTTGGGATATGATAGCTCGCTAAAACTAAGTAAATCTGAACAAAAACTTTTATTTATAGGTACAGCTGTACTGAGATTAATCTTGTCCGCGCGCTGGAAGGATACTCTTCCCCCTACCTTTCAAATGTGGCTAGCTCGATTTCTTGCAGTTTACTCTTTTGAATCTGCAATATATGCAACTAGAGGAATCAAAACAAAATTACGTGGTAAAGAATTGTGGCACCCTATATCATTATGGAAAGAAGAGCTCTGTCCCAGTGGAATTGGTTAATGGAAATGTGAAGATTCATATGTACTTTTTGTTATTTGTTCTTTTCTTCTGAATTGAAATGTAAACAATCGATGTATTATATTAAGTTTGTATTTTGTATTACCCTCTGCTAAATACTGGTTCCAAATAAAAAAATTAAAAAGAAAAAAAAGAAAAGGGCCAGAAATAACAAGAGGGAAGCATTGTTAGAAAACAAAATCCCAACATATCAGGTAGCCACCAGACCTATAGGTGTGACTACATACAGCTCCCACACCAACACAGTGTCCAAATTGCTGAACAAACATTGGCGCATTCTAGCGAGTGGAACTCTGAGTATTGAGAAACCAATGTTTGCCCACAAACGAGGTAAAAACCTCAGAGACATGTTGGTTTACACACGCCCCAAACCACAACACCTACAACAGCTCTCACAACATGGCCTGGGAGGCCATTGCCCATGTGGAAACTGTGTAAGCTGCCACCTCACACAGAAAAGTAAACATTTGATCTTCGCTAACGGAACCAAGTGGGAGCAACGGAAGCTGACTAATTGTAATAGCAGAAATGTTATTTACTTGATTACCTGCCCATGTAAATTGGAATACATAGGCATGACCACAAGACCAGTGAAGGTGCGAATTGGTGAACACAAGAGCAACATACGTTGTAAAAAGATCACGACAAAGATGGCCACCCATTTTTTTGAAAACCAACATTGTGTCAATGACATAAAGTGGACAGTAGTAGAACAGCTGCCGTCAGGTCAAGGACTCTTTGAAAAAGAGCAAAGGTGGGTATTCCGTCTGGGGACCAGCTCCCAAGGTTTGAACGATAACATTCCCTGGGAACAATTAGCATAGGGATTGTCCATCCTTTTGAACACCCCCCTTTATTGGAACTAACTGAGCCCACCTTAATTTCATGAGTAACTAGTTAAATGCATGCACAAACACGCTGCTAAATTAACAGTATAACTACACCCCAGTCTAGGTAGACGCTACCCAACTGAACTGATTAGCCGCCTACAACAACGCGTGCATCAGAGGATAACCAGCTAACCTGACATTAGGTTTCATAGTCCTCACACGGGCTCTGGGTTACATACAGGACCCAAGGGTATCCATTATGATTCTCTGAGAGTAATAATAACAGTTTCCGGTATTTAATACTTTTTTAGCTTGAATGCAATCATTATCTCAATGTGGCATTAAGAGCAGCATCCCGTACAAGTGGATCAGTGCTAAACAACTTTGTACGCATGCGTCTGACTGGCTACACGCATGCGCATGAAGAACGGCATCCCATACGAGTGGATCAGTGCCACAGCGTTTTGGACGCATGCGTGTGACTCGCTACACGCATGAGCGGCATCGTAACACAAAATCAACTGAGCCGCGAGCAGAACCGACAACAAGCCCTTAGAAGGGCAGGCAGGAAACGCTAATTATTCAATCAAATAATTGTCTCAGCCTCGGGAAAAGGTATAAATACCCATACCCTTGACTCTCTTTGGCATAATCACTGGAGCCACGGAGGGGTCGGTCGGGAGGAATGTCCTCGCTGAAATCGTGAGTACATACGGCAAGAGCAGCACTGTCTCCACTACGCTAACGTAAGTAGAAATGGGACCCTGAATTCCGTTTTTTCCCCGGGTGCTAAATAGCAGAAGGGACCCTGACATTTGGTTGGCTCATGAGGCATTTCTACCCCTGCAAAACAGTATGGAGGTAATGCACATTTTTTGCGTTTTTAACCTCCCTCACTTAATTTTAATAGCACCAGCCCGGGGGCCCATTAAAAATGTTTCTGTCACCCCACGAGCCAGGTACTTTTTAAACTTCACTCACTTAGATCTAAACCCCACCATACACTCACATTTAAATACCCCATCCACACCACACATAGTCATTTCAAGTGCTCCCGCGTATCCGTAGGTCGCAGCACGCCGTACCCCGTAGAGGGGTACGAGGACCCCTATGATGAAGCATGACACCAAGGGGCCTGTTGGTGTGTGAGGGGACCAAAAACAACAAGGGTGTTCCCCAACTTTGGAGGACACGCCCCACACCCAAGGAGTGGATTCCTTTTGTTTATTTACATTAGTCCAGGGAGAACGAGTCCATTTCGAACTATTCTCTCTCTCCCCCTTTTGTTATTGATAGAATTTTCACTATAGTCAGGGTAGCAGACCATGTAACGTGAAACTTCCACCAACAGCAGTGTACAGTGTGCAGCCCATATTTGGCCTATGTACAGTTTTCTCATCTTCTAACAAGGCGGTTGCCTGACCTCGCAAATAGGGAATCTAAACCTTGTCCGCCAGTGGAAGATTACTGTGCACGTATCGTACACATATGTGGTGGTTGGAATAAAGCTCACTTGCCTCCTGACCCTACTGTTACCAACACCTCCTTCTTTACAGCTGCTGTTTTTAACCTCTGAGAGCATTATTATCACACACTACAGGGGAATGGGCCCGTCCCTTTACTCCTGAGGATCTGGAGACCCTAATAGTCACCGGAGGAACATGTAATTATTTCAAATACAGTTATATCCTCCGTTCAACTTATTCCTTTCAGTTCCCCTGGGCTACAATGTGGCTCTGAGTACAGTAGCTACAATGATTCCTGAAGTATCATCATGGTATATGTGAATTTGCACTGAATGGGTTCACAAAATGAGCCATGTCTGCATACTGGTATAAGCATTTGAGGATGATGTTAGCCAAGTGTACCTTCCCACATATCACGCAGCCCCTCTCAGCCTTTGTAAAAACAGTTGTCTGAGAGGTAGTTGTACCTCACAGAACCCTTCAAAGGGTCAAACAAACATGTGTTCATATATGGACGACCAGAAGTTTGAAATTGCAGTATTTATTTGGATATCAAATTGAGGTTCATGTGGGATAAGCAGCCTCTGTCTGTGGAGAGCAAGGCCTGAAATTGATGTGTGGCCAGTTAGGACAATGGCCCAGCCTGTGACAGAGTTACTGTGGCAGGAGAACTGATTCACAGTTATGTCCTTGTAGACCTGCTGATCCATGGATGTTCCCAGAACGTGTGATATGTCCCAATAGTAGCCGTGATAGCTGTTACATGGACACTATGAGAACTGAGGTGATCCCCTGATTTGATACTATATTTCCCATTGAACAACACTGTCAATGTATGTCTGTCAACAACAACTGTCCCTTTACTAACACAGGTCTATTGATACTTTTCTAATGGTGTTGCTTCCACTGTAAGTCCTATTGCACATCTGAGACATGAACAGTGTAGATAGTGGGTTACTGTTGAAGATATTTAGAGATGTTTATCATCTGCTTGGCTATAATCTCCCAGTCATACAACACATATGAATGAATGTTAAGGCATTTGTATAGCGTGCGCATACTCCAGGGAGTGTTCCGGCGCTAAGCATAGGAAAGCCTGCCAGCTGCAAAAAAGTGATCATCTTATTCTGTTCATTGTAACAGCCAGGTCTTTATCTTATTTCTGAAAACATGAAGCTCTGAGATGGTATGGAGTTCCCCTGAGATTTTATTCCATGCCTTTGAACAAAGAAATGTCAAAGATCTTTCACGAACTCTGCCCAGTGAATTTTAGGGGTCTTTGTTAAGTAACTGTGTGCAGACAGTAAATCTCTGAGGGGAGATACACACATATTCTCCTCCTCAAGTACACAGCTTACTTCTCCTAACACGGAAGCTTCTTGCAGCCTTCACTTCTGCTTGTAAGACCGCTCGGATTGATTTCGAACCACAATCTCGATTGATACAGGTTCAACCTGTCCAATTTACTGGACTACTTTTCTCCGCCCAGACGCCGACAAAACTACGCTTTGGCTCCACTGACACAGATCGTACCTGCCCAATTCACTGGACCACTGCCCTCCGTCCAGAATTCAACAAACTAACGCTCTGGCTTCTTGACATTGCCAGCTCCCCTGCGGTGACCAGCCCCTCTTCGCCGGATCCTTCATACCGGACTGCGTTATCTTTACAGCACTGAAAATGAGACAACCATGTCCTGAAGATGGTCCCAATTGATTAAGGACCAAAACGTCGTCGACTCCACAGCGCTACTATTGGCGCATCATTCATCGTGGCTCTCTCGAAATTGTGAATTGGAATTGTGAGTTGTGAAATACAACTTGTACATATTGAGCACCAAGTTCCTTTGGATGTCATATGAACCTTTCAATTTTGTGCAGTTTAAATTGTTTGAATATGACCTTATCCTTCTTCAATAGAAAAATATAAAAGTAATAACTAGATCTAAGTTATTTGAATAAGTGTCTCCTTTCCTCATGTTCGTGCAATGCTTTGTGCATGCAAGAATAATTGCCTTTTGAATTTCACCTGTTGGGATATTGTATTGTCTTTATATACTTCTCGTGGAGGGCTTTATATGCCAGGACCAATGTCTTAACACAAAACCTTTTTTTAACGGGCAGCCAGTTAGGCACCCTTAAGTGTAGGATCATGTGCATTCTTGGAGCAAGATTGAGAATTATTCTGGCTGCTGCATTCTGGACTACCTGTAAACAGCTGAGAAGGTAGTCTGGGAGGCCTAGATAGAGAGCATTTTCATAGTCAAGCCTTGAAGTGACCAGGGCTTGGACCACTGTTTTCCTAGTTTCTACTGACAGAAAAGGAAATCATTGTTTCATAGAGCATAGGACCCCAAAACAGCATACCACCAGTGTCTGAATACGGGGGTGAAAAGACAAAGTGATGCCAATTTTAATTCACAAGTTTTCTACTGCACTTTGTTGCATTGCTGGGGAGGAATGTGTTTCAGCAATCAAGTTCTCCACACTTCAGGTGGGGAGTTACTATAAAACACAATCTCAGATTTATCAGGGTTGCATTTTAGTTGGCTACATGATAGTCAATTAAACACATTGGAAAGACAGGACTTAGTGGCCGTTCCATCGAACTCCTCCCCCTTTTTACAGGTAAAAGGCAACTGAGTGTCATCTGCATATGATATTAATTTTTCCCCCAGAGCCTCTGCTAACATGGCTACGGGTGTAAGGTATAGATTAAATAATGTAGGACTCAGTGCGACCCCACAGGGACTCCTTCATCCAAATCAATAATTGGGGATGAGCATTGAGAAATCCACACTTCTTGACTTCTATTGTTTAGGAAGGAGGTCAACCACTTTAGGGATAGGCTTTCAATACCCCAATAACCTGAAGGCGGGCTAATAGTCTTTCATGGGGGAAAGTGTCAAAAGTTGCAATAGGTATAGAAAAATCCTAACAGCTTTGCCCCCATTTTCTAGTGTGCCTTTGATGTGGTTGATTACTTCTAACAGAGCTGTTTCCATGCTAGATTTGGCTCTGAGGACCGACTGACTAGGGTGAAGATGGTTGTACTTTTCAAGGTAAGTCAAGGCATGTGAGTTAACATGCTTTTCTAAGATTTTTGAACATGCTGGGAGAAGGGAGATTAGCCTGCAGTTGGCCTGATGTTTGGGATGGGCCTTATGATTTTTAAGTAAGGGTAAGATTTTAGCTTCTTTCCATCTAGTATCTATTGTTCCAGACACCAGCGATTCATTTAAGACTGATCGCCGGAGCCAATTTAGCAAGAATCAGACAGGGACCCTGACACAAGTCCTTATTCAGCAATGGGCTCTATAGTTAAATTAGGTGAATTTTGGCCCTTTTTTTATACGGTACAAGGACATTTGCTGTTACCAATATGGGGCACTATAGACTAGTACCATCTTAAACTACTTTTGTGTATTTATGTATATGGGCGAATAAATGAGCGTCACCATGAACAAGGTTGTGCATACTAAACGGAACTATTAGAGCGTGTTGTGTGGTATCAAACGGCAGTGCAGACGCATACAACTTAGGGGATAACTCGTGCCTTGCAGTCAGGAAAAAACGTCCGAGGAGGATAGAGGGAAGCCATTGGGATGAGAATGAAAACTGATACTGGGTGACGGTTGGCCTCATAAATCAGCTTGTTCCAAATATAAGAACTTAAAGACAAGATGTAGGTTATGACCTGAACTACACCTGACAGGGTAGCGGGTAAAATATCTGTTGTTTTCCATGCTGTTTCAGGCCTACCAAAAAGCACCTCCGATTGAATACAAAACTCAAGAAAGGATAAAAAATTGTTGAATCGCAAATCAATAGAAGAATTAATAGAACTCCAAGGATGTTCCAATTATTAATGGTTCCCCTATTACCACCTTACTTTATGCGGATGACGCAGTATTAATGGGGCGTACCCCAAATGCTTTGCGCTCATTAATTACAGGGTTTGTTGTTTTTATGTCTGATTTAGGTTTAAATACCAATTTTAAAAAATCATTTATTATGAATTGTGGTTCAAAAAGATATAACATTCTTTCAATTAAAAGTGGTGAGAATGAATTAAAATGCACTAGCACTTTCCCCTATTTAGGGTTATTATTCTCCAATACAGGCTCGTGGCAGCATCACACAGCCCACGCAAGAAATAAGATTGGTAAATCAATTAATTCAATTTTATCTCTTCGCCAACCGAGAACGGCTGATGTGATTACCCCCCTGTTAAACATCTATCGTACCCAAAGTCTGCCAACTGGGACATATGGATCTGAAGTGTGGGGTTATTGTAATAGCCTGCCCTTGCAGCTGGAGGAAAATAGATTTTGTAGGAAGGTGCTGGGTGGAATTTCCTGTGCGCCAACCTTCATGTGTCACCAAGAACTTAAGTTACCATATATAGCTGATTTTATTAGGTCAAGGCCTACGCTTTTTTGGTTAAAAATATGGACAAATCCAGCGGCTTCCTTGACCCGCAGCATAATCTCAGATTGTCTATCACATGAACGATCCCATCTCATACCTTGGCTAAATGCGGTCAAGACTAGCCTGATTAGCGTGGGACATGGCTCTTTGTTTAGCTCCCCAAATACTATTGTGCCCGCCCACAAGAATAATGTAAAACGGGCACTGTATGAGATATATAAAGAGGAACGTATGAGAACTGAAATAATGAAACCAGCTATCACTAAATATCTCCCACTAACTGAGACAGGTAATGATGTTTTAAATAAACCACACAAGCCCTGCAGATATTTGTCATTACCAATAGGAAGATGGAACCGGACCCTTTTATTTAGGTTCCGGGATGGCAGTATTGTAAATTTACTGAGCTTCCCACTTGGCTATAATAAGAATCTAGAAGAACTTGACTGTCCGTGTTCTGTCGGTGGGAAACAAAATTTACTGCATTACTTTATTTTCTGTGGCCATTATAAATTGTATATCCATCATTATCTAATGCCAATTTTCAGAAAATACAATCTAAGAGACTTTAAATTGGCATTGAAATTTTTGCAAATGTTACCAACCGATGATGTCATATTCACTATAAGCTGCTTCATAAAAGCCTGTGTGAAATCGAGGGCAAGTATGGAACATGCATAATGGCCTTTGGATGCATAACGCACTTTAAACTCTAAATATAAATTGTATAGAGGTTTAATTATTTGTATGGAATCAATGTTTATTGGTATTATCTAAACAGAAATCTATGAATGCTCTTCCAAATTGTTTAATGTCTTATATCTTGTATCATGCACTTTATGCCACATATGCTGCTCATGCCTAATTGGGCTGTATTTTAACTTTTATACATGTTTTTATGTATTTTAAATGATTCATCCTGTATGTACTTTTATGGATTTTTCATAATCCGAATAAAGATCATTTCATTCATTCATTCAATATAAAGTCAAGCCTCCTGATGCCAGCAAGGTCAGTTCCGATTACAATCTTGTGTCGGCCTTAATTTGTGGAAAAACATAAGAACAATTGTAAGGCTCATATATATGCCTTTATTATTTTTAGATAACTCTGTCAAAGACCTTGCTTGGGATTGTCCAAATAAGAAAAAGGAACTATATAATAACAAAGTTCTCATGTTTTTATTAGGTAAGGACATCTCTTGCAAATCTTTGCCTTTAAGTAGTAACATCATAAGTGATATCTGAGGGTTAATAAGTGTTTGCTATTGCCATAGGGCTGACAACTGAACCAAGCGAACCTTCAGCCTTTGATAGCGCATTTGTGCATCACCATAGTTACTAGAGGGTAAGAACGCTTTAGATAAATAATTGTTGAAATAAGGGATATTGTGGTGAAGAGTGACTGGTTTCTTTCTTTCTCCTTTCCCTTTTTTTCTTTCCTTTCTATTCTTCTCCTTTACTGAACTGAGTTATCAGTTGACCTAAAGATGACCTAAAGATGATTTTTGTTGTTTTTTGCTATATTGTTAGCAATAATGAACACTAATTTGTGTGTAAAGAGAAACTCTAATAGTAGATTTTCAGAGAGTTGTATCTCCCAGATTTATGCGATATGCCAGTGCACGTGTACTCCAATGCAACCAAAAGTATTATGTATAGTCATATATTGCAACATGAAATTAATTGTCCTTCCAATATTATATGGCATAGGTATATTATGTTGTATTTGTAATTCCAGATACCCTGTGTCCACACAATAAGGAAGCAAGCTTTTTTCTGTCGAGGTCCTGGGGAAGGTGGTGCAATCCCACCGAAACGCATGGAAATTCACATAACAATCTGTGTTACCTTAGCCACAGAAGAAGAAAGAGATTGTTCTGGATGATCAGTGATGTGTGTGTTGACGTATGTATGAGTAGTATGCAAGTGTGTACAGGTGTGTGGGATGTAGGGTATCTTTTTTGATCTGAATATAAAATTTGAGAAATATACACATGATGATTTGTACTTTTATTATTTTTATGAATTGACCAAAGAATATAATGAATTCAAAAGGAAAATATATACCAAAAAAAGTGGAAAATAGTTTTTGATATGATCTTTTTTTTATAAATTATTGTAAACAGAATTGAAGATAGTGTTTTTGTCATGCCTGGAAGGTCTTTTGCAAAATATGAGAACCATGTCACGAGGGAACCTTGTTTTGCTGTATTGTTGTTTTCCACTCTTTTCTCTTTTCTCTGGCCAGAAGTATTTAAGAGGGGGTCCCCTATTTATGCTAGTACAAGTCCCTTAATGGCCGTGAGAGATTCCCCCATGGAAATATAAGGGAGGATAGGTAAAGTGGGCACCTTCAGAATACTCAATTCAGAATATGACAATTTAATTATATGTTTATTGTAATCTGTTAGAAATGGGGGTCTCTAGTTGGTAATGGTTTGCACCGTTGTCCAACTAGGGACACTTCTTCCTAGTCAGGGTAAGGGAGTTACACTCCTAAAATAATCCCTGCTCATCCCCTTGGTAGCTTGACATGAGCAGTCAAGCTTATTTCGGATGAAATATGAAAAGCCTTTGCACATAACCGAAAGTAATACAGTGCAAACACTACAAAAGGACACCACACCAGTTTAGAAAAATACCCAATACTTTATATATTTAAAACAAGACCAAAATGATAAGTATCCAACAAACAGTACTTAAAAAATATGCACTTTGCAAGAATAACACTGAAAATACAGTTCCTTGGAGTCAGTAGCTACGTCCGGTGCTACTGCGATACTGAAAATAACAAAATACAACTGTTCTATCTAACAGCATTGATCCAGATGTCAGCATACTCTTAAACAGTTCCTTTTTGTTGCGGCCGATCACAGTGGTACGAGTTAGTCAGGGCAACCATTGCATTTGTGATGTGAAGTGAAGCGGTGCAGTGTGCAGTGCCCTCAAGGTGTGGTGCAGGCAGTGGCTTGGTAATGGTCATCCAGCGGCATTGGTAAGACCAGGGCTGCAATGTGGAGGGAGGTGGTGCTCATCGCGGTGCTGACAGGTCATGGTGCAAGCGACAGAGCTGGTTAGCGGGAGCTGGTGTCGGTTTGTCTAGACTTCGGTGTGGGAAGAGGTGGTGGGTCATGAGACTTACGAGTGGTACCCCCAGTCACGATACAGTCACAGTGTCAAAGGCAGTAGGCAGTGACTGTGTCAGTGAGACCATGGCGTTGTACGGAAGCGAGGCGGTGCGGAGTGTGGTGCTCACAGGTCACATGCAATCAGTTGCCCGGTGGTAGTGGCATCAGTTGTCATTGTCATTGAGACCAGGGTTGCTGTGTGAGATGCAGCGTTGCCCTCTGCTATGCCTTCAGAACGCAAGCCAGTGACGGAGTCGGTGACAGGGTCAGCTGCTTATCTCCCTCTGTGGCAACTGAAACCAGGATTCCAGAAGCAGTTCCCAGAGGTTGGTGAAGTCTATGCGGTCCCCGAGACTTCATAACAGAAGGCAAGCTCTACTTCAAGTTCTTGGAGATACTCAGTACAAGTAAAGAAAGTTCAGTCTAGTCCTTTCACTGCCCAATTTAGAAGCAGCAACTGCAAGCCAACCCAACAAAGCAACAACACAGCAGAGAGGCACTACAACTCCTGCCAGCTCTTCCAGCTCATCGTCTTGGAAGGTTCCTCAATTCCATTTAGTTCTAATGTTATGGGGTTTAGGCCCCCATATTTATATTCAGTTTCTCTATGCTCTTTTAAGCTGAGAGTGTCTGCACCTAGTCCAAACTGGTTTGGTCTTCTCAGGCCCAACTTCCTGGCAGGAGGTGGAGACAGCATTGTCTAAAGCAAACCAGGCCCCTTCAGGTGCAAAGAAATCTCCTCCCACTACTCTAAATGCAGCCGGGGTCTATTCAGTCCAGCCCTGACTCATCCAGGAAAGACCGGACACACCTCGACCCCCCAAGTGGCAGTCTGAAGTGAATGCACATCCCCAGTTCCTGTCACTCCAAAGCCAGTCAATCCACAAATCCAGAAGAGGCACACAGGATGGCTAAGTAAGAAAATACCTACTTTCTAAAAGTGGTATTTTCAAAAACACACCATAAAAACATCCTTACTAAAAGATGCATTTTACATTCTGAGTCCAGGCATACAAAACTCTATTTCCCTATTTGGTCCCAATGGGAAGTTATGCTTAAAAGATGTTTTAAGTAAACTCCCATTCTATGTTATGGGACAGATTGCCTTTCCATAGTGAAATACAAAATATATTGTAATTCACTACCAAGAAATATCACACACCAGTACATGTCCTACTTTTAACATACACAGCACCCTGCCCACAGGGGTACCTTGGGCCTACCTTAGGGGTGACTTACCTGTAAGAAAGTAAAGATTAGGGCATGGCAAGTGGGTGCAATTGCCAGGTTGACATGGCAGTCACAAACTGCGCACAGAAACTGCAGTGGCAGGTCTAAGAACCCTTTACAGGGCTAATTGTGTGACTGGCACAACCTGTGCTGCAAGACCACTAGCAGTGGGAGACATCCTCTAAATAGCATGCGTGCGATACATCGCAGGCCATTAAAACGTGATTGTTACAATGACTGCGTTGTTATATCGCAACCATTACAATGCAAGTCATTACAACAACTTGCTCTAGGGGGCAGAATATGTTGGATTTATAATCCAACACCATCTCTACTGTTACACAGACTGGAGTTGGAATTGTAAATTATACTATTCCAACACCTAGCTCCCCCTATAGCAAGTCATTGTAACAACTTGTGTTGCAATGATAGGCGATGTAACAATGCAGTCGTTGTAACAACCCCGTTGTAATGGTATACAATGGATCGCATGCGATGCAACATCGCATATTCACTTGCAGCATTTTATCTACAGGCCCTGGCACTCTCAGTACACTTTACTAGCACCTTGGTAGTAAATCAAATAGGCCAGTCATGGAAATATTCATCCATAATACAATTTACAACAGGAACACTTGCACTTTAACACTGATCAGCAGTGAGAAAGTGCGCAGAGACACTAAACCATCAAAAACAGAGGCAATACTGGGAGGTCAGTAAGCAAAAAGACAGGGGAAACAAGCCAAAATATGCCAGTTCTAACATCATCCCTGTTACAGTGCTTACAGTGTTGAGGCCAATGGGGTGTTCTGTTATGGCAGTACATACCACACAAACTTATATAGACTTACAAAGCTCCTCAGATAAGTAGTCCACATGTCCACACAGCCCCCAGCGTGGTAGCCCTCAATTTCACACATACCAGCCCCTACTTTGTGACCTTAGTCTTAGGATGTTATGTTTACTAAGGTACTTACCTCCATGGACCATGCGCATGAATGCAATGGACCTGGCCGGAATGGTGTCTGGACAGTCATGCACAGATAATTTACCCCTTAGAAGGTCCAAATGGTGTGTTTTGTGTCATAGTACCTCACATTGTCAGGAATACGCTCCACAGGGTCCACCTCCAAATCTTACCAACTCCCTGATCTTAGAATACAGGGAATTCGAATCATTGGGCGAGGGAAAAAAGGGAAGGGGAAGGAACTGCAGGGACAAAGGCTCTGAAAGACACAAGAACAAAATACAATGTTATACTAGGTATATAGTTTCACAGCTACTCTCATAAAGTCTCGCTATGAGGAACCAGTTTGAAGAACCATAGACACATCTTAAACAATGAGCCAGCAAGCAAAGCAGCAGTTCAAGAAAAGAAACAGAAAACGTAGCAGCCCCATTCTCAACTCCTGAACAAAGAAACTTCAGTGTTTTCTTTTCACTAACGGTTGAGATTTTCTGGCCTTTATGAAACCCAAAAGTAATTCAGCAAGAGCAAGACTTCCTGTACTCTATAGACTGTATCAGGGTCCCTAGTTCCTGGAATATTATATAGTCATATTCCTTCTAGTTCAAAGGACACATAGTTCATTCCAATAAAGTCTGTGGTACACACGGTAGAATGTAGTAGCCACCACTGTCCTCCGCAGTATTAATGAAGAAAAGAATCCTCCATGGATAGATGGCAGTAAGTGGTCACCAAACACACCTTACTCCGCTACAAACGTAGAATGATTAATCATACACGGTAACGCGTGGCAGGATACACACTGCGTTCCGCAATCAATAAAGAAGAATCCGATGTCACGGCAACATGTAGTAGTACCACTATGTTCCGCAACGTAACCAAGAGGTAACAGTGTTCTAAACGGTAACGCGTGGTCCGCCGACACACAGCGTTCCGTTATGCCCCCCCAAGCGCCGGCGCGCTGGAAAACACTGTAAATCAGGACGCAGCAAGAGAATCTAGGGTGTAAACCGTAACGCGTGGTCGGCCGACACACAGCGTTCCGTTACTACAAGAAGGGCAACGTCGCTCGGTGATCACTCACCAACCTCGGAGTGAGAGGGAGCCAAGGACAGGAACGAAGACTCTATTCCAGGAAGCCAGCGAGAAATGAGGGAACTGCTCACACGGACACCAACCCCAGAATCAGGAAACAAACAGAATAACGCACATTCGCTTCAGCGCGTGATGACGTTAAGTACCTCCCACAGTGAAGGCTCATGGGAGTTGTAGTTTTCAGCATTAGGTAGGCGCGAAGGAACCCGATCCTGACACACATCACATTCCATGTAGGATGGTCCTAGCCTACATGCTGCTCAACTTGACCCTTAGGACATAATGATGTGTTTTGAGGGATAGGTAGATCATTTGGACTCTGGGACTTGTGTGAGCATTTTGTAAATCTCAAAATTGTATCCAGCCTATTTAGTTGCATCTGTTTACAATGGGATACACCAAGTGCCAAAGTAAGCAAGTTGATCAACTATCCTACCATGGATGGAGTGTAGAGAACTCAATCCATGCGTTTGTGCTAGTCCTGGGATCTGATATGAGTGGACCCAACTGTTTGCAGGCATGTAGCATCATGTGTGTGCTCATGCTAACTTGGAAGCCTATGTAGTGAACCATGAACGTTACAGTTGCAATAAACCCATGTTTCATCTCATTGCAGATACATCTAGGGCAAGAGGAGGAGAAGGGGCCAATGCCAGTGGGTACAGAGCGGGTTGTGGCGGTTCCAGACATGAAACGCCAGACATGGAGGGACCCAGTGACCAGGAGGGTGTGAGGAGTGCCCCAGAAGACAACATCAACATTTTATTGTCATCTGATTCATCCTCCAGGGAAAGACTCTGATATGTTGGCAGGCTCAACACGATCAGTTCCACCTTTATTCTTGTCCGCCACCCCCAGTTCCATCACCACCCTCGCTGTTGTCCTCCCACAAGTAGTCCATTCCTGCTCCCCTAAGAGTGGAGCACTCTTCTTCGCTGCAGGCACCTCAGCTGCTGCCTCTTTTAGCACTACTGCCCTGAGGGATGAGGCTATTGACCTCATGAGGAGGATCTATGTGGTTCAGACAGTGCAGAATGCCATCCAGGGGCTAAGCACTCAGATGGCCCTCCAGAAAGGCATTCACACTGCCATGTCTGGCCTACAGAGATCTTGTCAGGCTCTGTCTTCTTCCCTAATGGCAGCCCTCTACCCATTGCAACCTTCCACCCCCTCCTGCCCTTTCCTCATCCATGTTCCCGCTACCCAAACCTATTCCAAGCACATACACACACACACATCTAAGCATGCATACACATCAACAGACCCAAGCTCCACAAACAAACACAAGACATTCAACACACTCAAACATGCTTGCATACAGTTGACATTAATGTCCCTTACCACCCAACTAACCCTAGCATACACTAGGCACCACAGCAACACACATTGCCTCTTCACAGACACACCCATTCCTGCAGACACCTCAGCAACACACACTGTTCCTCCACAGAAACACCCATACCCACATATATCACATCAACAGCCACAGACACCTTCACAACACCTAGCACATCCACAACACTCCCACTCAAAAAATGCATATGCTCATACCTACCCACACAACAGCCACCATCACAAAACACTGTGCAAACAGCAGACCCAGCACACACTTGTATCCCCTCTTCTTCCCAATCGAAACTCCATCACAAACACCCTACCAGTTTTCCCAGTGAATCTCCCTTGTTTGCCCTTGCCCTTCACGCTTTGAAACCTGACCCTCGATACCAAATAACCTTTCCCACAGCCAAAGCAATCCCTTCACTTCCCACTCTACCTCTGAAACACAGCCTCACCACCCCCTAAACCCACCCCTAAAGAGAGTGAAAAGAAAAACAAACCTCCTAAACCCACCCAAAAAAGTAACAAATCTATGAAGCCCCCTCCACGGAGAGAACCACCCCTCCCTAAACCTTTGTCCCCCCTTCCCAAGTACCATCTTCAAGAGGCTTGCTGTGCCCAATGGCTGCTCCTTTGTGAGGCGGTCCCCTGGCAGTGTCAGTAAGGGCAAGCAGTGTCTCTCAGCCTTGTGCTGTGGCACATTTGGATACTATTGACTGACCATTGGGCTTTGATTCCCTTGATGGTTTGTCAAAGTTTGATTAAAACATATCTTCTTTTGGAAGACATTGACCCTGCAATTATGTTTCTATTGGATATTCTTGCATTGTTAGTGATGTGTGAGTACAGATGCATTTGTTTGATCCATGATTGCTGATCCAGTTGATGTATGTCTATGTGAATAGACATCCAAATGGGGCAGACATTGCATTGGGTGACATGTTATGAGGTAAGTATTTTAGCTTGGCTGGCCACTGTTCACATCATTTAGGTTGTACATCATACTATGATGTAGGTTGGATATATGTGTGTGTCCATTTTGCAGTGTGTACCTTACATCTACTTTATCTAGATGTGTGCCACATGATGTTAGTGCTGTGCTTGCTTTCCTAAGTTACACATAGCCATTGCCTACACATGCATGTCACTTGGTTATGCTATTGGTTGACCCTGATGTACTTGGGTTCCATGGTCCAGTGCAATTGGATTTTGCCAGGCGTATGCAAAATTTACTGTGCCTGAGGGCCCCAGCCTTTCAAGGTTCCCCCTGATAGAGGCCTAGCTATCCTGCAGAGAGTGCTTCCATTGTGCCCTTGAAATGTTTTCTTGCACAGATTCTATGTGATCCCATTGACTGACATTGGCTTTTCAAGTGGGCGATGTGTGAAGGTATAATACAGAATTGTAGCAGAAAAGGGTGTTTGATTTGCTGACACAGGCATACATATGTTTTTTTACATCACAATAGAACCTGGAATGTGTGCAATATGAGTGTGTCATATTCACTATAGCATCTGGGTTATAGGTGGATAGAGAGGGCCTAAGGGTAGTTGTAGTCAGTTCAAAAACACTTTCGCAACATGTGAGTCATGGTAAGCTGTATGACTTATGAACGTCAGTAGTGGGAGACAAATGAGAAAGGACAAAATGAGTATCGCATCTTGGTTAATATTGAAGTGAGAGGGACTCATGTTAGTTGTAGTCAGTTCAATTTACTTCAGCAACATTTTAGCCATGATAACCTGCACAATAAGTGAAGATCAGTAGTGACATTGGAGCCAAATGAGAACCAGCAAATGTTATGTGTGACAGAGATTAATAGGTGTGATATTGTTGAAGAGGTGGTGTTGTGGAACATCAAGTGCACACATCACTATCAGTGTACATAATGGTAATCCCAGGTGCATTAGTGTACAGTTTGCCTGTGCAGTACCAGTGTTTTGGTCGAGGAGAGCATCCTACAGATGTAATTGTGATGATTGATAAGATACAATCCCAGACAGGATCCCTCTATATGTGTAAATTACTTAATCGACCAACCTCCCTTGCCTGGTCCATGACGGTGCATTGTTTTGCAGAAGAGTCAATGGCAACAGGTAGTTGTATGACTGATTGCCAATTTTGAGCTGCATTAGACTGGGTTTTCAAGGTGGTCAAGAAGGTAGTGCAACAGCAGGACGTGCATGATGGGCTCCATGTCACTATAAGAGGAGTAGAGGTGAGTAAAGGTGAGTTTCGGCCAGTCATAATAATCTATGTCAAAATAGTAACAGTAATGTGTTATTTTAAATCATCTGTTAGTTACATTTACATATATAAGCAGTGGTGGCTTGCCAAGGGAGTGCTGCGGGGCGGTGAGGCGGAGCGGTGGATGGACAGGTTGGGGGGTAGTGGAGTCCGACAAACGATGGACCAGAGTAAGATAAGTAAAAAAAAAAGAAAATCAATTTACCTTGCATGTGTTGCATCGCCGAGTTGACGATGCAGCCGAGTAGGCGATAAAGTGCAAGCAAGGTAAATTGTTTTATTTATTTATTTTGTTACCTTACTCCTGTCAGTCGTATGTTGGACTCCACTGGCCCACAACCTGGCCCTCCCTGCCCCTCCTCACCGCCCCGCAGCACTCCCTTGGTGAGCCGCCACTGTTTATATATGTAAATTTAACAGATGATTTAAAATAAATTACTGTTACCACTGTGACAGAGATTTCTATGACAGTTATATAATAAATCAATTTGAATATGTGTTATTGTTTAATTACAATTCACATTTAAGGTGCTTTTATTTATTTGGGTAAATAATCCAAGCTTATAGTCATAGTGTGTTAATTGAGGTTTGCATAGTGTTGTGCATGATATGGATTGTGCTCCTAACCATAATTTGAAAATGTTAGTGTTTATTTTTACATATGTTAAGGTGTTTGAATAACATCAAATGTACCTTCAATTCATCTTTGTTTTTTTCACTGATTTTGTGGAATTTGTTAATCACTAACCATATCCAAGTGTTTCCTGTGCCAAATCCTACATGAGCAATCAACCCTCGCTATTGATGTGTGCAGTAGGAGTTGACCGTATTGCCTGACCTCTAGCAATGCCATGTGCACATATGTTCATAGATAGGCAACCACTTAGAGCAGTGAAGATTGGCAACAGGCCCTAGCGACCATCTAGGATCAACATGGCCTTGTGCCCATTTCTATGGGATTGGCTGCAGGGCCTGGCCTGGGATCACTAACAGAATATTGGTAACAAAAATATTGTGTAGACATAATATCATGTTAAAAATATCGAGGACAAAAATATCGAGAAGGCAAGTGCAAATAGGTAAGTACACATTTTCTATTCTTGTCTCTACATCCACGTACTTTGAAAAAATATATTTATATAAATCATCAAGAATATATATGTGTGTGTGTGTGTGAAGAAGCCCAGGAGGTGGGCGAAACACTTCATCTTGCCATGTACAGCGTATTAAGGGGCTCATTAGGATAGCGGATTTTCCGAATCCTCTGGGCCGGCGGAAGCCACCGCCGGCCCGGAGGGAGCGGAAAATCTGCTGCCGACTCACCAAAGACCCACCGCCACATTAGGATGGCTGGTGGGTCCTGGGCTCAGTCCGCTGCTTTTCCGCCGCGGTTGGCTTACAATCGCAGCGGAAAAGCTCTAATATGGTGGCAGTGTCTCTCAGACACCGCCAGCCATATTAGGATGGGTTTTAAAAAATGCTTTTCCGCAGTGGGTTTTCAGCCGTGGAAAAGCATGTGGAACTTCACTGCAGGGGCCTGTTGCGGGCCCCCTGGGTGAAGGGGGGCTGGGGGTGCACATGGGGTGTACCTATGGTACCCCCCTGCATTTGTATGCAGAAATCGGCAGGCACCGCACAGTGCCTGCCGCTTTCTGCATACAAATGCAATGTATGCACTTCTACCATTGCGGCGGGTGCAGCTTGAAGCCGCACCCGCCGCAATGGTAAAAATAGAGGATGTGACCGCCAGGGTGGCGGTCACATCCTAATTTCACAGGAGAGAACTCCACAGGCCATGAGGAGGTTCCCTCCTACTCTGGGGTCGCGGACGGACGCAAGTCCGTCCGCCATCCTAATGGGTCCCTATACGAAGAAAAAAGCAGCCCTCAACTGGTGTCCTTTATATATATAATCAAGATACATATATGTAGAGTTATATATAGTAAAACTTTGCTTAAACTTCATGATATTTGTATCCTCGATATTCTTGACTCAATATTTTGGTCCACAATATTTTTGTTTCCAATATTCTGTCTAAATACTCCTAGCCGGCCTCTGTGCACACATGTATGTGTGAATGACTGGAGGGCCTATCCTTTTTTTGAGATGGTTCAGCTTAGGGTTGTGGTGATACAATCAGGAATTAAGTACTTTTAGGGAGTTGCCAGGTCATTAGCATTATGTGGATCATATTGGGAGGTGACTCTTAAGTATAGCTGCATGCCATTTATAGAGCGGTCGTTTTCTGCCGCTCGTGTAGATTTCTACTCGAGCGGCAGCTTTCTCAACGCGGACTGGTAGTTTCTCATTGCGAGCGGTCGTGAGCATACGCGACCACTCGCAATGAGAAACCTGACCTCCCCGCATTGAGGTTGAGGACCGAGAGCAAGCAAAAAATGACCATTACACGTGTGTGCACTGTGTTATGTGCAATTTGCGTAGTGCAAAGTAGTGCAAACTTTGCAAACTACGCAAGCGTGGCGTGGTACTTCGCCCAGGGTTAGTTTTTAAGACAAGTGGCATAATGTGAGCGTTTGTTGCTGGTAATATGCACATGTAAAAGTCTTTCTTTACTGCCCATTGTGAATATTGGGTCATGTGACCTTGTTACTCTGCTGTTTTAAAATTGTGTTGATGGAGTAGCGATCACTGTGTGATCAAGGCAGGAATTGCCAAAATGTGTTGCAGCGTAATTCTGAATTAAAAACTATATTGCCAAATGTTTCCCCCGTGTCAGTGTCCGGTTTCGTTGTGAGGAGTTGGAAGTGGTGTTCATATATAAATATAATATGTGTACATTTCCATAGAAGTAAGGCGGTAGTGTGTGTACAGCTCTATATGCAAATAAATGGATGTTCAATAGTTTAGTTGCATGTGTGAGTATGTGTGTGAGTAACTTATGGATGACTGTCGGTGTGTAACAGGATGTATAGGTGTATCACTACATATGATGAGTGAGTATACGTATGAGTGATTATATAGAACTGTTGGTGAATGAGTGGATTTGTATATAGATGGTGGAATTACTGAATTGGTTGTTGTAACTGATATGGGTATGTCCTTTTTTTGGAAAATTTAGGTTTCTATTTTTGAATATGTGTTTCAAGAGTTACATTACAGTGAAAGGAGGTCTGTCACTCTGTCACAAGGATGGTGTCATCAGTGATGTCATGAGTGATGTCACTGACCATGTCATGAGTGATGTAATATGTGATGTCATCAGCAGTGCATTGCACGTGCAAGTTATAGTGAGTCCAACTAACTATAACGTGGGAATTTCAATGGTTTTATGCGAGTAAAATTTCCAGATAACTATAACTGGTGTGAAACCTATGGTTTTTTCAGTGAATTTAATAGGTTTTTTAAATGCTAATTCCTAACTATAACTGGTGTGAAACCTATGTTTTTTTCAGTGAATTTCAATGGTTTTTTAATAGCAAATCTCTATAGGTATGAAAAGTAATATTTTTTATAACAAATTTTATATTGTATAATTATGTAAGCGTAAGCGCGTCAGGTCATGTGATCTGAAAATAACACTTTTCATTGGTGCAGATCCGTTTTGCTTTCCAAATGATGAAAGCCTGGGTCATGTGACTTGAAAATAACACTTTTCATTGGTCCAGAACAGTTTTGTTTTCCAAATGATAAAGGCCCCCACCTTTTTTCCTTATTCTGACTTTGTCTTTTGACTGAGGAAGACCTTTTTGGAGTTCTATCTCTACACTTTACTAGTTTGAAATGGCTACATTAGCAGCAGCAGCTGGAGGATCTGCCCCACCACCACCACCACCACCACCATCTAAAAGACCACCAGAAAATTACATTGGTGGTCAAGAGGATGAGGAGGAGAATGATGAAGAGGAGGAACAGAGAAGGGAATTCCTGCCTGAAAATAAACAGCCCTACCACCAAAAGAGCACTTTATTTGGGAGTTCTACAAAATCCCAAGGGGTTTTAAAAAAGTCAACGCTGCAAAGGTGACTTGTTTAATTTGTGGTGCTGAGTTGTCCAGGGGGAACCCTAACAAAAAGTATTCCTTCGGGAATCATACAATGATTCGCCACATGATGTGTTTGCATCCAAACAAGTATTCTAATGCAGAGTTAAGGGACCTCTGCAGTAAGCTACCCCCATCAACGTCTAGACCCTCAACATCAAAACAACCCACTCCATCGGGTCCGGGGGCAAGAGACACATTGGCTACTATTCAACCTAAGTTTGCCGATTACAAAATCGTGTGCAAATATTGTAACAAGACACTTTGCTATGGTGAGCAAAGTATCGAACTTATCATGGTTGCTGGTAATAACCATAAGTGTCCAAGAAAACCCTAAATGTTCCTGATTTTTTTTTTGCTCCAGTTGAGCCATTTACAATTCCCTGTTTTTTGTTTCTCCCCAAAAAAATACAAAAAAATATAAGTGTTCAGAAAAGCCAAAAAAAGTAAAAAATGTTCCAAAAAACAATAAAAAAATATAAAACAACAAAAAGAATAAATAAACAGTTCTTTTTAGAACTACCTCCAATTTATAAAACAAATGCTACATTTTTTGAAAACTCTGTCATTCTTTTTTCCCTATGGTACGCTCCCCGGTGCGCGTACCAGGCGCCCCCCCCGTGCAAATTGAAAAAAGAAAAAAAAATGTTTTGCCCCGCGGGGCCCTTTTATGGCCCCCATATCAAACCTAGGGGGTCGGGGGGGGGTCTACTCTGCCCCCTTATGGTCATTTCCCCCTTTGTTTTTGCCACCTCTTGTGTCTCGATTTTACCGAGACACAAGATGGCGGCCGCTCTGGACTGTTTGGAATGTTTACAGACACCCAAGAGCCAATCAGCTTTCCGTGCGCAAGTCGCGTGGCGCGCCCGGTGCGCTCCCCGGTGCGCGTACCGGGCCGCGCTTATAGATATATATATTTTTTTGAACCTAAATTACTCAAAATCCACTGTAGCACATATCTTGAGACATAGCAAAGGAACATCGGGCTACCAGTCCCTACAAATTTGCCAAGTTTGGTGAAAATCCATTCAGCCGTTCGGGCTAAAAGTGAGGCTAACCGCCCCATGGAAATTAACATGGGGAAAACACGTTTTGGGACCCCCCTTTTATCTCGGCCCCCGCTTGACGAATCACCCCCACATTTTCAGGGAAGGAGCGGAGCGGAGCGGGCCACAAACTTTGAGAAATTCGCAAAGATTCATCCACCGGCGCCAAACTTATTCCCAATAGAATGTTGCGGATTTCCTATGGAAAGTAGATCCTAACTATAACTACCTACTGGCGACCGCCAGTAGGTAATATATATATATATATATATACTCACTGAAAAAAAGATAGGTTTTACAGACGTTATAGTTAGGAATTCGTATTTTAAAAACCTTAGAAATTCACTGAAAAAACGATAGGTTTCAGGGACGTTATAGTTAGTTGGACATTTGACTCATATAAAAAATGAGAAATTCGCCTGTTATAGTTAGTTGAGCTAACTGTAACTCGCTCGCCCGCAATGCACTGCTGATGATGTCACATAATACATCACTCATGACATGGTCAGTGACATCACTGATGCCATCTCAAATGACATCATTTATGACATCATCCAGAGAATGTGTGTATCTGTGAAGGTTAAATATGTTTTATATATATATATATGCCAAAGTGAATTGAAAAATGAATGCATTTACAAGTACCTAACAGAATTATTTTATATATGCGTGACTGACTATATAAGTGAGTGATTGAACATGTCTTACTGAATACATGGGTTAGTGATTAAACTGTATAAAATTCTGTATTAGTCTCTACGTTGGTGTGTAAGCAACTGCATGGGTTGCTGAATAGCTACATTGATCGTACTTGCATTTTCCTATTATTTAACTCCTTCTGCGTCATGGGGCCCTCCTAGGCCTTTCTTTAATAAATTGTGCTTGCATGAATTTCTGGGTTGTATTTTTTTAAATGTCACATGCTTTCGTGTCTGTTCTTAGAAATTTTACGAGCTTCATCATATTTTTTTCTGCGTCATGTGGCCCTCCCAGCTCTGTTTTGCTTTATTTTTGTGGGGTACATGCTTTGTGGTTCATCGTATTTGCTCCCTCCTAATTCTCCCATGACTTTTAATATTTATTACTGCCTCACGTGGCCTTTCCAGCCCTGTATTCTTATTGATTGTACTTGCATGATCCTAATAATTCCTTCTGCGTCACAGGGCCCTCCTATGCCTTTCTTTAATAAACTGTGCGTGCATGAATTTCTGGGTCGTATTTTTGAAGTGTGTCACCTGCTTTCGTGTCTGTTCTTAGAAATTGTACGTGCTTGATGGTATTTTTTTTCTGCGTCACGTGGCCCTCCCAGCTCTGTTTTGCATTATTTTAGTGGGGTCAATGCTTTCTGGTGCATCGTATTTGCTCCCTCCTAATTCTCCCATGACTTTTAATATTTATTACTGCCTCACGTGGCCTTCCCAGCCCTCTATTCTTATTGATCATACTTGCATGATCCTATTAATTCCTTCAGTGTCACGGGCCCTCCTATGCCTTTCTTATAAATTTTAAGTGCTTGATGGTGTTTTTTGTGTCACGTGGCCCTCCCAGCTCTGTTTTGCTTTTTTTTTCTCCCATGAATTTTAATATGCATTACTGCCTCACATGGCCTTCCCAGGCCTGTTTTCTTATATATTGTGCTTTCATAAATATATATGTTGCATTTTTGTGCTACGCCAAGTGCTTTGTGTTTCAACAGGCGTACTCACTCCTAATCATCATATTTGCTCCCTTTTAATCCTCTGCTGACTTTTAACATTTCTTCCTTCCTCACGTGACCTGTAGTTGTTTTTTTTGTGCTCTAGTTGGCCTACGAAAGTTTGCCTCCTCAGACTAGCATAGTTTTAATTCATAATAATTGTTGGATTTATAACCTTGACACAACTGTGTTGTACTGGCCCTTTATTTGGCTTTGGACCCCTAACCATTTTTCCATCTATCGTACATCTTTTTATGACATGCTTTCGACAAAATACATGTTTTGGACACTTCACCACTTCATGATCAGTCTTTAAGTACAATTGCTTCCTTTTGAAAGTGTAATGGTAATTGTTTGTCCATGATTACAATGTTAGTCTTGATAGTTATGTATAGTATGTATACCAAGGCTACTCATGTAAATGCTACTACTGGGTCTACAGCAGTAATTGTGCCAACCACATGAGAAACTCTAAATGTAAAATTCAAGCCTATCACTGCAGGTCCTGAGCGCCGTTTGTTAAACTGTCATGTTTTCAAACTGCATCCATTTGACAGGCCTTACCTCTGTATTTGTATAGACTGTACTCTATATCCCTCGCTTAAACTTTCTACACACAACATATTTTCCAAAATACATTAATATAAGAAAGTTATTTTGGATGAAGTTTTTGTTTTGAGAAACGTTTGTGGTAGGTTGTTAAACTAATTTCTTCTTTATGAACTGTTACTTTTTCAAAAGTAATTTGCAGGAAGCATAGCCAGTGATAATTCACCAGCACCTTTACCATCTTCAGGACCTGTTCGATCTTCAGGACCTGTTCGATCTTCAGAACCTGTTCCATCTTCAGGACCTGTTCCATCTTCAGCACCTGTACCAGTACACCACGTTCTGCTACATGTAAATTGTGTATACTATGGCTAATAGTGTACGATGTACATATTGGTTCCTCTTTAGAAGCTCATGTGCTTTCATATATTTTTACAAGTAATCAATGACTTCCTCTCGGAAATATGTCTCTCAACACCAAATATATGTATATTTTCATTCCTTTTACAGTTACTTATCTTTAATTAGTAATTTCCCATCAATGTGTGTACTGAAATTCTCTACTCTTTAACATTCAGGTTCGACTTTTGCTCAACATATACATTTGTTATTATGTTTTCAGTTTGCAGACTGCTACCCAACTTAGCAGCCAGTTGCCCATATATTTAATAATGTAATAATTCTGGGGAATTATGGACTGAAAATTGCAATGAACCTAATGGATCCTTCACGTTTGACTTTAAAATGTCAATGATAAATAAGGTCTCACACTCTAGTGTTGTCCTGAACATTGGATTCTTCTTTATTTTGTTTTTTCATACAAGATCTTTCATAGATAAAGGCATATCATTACTTTGTAACATAGGATAGTAAGATATTGTCATTATAGTTGTGAATTTTCAATATTGTTTGTAGTGAAGCCATTTAAATATGTTTGCAACAGTAGTAACTGTCTCTAATCCTTGATCTAAAAACACTTAGACTCATGCATATTATATTGCAAACTAAGGGGGTCTTTAGGATCGCGGACGGACTTGAGTCCGTCTGCGACCCCTGAGGAGGAGGGAACGTCCGCAGGGATTGCGGCGTTCCCTCCGAGTAGATTAGGATGCGACTGCCGGGGTGGCGGTCACATCCTCCATCTTTAACATTGCGGCGGGTGCAGCTTCAAGCTGCACCCGCCTCAAGGTTAAAAATGCATGCATCGCATTTGCATGCACAAAGCAGCAGGCACTGCGCAGTGCCTGCCGCTTTGTGCACACAAATGCAGGGGGTACCATAGGTACCCCCCATGTGCAAACCCAACCCCCCTTCACCCAGGGGGCCCGCAACGGGCCCCCAAAAGAAAGTCTGTATGCTTTTCAATGGCGGAAAAGCCGCCGTGGAAAAGGTTGTATTCACCACCAACCGAATATGGCTGGTGGTGTCTGATAGACACCACCAGCCATGTTAGAGCTTTTCCGCCGCGGTCGGAAGACGACCGCAGCGGAAAAGCTGCGGCTGGAATTCCAGACCCACCAGCCATCCTAATTTGGCGGTGGGTCTTTGGAGGCTCCGCAGCGGTTTTTCCTCATCATCCGGGCCGGCGGTGGCTTCCGCCGGTCCGGAGGATGCGGACAAACCACTATCATAATCGGCCCCTGCCTTTTAATTGTTAGCATTGCTGTTATGATGTCCTAATGTACATCGTTTTTTACATTTAGAGTCTGTTGAAAAGTATTGTGTTGTCTGCAACCAAGAGACTTCAACAACATACGTGCAAAAGTTAATGGTAAGTACCCTCAATGAGTGTAAAAGCAGAATATCAAAATTAAGTGATATAAGTCCTTGGAGTCTTTAGATCGCATTAAATCTCCAGTTCACATTTGTTTGATACAGGGTGTATATTACTCCCTCTCAGATAACTGAGGCATTTGCAGGGGTCTTTTTAGAGTTACGTCCACTATGTTGGAAAGCTGGGTAGGCACCCTTCCAAGTTATGGAGTCATTACCACTTGCTGCCTTTCTTGGCTGGGGTTATCAATTATTCTTAAATTTCATATTCTGATTCAAAGTCAAGGCTCTTTATCGAGCCTTTTTCATGTAGATACTACCCCAGTAGAAGTCAGTGGGAAATGTGCGCACTTGTTGCCTTTCTTTGCAGGAGTTATCAACGATTGTTCAATTTCGTATTCCTATTCAAAGTGCAGGCCGTTTATCAAACCTTGTTGTTGTATCAACTACCCCGGCCGAAGGCAGTGGGAAATTTGCACATTTGCTGCCTTTCTTCACAGAGGTTATGAACTATTGTTCAATTTCATATTCCGATTAAAAGTGGAAGCCCTTTATCGAGCCTTTTCGATGTAGCTACTACCCTGGTCGAAGGCAGTGGGAAATTTGCACACTTGCTACCTTTCTTGGCTGGGGTTATCAATTATTGTTCAATTTGATATTCTGATTCAAAGTCATGACCCTTTATCAAGCCTTTTTGTTGTAGCTACTACCCCCACCGAAGGTTAATACTCCAAAAGTAATCTTTAAAATTTGCCAAACAACTCTTTCAAAGGGTGATCCATCCAAAAAATACTTCTTTAGCACAGCAAATATAGTGTGACACGTGAAGAACTTGCACCTCAACAACTTTGCTTGAGCTGCAACACAAAGATTGAAGGGCATCCCACTTCCTGCTGCACCAAGCACATCATCTGCTGCAACAGCATCTTCAGCAAGCAGTCCATACTCACATATAAATCTTGATTTTGGTAAACTTAAATTTCTATGCATTTATTGCGATGAACTTTTAGGTTACTTGAAACAGTCTATCAACCTCATCAAAAACAAGAAACAGGAGCATTGCTGTCATTAGACATTTATCAAGTTTTTTTGTTGTAAGAACTACCCCGTCCGAAGGCAGTGGGAAATTTGCACACTTGCTGCCTTTCTTGGCTGGAGTTATCAATTATTGTTCAATTTGATATTCTGATTCAAAGTCAAGGCCCTTTATCAAGCCTTTTTCATATAGATACTGCCCCGGAAGAAGGCATTGGGAAATTTACACATTTGCTGCCTTTCTTCGCAGAGGTTATGAACTATTCTTCAATTTGATATTCTGCTTCAAAGTCAAGGCCCTTTATCTAGCCTTTTTGTTGTAACTACTTCCCCGGCTAAAGGTAGTAATTAATTTGCACACTTGCAGCCTTTCTTATTTTTGACATAATTCATCTTCCACTCAATCAACACATCATCTACACGTATACACCTACTTGCTACCTTTCTTGGCTACGGTATCAACTATTCTTCTATTTCATATCCGTATTCAAAGTACAGGCCCTTTATCAAGCCTTTTTTATTGTAACAACTACCCCGGCCGAAGGCCGTAAGAAATATGTACACTTGCTGCCTTTCATGGCTAGGGTTATCAATTATTCTTGAAGTTTATAATAGAGTTGTAACGAATTTAATTAAGAAAGTGAAGATTTTTTTTAAAAAAAACACATTTTATAAGAAAAAGAAAACTATAGAAAATCTACTTGAGAAGGCTTTCGAATTGAATTTTTTTTTGTTTTAGTAATCAATACAATTTGATCACTAGATAAATCAATCCCTTTAATGAAGGCCAAAAGTAAGTGGAAAAGAGTAACTAACAGAAGTAATTTTTCAGAGTTTTTTTGGGTGAATGGAGCCTTTTTCTAATGATGAGAATTATCTTCAGAGTAATGATTTGGTGCATGCACATGACACTAGTAGTCGTGCTTATGAAGTTAGACATGCTTGTGCTATTGAGAAAGAGAAAATTGTTCCCAGAAATGCAGAAGAGGTGTTAGCTGAGGAAGTTTTAGGGAGACGTCCTATAGCTCCAGTGAACACTTGTAATTGTAGCAGTATTCATACTATATGTCAAGAATCTATTGATTTTCTACGCAATTTCTAACATAACTATATTAAGAAAAGTGTTAAACAAAAGATTAAGATGTTGCAAGAATAAGACCCTTGCAGAGTGACAGAAAATACTGCTTTACAAGGTCATTCTCTGGCTTGTCTTTCTAAAAATGTTTGGCGAAGTGTTTTTCACCAATTCAGAATCTTACCAGTTCATCATACTCAAATGAGCAAAATTAGTCAGAACATTATATTACGTAAAAAGTCCAGCACTAATGTTTAAAAAAGTTGAACAGTACTCTTTTCCATGCATCTGTATCAGATGTAACAAATGTTTCTGATGAAATTCAGCTTAGTTACTTTGGTCCCCAGGAAGACAGTGCAGAAACTGACATATTAATAGAAGAAAATGTGGAAGATAATGTACAATGTTGTACAGTAGAACATTTTGAAGAAGATATTACAAAGTTTAAGGTGATTTCACATGAAACACCAAATTATTCTTCTATTTGTTTTCAACGAACTAATTATAAAAATCAAACCAGGACTGTTCATCTGTATTTAAAAAGTAAAAAGGAAAATAATAATGAGTGGAAGCATTTTGCAACTTATTTGTTGGTAGAGAATTGTTTTCATTTGGGTTCTGATCAGAGTATTTGTAAATATTGTTATAACAAATTAGATGACAACAAACTGCCTGCTAGAGCTGTGCATAATACTCTTGAGTTGGTAATTATTCCTTCTGAACTGATGGATTTAAATACCTATGAATCTATTCGTATTCAATGTGTGCATCCATTTCAGGCTATTGTTCGTATGGAGTCTAAGACAGGAAAATTGCCTTCTTCAGATTTACAAACAGGATTAAAGGGAAGAGTTGTATATTTGCCTGTAGATTTTTTATAAACAATTGAAACAATTGGTGTAGAAAATGTAGAAGATTAACCTTTAGTTATTCTTGTTAATGGCGTTCATACTAGGAGTAAGAAAATCTGGCAAGAATTAGTGAATGTTAGGAAAGTGAAAAAGGCAACGTATCTGGTCAAAAAAATGAATCAATATTATAAAAATGTGTATGTGAGCTGTGCTGAGTACGCTTGGGATGATTTACTTTAATTTCTTCGAGACACAAATCCTAAGATACTAAATATTGAATACAAGACACCTGGAGAATGGTGCTCGTTGGATCCAGTTAATGTATGCAGGTATTTCAATCATAGATTCGAAGCTATAATATCTTTTATCACCAATAAAACAATTCTCCTCTTGGAAAGGTTTTGGATTTCTTTTGGAGAAAAGAGTATCAATCAAAAGATGCTCCTCACATACTTATGTTAATATGGATCAAATTTGCAACTAAGTCAGATGATTCTGTGCTGTCTTTTATTGGAAAATATGCTACATGTGATATACCCAAAAGTACACATGATAAGGGCTTAAGACAACAAGTCTTAAGATTACAAAGCCATCGTTGTGGGAAATACTGTAGTTGAAACTACAAATTCTGCACCAAATGTCGTTTTGGATTTCCACTTTCTGTATTATTGAAAGGAAGAGTGAACAGTTTTATATCATCTTTGCTACATACTATCACAAGAAAGTCTCCAAAAAATACATACAATTTAAAAAGAAATGAAGAGTCAAAATACATAAATGACTACAACCCAGTAATTTTGTCCATGTGGAATGCTAACATAGACATTCAATATATTGCAGACAATTCCGTTGCTGTTCCTCGATATCTAACACCCTATATAGCAAAAGACAGAACTGAAGGAGATGTGAGAAGAGATTTCCTACAAGAAAAGTCTAACTAAAAAATTATATAGTTACAGTTTAAAGATGTTATCTCATCGAGAAATTGGAGCTCATGAATGTTCAGATCGCTTATCATCTGCAAGTCTTTACTCCAAATCTAGAAGAATCATTTGGCTGAGTCTAAGTCTTCATGCAACACGAAATCGAGTACTTAAATCTGTACAAGGAATTTAAAATTTAACTGAAAAAAAGCCAGAAAGTATACGTATTATAGTGTATTAGTTCATAACACTTCCTATTCCAACTGTTCAAAGATCCCTCCCTTTTTATTCATTCTACTTTGACTTCCTAAGAAGGACCATCTCTTCTGAGAATCCTGTCAAATAGAAGGAAGATCACCATAATAACAGCAATGGACTCATCTTCCAGCTTTTCTTCCGAAAGAGATTTCATTCCTGAAGAGCCTCCAAAGAAGAAGAAAAAAGCTCTAACTTGGAACTTGTTTACTATCCCTGAAGGGCAAAAAAGGTTAATGCTCCGTTAGTAACCTGTAAAATCTGCCAAGGAGTGATCCAACCAAAAAATACTCCTTTGGCACACTAAGTATGATGCGACATATCAAGAACTTGCACCCCAATAACTTTGCTTGAGCTCCAACACAGAGGTTACAGGAAAACCCACCTGCTGCTGCACCAAGCACATCGATTGCCGCAGCAGCATATTCAGCAAGCAATCTACACCCACAAATTGATCCTGATTTCAGTGAAATTAACATTCTATGCATTTATTGTGATGAACTTTTGTCTTACGAGGAACAGTCTATCGACCTAATAAAATGCAGGGAGCAGGAGCATCGCTATGCTCAACATCACTTTTTTTTACATAATCTTGTAATTGGTATCAACTACCCCAGCCGAAAGCAGTGCTAAATTTGCACACCTGCTGCCTTTCTTGGCTGGGATTATCAATTATTTTTCAATTTATATTCTGATTGAAGGTCAAGGCCCTTTATCGAGCCTTTTTGTCGTAGCTACTACTCCAGCCGTAGGTTAATGCTCCAAAAGTAATCTGTAAAATTTACCAAACAACTCTTTCAAAGAGTAATCCATCCAAAAAATACTTCTTTGACACAGCAAATATAGTGCGACACGTGAAGAACTTGCACCCCAACAACTTTGCTTGAGCTGCAACACAAAAATTGTAGGACAACCCACCTGCTGCTGCACCAAGCACATAAACTGCTGCAACAGCAACTTCGCAAAGCAGTCCATACTCACATATTAATCTTGATTTTACTAAACTCAAATTTCTATACATTTATTGAGATGAACTTTTCTGTTACGTGAAACAGTCTATCAACTTCATAAAAAACAGTAAACAGGAACATATCTGTCCTCAACATTACTCATTAGACATTTATCAAGCTTTTTTGTTGTAACTACTCCGACCAAAGGCAGTTGGAAATTTGCACACTTGCTGCCTTTCTTGACTGGGGTTATCAATTATTCTTCTTGTAATACAAATTCAAAGTGCACACCCTGTTTCAGCCTTCTTGTTAACTACTTTCCGTAAATTACAGTGTGTAATTTTCACACTTGCATCCTTTCTTCCGACGCACAGTATGTGTAGTGAGCTGGGTATCCAAATATCTACTTCCATGATAAGGCAGTGGTTACTTTGCGCATCTTCAACATTTCTAACTTTTTACCTTACTCACCTTCTATTCAATGAACACATCATCCACATGTACACACACTTACTTGCTGCCTTTTTTTGGCTGCGGCCATCAATTACTCTTCAATTTCATATTCTGATTCAAACTCAAAGCCCTTTATCAAGCCTTTTTAATGGAGATACTACCCCGGAAGAAGGCAGTAGGAAATGTGCTCACTTGCTGCCTTTCTTCACAGGGGTTATCAATTATTGTTCAATTTCAAATTTTCATTCAAAGTCATGGCCCTTTATCGAATCTTTTTTTTGTAGCTACTACCCCAGCCAAACAGAGTGGGAAATGTGCACACTTGTTGCCTTTCTAGCCTGGGATTATCAATTATTGTTCAATTTCATATTCTGATTAAAAGTCAAGGCCCTTTATCAAGCCTTTTTCTTGTAACTACTTCCCCAGCTAAAAGAAGTGGCTAATTTGCACACTAGCAGCCTTTCTTATTTTTTACATTATTCATCTTCCACTGAATCAACACATCATCTACACATGCACACACCTACTTGCTGCCTTTTTTAACTGTAGTTATCAATTATTCTTGAGTTTTACATTCTGATTCAAAGTCAAAGCCATTTATCAAGCCTTTTTTTGTTGTAGCTACTACCTCGGCCAAACACAACACGACATGACAGGACTATGAAAAACATCTAAATCTACAGCACTATATGCCAAAAAGAAATGCTTACTGTGTAAGTGACATTTTTCATTGTTAAGATATACAATCTGTCAATAGAAAAGAAACATGTTCTCAGTGAAGTGAAATGACTCTTTGTGATATATTGAAACTATTTTCACAACTTCTTTACTGTTCTATGTTGCTACGGTGTTTTTTTCCTCCTCACGTTCTATATCTTACGCTATACTTCAACTATTTTCACAACTTCATTACTGTAATATCGATGTTTGTAGTACTCACATAAAACATTTTATGACACCTTGAAACTATTTTTAAAACTTGTTTACTATAATATCAGTGTTTCAACTGCTTTCATAACACTTTTTTGAATATATTGCAACTATTCTAAACAATTCTTTATTGTAATAACAGTGTTTGAGTTGGTAACATAAAATAAATGTGATACAGTGTACTGTGTGGCTCACTACAATATTAAAACAGAAATGTGATAGTGTTTGCTGGAAGTATAAGGATACAGACCTGGGTATTCAAGGTATAAAACACAAGTTTGATGGTGCATGGAAAAGTGCATACATAGTCTATAGGAGTTTGAAGCAGTTCATGCCTTAAGGCCCACTTTGCATCATGAGTACTTCAGTACTACCTGAATGATTCCAATTCTGCAAGAAGTGTGTCTCAAACCATTATTATTTTATAATAATAAATGTATTCTTGAAACATCTCATAATTTATTAGAACTTTCAGAATAATTTCATCATGAATTCCATTTTCCTGCTTATCAATTTCAAAAGTCATATAATTATACTCAATGTCATCTAAGGTTCCAGAAAATCAGCATCCAAGATTTCATCTACAAAATTACAACTGATATCTGCAGCATTTATTTCTTCCTCTTCATTGTAGCTACTTACAAAAAGTATGTTCAGCTCTTCTATGACACTGTTATTAATTTCGAAACCCTCTTCCAACTTGTTTTGTTGAGTTTCCATACTATTTTTCTTATTTTGTAGGTCCTTCTACAAAAACATAAACAATTCATTCTATCCTGACTGCAATATCAGCATATTTTGTACTTGAGTGTATATTATTTTGAAAACATTCGAAAAAATAAATGCAATAAATACAGAGGGGCATATGATCAAGGGGGTTTATCTCCGCTTTTTTGGCTTTAAAAGCCAAGAAAGCAGAGATAAAATTATCTCCCTATTACCTAGCTGTCGCTAACACCAGTTAGCGACAGCTAGTAGGAGATAGCGTCCATCTTGGGCCTCACTTTGCATGCCAGTGATATTTATCACTAATGACATGCAAAGTGGGCGTGCCAAGATGTTAGCAACTGAAAACAGTCGCTAACATCGCTATCTCCTATTACCAACTTTTGGAGATATTTGCGCTAAGCGCAAATATCTCCAAAAGCTAACACCTGCCCTGAGCAGTTCTTAGCCAAGTTATCCAATGGGAGGTGGATAACATGGCTAAGAGCATTAGCTCGGTAATGCATGAATATCGCGGACTTTTCAGCGATATTCATGCATTGCGGCCGTTTTTTATCGCATTTGCGATAAACCTTGGTAATACCAAGGTTTATCTGCGATAAAAATCGCCGCAGCTCAGCGGTACATTTTTGTCTCTAACCAAGCAATAGCGATAATTATCGGGGGCTAATTAAACCCGTTAGGCGCGGTCGCGATTCTGTGCCTGTGCGGCCGTTTTAAAGAGTGGGCGGGTTCATGACGGCCCCCAGCCGTCATCAGCACACGAGCACCGTGATGCATGACAGCTGGGGGTCGTCATCAGCATGTAAGGGGTTTAGAATGAAACGGACTTCTAGTTTTTTTTTCCTTTTCCGCGCGTACGCGTACGATACACGTACCCCGCGATTTCTTATTTGTTTTACAAAACTAAAAAAATGCGACCGAAAGATACATGTAGGACCCCTGAGCAGAGGGTCAGGATGTTTCTACCCTGCCCCATTTCCTTGTTTTTCAACTTTCTTTTACTGTTTTCTTGTCACTTCGTTCTACCGAGGCACAAGATGGCTGCCAACACTTCCTGGTTTGCAGTGTTGACAGACAGTAAACATCCATTCACCATGCAGCTCGTGCTCATAATTGTATGTTTTTCGGACCACTTACTGTACGCATAGGGGGAGGGGGCAGCTGAAAACATACCTTTAAAAAAAAGCCCCAAGGAGGTAGCGGTCCCTGTGGCTACAGGGAGGGCAGCCGTAAGCCCCCCCCATAAACTTCAAAATGTAACTCCGGTAGTGCCGTTCCCCGAGACTCCAGAGACCTTACAAACCGCCATTATGGTAAAAAAATGCCCCCAGGATTTTGCCCACCTAAAACGGACTTCTAGTTTTGTGTTTTCCTTTTCCACCACGTACGCGTACGATACACGTACCCCGCGATTTCTTATTTAAAAATTAAATACAAATTTAGACCTAAAGATCCATATGGGGCCCCTTGAACAGGCTACAGAGTCAGGATGTTTCTACCCTGCCCCCTTTCCTTATTTTTCAACTTTGGTTTACTGTTTTCTTCTCACTCGGTTCTACTGAGGCACAAGATGGCTGCCAACACTTCCTGGTTTCGAGTGTTGACAGACAGTTGACATCCAATCAGCATGCAGCTCGTGCTCATAATTGAACGGATCTCCGTACGCATGCAGTACTTCGCCTCTAGATATTGCAATGATTTTACTTGTGATTTTCTCAAAAACTACTGAACGGATATACATCATTTAACAAAAAGCACAATCTGCGAACCAAACTCTACCTCTCTGCCAAATGTGGTGTTATTCCATTCAGCCATTCAGGCTGTAGCCCTGGCTAAAGGTACCTATAGAAAATTGCATGGGGAAAACAGGTCAGTTGAAGACGCACTCACTCGGATGCTGCTGTTTCAAGTTGCTTTTATTTCATATTAGCAAATATCTAATCAAGAGGGTCACAGGATTTTTTTTCTATATATATATATATATATATATATTCACTGAAAAAACCATAGGTTATAGACCATGTATAGTTAGGAATTAGCATTTACAAAACCTTATTTTACTCACACAAAACCATTGAAATTCGCATATATAGTTAGTTGCACTAACTATATATCGCGCACCCGCAATCCACTGCTGATCATGTCACATATTACATCATTCATGACATGGTCAGTGACATCACTGATGACATTTCAAATGACATCACTGATGACATCACTGATGACATCTCATTTGACATTACTGATCACATCACTGATGACATCATTCATTTGATTATACGATGAACCTCTTCAGACTCTAATATAACCTTAGATACACTCAGTGTCAACAGACACTCACAGACTGTCACTCATCCATGGAGTTACTCACACACCTAGTCAGTCATGCAAAGAATCAATCACACCTCCATTTCCTCAACTATACAGGTATACACACCTTACTTATTCAAACATATACTAACACATATTTACTCTCTTATACAATCCCTGATGCAAGTTCACAATGATCCATACAGCCACTCACACATTCACTGGCTCGTATGCACAGTTATTTATATGTACTGTGTTTTACATATGTACTTACTTTGACATGTAGCACTGAGATATCCATTCACTCACCAATACACTCATGCACACAGTCAACCGCCCATACAGCTGTTTCCACATGCACTTTTGAACCCATACATCTAGTGAATCAACTGCTCACACATCTATGCACAAAGTCATACACCTCCCAGCCACCCACACACACACTCAGTCTCCCATACAAATACTTGGGCAACCAATCAATAACCCATATGGTTAGTCATATAGCTACTGATCAACACATGCAGCAGTTTACAGAACAACAGACATAATGATGCACAAATTAAGACAGTTTAGTCACTAACCCATGCACTCAGTGAGACACATTTAATCACTCACTCATACAGTCAGTCATGCACCTACTAAATCCTTCATCCAGACACTTATACATCCACTCATTCTTCAATATGTAAGACATATTTTAACTTTACAGAAACATACAGTCACTGGATGTTGTCATCAGTGATGTCATCAGTGATGTCATCAGTGATGTCATTTGAGATGTCATCAGTGATGTAATCAGTGATGTCACTGACCATGTCATGAATGATGTAATATGTGACATGATCAGCAGTGGATTGCGGGTGCGCGATATATAGTTAGTGCAACTAACTATATATGCGAATTTCAATGGTTTTGTGTTAGTAAAATAAGGTTTTGTAAATGCTAATTCCTAACTATATATGGTCTATAACCTATGTTTTTTTCAGTGAATTTTCAAGGTTTTGTAAATGCTAATTCCTAACTATATATGGTCTATAACCTATGCTTTTTCAGTGAATTTCAATGGTTTTTTAATAGCAAATATCAAAAGCTGTAAAATGTATTCTTCTTTTAAAGGAAAAATATATTTTATATGTATTTAATATAATTTTTTTATGTATACACATTTTTTGAGGGAACAAATTTATCAACTATCATGCTGAAGAAGAGTGTGGGGAAAAAAAAACAAAGAGGAGGACTAAGAGGAAAGAACAATCAGTTCAAAAATACAATTGCTTTAAAGCATGAAGTGCTTTTCCACACATTAACATTTAAATAACCCATATTAGAACATACAAAATATTTACATAGGAGACGGTGTACATTGAATTTTAGACTCTTCATTGGTACCTACATGTTGGTACTTACATCACCCACACAACACAACAGCTCTATTCAGAGCTACCCTACCTCAAAGCACTCTAAAATATTATTTTACTATTTCCCTTGGTTTTCCCCTTGTTACGCTTTCCCGAACGCTACCGGGTGCGCGGACCGGGCGCTAACCGTGCGAAAATTTGGAAAAAAAAGTTTTTTTTTAAACATATATGGGCCTCCTCAGCCACCCTCAGAAAACCTAGGGGTTCAGGATATGTCTCCCGTGCCCCCTTATACCCATTCCCAACATTGTTTATCCTCCATCTTGTGACTAAATTCGTCCGAAACACAAGATGGCGGACTCCCGTTACGCTACCGGTGAGCTACCTGGTTCGCGTACAGGGTAGCGCTTCCACCGCGAAAAATCGAAAAAAAATGTATTTTATTTTTTTGCCCCGCGGGGCCCTTTCATAGCTCCCACATCAATCCTAGGGGGTCAGGAGGGGTCTACCTTGCCCCCTTTCATTCATTTTCCCCTTCGTTTATTTCCACCTCTTGTCTCTCGATCCTACCGAGAGACAAGATGGCGGCCGCTCCGGACTGTTTAGAATGTTGACAGTCACCGGAGAGCCAATCCGCTTCTCCTCGCGAAGTTCCGTTACGCGTCTGGTACGCGAACCGGGGCGCTAACCGGGACGCTGTCACAGATATATATTTTTTTAACGTTAATTTCTCAAAATCCACTGGAGCACATATCTTGAGACCTAGCAAAGGCACATCGGGCAAACAGTCTCTACAATTTTGCCAAGTTTCATAGAAATCCATTCAGCCGTTCGAGCTAAAAGTGAGTCCAACTGCCCTATGGAAAACTCAATGTTAAAAACACGTTTTGGGACCCCCCTTTTTTCTCGGCCCCCGCTTGACGAAACTCCCCCAAACTTTCAGAGGACGCTCAGAAACAAAATGTGCCATTTTCCTGAACATTTCAGCCAATTTCGTCCATCAACGCCAAAGTTATTCAACATAGAATTTTCAGAAATCCCTATTCAAAAAAATCCTAACTATATATACCTACTGGCGACCGCCAGTAGGTAATATATATATCTATATATATATATATATATATATATATATATATATATATATATATATATATATATATATAGTACCTACTGGCGGTCGCCAGTAGGTATATATAGTTAGGATTTTTTCTCTATGGAACTTTTGAACATTTTATGTCTAATAACTTTGGCGTTTGTGGACGGAATCGGCTGAAATTTTCAGGAATATGGCACATTTTGTTTCTGAGCAGGCCCTAAAAATTTGGGGGGGTTTCGTCAAGGGGGGGCGGAGAGAAAAGGGGGGTCCCAAAACGCGTTTTTCCCATTCATTTTTCCATAGGGCGTTTGGCCTCACATTTAGCTCGAACGGCTGAATGGATTTACACAAAACTTGGCAAAATTGTAGGGACTGTTAGCCCGATGTGCCTTTGCTGGGTCTCAATATATGTGCTCCAGTGGATTTTGAGAAATTAACGTTTAAAAAAACAGATATATCTGTGACAGCGTCCCGGATAGCGCTCCAGTTCGCGTACTTTTCGCGTAACGGAGCTTTGCGAAGTGAAGCTGATTGGCTCTCCGGTGTCTGTCAACATTCTAAACAGTCCGTAGCGGCCGCCATCTTGTCTCTCGGTAGGATCGAGAGACTAGAGGAGGCCAAAACGAAGGGGGAAATGAAGGAAAGGGGGCAAGGTAGACCCCTTCTGACCCCCTAGGATTGATGAGGGGGATATTAAAGTGCCCCGCGGGGCCAAAAAAAACAAAAAAAAAATTGTGTTTTGTTTTAATTAAATTACAAGATGGAGGAAAAACAATGTGGAAATGGGTATAAGGGGGTACGGGAGACGTATCCTGACCCCCTTATTTTCTGAGGGTGGCTGAGGATGCTCATATATGTTGATACTTGTCTTTCAGCGGCTGCGCGTGAGCGTTTTTTTTTTTTTTTTGCTGCGTGACGTCTGTTAACGTTCGATTCGAAGGAAATCAGGAAGTGTTGACCGCCATTTTGACACTGCGAGTAAATATATTGTTAAAAATAATTGTTATAAATTATCCGTATTGATAAACCTTGTCTGCGCCATCTTGCTTTTTTTCCAATGCCACACTTTTGTCGTGCACGGCAGTCATTTTAGATGCCTTGACCAGACCCACTCTCTGCACGACGCCGATCGTGATGTCTGTTAACGTTCGATTCGAAGGAAATCAGGACGTGTTGACCGCCATTTTGACACTGCGAGTAAATATATTGTTAAAAATAATTGTTGTAAATTAATCCGTATTGATAAACATTGTCTGCGCCATCTTGCTTTTTTTCCAATGCCACACTTTTGTCGTGCACCGCAGCCATTTTAGATGCCTTGACCAGACCCACTCTCTGCACGCTGCCGATCCTTAGCATGGCTCCCCACCCTCGTAAGCATCTCCCCCACGCACTGGTCACCCGCGCTCTCTGTCTTATGCATGGGCCATAAACCTCCCCCCATCTGCGCTGCTCTTCCCTGAGAATCACACCCTGTGCCCGCCCGACACCACCCTTTCACCCTATTCACTACCGCACCCTCTGACACTCCTCTTCCTTTGTGTCCGATTGTCCAGGCCGGACACCGGCTATCACCTAGCCCTGCGGATGTATTTTATGGCCCCAACTGTAAAGAATCACCCCTCTTCAAAGGAGTTACAGTAGATCAAGGCCCCCACTCGATGAGATCCGTCACACCACACGCGTTCCTACTATCTGATAACCATCCTGTATTGTGATTTGGGAGGGGATTCTCACTGTGAGGGTGTGTGGGACCGAGCCTGAAGCGGAAGATTCCAGGGATGCCTTTTTGTACATCAAAGTCTTCACAATTATGTGTCACATTAAAAATATATAGCACTCCAACAAAGTAGTAGGATTATAACACTTTAATAACTTATAAATATATACAACGCAACAAAAACAGTAAACACCTTAAAAATGTTTTATTAAAACAGAAGCAACAATGGTCAGTAGCGGTCTGTTGTGCGAATAGTCCCAAGGCAACACAACGTGCTGAGTTGTGGACGGCACCCAGGTGAAGAACCATCCCTTCTTTAAACCCCATGGTGACCAACTATAGTTTATTCTCTATTTCGTTCCCTTGCCATAACAAAATAAAAGTCTTGGGTTATTTATGGAAGGGAAGACTTTTTGTTTCTTCCAATTTTTTAAAAAAAAAAAGGTTTAAGGAAAGGCAACCCTTAATGTGCATGTTTTCCACAGAAATTTGCCTTTGAAAACTAGAGGCAATAAATAAGGCCGAAATCTGTATTTTGTTTTTGGATACACATGTTATTTGTGTCTGTGTATTCATTTTTATGCATGACTTTATATGGAATGGTTAAAATAACTTATGATGCAACTTAACAGGAAAGATCACAAACATTTCAATGAGTGCTATGTCCCAGGTTTACATAAAGTAGTGTTTACCTAGAGTGGTGCTGTGTAGGACACTCTGAATGGAAATTAACCAGAACTATAACCATAACAACAACAACAACAACAACAACAATAATATAACTTTTATGCCCAAATTACGCAAAGATTTAGCTAATCTGCTAAAGGGGGGAGTCGCCATTTCTTTTGATAATTTATTCACCCATCCGTAGCCTCTCTAATCTCCATTACAATGTGTTTGTTGCTGTCGCTAGCTGTTGAAAAAACTAAAGTGATAACTTCCTCATCCTTAATTTGTCTTTCTTTGTTCCTTAAGATGTCATCTGTGTCAACCTCTTCCGAGAATGCTGATGCGTTAGGGATTTCCTTGTGTTTCTTAATAGCATTGGTGTCTGCACACTTCTTTGTCAATTCTGTGAACATGACAGCTGCTTCATAGACAGACGATAAAAGAAAAGAGGAGGGGGGGCAGCGTTCAAAGCACATCAGCGTGCATAAATACGAAAATGTTTTTACCTACCACGTACTTGACATTTTACAGCTTTTCATATTTGCTATTAAAAAACCATTGAAATTCACTGAAAAAACCTACGCGTTACAACTACGTTTGCTTTTTCAAAAACCTTTAATAAAAATGTTGGTGCACAAATACGGGCCTACAACCCCGTGGGCCGGCCACGGAGCAGGCTGGAACTGTAAATGGGGGGGGGGTATTTATTTGTGGAAAACATAACAGAGTCAGTGGTCGTTGATTTCATAGTAAAAAGTGCGACAAGTGCAACAAAATCATATCGATAATTCATGGTGAGCAAGTACCAAAAGTGTCGACAATTCGAACCTTCAATAAATACAGTAATCAATGATGCATTAGAACTTAATATCAATTCATTGTCCGAACGTGTAATCAGTACCCGTCACATGTCAATTCATTGTTCGAACGTATAATCAATACCCATCCCGGATCAATTCATTGTCCGAACATATAATCAGTCTTATCCCATATCAATTCATGTGCTAAAAACTGCATACATATCTCATGATATCAAGGCTGAGCAATCGGGGCACAACAAGGAGTTGAGAGTTTCATTTGTACCGGCGCCATTTTGGGTGAGGTGAGGAAGGTCCAAGAATAGTCAAAATGTCTCCACCAACTCGTGGTTGGATCGGGACCTCTTTCGGCAGTCCAAAAGTTTTTGTTGAAGGGTAGCAGAGGGGACTTGCAACATGAACCATCAGTCAAAGTGGGGTGGGAGGCAACAATCTCTCCTACCGGGTTATGCTGGTGTCCCACCGGAACTGATCAAGTTGGTAGTCTTGCAGGATTTTGGTCATTTCAAGACTGAGGCCGGCATGAGTGCGCCGACGTCCCGTGGCTACGTCGTGGTCGTCCGTGGTTGATCATGGCAGTCATTCCCCATCGGGGGTGTCTGCGGGGGTCGGGGGCCTCCGTGGCTCCTATAGAATCTTCAAAGTTGAGGAGAACGTTTCTGGACGCAGGACTCATTTTCTAGCTGAACTCAGAAGCGTCGTTGCACCGCAACAGTGGACGAGACCCCCGCTGGGTGAGCGGAGCATCATTGCCTCGCAATAGTGGACGAGACCTTTTGTTGGGTGAGTGGAGCGTTAGGGGTGCAGCTGAGGGGCCCCCACCTGGGGGGGTGAGAGAGGCTCGTTCGCGCCGCCTCTCCCTCCCAGCGCACCCCACGCCGACACCTGGCGTTGATATCCGTGATGTCCGGACCAGGCTATAAGAGGAGGGGGGGGGTCGGAGGCAGAGGCAAGACATCCCCCCCGTGGCCTGCAGGGCGCCGCTTCAGGACCAAACGGGAAGCTCATACCAAGCCGGGGCCAGACTAGGAGATACGAGGGCAGGGGAGGGGGGGGTCAGTGGCATGTGCAAGACATCCCCCCGTTGTCGTAGCCATTATTGAAGAAAGAAGAGGGATCCCGTTGGCCTCGGCTCCTCTCCTGGCCCAGGGGGGGGGGGTCGGTGGCATGTGCAAGACATCCCCGCCCCCGTTGTGGCAGACATTATTGAAGAAAGAAGAGGGATCCCGTTGGCCTCGGCTCCTCTCCTGGCCCAGGGGGGGGGTCGGTGGCATGTGCAAGACATCCCCTCCCCCGTTGTCGCAGCCATTATTGAAAAAAGAAGAGAATGGGACAAGGGATCCCGTCGGACTCGGCTCTTCTCCTGGCCCACCTTATGCGATGACCTCCCCGGCCGACGGCTGCCAGCAGGACTCGCCCTACACATGCCGAAGGCCTCGTCTTCCGGATGGGCGTAGCCGCGAACCTGTTGCACTTCGGGAGTTTCCGGAATGGGGGTAGGTATCTGCTGATTTGTATCTATTTCATGTTACCGTTATTAGGCGTGGCGGGCTGTGGGACAGACATGCTTGGAGCAGTGGGGGGGGGTGGCGGAGCCTAGCTACCTCGTTGCTGCCGTAACGTCAAGCTTGGCTTCTCTTACCACTTTCATGTTTCTTATTTCTAGCGAAGTCAAAAACTCATCAGTGGCCTACTGATTTTGTTCGATTTCTTTCCCTTCCTTTTCAAGTGTGTTTCATGCTAAAGTTTCTGTTTAACAGGATACAGTGATTACTTCGTATTTTACATATGTCTTCTTTATTAGGGGTACCCTCCGGTTGAGCCAGATGATGTACCTCTAATAAATGGTCCGGGTGGAACTAGTTTATCAATCAGTGGGGAGTAGATGGGCATGACAGATTACAACGGGGGACATAGGTCCGCATTACCCACCCTTCACTTCTTGCAAAGACTAGACAGAATATTTCTATTCCACGTTATTTGCAAACAGAGAATACCTCGAAAGAACTATTCCTTGAACAATAAATGTCCAGCCAATCAATCAATCAGTGGGGAGAAAAACAGGCATGACGGATTACAACAGGGGACAAAAGTCTGCATTACCTATCCTTCACTATCTGCAAAGGGAGACAGAATATTCCTATTCTTCTCTGTTTGTAGACAGGGAATATCTCAAAGAGCAATAATCGTTAAAAAATTAGTAGGATTATAACACTTTAAAAACTTATAAATATATACATCGCAACAAAAACAGTAAACACCTTAAAACATTTTTTATTAAAACAGAAGCAACAATGACAACTAACAGTAGTGATATCCTGGGCGGGTGATGGAACTGGGATTGTTAATGGAAAAACATCTACAGAGAAAGCTATTGGTGAATTATACTTCTCCGGAAATTTAAAACTCACAAATGTTTCATTTGTGTAATCGTTTCAAAAACATGTACATTAAAAAACTTCCATGTTTTAGGGTGATATTCTGTGATAGGGTGCAGGCACCAGAAGAATGTTAGCCTAGTTCATTACATTGGAGAATGAGGGTCTGTGAAAATATCTAATCTGGTGAAGAACCATTCCCTATGGTGACCAACTATAGTTTATTCTCTATTTCGTTCCCTTGCCATAACAAAATAAAAGTCTTGGGTTATTTATGGAAGGGAATACTTTTTGTTTCTTCCAATTTTTAAAAGAAAAGAGGGGGGGGGGGCAGCGTTCAAAGCATATCAGCGTGCATAAATACGAAAATGTTTTTACCTACCACGTACTTGACATTTTACAGCTTTTCATATTTGCTATTAAAAAACCATTGAAATTCACTGAAAAAACCATAGGTTATAGACTATATATAGTTAGAGATTAGCATTTACAAAACCTTAATTTACTCGCACAAAACCATAGAAAATCGCATATATAGTTAGTTGCAATAACTATATATCGCGCACCCTCAATCCACTGCTGATGATATCATATATTACATCATTCATGACATGGTCAGTGACATCACTGATGACATCACTGATGACATCTCAAATGACATCACTGATGACATCACTGATGACATCTCAAATGACATCACTGATGACATCTCAAATGACATCACTGATGACATCACTGATGACATAACAAATGACATCACTGATGACATCTCATTTGATATCAATGGTCACATCACTGATGATATCATTCATGTGACAATACAATGCATCTCCTCACACTTTAATATAACCTCTGTTACATCAAGTGTGAAATACAGAATATAATTTTTTAAACCATTGACACACCAATACTAGTTTCTACATACGCACTCACTGATTTCTATGTCTACACACATATTCACTCATTCACCCATACAATCATTCATACATACAATCACTCATCTTTATAACACTATCATATGCACTCATACACCTATACAGACACTCGCACTCTGCCACTCATCCATGGAGTTACTCACACACCTAGTCAGTCCTGTAAAGAATCAATCACACTTCCATTTTCAAATCAATACAGTTAAACATAGAGTACCTTACATTTTCAAACATATACTAACACATACTTACTCTCTTATACAATCAATGATACAAGAACACATTGATCTGCACAGAGTCACATATCTCCCAACCAGCCACACACACACTCAGTCTTCCATACAAATACTTGGACAATCAATCAATAACCCATATAGTTACTCATATAGCTACTGATCAACACATGCAGCAGTTTACAGAACAACAGACATAATGATGCACAAATTAAGACAGTTTAGTCACTAACCCATGCACTCAGTGAGACACATTTAATCACTCACTCACTCATGCACCTACTAAATCCTTCATCCAGACACTTATACATCCACTCATTCTTCAATATGTAAGACATATTTTAACTCTACAGAAACATACAGTCACTGGATGTTGTCATCAGTGATGTCATCAGTGATGTCACTGACCATGTCATGAATGATGTAATATGTGACATCATCAGCAGTGGATTGCGGGTGCGCGATATATAGTTATTGCAACTAACTATATATGCGAATTTCTATGGTTTGTGCGAGTAAATTAAGGTTTTGTAAATGCTAATCCCTAACTAAAATGTTTTAAGTGTTAACACTTTATTCCAATCAAGATGACTTCAAGTGTGCCATACTTTTGTCATAAGTAAGACTGTTAGCGCTCTAGTTGTTCTTTAGAACACTCTGGGACATTCTGTCACTGGGCTATAGTTGGGCTACATCTGGCTGATATTTGGGCTACATTTGTTTTCTTTTGTCTCTGGTGGCCATCTTTGGGCTACATTGGGCTACATTGGGCTACATTTGGGCTCTAACATATATATAGCCCAATGTACCCCAATATATATTTTTCAAAGTAAATTTTCGTAAAAACCACTGGAGCATATATCTTGAGACATAGCAAAGGCACATCGGGCTACCAGTCCCTACAATTTTGCCAGGTTTTGTGGAAATCCATTCAGCCGTTCGAGCTAAAAGTGAGTTCAACCGCCCTATGGAAAACTCAATGTTAAAAACACGTTTTGGAATCCCCCTTTTTTCTCGGCCCCCGCTTGATGAAACCCCCCCAAACTTTCAGGGGACGCTCAGAAACAAAATGTGCCATTTTCCTGAAAAATTCAGCCAATTCCGTCTATCAACGCCAAAGTTATTCAACATAAAATTTTCAGAAATCCCTATTCAAAAAAATCCTAACTATATATACCTACTGGCGACCGCCAGTAGGTAATATATATATATATATATATATATATATATATATATATATATATATATATATATATATATATATATATCCTGTGCACCGTCTGTCTCCCAGCTCGCACGCTCGCGCAACACAGCAAGCAGACTCCGGACACGGACCTCGAGGTGTGTAAAAATTTATTCACGCAGAAAGAGTCACCAACGTTTCGGCTCTAACGGAGCCTTGATCACATGCATTTTCCTGAAAAATTCAGCCAATTCCGTCTATCAACGCCAAAGTTATTCAACATAAAATTTTCAGAAATCCCTATTCAAAAAAATCCTAACTATATATACCTACTGGCGACCGCCAGTAGGTAATATATATATATATATATATATATATATATATATATATATATATATATATATATATATATATATATATATATATGTGTGTGCGTTTGTGAAAGCTCCGGAGGTGGGCGAAACACGTCATCTTGTCATGTATAGCGTCATTAAAAAAAGAAAAAAGCAGCACTCAACTGGTGTCCTTTATATATATGTATATATATATATATATATATATATATATATATATATATATATATATATATATATATATATATATATATATAATTACATATATGTAGATTTATATGTAGCAAAACTTTGCACACCTTCATGATATTTGTAAGCTTGATATTCTTGACTCAATATTTTGGTCCACAATATTTCTGTTTCCAATATTCTGTCTAAATACTCCTAGCCGGCCTCTGTGCACACATGTATGTATCAATGATTGCAGGGCCTATCTTTTTTTTTAGATGGTTCAGCTTAGGGTTGTGGTGATACAATCAGGAATTAAGGGGCAGATTTACAAGCCCCGCACGGCACATTTGTGCCGCCATTGGGTCACTTTTGTGATGCAGTGGTGGCGCAAAGCAGCGCCATGCTGCGGGGTATTTACAACATGGCGCATCTAGGGAGATGCGTCACTTTGTAAAGCCCTCCGCCACATGTGGGCGTTCCAGTGCAGGGCAGAGATTCCGGTGCAGGAACGCCTCTGAAAAGTGGCTGAGTGAAATCTACAAGATTTCACTCAGTCATTTTTACGGCCATGCAGCGTCAAAACCCTGCGCCTGCTTGAAGCAGGCGTAAGGATTGACGCAGCATGTTAGGAATAGGGGCACCCTGAGCCTTGCTGGAGATGCATCGCACTTGCTGGAGCTGTGTCGCGCTTGCGATCGGGCTCCAGCAATGCGCAACTTTCCGCCGGGGAAAGCGACACACATCTGCCCATCCATGCGCCATGGTGCGCTGCATTGTACCTTTTGTACCGCTTTTGGCCGCCATAAGTGTGGCAGGGTATGTTCAGACGTGAGTCCCTTGCTCACTTTGCCACTGGATTCAAGCAAGCCGAGCTGAAGACGGCTGAAATGCCAGAAACCGGTCCTCTGAAGCTTTTCTCCGGTCCAGGGAAGACATGGCTTGGCAGTTCGGGCTGGACTGTTCCCATGAGGCACAGGGTCAGACTGATTTGCATATAGCCATGTCTGAACTGGGGTGGCAGAGTGGGCTAAAGAACGGTGATGGATTAAACCCAGATCTTTTGACTGGGTGTGAGTGTTTGATTGATTCAGATCCTCCGTCCATCACCACCCCCTTTTGTACCGCTTTTGGCCACCATAAGTATGGCAGGGTATGCTCAGACGTGAGTTCCTTGCTCACTTTGCCACTGGATTCAAGCAAGCCGGGCTGAAGACGGCTGGAATGCCAGAAACCGGTCCTCGGAAGCTTGTTTCCGGTCCAGGTAAGACATGGCTTGGCAGTTCGGGCTGGACTGTTGCCATGAGGCACAGGGTCAGACTGATTTGCATATAGCCATGTCTGAACTGGGGTGGCAGAGTGGACTAAAGAACGGTGATGGATTAAACCCAGATCTTTTGACTGGGTGTGAGTGTTTGATTGATTCAGATGCTCCGTCCATCACCACCCCCTTTTGTACCGCTTTTGGCCGCCATAAGTGTGGCAGGGTATGCTCAGATGTGAGTCCCTTGCTCACTTTGCCACTGGATTCAAGCAAGCCGGGCTGAAGACGGCTGGAATGCCAGAAACCGGTCCTCAGAAGCTTGTTTCCGGTCTAGGGAAGACATGGCTTGGCAGTTCGGGCTGGACTGTTCCCATGAGGCACAGGGTCAGACTGATTTGCATATAGGCTAGCCATGTCTGATCTGGGGTGGCAGAGTGGGCTAAAGAACGGTGATGGATTAAACCCAGATCTTTTGACTGGGTGTGAGTGTTTGATCGATTCAGATGCTCCATCCATCACCACCCCCTTTTGTACTACTTTTGGCCGCCATAAGTGTGGCAGGGTATGCTCAGACGTGAGTCCCTTGCTCACTTTGCCACTGGATTCAAGCAAGCTGAGCTGAAGACGGCTGGAATGCCAGAAACCGGTCCTCGGATGCATGTTTCCGGTCCATGCAAGAAATGGCTTGGCAGTTCGGGCTGGACTGTTCCCATGAGGCACAGGGTCAGACTGATTTGCATATAGCCATGTCTGAACTGGGGTGGCAGAGTGGGCTAAAGAATGGTGATCGATTAAACCCAGATCTTTTGATTGGGTGTGAGTGTTTGATTGATTCAGATGCTCCGTCCATCACCACCCCCTTTTGTACCGCATTGTAAATGCGGCTCTTCAGTGGTGGCGCACGGGTGGGTAGATGCGTCGCAACTCTACTGGCGCATCCCTGCTGATTAGCATAGATGTGCCAGGAGAAGTAAATCTGCCCCCCAGGTACTTTTAGGGAGTTCCCAGGTTATTAGCATTATATGGATCATATTGGGAGGTGACTCTTAAGTATAGCTGCATGCCATTTATAGAGAGGTGAAAGGATATATTTGACTGATTTAGAAGGGAGCAGTGGAATTCTGTGTATATGTGGTAGAAAGCCAAGGAAAGAATAAATACTTGGGGTACTCCCTCTAGAAGTGGAGAGGAGTTTGGTAGAGAATTGGCTAATTTTATGTATTGGGATCAGTTGGTCAGGTGGGACTCCACATATCTCTATGTTGAGTTGTAGAATCCCCTTTGTAGTTCCATGGTTTTAAAGAAAGGGGTATGGTTGACCGTATTAAACATAAGAAGAAAAGATTTAACTTCAGCAAGGATTTTGGAATAGTGTCCTTTATGTGCAACATGGCAGTTCCTGAGCTACAGGCAGATGATTGGAAAACTGTTTGTAGATTTTCTTGGTGAATGTATTTGATGACAAATGTTAGCTAGCTTGCAATGCAGTTTTCCAGAATTTTTTCTGGAAAATTAGAAACCAAATGAAAATCATTCAGGTCCTGGGCCTGCTCTCTGTTTGTTGTGAAAGGAAGTGACATTTAAACCATCTACAACTATACCATGTTCCAGGGATAAATAGACTACATGTGTTAGGTAACGAATATCTTTCACCAGTTTTGCTGTGATCGTGTCTGAAAAATGAAATGACAGTCATAGTTCAGTGATGGTTTTTTGAGAGGCCAGTCAGTTCAAACCAAGACTTCCAGAGGATGTTCAGGCTAATACTGCAGTGGGTAGCCCAATAATATCAACCATAAGAGGCAGTTCTATATTTTTTAATTTGTCCTTAAAGAAAAATGTAAATGTTCTCCCTTAACCTGGTTCATTTTATGTCTTGAGAGATTGGGGATATGTTGTGTGTTTTTTCTCCATTGAAAAGGAATTCTTGCTGTGGTTTTTGGCCCTATGGATTTTGGATGAGATGAATGAACCCTTTTCTCAAATAGGTGATTTCTTTATGCCTACTGCACAGTTGTTAGAATTGACTGGGTTTAGAAAAGAAGCATTTTGCCTCCATATTCTCTCTGGGGCTTGTTTCCTTGCCTCATATAGTTCTACGAAGAAACACTGCAAAGAGGGCAAGGGGTGGTTCTTTTACCTCCTTTGTTTGAGTGGAGTGATTTCATGTGCTACCTCTGTCATAGTTTTGTTTAATGTACTGTTAAATCGATGGCATGATTTTCAGTTGTGAGGTTCAGAAACTCAGCATCCATCATTCATTCTGGAGCAGACTCACCAGAGCTTTATTCGATTTCTCTTGCAGATCATAAAAGCATTACAGATCTTATAAAACAATTAAACAGACATCAGTATCACAATCAGTACAATTCATATCAAATTACAATTCATTACAAGTCCGGAGGCTGCCGTTATGCACATACTTTTATTTGCTCCCCAAACATGCAGTCCTTTAAAGTAAGTATGGACGAAAAATCCGCTCCGCTAGCAAAATTTGCGAATTTTTGGCAATTTCGCGATCCGCGAATCTTGCAAAATTGCCGAACAAATCAGGAATTCGCGAGCGGGCGGATTTTTTTTTTTTTGGGCCCACAGGAAGCACAGTTAAGGCAGGTGTTCGAGTTGAAGCTCACTTTGTAACCATTTTAGAATGGCGCCGGCAAGCTGCCAGAGTGCTTGCTGGCGCCATTCTAAAATGGTTACAAAGTTAGCATCTACTCCGGCACCTGCCTTAACTCTGTAAGTGCTTCCTGTGGGCCAAAAATTAAACCTCAATAGGAAGTACTTACAGATATAAATAAAGCAGGTGCCCGAGTTGAAGCTCAAATTCAGTAACGTTTTAATCAGCCCAAAACATTAGTGAGCACGGTCGAGGCTGGGCAAGTGTGCTTTAACCCCATATCTGCCGTTGAAAATTAGCTGTAATACCCGAGGGAGGTCTTTACATCTCTGAGTTTCTTGAGCGTAATCCCCGTTCCTGTGACCAGGAGGCTGCTTTCTCCTCACCTGCTGCCCTGCTCGCTCTCTGACCCTTCATACACGAGGCATGTTGACACGCATAGAAGCCCTGCACCACACACTAGCGGTATCAAAAGTCTTCCCGCACTTTCCTAACTATGATGGAAAGCTCACTCAAGGGACCTCGGCGCTTTTTGGTGCTGTGGCAAAGTTACAGGCACACATGGTCAGTGGATACAAATCTTCTGGCACTACGCAGCTGCAGTGTAGGAAAAGCACTGTAATTTACTCAACAAGGTAGCACTTACTGGATTAGCCAGTAGAAAGTACTCCAGTTGAGTAGAGGTATTGCACAAAATGGTGGCATCTTCGTGGATAACTATGCGGGGCAGAATTAATTCTGGCACGAGGCTCCTGTCACCAAAATTAAACCTCTACAAGAAGCACTTACAAATATAAATAAAGCAGGTGCCCAAGTTGAAGCTCAAATTCAGTAACGTTTTAATCAGCCCAAAACATTAGTGAGCACGGTCGAGGCTGGGCAAGTGTGCTTTAACCCCATATCTGCCGTTGAAAATTAGCTGTAATACCCGAGGGAGGTCTTTACATCTCTGAGTTTCTTGAGCGTAATCCCCGTTCCTGTGACCAGGAGGCTGCTTTCTCTTCACCTGCTGCCCTGGTCGCTCTCTGACCCTTTATACACAAGAGGCATGTGAACATGCATAGAATCCCCGCACCAAACACTAGCGGTATCAAATGTCTTCCCGCCCTTTCCCAATCCCAACTATGATGGACAGCTAACTCAAGGGACCTTGGCGCATTTTGGCGCAGTGGCAAGTTACATGCACACATGGTCAGTGGAGACAAATCTTCTGGCCCTTTATGAAGCTGCAGTGTAGGAAAAGCACTATCATTTACCCAACAAGGTAGCACTTACTGATTGCCAGTAGAAAGTACTCCAGTTGAGTAGAGGTATTGCACAAAACGGTGGCATCTTCGTGGATAACTATGCAGAGCAGGATTCATTCTGGCACGAGGCTCCGGTCACAAAAAGTAAACCTCAACAGGAAGCACTTACAGATATAAATAAAGCAGGTGCCTGTTGTGTTGACAAATTGTCCTTATTCCTTTAAAGACAATTTGTCTGTCGCGCGCCTGTTCTCAGGCTCTGTTGTCATTTGTATATGCCAATCGTTTTGGAGCTCTCGAACTTCTGTGAGTTTGACAGTTGCAGCAGGATCACCAGGATGAGCGGTTGTGGGTTTTTCATTCTCCATGCTTAAAACCTTATAAAGGTCTTCAAACCAAACCTTTGTTCGAGGACTATCATTTCCACACAAGAACGCTCTTTCTACAGTGTCCCAGTTGAAGCTCAAATTTAGTAACATTTTAATCAGCCCAAAACATTAGTGAGCACGGTCGAGACTGGGCAAGTGTGCTTTAACCCCATATCTGCCGTCGAAATTTAGCTGTAATACTCGAGGGAGGTCTTTGAATCCATTAGTTTCTCGAGCGCAATCCCCGTGTAGTTCCTGTGACCAGGATCCTGCTTTCTCCTCACCTGCCTCTCAGATGGAGATGCTGTGAATTTAAATAAATTTGAAATTTATATAAAAAATATGGATTTATACTATCTTCCAAAAATTAGCAAAGTCTTTGAAAGAAACCACTTTGGAAGGAGGATGCAGGGAAGATGAGTCTGTGGAACAATACATTACAGAGTTGCGCAAACTCGCTGCCACGTGTAATTTTGCTTTATCCTTGGATGAACATCTCCATGACCAATTTGTGTTAGGCTGCACCATTGACAAAGATTATGATAGTTTGTGGCAGAAAGACAATCCGACAAAACACAAGGTTCTAACTATTGCAAAAACACATGAACATTCAAAGGCATGTGTTGACACCATACGTAAAAATGATACAGTTAAAAAAACGAATGGTGATAGTGTTCTAGTTTTTGAAACGGAGAATACTTCAAAACCTAAAATTTATGCTACAACTGAGAACCAACCTATTGTATCCAAGTCTTTCTCTGGCAAGTGTTTTAGGTGTGGCAAAAAGGGCACATGGCCAATTTTAAGGGTTGCTCAGGGCTGAAAGCCGCATGTAACATGTGTGGACGCAAAGGAAATTTTACAAAATGTTGCAGATCAGGGAAGGACCTAAAGAAGGTGAGAGAAATAGATCTTTATGAAAATGATTCTGATTCTGAAATAACTAATATTTGTCAAGTCAACGCTTTTGGTGTTGATGACCCCATGGCGGTTGTTCTAATTAATGATGCTCCTGTAAGAATGTTGTTTGACTCAGGGGTTAAGGTGACCTTAATTCTAAAATCATTCTTTGAACAACATTTAAAAAAAAAAAGTAAAACTATCCAAACCTGACATCAAACTGAGAGGATATGGTGGGAAATCATTTATCTGTTAGGTTATTTTTGAGGCACTATGACTTACACATCATATTGGATCTCAATAAGAACCCTTCGGTGTGCTTAAAAGAGTTACCTTCTGTAAGTCAAGTTGGTGGTGAATATATGTCATGGGTCAAGTAATTTCCTGAGGTTTCTGAGGCCAAACTGGGATGTCTTAAGAACTACTACCACCATATTAAGGTTTAGCATAATGCAGTACCTAAAGTAGCTAAGGTTTGGAATGTACCACTCTTGGCAAAAGCAAGTATGAAAGTTGAACTGGACAAGTTGGTAGCCAATGGCATTATACAAGAAGTAGAAGCCACAGAATGGCTTTCTCCCATTGTGATGGCCCGAAAAGCCAATGGGGAGGCCAGGCTCTGTGTGGACTTGAGGAAATTAAATAAGGCTGTGGTAGTTGATTATTACCCTCTACCTAATATTAGTGAAATGTTATGCTCGCTAAATGGTGCCAAAAACTTCTCCTCTCTTGATTTGACCTCTGCTTACCTCCAGGTCAAATTACATTCCTTGTCTCAAGATCTCACTGCGTTTATAACACCTTTTGGTACTTTTACATTTTTGAGGATGCCATTTGGCCTCATTTCTGCTGCCTCTGTATTTAAGAGAGTTATGGAACATATATTTTGAAGGGTGAAGAGAAAGTGAGAATTTACCAAGATGATTTGCTGGTGTTTGGAACTGATATAAATGATCATGATCATAGATTGAGGGTAGTCTTGAGAAAATTGAGTGATGCAGGTCTCACCCTGAGATCAGACAAGTGTCACTTTGATGTGGCAGAAATTGAATATCTTGGGCATCTTTTGTCATCCAATGGTATTGAACCCTAAGCGACCCTGATTTATACTATTTCCAATCTAAGAACACCTCAAGATAAAGACAAACTTGTGAAGTTTTTAGGGATGACTGAATTCTATCAAAAATTCATTTCTAACTTTGCGAGCATCACAGAACATTTGAGAGTGAGTTTGTCTGGTGCAAGGCATGTGATGAAGAGTTTCAGAATCTACAATGCCTATAGAACAAAGCTCCACATTTAGGAAGCTTTGATCCCAAGAAAGAATCTTACTTGATGAATGATGCTAGCTCAAAGGGTCTTGGAGCGGTACTTTTGCAAAAAGGGGAAGGAGAGGACAAGACCATTTTGTTTTTGTCGAGACCTTTGAAAGCTGCTGAGTTCAAATATTCGGTCATTGAGAGGGAAGCACTGGCGATTTTTTGGGCCATACGTAAGTTATGCAAGTTTCTGTGGGGTTGTCGGTAGTCAGTTTTAACTGATCACAAAGCTTTGAAGGAAGTTTTTCCCAAGAAAGGTATTGACTTGGTGTCGCACCGCATTAGAAAATGGGTGGTGGCTTTACAGGAATTTAAATTTTTAGTCACCTATCTTCCGGGAGCCACCAATACGTTAGCGGGTTGTTTATCCAGATTAGGAAACGCGTATAATGATGTAGCTACCACTACTGTTTGGGTGAAGGTGAATAGTTTGATGAGGAAGAATTTAGTGAAGAAGTTGATGTCTGTTTCATTAGTGAGGGGATAATTTCTGAGATGGACTGGGAAGAATCATTGACCAAAGATGAATTGTTGCAGGAAGTCATTTCCATGGTTTTGAGTTGAGGTTGGTGCGATAAAAAAGACTGCAGTGATGAAGTTAAAGGGTTCTGGCAGGTCAAGGAGGAATTGGCTGTGGTGGACGGTATCCTCTTGAGAGGTAGTAAATTAGTTCCTCCTCGGGAACTTAGGAATTGTTTGTTGGAACATGCTCATTCTAGCCACAAGGGGATTGACAAGACAAAAGAGAGAATAAGAGAAGCTTATTGGTGGCCTGGTGTTTACGCCCATGTGGAAAGGGTTGTTGGAAATTGTCTAGAATGTGCTAGCAGTAATAAGTAATACGATCTTGAAATGCAGGACACAGCCAATGGTAAAAAGGGAATACTCTGAAGGACCATGGTGTGACATCTCTATTGATATTTTGGGCCCTGTGAGAACGAATACGTGTGATCAGTATGTCTTGGTGTGTATGGATATGCACTCACGCTAGCCTGAAATTAAGATTTGGAATTCAGTTGAATCTAAGATAGTAATTGAATTCCTAGATGAGTTGTTCGAAAGGGAAGGCTTTCCTTTTTCATTGTTGTCTGACAATGGTGTCCAATTTACTTCAAAGGTTTTTAGAAGACTTTTTTTCCTCAAGAGGTATTAAGCATAAAAGAGCAGCCCTTTATCATCCCGAATGCATTGGTTTGGTTGAGAGGTTTGTAACATTTTTGAAAGAATGTTTAGAGCAAGCTATTGTGCCAGGTAATAACTGGGAACAGGCTATGAGAAAGACAGTAAAGGAATACATATTTACACCCCATTCCTCCACAGGTGTGTCACCTTTTAGACTTTTCAAGAGAAGAGTGCCTAATGTTGAAGCTTGTCCTTCATGGTTTATAGCCAAAAAAACGTGGTTATGGGAATGTTGGCCGTATTGAAGGGTGGAAGGAGAAGGCAAAAAAACATTGCTAGAAAAGCGCAAAGTTTGGATTGATAGTCGCAAAGCTGCAAAGGAAACAGTTGTGTCTGTGGGAGATTGGATAAAAATCAAGTCGCCCCGTCTTGATACAGGATATTCTAAATTTAGCAAACCATTTAAGGTGATTAAGGTCTTTAAGAATGCTGTGAAGACCAGTGATCACTGTGTATGGAATCCCAATAGAGTGTCTAAATGTCTTCCTATGCAGGTTTCAACTTCACTTTCAGCCGCAACTTCCACTTCCTATATGCCTTCTGTGGATGTGAGAGTGAGACCTCATAGGGCTGTTAGACATTCTTCTAAGTTGCAAGATTACGTGTAATCTTCATGCTGTGTATTCTTCATGCTTCATAATTTGCTGTTATGTACATTTGTAATGGTTGGGATATTATGTTTTTATATTAGAGGGAAGTTAATGTAGTGTCTTACATTAAGTTATTTAGACATGTGGTGTCCGTTAACTTTGTATGGAATGTGAAATTCTGAGGTTGCTATGGGAGGCTGGCATTTAGTCAGTAGACAGTTGCCGGTCCTGTGCGTTGGATGAGGTCTCTGATATCTTAAACCTATTAAAGAATTGATAATCTTCACTTCTGCTTCCTGTTATCGTTTGAAGACTGATCTTACAACATGCTTATCACGCACTGTTTTCGTCCTATTATTTAATCTTTCTCTTATTTCAGATAATTCCACCTAGGATTGGGATATGCAACATATGCAACAGCATGGTTTTAAAAAATGTCTTCATTTCCTTGGCACCAGAGATGGATTCCTTTCATCCTTGTGTGTTTACAGTTTAAAGAGGAAGGCAGCCCTGTGCATTGGATAGTTATACTTGTTCAAGAACATTCTACATGTTTATGATGTATTAATGTTCTTTAAAGGGCTGCATGTTTGGGCAGCCAATAAAAGTATATGCATAATGTCAGCATCTGTATGTTTTTAATGAAATCAAGATTATCTCTGCATAATAATTGGAGAAGCTTCATTTTATCAGTACCCAAAGGTTCATCCACCGCCTTCTGCCATCACAAATTGGGCTAAGGATACATTGAAGACAGGCTTCATTTAACTGCCTTACTGCTTTGGGACAAGATATGGCTTACCCAAGAATTAGAATTTACAAGGTCTATTATTCTAGAATGCTTTATTTTATCCAATATTGATTGTATTCCCTGGTTCTGTTATCTTAAATGCACATTTCATGGATTCTGACGTAGTTGATTATTATTCTTAAATCTTCTGACTTTCCCCAGCAAGCAAAATCTATTATTAAAGCAGTTTATGGAAACAGAGTGAGCGCAAAGCATTTTAATTTGCTGAATCAGCAGAGTTATTTAAGTCACCAGACTGTGGGTGAGTTAGTTACGGAACCTCAACATTATCTTAATTTATTTGCAAAACCCCCAACATTTATTTTATATGACTAGGTTCTGCTTGTCCTTAATTCATTTTCTGGTTGCCTTCCTAGAGCAATGCGGATGGGCAAATAATCTTCCATTGTGCCCATGTAATAACATGGAAAGACAACTCACTATGCACTTTACCTTGGATTATGCCCGGTATAAAATATAGAGAGTGAGATTTCTGTCCCCTTTATTAAGTGCTCATCACCCCGTCTCTTATATTGAAGGTTGTAGGTTTCTTTTTTCTCTGGATTCTACTGATATCAGTTACTGTGTCCTCAATTTTATCAAAGGAGCAATCGGAGTCAGAACGAGTTATGGATAAGAGGAAGAGTTTGTGTTTTAAAGTCATTCTAATACATTATTTTTTAATTATTTAATGGTAAGAATATCTTAACAGACAACTGTTTCAACCAAAATGATAATGTCATTTTTTATGAATTGTACTAATTGTGATACTGAAGTCTAATTAATTGTTTTATAATGTCTGAAATGCTTTTAAGATTCATATAAGAAATCGAATAAAGGTTCTTTGACTTGACTCATCAGAGTCACTGAAATTTCTAACAGAGACATTTTATTTCTTTAATTACACCATAGTCAGGTTATTGGGCAACATACAGTAAAAGGAACTATGACATGGTTTGATGAGTCCATCATGATGGATTTTTCCCCTTTTCTGGAGTCAGTTTTAGAATTTAGGTCAAGAGTTTACCCTTTCACATGGGTGAGTTTTGAGCATAGCTAATCAAGATCACTTTTTCAGAAAATATGCTAAGAGTAAGGCACCAGATTCAATTGTTTCTCCACAATGCACATTAACGTCCTCTAGGAAGATGCTGTTTGTGGTTAGGTTTAATCTGTCAATAAGTGCCATTAATTGTTCAGTAAATTTGTTGTTATAACCTGGGGGGTTGATACATTGTGTGGAAATGTATAGGGGCCTCTTCTTTTATTTTTTATTTGTTTGAGAGACATTAGAACGTTAGAAATTGATCTCTTTTCATTTATTTGCACTGGATGGATGCTCTTTGAATTAATGCAACTCCTCGCCGTGGTTTTTATTCACAATCCAGATGGATTATAGATAGCCATTTGGAAAGGAGAGTTCCAGAACTGGTGCAGATGAGTTGATTAGACATGTTTATACAGGAATAGTAGTTCAGGATTATTAGTGGTAATCAGATCAGTGATTTCTAGATGATGTTTGGTTGCAGAGTTACAGTCATGCTGTGCACATTTTAGTATGTAGTACTATTTTTTTATAATTGGGGCTTAGCCTGTGGGGATTTTGATGTGGCTCTAGTGGCTGATTTAGAATCGGTCAATTGGGGTTTTAGTCATTCATAATTGATGTAATATCTGAAATTGTGAGACATTCATGACCATTGCATGCAGGGCCGGACTGGCCGAACCGGGCATCGGACGTTTCCCTGGGAGGCTGGAGGGTGGACTCCGGTTTTGCAGCAATGGGGGCTAGTTTTGTTACAGGGGGCCGGTTTTGCAGTTGTGCTGCAATACTGGCCCCCAGGCACAAAAGCATCAGTACTTTCCACTTGACACCCCTAACCCCTCCCCAGCGGCTGGTCCGACAGAATTGCCAGGGCAGCTTTCAGTTGCCAGTCCAGCCCTTATTGCATGATTCGATTAGGTCATTTGCCTCCTTCTGAAGTAACGAATTTGAGAATCTAATAGGGGGATATTCTTTGTTGTTTTACGGGACAGCATTCAATTGAGTTACTCCTGAGTTAAGACTGGAATGGGAATGAAGGAGATATCCAGTCATTCATACTAGGGCATTTATGTGGGTAAGAGAGTAGTAACTATAAGATGAGGACATCAACGTTCAGTCTCTTTTTTTTTATTTATTTTGACAGAGGGTACAATATGTTTAAGAGTCATATGCAAAAAGAGAGACACAAGAGAAAAAAGAAATAATCATAACAAGCACTATAGCATAATAAGCTACATTTTCAATAAAATTAAAATTAGGTCCTGCAACAGAAATAAAAATGCAAAAATTGCCTATAATTACAAATAAATCATAATAACTGCCTTTTTTACTCAAAGAATTGCCATATTTGACCACATTTTTGCAATGCACACGTAGATCTAGTTTTGGCTGGTGCTAATTTTCTTTCAAAATTGTCTTTCATAAATACCAGCCAGTCAGAGAAAGTAGGAGGATTCAATGATGTCCACTCTCTCGCAATGCACAAACGAGCAGCTACTAACACAATAGATAAAAAACTCCTGAATGCAAGATTCTCACACACCTTTAACCCCAACATTATCTCTTTTGTAGTAAAGGATAAGCTAAATCCTACATATTGACCAACATATTATATGACCTTTTCCCAAAAGTCGTGTAACATAGAACAAGTATAAAACATATGAAGAATATCAACACCTCTTTGACCACACTTAGGACAGCATGTCTTATCAACTCTGCCTTGAAGAGATCCCTGCGCTGGTAGCTGCCATTTACAGATCTTCTCAGGAGTATAATATAGCATACAAATGGTGAAAAATTGCTGCAACTTTATATTGACAGAATGTATGGAGTTATTTAAAGTCTCAAAGGCCAGCACAATCTCAGAGACATCCGTAGCTATGTCAAGTACCCCATTTATTTGCTATATAACCAGTATCCGTACTTCTCAGATGGCAAAGATGTAAATACGTAGTACTTATTCTAGCATTATGTGCGGGATTTAGCAGGTACGTTATAAATTCATGAAGATGTGGTAGTTGCGACATAGCTGTTTCATAAAGTAGTCTCTAATTTGCAGATATTTAAAAAAGGCCTGATGTGGAAGACCAAAAGAAGATCTTAAAGATGCAAAAGAAGAAAAACCTGTATGATCATACAGCTGGCCTAATCTCTCAATTCCAAATCCTCCCTAACTACCATCAGCCAAATCATGAAATATAATCAGAAGAGATGGATTGTTTCATAATTTAAGTTGCTCATGTTTTATCAAATTTTCATAAGTAAGGGAAAGGTATTCGAGAACTTCACGCCATATACAAACCATGTCTCAGATGGTCTTAAACAGCACTCTATTGTAATAGTAGGGGTCGTTAATCCTCTACAAAAATGAATTGCTATCAGTGGCAAGTGCAAGAATGAGGCCGGTATAAGGCTGTTTATCTGTCAATATACTTTATAAACACCCCATAAATGCTGCCAAAAAGTAAAGTTTGAAGTCCGAAAGTTTAAGAAAGCGTATCGCCCGACGCGCCTGTTTGTAGCCTCAGATAAAGCTGCTAATCACACCTTCAAGTCTTTTAAAGAAGTAGTTTGGGACACGTATAGGAATAGCCCAAAATAAGTATAATAACTTTGGCAAGATTGTCATTTTAATTATGTTACTTCTACCCATATTTTTAACTGGGAGGTGTTCCAAGTCTTTAGTTTTTTTTACAACTGATTGAAGTAGTGTTTCATAATTCAACCACTATATTTGTTCCACGTCAGCAGAGATCCGAACCCCCAAATATGTTACCACAGCAGAGCTCCCGATTATAGGTGTTGTCAACTTAATATTATGCAAGTCTTGGGTTTTATTTGCATTTAATGTATATCCGGAAAAGGAACAATAAAACACAAGGGGGGCATATGTGGGGAATGTTTAGTGACCTGGCATTGTTACAGTCCCTATAACTACTGAAAAAACAAAAAGTAACAATGGGTCAAAAGGAAAGCAGCTCTCAAGACACCTGTATGTGTAGAAGAACACAATCCCAGAATCCAAGGTATTCTTGGTGAAAAATAGTTCCCATCAGATACCCGTCCTGTACCGCCCTACATCACTTGGGATCCTTCACCAGAAGGAAGTGGAATAAACCACTTAGGATTAGGTGGATTGTGACCTAATCACAATGTGAAGGAGTGTAGGGTATATGGATAGACTCTTGTAATGGTATCAGGGGGTATACAGAAATCAAAAGGCAGTGCATAAAGTGCTCGCTGTGGCTAGTGAAAGTGAGAAAGTTAATATTGGGTTGAGGGAGTGGAGAAAGAATTTATTATGTTCCTACCCTCACCCAAGGTTAAAAAACAGTGCAAGTAGTAATAACAAATAACTACTGAAAACTTATATTGGTCGACATGTTTCTGCAGTATTAGGTTCAAAGGATACCAGTCTGCTTCATCAGGACCTAGCTGTTAAAGAAGTGCTACTGCTCATCTTGAAGTGTATGGTGTATATAAAAGATCATGTCACCTAAAAGACACCGATGGAAAAAACCAGTCAGTCAACAGTAGACGAACATACATGTAAATACAAACAACATACAGTTAGTTGTGAAAGCTGCGAATGCACAGAGATAATCTCGTGATATTTAATTGTATGCCAAACATTTTAAGGTCATAGGTTGTATCAATAATCAACTCGTTCAACCAGGTACATGTATCCTGGGTTTAAGCAAAGTTTTGAACACTCACCCATGTTCTGGGGAATGGACTCTCCACCTCACCCGGCAACAGCTCAGGTACAAATGGAGCACCGCTCTAATGGATGTGAACAGAAAAAGGAAATGAAAGAGGAAGAGCTCGCTAGAACTCAGTCTGTAAAACACCTTCCCTCTGCCACTGAGGGTTTATAACCAGAAATCAAAAAACATTTTCTACTGTTTGTATGACCCTGTATATATATTTTCTGATGTTTGTGATACCCTGTGTGTATTCAATCATGGGCCAAAAGGAGATCTCGTGGATACTTTCTATATAGTTATATAGTTAATTTAGCAGTGCTAGTTGTAGTACACTGGGCGCTGATAGAGTCAGCACTCTTATGTTTTCAAACAAAAAGTAACAATCATTGTGGACTCGTATCAATGCCTGTCCTTCATCTAGATCAAATTATATGGACCTCACGTTTTTAGTAGTAAATAAAAAAGTCCGAGCATGGTCTCAAAAGGCTCACACTTTCATCTAGGTAAACTCCCGGTTTAAAATGATCAGCAAAAAGTCCGAGCGTGATCTCAGAAATGCTCACCCCTCCCGTATTGCAGCCGCCATCACCGCTTCTACCGCTTACCTGTCCGTCGGTACTCCGCGCCTTCCTCTAGGCTGACAGTGGGAGGTACCGACTGGACAGGAAGCGGGATATTTAAAGTGACTCTGGTAGGTTGAGGGAGCTGTTCGCGTACAACGTGAGCCCGCGCGTCACTGAGCGCGTCGCAGCGCTCATGATCCAAGGGAAATGTAGTTCTTGGATAGAAACCTCGTGAAAGTGTAGTCCGGAAATGTATTCCGGCGATTACAACGGGGCAAATTATCTCTTTCTTATACATTTAAGAAAACACACGGTGGGTTTAGTTTAAACAAACATTCAAAAACTGCAATATATGGCAGAGTGATAGTGTATATTAATTTATTTAACCGTCCTATTTGCATATTAATGCGTCTGATTTGGAATACGCAATAAATATGACAAAGTAATGGGCTTTTGTGGCTACAAGGTAAATCTGCCTTCTTAGTTAGCAAATCATTTTATCATTTTATCATAATGAGCCTATCTCTTAGATTTGTAATACGCAGTAAATATGACAAAGTGATGGGCTTTTGTGGCTACAAAGTAAAACTGCCTTCTTAGTTAGCAAATCATTTTATCATTTTATCATTATGAGCCTACCTCTTAGAGAGAGAAAGTAGATAACAGATGTATAGCCCATTTAACATTGATAACCTTGGTTGTGTGCACAATGTTTTATTAGATTCGTGAATTTGGTGGACATGGTACTAGTATTCCATGCAACGTGACTTATAGGAACCTTCAATTTTTTTTTTTTTAGTTCACAAGGCCCTTTAGAGAAATGGTAGAATAGAGTAGATGTTCACAATATAATCCCATCCCATGGTGGAGGGTTGATAGGAACGGAGGGTGCACCTATAGTATATTGCACCATGTACAGTAAATATAGGAGTAAGATTCTGTGTAGCAAAACCTACAGAGACATCCACGGGATATCTTCATTTAAACCCGTGATGTCCGTTTGGAGTTTGTACACCCATCTCTGCTCTCTGCGATGTAGAAATGTGCTGACATCAGTGATATGTTTGGGGATCATGGGCTGTTCCAGCACGGTCCATTGTAAATCAGCTGGCGCATGATGTGCCTCCAAGAAATGTTTTGTCATGCGGGTCGCTTGTTTCCCACAGCGTATTGAGCTCTTGTGCTCTGATATTCGTGTCTTCACCTTTCTGGTGGTCATGCCCACATACTTTTTTTCACAGGGACAACTGATTAAATAAATGAGGTTGGAACTATTACAGTTCGTAAACCTCCGCTGTTCCCAAGGATGTTCTGTACCGATATCAATAGTAGTGGTTTTACGGGTCTGCGGGCATGCTGCACATTGTCCGCATGGGTGATGTCCAGTTACCGCTGGCATATTCCACAGTGTGCCTGTATTTCTAGGGATTTCGGTCTTAGGTCTAGTGTGGACCAATTTATCCCTAAGATTTGGTCCCCTTCTGAAGGCAAATAGGGGAACGGGCAGTGTGTCATTTCCCGTATTCAAAATACCCCAATGTTTTTTGATGATACTAGTTATCTGGTTAGATTTTGTACCAAATGTTGTCACACATGTCATTCTTTCTGTTTTCTCTTTGGGCTGTGCTATTTCCAAAAGGCTAGCTCTGTTGTTGTTTTGTGCTCTTTTCTTAGAACGGTTTATCAATGGTTTAGGATAGTCTTTCTCTAAGAGATCTTTTCTAAGGTTGTTTGCATGGACTTCAAACGATTTCCTATCCGAGCAGTTTCTCTGTATACGTAGAAACTGCCCGTATGGCAGGTTGTCCCTAAGGGATTTAGGGTGGCAACTGTGATAATTCAGTAGAGAGTTTCGAGCCATGGGCTTCTGGTAAAGCTCAGACTTGAGTCCATCCTCTGTGCCAATAATCATCAGGTCCAAGAAGGCCAATCTATGTGTGTTAAATTCCATGGTGAATTTAAGGAATTGGTTTCTTTGGTTCAACCATTCAAAGAATTCTCTAAGTTGAGTTTCTGTTCCACGCCACACCACCAGGATGTCGTCGATGTAGCGTTTCCATGCTCGCAGACACGATAGATGGGGGTTGGTGTCTGCGAGCACGTGCTGTTGCTCAAATTGATGCACATACAGATTCGCGAGACTAGGGGCAAAAACGCTGCCCATACTAGTCCCGCTGATCTGCAGATACAAAGAGTCCTCAAAGGCGAAGAAATTCTCCGTCATGGCCAGAGTTGCTAGGTTCATAATTAGTCTAACTGGGGTGATGGAGTTTAATTCCCGTGACAGTAGCAGATCTTCTATTACTTGTAAAGTCTCCGTCTGAGGTATGGAAGTATATAAACTTTCGACATCGAAAGACACCAGTAGATCTGTCTCGATGTCATATTCCATAACAGGCAATAATCTTAACACGTCCTTGGTGTCTTTCAAGTAGGAGGGCATCTCCCGTACCATAGGCTGTAAGAACACGTCGACGAAGGTCGACAGAGGTTCTAATATAGAACCTATCCCCGATATTATGGGTCGGCCAGGTGGTGGACGCTGGGCCTTGTGTATTTTTGGGAGCTGATAGAAGTATGGGATGATGGGATTTGCTACCCGTAGATATTGGCCCTCTTTAGGAGTAAGCCAGCCTTCAGCTAAAGCTTCCTCAACGATGTGAGCTATGATGTTAGTTAGTCTAGGCGTCGGGTCTTCTTTAAGTTTTTTGTAGGACCGAGCATCGCTGAGTTGACGAAGGCATTCATTCCGATATGTATCCACATCCAGAATGACTACCCCACCCCCCTTATCCGCTGGTTTGATCACAATAAGGGGATTCTCAGTCAGATCTTTGATGGCAGTTTTTTCAACTCTAGTCAAGTTGGAGTACGTCTTGCATTTGTGGGAGAAGAGCTCTTTTACATCATGGTTGACTGCTTCTTCAAATGTTAACACCTTGGAGGGTTGGCCTAACACGGTAGGATTAAATGTTGAGGGTTTCTTCAAACCAGTATTGCTGATGGCAGCTTCTTGTGAATTTCCAGTGGTTTTACTTGCAAACAAGAATTGTAGCCTGATCTTACGATAAAGCTTACTGAGTTCAATTTGGGCCTGAAAAGGATCCGTCTGATTTGTTGCAACAAACCCCAAGCCTTTATTAAGCACTCGCTCTTGGGTCTCTGTAAGTTGCTGGGAGCTCAGATTAATGACTAGACTGGTGCCGCTGTTGTCGGTTGTTCCTGCGGGATCTTCTTCCCACTCCGCAGATCCATAGTCTGGGGTGGTATATTCCAGCGGACCTGTCCTGCTCGGGGAGTTCTTTGACGACCCCGGTTCCTCCTGCCCCCCCCCTAAAAAAGGCTGCTGGTTATGATCTCCATAGAATGGGGGTGGACCATAGGGGTTCATCATGGGCGGAAAAGGTGCTTGTCCCCATGGTGAGGGTTGCCACCACGGAGGAAATTGTGGTTGGTGGAAAGCAGGATTAAATCCCCTCCAGCCTCTCCTGTTCCCACCCCTACCTCTTTGTTTAAAGGAGGATTGACTGGTATTCGACCCATCCGAATCACTAGAAGCTCCATCAGAACTAGAGCTACCATAGTTGGAACTACCTTTGTTTCCAGTTTTTTGATTGTTGGGGCAAAAGGTATCACTGGTGTAAGGATACACCTTCTCCATAGAGAATTTTGCGAGATCTTTTTTGAACTTCTCTAGTTTAGTAAAAAGTATCGTGTCTCTGAACTCTTTACTAGACTTATTCCCATCATCCTGGTGCTTGGTGAATATTTTACTTGATGAGATTGTTGTCTTAATTTGGCCCTCCAGGACCTGAATCTCTATCAATATTTTGTCGGCAGTTTTTTTAGCCGTTTTGATAATTAAACATAACCAATCACGCGTGCACTTCCACGCTATTAATGACCAGTCATGGAGGAAAGTCTTGTCGTCTAGGAACAGACGAGGAGTGTTTCCTACTATAAGGCCTATGGGTGCACAGTTGTTCCTCAGATAATCGGCCATAATGATGCTGTGTACGCACACTCTAGCGTGATTCTTTTTCAAAATCAATACCTTAGCCCACCCATCTTCGGAACCAGTCGAGGTGGCGGGTGTTGGAGTTAGCATGTCAAGCATGCTTGGGTTATCTGCAAGTAAAGTCTGGATTTCATCCTCGTCAAAGGCTAATCCCAAATTGGTAGCCATGGTAAAAAGTGTTCTCTAAGACTATGCTCCACAAACTCCTCTACTCAATCAAAAGTAATCTGAATCACATCCGTGAGTCGGATAATATATCTTGCCCATAGTCAACTGACTACACTAGAACAATAAAACACAAGGGGGGCATATGTGGGGAATGTTTAGTGACCTGGCATTGTTACAGTCCCTATAACTACTGAAAAAACAAAAAGTAACAATGGGTCAAAAGGAAAGCAGCTCTCAAGACACCTGTATGTGTAGAAGAACACAATCCGGAAAAGGACCCAAAGCGCTTTGCTTCCTCTTTTATTATGCTCAATGTTGTTCTTGGATTAGGTGTAAAAAACACAATATCGCCTACGAGCACGACTGCCTTCAGTTGATGCATTTCATGTCTAAATGGGGTGAAAAAATTATTTCAATTTGATGCATTAATAAATGGTTATATATATAACTCAAACAGCAATGGAGAGAATGGGCACCCTTGTCTTGTTCCTCGCTGTATTAAGAATGGAGTAGAATACAAGTTAGCATATATAAGTTGAGCCTATGGATTGATATAAAACGCACAGATCCATTTCAAGAACCAACCAATCAGTATCCTCCATAAAGCATCCCATACCTCCCGGTCGAATGCTTTTTCAGCATCCAACAGGATCATCCCCAAATTGCAGGATGTCCATTTAGCAATATCAAAAGCATTTATAGCTGTATTAACATGCACAGTGGTATCCCCACCATTGATTAATCCATGTTGATGTACAGATACTAAGCTAGACATATAAGGTGCAAGACGATTAGCCAGTACTTTAGAAAAAAAAATTGCATCTGCATTGATTAGTGATATAGGTCGATAAAACCCACATTCATCCGCTGCCTTTTCTTCTTTAAGGAAAAAAATAATATTAGTGAGATTCCAAGACCTATGTATTTCCATACGTACCACAATCTAATGCATGACCAAACAAAGTAGAGGGAGAATATTAGCTTTAAAAGTTTTATAAAATTCGATTGGTATTGCATCATCTCCAGCGGCTTTACCAGATGGCAGCGCAGCTATTGCAGATAGAATTTGTTCTTTAGTTATGTCTTGTTCAAGGTATACCGCAGCCTCCAAATTAAGAGAGCGAGGGTTCCATAATTATAGATATTCTTCCACCTGTGTTAAATCAGGAACATCGGACTGAGTATATAGCTCCATTTAAAATGTATTAAATTATTCCAAAATGGAGCCAGTAGAAGTATGTAGCTGGCCATTTTTACCCTTAATTGAATCAATACGTGTCTTTATAAGCTAATAACCTCCCCACTTGCACCCCATATTCATATCCTTTAGTGCGATTTTTATTATAGCAGCTGCAGTTAAAAACATCTGAGTGTTTATTAAAGCAGTATATATTTCCTCGCTGTTTGAACCATTAGACATCCGCATGGGCAAGTTCAATTTATTTTAAGTTTCACATACTTCTTTCAAACTATTTTGTGAGATCTTATATTATAATGATATATACTGCTGGGTAGTACCAGGTATATAAGCTTTCGTTGCATCTCATATAATAAACGGATAAGCAGTATCCATATTATACTGTAGAAACTCATTGAGAGCCCCTTTAGTATGTAACATATGTTGAGAATCAGTCAGAAAATATCTAGGTAATGAAATCCAACTGCTCTTATTCTGGGATGACAATTGAAAGCAGACCAATAGCAGATTATGGTAAGCATGGGCGGAAAATCCGTTTCGCTCGCGGATTTTGCGGATTTTCGGTAAATTCGCAATCCGCGAGATTCGCGAATCTCCCGCAAAATCCGCAAATCCGCGAGCAGCAGATTTCATGGCTTGCTCGCACTGTTCGCGTGAGTTCGCGGCTTCCCAGTACAACTTTGCGCCCCGCGAATAAGCGCAAAATTGCAGAAATACGATCTTAGCAAAACTGAAACTACTTACCAGGTTCAAAAGTTCAGGCTCATCATTAGTAGCCATTTCCTGTAGTGCTACCTGAGGGGCCCCTCCAGAGTTCAGTTGCCAGTTGCAACTATTATGTGACCCTGCTCTGAACCTCAAAATAGTTACACATATGCCACAAAGGTCCTGAATTACAGCTAAGGGAGACAAGCAGGAGCCAGGCTGGAGGTTCAAATCCATTAATCAGCCCCTAATTCATTATTGTCAGTTGGGGCAGGGTAGGTGTTGTAACTAATTTTGCAACAATGAAAGCACTTAGCAAGTGCAAAAGATCACTAATCAGGAAGCACTAAGGAAGCAGGTGCCAGCTAAAAAAATATTCTGTGACACATTAATCAGCCCCAAATTAATTCAGGTTACTTGAGGCAGGGAAGGTGTGCTTGCGTTGCCACAATAATGTACACTGACTGGACAACCAGAGGGTGCTGTGTTGAAACAGAGGGTGGCATGGGTGGGCCAGAGGGTGGCATGAGTAGTCAGAGAGTGGCAGTGGTGACAGAGAGTAGCAGTGATGAAGAAGAGTGTCCCAAACAGGCTGGACACGTAGAAACAACAAGTTAGCGAAACTTGCGACCCGACAGGTAAGTTCGCGTTTTGCGAAATTGTACAAAACCCTCGCAAACTGGCAGAAACCCGCGCGAACACAAAAAAAAAAAATCCGCAAATTCGCGAGAATTCGCGGATTTTGCGGATTGCTAGTTCGCAAATCCGCAAAATTCGCGAACGCAAGATTCGCAAAATTCGCCCATGCTTAGATTATGGTTGAATGCTATCCGCAGAAAAACCTCCATTTGTGAGGTTGCCAAAATATTGTTGCTCACAAAGACTAAGGCCCAATTAGGATGGCGGGCGGACTTTGCCCGCCCGCCATCCCCATGCAAAACTGGACCGCCCACCATAGAAGCGGCGGTCCCGCCTTGGCAATTAGGATGCGCCTGCCACACTGGCGGGCACATCCTGTATTTTTACCATTGTGGCGGGCAGTGCTGTAAGCGTCGCCCGCCGCAATGGTAAAAATGCACATTGTGCATTGCAAAGCACAACATGACAGGCACTGCGCAATGCCTGCCATGTTGCACTTTGAAATGCGGGGGGTACCATAGGTACCCCCCATGTGCACCCCCCACCGCCCGGAGTCCCTGGGGGCCCACAACGGGCCCCAGCAGGGATTCTCCTCATGCCTTTCCACATGCCTTTCTGCATGCCTTTCCATGGCGGCATTGCCGCTACGGAAAGTCATTCAAATTTGCCCATCATAATATGGCTGGCGGTGTCTGATAGACACCGCCACCTTATTATACCTTTTCCGCCCTGGTCGGGGTGGAAAAGCGGCGGACAGTCTTACCATCCTCTGCGGTCCTCCCTGCCATCATAATATGGCGAGTGGTCTTTAGAGCAAGGATGGCGGGGCGATCTGCCCACCATCCTAATGGGCCCCTAAGTCTATTCTTGAATAGTGCTGATGATGCCCGGAATAATACGTGTAGTCTGGTATTGTTCGATGTAGTGTCTGCCATAAATCTGATAGCCTGTGAACCCACACCAATTCCCAGATTGATTTTAGTACCCTACTCATTCGCAGGAAAGCAGATCTATTTGTTGAATCTATAGCATATTTGTAGGTGTAATTAACATTCCCCATGATAATTATTTCTCCCTGCCACCCAAGCAGCTCCAGCATTAATCTATTAAGATGGTGGGATCATCCATATTTGTTCCATATAATGCGCAAAGAACCAATTTTTTGTTGTAAATTTCAAGCTGCAAAATGACCCATCTCCCATGTGGATCAGAAGTTTTTTTTATTTATTTTGCAAACCAAGCATTTATCTTTAAGTATTGCTACTCCTTCAATAGCTGCCCCCTGTGAGGTACACCCCATCATTTCAAAACCTAGCTGTTTGAATGAACTGCTGCTGTCCTTACAAGCTAAGTGTTTTCTACCAAAATTACTAGATGTGGTTTATGTATATTAAGCTGTTCTCTAACCAGATGTCTCTTAGTAGAAGAATTTAATGCAGCCGCATTCCAGCTGATACATCTAAGTATCCCTATAATAAAGCATGTAATAATTCAAACACATACCTAATTTAGCTTACCCAACAATTCTGTCCCTCCAAAAGAAGTTAAATGTTGGAGTATAGTAATAATGAACATACTCCTAATCCTCTGTCTCCTTTGATTGTCAAATCTGATCTCCATACTCACTTTTAAATTAGCCTGTACCCCCTGTTGTTTACACCCCCAGCACCACTACCCTTCTAGTTTCCACCCATCGGTCATTTAAATTTCCACTTCAAACCCCTTGATCATACCTGATTCCCCTCAAACCCCCAAGTAGAATAGAAAAGGAATCACCCCCCACTAACCTACTGTCAATCTAAGACAGCTAACAAAAGAGGAGGCAGAGCCCTTCTGAGAGTCTTCCAACTCAATTAGTGATTATAAGGCAATTTAAGTATGCCGTTAGAAAGATAAACAGAAAGTACACAATGAATAAATTAGCACCCAACATATCATAGCCTATAAGCAATATACAAAGCATCCCAACTTTAAGCTATTTAAATCGGCCTAAATCTTTCTATGCAGGCTATTATTTAAAGCTCTGTTGCGCTTTAAGAAGCCCCGACTTAGCCTCCTGATCAAAGTGAAAGAACTATGAGCGGCCATCCATGATGACCTTCAATCGAGCAGGCTCTTGCAGATAAAGCAAAGCGCCAAGAGCTTTCCAAGGATCAATAAGCTGTCGCATCCTCCATCTCTTATCCATTGTGCTTTTATATAAGTCAGATCTCACAGTGATGGAGAATGATTCAACTGTTACAGGAGTAATAGGTCGAGCTTTGATTGCAATAGCTTGATGCAGTAGAACATTTCCTACAGAATAGGTCTAGGTTGACGAGAATTAGACCTATTTGTTTGATTATAGAAGATTGGCAGCCTAAGAGATAGCTGAATTTGGGAATCCCAGTCAGCCAAATCTGGGAAGGCTTTCTGGAATAATTGAACCATAAATGCTCGAGGATCCAAGCCTTCTGTTCCTTCCGGGACCCCAAAAGATTTTCAATTTATTCTGACACTGCTGGTTCTCAAGGTTTTCAGCCTTTTCTTGAAGCACATTTAGCTGGGTATCATGCTCACCTAGCAGGGGTATACAGACAAAATATTGAGTACAAAATATCGAATTACACAAATATCGACTTCAAAATATAGAATGGACAAAATATCAAATGCACAGATTATAGTCATCAAAAATATCATTTTTAAGGTAAGTAATGTAATACCGATTTTTTGAAATATAGAAAGTCAAAATATCGAAGTATTAAATATAGGTTATTAAAATTATCATTTTTCTTGTAATTTATTTTAAGTAATTAATTTTGATCTTATTGAATTTTAGCGTAATTTAATTCTGTAGCGGGTTGTGGATTTATAGGGGAATAGGGTGGGTAGTAATTTTAGTATATTTAATTAAATATGTTAATTTATTTATTGGTATTTATTTTGAATAAATTGGTGATTACCTTTAAATAGGTGATTAATTAATTCCTAATTGGTAATTAATTTATATTAATTGATTAATTGCTAATTATGTGAATTTTATTAATTTATTTTAATTTATATATTGGTATTTATTTTGAAAATATTGTTAATTAATGTTTAATTGGTAATTAATTCATTATTAATTGGTAAATATTTTTATTAATGGATTCATTGATAATTAAGTGAATTTATTTAATTTATTTTCCGTAGCGGGTTGTGGGTTTATAGGGGAATAGGGTAGGAAGTTATATAATTGTAATTAATTAATTGTTTTTATTTATTTATTGGTTTTTTTTTTAATTATTTGGTAATTAAATTATATTTTTTAATTAATTAATTGTAAATTGCTAATTAATTTGTATTAATAGTTAATGAATTTTAATATTTTTTTTTAAACTGATTAATTATATTGTATTAAATTGGTATTTACTTTTAATTGATTTTGAATTGGTATTGATATTTAATTTATATTTATTAATATAATACATATTTACTTTCTCTACTGTTAAGCTCACTAGAGTGGGTATAGTAATTTTTACCCCTATGCTATAAAACGCTTTCCCTACTGTTGCAGTCTCTGGAGTGGGAATAGTAAATTTTACCCCTACGCTATCCAATGCTTTCCCTACTGTTGCACTCTCTGGAGTGGGAATAGTAATTTTTATCCCTATGCTATCCAACGCTTTCCCCACTGTTGCACTCACTGGAGTGGGAAAAGTGATTTTTACCCCTACGCTATCCAACGCTTTCCCTGCTGTTGCACCCTCTGGAGTGGGAATAGTAATTTTTACCCCTACGCTATCCAACGCTTTCCCTACTGTTGCACCTTCATGGTGGGAATAGTAATTTTTACCCCTACTCTATCCAAAGCTTTCCATACTGTTGCACCCTCTGGAGTGGAAATAGTCATTTTTACCCCTATGCTATCCAACGCTTTCCCTACTGTTGCACCCTCTGGAGTGGGAATAGTAATTTGTACTCCTACGCTGTCCAACGCTTTCCCTACTGTTGCACCCTCTGGAGTGGGAATAGTAATTTTTACCCCTACGCTATCCAAAGATTTCCCTACTGTTGCACTCTCTGGAGTGGGAATAGTAATTTTTACCCCTACGCTATCCATCGCTTTCCCTACTGTTGCACTCTTTGAAGTGGGAATAGTAATTTTTACCCCTACGCTATCCAATGTTTACCCACCTGTTGCAGTTGCTGGAGTGGTAATAGTAAATTGTAACCTCTTGCTATGCTACAGTAAAAAGATTGTATACTTGTAATGAATATTATGTTAATATATATATATATGTGTGTTAAAAAATCAATTTGTATTTTTTTTTAACTTAAATTAAATATTTAATAATGTTTAAGCTATTTAAGTATTTTTCAGTATGTTTTAATTAATTATAGTTATTATTTTATAAATTTTAAATTATTTTTAAGTTATTTTATTAAATTTGATATTTTTATTAGGTATATATATTTATTCAATATTTTTATTCAATATTTTTGTACTTACCTGTTTGTAGATAGGATTTCGATATTTTGTCTTTCTATATTTTTACTTCGATATTTTTTTCGTCTATATTTTTGTATTCAATATTTTTTCAGTGATCCGTAGCAGGTAGCAGAATGTGTCACTGCCTCCTTATTATCAGACAAACTTTGCTGTAATTTGGTCATCTCAGTTGTAAGTTACGCGACTTTGCCAGTTACTGCGTCCAGTGTTTGCTGAATAGTAATGTTATCTGCTCTAATCTGGGTATAATACACTGGTGCTTCCGCCCTTTGTGCGGTTAATGCCTGCATAATTGAAGCTAAAGAAGGTTCTGAAGCTAATGCTACTCCTGATGTGTTTGCAACTACTGATGTATTCACTTGTCCAGGTATTTCCTTTGCTCCTTTGCATATCATGTTAGATCCAAACGTTGATGCCCCCACTGGCAGTTTTAAGCAAGCTCTCTGACATAGACTGAGAAAAAAAGTTATTCTGGCCACCGCCAGAAGCTAGATTTTGCCCAGATAGCCATGATACAATCGCTTTTACTTCCCCCTTCGAAGCCACCCATTTACGTAGCGGGCTATCGTGACTTTTAGATTTAGCTTTTCAGTAAGTATTTGTCAACATGGCACTTTGCTTTTGAGTTGCCTTGCTAATGCTATTTGGTTCTACGACTTTCTGACCAGCTTTAGTTTGTTTGGCAGCTTTAGAACCACACTTTTTCTTTCTGGCAGATATAGAGCCGGATATAGAGCCACTATCTTCATCAAATGAATGGCCACCTAAACCATTGAGATCGCTTGATGGTGAAAGATGAGATGGCACATCTCCAGCAGTAATCTGAGGCTCAGTGTCTCCACCATACTGTTCAATTTCTCCCGTTCCATGGGCTCCCACGGTTTCCTAAGCGTTCAGTAGCATAGACTCCAACAGCATATTTCCCTCAGTGGGGTTAATTCCATTTCGGGATTTGCCAGCCCCACCGAAGACCCACTCTCAGACCGTAAGCCAGCTTTCTAGCTCTCCCCCAAGCTAGCACAGGTAGCAATATTCATCGACCGCCACAGTTAGATGCAAATAATCAGTGTGCCAATTAAACTCTCCTCTGGCATCATAGCAGGAGAGCCCACAGCTACCCAAGCCTCCGTGCTTACTGCAGCACATGGCAATTGAGACAGTCCTTCATTGAGTACCTGTTGTAAAGTGTTCCGAGATCTGACGACAAGCCCTCCACTAGCTTGCACCATAGCAGCGCCTCGCAAAGTAACCTCCGATTCCATACCAATCGATATATATTACGCAACACCTCAGGTGAACCTCCAAGCCCATGTTGAGATTGCACTTCCTCCATAACAATCTCCGCAATGTCTGCGATGTCAGTTGCAGGAGCTGCAGCAGCAGTAAAAAATCTGTTGCCTTCCCGGAATGGAGTATTTTCATCATGGATCTCCCGACGCATGACACAGCTTTTCTACTGATACTATCAGTTGAGTCTGTAGCGAGACAAGCAGCGGGGGCTGCGGCAGAATTTTGGGTCACCCGACCAGTCCTCAGTAAAGTTGGCTTGAGTGGACCCATATGTCGTTGTACAGACACGAAGCCAAGGAACCAGCTTGGCCATTGAGACACGGAACACTGTAAACAGCGGTGAAGCACACATCTCCGGGTGTTGCCGAAGATACTTAGGGCTAGAAGTAGGTAAATTAGATTTACCGATTCATAAATACCGAATTTTACTGATTCGGTATTTATGAATCGGTAAATCTAATGTAGGTAATCATTCGGTATCAGAATACCCAATCGGTAGGAATCGGTATTTACCAATTCAGTAATTACCGAATCGGTATTTGACATTGATTCCTATGGGCCTTGAAGCCCATCGGAATCAATGGCAAATACTGATTCAATAATTACCAAATCGGTAAAAATACCGAATTCCCAAGGGGGACAGGGTGTTACTTTGACACCCTGTAGCACCCCTGTTTCTGGCTTGTGTGCCATGTGACACACATACATGCCCTTAGGGCATGTATGTGTGCCACATGGCACAGGTGTACATGCACAGATGTGCATGTACACAGGAATTCGTTATTTACCACCCAATTGTATTGGGTGGTAAATAACGAATTCTTAAGGGCCTGTGGCACTGTTTACTGTGCCACCTACATCTGGATTTACAGAATCGTAAATTTACAGATTCGGTATTTTACCGATTCTGTAAATCTCAAGCCCCCTAAATGTCAAACACCAAATACCGGTCGGTAACGGCCGAAATTGGCCTTTAACGACCGGTATTTGGTATCCTACATCTGGCCCTTAGTTGATTGGCGTCCAGTTGAAGCATCAAAGGGTAAGTTACACTGCCCTTCTGTATGATACTTTCGTTAGTCCAGCCGCTCAAAAGGTAAAGGGTGCGGATTCCGAATTGTATATCAAATTCTAAGCAGCCTTTCAGCCTTTCATCACAGAGCACTCAGAATGCTGTCTAGAGCTCACGTCGGGCTTTGCCTCTCACAGCAGATTCAATCCGCCATCTTCATTTCCCACTGCCGCCGAGAGATCAACGTCCATTCTCAATGGATTTTAAGACCTAGTCCTTGTGAGTATAAGATGTTTTAGAGTTGGTATTGGTAACTGCAATTTTGCCATCCATAATATATGAAGTTAAGTTCTGGTATATACTGAAAAGCAATGTCAATTTTCATTCATTTTTTCTAGGCAGTCATGTTTAATTTCTTCTCCAGACTATGTGTCACTGTCATTGAAACTCTACTTTCACTACAATATCAGCTTGTGATTAGATTTCTTTTTTACTTTTTCAACAAATGATAGTCATTAGACATTGATATCTCTGTTTCCTCATCTAACTTTTTATGTATTCCTAGAATCACTCAGTATGAAATGGATTACCTGTCTGTTTTGCATATACGTTTTATATTGTGTGAAGGACAAGCGATACTTCGGAGACTAGCAATTGGGAAAATGGTGGTCAAAATCGTAGCAAATAAATCATTATTTGCTTCCATTTTCATCTCACTTTTTAAAAGTCACATATATGGGTTATCTTTTATTGGCATTTTTGTGCATTTTCAATTTAGGACAGCATCTTCACCCTCATCATTCTGCAATTTGGCATCCTTCTTCTTTTACACAAAGTAAGCTCCTTTGGAGACTTTATAACCTCCATTAGCCTTTCCTATCCCTTCTTTGCTTGAGACACTCAATCCATACCCCCTCCCATGCCCTATATATTTCCACCTTATCCATGTATCTAAATGCCTGTTTTTGTAATTGATTTGGGGTTGTCACGTGCTGTCTAGTGCTTTACTCTTTAACAGCTGAGACAAAATGCTTTACCCTCTTCCAAAGAGCAACACGACCAAATCATTTCTTTCCCTCATGGCTATCTTTGGTCTTCCACCTCTGAATGCAATATGATGGTTCATTACAACAATGAAAGCAGCTCTCTACTTTCACTGCCTTAAACCTCACTTGTGTCAACTTGTTCAACAAACACAAGATCAGCCTCTGCAAAATCCAAATACCATGCTCGTCCTCAACAAATTAGAAGTTTTCAGCAGACACCTCCTCATGGCTTCTTTGAAATACTTGAATCATCAGCATTTCGAGCCATACCTAATTTCATTTGTACTGATACATGTCCAGCCAGTGGCATAACAAAACTTGAGGGGGTCCCCCTGTAAGGTACATGCAGGGGTCTCCCATGCTCCGAACCCAGGGCCCGATTCACAGAACTAACTTAAGACAAAATCCTAAATGTACTACTTTTGGTATTCACAGAAGTTAGGATTTTGTCTTAAGTTTGTCTTAAGAAAGACGTAAGACAGATTTAAGTTATGATTTTGTCTTAAGTCTGTCTTAAGACAAACTTAAGACAAAATCCTAACATCTGTGAATATCAAAAGTAGTAAGTTTAGGATTTCATATTAAGTTAGGTCTGTGAATCGGGCCCCCAGTACGGAGCTCTCAGTCCATGGACCTGCCAATGCTGGAGGGGGGACACTGAAGCACAGTCCCTCCTCCCCTTCCCCCCACACCCCCCCACCACAGGGGCTGCGGGGACCTTTGTTACACCACTGTGCCCAGCGATTTCCCTCTCCTTCCTCAAACAGTAAACATGTCTGAGATGGGGGCCTTGGAGCATATTCCAGGATGCGCATTATTTTAGACAGCACATCTCATAAACTAAAAGAGACAGCCCATGCTCTCTGTTTCTGTGCCGCAATGTCTGAAAATCAAACTCTAACTGGCAGAAATATCAGGTTAAATGAATTCATTGTACGCACTGCAGGCGCAGAAAAACAGGCGCTCAGCTCTGCATTGAGGCAGCCGAGCCGATCATGATGGAGCCCTTTTTCGTATTGGAATCTAGGCATTAATTCATGGTTTCAAATTACCCTGTACACAAACATGTCAATTTCTATATTATATACAATGGGTCCTGTTACAGACATTCAGAAATAACAATTGGCAACTAAGAACACGCAATTTAATCAAGGGATGCCATATTCTCACAGAGGCAGATAATGATTATTGTAAACTGAGCAGTTGGGTTGCCCTATATTGCTGATGATTTATTTATTAGAAAGCTTGTTGAGGTTGTGACACTGGCTGACCTTGGCTTGGTGCATTTCAGTTATTATGAAAAGTGCTTCACAGCCAGAGGGAGTGCGTGAAGGCTGCTCCTAATGCACTGTCCATTATAAGATGATAATGTGTTGGCCTTAGAGGTAACTGCTTGGAAATCCTGCTGCTAATGCAGACAAACATATTAGTAACTCTTCTTTTAGGGAACTAAAGCAGCAGCTTTTTTATTTTTCAATTAACTCCAGATTTATATTAAGCCTTTTTTTGCAAAAAAATACAGCCTATTATTACAGATAGGAGTAGGAGTTGAAAAAAAAATCTAGGGATTGTAGAAAAAAACATATAACAATTCAGAAATATATAATGAGGTGTAAAAGATCATCACGGGTAACTGAAAATTTGGGGAGAAATTCATTTAAGAGGATCATCCATAGATCATTTTACGTCAAATAATCTCAGATAATAGAGCTATATAATTTTAAAAAGTAATGTAGAAACAATATACGGCTATGAAGAATCTGTTCTGGAGAAACCAGAGAAGAAAACATACCTATATAACAATAGGAGAGCCGTTGATTGCTACAGATAGCGAGATGCAGAAAGGGGAGGGGAACCCATCCCCTTCAAGTGTCGTGATAGCCAAAAAAGATCTGCCTGTCGAAGTAAAGGTGAAAGGAAGAGGCTGCACAAATGAAAACACAAACAACTTGCCAGGGCAAATATTTAACACAATTAAAAAAATCTAATCAATCTTCGAAAACCAAAAAGAACTGACTAATAAATTGCAAAGGGATTCATCTACCAAAGCACAAATCTCAGCAGCTGGGGACAAAAACAACGGGCCAGTACTGATGACTAGCAAAATAAGCCATTTGGCATAGGCAACGCAAAGAGTATTAATAAGCAGATCACATAACAACCTGCATTAACCATATCAAGTAGTTTATAATAGGACAGACGACCCAAAATGTCAGAAGGCATCAAAGCACCTCAGGGAATGATTCCTGCGTCATTCAAGAGCAGTTGGAATCACAGGACTTTGATTTCAAAATGACTCCTAGCCGGCAACCTGCAGGCAGGGCAACACGAGATCAGGTGCAGCTATCGCAAGAACCCCAGGGTAGAAATTGCCACTTTGGCAACACAAACAAAATGTAAGAGCCCACAATTACATGAAGACCTTAAAGCAGGCCGTTCTGGATATGTGCACCCGCATACCCAGACCACAGATACGTACGAAACTACATGGACCACCACAAAATTAGTCAAGGGTAGTCATATGGTGCAGAAATCTGAACTAAAATTAGCGCAAATCGAGAATCAGATAGTGCTTAAAGACGCAGACTGCAAACAGAAGACACGCATAGATCAAATGTTGTATGCTCCTCAAGATGCCGTAGCACACTGATATTATAAAAACAAGTGATTAATAGCCAAACCCCAGGAAACTGGTAGAGAACCAAAGGTGGGGAAAAAGTTCAATAGTTCCATCAAGACCAAGCAAACACTGGTGCTAGTCCTGTCTCGAACAAGCTCATGTAGTGCCAAGAATATCAATCAAGTGGGGTGTGACCAGCAGCCGATGAAGATGGCCGCCATTTAAGTAAGCTGTGCTAGCAGCCAGTAAGCAAGCCCTTAAAATCCGCCATAATCTGTTGTTCCAAGGGCAACCAACAGCAAGTAGCTGATCAGGGACACTGCGGCTGCCCCTGAGAGCAAGAAAACGCCGGAGCTAAGCTGCAGGGACCAAGTGAGGGACGCGTCTTCGGATCGGCCTGTATACGGAAGACGGTGGCGTCCGTATAGCCCGGAGTGAAAGAAGCATTGGGCGTCCCCTTGCAGTGCCGCGGTAAAGTGTGGCCGCACTACAGCAGCCAAATACCGTAAAGCGCTTGCTTCTGATGTGGGCAGCATGAGGTGACCATGGAGGTGTGTGGTGAGGAGCCAACAGGGCTGCGTGAGTGCAGTGGAGATCCCTCGCCCTGTTCCCCAGTTCCCAGCCGTTCTGCCAAGATGCCTGGACTGAGCACAGCGCTGAGCCTTAAGGCAACGCTTATCCTGAAGCCCACCTGGTAGAGAATTGGAGGCCGAGCCAGGAGCTGAGGACATGCTCTCTTCCCCCCTCCTCCCCTGTTGGCACTGAGTCGAAATTGCTAATCTGCCCCCAGTGCTGAGCAGTCAACCGGGTAAAGGAACAGGCAAATCGTAGTGAGCAACGAAATGATCGATTTGACCTAGTGAATACATACTGTGAAGACACACGCTAAGGGCAGCGTATGAGCCAAACACAGCTCAGCTGAGTGAAGTGGGTGACACTACCCCTCTGGGGCCTGCATACTAGTGGGAGGCTGGGACAGGCAGGCGTCTGTGCACAGGGGAGAACGAGCAGTGGTCTGGGAGGTTGGTACTGAGGTCTACCACAGCGGCCAGATATAGAGCAACTTCTGAAATTTGAAGACACTAAAAACGCCTACTGACTGTGCCATGGGTCTCAACAGAATGGTGGGGCTGGGCCAGGCTAACCAGATAGACAAATACCCGAAAATATGGTCTGTGAGGACAGAGCGTCCGGAGGGGTTCAGCAGTGGGAGCAAGACAATCCGACCCCGTAACCTTCCCTGAAAGACATTATGAAGGCGATTAGGGAGCTGCATGGGACAATAGAACTTAAACTGGACTCCTTTACTGAGGAGGTAAATCTCTTGTGGGCAAACTTCTCGAAGATGTCTGAGAAGGTGTCCGCGGGATTGGGAGTCTGCAGTCCAAAACTAAACTCATCGAAGACCATGTCTCGATGCTTACGAAGAATCAATCCAAAATACTTGTTTGACTCGAAGACCAGGAAGGGAAGGCCCATTGCAACAACATACCTGAGTACCGAAGGGAATGGATGGACCATCGATGGACCTCTTCCAGGAAGGCCTAAACCTGAATCACTTAAAACCCAAACGCCTTGCCTCTTTCTTTTCCATGGAACGTTTTCACCGCGCTTTGGAGGGGCTGGCCTCGTCCTGGGACAATATTATTCCCTGAATATTGAACATCAGCGACAGAGACGGCTATCTCACAAGTGGCACATTTAAATGGCAAACTCTGATATGAGAATGCTACCATCCACTTCTATCCAGATTTCACGCTTCATGTTCAGTGTCAGAGGCGAATATTCAATGCAGTCAAAAGGGTCCTTCGCGAGCAAAGCATGAAATATATGATGCTCTTCCCTGCTAAACTCAAAATCATCGATGAAGGGAAGGAATACTTCTTCGACGCGCCAGCAGAGTCAAGTGACTGGCTAGAAACGTGGTGTACCACCAGTCACAAAGGGGGCAAAAATCGCACACCCCCTAAGAATGGAAACACTGCGGCAGAGCAGGAAGCAGAGCAGGCGCCCAACAATAAAGAACAGTGACAACGTACAGATAAGTGACATAAGAGACATTCTTCTGGGCACTGGAACCAAATCTTCCCTTCCCAGAGACATTGAGGGAGGTAATGGGGAGGTCTGGTTGAGGACACAGTAATTTAAAGGGCTCACTTAAGGGAGAGCACTGACTGGAAACCTGTGGTGTAAGGACTCTCATGGTCCACTACAAAGACCCAAAAGGTGGGCAAGGTTGCTTTTGGGTTATTCTACTAGGGTTTGACTGTATCGAACAGCAGATTTATTTTACTTTATGCTGGAGGCTGGCTAACGACCTTTCATAATGCTTGTTAATACACAGTTTGGGCGACAAGCACTCTGCATGTTTGGGAGGTGGGAGGTTTGCTACTCACCCAGCAGTGCTGCAGGGAGCTGGTGTTGGGAATAATGTTTAGCTTTGTTGTAGGGAATTGTGTGTGTGCTCAAGACTGCTATAACCAGAAAGTATAGCAGGTGGGCACGAGAACAATGCAGGAGAGGGGGGATTTGTACAGATATATTTCTCCACCCGACCTCATGGGAGATCTAACTAGCCTTCAGGTATGGACCTGGAACGTAAATGGTTTGAGGACAAAATCAAACGTACACTTATCCTTCAACACATCAAGAGACACTCCCCAGACTTGGTATTGATTCAAGAGTCGCATTTGAGAGGGAGTAAATGCAAGGCACTAGATGGCTTTTGGTATAGAATGGTTACCCACTCTGGATATTCGACCGTGGCCCGTGGGGTGGGAATCCTGACCCGTAACACAATACCCCTGGTCATAACAGGTACATGGACAGATGATGCAGGCTGCTGGGCTGCCGCAGCGGGTAAATGGGAAGGACGCTCGATTATACTGTGCTCGATTTACATACTCCCAGGGCTTCATGCTGTTGCCTTCCCAAAGATAAGCTCATTCCTGATGGTGCTGCCCCTAGACACTCTCCTGATTGGTGGGGACACAAACGCAGTTATGAATTCGAAGCTTGACCAATCTGGCTCTTGCACGGGCCGGAAAGGGGAGCGTGATCTGTCAGGAGTCAACACGGCCATGGCCATGGTAGACCATTGTGGGGGCACAATCCACAGATGGAGCAATACACATGTTACTCGGCACAACACGACTCCTTCTCTTGAATCGCCTACTTCTTCACACAAAATGACCGGGTGGGAGAATTTGCAAATCCAAAACATATGGCATGGGGCATTTCAGATCATTCACGGTGAGCGTTGCCATTAAAGGCCCGCCCCTAGACAGAGCAGAATTTCTGAGGGTCGACCCTTGGGACCTACAAGATCCAACACTCAGTGACCAAATCCAAGAGAGCGTGGAGCTTTACTTTAGAGAGAACAAAGGGACAGTGGACTCACATATAATTCTATGGGAGGTCTACAAGACAATATTTAGGGGGAAGGTACAAGTGCTGATTGGGGCCAAAAATAAAAAAGAAGCCATACAGAACAAACTACTAGAGCAGGAGATCATTTAGATGGAAGGGAAGACAGCAATCAAGAACAATGCTGATGTTATGACATTGATACAGGAAGACACAAGTAAATCTTCAAGAAAGGTTTATTTTCAGGAGAAAGTAATTCCAAAAAATGTACTTGTGTACATGACAGACACAGCTGGGCCAACTGTCAATAATGCCACAAGGATGACATCATGCTGGAATGTACAGTGCATGACAGAGATGTGCCATTCCAGCCAGCATCTCAATACAATATAACACATCTCCCCATCTTACAGTAAACAAAAGAATTAATAATAAAAGAAAAACACATGAAGTGTGCACTATGCTAAAAACAAAACATGGTGAATAACAAATCTTAAAGCAAATATTAAAACAATGTATGAGGAAGAAAAATAATACAAATTAAGCAACATAGTCGCTCAAGTATGCTGAAGCTCTTCTTTCCGCAGCTTCCCTCAAAACACGAGATGAACCCACAGACCCATCTCCCTCCCTTGCAAAAGAACATTCTTCAACAGGACCACTGACTTCATCAAAAGACAAAGGCACAGCAGATTTTTATCTTGAAAATTCAGTATCAGACATCAACATCGACGGTGAACAAACATCAAACTCAGACTCAGGCTCAAAATGTTCATCATGATTACAACTTCTTCTTTGATTTAATGCTACACGTCTCAAATTCCAAGTTTGGCCATTAACTAACTTGACCCAATTTCCTCCAACAGCTCTAACTTTGAAAGGACCACTGAACTTATTCAAAAAATGACTATGACCACCAGGGTTTACTTTTACCCAGTCACCTACATCAATGATACGTCTTTTCTTTCATATTTCCTTTGTCTGATTTTCCTAAAAGTGATTTCTCACGCATCCATGAGGGAAGTAATTTAGTACTTGCTTCCCTTCCTCGCATCATTACAAACGGACTCTTTCCCATAATACTATTTGCAGTTGTGCGATATGCCAACATTTCACTTACACAATTATGCACAGACAAACCTACACCCTGTCTAGCTGCATAGTGCCCTTAACCATTCGATTTACCCTCTCAACCAATCCATTTCCCTGTGGATTATACAATGAGCAGCATGAGTGCTTTACACCGACAGATTCCTAAAAATCCTTCATTTCAGCTGAAGTCAATGGCGTACCATTATCCGTAAGCAAAACAGAAGGAAAACCTTTTCTCTTAAAAATATCATGCAAAACAGCAATGGTAGCAGCAGTGGTAATACAACTCATAAATGCAACTTCAACCCACTTTGATTTTGCGTCAACCAACACCACAGCATACCTCTCATTATCAGCTAGAAAAGGAAAAGGACCAATAAAGTCCAAGCACACTTTTTCCCACACCTTATCAGCTAGAGAAACATGTTGACTCCCATCTGAAGATCCAAAACCAAACCTCAACCTTTTCTCTGATTCCTTACCAGCTACACATCTCTCTACCCAATCCTTAACCTGCCGATCCATAGAAGGCAACCAATAATTCTCCTTCAATCTCCTTATGGTCATTGTTTGCCCCAGATGTCCCTCATGTGCCAAACCAATTAGTCTGCCATGTAAACCAGAAGGCGGCACAAATTTATCTTGACGCATAATAAATCCATCATCAGTTACAGATAATTCATCAACCAGTTTTAAAATCGGTCCCACACCTTCTGGAAGAACATTTTCTCTCCTAACTTCCCCTTTTATCAATCTCACAACAACCACTAAAGTTGCATCCTCCTCCATCTCTTCAATCCAAGTTTTCTTTGAAATGGCATTATCAAACCCCTCCATTGCATCATCCACATTCGCTACAACCTCTTCAGTAGGTAAGTCTGAAACTGTTGCCTCTTTATCAGGAAGCCTAGATAAACAGTCTGCCACCCTGTTTCTCTATCCTGGCACATATTCCACCTTACAATCAAACTCTTTCAGTTTTATAGCAAGTCTTGCCAGTCTTCCCGAACAATTTCTTGTACCTCCAGGACCCAAAACTTTTAATAAAGGTTTGTGATCCGTATGCAACCTAAATAGACTTCCCCACAAACATACTCTGAAATGATTAGTTGCCCAAACCGCCGCTAAAGCCTTTCCTCTCAATCACTGAGTAATTATGCTCTGACTCAGACAAAGAACGTGAGGCAAATGCAACAGTTTTTTCTTCCCCACCATGCATTTGTGCTAGGACAGCCCCGATACCCACAGCACTGGCATCGACTGTAACAATGTTCTCAAGTCCATTTAGAAAAGGATTTAGAACACCAGCCAGAGCTATTTCCCTTTTGATTAAATCAAAAGCAGACTGCTGTGATTCACTCCAAACAAATCTTCTCCCACGTCTCAACAATACTCTCAAAGATTCTGTCTTATGTAAAAAGTCTAAAACAAATTTTGAATAATATTCTACCAGAACCATAAACGATCTTAATGAGTCTCTGTCGTGTGGCACATGTGCATTTATAATGGCACTAACAAGGTTTTCTTTTGGTCTTACACCCTCCTTAGTAACTATATGTCCTAAATACTCCACCTGTTGTGTCATGAACTTGCATTTCTCCTTTTTCAAAGTTAATCCAGCTTTTGCAATCCTGTCTACTACATTTTCTAGGATCTGAATGTGTTCTCTATCATCCTTACCAAAAACGAGGATGTCATCCTGAAACAGTACCGCTTTATCCACACCTGAAAGAAAATAGTTCATTAGTCGCTGAAAGACACTTGCAGCAGAACATAAGCCAAATGGCAACCAGCAAAACTGAAAAGTACCCTCATCAGTGATAAAAGAAGTGAGAGATTTTGATTCTGCACTTAGTTTAACCTGGTGATATGCTTTTCTCATATCCAGTTTCGAAAACACCTTTGCACCATTAAGCATCAATATTAGTTCATTAATATTTGGCAAGGGAAACTTGTCCATGATAACATTTTCATTCAAACTTCTCAAATCCACACAGAAGCTGAGAGATCCATCAGCCTTCTTTGTTCTCACGACCAGAGATAGCCATTCAGCCTGTTCTACAGGCTCAATCACTTTATCCTCCAAAAGTTGCTGAATGATCTCCTTCACTTTCTCCCTTGCCGCCATTGGCACCCTCCTTACTACATGTTTAACAGGAATAGAATTTTTCTTTATTTTAATAACATGTTCATAGTTCTTGAATTTTCTCAACCTAGGTTCAAACACATTGTGATATTTCTCTAACAAATCATTCAGATTTGATGAATAACAATTATCCACAACCATGACAGGAACATCAGCTCTCGGATCTACTTTGATATTCATATTGTATTGGTGTGGCTAACCTATAATTGGTGGTCCTTCTTCAGCCACATAAACTTTTCCAAGAGTATCTTTTCCTTCCAACCCAATCTTGGCTTCGATATAGCCTACCACACTGATGTCACTCCCTTGATAAGCTTTCAAAACAACATCAGAACCTGTTAACATGCCATTAGGCGAGGTATCCTTATAAACAGATAGTGGAATAATTGTATAAAGTGAACCAGTGTCCAACATCAACTTAACTTTCTTTCCATTTATCTCGAAATCAGCTTTTGGTCGTGTTCTTCTCTTTTCTTCTACTTCTACATCTGCAATTGTAGCATTATTATCCGCCGCGACTACTTTGTAAGTGGATTGTGCATCTTCTACACAACCAACTTTGTCCCCATGCTGTTTACACATGTGAGCTAAATGTCCCTTTTTTCCACATGTTAGACATTCCTTCCCAACAGCTCAAAACTGCTTAGAATCGCAGGGTGATAACTGCTACCACACCTTAGACAATGCCTCACAAATTGTCCAGGTGGTTTATTCAATCCTTTTTTAAACTTATTTTTGTTCCCATTACTGAACAAATTCTCAACTTTATTTTTCACTGTGCAAACTCCATCAGAGTCATCCTCCACAACTGCTATATCTTTTTCCTTACTAACGGTTGGATTGATCTTCATTTCACGCATGCACTTCTTTGATTCCTCAACAACTTTTGCAATGGCTATTGCATCCTTAAGCGTCAGATTACTAGATGCCCACGGTCTTTCTTGTGGTTTTTTGCAACAGCACTGAACAATTAATTGATCTCTAATCATTTCTTCTTGAATTGCACCAAATTTGCATTTTGCTGACAGCTCTCTCAATCTTGCAAAAAAATCATCAATACTCTCAATTGTGCGTTGAGGCTGCGTATAAAATTTGTGCCGTCTCATGACCACATTGACATGTTTGGCAAATCTTTTCTCTAATCTCAATACTGCTTCTTTGTAGATATAATTCATGTCCTCGCCAGGCGGAAGGTACTTAAATATATGTTGACCTTCATTGCCCAATGAACCTAAAAGCAATGCTTTCTTCCTAACAGCAGGAAACTCAGTGCAGTCTAAAGCAATGAGATAATTCTCAAAGCAATCAATCCAATCCTCTCATTCTATGGGAGGTTCACCTGGTGACATTAAAAAAGGTGGAGGTATAACTATTGCTGTGCTCACATCCATATCTCAATTTAATGTAAGCACTATCTACTTTCACCAAACGATGGCAGTAAACGACAGCAGATTTCCTTTTAAAGCTTGAATGCTATTTCCTGAGAAGCCAATGGGAGCTCATTTTACATGAAGAGGTAATTTCCACAATGCATCTCGATTCACTTCGCTCTCTCCTCTCTTATGTAAAGGTAAGATCAAGCTTCTGCTAAACACTCATTAAATTTTCCGTTTTTAGGTCTCGGCTTCGAGACCTATTGCAGCGGAGAAGCTCCTCAAGGGAGATAAAGCGGTGGACGCGCAGACCAGGATCTGTGGACGCGCACACACACAGGCAGGCAATCACGAGCTGCACACACACAGACACACACTCAGAGACAGACACACGAACACACACACACACACACACACACACACACACACACCCTCTCTGCCCACTCCCTCTCTGCAGCCCCCGGGCTCTTTCCCTTGCAGCGGGTCAGTCATGGCAGCAGGCAGACTCGGTGTCTTCTCCGGCGATCTTCAGCTGATGTGCACACCCACGCTGCGTCTCTGTTTCCCGCCCGTTGATCCTCAGCTTGTTGCTTACAGCCAGTGGGTTGAACTTGAATGTACTGGACAAAATATCCTTATATAACTAAAACCTGAGCATCATCTTCATCTCACATTTGTAAAGGTAACCATGAACACCAATTGTGTTAAAATATATTGAATACGATAGATCACCTTCCACTCGCCCATACATATACTTTAAATTCCTTATTCATGATTTATTAGAACAAAGCAACGCAGTAGATAATTTTTGGTTGTCTGTGAGTGGGGAGATGGGGTTAGCGCTCTCTGCCCTCTTTTCCTATCATTGACTCTTTGGCGCCTATAGGAAAAACCCAAGCTGCTTATACTTTAGAGGAATTCTGCATAAGGATTATTATAGTGTGAGTGTAGAGTGCGCACAGTTCAGAGTGCGCAGAGTGCAGAGTGTGAAGTAGTGAGTGCAAAGTGAGTGAGCAGAGTGTGAGTGTAGAGTGTGAAGTAGTGAGTGCAGAGTGAGTGTGCAGAGTGTGAATGCAGCGCGCAGAGTTGAGTGCAGAGTGTGAGTGCAGAGTGTGAGAGCAGAGTAGTGAGTGCAGAGTAGTGAGTGCAGAGTAGTGAGTGCAGAGTAGTGAGTGCAGAGTAGTGAGTAGTGAGTGCAGAGTAGTGAGTAGTGAGTGCAGAGTAGTGAGTAGTAAGTGCAGAGTAGTGAGTGCAGAGTAGTGAGTGCAGAGTGTGAGTAGTGAGTGCAGAGTAGTGAGTAGTGAGTAGTGAGTGCAGAGTAGTGAGTGCAGAGTAGTGAGTGCAGAGTAGTGAGTGCAGAGTAGTGAGTGCAGAGTAGTAAGTAGTGAGTGCAGAGTAGTGAGTAGTGAGTGCAGAGTAGTGAGTGCAGAGTAGTGAGTGCAGAGTAGTGAGTGAGAGTAGTGAGTAGTGAGTGCAGAGTAGTTAGTAGTGAGTAGTGAGTGCAGAGTAGTGAGTGCAGAGTAGTGAGTAGTGAGTGCAGAGTAGTGAGTAGTGAGTGCAGAGTAGTGAGTGCAGAGTAGTGAGTAGTGAGTGCAGAGTAGTGAGTGCAGAGTAGTGAGTAGTGAGTGCAGAGTGTGAGTAGTGAGTGCAGAGTGCAGAGTAGTGAGTGCAGAGTAGTGAGTGCAGAGTAGTGAGTGCAGAGTAGTGAGTAGTGAGTAGTGAGTGCAGAGTAGTGAGTAGTGAGTGCAGAGTAGTGAGTGCACAGTAGTGAGTGCAGAGTAGTGAGTAGTGAGTAGTGAGTGCAGAGTAGTGAGTAGTGAGTGCAGAGTAGTGAGTAGTGAGTGCAGAGTAGTGCGTGCAGAGTAGTGAGTAGTGAGTGCAGAGTAGTGAGTAGTGAGTGCAGTGTAGTGAGTGCAGAGTAGTGAGTAGTGAGTGCAGAGTAGTGAGTAGTGAGTGCAGAGTAGTGAGTGCAGAGTAGTGAGTAGTGAATGCAGAGTAGTGAGTCGTGAGTGCAGAGTAGTGAGTAGTGAGTAGTGAGTGCAGAGTAGTGAGTAGTGAGTAGTGAGTGCAGAGTAGTGAGTAGTGAGTGCAGAGTAGTGAGTGCAGAGTAGTGAGTAGTGAGTGCAGAGTAGTGAGTGCAGAGTAGTGAGTAGTGAGTGCAGAGTAGTGAGTGCAGAGTAGTGAGTGCAGAGTAGTGAGCAGTGAGTGCAGAGTAGTGAGTAGTGAGTGCAGAGTAGTGAGTGCAGAGTAGTGAGTAGTGAGTGCAGAGTAGTGAGTACTGAGTAGTGAGTGCAGAGTAGTGAGTAGTGAGTGCAGAGTAGTGAGTAGTGAGTGCAGAGTAGTGAGTAGTGAGTAGTGAGTAGTGAGTGCAGAGTAGTGAGTAGTGAGTGCAGAGTAGTGAGTGCAGAGTAGTGAGTAGTGAGTGCAGAGTAGTGAGTAGTGAGTGCAGAGTAGTGAGTGCAGAGTAGTGAGTAGTGAGTGCAGAGTAGTGAGTGCAGAGTAGTGAGTGCAGAGTAGTGAGTAGTGAGTAGTGAGTGCAGAGTAGTGAGTGCAGAGTGCAGAGTAGTGAGTGCAGAGTAGTGAGTAGTTAGTGCAGAGTAGTGAGTAGTGAGTGCAGAGTAGTGAGTAGTGAGTGCAGAGTAGTGAGTAGTGAGTGCAGAGTAGTGAGTGCAGAGTAGCGAGTAGTGAGTGCAGAGTAGTGAGTAGTGAGTGCAGAGTAGTGAGTAGTGAGTGCAGAGTAGTGAATGCAGAGTAGTGAGTAGTGAGAAGTGAGTAGTGAGTGCAGAGTAGTGAGTAGTGAGTGCAGAGTAGTGAGTAGTGAGTGCAGAGTAGTGCGTGCAGAGTAGTGAGTAGTGAGTGCAGAGTAGTGAGTAGTGAGTGCAGTGTAGTGAGTGCAGAGTAGTGAGTAGTGAGTGCAGAGTAGTGAGTAGTGAGTGCAGAGTAGTGAGTGCAGAGTAGTGAGTAGTGAATGCAGAGTAGTGAGTCGTGAGTGCAGAGTAGTGAGTAGTGAGTAGTGAGTGCAGAGTAGTGAGTAGTGAGTAGTGAGTGCAGAGTAGTGAGTAGTGAGTGCAGAGTAGTGAGTGCAGAGTAGTGAGTAGTGAGTGCAGAGTAGTGAGTGCAGAGTAGTGAGTAGTGAGTGCAGAGTAGTGAGTGCAGAGTAGTGAGTGCAGAGTAGTGAGCAGTGAGTGCAGAGTAGTGAGTAGTGAGTGCAGAGTAGTGAGTGCAGAGTAGTGAGTAGTGAGTGCAGAGTAGTGAGTACTGAGTAGTGAGTGCAGAGTAGTGAGTAGTGAGTGCAGAGTAGTGAGTAGTGAGTGCAGAGTAGTGAGTAGTGAGTAGTGAGTAGTGAGTGCAGAGTAGTGAGTAGTGAGTGCAGAGTAGTGAGTGCAGAGTAGTGAGTAGTGAGTGCAGAGTAGTGAGTAGTGAGTGCAGAGTAGTGAGTGCAGAGTAGTGAGTAGTGAGTGCAGAGTAGTGAGTGCAGAGTAGTGAGTGCAGAGTAGTGAGTAGTGAGTAGTGAGTGCAGAGTAGTGAGTGCAGAGTGCAGAGTAGTGAGTGCAGAGTAGTGAGTAGTTAGTGCAGAGTAGTGAGTAGTGAGTGCAGAGTAGTGAGTAGTGAGTGCAGAGTAGTGAGTAGTGAGTGCAGAGTAGTGAGTGCAGATTGCAGAGTAGTGAGTGCAGAGTAGTGAGTGCAGAGTAGCGAGTAGTGAGTGCAGAGTAGTGAGTAGTGAGTGCAGAGTAGTGAGTAGTGAGTGCAGAGTAGTGAATGCAGAGTAGTGAGTAGTGAGAAGTGAGTAGTGAGTGCAGAGTAGTGAGTAGTGAGTGCAGAGTAGTGAGTAGTGAGTGCAGAGTAGTGAGTGCAGAGTAGTGAGTAGTGAGTGCAGAGTAGTGAGTAGTGAGTGCAGAGTAGTGAGTAGTGAGTGCAGAGTAGTGAGTGCAGAGTGCAGAGTAGTGAGTGCAGAGTAGTGAGTGCAGAGTAGTGAGTGCAGAGTGTGAGTAGTGAGTACATAGAGTAGTGAGTGCGTAGAGTAGTGAGTAGTGAGTAGTGAGTGCGGAATGCAGAGTAGTGAGTGCAGAGTGAGTGTGCAGAGCAGTAAGTGCAGGTGCAGAGTGGTGTGTGCTGTTGAGTGCAGAGTGATGTGTGCTGTTGAGTGCAGAGTGATGTGTGCTGTTGAGTGCAGAGTGCTGTGTATTGGCAATGTAAATGACAATGCCTTTTATTTATGATTTAAAGAAAAAAAAGAAATGTCATGAGCAATGCCAATAGCTCCACCTTTAATGATGCCGAGACCATTGCATTATAAATGCTTGTTTAATGTGACTCTTCGTTTGAGATTAAACAATGTAAAGGCCCAGTCACGTCACTGCACCCGCTCGTTTTCCAGAGTTCGTTTATGCTTGCATCTCGTGACCACCTCACATTCCACAACGGCCGTTGTGATTTAATCATACGACAATATTGCAGAAATATTTCTCAATTGTGTAAATGATTGACCCTGCCTTTCTTTAAAAAATAAGCTAGTTGTACTCTTAACACAATTGTGCCCCACAAACACGGCAACATCCAAATCTGCTTCTTCGCTCCTCGTTTCGGTTTTACCGGGAGTTTTCAGGCAGTACACTGTAGCTCAAGTACAGTTTAAACTCTGCGCGCAAACAACGAGTGGCAAGGATGGACTGTTACAGTTTTTATTCCAAAACAACTTCCTCACTTGTAAACTTTTACATCTGCTTGAACATTCACAGTTAGATTTCATACACGCTTAACTCAAACTGTCAATACGCTTCCGGCACAACAACTTTTAAATGTCAAACTTCATAGCGTTTTTAATACGCTTCCGGCACAACAACCTTCAAAGGGCAATCTTCTTAGCGTTTTTAAAATACTGCGTAAGTAGGTTCAAGGCAGATACAATCAGGCAGTTAATATTACTTTCCGACGTCCTTCACCTTTCCACATATGTGGCCGAGTTCACTAGTTTACTTTCTTTCCTCTTAAGTAGATTCCACTGCAGCACAAGTGTCAAAGCAGTACCCATTTTTTCTGCCTACAGGGTAGATAAATATCCGTTACAGCTCTCCCTGTAATCCACTCTTCAAATGCTGCTTTTGAGTAGGTTCTTCTTTTTTGGGATTATCTTTTCTCCACAACTATGTCTTCTCCGTGTCTGGCAGGACATCAATTCATCGCCAAAATTGTTATGATATTGATGCAGGAAGACACAAGTAAATCTTCAAGAAAGATTTTTTTTCAGGAGAAAGTAATTCCAAACGATGTGCTTGCCAGACACAGCTGGGCCAACTGTCAATGATGCCACAAAGATGACATCATGCTGGAATGTACAGTGCATGACAGAGATTTGTTATTCCAGCCAGCATCTCAATACAGTATAACAGCTGACTCACGTCATAGACTAGCATTGCGGCAGCGAGACCTGCGTGCCTTAGCAGATAGCGAAGCGAGAGCCTATGCCCTGGCAAAGCACCATCGCACAAACTATGTGGGCGACAAGGCATCGAAGTTCCTGGCGTGGCTTGAGAGACGGGATAAGGAACAATCATGGGTACGACAATAAACAGGGACATTGAAACCTACAAGTACAGACATACCAGACGCTTTCACCGCACACTTTGAAGACGTTTATGCACCGGTAAGCACTAGGTCCGAAAATGATTGCGAAGAACTACTAAGAGACTTCGCCTTGCTAACACTATCCGAGGAAGCATGTGAGGCACTGGATGCTGACCTCATGGAGGAAGAGTTGGGAGGGGCCCTAGAGTCCCTAAAGTCAGGGAAGGCAGCGGGTCCAAATGGGCTTCCAGTCCAAATATACAAAGGTCAGGCCTCCATAATAATACCTCCACTATGTAACATGCTACTAGAAGGACTGAAAAAAGGGCAACTCCCCTTGACCAATGGCCAACCACGATTGTGGTAATACATAAGGCAGGGAAAACATTTGACCAGTGAAGCTCCTACTGTCCAATCTCCTTGATCAATCTAGAGGCAAGGGTCTTGGCCAAGGCTTTGGCTAGCAGACTGGCACCAGTGATTTCAGAAGTGATCCACTTGGACCAATCCCGTTTTATGCCTAACAGAAGCACCCGCCACAACCTTGGGAGGCTCTATGGGGTGCTCCAATGATGGGAGACCTCGCAGCGCAGCAGACAGCATTGATGGTGCTGGACTCATAAATGGCGTTTGACATTATAGAATGGTCCTACCTGTTTATGGGCCTTCATAAGATGGGGTTTGGCCCTAATTTTTGTAATTGGGTGAGGTTGCTGTATACGACACCTCTGGCCCGAGTGCGGTCGTTATCCTGGCCCTTTCATCTGCGGAGAGGAACTAGACAGGGTTGCCCCCTGTCCCCATTGCTATTTGCCTTCGCACTGGAGCCACTGGTGCACTGGATTAGGAGAGATCCGATAATTTGGGGTATAGAGGCGCCAGGAGGATGGAAAGAGCACATTTTGCTCAATGCAGATGATATACTTTTGTATCTTGTGAGACCGTACCATTCAATGGCAAGAGTACTTCACATATTTGAGCTGTGTGGAAGCTACTCTGGCTATACCATCAATTGGTCCAAATCGGTGATCATACCACTATCGTGCCCTCCGCCTAGGGTCCCAATGAGGTGTGTGGCCCTTCGTGGTGAAGGAGGGTTTCAAGTACCTAGGCATCTTTGTCACGCGGAACAAAAAGGCGTTCCTCTGGGAAAACCTTGAACCCCAGATAGAACGACTCAGCGACGACGTACATCACTGGCGAACCCTTCCACTGTCTCTCATGGGCAGGACGTCCCAATACCAAATGATGGCTCTGCCGCGCCTCTTGTATGTTCTCCAGAACACCCAATACCCAGTCCCTCTGAAAGTTTTTAAGCGGGTGGCCCAAGAAGTCTGATCACTGCTGTGGAAGGGTGGCTCTCCCAGAATAGCACTACATAAACTACAAAAGGAAGTGTATGATGGAGACCTGGTGATCCGGACATCAAGGTATACTAATGGGCCTCGCAGTTACTGGTCATAAATGACTGGGTATACACAGATACCAACGAGCCAGCCTACAAAGCGGATGGAGCCGTCATGCCAGGAAGAAGCTGTGAACCGCACTTATACTCCCGGAAGAAGCGCCCGGAGTGGCCTGCGCACACTGGGGTGGTGATAGAATGCTGGAGGAAGGTTAATTAATTTCAAGGCTGGGAGGGGAAATTAACTAGTCGTACTCCACTATAGGTGGAAGATGCACTGAAAGAAGAGGCTGCCCTAACGGGCTTTAGAGGGTGGAAACTGATAGGCATTGAGTACATCGGGATGTGTGAAGGGCTGCAGCCTCCCTCACCTCCCTCACTACAGGAGTGAATCTAAATCAGATGCAGAGGTACCTCTACCTCAGACTAATGCATGCAATACAGAGATACATTCAACATGGTACTCCTGTCCGGGATCATTCCCCATTAGAAGACAAGTTGCTACTTGATCCCATCCCTGAAAAAGCAACATCTATGATATACCGTAAACAATGTGCCAGATCCCCTGATGACCCCGTGAGGGGGATGGGCTGACGACTTGGGAAATTTAAACGATGAGGATTGGCAGGAGGCAATACGGAGCACAAAAGAGATTGTGATTCGCTCAAGATTTAGACTAATACAACTCAAGATACTACATCATACCTACTATCCCTGTACGGACCTATACAAATGGGGTAGGGCACCAACAGCGATGTGCGTTAGGGGTTGCCAGCACAAAGGAACTTTCATACTTTTCCAATGGGATTGTCCAGAAATTGCCCGGTTCTGGAAGACAGTAACAGACGTTATGTCCAAGGAGACAGAGGTGATGGTCCCAATGGTTGCTAGATGGCTTCTTCTAATGATTAGAGGTTATTCTGACTGGCCCAGACATGTGGGAATATGGTTGTCACTTGCAGCTGCGATCGCTAAAATAAACATTGCCAGAGGGTGGGGAGCGCCCCTGCCACCGTCATTGGGAGAGTGACCTTGATTGGTGTCAGCTTTCTGAAGAGACAGTTTATAGGAGAAGAGGCTGTGGTAAAAATTGTGAGAAAATGAGGGCACCATGGCAACGCCACAGAGAACCCCTGGGGGAGGAGTAATGAGTATCAGCTCAGCTGGGGTGAAGTGATAAATGGAAGGGATACACCAGGCTTTGACATGTTTTGGGAGAATGTGTCCTGTTGTAAAATGATATCCTGAGAGCCATTACTGTTATGCAGTCTCTTACCTCTTTTGCTTATTATTGCGATAATAATGAAACCTCACCATGTACGAACACCAGCGATCCATGTAAACAATGGTCTTTTGAGCAAAGTGAATAAAAAGAGCTAAAAAAAAAGAATATTAATGAAGGGGGAAAGAAGACATCTTAAACCACAATAATATATTCAGACTCATTGCAGAACTCCCAGACCTAACCACGATAATCAGTAGACATATTGGGGCACATGCATCATTGTTTTTTTGAGGTCTCAAAGGGTCAGATTCGCAGAATCTGCCCCTTTGCGACCACAATGTTTGCATTTGAGTTGCTAAATTTACCATTACTTAAATTGTAATTGCATTTAGGGAATTGCATAGTGCGATTCCCTAAATGCAATGCAACAAAAAAAATAGCGGTTTCACTTTTAAGAAACGCAAATTCCCATCAACTTAAAGTTGATGGTAATTTGTGAAAACTTTGAAAAATGCACAAAAGCTCATTTCTCAAAGTCCTATGTTGCACAAACACATGCCCTTGGGGCATGTATGTGTGCAACATGTTTCTAATTGCGCTTTCAGGGGTGCATCTGGGTGTCCTTTTGGCACCTTGGCACCCTTGAAATTGCCTGCACAATTTGCGGGTACCTATTTGGTACTCGCAAATTGCGCATGCTATTCGCATTGATTCCTATGGACCTCTAGGCCCATAGGAATGAATGGGAAGCCATTCCTTTCTTGCTATTCACAATTTGCGAGTCGCAAGCAATGTGTAGGAATCGCACATTTTTTGCGATTCCTACATGCATGAGGAATTGTGTTTCCTAAATTGCGATCTCTTAAAAATCGCAAATTAGGAATCGCAAACCCGAAGTTTGATGCATATGGCTCATTATCCATTGAGATTATTCCTCGGCGTTGAACACAACTAATTGAGCCCACAGTGGTATTCTTTGCAACACAACAACTCACTAACCTTGTATACGCATGGAAAATAACATTTAGAAGCTGAGCCATAAAAATCTCTCATTTTCTTGTAAATGCTTACCCCCACCATTATTTGATGCAAACTGGCATTCACGAAAGGCGCTCAAGTAAACATCAATATTAAGGGGGTGCCATAGTGCCCCAGCTGTGCCATATAGTACAGGCAATCAAACAATCGGCTGGCCAAATACTACCAAATCTCAGTTTTTTTCTCAGCTGCAAGCAAAATAGTACATAATCTCTGCTGTTTATCCAGTCATAGACTAAACAGTAGAGATGATGTACATTTTGACCATGAGCTGGATAAATAGTGTGAAAGAGGTCTTTAGTTGACCAGCCATAAAGAAAAATGGGACTCCAGGCAATGGTAGTGTGGTGGTCATCTTGTAATCGGCATGCAATAATTGTGTGAAGCATTTGAAAGTAAGTGCCTATACACATATACAATAGTTTATAGAAAGTTAGATGGATGAATTAAGGTAAGCTGTTTACAGATAAAAAAATTCATTACATTATTTTAAATTAAAACATATGTTGTTTTATCATTCAAATAAGACGTATAAATCAAACAGAAGCTTCAGTATTTGGAAGACAGATATTTTGCCCTTCAGCCATAGGTAATAATTGTTTGGGGCACTATGGTTTGGGAGACCTGAAGGAGGTAAATTGAGTGAAACACTATATTGGGGCTTCTATGGAATGGGGAAGTGAAATCAGGAGGCAGGTAAGAAATGCATATGTGTAATTCGCAGAAGTTTACTCTACTGCCTGTGAATAAGCAAACTCTTTAATCCTATTTACCTAGTAGAGTAGGTTTGTGGCATGGATGCTCATTGGCCCCATGTCATGAGTGGCCCCTTTAGCCATTCTAACATTTTAGTCACCTGCACTTTGCATCTTGGGGATGGTAGTTATGATTTTTTACATGTTAAGCAGTGTTTAAGGGGGCAAGATCCTTTTTCTACCGGGCCTACATTTTTGTACTTGACAGAGGTGTCTCAGCAAAAGAAATCTGGAAGCCAAAACAATAATAATCTGTGTGATAGGTTTGGAGGCTGTAGCTTACTAAAGTAATTGCGGAGGAGGCACTGGGAAAGGGAGTAGTGGGATGTAGAGGATGAAAAGTTGCAGCATATGGCCAAGGGGTGGACCACAAGGAGAACTAGGATGACCAGAGCCATGAGCACCAGTACAAGAAGAACAAGGTGTAGGAAAACCTAATCTGGGTTATTAAGGATGATAAACTCTACATCCAGTGGAACCAGGATCAGAAGGTTAAAACATGTCAGACTCAGGGGGATCCAAAACCAGGGTGACCAGAACTACATGACCCACAACATAGGAACCAGAAGACCAATGCTAGAGGGATGAGGAAGACCAAACTCAATAGGACTGTTAATAGGAGAACCATGATAGAGGGGCCCATGGTGAGATGGACACAAACACGGTAAGGCAAACCAGGAGACCAGAAGGACTATTAGGAGTAGGATGGGGCAGGAGGATTGAGGATTATGAGAGCTAGGGAACCCAAGGCAACTGGAAGTAGCATCAGAAGACCCAATGCATGAGAGCTAGACAATGGTGTACCAGAACTGAGACCAGGACGCCATGAACCAAGGTAACCAGGATCTGAAGAATTAAGAGCAGGAAAATGAGGAGACTAGATAAACCAGGGAATTAGGCGCCAGGAGGACTGATGGATGAGAATTAAGGTGGGGAGGATGAAAATGTCGAGGACCAGGAGCCTGTGAAATAGGAGACCCAAAATCCAAACACCTAGGGGCAGGAATACATGGGTATATCAAACAGTCAAACCAGGACCAGAAGGTACAATGCCAGCAAGTTTTTAGACTAGCATTAACAGGAGAATAAGGAACATCGGAATTAGGAAAGCTCAGGTTGATCTGTGACCGGACAAGGCATTGCAGAGCCATGTGGATAAGGAGCAGGAGGATAAGACCCAGGCGGATCAGAACCAGATTGAAAAGGACTAAGAAGGTCTGGATCTGAAGGGCAATGGTCTGTATGGTCAGGATACTAGGATAGGCAGTATAGGGATTAGGAAGAACAAGGAGGGCTAGTTCCAAAGGCACATAAAAAGACCAGGGCAAGAGAACTAGGTGCACTAAAAGGACCATATATTCAGGAGGACAGGAAACCAGGCTAAGAGGGTCATGAAGATAAGGACTTAGGGGTCGGCTGGGCTCAGATTACCAAGTGGGGCAGAGCAATCACTACAATTAGAAGGGTGAGGGGGATCTGAGGTAAAATGGCCATCCAGCAGCTAAAAGACCAAGTAGAAAGGACAGCAGTGGGCAAGAGGATCAGGACTAAAAAGATCAAGTTTAGGAGGACCTGAACAAGGAAAACCTGGATCAACAAGATCTGGATCAATGGTTTCAGTGCCAATAGGACTACCTGGACAAGGAACATATCCAGGAGAACAAGGACACACCAGTCCTGTAGTACAACAACTAAGAGTGCCAGGCATGGGAAGCAAGATGGACCAGGACCTGTGGTACCATGGCAAGGAGGTTGACAGTGAGGAGAACCAGAACATGGTGACTAGGAGCAAGAGGACCATGAAGGAAAAGGGCCAGGTGGGTGGGCCAGGACAAGTGGAACCAGGAAGGGCCAAAAGGCAAAGTTTATGAAAGCATGCACAATAGGACGAGGACCAAGGAGAGCAAGACTAAGATAGCAGGTCGGTCAGATCCCGGAGAACTAGCTCCAGGGGAACACAAACTATAATCAACAGGACCAAGCAGATCAGGGACAATGGGCACAGAATCTAAAGAAGGACAAGTACTACAAAAAACAAGAATAGCATGACCTTGGCCCGGAGTGCCAGGTAGCTGGGACCAGGGACACAGGCAGCCAGAGCCAGACGTAAACATTCTAAGCGGACTGGAAATAAAGGAATAAGTGGACCAGGAATACAAGCAAAGAGGCTCAGAACCTTGAGCACCATGCCCAGGAGGACTATGTTGAGGAGGATCAGGACCAGGATGATCACAGCCTGAAGGTACAGGACACAGGGCTAGGAAAAGGTGACTAGGAAGATGAGCAACAGGATGGCCAGGCCCCGGAGGATTAGAGAAAGGAGGACCATTATGAGTTTGGGTAACAGCACAAGGACAAGCAGCAGGAATACCAGGAATAGATCCAGGTAGACAAGATGTAGGCCAACATGGCGGGGGCCATAATAAGGAAGGAAGACAAGGGGGTCAGTACCAAGAATACTAGTATGACAAGGGCCAGGACCAGAGCAAGGAGGATTAAAAGGATCAGCACCAATAGGACCAGGAATAAGCCTAGGAGTACCAAGGGAACCATGACCATCAGACCAGGGCCCTGAGTAAGCACTGGAGCAGAAAGGCCAGGACCTGGGGGTAGTAGGACCTGGGGGTAGCAGAACCAGGCTGAGAAAGATCAGGAGGAACAGAACAGCCAGGGCCAGGTAGACTAAGGGGATTGGACCTGGATGGTCAGGAGGACCAGGCCCATAATGACGAGACTCAGAAGGAGCTAAACAAAGAGAATCCGGGCCAAGATGCACACGACCATTCGGTGCTGTGCCTGAAGGACTACGAGGACAATGCACAGGGTCTGGAGGACAAGGATGATCTAAAGCAGGAAGACAAGAGCTGAGAGAGCAAGTTCAGAAGAGACCAGGTAGACTGAGGGGGCCAGCAAGACAGGGAACTGATGACTGAAAATAAAGTGAGATGGGTGAGAAATATCAAAAGGACCAGGTTAAACAGACATGGGTCAATAGGATAAGAAAAGAAAAGAAAGAGCCAGGAGAGGTTGGACTGCATAGACTGGGATGGCCAGAAGGGCCAGAAGCAAGAGAAGTAGGAATACAATGACTGAAACAAGGAGAAATAAATACATCAAATCTAGTGGGCAGAAAACCAGGATGAGAACACGGACAGTGAGAACCAGGAATAGGAAGACCATTGCTAGGGAAACCAGACTGAGAGTGAGGAGGACTAAGAGGCGATGGCCAGGCAACCAGAGCCAACAGAACAAGAGCTAAGAGTTCTAGAGTAATGAGGACCAGTGGCACAACAACCAAGGGTTAAGGGAAGCTAAATTCCCAGAGGGCCCGAGTATCAGGACCTGACATACCAGGACAAGCAGGACCAGGATGATGAGGAAAGGATGACCAGGAAAGGAAGGCCAGGATAACATACCAAAGGTGATGATGCCCAGGCTGGGTGGCTAAAAATAGGATGACCTGAACCAAGCAGATCAGGATAAAGTGGACAAGTTAATCCAAGATGCCACCAAGCAGGAGTAAAAGGGCCAAGAGTATCATGACATGTTGGAGGTCCAGGTTTGCAAGGATCAGGAGAACCAGGGCAGTCAGGGCCACAAGGGCCAATAGGCCCAGTCCACGAGGACCTGATAATGAACACCTGGACCAGTGAAGGCAGTATCAGGTGGATCACAACGACAAGGACCAGGGCAAGGAATCATAATGACACAAACCAAGAAAGAATACAGGGTGAGAATCAGGATACCCAGGGACAGCTAATACAGCAAAAGGCAGCCGCAGGGCCAGGAAGACGAGGGTCAGGAAGAACAGAAACCAGAACCACCTGATTCAGGAAACCAGGGTGACCAGAACTAGTGATACCAAGGACAGGATGAGGATCAGAAGTACCAAAAACACCCAGAAAAAGCAGACTTGAAACAGGACTAGGAGGAGGACAAATGCCTTGAGGCACAGAAGGACCTGCAAGGAAGAAGAACAGGAGCAAGAGGACACCTATGTGAGTCTAGGCCACATGTAATAGGATTTTCCATTTGGAAATGGATCTTATTCATACTTCCTATAATGCCAACCCCTAGAAACCCCCACCTCTTACGCCCACATATAGCACTGATAAGTATTTGTTGAAAAATCAGAGCATGCAAAGAGATTGAAAAGTAGGAACTGTTACGCACTGACCTCTGAGTGTAGATGGCGAGATCTGATGCTGGCAGAGTAGTTGAAGGGTGGCTCTGAGGGCATAGGGACTGAAACTTGGCAGTTTAAAGGTGGATGGACAAAAATAGAAATATTGTCTGTGAAGGACGGCAGAGAGGGTTTGAGAAACTCAGATGGCTAAAAAAGGGGTCAAGGAGATATGGCAATCTGCAAAGGGGAGCTCAAGATCATAAGAATGCTCTGAGGAGCAGAAGTGAGGGAGGTGGTGGTTCTAGATAGACAGTCTCAGATGGCCTAAAGAGGGATTCTGTGTGACCCCCTGATCTGTGTGCTGATATTTCATGTGTGTGTATGTGAGGTGAGTATGTAGCAAGGGACATATTTACTAACATGGTGTGCAACACAAGGCAGCAAGCAACTTGCTGTGCTGCATTGTGTAACAGGCAAAGAACAGAAATGCACCATATCTACAAGATATGATCTATTTCTGCTCTCTCCCTGCACTGACACCCTGTGTGCTGCCTAACGCCTACACAGGCACCCTTGTGCCATAGTGCAATTATTCCTGCATTACGGGTAGAATTGTTTTTGTTCAGGAATGAGCACATTTTTGCTCAAATACATTCCATGAGGCTTTTTTCTCCTTGGATGCATGCTGCAGAATGCAGCACACATTCAAAGATGAATTAACAAGAAGCAATGCAGATATTTCTCCCTGTTGCCCCTTATTTAGGAAGGGGTACCATTTTACTCACCTTAGTAAGTCTAGGTTTGCATCAAAGTCCAGACTGGATACATGAGAAAGCCCGTGCACCACCCATGGAATGCATTTTCAGCACAGGATAGTATAATACATGATGTGATGGACAGTAGTTACAGCTTTCCTACACAGTGGGAATGTATTGCCTGCATTATGTGGATACAGCATGCCAACTCAGAACTAAAGTGAGAGAGAATAGAGAAAAGGCTAACAAAAAAGTATTATATTACGTCCTTTTTAGCAAAAGGTTCCTGATTAGTTATTCCTGAGTGACAACATAGGTTGGATGGTAGAAGTAAGGGGTAGGTCATAGGTTTTTATTGTTATATGTGTCAACATTTCTAAACAAGACTACTCTTTTGTCTATGCCTGACGACTACTCAGAAACGCTGATGACAGCCATGTGCTGTGATCCCATGCTTCATTTTGTACTTGATTTGGATATCTCAGCTTGGAGTCAACACTATTGCTGATGACATGAGAGCCATCACCTAGCACAAAGGCTGTGTTTGAAGCACAGCTAGAAAGCAATAATTGAAAGAGAATTACCCCAAACAATTCTAAAACCTCAATAGTGAATCCACATCTGGAAATTGTACTGAAATGACACTGTGAAATGATCGATCAGTAGGTGGAAACAAAAGGGCTCTGTTTATTCAGTGTCTTTTTTTAAATAATATTTGTAATTTAGTCAATGAATAAACCTCTCTGTGAGTTTATTTTCTTCTGTATCTTTGATGCCTTTATGTCTTTCTCTGTTTTAATGGGAACATTCACTCTTATTCCAGTGACATTCAGTTCAAATTGATTATGGTCCCGTTCCTTTGTTGCAGTTTCTCAGCAGAATACATCCTCTCATGCCAGCGGACAACTTTAAACTTGGAAGGCGGAGGTGCCTCAGGATGTCAGAGGTATTCTGCTCTGCCATTCTGACAGAGTTAGCTCCGTACTTGAAATCAGGCCCATAGCTTTTCATTCTTATGTCATAAGATTGGTATCTATTGTACTGTCTTGGTCACTTCATGAGGGGCCCTAAGCAATTGTTTCAATTTTGATAGAATCACTCTAAATGAAGAGCTGGCTTTATGTTACTGGGCTACAGCATTCCCATTTCTGGTTTTTGCTTTTGTAAATCATTGGTTTCAGTTTTTTTAGGGCGTGATTACAAACAGGGCCGCTGGCCGCCCGCCATATCACAAGTATTTTTGTAGTCTGTGGGGTGGTCCTTTGGCGTTCCCACAGTGGTGCCTTTCAAAATAGCACTGTAATGGGACAATGTAATGGGACCTTTAAAGCCCGGTCCTGCATGGCATGACCTGTCAAGTCCATGCTATGCAGCAAAGGGTGTCCAAGTACACAGGGGAGCATACCATGTGCCCTCCTGCATACTTTCCATGGGCCTAAGGCAACAGGGGCCCTGTTGGGCTCCCTTTGTTTTCACCACCAGCATTTTCATGGCGGGTTCACTGCCATGAAACTGCTAGAGATGAGGAAACCTGTAACATGCTTGCACCACCAAGCATATTACGGACTCAAGACCACTGCACCCACTTGGAATTGTGGTTCCCCAGTGTTTACAGTGGTCTCACAACAGTCCAACCGTATACGTAATACTGCAGTCAGACCACTGGTGCTGCGGTCCTCGACCACCAACCCACCTCCAACATATGTTTGGCGGTCCCATGGACCACCGAAATCGTAATCAAGCTGTTAGTCTAATTTACTTGAAATGAACCAGAATTAATATTTCCAGAGCATACTGATTAGCTGCACAAAAAGGATATTCTTCGTACACATAGTCTTTTGATAATCCATTATCTGGTCCTTGTACATTCCCATCACTTTGTGAGTAAGAGCAAGTATATAGCTATAGTAGATTAAAAGCTTTAACTGGTCTTGCAAAGGTTCTAACCAGCTTCATCATTTGTCACATCTACAGGCAAATTTAAAGGAGAAGCATTTATATCGCATGAGACAGCCCCATAAACAGCCTTCCAACTTGTGATGACTTGACATCTGGAGTGGAATTCTGTGTCATGTCTGTCAAAATAAAATGGAAACATTCAAACATTGGGACCTTTGAATGTATAGGTTAATGCCTGCATCCAAGCCAGTTTTAGCACAACGGGTAACATGTCGCAAAATCACAAAGTTTTCAACCATGAAATTACCTATTATTGTGTAACAAAACCTTTTGTATGATTTGGATTTTTTTTATACTGGTTAAAGGACTTTTGTAATTGTTTCTGAATTGCAAATATGACCTCAGTCCATGTAACTGGGTAATTGTGATGAAGCATGTGTCAAAGTAGAGCTTTGAACCCCATTGGAGATGGAACACCAGATGATTCTGGTCATCAATACTGCTGCAAAGTGTTGAGGTCTTCTGAATTGGGTACACACCGCTGATACTCACAGAGTCTCATGTACCCTTGATGATACAATAGCACCTGTTCCTGATGTGCCAGTGGTTCCAGTGAGACAAACAGTGCAGGTCAGTCAAGCTGTTGGGGAACGAACGGCAAGCAGCTGGGACTGCACTCAATTGGCCTAGGGGGGTCTAGGAGAGTCAACTATTGTTGACATTGAAGGGTTCCAGTCAGTCGAGTTGATTAAGAGAGATCCAGGTCCTAATGAAGGGGTTAGTGCAGCAAGAAAGTGAATGTACCCGGAAACCGATGGCCCAAAAGTGGTGAGATGGTGAGATACTGAGAAACTGCCTTATGAAGGACAAGTACCACAAACCATTCCTAAAAGCTGCGAGCAGTTTGATCAGAGTGACTGTGATAATGAGCGAACAGAGCGAGAGAAAGAGTAGCCAGCCAAAAGCACTCCTCTCCTGAACTGGCTTATCTGGCAGCAAATGAATGGGAACGAGAATTCTTTACTTTTTGTTTTAACAATACGAGTCCACCTGAACCTCCTTGAAACAAACTTTGTTTTGGATTTAAATTTCAATGTTGGGGTACTATTTGAAAACTGACAAAATGTATCCTAGAGTCTTTTGTGTTATTGCCTTGATATTAGCTGTATTGCTTATTTTTTCATATTTGCCACATTATGTACCCATAGTAGATTCTAAGCTTACAACTTATTTCAAAACTTACAAAACTAATGGCACTGAGTCTATTTTTTTTAATGATAACACTTCACATTTTGATTTTCCCAAAACTGATCATTCACTAAATGTCTACACTAGTTTATTAAATGAGCACATTGACACAATGGATGCTAGTGATTGCTAAGTATTGTCGCAGGGATTCTGCTCCTACACAGAACTGTGAATAGAGACTTGGAACCTCAGTGAATTAGGGTGCGCCAAAACTCACCTTGGTATTCAAAATCCCCTACCAGAATAGCAATCAGTGTCTCATTGGTTCTTACACACCCCCAATGTTTAGACAACCCAGAACATGAACTTAGAACACCTCAGGTCAAGTGGAACACACGAACACTCTTTCGTTATACTAACATACTGTGAGAAGTTGGCCTGATATATGATGTCTCCAATTCTGGGGGCACCTTGTATCAGTCCAAACAATCCCTTATGGTGGTGGTTGTAAGTCAACTTTATAGACAAGCTATCCTAGGGGTAGCATGGACTAAGGAGCCTTCAGGCTAAACTCAAGAGGGCATGTGAAGCCAGCTGTTTTACCAAATGCAATCCTGTAATATCAAATGAAAGGACACCACACAAGTTATATATTATAAAAATATATGTATTTATTCTCAGAATAATCCCCTGTACTCTTTATGAGTATAGAAGCTCAAGCGTTTAAACAAAAGCACAGTAAAACATATGAAAGTTTCTCAATTTGGATGAGGCCAGGGGCCACTCAAACCAAATACTAAATAAGTGGTATAAGTATCACTAATCGAACAGTGGTCAGGCCTAGGGCTTGGGAATCGCCTGGACTAATCGGGACTAGCAGTGATGAAGTCCGGAAAAGCCAGCGGGATTCGGGTGCAGCGCTAAAAGCACACGCATGCACCAATGCAAAGTCAATGGTGCGTAAAAGTTATCGAGTTACTGTTTTAGGAGTCTTCCGACTGGATTAGAAGTACAAAACTTTAGTCTTAGACACTAGAGGTGTATACCACTACAGGAGCACCGGCCTTCAAGAGTTACCTCACCCACAGGAATCGGGTGCACAGGTGCAAAGTTGTGTCGGCTTTCGTCGTGTAGATCTATGGAGCCTGGAGATGAAGATGCTGCAGGCCGCCAGAAGAGAAGTGTCCGGTGTGATCCAAGGGTGGATCGAAGCTGTAGAGTACCTGAAAGCAGAGGGGACAGAGTCTGGATCACTCAGCAGTGACCAGGGTGGAACCAGGAAGGAACCAGGCAATGTCGGGCGCAATCAGGTGGTTGTCGAGAAGCTTGTCTCGGCTGCCAGGTGGACTCTGGGGCACCGAGGATGTTGAGGAGTGGATCACAAGCTGTCCCACAAAGGCTCTCGCTGTCGGCGGTGTCGGCCTACAGACTGAAGCAAACAAACCTTGGCAAGCGCAACCCATGCAGGATTCAAAGATCGCTTTTTACTCGGACCAGCAAGGTCAGAGCGGGTGCTCCTTTTCAGGGGAGCGAGGGCCAGACCGGAGTAACTAGACAGGCAGAGCAAATTTAAAGGTTCATCGGTACTGGGGTCGCTAGCCAATGGGCAAGCGACCGGACCAATGCGTCAAGCAGAAAGATGCAGAAGGGCCCCATGCAGCACTCGGTGAGGGTGGAGGGGTGAGCTTTGGTGCAAAAGCTGCTCGGGGCTAAGGCTTCTCAAACCCCAATGCACAGCATCGAGGAAGCTTTGGGAGCTGCACGGTCAGCACTTCTTCATTTTTCCAAGATGGCCTGTCCCCAGCCTTCAGGTCACCTCCACGGGTCTCAGACTTGCTGGGACTGTGAATCGAGCTGTTGGAAGGCAGGAACGCTGGGTCTTGTTGATCTCTGTTGCTCGAGTTCTGGCGGGAACTGCAGCAAAGCAAATGGTGAGACACTGGATGGTGCCTGTTTGCACAGGGTGGTCAATCCTTGACCACAAGGGAGATTCTTCAGTCTTCCACATCGAGTGGGATGTCGAAGGGTCCAGAGTTTTGTTTCATAAGTTTCAGTCAGGATAATCTGATGTGCATCTGCACAGCTCCTACCTTTATTCCAAATCAAGGGGCTGGATTGCCTGCTAGGTCCCTCCTATGGGTGGGACCCAGGAAGGGGGTGGTTACACCCCTTTCCCTTTGTGCATTTTCGCGCCAGAGCTGGGACTGGAGGGTCCCAGCACCGGTTTGAACTAGACTATGCATGAGAAACCTTGTGCTCCCCAGGCAGTGTCTAGTTTCATTCAACCCTCCCTGCTACAATCCACTATCTCCTGTCTGGGGTGGTGTGACACCTCCCTGTGACAGGATATCTATTGTCCAGGCCTCCCCTGCCAGAGTTTTGGTCAGCAGCAGGAGGCCAGACTCGTGTCTGTGGCAGCAGCATCCATTTTGTGATGCTGGGGCTTTGGTTCGATTTAACCACGTTTAATCAAAGTAACATATCTTCTCCCTCTAGAAGGGTGGAATGCTACCCCCGTCACCAGGACTGGCAAGGGGGTAGTATTCCAAAGCGTATGACACCTTACATGAAATGTTTTGATAAAGCCAAACCAAAGTTAGCAAGTAACCGCAAGGATTATAATGCACTTAGAGAGTATATGGTATGGCAATATCCTGGAACAGCTAAGGGAGTTGGTCCCGACAGCTGCAGACAGGCTCCGCTCATGCTAGAGCATCATCCCGCATAAAACCAAGCACTCTGCCTCCAGGTTTTTGTTAAGGCCTGCCATAGGAGTGACTTATAGGTATATATATGTCCAGATATAGGTTTAGATATAGATATACTATATCTAAGCAAGGGGTGATTACACGACCTTGCCACAGCTGAGTGATAAGCCAGTTGTGTCAGTTTGGATAGCCAGCCAGGGGTGACAAAAGATATGCTGCAGCCCCTGGTAGGCCTTGGATGCACCTATGCCCTTTGCACCTATAGTGCACTGTACAGGGGCTGATAAGATGACCCAAGCCAATTTAGTTATGCACCTAGGGTACATGGAGTCCATTTTAAAGAGAGAGCAGATAGCCTCGGACCCTGATTAGCAGGATCCCAGGCCAATTAAGTCGAAAACCAGCTAAACACAAGGCAAAAAATCTGGGGTAACCATAGTCAGGTATCCACTTTCCTACACATACTAATCCAGAACGAGGAGTAAATGAGGACAAGTGCGAGTTTGAAGTATTTATTTCTAATGCAGTGTTCTAAAGCACAGTATTTTGGCTAATACAAGCAAACATATTATAAGCAACAAGGTTATCAGCAAAGTTACTAGTCCATAAATTACAAAGGGTGAAAGCATGTTAAAATGCTAAAGGGAAAAGGTCTAAATAGAACCTCAGTCTTAGCCTCCCTTTCTAGTATATTATATTATATTATAGATGGTCTCTTTGGGTTTTAGAAGGGCAGCCCCATACCTCTGGTCTTAGTAGAAAGGGATCACATCATCTTCTACACCAACTCTCTGCATGCGGATATTCGTCAAGTGTGTGCATGCTCTGCGCAGTGCATTATTAAACATGCCAAAAGCCAGAGTTTGCCCACAGCTGCCTATGTGTTATGTCCAAGACGTGCGCTGATCAGACCGAACAACAACCACTGTGTTGCAATAACCTTGAAGACCTCGGCACTCACTGTTCAGACATAGCTTACCAAGCAAAGCAGATACTATAGGAAAACATATTATTCTCGTGTGAAGCAAAATATTCTACTAGGCTCAAAGCATTAATAACAATATGTGCCGTGTGCAAAAGCAGCAGAGAGGTAAAATGGTGTTTAAACTTCAAACAAGCTCATACTAACTTAACACAGTGTGAAGGCAAAACCTATCTACATGACAGTATGTATGTAATTACTTGCATCAGTTGCTGAAGGTGTTACCTACCATAGTTTACCACTAACATATGGAATTTCTTGGGGTTTATTAACTAGTTTGTTTTATGGTATTGATCGTTTGCATTATTATTATTCAAATGAAGATCTGATCTTTTCTGAACTCCCTGTACAATAACACTTACATCCACATTTGGAATTTACTGATAGAAGAACATAAAATAATAGAAGGAATGGCTATATTAGCTTTAAACTGGCAACATAAAGGATAGATTTCTATACACGGAAAGAGGTCAGATATGAACACAAAATTTGTAGGTTTTACTGAATGTGAACATACATTTGATGTTTATGAGTTCTGGTGAAGATATTTAGAAGGGGTCAAACCTGTCTATCCTGGAGTGTATTATATTTGTGGAAAGAATTCTTTTTATAGATTGCCGAAAGGATGGTATGGTAGTTGACTTGACTTGATAAACATTATTCGAACTGATTTAGAATCACTGATCATAAAAGTATACATAAAAATAGTAAATCCTCTTCCTTAATGCAATCCACCAGTGGGTAAAAATAAGTAATAAAGTGTCCAAGAAGTGGCGGCTCGCAGAGGAAATGCTGTGCGGCAGTGGGGTATGGTGGGGCATAGTATTAGAGTTAGAAATACAACAGCAAGGAGTAAAATAAGTAAATAAAGGAATAAAACAATTTACTTAGCGCTCGCTGCTTCGCCAATTCGGTGGCGCAGTGAGAGCAAGGCAAGTAGTTTTATTTATTTATTTACTTACTTTACTCCATGCCGTCGTATATCCAACTCCACTACCCCCCACCCTGCACGCCCCACCCCACCACCCCACAAGATTTTCTCTGCGAACCATCACTGGGTCCAAGTAAGATACAACACATGCCTCATTAGTAAGTTGATTATAAGATAGCTGAAAATGAAATAAAAATGAAAAGCCTTGCCTCAGATCATATTACAAGTCATTAAAAAATGTATTAATACCTGTACAAATCCTGGTATGGTAGTTGTAAAGTGGGAATTGTTTTTCCAAAAATATATTATGTGAAACAAATTGAAGGAGAATTAAAAGAGCAGAATAGCTGAATAAACAGAGGGGTCCAAGAAGTGGTGGCTCGCAGAGGAAATGCTGTGCGGTAGTGGGGTAGGGTGGGGCATAGTAGTGGAGTTAGAAACACAACAAGGAGTAAAATAAGTAAATAAAGGAATAAAACAAATTGCTTAGCGCTCACTGCTTTGCCAATTCGGTGGTGCAGCGAGAGCAAGGCAAGTAGTTTTATTGATTTATTTACTTACTTCACTCCATGCCGTCGTATATCCATCTCCACTACCCCCCACCCTGCCCGCCACACCCCACCACCCCACAACATTTTCTCTGCGAGCCATCACTGGGTCCAAGTAAGATGCAACACATGCCTCATTAGTAAGTTGATTATAAGATAGCTGAAAATGAAATAAAAATGAAAAGCCTTCCCTCAGATCATACTACAAGTCATTAAAAAATGTATTAATACCTGTACAAATCCTGGTAAGGTAGTTGTAATGTGGGAATTGTTTTTCCAAAAATATATTATGTGTAACAAATTGAAGGAGAATTAAAAGAGCAGAATAGCAGAATAAACAGAGGGGTGAGTCAAAATATGATGGTGAGTGATATTTTAAGAGCTCTAATACCTTCTGTAGGAATAGCATTAAACTCAAATAAAATTACAACACATTCTACTATAGTTGTTCTCTTAGCTACCAGTACGGCTGGAGAATTTTGTGTTGTAGATATTGAAATGGTTTCAATAAGATTGATGGAGATGCAAAATTGACTTGCCCTGGACATCCTGCTTGCAAAGGAGGGCGGAAACTGGTGGTTGTTAAAAATTCAACAATGTTGCACATACATGCAGGATAGGAGCACAGATTTGGAAAACTACTTTAAAACATTACTGACTAGAAAAGTGTTCAAATCTGATAGTGCTGCAGAAATCATAGGAAAAGGATTGCCAACTGCTAGCAACTGGTTGGGTAATTTAGGTAATGGACTAATGATTTCTATCTTGAAACAATTAGTGGCGATCTCTTTGTGCATAATGCTGATTATATTATCTATCAAATTCGGTAGTTATAAAAAGAATACACATGGAGTGAAGAGGACAAGGTTTGATCTTAAACTAGAGGATGAGCAATCTTAATACTTTGATGGAATGAAAATTGTGCAGTAGTCCAGAAGAAAAAGGCTTAAGGCAACAAAACTGTAATTTGTGATCATCTGATGTGGGATAAAGTGTGATGGATTGATTCGTCATCAGAGGAGGGCGGGATGCAGTGTACAAGCTGATCATTCGTTACACAACTTAAAAACTGATTCTGAAACTGAAACTCTAATGTGCACTTTGCACACGTTTAGATAAATAACATTGAAACTGAGAAAAGCTGAAGTGCCAGCACCATAAACATGTGCTTGGATTTATAGAAAAGAAGAACTTTGAGAATAATTAATTAAACATGTTTATTAACTGATTACCTTGTTACTTTCAAAGAGGTTATGACGGATTATTGATGGAAAATGTTCTATGATGCACATTTACACAAATTATTAATATGAAGCAGTATATCTATGTAACAAATGAGTCTTACACACAATTGTACAAATATTAATGATGAAACTTACATCGATATTGCTGTCATTGTAATGTTCTATAGCAAATGAAAAACTGATGCAAATGAAAATTGTTACATTGTATATGATTGAAACTTTCAGCATACATTCTTGATATTATTAGAGACTTAGATGTCCTAAAACAATCCTATTTTAATAATTTTTAAGAATAGATTGCAGGTATTCACTTTCAAAAATGTGGTTGTCAGTCATAATTAGAGTTGAACATTTCTATGCAATAATGACTGGCAGCGTTACAGTTATTTCACTATATGATATGAATGATTGATTTCATTATTCTTGAACTTGATTGAGAGTTTATTTAATTAAATAGGAAATGCCAGATTTAGACAGCATTGCATTGCCTCTTTCTTTAGGCTGCATTTTTCATAGCCTGGTAATGGGCTCTATTTATGTTTCCTCAAGTGTTGCTTTATCTGTCCTTTTTACGTACCATTCTTAAATTAATTGACACTTCTGAGTCAATTAATTTGTGAGTAAATTTATGGGAACTTGATACTTCACCCTAATACATAAAGAGCAACAAAGTTTATAGGTGATTTGTCAACTACACTGTGAGTATGGAATGGACAGCTGTTTGTCAAGAGCAACATTAGAAAATATGCTAGAGTTCTAATTTTGTACCTCGTGGGTGGAAGAATGGGCAAATGATGATCACCACACCAGCATCCTAGACAGCCTGATGAGGTCTTGAATTATGCCAAATATTGCAGAGATGAGATTTAAATGAAGCATAAGAAGTTGAAAGAAAAGCTAATGATTGCATACATAAAAGCTGTGAAGAAAGGTCAGAATCAGCAAGGCTTTGAAAACACTGTTCTGGTACAGGAATTATATGAACATGTTTCAATGATGCAAGGTGTTAATGGTTTTCAACAGCAGAATTTTCAATCACGGGGTAGAGGTCATGGTGTCCCACTACATTCTAGAATGTGTGTTGATGTGTCAGCTTTGAAAGAAACAAATTCACATCACATTTCCAGAAGTTTTGGATATTGGAAACATACATGTAGGTTTAATGTGAATGACACTGGAAATCAGCTGCAGAATAGGGGGTATGCAGAGTCTCAGGGAAAAAACATAGGCCAGACTCAACAGACACAAAGACAGAGAGTCCAATTCCTAATATATTCCAATCAATGCAGATACCACAAGCTTTGATACCTCAATTGAAGTTTCAGGTACAAAGAAACAATAGGAATCAATGTCAGCAAACAGAAATGCTTTCCTAAATCAAAATGCATCACAATAGTATTTGATATAGACAGACAATCAGGGCCCTTCAGCCTGAGGGTGCCTGGTGGGAGGGGAGGACTGCATGCTTTGTGCAGCCTTAGAAGTAGACCAGAGTGGTCCATATGTGGACGGTGAGGTAAATGGGAGTCATGTCTCATTCGTCGTTGACACTGGTGCTACCCTCTCTACTGTAAGAACATCAGAGGTTCCTAACCTACTCCTCTTGGGGGAAAGTATCCACGTTGTACGAGTTTCAAATAAAAGGTTGTCCACACCAATTTATGAAGCAGTTCCTGTTAAATTAGGGTCCTTTGAGGATCAACATCAATTTTTGGAGTGTGATTCAAGTCTGTTAATCTACTTGGAAGTGACTTATTGTGCAAGCTTAATTGTTCTATCTTTTGCATTCTAAAAGGTATTGGATTTCATACGAATGATGAAGATGTTGTTTTTAAACTAGCCCAACAGAGATCTGACATGAGGGGTGATTTGCCCATTGAATTGAGAGACACTTGTTTACCTAAAGTCTGGGACTTCACGGGTAAAAATATCTGACTAATCCAAGGTCTTGAACCAGTCCCTATCACTGTCAAACCAAATGCATATTTTCAGAGAAGTCCACAGTATAACATGACCCCAGATACTATTATTGGTATTAATACTTTGATCAACTCAATTATTGAGCAAGGGATCCTAAAGGATATAATGGGGAGTCCAAGTAACTCTCCATTATGGGCTTGAAAAGTCGGAATGGCAATTACTGTATTGTTCAGGATTTACGGAAACTGAATGCTATTGTTATCCCTTGTTGTTCGGTGGTACCGAATTCAGCTTTGATACTGTTTTAGATTCCATGCAACCCCAAATGGTTTTCAGTAATTGACTTGTGCCACACCTTTTTCTCAATTCCACTGCATGAGGATAGTCAGTTCCTTTTTGTAATCCATTTCAGCAATCATGTTTTGGCATGGTGCCGAGTCCCACAAGGGTATTCAGAAAACCCCTGAATATTTAATCAGATTCTCAAAAATAATCATGAGTCTCTGCTAATGCCAAGTCATTAGGTCCTAGTACATTATATTGACGACCTGCTGGTGACATCAAATACTAAGGAAGCTTGTAAGATTAATACTATTGCACTTTTAAATCATCTGGCTGAAAATGGATAGAGAGTATTCCAGACTAAGATGCAATTTTGCCAAACTGAAGCTCTGGACGTAGGATTCCACATTAAAAAAGGAAAAAGGAAAGTTTCACAAGAAAGAATCACTATGATTCTTAAAATGAGTCTTCCAACTACCCAAAGGAAAGTCTGCATGTTCCTAGGAATGGTGGGCTACTGTCAACAATGGATTCCAAAACTTTCCTAACAGCAAAACCTCTTCAGAAGTTGACACACTAAGATGTGTCTGATCTGGTACCTTGAGGTGACAGTTGTATGTCAGCCTTCACTGAGCTCCGAGAATGTCTTTGTAGAGCACCTGCATTGGGAATGCCTGATTATAACAAGTGCTTTGTGTCGTTCTGTAGTTAAAGGGAAGGATGCGCTCTTTCATTACTGAAACAAATACATGGAAGTAGTCGCAGGTTGATTGCCTATTTTTCAGTGACTCTTGACCCTGCGGCTGCAGATTTGCATCAATGTTTGAAATTAGCTTTATCTGCATGTGTGATTCTTGAACTGTGTGAAAACATAGGCGTGGTGTATTTGTGCTCCATTCAGTGGAAACATTTTTGACCTGTGCTTAGACACAGTATCTCACCAACAGTAGACTTACAAATTATGAGCAAATCCTTTTGGGCACAGGGAATGTAACCTTTAAAAGGTGCACAAATCTTAATCCATCCACTCTGATGCTCCTGCCTGTAAATTAAACTGTAACAAATGAAGTTGAACATGATTGCTTGGATGTTAATGAGTTATGCACAAAGCCCCAGCTTGATATACAGGATGAACCTTTGCCTGAATCAGAGCTTGTGCTGTTTGTTAATAGTTTTTGTTTGCGACACAATGAAGGCAATCTGAAAGCTGCCTGTGCCTTTTGTACAATTGCAGGAAGTGTTGAAGCATCATGGTTGCAAGGAGTGTATTCAGTGTAGGTTGCTGAATTGATTGTCTTGACACTGGCTTGCAGTGTTTCAGAACAACTGAGGGTGAACATCTTCACTGTTAGTAAGAATTTAGAGTCATACATGACTTCAGGAATTGTGGTCACATTGTGGGTTGATGGCTTCCTCCGAATCGCCTTTACGAAATTGAAAAATCATGAGGAACCTTTTGTGGTCTCTACAATTGCCTGAACAAATTGCAGTAGTTAAGTGTGTAGCTCATAGGCAAGGAAGTCACTAAATGACTGCTGGCAATAGATAAGCTGACAAGACTGCCCACTATTGTGCATTAAATGCCCATACATTTAATAGGAATTTGATCAACAAAACATCAGACGTCTCAAATTGTAACCTGTTGTTAACTCCTATAGACACCAAGGAATGAGGTTAAAAGATTACAAGAAATAGTGACAGAGGCCGAACAGCAAAGTTGGGTGTCAGCTGGATGCACCTAGAGGTAGGAAGAAGTTTGGGTTTATACTGATGCCAAACCTGTATTACCGGATAGTTTGTTACCACCTATGGCTAGACATTATCATGGTTATGCACATGTAGGAAGAGATGCAATGATGCACCTCTTTCGACAGGCGTGGGTAAATCCCAGATTCAGACTGATTGCTGAGAAATTGTACTACTGATATGTAATGTGTCAACAACAAAACATTGGAAGGAAAAGGCAAGTCAAAATGAGCCATGGAGATTGGGAGGTCCCTTTAACCGAATGCCCCTCTGCAACTGTTTAAGATATGTTTTGGTCATTGTTTCCATTTTCTCAAAATAGGCGGAAGCTTATTCAACAAAAAGAAATGACAGTCTCTCTGTAGCTAAATATTTGTTGAGTGAGTTAATTCCAAAGTTTAGATTTCTGACTTCTCTTGAGTGAACCTGAGAAACACATTTTAACAATGAGGTCCTGAAAATTCTATGTGCAGCATTATAAATTGAGAAGAAGCTTCATTGCAGGTATTGTTCAGATGTATCTGGACTAGTCAAGCAGATTAATGGCACATTAAAATCCAGATTCGCAAAGGTGTGTGCTTCAACATCTTTGAATTGGCCTTATGAATTGCCTCTTGTGTTGATGAGTCTGTGAAGTACACCAGACAGATGGACAGTATAGTCACCCCATGAAGTCATCATGGGCAGAGTGATGAGACAGCCAGCTGTTCCTTCAAACACTTTTGTCAATATTACAGATTACTTAATATTAGACTACTGCAAAGGTTTGACTGAAGTGGTGTGTTCTGTGTCTCACCAGGTCGGAGATGCTGTCATTGTGACTCAACAGGAGCAGTGCCAGGACCTCAGTCCATGTGACTGGGTAATGGTGAAGAAGCATGTGTGAAAGTAGTGCTTTGAACCCAATTGGAGATGGGCCACCAGATGATTCTGGTCATCAATACTGCTGCAAAGTGTTGAGGTCTTCTGAATTGGGTACACACCGCTGATACTCACATAGTCCCATTTCCACTTGATGATACAGTAGCACCTGTTCCTGAAGGGCCAGTGGTTCCAATGACACAGACAGAGCAGGTTAGTCAAGCTTTTGGGTAACAGCAAGCAGCTGGGACAGCACTCAATTGGCCTATGGGGGCTAGGGGAGTCAACTATTGTTGATATTGAAGGTTTCCAGTCAGTAGAGTTGACTATGAGGGATCCAAATCCTAATAAAGGGCTTAGTGGAGCAAAAAAGTGAGTTGTACCCAGAAACCGATGGCCCAGAAGTGATGCGATACTGAGAAACTGCCTGACCATGGTCAAGTACCACAAACCATTCCTGAAATTTCCGAGCAGTTTCATCAGAGTGACTGTGATAAGGAGCGAACATCTGTAAGGAGATCAAAGAGAGAAAGAGTACCCAGCCAAAAGCAGTCATCTCCTGAACTGACTTATCTGGCAGCGAATGAAAGGGAATGAGAATTCTCTACTTTTTGTTTCAACAATACGAGTCCACTTGAACCTCCTTGAAACAAACTTTATTTTGGATTTAAATGTCAATGTTGGTGTACTATTTGAAGAACTGACAAAATGTATCCTAGAGTCTTTTGTGTTATTGCCTTGATATGAGCTGTATCGCTTATTTTTTTCAAATTTGCCACATTATGTACCCATAAAAGATTGTAAGCTTACAACGTCTTTCAAAACTTACAAAACTAATGGCACTGAGTCTATTTTTTCGAATGATAACACTTTATATTTTGATTTTCCCAAAACTGATCATTCACTAAATATCTACATTAGTTTAATAAATGAGTACATTGGCACAATGGATGCTAGTGATTGCTAAGTATGTTTGTAATTACCTGCATCAGTTGCTGAAGGTGTTACCTACCATAGTTTACCACTAACATATGGAATTTCTTAGGGTGTATTAACTAGTTTGTTTTATGGCATTGATCGTTTGCATTATTATTATTCAAATGAAGATCTGATCTTTTCTGAACACCCTGTACAATAACACTTACATCCACATTTGGAATTTACTGATAGAAGAACATAAAATAGTAGAAGGAATGGCTATTAGCTTTAAACTGCCACCATAAAGGATAGCTTTCTATACACAGAAAGAGGTCAGATATGAACACAAAATGTGTAGGTTTTACTGAATGTGAACATGCATTTTATGTTCATGAGTCCTGGGGAAGATATTTAGAAGGGGTCAACCCTGTCTTTCCTGGAGTGTATTATATTTGTGGAAAGAATGCTTTTTATAGATTGCCGAAAGGATGGTATGGTAGTTGACTTGACTTGATAAACATTATTCGATCTGATTTAGAATCACAGATCATAAAAGTATACATAAAAATAGTAAATCCTCTTTTGTGATACAATCCAATGAAAATTAATTAAAACCAGTGGGTAAAAACGGGTGTTACAAAGCCCAGGTCACAGCAACTTTGTGATTAACAGAATAATAAAGTTCAATCTTTCACAAGGCCACTCTCTAGCACTTTTTGCAAAATACGCGATCAAGTGTCCAAGACGTTGCGGTTCGCAGAGAAAATGCTGTGCAGTAGTGAGGTGGGGTGGGCCAGGCCAGGGTTGGTGGGTAGTAATTGAGTCAGAAATACAACAGCAAGGAGTAAAATAAGTAAATAAAGGAATAAAATAATTTACGTAGCGCTCGCTGCTCGCCAATTCGGTGGTGCAACGAGCGCAAGGCAAGTAGATTTATTTATTTATTTACTTACTTTACTCCTTGCCGTTGTTTATCCAACTCCACTACCCCCCACCCTGCCCGCCCAACCCCCTCACAACATTCCCTCTGCGAGCCACCACTGGGTCCAAGTAAGATGCAACACATGCCTCCTTAGTAAATTGGTTATAAGATAGCAAAAAATGAAATAAAAATGAAAAGCCCTCCCTCAGATCATATAACAAGTCATTAAAAAATGTATTAATACCTGTTCAAATCCTGGTATGGTAGTTGTAATGTGGGAATTGTTTTTCCAAAAATATATTATGTGAAACAAATTGAAGGAGGATTAAAAGAGCAGAATAGCAGAATAAACAAAGTTGTGGGTCAAAATAAGGTAGTGAGAGATATTTCAAGAACGTTAATACCTTCTGTAGGAGTAGCATTAAACTCACATAAAATTACAAAACTTTCTACTATAGTTGTCCTCTTAGCTACCAGTACAGCTGGAGAATTTTGTGCTGTAGATATTGAAATGATTTAAATGAGATTGATTGTGATGCAAAATCAACTTGCCCTAGACATCCTGCTGGAAAAGGAGGGTGGAAACTGTTGGTTGTTAAAAATTCAACAATGTTGCACATACATACAGAATAAGAGCAGAGATTTGGAAAACTACATTAAAACATTACTGACTTTAAAAGGGTTAAAATCTGATAGTGCCTGGGAAATCATAGGAAAAGGATTGCCAACTGCTAGCAACTGGTTGGGTAATTTAGGTAATGGACTAATAATTTCTATCTTGAAACAATTATTGGCGATCTCTTTGTGCATAATGCAGATTATATTATCTATCAAATTATGTAGGTATAAAAATAATACACATGGAATGAAGAGGACAAGCTTTGATCTTAAACTAGAGGACGAGCAATCTAAATACTTTGATGGAGTGAAAATTGTGATCATCTGATGTCGAATAAAGTGTGATGGATTGAATCGTCATCAGAAATGGGCGGGATGCAGTGTAAAAGCTGATCATTCGTTACACGACAGAAAAACTGATTCTGAAACTGAAACTCTAATGTGCACTTTGCACATCTTTAGATAAATAACATTGAAACTGAGAAAAGCTGAAGTACCAGCACCATAAACGTGTGCTTGGGTTTATAGAAAAGAAGAATTTTGAGAATAACTAATTCAATATGTTTATTAACTGATTACCTTGTTACTTTACCAAAGACGTTATGAAAGATTATTGATGGAAAATGTTCTATGATGCACATTAACACAAAATATTAATATGAAGAAGTATATCTATGTAACAAATGAGTCTTACACACAAATGTACAAATATTAATGATGAAACTTACATCAATATTGCTGTCATTGTAATGTTCTATAGCAAATGAAAAACTGATGCAAATCAAAATTGTTAAATTGTATATGATTGAAACTTTCAGCATACATTCTTGATATTATTAGAGACTTAGATGTCCTAAAACAATCCTATTTAAATATTTTTTAAGAATAGATTGCAGCTATTCACTTTTTAAATTGTGGTAGTAGGTCATAATTAGAGTTGGACATTTCTATGCAATAATGACTGACAACGTTACAATTATTTCACTATATGATATGAATGATTGATTTCATTATTCTTGAACTTGATTGGGAGTTTATTTAATTATATAGGAAATGCCAGCTTTAGACTGCATTGCATTGCCTCTTTCTGTAGGCTGCATTATTTCAAATCCTGGTAATGGACTCTTGTTACGTTTCCTGAAGTGTTGCTTTATCTGTCCTTTTTACGTAACATTCGTAAATCAATTGACACTTTTTCGATACTTCCTTGTGAGTAAATTGATGGGAACTTGACCCTTCAACCTAATACATAAAGAGCAACAAAGTTTATAGGTGCTTTGTCAACTACCCTCTGAGTATGAAATGACCAGCTGTTTGTCAAGAGCAACATTAGAAAATATGCTAGAGTTCTAATTTTGTACCTGATGGGTGGAAGAATGGGCATCTGATGATCACCATCACCACACCAGCATCCTGCTCCTGCACCGCAAAAGCCATAATTAGACCACCTGTCTATTCTGACTGGAATTCAGATCGGGAGGTCTGGCGGTGGCTGTCCTACGGCGATGCCTGTTTAAAGGCTCATAGGAAAGCCATAACAGGCACCACAATGAGAACAACATTGCAGGTTACTGAAGGGCATGCACTGTCAAGTCCATGTGCTGCTGGAACTGGGAGTGCATGCAGACAGGGTGGCACACCATGTGCCCCCCTGCATGCATCCCCTGGCACGGTGGCAACAGGATGCCCTATTGGGTCCCCTATGTTTCGTCTCCATCTCACTTTTCATGGTGGGCCCCCAACCATGAAAACTGTGGCTGGGAGGAAACTCATAATATACTTGCCTGGGCCGCAGCAACCCTGCCAAGCATATTGAGGCCTCAAGACAGATTGTAGATTCCTGGCTGTTGTGGTGATGCCAATGAGATCCGACCATCGAAGTCGTAATGCGGTGGTTGGACCGCCGGTGTGGCAATGCCTACACTGCCACTATTGCTACAGCGGTCCGATGGACCGCAATTGTCATAATAAGGCCTTAAAAAGTTTCCATAGAAACCGACCTTACAATTATCTGATTTCTAATGCATGATAGAGAGTGTCATAGATCATTTTCAGAACATCAAGTTATTTTGCTCTTGTTCTGTGTAGACACAGTAGAGCTACGTGTATGCATGATCTTCGTGTTAGATTGAACTTGTTTAGGAGATCTGGTCTTCCAATTACAATATTCTATATCTATTGCATAGTTCTGAAAATAGTGTATTAAATTTGTTCACCAGTTTGTGTGTTGGCAACTATTTATTGGTCCACACTGGGTGGCCAACAGTTTGACAGAATGATTTCTCATCCCCCACTGCGATGAAGCAAGGTCCATTGGAGGGCCAATGCCTCTTTGGGTGAAGTATAGAATCTGAGTAAAGTGACAAAGTTACAAAGTCATTGTTGGGCTCAGAAATAAAAGAAACAAAATGAGAAGAAAGAAAAGAGAAAAAGTTTCCACGGCAACACCTTCCAAAATAATTTATTATCCAGCAATAAAGAGTTGAATGTCAAGTTGGCCACAGTTAACCACATGCGCGCTCGGGGTATTCTAGATCTATGCTGAGATTTTCAAAAACCCATGTTACATGACGAGCTGGGCTCGTCATCAGCGTGCGAGGAGGCTACACCATGACGAGCCCAGCTCGTCATGAGCCTGGAAGGGGTTAAAGGCAAAATTGTGGTGATCCAAATGAGGAAGAATGTGCTGGAAACAAATAAGGATCCAGTAACCTGGACCTCATCCACAGTCCTAATCAACTTTCACAATTTTAGGATATAACAGTTTCAGAACCTTGGAACACGAATATGCGATGTTACATCGAATGCCATTACAACGCGGTTGTTACAACGACCGCGTTGGTACATCGTATACCTTTACAACACAATTTGTTACAATGACTTGCTGTAGGGGGCGCTGGATGTTTGTAATAATATAATTTACTATTCCAACTCCAATGTGTGCAACAGTAGATAAGGTGTTTGATTTTAAATCCAACACCTCGTGTTCCCTACAGCAAGTTGTTGTAAAGACTTGCATTATAAAGGCATGCGATATAATAACTCTGATTTTCATGTATGAAATTTGGACTAGCACCTAGTCATCATTTCGCCATTATCCCTATGTTAAGGGGCATTGATGCGTGAAACAACTTCCCCTTTGTGTGAGTGACAGAATAATGCCCTCTTTAGGGGCTAGGCGTGTTTATATTCTAAAATTTTCCACAGAGACTAACGGTTCTTGCCTGTTCTGATATTTATCCATGCCAGCAAGGACACACACGTGAATGTATTCTTTGGCACAAACTATTGAAAGCTCACTTATCGTTTCACCAGTGGCTGAATGGCACTATTATCCCAAAAGCTTCCTCTCTTTCCTCACTTTACAAACACTAGAAACACTTAGTTGAAATACACTTAGCATTGCCTGAACAGACATTGTTGTGCAGTGCCTTTTAATACCAGTAGTCATCTACTAACCTCATTGGCTGGCTGAGGAATGGATGTGTCTTCCTGTCTTCTTTTCAATAGATAGTATGCCTTCTTGCTTAGCAACTTTTTCAAATAGACAATCTGCTTAATTGCTCGGGAAATGACTGTGCATCATGTGCAGAGATGTGAACATCATGTACACTGGCAGGAGGAGTCAGTCATTGTCTCAGTCAGTAAGAGTTATGTGGTTGACCAGACGGAGGCATGCTGCAGTGAGGAGGACAGCCACATGGGTGGAAGGTAGTTTCTGGAATGCCAGTGGGTTATATATTTACCTGATGAAAAGTAGGAGGATGAGAGTTTGTATGGTGAACTAGAAGGTGTGAGCTGGGTTGAGATTGTTTTAAACAAGGAAGATCACTTCAGGGCTTTCAACAGCACTTTCAGCCCAACATCACTATAGATTTAGGACAACAGCAGGTAAACAAGTGACTCTCACTTCATAGATGCTATATTGCCTGATTCACAAAGGTAAATGTACACCTTTCTGTGAGCTCACAAAGTTTTTTTTATTCACAAACTGTGAGTTTAGTTTTACTAATAGTAATGTTGTGACTGCAATAGGCCCGTAAGTTTACCTTTGTGAAACATGCCCCATGTTGTACTTTTCAATGATTGTGGGTGAACGCTCACAGTTGAGAGCTGGTCATTCTCTGCACCATTCTATTCACAGTTTTTTTTCTTCACAGAGCGAAACAGGACACTTTGACACAACACGCCCACTGTATTTCACAGAGTAGTACGCCTTCCATCTCTGGTCTCAGTCTGCTGAGATGCAGATGGTTTATCACAAGGTATTTTTTGGTCAACAGGTACCAGCGTTCCTTTCTGATATAATGTCTCACTAATGAAACTATCTTTAAGCTTGAATAAGAACATGTTATCACCCAATAACCTTTACACATATTCCTAGTGGTGTGAATGACAGCATCTACCACATGCATATCATGAATGCATATCATGGTTTATTTATTCTTGTAACATCAGTTGGACAAAAAGAGCCAAAGAAAACTTGTTATTGTATGCCTCATGTGTCATCACCAGCTAGTTTTTCCGTTTCACAGACTCTTTGGAATTTGTAATACTGTGGTAAAGCATCATTGTTACTGTGGCGTCCTTGAGTAAAAATAACTAGAGTTAAAATGAATGGGATTGGAGACCTTGCATAAGAGATATGCACGCCTGCCTATATTATGTACCCCGATTCTTCACCTTTGACCTTTATTCATGGTAAATAAACCGTATTTGAAATGTTTCTTGTGATAGCGATCTTTTCAACTAAGCTTCAGATACAATGTCTTGATTGCAGGTAGTTAGATGTTATTTCACAGTACAACTTATCATGCCCATATTATGACCAATACATACATTTTTGACCAATGGTCACTCTAGATCAAGCTTCCTCAACGAATACTCCAAAAACCTGTGAGTAGCTATCCCATGAGCAGCACAGTGATGTAAATGTGAAGGTTTTCTTTGATTGAGTTAAAATATCCATACTGATATCGAAAAGCATGTATTCAAGACGAAAATGTGGGTATTTTCAAAATTCATAGGCTGATGTTTGGAGAAAAGTGGTTGAAGTTCCAAAATATTTTTAAGGTTAATATTTGAGTAATAAAAATCAAACCGTGTTGGTAAGACTGTTACTAATATTATTAACTTGGTGATAGGTGCGTTGCAGTTATAGCATTTTTCACATTACTGCTGGCAAGCAAGCATGATGCACTGAGGTAATCTTGCATATAGTGGATACTAAAGTAGTCGTATCTGATGTGGTTACTATTACATTTCTACTAGTACTAGTAGCTCGGTATATCTTCCATTGAATATAAGTAGCTTTCATAATAGAAAAGGTTGGAGAGCCCCCCTCTGGAAGCAATCTGACTGATCACCAACTCGAAGAATGCATTAGTTCATACTCTACATTCTGTTCAACTTACAGTTGTATCACAACTGTACCTCCACCATGTCTATCATGATGAGATCCTTACAGACATACCTACACCCAAACTTAGGGATGACTACCCTAAGATACCCCATTTCAGATCAGTTACTGGTCCAGACGCTCATCTATTTTTGTCCTTAATCGTTTAACTGATGCCCTACATAATGCTTCGTCTCACAAATTGGTCACCTATAAACACAAAAGCATACACGTGGCTTACCACAGATATTATGCAACAGCAATCACTTCACCAGCAAACTGAGTGCTGCCGGGGCATGTGCAGAGCTCTTGCAAAAATATTTTTCTAAATGCATGTTGTGCACTACAAAGCTATTTTGTTGGACTTGGCACTCCTGGCAGGTTCACCCCTGAACTTTTTGCCTGGTATTATTAAATAATTATAATGATTTCTGGTCTTAGCACACTGTAGCACTGTGGCGCAGTGTAAAGTGCGTGCACTCTCTGAGTGCGTGTGTGACATTGGCCTGCCCTCCAATAGGAATGCATGGGGAATGTGTGTGTCCCTGGAAGTTCCTGATGCGTGAAGAGTGCAGATGCGAGTTTGGTATGGGCGGACTCGTGTGATTAAATGCTGCGCAATGATGTGTGTGGCGTGAAAGTGTCTAGTGTAAAAGTGCCACTTCTAGGAGTTGGCATTTTTGTTTAATTTGTGTCTGGCGTGTGATTGGCTGGAGATGGCTGGTGAGCCTGGCTCCAGGAGTCAGGATGGGCCTGCCCTCGTGGTGAGTGTTGAGATTAACATGCTGAAGTGAGAGAAGGGCTGCACCTGGGACCTGAATAGGGCTGGCCTTTCCCCTCACAATGCTGGCTTCACCCCCTGTGGTGTGTCTGATGTCCCTGACCCATCCTTTGAATAGAGAGAGGGGCTGGGCAAAAACAAAGTGCTCAGAAACCAGTTGTATCTGGTTCGCCCCTTGCCTGCACCTTTAGACAAAGGAATTGTGTGTATAAAAAGAGGCTGCAACCTCTTCTAAAATGTTCTTGTGTGCCTACTTGAATCTGCCAGGGGCGTGCTGCTGCTGGGGCCCAGGCGAAGGCTTGCCTCCCTGGGCCCTACCCAGCCCCTGGACTGCTGATGTTCTGGATTACTGGAGGAACTATGGGGACGCTTCTGCCGTGATTTGGCCCTGGATGCCCATCTTATCTTTGAGGACCCTTGGGCTCATCTCTCCCCTGAGGACTGATCCCCTTTTAGCCACAAGCCCTTTTGCCTGCCCTAGCGCCTGGGAAACGCTGGCTCCTAATTTTCCCTTGACTTCCTTGCAGGAGCCTACCCTGCATTAGGCCCATTTATATTGCTAATTACTGGCGCCACCCCGTTTATTTAATTATTTAAGTGCAGGTGCCCACCCTGCGTCTTCAAATTGTGTCATAAATTCCGCGGGTGCTCACTCCGCATAATGGCATCCTTAACGGGTGCCCACCCCGTTTTTATTCGTATTTTATATCTCGAGGGTGCCCATCCTCATCTGTGCCCCTAATTCACCGCCGCGGCCCGAGCAGCGTTAAACAAAATGTCCGTCGCGTCCGCGGCCCACCTGGTTGTGGGCGGGGCCGCCAACGGCAGTCCCGAGTGTGCCCCGAAGTGGTATTGCCAGGGAGGGGGTCAGGAGCCTAACCCGCCTCCTCGAGCCCCCATAGAAGAAGCAAGACCCTCCCGTGGCCCGGGGCTCCGTGAGCTATGGAGGGAGCCCCGGGAGAGTGTTCCGGAGGTCAGTGGGGCTCTCATGTGGCTTTGAGAGAGCCCCACCTTTTGCCCGCAGCCGAGGAGAAGGCCCGCCGCCAGGGAGGACACCCGGCCCCAGAACCGGGACCGGATGAGGAGTCCTACAGAGCCGGTGAGTGGGGCCCGGTGTTGTTAGTGGTAGAGGGAGCGTCGGGGCACATTGCTGGTACCCATCCCCCCCCCCCTCCAGTGTACTATCTTCATGAGGAGGCATTTTGTATCTCGAGTCCCCCAAAGGGACTCCAACGTTGCCCAGGGGCATTCCTGATTTTGCCCACGAGGGCTCCGAGGGCAATCTTTGTTCGAACCCGAGAGGCTCCGCCAGCGGGGGCATTTCCTCAGAGTCCACGAGGGACTCCAACGAAGCGGCTGCATTTCTTCCGAGCCCACGAGAGGCTCCAAAGGGGCATTTGTGTATTTAGAGTGTGCGGGCTCCCACGCTGATTTCGGGACATGTGTGCCTTGAGGCCACGAGGCTCCCCAGTTGTTTTAAGGGCCTAAAGGGCCCCCCATGTTTGGCGCTGTTTTGCTCCCAAGAAGCCCCTATTTTCATTCCTACAATGTGCAGTCTGGTTCTTCCAGAGCCTAGAGGGCTCTAAAAGTGCGCTACATGTATTCCCAGAGCCAGATGGCTCAGTTTGGCGCAGTGGTTGGTTCCTGAGGGGCTAGTGAGAGCCCCTGTTGCAATTTGCTTCTCAGCTGCCCAGCAAGTAGGGGGCAGCTGCACCGTTTAGGTTCTTTCCCTTTAGGGACATGTACTTTGGACTCAGGAGTGAGTCGCACTCCTTCACCCCTTCTTGGCTTTCCCCAGCTGCGCAGCACTTAGTGCCAGCTGCAGCGTTTAGGCCCTGTTCTGTCCCTGTCCTCAGCTGCCCTGCAAGTCGTGGGCAGCTGCTACGTTTAGGTTCTGGCTCACTGGCGCAACCTGGACTTTGTTGTGAATTATGTGCTTCTTAGGGTGCTAGGAAATGTACTGTGTGTTGTATGTTTTGCGCACTTTGTGTTCTGGTACCTCTGAATGTGTTTTTATGCATCATGTACAAAGCTTTCCTACACCGCTGAATATGTTGTATGCGTCATGTGTCTTCCTTACACCGCTGAATGTGTTTTATGCATCATGTGTTTTACCTACACCGCTGAATGTGTTTTATGCGTCATGTGTCTTACCTACACCACTAAATGTGTTTCTTTGCATCATGTGTAATGCTCCTGACCAATACCCCTAAATGTATTTTTATGCTTAGGTGGTTGTGTTTCCTAATATAGTTATGGTAGTGAGTTCATGGTTCCCTGCGTAATATTTTCCTAAGGTGGTTAGGGTTGCATAGGTGGTACTTACCTTTTACTAGCGGTTACTGATTGAGTGTTACATTTGCTATTTGGTGCTTAAAACTATCTCCAAGGGCTTGATACTGAGCTTGCCCCCTGACCAGAGTCCCAGGACCAGTGGACTCTATTGTGCCTTCCCTGACAAATTGCTGGGACTTGTCTGATCTCCTTGGGCCGCTGGGGCCTCGCCTGAAGTGTGCCTCGCTCACTCCCCTCGGCAGCCTGTGCCTGGCCGCTCCCACCTTGAGCCCACACCGCTTCCTCCAGGAACCATGCCTGCTCGGCCGGATCACCCCGCACCCTGTTCTTGGCTCGGCAGCCTGTGCCTGGCCGCTCCCCCCTTGAGCCCCTACCACTCCCTCCAGGAGCCGAACCTGCTCCTCCAGATCGCCCCGCACCCTGCCCCCCTCCTCCTCTGAGCCCCACACCTTGGTCGCCCCAGCCAAACGCTTGTAGCACACCGGCTGCCCGCTCAGGCCTACTGAGGAGATCACTCGCATTTTCCTGCGCAACCCGAACGGAAGGTACAGTCCGTATCCGCCGCCAGTTATTATATGTTCTATGTTCTAAAAATGTTACTTCTACCAAATGCTAATTCTACCAACAGCTAGTTCTAAAAGTTCTTATTCCTGACAGTGGACCAGGTGGCCTTGTCCAATGTACATAATCACCTGTAAATTCTGCCCGTGCCTCTGGCACATTGTAAAGTGTGTGTTTACCATCTAATATGTTTTGTAATACAAAGGCTATTTTTAAATATACCTTGTGTGGAGTTCCTTTTGTGGGGGGCCTGAGAGGTTGTTGCTGGTGGGTGTGTGCGCAAATACTTAACTTACATTGCCTCCGGGGTAAGGCTTACTGCTCGTGTCACGCTAACAAGGGGGTGAACAGGGGTTATCTTGGCGTGTAACTTCCTAGCCCTGACTAGAGTGGTGGTTTCTGCCTGATTTTGCCGCAAGCCTCAATCAACCAGAAATCCCATTTCTAACACTGGAAGACAAGCGGAAGGATAAAGATTTGTGTTTGCACAGTACCACAGCGACAACTGGCTCCACTACAAAACTCTGCATTTTAGATAGTCACATGGAAGGGGACTATGGTTCTAAGTTTGTTCTGAATGTAATTTCTTTGGAAATGTGTTTCTTGTGCACTGTGAGTTAGGTGTCACTAGCTCGGGAGGGTAGATCCACGCCTAAGTGCAGTGTGAAGTTTCTGGATTTCCCAGTGGGTTGGATCCAGTGGAAGCAGCATAAGTGTGTCCAGTGCATGTGTTCCCCTTCCCGGAGTAATGGTACCTGTGACACGTGTGGTCCAGTTGAGAAATGAGGGGTGGTAGAACCTGCCTTACCGGTCTGGAAGGGGTGTGTGTGGATGAATGGTGTGTTGCACTGGAAAAGTGGTGGTAGTTCCCTGGGATAGGGAGCTTGCTGAATACTTGGGTGAACGTGGAGCGCCTGTAAGTAGGGTTCCAGTAGTTCTGGTGTCTGGCAGTACCACTCCAGTTGGGAGGATGCAGAAGTCCAGATGGAGGATCAGTGGTAGTTTGGAAATACACTGAGAAGGAGGGTGGAGAACGGCCATTGTAGGCCAGGGGTTACTACCCCCCACTCTGTGGATTGGCAAGGACCAGGGGTATCTGGTTGGCCTAGGGCCTGGTCCTGGGTGTGGACAACTAAGGCGTTGCAGTGGGGTAGCCTGGTTGGGCCTTTTTTTTAAGGTATGTGCTTGTCTTGTGGAACAACAGGGCGTAGAACCGGAAGGTGTAACTGCAGTGCGGGCCCGCGTCTGTGTTCTATCGCCCAAAGCAAGGAAGTCCATCACAGTGGTTATTGGTCTGCCCTGCGTTTTGGCTGGAAGGGGGTTGTGTTAAACTTGGCCCTCCTGGCAGGTTCACCCCTGAACGTTTTGCCTGGTATAATTAATTAATTATAATGATTTCTGGTCTTTGCGCACGTTAGCACTGTGGCGCAGTGTAAAGAGCGTGTGCTCTCTGAGTGCATGTGTGAGATTGGCCTGCCCTCCCATAGGAATGCATGGGGAATGTGTGTGTCCCTGGTAGTTCCTGATGCGTGAGGAGTGCAGATGCGAGTTTGGCATGTGAGGACTCGTGTGATTAAATACTACGCAATGATGTGTGCGGCGTGAATGTGTCTAGTGTGGAAGTGCCACTTCTAGAAGTTGGCGTGTTTGTTTAATTTGTGTCTGGCGTGTGATTTGCTGGGGCTAGCTGGTGAGCCTTGCTCCAGGAGTCAGGATGGGTCTGCCCCAGTGGTAAGTGTTGAGATTAACATGCTGATGTGAGAGAGGGGCTGCACCTGGGACCTGAATAGGGCTGGGCATTCCCCTCACAATGCTGGCTCCACCCCCTGTGGTGTGTCTAATGTCCCTGACTCATCCTATGAATAGAGAGAGGGCCGGAGCAAAAACAAAGTGCTCAGGAACCAGTAGTATCTGGTTCGCCCCTTGCCTACACATTTAGACAAAGGAATTGTGTGTATAAAAAGAGGCTGTGACCTCTTCTAAAATGTTCTTGTGTGCCTACTTGAATCTGCCAGGGGCGTGCTGCTGCTGGGGTCCAGGGGAAGGCTTGCCTCCCTGGGCCCTGCCCAGCCCTGGACTGCTGATGTCCTGGATTACTGAAAGAACTATGGGTACCCTTCTGCCCTGCTTTTCCCCTGGATGCCCTTCTTATCTTTGAGGACCCTTGGGCTCATCTCTCCCCTGAGGACTGATCCCCTTTAGCCACAAGCCCTTTTGCCTGCCCTAGCACCTGGGAAGTGCTGTCTCTTAATTTACCCTTGACTTCCTTGCAGGAGCCTACCCTGCATTAGGCCCATGTATATTGCTAATTACGGGTGCCACCCCGTTTATTTAATTATTTAAGCGCAGGTGCCCGCCCTTCGTCCTCAAATTGTGTCATAATTCCGCGGGTGCTCACCCCGCTTAATGGCATCCTTAACAGGTGCCCACCCCATTTTTATTCGTATTTTATATCTCGAGGGTGCCCACCCCTCATCTGTGCCCCTAAATCAACGCTGCGGCCTGAGCCGCATTAAACAAAATGTCCGTCGTGGCCCGCCTGGTTGTGTTGCGTGCCGCCGACTGAAGTTCCAAGTGTGCCCGGAAGTGGTATTGCCAGGGAGGAGGTCGGGAGCCTACCCCGCCCCCTCAAGCCCCCAGAAAAGAAGCAAGGCCCTCCCGCAGCCCGGGGCTCCATGAGCTATGGAGGGAGCCCCGGGAGAAGTGTTCCGGAGGTCAGCGGGGCTCTCATGTGGCTTTGAGAGAGCCCCGCCTTTTGCCCGCAGCCGAGGAGAAGGCCCGCCGCCAGGGAGAACACCCGGCCCCAGAAGCAGGAACGGATGAGGAGTTCTACAGAGCCGGTGAGTGGAGCCCGGTGTTGTTAGTGGTAGAGGGGGCATCGGGGCACATTGCTGGTGCCCGCCCCCCCCTCCAGTGTGCTATCTTCGTGAGGGGGCATTTTGTATCTCGAGTCCCCCGAGAGGGACTCCAATGTTGCCCTGGGGCATTCCTGATTTCGCCCACGAGGGCTCCGAGGGCAATCTTTGTTCGAGCCCGAGAGGCTCCGCCAGCGGGGGCATTTCCTCAGAGTCCACGAGGGACTCCAACGAAGCGGCGGCATTTCTTCCGAGCCCACGAGAGGCTCCAAAGGGGCATTGTGTATTTAGAGCCTGCGGGCTCCCACGCTGATTTGGATATATGTTGTGCCTTGAGCCCACGAGGCTCCCCAGTTGTTTTAAGGGCCTAAAGGACCCCCCATGTTTGGCACTGTTTTGCTCCCAAGAAGCCCCTATTTTCATTCCTAGAGTCTAGAAGGCTCTAAAATGTGCAGTCTGGTTCTTCCAGAGCCTAGAGGGCTCTAAAAGTGCGCTACATGTATTTCCAGAGCCAGATGGCTCAGTTTGGCGCAGTGGTTGGTTCTTGAGGGGCTAGTGAGAGCCCCTGTCACCATTTGTTTCTCAGCTGCGCAGCAAGTAGTGGGCAGCTGCACCGTTTAGGTTCTTTCCTTTTAGGGACATGTACTTTGGACTCAGGAGTGAGTCGCACTCCTTCACCCCTTCTTGGCCTTCCCCAGCTGCACAGCACTTAGTGCCAGCTGCAGCGTTTAGGCCCTGTTCTGTCCCTGTCCTCAGTTGCCCAGCAAGTAGTGGGCAGCTGCTAAGTTTAGGTTCTGGTGCAGTGGCGCAACCTGGACTTAGTTGTGAGTTATGTGCTTCTTAGGGTGCTAGGGAATGTACTGTGTGTTGTATGTTTTGCGCACCCTGTGTTCTGGTACCTCTGAATGTGTTTTTATGCATCATGTACAAAGTTGCTTTCCTACACCGCTGAATGTGTTTTATGCATCATGGGCCAGATGTAGGAGCCCAAATACCGGTCGGTAACGGCCGAATTCGGCCAATACCAACCGGTATTTAGGAATCGGCATGTAGGGGCCTCATTTTACAGATTCAGTAAATTTACCGAATCGGTAAATTTACCGAATCTGTAAAATACCGAATCGGTATTTTTACCGATTCGGTAACTTCCATATGTAGGTGGGACTCTTCTGAGTCCAAAAGGCCTTTCAGATTCGGTATTTTACCCCCCAATCCAATTGGGTGGTAAAATACCGAATCCAGGTGTGCATGCACATGTGTGCATGCACACCTATGCCATGTGACAGACAGACATGCCCTTAGGGCATGTCTGTGTGCCACATGGCACACATGATTGTATTGGGGGTGCTAGAGGGTGTCAAAGTGACACCCCCTGCACCCTTGCTGGAATCGGTATTTACCAATTCTCTAATTACAGAATCGGTAAATACCGATTATTACCGATTCGGTAATTGAAATTTAAAATCTACCTACATCTCCCAGCTTCTATTTTACCAATTCATAAATACTGAATCGGTAAAATTCGGTATTTGTGGTTCGGTAAAATAGACTTACCTACATCTGGCCCCATGTGTCTTCCTTACAACGCTGAATGTGTTTTATGCATCATGTGTTTTACCTACACCGCTGAATGTGTTTTATGCGTCCTGTGTCTTACCTACACCTCTAAATGTGTTTCTATGCATCATGTGTAATGCTCCTGACCTATACCCCTAAATGTATTTTTATGCTTAGGTTGTTGTGTTTCCTAGTATAGTTATGCTAGTGAGTTCATGGTTCCCTGCGTAATATTTTCCTAAGGTGGTTAGGGTTGCATAGGTGGTACTTACCTTTTACTAGTGGTTACTGATTGAGTGCTACATTTGCTATTTGGTTCTTAAAACTATCTCTAAGGGCTTGATACTGAGCTTGCCCCCTGACCAGAGTCCCATGACCAGTGGACTCTAATGTGCCTTCCCTGACAAATTGCTGGGACTTGTCTGATCTACTTGGGCCACTGGGGCCTCACCTGAAGTGTGTCTCGCTCACTCCCCTCGGCAGCCTGTGACTGGCCGCTCCCGCCTTGAGCCCCCACTGCTCCCTCCAGGAGCCGTACCTGCTCGGCCGGATCGCCTCGCACCCTGCCCCCCTCCTCCTCTAAGCCCCACACCTTGGTCACCCCAGCCAAATACTTGTAGTACGCCGGCCGCCCGCTCAGGCCTACTGAGGAGATCACTCGCATTATCACGTGCAACCAGAACGGAAGGTATAGTCCGTATCCACCACCAGTTATTATATGTTCTAAAAATGTTACTTCTACCAAGTGCTAATTCTACCAACAGCTAGTCCTAAAAGTGCTTATTCTTGACAGTGGCCCAGGTGACCCTGTCCCTTGTACATAATCCTCTGTAAACTCTGCCAGTGCCTCTGGCACATTGTAAAGCGTGTGTTTACTATCTAATATGTTTTGTAATACAAAGGCTTATTTTTACATATACCTTGTGTGAAGTTCCTTTTGTGGGGGGCCTGGGAGGTTGTTGCTGGTGGGTGCTTGCGCAAATACTTAACTTACATTGCCTCCGGGGTAAGCCTTACTGCTTGTGTCACGCTACCAAGGGGTTGAGCAGGGGTTATCTTGGCGTGTAACGTCCTTGCCCTAACTAGAGTGGTGGTTACTGCCTGACTTTGGCGCAAGCCTCAGCCAACCAGAAATCCAATTTCTAACATATTTCAAGAATATATTCCTCCTAAGTGTATCAATTACACTCTAAGAGTGACTTTCTATCTAGATGTCTATAAAATATGTAACGGTTTATTTCCTATGTGTTAACATGAGAGGGTTTGCTCTGACCAGGCGACAATTATGTGTCCACGTCTGGGAGATGGTAGTGCTCCTACGTGCGTGCCAGTAGGGGAGCAAGGATACCACAGGAGCTGGTAAAAGCAGAGAGACTGGCTACTCCGACTGCTGTTAAGGTAATAAATGACATTGATTATCAGCGGTCAACGTGGCTCTCAAGGCTTTGGCCAAAGGTGCCACTACACCTTCTGGACCAATGGTAGCTACGCCCTTGTTGGGCGCTTCTTTTGGTGCCATTAGTTTGGGGGGGGATGTAGGGCGGTCAGAAACATCCAATAAGATGAAGGATACAACTGTTCGTCTGTCTTACTCACAGAAAATAAGCCCCTCGGTCTGTTGTGTGTGAAGGCTATCATAGATGTCAGCACAAAGGACTTTCCTCTCGTTTTACTATGGAGAAAGTTTTGACACTGTTAGCTTCCCAAACCAATCAAAAACGAATTAGTTGATTAAGTGTTCCCTGCTTGCCTTCTCTGGATTAGGCAGTTGTAAGGTATACATGGAAATTCCGTTTTTCTTACAAAACTGTAATTTTAATTGTATATTTATTTAATAGCGCGTCGAAGAGCTCTATGCCGGGAATGTCACTCAATATGCTAATAAATATCTCAAAATAATGGTGTCACGTGTTATAATGTATCTCAATCTCTGACTCTGGGGGGAGGGGGTTTATAAATCGGGTGCTGCAGCCTTCACGTTGATGGACTACGCTGAAAGCGATATTTAGTATCAAAAATGTAAAAGGAGGTGTCTGGAAATACCACAGAGATTGCGATAGGCACTTGTAAGACTAAACTATGCATACCATATAAAAGCTTGCTATTGTTAAAAGAAAGCGCACAGACGAAGCCAGGGGGCACTTTAAGCCTGAGCCTTGTGGTGCTAACTTTCACATGTTTGTAACACAAACCTCGTTGCCTCAGAGGCGGATAATTAACTGCTTGCTCACAGAGTTGTTTTTAAAGCCAGTGCAATGTTTGCCGTAACGTTGAAAGGTAATTAAAAAGGAGCAAGGTTGGTTGAGGGCACTCCAATGATAGATACCCTGGGCAGGACGCTGGCGGGTTCGAGGCCTGGGGCCTCATTTAGGAGAAATGACGCATCACTACGTGAAAGCAGCGATGCGTCACTTCTCAGTGCGCACTCCTTGCGACATTCCTGATGCGTCATATTTAATGTATGACGCATCATGTCGCAAGGAGTTACAGATACTTCAATATTTCTGACGTATCTGTAAGCGCAAAAGTGTCGCATTGCTGGAGTGTGTCACAAACGTGACGCAACTCCAGCAATGCGTCCTTTCACATGGGGCAAGCCCCATGTAAAAAGGGCCTGCGTCAGTCTTACGCCTGCTGTGAGGCAGGCGCAAGATTTTGACGCAACAGCATCCTAAAAGTGATGCAGTGAAATCTCATAGATTTCACTGCATCACTTCTACGACCCTTCCTTGCGTCAATACGCCCCCCTTGCATACATTATACCTGGCGCAGGTATAATGTGGCGCAGGGGTTTACAGCATCTACCTAGATGCGTCACTGTAAAATTAAGAATAACGGTCCATTCGTTGTTGGTAACTTCATGTAAATTTATTGAAGATAGAAGTTACAGGAATTAAAGTACATAAATAACGAACCCTTCCTGTAACTTCTATCTTCAATAAATGTACATGAAGTTACCAACACCGAATGGACCGTTATTCTTAATTTTACAGTCACTTTGTAAATGTGGCGCAACAAGGCACATTTTTTTATGCCACTGGTGCGTCACAAAAAGTGGCACACCAGCGGCGTAAAAGTGAAGCACAGCCTCATAAATGAGGCCCCTGGTGTCTCCAAATGATTTGCGTGGTTTAGGCCATGTGTACACTTTTGTTCACGCGGACATAGACCCTGCACCCGCTAGGAGAAGAGCTCTGAAATGAGAAGCTAGTAGGAACTTTTGCTACTTAAGGCCGAAAGAAAGGATAGCTTCTGGGGAAGCAGAATTTAAAATATTTTTGTGCGTCTTCTCACAACTACATTAAATCAGGCCTATGCATGTGAAAGATCAATGTTATTAACATTCGTCTATGATTTGCGTAGGAGCAACATTTTGCCTAATCTGAAGATTTAATTGTACCGAATTTGGCACCTTGGAAGTTACAAACTTTTTATTAGGCAGAAGCTTTTTTGTGTTCACGTAATTGTGAGATGTGTGGGTGTCTTTAAGAAAAAAAATGTAATCATTAAAACTAGCTTGGCACAGCATTAAAGTGATAGCTGGAAACGCTCAATATTTGTAATTTCAGAACTGGCTCTGTTTAGCAAACCGAACCCTTTTCCCATTTCCCGTAAATTAACTCTACACTCTCCCATAACCTTCAGATGGCTTTACCATCCCCTCTCATATTGTTCACAAAATGGTTTTCGAAGAAAAGGTAAATTAAGCGTTGTCTGTTTCTAACTTCCTATTTTTACATACATGCCGGCGTCTGTGTTCATATTTTAACTTGTTTTACTTTATTTGTGTTTTTTATCTTCATGGAATTGTACTTTTGTTGGGTCTAGCCGCTGAATCAAATGAATCCACCTGCATCCATCATCTGTGTTTTACCCTGAGGACATGAGTTTAAATCCTGGTATGTCTGCTCACCTTTCAGTTGAATTGGATAACTATCAACAACTTTTATATTGTGAAAAGAGGCCCCATTGGGGTGAACATAAATAAATATATATTTTAACAAATACACCCGTTCTGCTTAAAACCTAATAGGTCATGTTCAAATCTGTTGTATTTTGGTACTGTTGAAAGCATGCTAATGCATTTTAAAAGCTATCACTGTCGCATCTTTAGCTGTGAGCAACTTATATGTTGGTGCTTAGATATATATATATTACTGCACCTTAAAACCCATAGCTCTGTCATCTTAAATAGTAAAATAAAAGTTGTAAAATAACCCAATCTGTTACAGCTGACACGCCTCTCTTTTGGAAATAGTTTTTTGTTTCCCCAGAAAGGTATTCTAAAAGACAAAAGCGGTGTTTATCAACTGTACCTCGGCAAGCTGCAATATGATCCTGGCACATCTCGCCTATTCAATTTCCCAGATTTCTTCATTTTAGATTCATTGTAACACACACAATAACCATCAGATCCAGCCACATAAGAAAAAATCATTTACATTAGGTATTGAAGCGCTTTACATCAGCACCAGTTTAATTACACAAGGTCAGATTCTTGTTTTCCCTAATACCCGGCAATTAGGTGATTTGCCCAGAATCACAGGATGTTGAGTCCATGCCAGGACTCGCCTGGTTCTCATTCTTCCATGATTTAGCGACGTCACACCTTGCAACTACTAGAATTAGTTGCTACAATCAGGCTTGTACTTCTTAGTGTTTAGGTCTGAGTTTACAAGAGTTTGGAGTCTAAACCTCAGTAACTTTGTGTGTATAACACATACTCTGTAGGTTGGAAAATTATAGTCTAAATCGAGTGGCTATAATCATGTTTCATGCTGGCATCTTGGCCTCATGTCATTCCTCATCGTTCCACTCTGAGTAAGTTGAATGTGTGTGGGTTGAGAATGATCAGGGAGTGGCATGTGGTAGATATCTTTTCATGCCCCTATTCGCCAATCAAAAGTCTAGCCTGCAGAGGATTGAAATCAGGGTGTTAAAGATAACTATTTCTTCTAAAAATGATATTTGTAACTGCATGACATGCCATTACAATAATAAACCAAACTAAAAGCATCAAGATCTAAATACAACTATTCAGAAGCACACAAACCCACACACACAACTCTGCGATACATTCTATGCCATTGTATGATACCTACATTTCTTAGTAAATCAACGAGATGGAGTATGTATCTATACACTTGAAACAATGGTAGGAATGGGGCTAGAAAGCAGACATAATCATGTAGAGGCGCATTTGGGTTCACACACTCATATCCGTACAAAATGCAATATCTTCACTGCCCCTTTAACATGCCTATGTTACTTCATTGACTGTAGCTTTTCTCAGTACTTAACCCCTTGGACGCTGATGACGGAACCGCTCCGTCATCAGCTGCGGGTGCGCTGTGCTGATGACGGAGCGGTTCCGTCATGGCCCGCTCGGCGCGCCTGCGCGGTGCGAATTCCGCGCCTGCGCTGGACGTTCTATTGAGCGGGGCGGGCCATGACGGAACTGCTCCGTCATGAGCACAGCTCAACCGAGGCTGGTGACGGAGCGGTTCCGTCCCCAGCATGCGGCCGCCGCGAGGCCGCCCCGCCCCCTTAGCACTGCGGCGGAATAGCCGCTGCAGTGAAGGGGTTAAAAGATAAGGTGTGTTTACATCCCACAGGCGCCATGTGATTTAGTGAGAAACAACATTCCTAATCCTGACAGAATGAACCCCATTCACCTATCCTCTTAGTATGTTTATAAAAGATACTTTGTCTCATTACTCAATTTGTCATATGTTTCTTAGTTCTGCAGACATCACATGGACCATTGTTGTGCCTGGTCTGTTATTTCTCATTAAAGTTATATTTTGTATGTTTTTGTCCCAGAATTTTACAAAAAACACAGTTGATGGACAGAATACAGAACAATGTCTTACATTCACCCCAGTACAAAGTTCTGGGCCTAAATCCATCGTTTTTTTGCACTCCACCCCACCCTAGGTCAGACACTGGCTATATGCAAATCAGAAAACAAACAACAAAAGAGTGTTCCTGTTCTGGTTCAATGGAAAAATGCACAGAGCACAAGGAACCAACAAAGCCCATTTGGTTTGTTAAGAAAGCCCTCACTCACCGACCTGGTCGGTGACTTGCTTCATCATCGGGCCCCACCGGGTGTGACCGAATGTCACCCCGGTGTGCTGCAACGCCAGAATTACTGCGGAGCTGGTCTTGTGAGGATGAGAGGGCTATGTGATAGATTATGTGAGCAGTGTGAAGTGGTGAGTTAAAATTGCCTTGTATGTATCAAAAATTCTTTTAATAAGAGATCATCAAGGGCAAGGTTAAAAATGTGATGGTAAGTAAGGCCAACTAATTGGATGGTCTACTACCACTAACATTAAGTGAAAACGTGAATGGTCAACATGTTTCAGCCGGTGTGGTATAATTAACCTGGCATTCGTCAGGACCTAGAGTGTAAACCTCGGCGGTATGGGCACGCTAAGGCCCACCCAACCAGAGGACTTGAAAGTAAAAAATGTCTGTGAAGTGCAAAAACGAGGGGGCTTCACCACCCGAAGGCGGGACGCACACAGCCTCAGGTCTCTAAATATTAGAGACAAAAAGTAAAACGCACCTGTGAAAATAGAAAGGTACAAACAGACATAAAAAGACAAACAAACAATTAAAATTTGTCAATAGGTTAACAGATTTAGGCCAGTGACTTGTGCTCAAAGTGCCAGGAGGTGCACAACTCATACCTAATAGCAGAGGTGCGAGGCTCTGCCTGTGGCTCGGACTGATAGATTTGTAACATAGCCTTAAACAGTGAAGAAACAATCTCACGTGTAGTACTAGGGGTTAATTGTCAAGTACAATTGTCCTCAGTGCAAGTGCACAGGGAGGGAAATAAGTGAAAAAGGAGGAAAATGACGGTGTAGATGACATTCAATCACAACTGAATCACTCGGCGATCAATGGGCCAAATGGCCAGTGACCACTCATCAAAAAGCGAGAAGGGTGAGAAAAGTAGGTTCTCACTTCACACGGGATGAAATTCCACCCCATAGACCGCGGGAGGGAGGGGACGGCGTACTTGGCACATCCTGTAATAGAAGCAAAAATGGGGAAGAACAAGGGACAAACACTATCAATAAGCAGCGTCGGTACTTAGCTCAAATGGTCGAGTGCAGCCAGGGTGGTACTCACGCCCACAACGCCAGTCTCCCGTTGATACACCTGATCAGCCCTCGGAACCGGGTATCGCCGATCCGGGCTAGGGGAGTGCAGGCGGTTTTATGAGCCTGAATTGGTTTACGCTGCGTCCGCGCTTCCGGGTAGGGAAACGAGCGTAATGCGCATGCGCAAGACTAGAACAAGGGGTAGAGAGTAAACAGACTCGGATAGGACATACTCACTTCCGGATTGAAAGATATGCCTGTTGCGCATGCGTGAAGGTTAGACCAATGCAGTAGGAGGTAAACAAACTCGGGTTTGACATAGTGCGCATCAATGGGAAAAATGCCCATCTGCGTACAAAGTAAATAAAGTGAACAGACTCGGCAAAAGAAAGTGAAAAAGTGGTGATGTCCTTGATAAAAACGCCCCATCTAATTTAGACACGAGTGTTAAGTAGTAGAAGTAAATGCTCCGTCATGAGCACAGCTCAACCGAGGCTGGTGACGGAGCGGTTCCGTCCCCGTCCCCAGAATGCGGCCGCCGCGAGGCCGCCCCGCCCCCTTAGCACTGCGGCGGAATAGCCGCTGCAGTGAAGGGGTTAAAAGATAAGGTGTGTTTACATCCCACAGGCGCCATGTGATTTAGTGAGAAACAACATTCCTAATCCTGACAGAATGAACCCCATTCGCCTATCCTCTTACTATGTTTATAAAAGATACTTTGTCTCATTACTCAATTTGTCATATGTTTCTTAGTTCTGCAGACATCACATGGACCATTGTTGTGCCTGGTCTGTTATTTCTCATTAAAGTTATATTTTGTATGTTTTTGTCCCAGAATTTTACAAAAAACACAGTTGATGGACAGAATGCAGAACAATGTCTTACATTCACCCCAGTACAAAGTTCTGGGCCTAAATCCATCGTTTTTTTGCACTCCACCCCACCCTAGGTCAGACACTGGCTATATGCAAATCAGCCTTGACCCTGTGCCTCATGGGAACAGTCCAGCCCAAACTACCAAGCCATGTCTTTCCTAGACCGGAATCAAGCATTCAAGGACCGGTTTCTGGCTATCAGTCTTCTTCAGCCTGGAAAGCTTGACCAGTGATGTGGAGAGCCTGGGACTCATGTCTGAGCGTACCCAGCCCACTCGGGGTGAAAATTGCAAAAAACACAGTTGATGGACAGAATGCAGAACAATGTGTTACATTCACCCCAGTACAAAGATCTTGGCCTACATCCATCGTTTTTTTGCACTCCACACCACCCTAGGTCAGACCCTGGCTATATGCAAATAAGCCTTGACCCTGTGCCTCATGGGAACAGTCCAGCCCGAACTACCAAGCCATGTCTTTCCTAGACCGGAATCAAGCATCCAAGGACCGGTTTCTGGCTATCAGCCTTCTTCAGCCTGGATAGCTTGACTCCAGTGATGTGGAGAGCCTGGGACTCACATCTGAGCGTACCCAGCCCACTCGGGGTGAAAATTGCAAAAAACACAGTTGATGGACAGAATGCAAAACAATGTCTTACATTCACCCCAGTACAAAGATCAATCAATCAATCAACCACGGCACTTGTATAGCGCGCTACTCACCCGGGAGGGTCTCAAGGCGCTGGGGGAGGGGTAGGTTACTGCTCGAACAGCCAGGTCTTGAGCTGCTTCCTGAAGGAGAGATGGTCTTGGGCTCGCCGAAGGTGAGTGGGGGGGTGGTTCCAAGTCTTGGCTGCCAGGTAGGAGAAGGATCTTCCTCCGGCGGTGGCTCTGTGGATGCGTGGTACGGTGACAAGTGCGTGGCTGGTCGATCGTAGCTAGCGGGTGGGCGTGTAGAAGGTCATGCGGTCGTTGAGGTACTTGGGGCCCAGGTTGTGGAGAGCCTTGTGTGCGTGGGTGAGGAGTCTGAACGTGATTCTCTTGCTGACGGGGAGCCAGTGCAGGTCTCTCAGGTGTCCGGTGATGTGGCTGTGTCTGGGGATGTCGAGGATGAGTCGTGCGGAGGCGTTCTGGATGCGTTGGAGTCTTTTTTGAAGTTTGGCTGTGGTTCCGGCGTAGAGGGTGTTCCCATAGTCTAGTCGGCTGGTGACGAGTGCCTGGGTGACGGTCTTCCTGGTTTCTGTGGGGATCCATCTGAAGATCTTGCGGAGCATGCGCAGGGTGTTGAAGCACGAGGATGAGACAGCGTTGACTTGTCTGGTCATTGACAGGGAGGAGTCCAGGATGAAGCCCAGGTTTCGTGCGTGGTCCATTGGTTTGGGAGCGGTGCCCAGGGCCGGGGGCCACCAGGAGTCGTCCCAGGCGGAGGGTGATGATCCCAGGATGAGGACTTCCGTCTTGTCTGAGTTCAGTTTAAGGCGGCTTTTTCTCATCCATTCGGCGACGTCTTTCATCCCTTCATGTAGGTTGGCTCTGGCGGTGGTGGGGTCGTTGGTGAGGGAGAGGATGAGCTGGGTGTCGTCGGCGTAGGAGATGATGTTGAGATTGTGCTGGCGTGCGATGGCAGCGAGGGGGCTCATGTAGACGTTGAAGAGGGTTGGGCTGAGTGAAGATCCTTGTGGTACGCCGCCGATGACTTCGGTGGCCTCGGATCTGAACGGAGGGAGGCGGACTCTCTGGGTTCTTCCGGTGAGGAACGAGATGATCCACTCCAACGCTTTCTCTCGGATTCCGACGTTGCTGAGGCGCTTCACTAGGGTGCGGTGGCAGACGGTGTTGAATGCTGCAGAGAGGTCCAGGAGGATGAGGGCCGCTGTTTCCCCGTTGTCGATCAGGGTTCTGATGTCGTCGGTGGCGGCGATGAAGGCGGTCTCGGTGCTGTGGTTGGCCCGAAACCCGGACTGCGAGGGGTCGAGGGATCCGTTCGTCTCGAGGAAGGCGGCAAGCTGTTTGTTGACGGTCTTCTCGATGACTTTGGCCGGAAAAGGAAGGAGTGAGATGGGACGGTAGTTCTTGAGGTCGGTGGGGTCCGCCGTTGGTTTCTTCAGGAGGGCGATCAGCTTGGCGTGCTTCCAGCTCTCCAGGAAGGTGGCGGTGTGGAAGGAGGAGTTGATGGTGTCTCTGAGATGGGGTGCAATGGTGGCGTCGGCTTTGTTGAAGACGTGGTGTGGGCACGGCTCGTTTGGTGATCCGGAGTGGATGGAGTTCATCGAGCGGGTGGTTTCTTCGGTGCTGATCGGGGTCCAGTTGCAGAGGGTGGTGGTGGCGGGCGCTGGTTCGGTGGTAGGGTGCGTGGTCTGTGCGTCGAAGCTGTTGTGTATGTCGGCGATCTTGCGGTGGAAAAATGAGGCGAGTGAGTTGCAGAGGTCTTGCGAGAGAGTGATGTCGTTGTTTTCGGCGCTGGGGTTGGAGAACTCTTTGACGGTGCTGAAGAGTTCCTTGCTGTCGTGGGTGTTGTTGTCCAGTTGTTCTTTGAGTGCCGTCTTCTTGGTGGCGCGGATCAGCTGATGGTGTTTGCGGATGGCGTGCTTGAGGGCGGTCCTGTTGTCTGTGGTGTGGTCGAGCCGCCAGGCTTTCTCAAGGGTGCGGCAGTTCTTCTTGGATTCCTTGAGTTTGTCGGTGAACCAGGGGGTTTTCTTGCTGCCGGGTCTGCTGGGAGGGTTCTTTAGTGGTGCTAGGTCATCGGCGCAGGCGGTCAGCCACTTGGTGAGGTTGCTGGCTGCTTCGTTGGGGTCCGTTGTGCTGGTCGGAGTGTTCTGGCTGAGGGAGGCGGTGAGCTGCTCGGAGGTGATCTTGCTCCAGCTTCGGCGGGGGACCTGTTGCGGGTGGTGGTGGGTCGTAGTTCTTCTGAAGCTGAAGTGGACGCAGCTGTGGTCGGTCCAGTGGAGTCCGGTGGCGTGGCTGAAGGAGATGTGCTTGCTGGATGAGAAGACGGGGTCAAGCGTGTGGCCGGCGTAGTGGGTGGGGGTGTTCACCAGTTGCTTGAGTCCGAGGTTGGCGAGGTTGTCCAGCAGGGCGGTGGTGTTTCTGTCGTTGTTGTTCTCCAGGTGAAAGTTGAGGTCCCCTAGGAGGATGTAGTCGGCGGAGGGAAGGGCGTGCGGGCTAATGAAGTCTGCGATGTCTTCGCTGAATTGTGTGCGTGGTCCCGGTGGTCTGTAGATGAGGGTGCCTCTGAGGGTGGTCTTGGGGTCAGTGTGTATCTGGAAGTGCAGGTGTTCGGCGGCGGTGAAGGTTTCGTCGGAGTTAGTCGAGATGCGGATGGTGTTCTTGTGTACGATGGCGACGCCTCCTCCCGTCTGGTTGACGCGGTCCCTCCGGGTGATCTTGTAGCCGCCCGGGATGGCTATGGCGATGTCGGGCGCTGAGGAGGCGTTCATCCAGGTTTCGGTCAGGAAGGCGACGTCCGGTCGCGTCGAGCAGGTCCCAGAGTTCCACTGCGTGCCTGTGGACGGAGCGGGTGTTGAGCAGGATGCATTTCAGGTGGTTGCTGTTGGTGTTGGACTCGGTGGGGGTGGTGCAGGTCCGGTAGCAGGTGAATAGGCAGGCTCTGCAGGTGAAGGGTCCGTGGGTGCGTCTCGGGGTGGCTCGGTAGCAAGCAGGGTTCCGGCCGGCATTTAGTGCGTTGAGAGTGCCGGTGTCACAGGTCCGTCGTAAAGTCTTGCATCGGCGGTGGGGGACAGGGGTTCTGGCGCTGGGCGCGGTCCAGGCGCGGACGGGTGCAGACGGGCTTGCCTTTGGCGCGCCTTCGGCGCACAATCGGTGCGCCCGCTGTGCGTCAACGCTGCGCGTGCATGAAGGCAACATAAATAGGGAGCCGGGTTGGCGGAGCCGCTGGTGCGGGCGGGCGGCTCAGCGGCAGCTGGGTCGCCCTACCACGAAGAAACCAGAAGCGGCAGCAGCAGGCAAACACAGGAAGCGGCTGACAAGGCAGGAGCAGCACAGGAGCGTGGGGGCGACCAGGCCTGAGCACAGGCACTGCAGTCGCTCGATCTGGGCCTAAATCCATCTTTTTTTTGCACTCCACACCACCCTAGGTCAGACAATGACTATATGCAAATCCGCCTTGACCCTGTGCCCCATGGGAACAGTCCAGCCTGAACTACCAAGCCATGTCTTTCCTAGACCGGAATCAAGCATCCAAGGACCGGTTTCTGGCTATCAGCCTTCTTCAGCCTGGATAGCTTGACTCCAGTGATGTGGAGAGCCTGGGACTCACGTCTGAGCGAACCCAGCCCACTCGGGGTGAAAATTGCAAAAAACACAGTTGATGGACAGAATGCAGAACAATGTGTTACATTCACCCCAGTACAAAGATCTGGGCCTAAATCCATCGTTTTTTTGCACTCCACACCACCCTAGGTCAGACACTTGCTATATGCAAATCAGCCTTGACCCTGTGCCTCATGGGAACAGTCCAGCCCGAACTATCAAGCCATGTCTTTCCTAGACCGGAATCAAGCATCCAAGGACCGGTTTCTGGCTATCAGCCTTCTTAAGCCTGGATAGCTTGACTCCAGTGATGTGGAGAGCCTGGGACTCACGTCTGAGCGTATCCAGCCCACTCAGGGTGAACATTGCAAAAAACACAGTTGATGGACAGAATGCAGAACAATGTCTTACATTTACCCCAGTACAAAGATCTGGCCTAAATCCATCGTTTTTTTGCACTCCACACCACCCTAGGTCAGACACTGGCTATATGCAAATCAGCCTTGACCCTGTGCCTCATGGGAACAGTCCAGCCCGAACTACCAAGCCATGTCTTTCCTAGACTGGAATCAAGCATCCAAGGACCGGTTTCTGGCTATCAGCCTTCTTCAGCCTGGATAGCTTGACTCCAGTGATGTGGAGAGCCTGGGACTCACATCTGAGCGTACCCAGCCCACTCGGGGTGAAAATTGCAAAAAACACAGTTGATGGACAGAATGCAGAACAATGTATTACATTCACCCCAGTACAAAGATCTGGGCCTAAATCCATCGTTTTTTTGCACTCCACACCACCCTAGGTCAGACACTGGCTATATGCAAATCAGCCTTGACCCTGTGCCTCATGGGAACAGTCCAGCCCGAACTACCAAGCCATGTCTTTCCTAGACCAGAATCAAGCATCCAAGGACCGGTTTCAGGCTATCAGCCTTCTTCAGCCTGGATAGCTTGACTCCAGTGATGTTGAGAGCCTGGGACTCACGTCTGAGCGTACCCAGCCCACTCGGGGGAGTGGGCTGGGTATGCTCAGACACAAAGTAATGTGGTCTAGGGAAGCCACAATAAATTGGTTTCTTACCCTTTAAAATACGTATTGAGTAATTGTGGTGTGGGCACTGTGTGCTATTGTTACTTATATAGGGTCTAGCCCCCACCACGTAAAGGACCTAACCCCTGTTGTTCACAATATTTATGAACAAGGCACCCCTACCCATTTCAGTCAGCAGTTTGGGGAGAATGGGAATGTAGTAATTTTAAAACCATAACAAAAGAACATTCTCTTTACAGTTCATTTAGACTATGTATACATCAATGAAGTTGCAAAAAACCTTTAGCGTGATCAAAGGAGACGTTGACAAAAGCCGATGTAAACTAGCAATCAGTGATGGGTTCTGTGAACTTAGTAGCACAGGTCTTTCATTATTAGCAGAGCTAGTCTTTCAGATAGGTTATTAGGCGAAACAACATATGTTTTACATATTTACTCTTTTACCCCTGATAGCCAAGTTCCTATAATGTCTGTGCAAGTTGAAGGACAAGGTCATCCTGTAAAAATACCAACTGGTAGCTCTACCTAATAATTGCTAAGATTATAGCTAAGTCATTAGATGATTTTGTCATTCCAGCTGATTCATGTGTCCAAACAAAATCAAATAATAATAGTGAATGAATTCTTACAGGCAACATGTTCTTTTGATTTTGTTAATTTGATCAAAAAACAATTAGATACATGAATCAATTCTTTATACAACAAAATATCTACAAAAGTGATTGTGGCCCAAATGGTGGTGTTCACCCTGGACTTCCTCTCATACAATCCATTCATACATACTCACTATCTGTTCAAAGGTTTAAAGCTGTGAAAACACACTAAATCATTCATCAATGTTTTCACCCACTCATAATCCTACAAAGTCCCTATACATGTGCAGAATTGAAAAGTTATTTTACATGAATCCGATAGGCAATGCATAAATCCTTCAAAATAACAAAGAAAACTGATCAAATTGCAACACATACCCTCATAAAATGAATTAAAAAAAGTATTATAGTTAGATCCACATAAATTGTTTTTCGCAAACATCAATCAATAATAGACATATATACAGGACAAGACAGAGAACTAAACACACCGACGTGCGTTTCGGTGTCATCACCCCCATGTCTGGGGTATCCCCTTCTTCAGGGCGTGAGAAAACAATCAAATTATTGTGGCCTATTAAATAAGAGACTATAATGAATGACAGTCATTTATTAGATACATCGCTAGTATCATTTTGATGCATGAACACATTTTTCATTTTCCAAATAAATACTGCATAATAGTATGTGTTTGTCATCCTGGTGCCTTTAAAAATGTTTGGTATAACCTACAATGGGGCATATTCTCAAGGATTTATCGCTGAGGTAACAGCACTTTATCACAGCCAAAGTGGCGATAAATACATCGCCCTATTCACAAGCTGATGTAAACAGCCCATATCACCAGTTAACCTGCGATAGGAGCCACAAAAACATCACCACAGATGACCCACGCAAATGTCGCTAATCAGATGCAGAGTAGGCTTTCCTGTGTCAAAAGCAGCAACAACACCACTACGCAACATTCCCAAAGACCAGCCAGATCAGGGATGAGAACCCAAAACAGGTGATAAGGCACGTTAGTAGCAGGTAATTAACACCTGCTCTGAACAGTTGTAATGTTGGGCGACAGCCTGCATCAGAAAAGGGAGCCAAGGCCAGAGCCACTTATGAAGGGCAACAGATGCATTGGAGCCACTGACCATGCAGATGGGAGCCCCAACAGGGCCAGAACGGCCACCGCCACCACCCCCAGGACCACACTCTACCCACTCGGACCCCCACCGCCCCCCCGGACCAACACTGAGGCAGCGCAGACAAAGAAAACGACCCTCAGAAAACACACCAACCTCACAGACCCAAATCCAGAGAATGTCATTGCCCACTACAGACCCAAAGGGACAACCTTCCTCTGCATCCTGACCACCATTGCCCACAGGCTGATGGTAACAACACAGCCGACAAACAACATCCCACATCAGACAAAGCTGCTGACTGTGCTACACGTGTGGGCCACTGGTATCCTCCAACCAACAACCGCCAGAGTCAGAGGAGTGTTACAGCCAGCCCAATACAAGTTCCACACAACAGTCGTGGGTGACATCACCAGCTTGGTAACCCACTATCTGTACCTCCCTCACACTGCGCAGGAACAGCAGGAGAGCAAGGAAGGTGTCTACTTCATATGTGGCTTCCCGCACATGTGAGGGGGCAATTGACTGCACACATGTCCTACTTGTGCCCCCTGGCAACACTGCACACAATAACCACAACAGAAAGCACACACATTCCATCAATGTGCGGGCAATAGTGGACCACCCGGAAATCTCCACCAACTTCCACGCCAATGACCCAGGTAGTGCATGATTCCTACATCTTCCGACAGTCCATCATCAACCATCGATACCAGGATGGCACCTACAGAACAGCACTGCTCGTTGGCAAGTACCAAATGAACACACCACACACCTCAAATCCACAATCATGCAACAAACATCACTGAGAATGCACAGGTTACAAACTCACATACAACATGCCAAACAACATGCCCACCCACCAGACACAACAGTACAACTCACTGTGGGAACCTGGGCCAGCCATGCACAGAAGCCATCAACCACATGGCACCTCAGCCACACAACAGCACATTGTGGGGAGAGGTGGGGGCCAGGCATGTGCGAAGGACGCAACTGACCCATGAATGAGAATGTATACAATTGCAAGTGTGGCGTGGATGTGATGGACAGACTGCAGTATGCAGAGCACACACATATCCATGTCCACTAACACCACTGGTTTTTGGAGTGCAGTGGACAGTGGATGCAACTATGTCACCCCAGCCAGTGGGGAGGATTGTGGAAATGTAGCTTGTTATGTCCCTCCGAAGGCGTGAGCGAAGTGGGCTGGCCCAGCATATGCCAGGCCAGCATAGGGGTGTGACTAAAAGGCATGTGACTCTGGGCTTGGTCCTCTTCCGGAATTCCCTACGTATCCGCTGTGAGCCGGGTTGCCTGAGATCTTGTGTGCCTGCTGCACCCCGGGACGCTGGTCCCCGAACCAGTCTTGCCCGCCCCTGCGCACCCAGGTCTCAATACCCATCTGCCGACACTGGCGTGTGTCAAAGAGGGCCCACCATGTGCCGGTGCATGCTCCATGCCCAAGGCCTGCAACCCTGGAAGCCTCCTCAGACCTTCACGGCTTCCGGGACTCAAGGTCCGCAGTACTACTTTCTCATTGATATACTCTACCAGCATACACAGCGGACTAGTAGGTCACACATTTGGATGGAACTGAGTCTTGATTACACTATGACAGAGGATAATGTTTATGGCTGACTTGAAGTCACTATACTCCCTTTGATGTGGTGCCACCAAGTCTGTGCATAGCATTCCAACAACACGTGTCTGTGGGCCTACGTGTAATACTGCCCCCGGGGCACCCAGCGCTCGGATGGGACCCACATGTGAAATTTAAATGGCAGAGTACTTATCATTGCACACAAGGAGAGGTGTAAGAGGATGACGTGTTTCAGTCCGGAGGACAAAAGGATCATCGTTACGGTGGTGATCGAACACTACCAACAACTGCCGTGGTGTAACTAACTCTGTGCAGTGTGAGCCAACAACACGTGGCTGTGGGCCTCTGCTGACCGCTGCCTCTGGCGTACACTGTGATCAAGTAGATCACACATTTTGGACTTAGTCTTGATTTAGCAATGGCGGAGTTCATATCATTATACCAGCATCATAGCAGACTGCATCCCCTCTCAGTCCCGGTGCCACTAAGTCTTTTCCCCGACATTCATTCACGGGGATCAGGAACATGAATCAGGGTCATTGTGGGTGTGCCGTATGCTACACATCATTGTGCATATGTGTCATTGCGCCCATCTCCCCCAGTCCCTGGTCGTTGCTCACCCTGTTGATGTTGTGTCCGGTCCTTTCAAGCTATGTCCGGACCCCCACCTCCTTTCACCATCCCCACAATGATGACTGTGGCCTTCATTTCCTCCATTTCCTCCTGTGGAGCAGGAATCCCACCTCATGTTGCAGTTACTGCCTTCCTGTTGGCAGCCAGTTTGTGCTTGGTGTGAATTTTCACATCATGCCAGCTCCTCTTACCATCCATGACCCTCCAAATGCATTCACGTTAGTCTCACTGTGGGTCAGTTGATGGTAGTGTATTGTCACCTCCATGATGCTGACATGGTTTTGCTGCGGACTGCACCCTGTCTTCCTCTTCTTCTTGTCCTTTCCTGACCCCGAGGTTCCTTGCTGGGGATCTGTGGGGCTTGTGGGATTGGCGTTGGGCTCTGCACTGGGTCTGGGTGCATCCATGGTGCTACGCAATTTGAATTGTTTTTGGTGTGTTCCTTTTGTTTCTTTTATAGTTCATTTTCCCGCCTGATGCCTGGGATTTGCAGGCCTCTTGCCAGTTTTCGCTGCCTTGTGTATCACCCTTGGCCTCATCGCAACTTTTTTTGTGTTGCCGTTTTGCATTTTTGCAGCATTGCGTTGTATTTATTGCGGACATTTGATGCGTTGTCGTGAGCCTATTGCTTTGTACCTCCTTGTTGTGAATACTGGGTTAACACAGAGTTGTTTTCCTGCGATAGACTGCAATGTGAAGAGTTGCGTTAAGCTACTTTTGAGGTAATTCTCACACGTTCTTGAAAATATGCCCCAATGTGTTCTGTTGGGTGAACCAATTACTTAGTATGCACAAGAGTTCATGTAAGGAAACCACAACGCAACCATTTATTCAAAGTAATCAATACTAAGTGCTTAATTTTGACACTAAACTTGAGTCAACACACCTCACAAGATTGTTGTTCAATTTGTATATTCAATTTCATATTTTCTGAATAAACATTTCTTTTTTGTCACAACTTCTCTTTTGTATATGGCTGTCAAATGTACAAAAAGACAAAAACAAACATCATTAAATATGTGACTTAGTGAATTAAAAGGCATTGTGTTACAAACAAAAAATGTATATAATGAAACAAAAGAATTCAGCAATCGATACGTTTGTCCTTTATAATCAGTTGATGAAACACCCTTCATATGAACTAACTTCGATTTTGCGGGTAATGTGACTGAGGATGTGAACTGAATGGAATATTGTTTACTTTGAACAAATGCTTGTCTTGTGTTTTCGTTAGATGAACTCTTGTGCATAATAATTAATTGGTTCACCCTACAGAACACTTTGCAGATTATACCATATACACCCAGGTTCTGAGGGACGCAGGGAATCCCCATTATCTTTAATGGTATGAAAATGTTTGGCCAGGAACAGGGAGGTTTCCTCTTCAAAGACGTGGGGCCAAATCTACAGAACAGATTCTTCAATTCAGTCAATAACCATTGATCAAGCTGTGCTGTCTCCACTGCTATTTCAGAGGATTCATTTATCTGTTTGAAAGCTAAAAGAAGGGATCTTCAGGGATTAGGTCTTTCTTTGTTTCTAGCTATATGTGACGGGGAGAACTTACCTGAGGCGTTGGAAGGGTTTTCACTTTGGCATAACAGCCAGTACAAAACAGAGTCGATTTACAAAGATTTTGTGCCGTGTTTGCGTCACAAAAGTGATGCAAAACAGCGCACAATCTTTTTTTCCCAATTTACTTTCCAGAAATAATATAAACGTACAGCAAAGCAGCGATATGCGCTGCTTTGCATTACTTTGCGCCAGGGAGCGTTCCAAGGGTGGTGCATGGGCGCTTTCATGCACCCTCCCAAGTTTCTCACACTAAACCCAATTTACCAAATACAGTTGAAGGGTTTAGCAATAGAAAACCGTGCCCTTTTAAACTAGGTGCAGGGAAGGAGAAATGCTTTTATTTCTCCTTCTTTTTCCGATTTGCATGCGTGCTGCACTCGCGCCATGGTGCTCAGGTGATGCGTGGCGCACAGCAGCTGTAATCAGCGCTGGAGCAAGGGAAAGGGGGGGAGGGAGCCATATCTTTGAAAATAAGGAGCTCATCTACTCCCGCTCCTTTCCTGTCATCTGCTGCGCAACACAGTGCAGCCTCATAGGAGGCTGCACTGCGCGGTGTGGAGATTGGGTAAATCTCTCCCCACAAGTCTGAAAAGGTAAAAAAACAAACTTAGGGAGGGGGCAATTACAGTCAAAGAACAGAGGAAAAAAAGACTGAAAAGGAAAGACAGAAACCCCTCCATGTTCTTCCAAGGTGCCATGGTACCCCAGCAGAAGCACAGTCAAGAAGCACTCAAAGAGAAGATGGTGGAAGTAATTTAGAAAGCCTTGTAAGGCAGAGTGAGCCAAGAGGGGAAACGGCTATGTGGGAAGGTCAAGGCTTGATCCAGAATCGAGAGCCAATAACGTCTATAGAGTCAGCAAAAACCGGTATCTTTCAGGGCAGACAGCATCAGTGGTAGGCAGGCACCAGTAAAGGAGTGCCTCCTTGTTCATGACCCTCTTGGACTAGCACTCATCCCCTGCCACATGCCCAGAAGAATTTGGTTTTTTTGAGGTGGGTAATTAAACAGTTTGTCATAACGAATATTAAGGGGGTTCTCAAAGGGCCCGAAGTAGAGGCTGGTAAAAGAGGGGTTGTCTGGGCTTGGAATGGGCCAGCAAAAACAGGAAATAGGAGATAGAGAAAACCTAAATAACTTTGAGGACACGGTCTTAAAAGGAGGACACCATAGCAAAATCATCAGACCCCCAATTTATCAGAGAGACTCCATTAAAAAAGAACAAAGGTGGGCAAGGAGTAGAACATATATGCAAATATAGGTGGTACTGTAGAACATGTACTATTGGATCCCTCAGAGATCATCACTAATATTGAGGGGGACAGGCGGACTCTGCTCTGGGATAGTAAGCATCCCAGAGTTGCCCTAAAAACACTACAACATCATCAATATAATGCAGTCTAGCCCTGCCTGACCTACTTGCCTATTATTGGGCAGTACCCCTCATCAATGTTAAAGATTGGCTATGTGTCCCAGATCACTCAATTCTCCGGCTTGAATGGGTGCAATAAGCAGAAAGGTCCTACCTGCACTATGTTTTACGGAGGTGGGGGGACTCAGCGTCTCCTCCAGGACACCCGGATCAAGCTAGATGCTTGGAATAGAGCCATGAAAACCATAAGCTGGCTTGTTAGACCCACAAGAGTGGAAGGGCAATGCCATCCAGAGATACAAAAATTAATGGGCATTGAGGCCTGGGACATGACTGGGATCTCTAAGGTGGGAGACCAAATTGAGGAGGGTGATATCATGCCATTCTCCACCCTTCAAAGGGAATATTGGATGAATACAAATCAGTTCCTAAAATGCGCACCAGTGAAGCATGCGTGGAGGGCTGAGGGGCTTCTTATTAAAGGTATCCCAGATTATGCCCCGTTAGAGGGACAGCTACTAACAGAAGAGATGGGAAGGGTGCGATTTCCCTTACTTACAAAACCTCAAAACAACATTTCAGATATCCTACATAAGTTGCAAGAGAGATAGGAAATAGAGCATATTGATTGGGAGGTGGCCCTGATGCACCCAAGATAGGTAGCAATTAAAACACAGCTGTGTCTCGTCCAATTCAAAATACTCCACTGAGTGTATTAGGACGGGCGTCGTTTGCCCGCTATGGGGTGGGTGCCGAACCCAAATTGCTGTAGATGCCAAGGGGAACGTGGTTCCTTTTTCCACTCGGTCTGGAGTTGTCCCTAAATGCAGGACTATGGGTGGTTGTTACCGGAGAACTCAGTGGTATGCTTGCGACACTGATTTCATTGGAGCCTAAATTTCTCATTTTGGGGATCCTAAAAGACATTGAGTTACCACAGGCTCAGCTCTTGTTCTGCGGTCTTGGCCTGGTTGTGGCCAAGAGGGACATAGCACAATACTGGGGGGTTACCCGACACTTCAGGAATGGAGACAGGTCATGGACATGTACATGGTGGAGGAAAAAGCTACATATGTCAGCAGGGGCTGTTCCTGAAACGTCTGTAAGGTGTTGGGCAAATGGATGCGATATTGTTCTTTGGGAACACTGGAAGACAGTGAGGGCCAAATGATAAATGTGGATAAGCTATGGCCAGGTGTGGTGAGGCCTATGCTGTGGTGTTTATTCCTGATATTAAACCTGTATGAACAGCCACATGTCTGGGGAGTGGTGGAAGGGAAAGCGTTTTGTTCATGATTGTTGTTGTTAGTACCAAGCAGTCACTGGGATTGAATGCCAGATTTCCTGTATGATGTATTTTCTCGCTATTACTACAATGTTTTGAAACTAAAATAGACATATATTAAAAACTATATTTAGGAGGAATTCAAAAGGGTGGGGGATGGGATTGGGAACTTAATGGAATAGAGAATGAAACAGCGAACTGAGATAAGGCACACGACGAAGAGAAATCTGGTTAACGGATAGTAGACAAACTAATTGAAAGATAAATAGAGAAAGCAAAAGAAAGAGAAACAAAGCTTTCCTGCCATTCTTTTCCTTTTCCACAGGGAAGTCTCCACAGCCCAGTCTGACACTGGAACATCTGAATAAGGAAAAGAGAAGAAACTGTCTCACACCAGAACACATTGCAAGTAGGAATACATACAGACACTCTGGAAGAAGGCAGTGGAGACGAAAAGCACAGACTAGAAGATTATGTAAGTTGTAGACCCCAAAAGCTGATTGATAATTGTCTGGGGAGCAATTAACTTGCATAAAGACAAGCTAGAATTGTGGTTATGGAGTGTTCACAGCAGGACTACTACACATCCTCTGTCAGGAGTATTTCAGATATTCAACATACAGAGCTTATAATCATTGTTGGCCATCTGTTTCATCTATGTATCAGGATCATTCCTTATACTTCTCTACATGTGTCCCTCGCTGTGTATTACAATTCCTTTGGATTGAATTTGATGTGGGGCTGGCAGTGACTACCCTCAGGGTTCACTTCAATGCAGTTAAAGCAGTCCATACTCCCTGTGAGGTAAGTCAAATATGGAAGAATTGGGAATGTGATTGTTGATGGATTTTGCCTTATGGAACTCTCCATTTTTTAGTCAATAGTTCCTCTTTGGCACCTATATGTAGCTCTTAAAGCTATACAAGTCCTACCAATATTATCTTAAGAAGAATTGCACATGCAGTTTCTAACATAGAAAACCTTTATGGTAGTCACTACTTCAGACCTTAGGTTTGGACAATTGGTTTCTCCTTCTGTAAAGGCTCCTTACCTTCGATTTTTTCCTGATCACATGGTTTTTCATTGGGACCTAATTTCCCTCCTAAACAAGTGTGGACCTTTCAAGCTGACCAGGTGATTAAATTGCTCTCTTTTCTTCATGATCATTCTTCAAAGGAAGATGATAAACTGCATCTGTTGGAAGTCACTAGAGTGGTTAAAATTTACACCGAACATTTTACAAACTACAACCTATGTGGTAGTGTTGTGTTAATTTTAGGGGATTTCAACTGAGTTTTATTGCTTCCGCTACTTCTTTGAGATGTTGGATCAAACTGCAATCTTTTTGGCCGATGAATGTCTGGGCATTGGTCTTTTTGGTATCATTCAGGGCAGGTCCATTGTAAGATATCAATCTCACAGTCATAAGGTGGGCTGCTATTCAGGACATTTGTCGAGCAGCTACTTTGTCAGAACCCGTTATGTTCATCTCTCATTATATTCTGAAAGCAGGAGATGCCTAATCATTGGTTTTTGCACCCAGGATTTTGCTGCTGTTGGTTTTCATTCTGATTTTGGTAGTGTTATTTTAAAAAAGGATGTGTGGCATAACTAAAGAGTCAGTATATTCTGTTGGTATTAAGTTGTGCATAACCTGTTTTGCTATATCCCTCTTGGAACAAGGTAGGGTCAAGGAGATAATGTGTTAATGTCTACTCAATAATCCTCATTACTCCAAGTATCCTTCTTTGTCCCAGCACTTACACCCTCACTCTCCTCTCCAGCTCTTTATATAAACTGGATCCATGATACAAATGTGACAGAATACCCTATGTACTAAACTGATGGTCCACTTGCCTCAAGCAGACAGGGCTCTGCAAGGGAACGTGTTAGACCTGTCACCCTTAGGGTGGTCTTACCTTAACTTGTTGCCTTATTCATCCATTTTTATCTGATCTTGTTGTAGTTTGCCTTAGGACTCTGTGCAATTTACTAATGTTAACTAATACTAACTCCTTAAAACATGGTAATATTAGCTTATTACAAATTAGCCTAGTGTGATTTACTTATATACATAACTCCCTTTGTAAAGTGGTACTGCAAGTAGCGAGGGCCTGCTAATTAAATGTTACCAGTGGGCATGCAGCACTTGTTATGGCACCCACTTAAGTAGCTCTTTAAACGTGTCTCAGGCCTGCCATTGCAGCCTGTTTTGCAGTTATGAACTGCCATGTCAACCTGGCAAAATAAAGCTTTAGCCAAAACGTTCTGTTTAATTCATAGAAGTCTCCCCTAGGGTAGACCCTAAAGAGCTCCAGGGCAGAGTGCACTGTATTTAAAAGGTAGGATATGCACTATTAAGTTTTAAATGCTAAGTAGTGAAACACTCTTACATTTGTTGTTCATTTTTGCAAGGCCTACCTCACCTATAGGATAACATTGAGGTTTTCTTATTATATTTAATGTGGATAACGTCCAAATAGGGATAGGCAACCAGTTTATGCTTGGTGTCTTGTAATTAAACATTCTCTTTTATGGTAAAGTACTATTTTGAATTATTATTTTGAAAATTCAATTTTTAGAAAGCTGCCTCTGCTGCTTTAGCCATTTAGTGCCTGCAGCCTTGACTCTGGGTCACATGACTAGGTGTAGTCTGTACATGGGCCATTTTGAAGATCAACACATCTGGCCCACAAACCCTTACTCTAATAACACCTGCAAACGGTTTAGATACATCGATGACATCTTGGTCATCTGGAAGGGGGAAAAGTCCATTCTGAATAATGTTCTCAATTGGATGAACCAACTAAACCTACACCTACACTTTACCATGACCACAAAAAGTGAAATGGTCTCCTTCCTAGATGTTAAGCTCATTGCCAGTGGTGGCACCCTGGTAAGTTACCTTTACATCAAGCCCACAGACAGAAATAGCCTGTTACACTTTGACAGTGCTCATCCGCGAGCCTTGAGGGAGTACTTACCAGTCGGCCAGTTACTCTGGGTCCGCAGAAATTGCACTCACTTACAAGACTACAAAAAAGAAGTAGAAATACTAACCACAAAGTTACAACTGAAGGCCTACCCACAAACAGTCATTGAAAGGGCCAACAAAAGATTACGTAACACGCCCAGGGAGGCTTTACTAGAATCCCATAAGAAACCAGAAATGGACACGTTGATATGTGTCACAACTTACAATTCCTTGTATAACGACATTAAGAAAATCATCAACAAATAATTGCCGGTTTTAACATCAAACAAACTCATGTTTGAGGAATCGATGTTTTCGTTTAGGAGGAATAAGAGTTTAAGAGACACACTTACACACACTAACACACATAAACTCAAGACTCCCAACCAACTCACACTTTAGAACAACCCACCAGTTACAGGTCGCTATCCCTGTGGGTAATGTGTGGTGTGTCCACTTACAGAACACACCAAACAAATCGACCTTGGTATGACATATCCGTGGGAACAACGTTCGCATACTAATTACAGTAGTGACAACGTAGTGTATGTCATCAGGTGCCCATGGCAGTTGTTGTATGTGGGAATGACTAGGAGGTAAATAAAAATACTGATGAGTGAGCACAGAAGCACGATCAGTTGGACAATTATGGCAACAAAAATTACGGCCCACTACCTTGAACAAAAGCACAGCGACCCAGACATCAAATGGACAGTGATTGAGATAGTAAGTGGTACAATTAACCTTAGTAATAGACTGTTAGAGCAAGAACAACGATGGGTCTACCGTTTGAAACCCCATTTAACTGGACTCAATGATTCCATCCCTTGGAACCAACTTAACAAAAGATGACTCCAGCACTTTACATCTTGTAATATCATATAATTTGCAGTTCACCAGCACGAGTAGTATAATGTAGTACACATAACTAGTGTTGCTCCTTTCAATTAGTTGGTTCAGTTAATAACATTTCAGCACAAAGCATAAACACTGTTATTGCTTTTTTAAGAATAAGAGCGGAATCTTTTTCAAGGGTCCAACTAAATCCCTGTAGCTGGCCTGTGCTCCATTGGATAACCTTTTGACGTTCTCGGGGTCCAGCGTTACAAGATGTTCACAGTTGGTGCTTTGTGCTTTTTGGCACTATATTCAGTGAAATCTTTAAACCTACATATCTCCAGGTCTACTGATTGGATTTTGGTCGTTTTTGTCTTATTTCATTGATTAATAATTACTAAATGTTTTCCTAGTTTGGTGTGGCATTCTTTTTATGTTGTTTTTTCATGTTATTACTGTTTGAAGTGCTGCTTGAGTTCAGCTTGACTGCGCTATGTCACGCTAGCTGAGGGTTGAACACATATTAATTTAGGGCTGATTATGGCTTCACCCTGACAAGGACTGTTGTGGCTGCTTGAGTAGGGATACATCCCCATTAACCAGTAAACCAATTTCTTACAGATGGGAACCTACAAAGGCACAGATGAGTAGGGTAGTCAGAGTAAAGCTATTAGCTGTTAGAGTGGACAGTCTGGTGGGTTTTTTCCTGCCCGCCACCACTAAGAAAAATATGGAGTTAAGAGACAGAAGAAAAAAATTAGCGACCCCAAAACCCATGGTGAAACCTCCCAGTCATCGTTGTTTTCTTTGTTTTTCAATCTCACACTCCCACCTTGGGAGTTTGTTTTGATAAACATGTTTTTTTTAAAGTTTGATGGATGGCTGCGAAAACAAACTGATGGTACTGCCACCAAGCTTTTTGTACCTTGACAGGAAGCACCTGTATGGTAGCTCCCATCAAGGTATTGAGATCACTGCTGGGTCAGTGGTAATCTCTAAATTTAGTGGACAGTAGTCTATCAGGGTGGCAGATTTAATGCCCTCTGCCACCCTCATGATTGGAGTACTGACAGTCAAACTTAAATCTGGCTCTTAGCGACGAGGTAAAATGTCCTATATTTATTTATTTCTTTTGAAAGTTTTATATAGCGCAAACATGACCACCGAGGGTATCAGAGCACTTTACAGATTATGCATCACGATGGTTATAGCAAACAGATCAGAATAAGCAAAGCAAAAGTCAAAACAAAATCAAAGTCTAAATTGTCAAACATTATCCTGAGGGAAAAACAGACAACAGAATCGACAGCGAGACAAATGGGATCATAAAAGACAAGAGCTAAGGGGATACTGTTTATACAAGAGGACCGCGTTGGCCTTTATCTTTTTTTACTAAATCACAGGATGCCCATGAGTTTATGAACCAATACTTGCCTACTTGAAGAACAATCTCACCATATGAGGGGGAGCGGGGCCTTCTAGAGGCGGGGCCTCGTGCCTAGAAGTACCTATGAGGCACTTTTGAACCTCATCTCGTCCCCAAAACCCCTCTCCCAATAAAAAAACAAAATCTTGCTGAGGCTTTTGCCGATACCCTGGGACATTATCCCACTCCTTAATGGTTGTCGTCTTTTCAAAGCCTTTGAAAACGAGCTGGAAAACCACTGAGTTCATTTTCAAAGCCACCATGTGATATTGGGTCTTCATTGGGAGACTGATATTGTGTGTCACACGTGGCACAGTGTGAGTTGGCAGGTATGGGAACCCACCTTATCTAGTAAGCTGTGGAAGCTGGTGGGAGAAGGTAGTGGGGGGCAGGGATGAGGGCATAAAAAAATCAGACTTAGCTGTGGGTGACTAGCCGCCGCCTCTCCTCCATCCGTGCTGTATCCTACCCGCCGGAAGCACCCAGCTTCCAGGCTCCTGTAGCCAAGCCCGACACTGCCTTCCAGCAGCATTGTGATTGGTGTGCTCAGAGAGGGACTGGGATCCTGGGCATTTTCTCCAGCCGTACAAAAAAGCTGGTGGATAACATGCAAAGTGCTCATCACAGTTTTTGCCGTCCCAAGACGGCCGACCAAACCATCATTTGCACTTATGGTGCAGCCACCACTCCCCTACTAGCCGGCGTCACGTGAGTCCAGCCCCGCCCGCCCTAACCTAGAGCTTAAAGGTAGAATAAAAGTAAAAAGATAATAAAGTTATGTTATTATTATTTTATTTTACCTTGCTCTGCTCTTACAGCAGTGGGGTGATGCTCCTCCGCCTTAGAGGAGCCGGCCCTTGTTAAGTACTGGGGCAAGGAAAGGTACTCTGCGTAATGAGGAGTTACACTACCTTCACTGCCCCCTTAACATTCCTATATTTTCTAGAGTGTCAACATAATGAAGCATGTATCCTTCCGCACACAACAGTGGCGGGAATAGGACTTGAAAAGAAGCAGGTTCGATAATTGCTTTTCTTGTTGTGGCTTAAAGAGGTAATGGACATCTCCATCCAGGTAACGAACATGGATGCAAAAAATCTTTATGTGTTCGCATCGTCCGCCTACAGTCGTTCAAGTGAGCAAAACAGGTTAACCCCAAACACAGGGGCATATTACCAAGCACTAGCGATAATTATCGCTATTGCTTGGTTAGAGACAAAAATTTACTGCTGAGCTGCGGCGATGTTTTCCGCAAATAAACCTTGGTATTACCAAGGTTTATCGCAAATGCGATAAAAATCGCCGCAAAGTATGAATATCGCTGAAAAGTCAGCGATATTCATGCATTACCGAGCTAATGCTCTTAGCCATGTTATCCACCTCCCATTGGATAACATGGCTAAGAACTGCTCAGGGCAGGTGTTAGCTTTTGGAGATATTCACGCTTAGCGCGAATATCTCCAAAAGTTGGTAATAGGAGATAGCGATGTTAGCAACTGTTTTCAGTCGCTAACATCTTGGCACGCCCACTTTGCATGTCATTAGTGATAAATATCACTGACATGCAAAGTGGGGCCCAAGATGGTCGCTATCTTCTACTAGCTGTCGCTAACTGGTGTTAGCGACAGCTAGGTAATAGGGAGATAATTTTATCTCCACTTTCTTGGCTTTTAAAGCCAAAAAAGCGGAGATAAACCCCCTTGATAATATGCCCCACAGTTCTATGAAGTTAAACAAAAATACAAAGGGGCATATTATCAAGAAAGGGCCTTACATTATAGCCGCTTTTATCGGCAGGAAACTGCCAATAAAGCGGCGATAATGGGCTTGATAATATGCTCTATGAATTCCAATCGAAGCCCATGTCAGATGTGAAGACATATAACATGATCTTCGACTGGAATTCCATAGAGCATATTATCAAGCCCATTATCGCCCCTTTATCAGCAGTTTCCTGCCGATAAAAGCGGCGATAATGTAAGGCCCTTTCTTGATAATGTCCCCCAAAGTGATTGAGAGAAGGGAGCCGAGCGCCTTGACAGCCGCCGATTCTGTCTGTCCCAGACCAAAGCGACGTCGAGGACACACGAATCCGTGATTCATTAAAGCTGCATTCCCCGTGTTTTAGAGATTTATTTCAACAGTTCTCACTTTTAATTTACCATTCATTGCGGCTGAGTAGCATTTTCTCATCTGGACAGATGACAGCTTGTAATTTCTGCGTGGTGTGAATTGCATATGGCCAATTAAGTATAATTTGGATAGAATCTGTTTGTGCAGAATTCCAAAGTGTAATTTCGCTCATGATCCATATCGATTTTGTTCAGTTCAGTGGATGTGGGGAGCCCAAATTAAATGTTTTATTCAACAGAATGGTTTGGAACAAAAAAACGGCTGAGTTATACTTTAGAAAAAGTTCACGGGGCTCTTCATATTAAAAATCCAGTCGCGTGCTTGTATCACTCTGTAGCTCCAAGCCAAGATTCCTAATTCATGAATTCATTAATCATGCCGGTCCGACTTGCGAAATTCAGCGGCTTGAGAGGCGTCAAAAAATAGCCAGTTCATCAAAATGATGAAATGATGCGGTAATACACAAAACACACAAAACATCTTAGGCATTGGAAAGTTCAAAGAGTCCAACAAATGTGAACATCTAAGTTAGTAGTTAGGGAGCTTCACCATCTGCGTTGGGGCAGGCGCCTTCCTGTTTGTAGTTTTGAACTGGTCTGTTTGTTGTGTATCCCTTGTAGCACAAACGCTATACGAGTAAATGATGACAGATAAGATCAGTTTCAGATAAGTGGGCATCATATAGATAATTGCACTATGGTGTTGATATGAACAGTGAGAGTTAAATAGACTCTGGTACTAGATTCTTACAGAGATGTCCAAGCTAGTTTTTGTATCTACATTGACAGTGGACTGGCTTCATGTGACAAAATGAAACATATAGTGATCGGGTCTTGCAAAGGTGCCAAGTTGGTCTTTGAGAGTTTGTTTGATGGCCAAAAGTAAGAGGGTAGCTCTGATGTTGACTAGGAAGACTTCCAGTGGTAGCATCACAAGCAGCTGGAAGAATCGAAACATAGGTGAAGCATGCATTAGCCCTTGCAAAGAGAGATAGTAACAATTGGTCAAGGGATCAAACAGTGGTTTGTTGGGTCACTAATTGGGTGATGTATGTTGGGATCGAATAGTGTAATGTGCAATGCTTAGGATGAGTAGCTTGTACAGTAGCACATACTTAGCATACAACTGTCTTCTTACCTGGTACTAAATTACAGACTGGACAGTGCAGACTAGTGTTTTGAAACAGCTGAATTGCATTTCAAGGCAGAGGAACTGGCAGCTCTTGAAGAAGGAAACTGCCCATCTCCCACGTGTAGGTGTGGCGAGTGACTGCATCAGCCTGCTACAGGCTTCCTATGGGTGGAGCGGGGAACCACAAGCTACCACTAAAGGGGTGCACTCATAGGCACACTGAGTTTGCCCCACTTCTTATGCGGTGCATAATTATTGCACTTCTTCATAGCTGGTTTGCCCTTACATTGCAGTCATAATATGGCCCGGGTGCATGCACAAAGTCAAGGTTTGGGGGCAAATTTAATGGCAGGGTTGTTATTGTGAGGTCAGAGTTCTAATTATGTTATAAATAAGAGGACCAGCGACTAGTTTCATCGTTGAATATTTTCAGCGATGGCTACCTTCTTCCTGGTTTCAAAATCATGAACTCTGCGCATGCTAAAATCACTTGTCAAAGAATGACAAATTCTTCTGGGGAGAAATATGTTGCAAAAGGCAAACCTGGTGATGGAAAAACTGGTGTAGGCAAAGGAAAAAAATAAGAAAGGATGGTCCAGTTTTTAGCTCCATTCTGAATGAAAGATGGTTGTTGAGGAGACGAGAAGACAATGTATGGTTGTTGTTAAAGGTTTTAGTGTCAATAAATGTAAAGGAAAGAATGTCAGTGTCACTCTTCTTAACTTTTTACACTTGCATCAGGGGGCCCGAGGCTGATTGTAAAGGAGTCAGCTGATCCTGAATATTGCGGGATCCTTGTTTGTGAAATCTAAATGGCAAATGCTTGCGGCAATAAAGAGAGCATTTTTCTCTTGGAAGACAACCGAGAGGTGACAAGTGAGTACAGGGGTGATTTTACAGCACCAAAAAATCCTGTATTTAAAAATTTTCCTGAGGTAAAATCAACTCGTTCTGTGCAAATACTAGTAAAACACCATAGAATGGGGAATTACCTAACTGTGCCGATTTTTCTGCTCATAAAACCACTCAAAATCCCCTATTCCTTGCTCTGTGCTGGTTGGAAATAATGTGAGTTGGGGCCAGGGGTGGGTGGGTTGGGGAAGGAAAGGGGCGTTTTTTTAGGTCTCGCTTACGCAGTGCGCGTGCTCTGCATAGGAGAGAGACCTGGAGCTATCGGCACAGCTTTCCCTGCAAAGACAACGCATTCTGGCGATTTCCTTGTGGGAGCACACAGCGCCATATGGTCGCACGCTCCCGCATGGGAATCTCACAGGCCCCCTCCCCTGCTGGTTTTACGGCTCCTTGTGGCTTCTTACCTGTGACAGAGGTTTGGCAAATGCCCTCGTCCCCGGCAACAGTTTCCCAAACGATGTAATTGAAATGCCACGGTCAGCAAACGCCATAAACGCGCGCTTTATGTGGCTTGAGTTTGCCTTTCACAGAATGCACCAACGCCACCTGGGGTGTGAAAGGCACCGAGGTGTTTGAGGGAAGGGTTCCCAATGTCTACTCTCTCAAGCTGGTCCCTTCCCACCTCTGGGGGAAGTGTCGTCCAGTGCACCCCGTACGTCGTTTACTGATGTGCAGGGTGGGATTGCCCGCACGTTGTTTTCCTATGGTGAAGTTATTGGCCTGTTACCAGGCAGTGATGTACCATTGGTGCCAGGGGGTGTTACCAGCACGCCGTTAACCTGGTGTCAGGTTACCGGTATGTCGTTAACCTACGGTGAGGTTTCCTGCTCCTCCTTTACTGATGTACCTGGTGGAGTTACCTGCAGTCGTTTACCTGGGGTTCCTGGTGGGGTTACCGGCACGTCGTTTAACAATGTGCCGGGTGGGGTTACCGGCAAATTTTTTACGTGTGTATGGGCTACCTGCACAATGTTTTCCTGGGGTGCCTGGTTACTAGAACGTATTTTGCACGGTTTTACGGACACTCGATTTCCTGACTAGTCTTGCGGGATTACCCTGAGGTGGGGAAAAGTAGCAAGAGAAAAGGGAAGCCCTTTTTGTAATTTTACTGGTATCTACATGTCCCACTAGAAAGTAAACCTTTCCACAAGCACAGAATTGTCTCGAGTAAATAAATACACGAAAAATGAATATTAAAGGCTGCTTTTCAGCACAACTCCTGTTTATTATGGACTGATTCACTGTGTAAACGTTCAACAAAAACACATTCATTATTCGTGTAATGGGTCGAACTTTTGACACAAGAGGGGCAAAACAAGTCAACCGCAGAGCTGGTGTAGTGCATACTCACACTTATACTACGTAATATTTATCCTAAATTAGAACGTTGTTGTGCGATTACGTTTTATAATTAAACTGGCAATTTTGAATAGAAAAACAGCTCAACATTATGTGCATTCACTATAACATGACTCACCGTATAAACGCAAGTAGGATGCAAAGAGGCAATCGGAGATGCGTTGATGCTCATTTGGGTAAAAAAGGGGGCTGGGGAGTTTTGAAATAAAAAGGAGATAAAGTCTAGTGCCAGTTGAATGTGTGCAAACATGTATATGGAGGCACGCAATGTACATTTGGCATAGCAGTGATGCGATTGGAACTCTTGTGAATGATTTTATTGCTGTTTGTTTTCCCGCCAACGCGTGACCTCCTAAAGTGGTTGTCTATCTCGTTAGACATCAGAGATTCGTGCAATATAATTCTTAAAGGTGAAACTCCACGTCCTAGTTTTCAATGTGAGGCATACTATATACATGTCCTTTTTTCTGCTTTGTAAGGGTATCCCCTGTCAGTCCATCTGGGCCTGTGTGACGTTGGGAGTTCTAAAAAACATCAGGGATTAAATATTCCGGTGTAAAGTGAGAGATACACAGCATAATGATCAGGACGGGTTATCGCAGTAAATTTAGAGTTTATGTAAGTTGTTTTTTTATTTTTATTTTTTATTTTTACAGTTTTATAGTTTTATAAAGCGCCAACGTGACCCGAATCGGGTATCGGAGCTCTTTACATAGCACCAGTTGCATTATATGAGAACACATTCATTTTTGTTTGGCAAGGGGAGATGACGTGATTTGCCCAGATTTATACGATGTTCAGCGTCATTGCCGAAATATTATTATTTTTTTTAAATACATTTTAGAAGGGTAACTTAAAATGTGTTGTAAGGTCACCCCATCTTTTACCATTCTCACAATTTAATTCTGTAAAACTGTATGAAAGCGTTAAATATATTTTTATTTATTTATTTTATTACGGTCTAGAAACTACATTTTCTCACTAGATGTAGCACACACGTCACCCGTGGAAATCTGGATCAAGTTTTGGGAACATTTATAATGCAGCAGCAGCATGGAGTTTGGGTCCTGTTTAAAGTAGACCACAGAAAACTGTTCAGTGGGCAGCGAGGTATGGCATATGTACTAACATTTCAGTGGGCAGGGAGGCATGCCATATGTACTATTAGTTCAGTGGGCAGCGAGGCATGGCATATGTACCTGGGCAGAATTAGGCAGCACACCGCGCATTCTTTCTTCTGTTAGAGATAGTTGCATTGTGAATACAAAAAGGTTCATGCGCCTCAGTCGGTTTGCGCAGAATCACAAGATGTGCCAGTCAGTTGCAATGTCGGAATTAGATTTACGATCCCAGGGTTGAAGGGTCATCAATGTAACCCCGAGGGCGAGGCACGGATTCCCTTCCATATTCTCCATGGCGTCCATTTTTAGGTCTCGCTAAAGCCAGCGCATGCGCTGACTGGCGAGACATTTAGTAGCTGCTTTAAAAGTGCTATCTTGCCGGCCACAAGCTTCCTATTATGCGCAGAAGCACCCAGCACTTTTTACCATCACACGCGCGTGTGCGTACCACTCACCACTCACTTTTTTTAATTACATTTTTGTTATCTCTCTCTCGCTCCACGTCTATTTCACCACCCCGTGCTTTATTGTAGCCTTGTACTGCCCGTATTTGCCTCCCTCGCCATCAGTCCCCCCTCCTTCACTCGCTCTCTTTCTTGCACTGCCCGTCTTTGCCTCTCTCACCATCAGTCCCCCCTGCCTTCACCCGCTCTCTTCCCAAGCAGCGTCTTTGCCTCTCTCGCCATCAGTTCCCCCGTCCTTCACTCACTCTCTTCCCAAGTAGATGGTTGTAAACGTTCAGCAGTGCTAATACCACTCATCTTTTCTTCTTCTGAGACATGGAGGGGTTTGACTCGCACCTAAGAATGGGCCTTCACAATTAAGGAGCGCAGTGAATTAAAGTACAGACGTGCCTGGAGGTGATCAGCCCACGCCTCCACCCACGTAATTATGTGTCCACGAATCCCTGCCCTCATTCAGCGTCCACTGCGCAGGTCAGTTGCATGTTTGTGTACATTTGCTCTGTAGAAAGAATTAGTTTATTGCTGCTTCCAGGCTCAAAATTAAGTCTGACCTAATTTCTGAAAGTTGCTCCACTTTTGTTGTTTTTTTTTTGCAGTTTTGTACAGCGCAAACTCGCCACAAAGTTTTTGGAGCGCTGTACCAGAGTACCAGTACTATTATATGAGGTCATATTAAATTTTTTTAGGTACGGTGAGATCAAGTTTTTTGCCCTAAATCATAGGGTGTGAGCCGTTGAATTCCAGTTCGGCAGTTTTAGCGTAACGCCACATCCTCTCCTGCATACATTTCTTTACAATCCCCCCCTTTCAACGTCGAACGTAATTCCTGTGAGTTAAGCGAGTTATCAATCCATTTGAAGTAAATGGCAGAAGAACAGTTTTAATTGGTCGATCACATTACAGTAAATATAGGGAAATCCTGCACTGAGGATGGCATGGGTTTGCCTAGAAGTTTAATTCAATTGAGGCTTTTGGATGCGTTTGACGTATAAAGAAGGATAGTGGGAAGGGTTTCACAATGTCAGTCAAGAGTGCAGCTTGGTTTTAGTCTTAAACAGTTCGGTTAATCGAAATATTGTTTGCTTTGTTTATGCAATTTTAGTGTAACTGTAGACACGGAAAGGTGCACTTGTTTTGCCAACGTTATTTCTTGAGATGTAAACAGCGTTACTTGAGATTTAGGCAGTCATTTTCAGCCTTATAAAAATACACAATATGCATACGTGTAAATAAATGCACACATACATATATGGTGTGACTATTCCATCAACACATGCAATATTGCACGCAGTCCTTGAAGACCATCAGGGCGGGGGGGATACACGTGCTACCATGAAAAGGGCACATACCTGGCAGCGCATTCTGGTTCCACCCCCCACCTTCAATAAAACTTCTTCCCATAGCTGTGGTTTCCCCTCCTTTTGTTTATCCACGAATCAGGAAAATGACCCATCCTCGCAGCCTGCAGTGCAGTGCACTATGGAAACTCCTGGTTTTTGTGGAAACGGTAGCCACAGTAAAGTCATTCGACTCTGCCTCCTTTCCTTTGAAAACAGAATAGATGTAAAGCAAGCATTGGCATAGCCAATAGGTCTTGCTTTTGGGACCTTATAAGTGTTTACCCATGCAACAGTTGATGTTGTTGCACCAAGGCTATTGTGCTGCATAACTAAATAATTATAAGGTCCCAAAAGAGAGACCTATTGGCTATGCCAATGCTTGTTTTCTTCAGCAGGAGGAAGCACTGTATGCTTTCCCACTGCTAGAAAATAATGAGTCTTGGCGCAGCTGTAAGCATGCATTAATTTCAATCCTCTGACTTGTTATAAGACCCTCCAAATCAGTGGAGCAACTATTTGTCTATTATTTGTTTGTAGTGGATGAGGTAGGAAGGAAAATCCAGATAAAGTGAGTTGATCTAATCAATTGATTAAATTATAGTATTACAAAAAACAAAGGAAGACCAATCATGTTGAGGGTTTTTTGATAGTAAAAGTAAATTGATGTGTCTTGATTGATCTGAGAATGATAGAAAATGATTTCAAGATGTGTAAATGCCTTCTCCGTAAAAGGACTGGAGCCTCGCCCAGTTCCTTATTACAGTGAACACTACATTGAACGTTCATCTTTGAAGATCAGGACCTATGCTTTGTGCTGTTAAGCTTCATAGAGTTTGTTTTCATCTATAAAGAAACAGAAGACATAAGATCTCAGATTTTCAGTTGAGCAGCACTAAGATCATCCTTGAGAAAGACGATTAACTTGGTTTCAGATTTATAAGGGTAGTATTAAAATCAGCAGAGTTAAATAGATTGGCACCAAATCAAAAAGCCTTATGAGCTTCATAGAATGCTGACATAATTACTTTGCTGATGAGGAAACAATATCTAAAATTATGATAGAGTCTAGAATAATGGTAATCCCTGTACCCAAAAAAGATGGAGAAAAGTGCAGATCATAAAGAATGATCTTTGTGCCTAATATAGACCTTAAGATTCCCCCAAAATCCTTGCAAATAGATTGAACACAGTACTCTACCAGCTGAAAACCCGGGGAAGTCTGGACTTATAGCGGGTCAAAATGTAGGTAACAACACCAAAAAAAGTAGTCATTTAATAGAAGCAGCCTCCAGACTCAACAGTGAATTGGTACTACTCGCCCTCAACACCAAAAAGGCATTTGATCAGATAGAGAAGGGGTTCCCGCGAGAAACTATAAAAGCCTTTGGCTGGGGCCCAAGATGCATGGAGATGTTATCAACATGCTATGCCGGCCTGAAAGCCAGTATAAGAAACAACACTCTTAACAACGTAATTGAATAAAATACAAAGGGGTGATCAAGACAGGTTTGCCCGATGTCCCCCTGTTGTTTGCATAGGGAATGGAAATTTGAACCCTAATGGTAAAAAACATTTCACTTCCCAGAGGGATGTGTTTGGGCCCATATAATTTTAAGCTAACCATGTTTGCTGAAGATGTGCTAGAATCAGTGACAAATTCAACAAACTTGATCCCGACTCTCCTAGGAGAAGTTAATTGCTACGACTGAATAGCAGGACTTAACTTAAATATGACTAATGCAGAACATTAACTCTTTTCAGTGATAGCTGAAGGTGAAAACACCACTCCTGTAGAAGTATTTTGTTATTGGATCTAAAATGCTGCACCCCAAAATTACTAAACATTACTAAACATTAAGGGGACGATTTCGATTTGGGTCGGAAGGGCTCCGAACCATGTTGTGCCCAATATTTCATTGTTTTTTTCTTCCCAGGTTCTCTACATTCCAGCTCCGGGTATCCACCCTGCTCCCTTTAAATACCCCTGCATCCCATAATCATAACCCACCCTTACTCCTTAAAATACCCCAACACCCTCAAACACTAACCCATCTTAACCCTATAAATGTACCCTGCCCTGTACCCCAAAACTCAAACCTATCCCTAAACCCTAAAATTACCCCTGTACCCCAACACCCAAACCTAGCCCTTAACCCTATAAATACCCCTGTACCTCAAAACCCAAACCTACCCCTGAACCCTAAAAATATCCCTGTACCCCAAAACCCAAACCTTGCCCTGAACCCTAAAAATACCCCTGTTCCCCAAAACCCAAACATACCCCTGAACCCTAAAATACCCCGCACCCTAAAACCCAAACCTATCCCTGAACCCTAAAAATACCCCTGTACCCCAAAACCCAAACTTAGCCCTAAACCCTTAAAATACCCCTGTACCCCAAAACCCAAACCTACCCCTGAACCCTAAAAATACCCCTACACCCCAAAACCCAAACCTAGCCATGAACCCTAAAAATACCCCTGTACCCCAAAACCCATACCTATCCCTAAACCCTAAAACTACCCCTGTACCCCATAACCCAAAACTATATCTGAACCCTTAAAATACCCAAACCCCCCAAAACATATACCTCAGTACCCCAAAACATATACCCCTATACCCATACTTACCTTAACCAAACATTGGAAAAAAACATGCTTTTACCATTCATGCATTTACAACGAATTTCATTGTAAATGTATGCGTGGTAAAAGCATATAAAATGTAATGCCATGCGTTATAATGGCATTGCGGAGTCATGTTACTTTCGTAATGATAGTATGCGGAGTGATGGTATGCGGAAAGAAAGTTGCGGAATAATGGGTGTTTACCCTACCCCGGTAAGTACATTGGTGGCACGGCGGCCCACATCTCCAGCAACATACTCATATTTTTTCACCACCGATTTGAAAAATGCACAGGTCTCTCTCATTGATGGTCAGCACCGACATACACTTTTAGACACACCTCCCGCTACAAGTTCTAGAATTGCGAACTTTAGAGCTGGGGAGCTACGTTCGAATCTTGGCATCAGCTTAACATCCTGTGATTCCAGGCAAATCGCTTTGCCTCCCCGTGCCTACCACAAATGAATGTGTTCTTCTGTAATGTAAATTGTGCTCATGTCATGTTGTCGAGTTCGTGCTATATAATATTGCAAGGAAAAATAAAGTAGGGAAACTTGAGTTCACAGACTACTGAATGCGCACTCTTAAGTGCATCAGCATTGCACTGTGAATCGGAGCGTTTCACAGGCCTGTCACAGATAAGAAATGCTATCAAAACAAAATCCACAAAACAATATACTACTGGCCGGCAGCAATTCATACCCGGACAATGTCGGGACGAGCTGCTAGTACTATATATAACAAATATGCGGCATTGTTGGTAAGGTATTCTACGTATGTAACAGCGGTTAGTACACAGACAAACAGAAGCTTTAGACTGAAGCACAGGTGGTGGGTCCCTACTGTGAAATGGAGCGGCTTTCTTGCTCTGTGACCCCCAGGTCAGTTTGTTGACTTTTACTAGGGAGTTCTCTTAAGTGGGACCCAAAACCATGAAACAAAGCTCTGCCAAAGTCTGTTAGACAAGATTTCAGTAATTTTTTTATTTAGGCATTAGCATGAGGTAATGGGCACTCAGGACCTTCAAGCGTTAGTGTGCTGCCTTCACTCGGCCGCTCTTTAACCAAAACTCGTGGTCACGCAGGCTCATTCTAGTGGGTGGCCTCCATGTCTCCTTTTCTCCAGGTTGTGCTGATGAAAGCTGCAGCAGCATGTGTTGAAGGCATTCTGGGCAGGCAAGGCCAGCCCCCGCAGGAGATTTATTCCTCTAGTATAGGGTGCAGGAGTTCAGTTGTAGAGGTGTAGCACAGACAGAGTCAACACAGGTCTTCTTATCTTCCGCTGTGGCAGTAACTGGAGCGGGGGCACTTGTGAATCATCAGTTCATGTTAGCTAATCTTGGGTATGCAGGGAGGCTGGGGTATACTTAGGCACGCATGGGTAATTAACATAGCAGTCTGCTTCTCCTGGGCCGCTCTTCTCTAATGAGAAATAGTCAATTATTCACCACTCTTAAATACTGCTATTTTATTATCAATCATTTATATGCATGGGTGTCCGCAAGTGTTATTGTAACAGATATTCTCTTTATACTCCATAATACTACTCCACACATGAAAGGTCACTGTGTCACCCTCATGATAACGATGTGAGGTGTTTAATATCTTTCTCTCTTCCAAGTTTCTTAGTTAAGCACAGGCTCTTCCTTGTATTGTTTAATTGGATGTTTTTATATCTACATTTAATTTGGGCCTAGTCAGTTTGAAGGCCGCTAATAGGCGATCAGACCAACTTACTGGGCTGAAGTCCCGGACTATGATCATACGTAGCAGTGCAAGTATTACATCAAGAATGTGACTTCCTTGATGTGTGAAACCATTAACCTGTTGCTGTATACCTATTATTTCACAAATGCTTACTATGCCTCTGCTTTGGCTATGTGAGCTATCCTTGGCTCAGATATTAAAATCTCCTAATACCATTATATTTAAACGGGTCATGCCAGCTTTGAGACCAATTTAGGGGGAGCTTGGGCACTCCCATATTCCCCTCCTGACAACCAAGCCTAGTTCCAGAAGCTCCTTACAGAATCGTTATTCTATAGGTTTGTTGCTCCCCTTCTGGCTCGAAACAGGCAGCATTCCTGCTGCTGAACACTTCTGCGATGCTGGCAGTTGCAGATGGGCTTGCCTTTGGCGTGTCTTTGGCACACCCACTGTACAGTCATACCAGGTTGCTGCTTAAGTAGCCCTCCCTACCTCTGACAAAAACAAACAGACTGCACACTTCATTGCATAACATGTCGGCTGTCAAGTCGTTTTGCAAAACCAGAAAGGCAATAGTTTAGTAATGGGGGGCGTGGCTTAGCGCCCAGCGGAAATGGCTGCGTTCATGTGAGCGCTCCGTGGTCGCTGGGGTAAACGAGCGGTTCACGGACCTATTTCCTACCGGAGACGACAGAAAGAGCCTTCAGAGGGGTCCTGGAATGCTTCGACGCCCATTTCGCCGCTTCTGGTGACTCCCTTCTCTATTTTTGGCAAATTCCTTCAGGCGCGGCGTCATGACGGCCGCGACCACCATTTTGGGGCTCTGAGGAGCGTTTTGCGAGCAGCGCTCTCCTGACGATAGCGACTGGGGCGGCATGTTTCTTCCCTCCTCAAACAAGGTTGGCCCTCATTTCTTTTTGCAATGCCTCCATTGACTACTGGACTTTTACCGCTTCCACAGCACGCTGTTTTGTGATGTTCTTCGACCTGGCAGCCATTTTGAATTGCATGTTACTCTATGAAGCTTCAATTTTCTGACCAGCTGACCTTGATGCCGAGCCTCCCTTTCTTCATATAAAGCGGGCTCTTGCTTCCTTCTCATATGTTTTTTATGATTCTCGCCTCACGCCCTCATGTTGCAGCCAGGTTTGCTTCTTTCAATTTTGGGTGACCATCATATTTGCCTCTAACGCTCCTCCGCATGTTTTTTTTTCTTTTTCTTGAGTACCTGTGCAGCCCTCATTGACTTCTCTCGTTAATTGCTGATATCCTCACAGTTTCAGAGATCCACGTGTTGATTTTTCTCTCCTGTGGGGGTCTTTAACTTATGGATAGCGGCGCAACGGGTTGTGCTAACAAGACTTCACGACGCACCTTTATCAAGAACTCAAAAGTGTTTTCTGAACTGGCTCATTTGGAAGCCTCTCAGGCATCTGTTCTCCACATGTCGCAGTTCAGCGCGGAACATCCTGTGCAGCCCTCAGGAAAAGCTACAACGAAATGGCTCAAAAAAGATCCTCCTTCACCGTCTAATTCCTCTTCAACCGTATCTATGGAATTATTATTGGAGGAGATACGAGCTCTTCGTCCTTTTATGGAAGAAACCAACGCTAAGCTGCAAGTTCTCACTGATAACTGGTCGCAGATGGACACCAGAGTTACGTTGGTGGAGCGCAATGTCTCTTCTCTCCAGGAATCATCCTCCAAGGTCACCCATATGCACTCGCAGATCTCTTCTCCTCAGAAACAGGTTGAGGAGCTTGAAAACCAGAATAGGCGTAACAATCTACGCATCTACGGCCTGGCGGAGAGTTGTGAGGGGAGTGATCCTATTGCCTTCTTCAAAACCTTTCTTCCTAAACTCCTGCATTTACCAGAGGACACTTTGCTTAACATACAGCGTGCCCATAGGCTTGGCCGCGCTCCCTCACCTGCTTCCACATCTTCAAGACCCAGAGGCGTCATCATGTATTTCTTGGAATATACCGTACTTCTTAAAGTCCTCTCAGCAGCCAGAGCTTCCCCTCGCCTTACATGGTCGGGATCCACCTTATTTTTTGCGCAGGATTATGCTAAAGCTACAGCCAGCTGTCGCAAAGCTTTTTTGGATATGAGGCCAGAGCTGCGTTCCATCGGCGCCAGATATGGTCTCTTCCACCCTTGTTTCTTCAGAGTTACTCACAATAATAAGACAACGACCTATGAGGATCCTGTACGACTTTGAGGAGCTTCCTGAATTCCTGCAATGCAGCCAACATGGACACCTCTGGTTCCTCCTCCGCTTTTCCTCTGTGACTTACTTGAGTTGCTGTTATTTTCTTCCAGTTCAGTTGGTTCATGATAGTTTTGTCATACCAGTTCTGTTTTTCTGCAATTTCCCTTGTTCATCCCTCCCTTATACTCGTATATGATGTCAGTCAGTCAGTCAAATTAACTTTATTCAATTTGATAAAATCATACAAAGTACATAAAAACAGTATTATTTACAATTAAAAAAGAATTAAACAGTTTCATTTGTAAACAAGTTAATTTGGCAAAATGGATGCATTAAAATATTAAAAAACACGTTATGTACATCAGTTTTCCAAATTCATGCTCCTTCTGGCTCTGGTTGCTACCACAAGGAAATTGGCCATGGCGAAAGTAATACAGATGTTGCCCAGTGATTTTAAATATAGCATGGCTGGTCTCACCTGGGAGAAGCCCGCTTCTCTTAGGACTGGTAGCAGGTATTTTTTCCTTTGCGCGGAGAAGAAATCACAAAACATAACAAAATGTAAACTGTCTTGAACAGAAAAATTGTCACAGGTGCAAGGGGGTGCTAACTCAGGTTTCGTCCAGGTATTAAAATTTCCCAAATAAAAATGGATAATGTTAAATCTAAATCTTGTTAACAAAAATCTGTGGAAAGGATTTGTGACAAAACATAAATAAGGCTCAATTGCAAGTGACTGGAGTGACAAGTAATGCATTCGTACAGATGGTTTTGATAATTCAACTTCTTCTCGCAACATGTATGCCCTAGACATTAACTGTTTTTTTTATGAAACTCACATCCTGCTTTGTGATACACGAGGGAGAGGTGAATAAATCTGAGCGTCCTAGTTCATTAAAAGATTTGTGCAAATACGCCAGCCATGGATCGTGTGACTGTATTCCAAACTCATCACATCCCTCATGATCATGTGGTTTAACGATAATTCAGGATTTAACCAGGTCTTAAGCCAATATGTTAATGGAGCCAGTCTCAGTTTATCCTGAATATAATCCATGCCAAGTTCTGTATGAATGGAAAAAAACGGGGAGGATTGGGGGAGGGACAGGACTGAACGTAAAAAACTGTTCTCGGCTACCTGGATTTTATCTAGGCGTACATAACCCCATAAGGAGGCACCATACAAAGCCACGGGAAGGGATTTGCTGTTATAAACCTGGATGATGGCCTTCATAGGTCTATGACCCAGCCTTTTAGCGAAACCTAAGATGGCCATAGATGTTCTTGTGACCGCTAGGCTTTTTGCACGTATCTGTGGGCCCCAGGTGCCCCTGCTGTCAAAAAGGACTCCCAGGTAGGGGAACACGGGAACTCCCGAAACTATCTCCCCTTTACAAAAAAAGTTTTTTATTCCTCTCTTGACCCGTATATGTCTTTTCATGTACCATTCTTATTATGTATCATTCTATATTGTTTTGTTTCCTGATGTTTTCCTCATGTCTCCACAGAATTCGCTTTTTGTTCCGTGACGTTCCCCCGGCTTGACGGCCCGCTGACATTGGATGTCCTGCCTTCTCCAGTTGGCTCTACCCCCTCAACCTTTCGTTCGCTCTCCCTTCTGATTGTCCTCCCTCGCTTCCCTCCCTTGTAAGTACATTCTCCACTTTGCCTAACATGTCTGCCTTTCCCTTTCTCTCCCTCTCCATGATTTTCTCCCTACTTAACTTTGGTTCTAAGGTGTCACCTTTCTTCTATTTGCTTTAACATCTCTATTACTCATTCTCTTCATATATTTCTTTACTCTCTGATTGGGTTTCTCTTTTTTGTTTGTCAATTTGGATACACTTTATTATAGTGTTCTTCACCTTTGTCTCTTGCCTTTGCTCATATTCTTCTTTTTTCTCTTTCCCCTTTTTTCTATTTTTCTCTGCTCGTGGTTCTATATTTTCCTTTTTCTCTTTTCCTCTTGTTCATAAATATATTTTCTCTCTGCTCAGAATCTCCTAGCATATACCTATACCTATTTTTTTCTACTTCCTTTCCTTTCTTTCTTTATTCTCATTTTCTCACTTTCTTCCTTACACTTCTTTCTCTTCTATTATTCTTTCTCTCCTTCATTTACGGCATTTATGATAATTTCTTTTTCTTTTACTCATCTTCTCTCATGAGCTTTCCTTTTGAATCTATTTCTAGTTTTCATTTTCTTCTATTTTGTATATTATGTCATTGAAAATCATTACATGGAATATTAAGGGCATTAATTCTCCAATCAAACAACAAGATCTTAGCTCATCTAGCTAGATTAAATGTAGATATTGCATTTTTACAGGAAACTAATTTATCTGATGCTGAATGCGTTAAACTTAAAAGAGGCTGGGTGGGTGAGGTTTACTATTCCCAGGGTGAAGGCAAACGAAATGGAATAGTTATTTTATGTCGGAAAACTCTCTCCCATTCCCTGATTACTCAGGAATCGGATGCTGAAGGCAGGTGGATACATGTTAAACTGTCTCTTAAAGGTGTTCCAATCTCTCTTCTAAATGTCTATGCCCCTACTGGTGGCGATCCTGCTTTTTGGCATGAGCTTTCTCACCATATCACCAGATTTGTTGATGATAATTTCATCCTGGCAGGTGATTGTAACCAACCTTTTGATCCCTTCCTTGACAGAAATTCTAAAACTTCCTACATCCCAAATAAGTCCCATAAACTCTTTGCTCAAGCCATCTCCCAGCACAAGCTCATTGACACCTGGCGCTTGTGCAATCCATTGACAAGAGAATTTACTTTTTATTCCTCATGCCATCACTCCCAATCTAGGATTGATTATATTTTTGTTACTCACAATATTGCCCAGACTCCTACTAAAGCTGAAATTGGTCCAATTCTACTCTCAGATCATGCTCCTACTTTAGTGCATCTTGATATACTTCCTAAGCCTGTTGGCCCCAAGAGATGGCGTTTTAATAATACCCTTTTGTTGGATCCCAAATTCACTGATTCCTTTACTGAATTTTTTGACGATTTTTTTTTTGTTTAATGATACTCCATCCATTTCCAAACATACCATATAGGATGCTTTTAAAGCTGCAGCCAGAGACTTCATAATTGGATATGTGGCAAAGAAACGAAAAATTGCCTGCAAATTTACTACAGATCTTCTTCAAGATATTAAGAAATTGGAGCATGCTTATTTCACATCCCACTCACAAGACAGTTTAACAGCCCTGGTCAAGGCCAAAATGGAATTTAACACAAAATCTACAGAAGATGCTTCCTTATATTTATTGAAATCTAGTGCAAAGTTTTATGGAGGTGGAAATAAAGCCGGGAAAATCTTAGCTAATTATTTGAAAGTCAAGCATAACAAATTGAACATTGAATCCATCTACGACACTCAGTCTACTCTTAAACACAAAGACGCAGACATTCTTACTGAATTCTCCATTTTCTAAAAAACCTTATACTCCTCTGAAACCCAACCCTCTTCCCAATCTCTTGGTCATTTCTTTTCTACCATACACAAACCTGACCATTTTCCTCTCTATCTTTCTCACTCAGAACTAGACATTTCTCAACAAGAATTACTTACAGCGCTCTAAACTCTCAAAAAAGATAAAGCTCCTGGACCAGACGGTCTTACTGTTGAATTTTCCTTCATTTCTCAAAGCTCCTCATCCCAAAATTACATTCTCTCATAGACACTTTTGTTACCTTGGGTCCTTCCTCAGGTTCTTTCTCTGATGCCCACATCTGCCTTTTACCCAAGGAAGGAAAGGATGCTCACTATTGTAAAATTTATAGACCCATTTCTTTGGTCAATATTGACTATAAGATATTTGCTAAATCACTTGCAACGCGTCTTGACCTTTTACTCCCAGATCTCTTAGGACAGGAACAATCAGGCTTCGTCAAGGGTCGATTTATCACTGATAACACAAGACTATGGTTTAATGTATTATCAAAATCCCATAATTTATCCCATCCCCTCGCAGCAATTGCTCTAGATGCTGAGAAAGCATTTGATAGGGTTGAGTGGACTTATCTTTTTCATACCCTTAAATGGTTCGGTTTTGGTCCCAAATGTATTTCTTTGATTTCTATACTGTATTCTAATCCCTGAGCGGCAGTTTGCGCCAATGGCCTAGACTCTTCCTTTTTTGACTTAGGAAGAGGCGTGCTTCAGGGTTGTCCTTTATCCCCTTTTCTTTTCAACCTGGCTTTAGAACCTTTTTTATCCAAACTTTGCCAAAATCTCAATATTCATGGCTTTCAAGCTTTGGATTCTCATGTTAAGCTCGCCACATATGCTGACGATATTTTACTTTTTATCTCTAATCCCGTTGAATCTATCCCTGCATTCCTTGCCGAAGTAAAAGATTATTCCCAGATATCTGGTTATAAGCTCAACAATGATAAATGTGAGATCTTACTAGGCATGAGCGGATTTTGCGGATTGGCAATCCGCGAATTTGCGGATTTGCGAACTCGCAATCCGCAAAATCCGCGAATTCCCGCGAATTTGCGGATTTTTTTTTTTTTTTGTGTTCGCCCGTGTTTCTGCCAGTTCGCGAGGGTTTTTACAATTTCGCAATTTGCGAACTTACCTGTCGGGTCGCAAGTTTTGCGAACTTGTTGTTTCTACGTGTCCAACCTGTTTGGGACACTCTTCTTCATCACTGCCACTCTCTGTCACCACTGCCACTCTCTGACTACTCATGCCACCCTCTGGCCCACCCATGCCACCCTCTGTTTCATCACCACACCCTCTGGTTGTCCAGTGTACATTATTTTCGGCAAAGCAAAGCACACCTTCCCTGCCTCAAGTGACCTGAATTAATTTGGGGCTGATTAATGTGTCACAGAATATTTTTTTAGCTGGCACCTGCTTCCTTAGTGCGCCCTGATTAGTGATCTTTTGCACTTGCTAAGTGCTTTCATTGTTGCAAAATTAGTTACAACACCTGCCCTGCCCCAACTGACAATAATGAATTAGGGGCTGATTAATGGATTTTAACTTCCAGCCTGGCTCCTGCTTGTCTCCCTTAGCTGTAATTCATGACCTTTGTGGCATATGTGTAACTATTCTGAGGTTCAGAGCAGGGTCACATAATAGTTTCAACTGGCAACTGAACTCTGGAGGGGCCCCTCAGGAAGCACTACAGGAAATGGCTACTAATGATGTGCCTGAACTTTTGAACCTGGTAAGTAGTTACTTTCAGTTTTGCTTAGATCATATTTTTGCAATTTCGCACTTATTCGCGGGGCGCGAACTCACGCGAACAGTGCGAGCAGTGCGAGCAAAATCCGCTGCTCGCGGATTTGCGGATTTTGCAGGAAATTCGCAAATCTCGCGGATTGCGGATTTCCCGAAAATCCGCAAAATCCGCGAGCGGAACGGATTTTCCGCCCATGCCTAGATCTTACCCTTGACGAAGTACACCTTTAAGCCTGATTTTAGCACTTCCAATTTTACATGGAGCTCTTAACACATTAAATAGCTTGCCCTACATATTACCCCCTCTATTTCAGGCACTGTCTCCCTCTGTTTAAAAAAATGTATTAAAAAATTATCGGATTTAGCATCTAGGTGGCATCCTCTCTATTTATCATGGTGGGGCCGCCTAGATACAATCATTATGATGTTATCTCCTATAGTCCTTTACACTATTTCTAACATCCCTATCCCAATTCCTTCTAAGTTTTTCAGGAAGATTAACGCAATTCTTATATCCTTTCTTTGGAGCAACAAAAAACCTAAGATGTCTTTAGTCAGGCTTATACGCCCCAAGTCAGAAGGTGGAGTTAATTTCCCGGATTTTCCAGCATACCACAAGGCGTTTTTGCTGCAACAAGCTTCCTTCTGGTTGCAAGACCCGATCTCTCCCTGCCCCCTGTGGGCTAAGCTTGAACACCTCTTTCTTTCACCCTTTTCCCTTGCTGAATATCTTTCATTCTCACGTAAACCCTCTTCTATTCCCACTTCCATTCACAAATTCACCATTAAATTACTTCTATCTCCTCCTGCTCCCCCTGCGACCGTTGCTGATTTCCTCACCTCTACCATTAGGCACAACACCTCCCTCTTGATTCGCAACAAACCCTTTTACTGGAAGTCGTGGTGGCAAAAAGGATTACTATGGGTTTCCCAGTTATTCTCACACTCTTCTTTCATTCCCTTCCCTACACTTCGTACTGACTATGCTTTGCCTCCTTCTTTTGCCCATAAAGACCTTTTTCTGAAAGAAACAGTAATGGCCACTTACAATCGTCTCCTGCTAACCCCTCTCTCCTCTCCTCCTTCACTCACTCCCACTTTATTACTTCATTCCTTTTTGCACACTACTCCTAAAGCCTCCTCTATTTACAAACACCTTCACACCAAAGATACCGTTAGACACAAATCTAAAGTGGAAAAGAACTGGGAACACGATCTTGCCACATCTTGGCCCATATCTTTCTGGGATAAGATCTGGAATAAAATTCGCAAATCCTCTAGAGCAGCGACCTTGACACAATTATTATTATTATTATTACATTTGTATAGCGCATTATCACCGATTGGTCTCTAAGCGCTTGTACTTGAGAAACTAATCCTTTCAGAGAGCAGACAACTGAGTTATATCACACCCCATGCTTCACGAAAAAGCACAGTTTTTAATGATCGCCTAAAATGCAATACATTTGGTTCCTTCCTAAGGTCTAATGGTAACTTATTCCAGGCTGCTGGAAGGGTGGTAGAGAAGGCCCGTCCACCGAGGGTGGTCATACGATAGCGCGGGCTTACCAAAAGAGCGTCCTCAGATGAGCGCAGGGTCCTTCTAGGGGTGTACTGCACCAGTCTGGCTTTGATATAGTTAGGCGCATTGCCGTAAACCGCTTTATGAGCGATGCACAGACCTTTGAATAAAATCCTCTGCCTGATAGGAAGCCAATGTAATTGACGTAAAAGAGGAGCGGCATGGTTTTTTCTGGATTTTCCAAAGATCAGTCTAGCTGCATCATTCATCACTATTTGCAATCTCGAGAGTTGCTGCTGGGGAAGCCCAACATAGAGGGCGTTCCCGTAGTCCAGACGCCCTAAAATCATTGCGGACACCACCGTCCTTCGCGTGGAAAATGAGAACATTGGAAAGATTTTCCGAAGTTGCCTTAAGAGGCCAACGCATGTGCCAACCACCGACGACACTTGATTTTTCATGGATAGATTACCATCAATGTGGATACCCAGGCTTTTCACCACTCTCACTGGTATCGGAGTCCTGCCCAACTCCTGAGGCCAGAGGAGATCGTTCCAAGGATTGCCCGTGATGGTAATGGGCAATACCTCGGTCTTCTCTGGGCTGATCTTCAAGGAGTTGGAAGACATCCAGTTACTCATGAACTTTAAGATGTTATGTAACCTAGCCTGGGTACCAGGTGACTCCTCAATTTGTATGATAATCTGTGTGTCGTCGGCGTAGTTGTAAATTTGACATTCCTTTTGATTTAGAGCAAAAATCAGTGGCTGCAAGTATATATTAAAAAGGAGCGGTGAGAGGGCAGATCCCTGCGGCACTCCACATGTTATCGCCGCTGGTGTAGAGACCAAATCTGACAGCTGGACCCACTGCGATCTTCCCTGCAGGAATGATGTTAGCCAGCCCAGCGCGGTTCCCCGATGCCCAGATCTCTCATGCGTCTCAACAGTAGGTTGTGATTCACTGTGTCAAACGCGGCTGAGAGATCTAAGAGCACCAGGGCCCTGGGATCTTTTTGTCAGCTCTACATCTTAGTTTGTCTAGGATGGATACCTTCACCAGCTCCGTACTATGATGTTTACGAAAACCAGCCTGATTTTGATCTAACAGGGCGTTGGTCTCCAGATGTTTTGAAAGATGAATCAGAACATGCTGCTCAATCAATCAAATCCTTGTTTTTCATTTACAATAGACTTCTTTTCATGCTATTTGACCTCCATAAGCGCTTTCCAGCCACTCCACACATTGCTGGTCATGTTCTTCCCCGTAAGCAACTTTATTTCATATGCTGTTCCTGTGTAAGTCTGTTCACGACTTTTGGCTGCAAGTTTGGACCCAAATTAATGTTATTTTCCACACATGCATTCCCCTTTCATACACTAACATTTTCCTAGGTAGTCTATCTCCTTGTTGGGAGAATATTGATCTTAATACTAAGATAATTGATTTATTGTTAGCTGTTGCGTTTCAGCAGATTACAGTCAATTGGAAGGACTTCTCTAATATTTCCTTTAAAGCATGGTGGTATAATGTTTGCCATAATCATAGACTGGACACTGCTTTTGTTTTTCCTGCTCATATGGCAGCAAAGCGTATGGATTTGTGGCTTCCTATTACGCTTTATCTTAATGTATGTGCTAAAGGCTCATTTGACCCGCATCCCACACAGCAAGAAGTTTTAAAACCTCCTAAATGTCCTCCTCATTCCATTTTTCCTTCATTATCAAGTGTGTGGATTTCCTTTTGTATAATCGTATTATTGCAATTACTGTTTCCACTGTATTTAGTTTTTGATGCTCATGATTGGATTTTATTATTGTTTAAAATGTTATTAGGCTCATTGTTTAATGATGTACTTATATTTTATATTCTTTTTTTAATCATATATTGACACCTTGTTCTTTTCTCCTTTTACCAAATAGATTCTTTTTGAACTTAAAAAAAATAGTTTAGTAATGATTAGGAAGCACCCTGAGCAACGATTAGTGTCCACGATAAACACAGTAAACACATTTACAAACTTCTAAAAACAACCCCCCCAAAAAACAAATTCTGTGCAAATTGCAAACTTAAGGTCTTAGCATTTTTTATAGACCTTTATTAGGCGCAAAAGGTTAATACACAGCTTCATGCCTACAACCTTGAATGGCAGGCCGGCAGCAATCGTGTGTAATGTCAAAATTGCCATGTATAATGTGGATAGGAGTAATCAGTTAACACAGCATGTCGCCTACAACCCATCCGGGCCGGCCGCGTTGTAAAATGATAAAAGCTGTAACATGACTTGTCATCTTGCAAGTAAATCCCATAACGAATCTCGAAATAAACACTGAACAGTTGAGGTCTCTTTTTTGTGTTTTTCTCCCCCCCCTAAAAAAGAAAAAAAAAGAAAAAAACTGAGAGTGGAACTGAGGAAAACCAATGTGTCTAGTCCCTTCCCCCACTGTGGCCACCATACATAGTATGTGATATAGAGGAATTTACGGGGCAGAGCAAGTGGGTCGAATGATCTCCACATTGGAATAGACTGGAAGCAGATTGAGAGTGCTCTGCAGCCTAATGGCGAATTTGAACTGTAGTGGGGATGGATTGAGTATAGTTTGGAACCGCATCTGTTAGCTGAAAAGTGCGCTACTCGTGTATATACCATGTATTACGCTTTGCGCGAACTCGTGGGCAAGTGTCCCGAGAGGGATAGGAGAGCGACCAGCAAGCCCCCAAACAGCCTGTGTGGGCGTACTGTCCTGGGGTTATCCTTGAAGTGCCCTGAACCTCCCAACAGAACCCGAGTGACCAGTTATGTTAGCAGTGTGGTGGTGGGTAGGCTGGGATCTGGGGGAGGGGGGGGGAGGAGAAGGAAGCCTAATAGGGCCAACTCATCGAGGGTCAGGCTCACGTCCGGGTGTGTTCGTGAGCTCAGCTCGAACCGGTGTCACTTGCGGGTCTGGCCCTTCTGATTCGTCATCTTGAGTTTGAAGGAGGTAAGCAGTGAGGGGGCCCCATAGGTCCTTGGGACGCATTTTGTGGGGCAATAGGTCAGCGTAATTGTGAATTTGGTCCTGCCAAGTAGACATAGTAGATAGCCAAGTCTTGAATTTGGGGGCGCGTCCTCGTCCCCATCTGCAGGCCAAGTGGCGCTTTGCCAGTAGGAATCCTAGCTCGAAGAATTTACGGTGATTCCGAAGCGCTAAAGAAGAAAGTCCCAGTAGTGCTATTTTGGGGCAGGGTGCGATTGCCACTCCTACCATATCCGACATAGCTTTAAACACCTCCACCCAGTACGATGCCACAGCCGGGCACGTCCAAGCTAGGTGAATGAAGTCAGCTCCAGCTCTCTTGCATCGAAGACAACGGTCATCCGCTCGCAAACCGAAACGGCACAATTTGGCGGGTGTATGGTAAAGTCGGAGCAAGAATTTAAAATGTACCAGACGGAGGCGTGCATTGCCGGTTACTGCATTTGTGTGTGAGCAGCTTTCCTCCCATTGTTCGTCCGAGAGAGGGGCATCAAGGTCTTCATCCCAATCTCGTCTAGCTCGGAGGGGTGGGGGGTTGGAGGCCGCATACGCGTGTTTGTACAGCATGGAGACTACATGTGTCGGAGTAGCAGTGTGTAGAAGAGCATGTAATGGAGCTACGGTTTCCGGTTCATCAGGGAAGTCAGGGGTGACCGCCCGAACATTCTGTCGCAATCTTGTATAAAGGAATGTGTCCATGACAGAGGGTGTATGAGCTCCAAAGAATTGCGTCGCCGTCCCGAATCGGCCCTGTATGTACAGATCCCCCCACGTGTGAAGTGCCAATTTAGTGAGCATTTTGCGACCTATTTCTTCGCGGGCAACGCTTAGTCTAGGATCGTGTGCCAATATCATGAGAGGGGAGTATAAAATGGCAATGCCCTTACGCGTCGTTATCCTGCGCCACGCTTGCACCGTGCAGTCCACTGTTGTGGGGTCACGGTCAGTTACCCGGCTTTCCGAATAGAGGTAGCCTGATGGTTTTTCGGGTCTCATGTATCCATCTTCCACAGCCAGGTGAGCCATAAAGGGAGGGGGGTGAAGCCAGTAAGTGGCAAAATGGCCCTGCGCACAGTCATAGTAAAGGCTGAAATTAGGCACATCAAATCCACCCTGGTGGTAGGGGAGCATAAGAGTTTTTAGCCCGACTCTGGCCTGTTTCCCTCCCCATATGAGTCTAGACAACTGGGAATCAAGGGCACGGAAGAAGTGTGCTCCTGGGCTGTATGGTATGTTGGTAAAGAGGTATAACATCTTCGGGAGTACCACCATCTTGATTAGGGAAATACGTCCTGCCATGGACAAAGGGAGGTGGATCCATCTAGTGACGCTATCAATCAGTTTATCAAGGACAGTGCCGTAATTAGCACGAATAAGGGTTTCCCTATTCCTAGTGATATTGATCCCCAAATATTTTAGTTCTTCGTTTTCCCATAGTAGCGGGTAGTCAAGAGGGAACTGCAGGGTCTTGTCCGTAAGAGGGAATAGGGCCGACTTTGCCCAGTTTATCTGTATTCCCGCGATGGCGCCAAATTTGGTGACCTCGCGTAAGATAGGGTTCAAGTTTTCTTGTGGCCTGTGAATATAGAGTGTCATATCGTCGGCGTACAATGATATGAGTAGTTGCCTTTCCGGGTAGATGAGGGAGCGGTGATTGTGGTGCTGCCTGAGTTTGGCAGCTAGAGGCTCAATTGCTATTGCAAAGAGGACCGGGGAGAGAGGGCACCCCTGTCGAGTGCCCCTACGAATCTCAAAAGGTTTTGAACGGGCTCCATTCAATAGGACTGCAGCATGCGGCTTATGGTATAGTAGGCGGATCCACTCTATAAAACTAAAGGGGGTGCCCATGCGTTCCAGAAGTGCCAGAAGGTAGTCCCACTCCAGAGAATCGAATGCCTTTGTGGCATCGGGGTCTATATCTTGTAGCACTGCCTGAAGGGTGCGAAGGTTGTGGGAGGTGGCGTGATTCGGGACGAAGCCTGCTTGGTCCGGTAGGACCAAGCGCTCCATCAATAGGTTCAGGCGGGTCGCCAAGACCTTCGCTAGTATTTTGACGTCAGTATTTAACAATGAGAGGGGTCTGTACGAGTCACAGTGTTCCGGTGACTTACCTGGCTTTAACAGGGAGGCAATCAGGGCTTCCCGCATACTAGTTGGTAAAATGCCTTCTTCCAGGGCCGAATAGTATACATTTTTTAGTATTGGGGCCAGTAGGTGTAGAAAGGTTTTATAAAAATCTATCGGTAGGCCATCCGAGCCTGGGGCCTTGCCTGATTTCATGGACATAATAGCGTCTTTAATTTCATCCACCTCTATTTCCAGGTGTAAAAACTTCTGTTGGGTTGGACCAAGCCAGGCTATAGCTGTGTCGTCAAGATAGGTTGGTAGGTCAAGCGGTGCTTGTCTGTGGGAGGTGTAGAGTGCAGTGTAGTGATCAGTTAGGACCCGGAGTTGTCCCGGGAGGTCCCTCTGGGGCATATCGTGGCTATCAAGTAGTGTGGTGACATAATTATTGTGTCTAAGTGGTCTAACTGCAGAAGCGAGCGCTCTGCCCGGTCTGTCGCCTTCACCGTATATGCGTGCTGTAAAGGGCTTCCCCAGAAATTTGCATTCTTTCTCCGCAGCCTCAGTATATTCATTAATTTTGTCCCGTAGCTGAGCTTTATTTATGTGTCCCCCCGACCCTAGGGAAATTTCTCGCTCAAGTTTGCCTATTTCCGCCTCCAGTTTCCGCAAGTCACCGCGCAGGGATTTGAGTACCCCACCCCCTTTGGAAATGCACCAGCCACGCACGGTTACCTTAAATGCCTCCCAGACAGTAGTGAGACTGGAGACTGAATTGACATTACGGTCAAAAAATTCTGTTATGTCCTGCTCTAGGTCTGCTGTAAAGGCTGAATCAGTTAAGTGCGCGGGATTGAGGCGCCAATTCAGGTATGGGGAAACGTCTAGGGGAATGCGCAGGGCAAGAAGGACTGGTGAGTGATCCAAAGGGTGCGGGCAAGGTGTTGTGTCTTGACAAGCCATGGGGTGAGCCCAGCGGAGAGGAAGACATAATCAATGCGCGCCCAAGTGGAGTGGACTGCGGAGAAGTGTGTGCCCTGTCTAAGAGATGGGTGCGAGTGCCTCCACGTGTCAGTCAGGTGATGATCTTCCACAATACCTAATAAGGCGCATTGTGTGTGTGTATAATGGGTAGAATGTGGGTGTGATCTGTCCATTGCAGGTTTCAATGCAGTGTTAAAGTCTCCACCCAAGATTATGTGGGATATGCCCAGGGTTTGTATCTTGACCCACATGGTGAGGAGCGCAGACGAATCGTCTGTGTTGGGGCCATAGTAACAGACGAATAAGACCGTGTGTGAGTGCAGCTTCCCCCAAACAATGCAGTATCTGCCATTGGAGTCTATTTTAGTACCAAATGGGGTAAATCCCATGCCTCTTTTGACCAGAATCGTGACCCCTCTAGAGTAATTTGAATACGATGAGAACACCCTGCATGTGGCCCATCGGGAAGCAAATAAGGGGGTCGTAGTTGGCACCAGATGAGTTTCTTGTAACATTGCAACAGATATTCCCTGTCTATCCAAATACCCCAGGATCTGCCGCTTTTTCCGCGGGTCATTTAACCCGCGAACATTCCATGCTACAAGTTGGAATTGCAGGGCTGGCTGCGAATCAGTTACATCTCCCATCCCAATCGTAAAAGGAAAATGTGGCATATGTATGTAGCTTTCAGCAGAATACAGACAATAGTAACAAATCCAATTCCTTTGCGTAGCAATCCAGTCTCAGAATTTCCCCCTTCCCCTGTAATATCCGCAGCGGCTATGCTGTCGGAACTAAAACAAGTAGTGTACCCAACATCCCCGGCAACCCCAACAGGCCGGCGATGCAGTACCATTGCAGCATGAGACGTGTTATGCATAAACTGTGTGGTCAGCTCGTTTGCTGTCTCAGTATAAGAGCGGATTGTGTCCCCACCCACACCGGCAGCCCCAACTGGCCGGGCATTTAGTTCACCCACCCCCCTCCCTTCTGTTAACAACCCCAAAACTAAAGATAGGACAAAGGTTTGTAGGGGATCACCCATTGGGGACGGAGATCCAGGGGCTCCAGACCTGCCATCCACCTCCTTACTTTCACCCACTAGACGCCAGGTATGGACCCAGCAGTCATGAGCAGGACGGAGGTGGGTGACCGAGCACTTGCGTAATCAAAGTCCAGTGAGATTTAAAGCAGTACATGTACCTCACCGTGAAATGCAGAGTCCGGCCTTACTATGTTCAGTGGTCAGCATCATCGTGATCAGGATGGCAGCTCAGTTCATTACTCCTGTTGAGACATTGGGGACTGTGACCTAGAGCGTCGTGACTCCGCTTCATTCCTGGCGCATTCTTTTTTGTGATGCTTAAGGAAGTCTTCCACCTGCTGCGGGTTTTGAAAAAAATGTTGTGTGCCCTGGTGTGTTCTCTTCAGTTTGGCTGGATATAGCATGGCATATGGAATTTCCTGTGATTGGAGTTTCTTCTTCACCCCTGCAAATTTGCGCCTGGCTTCCTGGACTGAAGGGGTGAAGTCAGGGAAGAAGGAGAGCGTCGCGTTGCCATAAGTGACTGTGCCAATCTCCCTTGCCCGGCGAAGCACCGCATCTCTGTCGCTGTAATTGAGGAAGCGGGCGACAATGGGCCGTGGATGGGCCCCTGGAGGGGGTCGGGCAGCGAGAGACCTATGAGCTCTCTCCACTATGAGGTGCGGAGAGAAGGATTCTTTCCCAAACAATTCCACCATAAGGTTTTCAATGAAAATCTCCATCTTTCCGGTGTTGGTGGATTCTGCAAGGCCAAGGACGCGGACGTTGTTGCGTCGGGACCTCGCTTCCAAATCCTCTTTTTTGTCCGCTATTATTTTTAGTAGTCTGTCCATCTGTGTGACTTGTCTGGCAGAGGAAGTAGCCCCATCCTCCAGCACGGAGATCCTGTCCTCCGTCTCTTTGATGCGAGTGTCATGGTGTTCAAGCTTCGCCACGACGCTGTCCATGCGTGTATTAATGGTGTCTATTTTGGCATCAATGGAGGAAAGGCTCTGTCTCATGCCCAATAGAAGTGCTTTCCAGTCCTCTTCCTGGGGTGCTGAGGCGGTAGGGCTGTCCGCCCTTTCCGATGGCGTTTTGGACGCTTTTTTGGATTCAAAGGGGATTTTGGACTGCCTTGCGTCGTTGCAGCCCATTTTGCGCCGAGGAGTCCGCGATAACGCGGCTGAGGAGGACGCCAGGGCGTAGGGCGAGGACAGCAGTAGGGCCAGCAGAAACTGGTGGGTGGCAGGTGCGAAAGAGCCTGTAATCCGGGTGCACTTTAGGTCTCAGGGGGGCCAGGCCAGTGGGCGTCGCGATTGCCACGTGTTCCTCAGGGCCTACACAGAGTACAAGATGGCCGCACGCGATCCCCAGCCCTCACTTAGTGCCGGCTCCACACGGTGTTGTCCAGACTGGGTCAGCTGAGTACATTTGGGAGGCTGACCTGCGAATGAGGGGCTGAACCACGGTGTTCCAGTAAGGATGGTGTAGTTGCCCCAAGCTGGTCAGATGAGGAGGGTACTTCTATAAAGAAATTGGCCAGATGGGCCCCAGTTCTAGGCGGGTTTAGTAGAGGGTCAGCGGGGGGGGGGGGGGCGTGGGGTGCACACTGCGAGGTGTCCTGGAGGTGCAGGTAATCATGGGCAGAGCCCCGTGGATGCGTCGGAGTACAGGCGGCTCCTCCCGGTCCCGAATTAGTAGGCCGTCAGCCGCGGCCTGGAGTGCAGACTGTGCCTGTGCCTCGGGAAGGAGCCGGCGATGATGCGGCACTATTTCCGCAAATTGGGTGTTTCGGCGCGTTGCAACTGGCGCGGCTGTGGCAGTCTCCGGTCCCCGCCGCGCACCGGGGGGGTCAGCAGGATGTCGAGGCTTCGGGGGTGCAGTGCGCGCCGGGACCGCCGTCAAACAGTCCCGCTCTTGGCAGTGGGGGGGGGAGGGGCCAACAAGGCCACACGTACCTCTCCCGCGAGCAGGGTTGCACCTCCGACGACAGCGCCCAAGTGCTGGGGCTAATCTGGACCTCGGAGCAGGAGAGACGTTCCGGCCGTTGCGTGCAGGCCTGAAAGCACTGGTCTTTCCTGGTTGGTCGTTCCGCCGACCGCAAGTTCCCTCTCCAGCGCCCGGGTCCACTCAAGGTCAGTTGCTCCGGAGCATCAGTTCCCGCCGTCCGTTGAAGGCAATCCAGGCACCGCTGTGTTCGTCTAGGTGTCAGGAACACGTTGGGAGTAAAGTCAGGCCGTTTTCACTAGGCAGGATGATGTAGGATCGTGTGATAGTGCTCGGTCTGGCGAGAGCCTCACACCAGTGCTGCCATCTTGGTTTGGCGCCACCTAGCGCCCCCCGCATTTTTTATAGTACTTGCACGGTCGCACCAAGTTGCCGCTTAAGTAGCCCTAACTGCCACTGACAAAACCAGATGGTGCTACTCACTTCAGTGCCGAAAGTGGCAGCTGTCAAATGGTTTTGCATAAATAGAATGACAATAGTTTAATGTCAACTGATCACACAATTCAATGCATTTTTTATGAGTTGAAAGCATTTTTACAACAATTTCCCCATTCAGCTGTCTGCCTTTCACATCCATAGCACCAAACGAGAATATGAGACTATATCATCTTTATTGCTTGATTAATATAAATCATTGCAATCAAAACATCTTCACATCACATAATATTTAAAAACGATACTACATATACTATTTAAAAATTTGCCAATACAATCATAATAATGTCCAAAAAAACAGATCAAATCACCATACATTATTAATTACTACAACATCATATTGCACATTTTACAGTTTAAAGTGACAGATTGCAAAGCATACTAATTCCCAGTATCTAACAACAAGAATAAAATGCGTTAAAAAAATACTTCAATAGTTTCTGCAGCAGAATATTACACATGTTGCATTTTAAAGTGCTAACGTGCAGTAATTGCAACTTCCATTCTATTAATACAATAAAAAGTGCATCAAGAGTTACTGTAACAGTGAAACTTCTATTGTTCCGTTTCTAATTATCACCCCAGCAGCATGATCACTATAATATACAGGATATAGATAATATTAAAAACTATTAGGTTCCGGAGCTACAGAAATAATGAAACTCAAACTTACTATATCCGACATTTTTCAACTGCACTTAAGAATGTTACCAATTGACTTAGCAACGGGATCGATTCTCCAGATAATGACATAATTAAAGCCTGACAAGCTGATCTAACCCCGATCCTCAAGAAATGTGGTTTCATAACGGGTACATCGAATTTTAATCAGCTTGGGACACATTCACACTATATGTACTAATGTTTCTTGTGGCCATTAGCATAGTCTACAATTAGAGTCTGCCCACTGCTTGATCCATGCTTCTGTGCCTTCTTTTGTTGGATTTATTCCCATTCGTAGCCTTAAAAAATATTTTTAATCTTTGCTGAGAAATAAGCAGTCAAATATGGCTGAATGCGTGGAGATTGGTATGAATTATTCACAGACCAGGCATAATTTTCTCCTGCTAATGCGTTTTTTGTCCAGCTTGAGTGGCACAGCTTTGATCCGTTTTGTTTTAAATTAACATATGATTGGGCATTTTCAGATCTTGCAGTGCTATTTGCAGACCAATATCCCTTAGGGAGGTTAAAATATGTGATCTCCATTTAGCAGTATAGGCAGCCTTATATATTGCTAACCAGCAAATGTTCCCTAAGGATGCAGAGGCTGATGAAGACATAGCGGCCATACATTTCAGAAATGCTCCTTCTGATACCAGGCACTGTCTCTGGAGACCAAACTCTAATTTTATTCCTGCTTGGGCTAATGAACTGGCAATCCCAAAAGTTGCTTTGAAGACCTTGACTACCAATAGATCCACGACCTTCGCATCTTTCCCTCTGGTGATAGGTGAACCATATAAGAGGGTTGGTTGTGTCATTCACGATGGAGGTGATCTTCCCTTTCTTATAGATGAAGCCAACATGTCCCGTGCTGTCCTTGTGCATGGTGATCGTTCGCTGGAAGGGTCTGTCTCGTACAATCATGCTGATCCAATTCTGTGATGCCTTCTTCAAAGCCTTATGGACCTTGTCTGAGCTCCAGATGCGCTACAGTCCTGCTCATCAATCTGCAGAACCTGGTCTCCAAAGTGCAGGCCAACGAGGGATGCAGGAGAATTGGCCTAGACCAACTGGACAAATATCCCCTTGTCAATACCAATAAGGCCCATCTTGCTGTTCTCGTCCTTGCACAGAATCACTTCCCTGAGGCCCTTCTTAATCTCTGCTCTGCACAAGTCAATGCTGTTTCCAGTCACAGGAGCCACCATCATGCCATGCTCCATCGTGAAAGACAGTTCTGCAGTGAGGAACAGGCTGCTGACCCACCATTACCTATGTGAGGTGAACAGGCAGAATGTCATTGGACTCAAGGACAGTCAGGTGGGAGATATTCTGAACTCCGGCAGAGATGTCATCACAGTCACCATCATTCCCTGCGTGATCTATGAGCACATGGTGAAAAAGATGTCATAAACCTGCTGAAATCCACAAGGGATCACTCCATCCCGGAGGTGCAACTTCTGCTTCCTGGAGGATTCCGTAGCACATGAGCCTTCCTGCGCTGGACTGAATGTAGCAATTGTTTTACCTATGGGGGTGGGGCTACTGCATGTGCCTCAAGGCTTTGAAAACAAAACACGACTGAGTTAAATACTCCCCATATACATGATTTATTTACCGGTTCAAGTGTATTTCTCAAAGCCTCCTTCTATTCCTACAACCCCCAGTCTAATGGGTGACTTTGTGAATTAATTGTGTCCACCTCAGAAGCACAAACTCCCAATTCTACCTGCTGCAGAACATTATCTGGAAGAACATCCTCCTAATTCAGAGAAATGGGTGGCAGTGAAGGACTGCCCTGCCTAACCGCTTGTAGTGATTCAGGTACACAGGATTTAGTATAAATCTTCTTTTATTCTTCAAGATAAGTAGTACAGGTAATAAGGTGCTGCCAGCTTGAAGAAGAACTCTGGACTGACTAGCACTCCAAGTACAACACATCGTGACACACATACATTCTAATTATGACATATAATCATTCTAACATTACCTAAGTGACACATAAGCAATCTAACATTACCTAACTAAATCTAAGTAATGCAAGCATCACTACGCATCCCCCTTCTTAAAACAATAAAAAAAAAAACAATTAACCACATCGCTGCTGTGGTTATTTTTCCCCTGTGCTGGAAATTGCCATTTTGCTGGTGTCGTGACGAGCTCAGCTCGTCATCAGCACAGCTCAACTGTGCCTCATGACAAGCTGAGCTCGTCATGAGCATGGAAGGGGTTAAAGGAAATATTTACTTACAAACATAATCATTCAAAAATTTAGGAGTCACAACATTTCTCCCACTCCTGGTGGAAACTTGAGATTGCAACCCCTTACCAGCAGAAGGATTAGCATCACAAGAAATCTGAGAAGAATCAGAATTAATATTTTGGGGAATGGAAGAAAGAGATGATGAAGGCAAAGGATCAGACTCTTCAACCAAAGTCTCAGAATCAACCAGAGGAGTCAAAGGTTGAATAACTGCACTGTCCTTGTCAAAAGAATCTATACTAGAGTCTGAGACTCCAACTGGAGTCAACCACCAAAACTCATCAACATCGCCCACACCCCGCTTCTTATTTTTAAAAGAATCAGATCCTCTGGCAAAAGCAATCTTACTCATATGATGAATGGAACCATCATCTAACATAACAGTGCTACGCATTACTTTAGTAATGGTTTTGGGATCTGAGAAACGAGGTTGCAACTTACCAGTTTTCTTGGAAAACTTAACTCTAACTATTTGACCAACACCAACATGAGTATCCCTGGTGCCATGTTTTCTATCATAATACGGTTTGCTTTTGTCCTGGGATTTGCAAATGTTATCACTGACACTGTCAGCACTCCAAATGTATTCTTTACTCCTGCCCATCCACACAGGATTCAACTTGGAATAAGGAACCCTGCCTCTCATCAATCCAAAAGGACTTTCACCACAAGTTTCATGAACTGTGATTCTATATGACCATAACATTTTATCAAGTTCAACGTACCAATTCTTTCTGTTCTTGTTGGCAAGTTGTAAAGTTCCTTTAATGACTCTATTAACCCTCTCTACAACAGAATTACCTTGAGGATGATAAACAGCAGAAAATCTTTGCTTAATGCCAGCTGATTCCATAAAGACCTTCATGGTATTAGATTTGAACTGAACACCGTTGTCATTTAGAATAGAAGCAGGTAAACCTTCTCTGATAAAACACTCATCCAAAAATGCTATGACAGTGTCAGTGTTTACTTTATCAACAACTCTCAATTCGATCCATCTAGAAAATAAGTCTACCAAGACTAAGACAAATTTGATAGAGTCATCTTGCCACACAATTGGTCCCATAATATCTAACGCTAATTCCTCCCATGGCAATTTGGGACAGTTAAGAGACGACATTGGAGGATTAAGCGTCTTCTGACCCTTATCTGAACATTCACATTGCACACAATCTCGAACAGACCTTTCAATTTCCATATCAACACCAGGCCACCAGTACAAAGCTTTTATAATCCTCTTAGTTCTGGATATACCAGGATGTCCCTCATGCCCTATGGAAATGATCTTCTGGCGTACACCTAACGGTGGCACAAGTTTATCACCACGACACAAGAAATCACCGCCAACACTGAGTTCATCCTTGACCTCCCAGAATGGCTTAAACTGGATATCAGATTTAGCTTGAACAAACCAACCTTGGTTAATTTTTGTCTTGATTGTTTCAAGTACTACATCTTTGACAGATTCTGAGTCCCATTCTTCCTTTGACAGACCATGAGGATCAGAAAAAATTCCAGCAACACAACAATCATTCCATGAGTTCAAATCAATTTCCTTCATGGGTAAGGGTAACCTACTTAGGAAATCAGCCACTACATTCTTTGCCCCAGGTACATATTGTATGGTATACAAAAAATCCTGAAGTCTCATGGACAATCTAGCAATCCTGGCTGATGCCCTGCACAAACCCTCCGTAGTGAGAAGTTTAGTCAAAGGTTTGTGGTCCGAACGTAAGATGAATTGTTTACCCCAAATAAATTTGCGAAAGTGTTCCATTGACCATACAACTGCAAGAGTTTCGCGTTCAATCACAGAGTATTTTTCCTCACAAGGCGATAAGGAACGTGAAGCGAAAGCTATGACAACTTCATCACCTTGTTCAGAAACCTGTGACAGGACAATGCCTAACCCAACTCCACTGGCGTCAGTGGTCAAATATGTTTTTGCAGAAGGATCAAAACCTTGTAGCATAGGTGCATTAACTATTGCAAATTTAATTTCCTTAAATGCAGTTCTACATTTTTCATCCCATACAAAAGGTGATTTGTTCTTCATAAGAACATGCATGTGAAAAGTTTTCTGTGAAAACTGATTAACAAAATTTGAGTAAAACTCAGCTAACCCAAGACATGATCTAAGTTCATCCTTAGACTTAGGTTCAGGTGAGTTTACAATGGCTTCAACTAACTTTGTTTTTGGTTTTATACCTCCATCACAGATTTCATGACCGAGGTACGTAACAGAACTTTCTGAAAATGTACACTTGCTGAGTTCCCCAACTAAACCATTATCAGCTAAAATTTTTGGAACCTTTCTCAGGAGGTTGTCATGGTGAGCTTTATCCTTCCCCATGATTAAAATATCATCTTGGAAAAAGATTACACCCTTGATGTGTCCAAAAAGATTGGCCATTAACCTCTGAAATACTGCTGCAGCAGAAGCTAAACCAAATGGCATTCTTTTAAATCTAAAACACCCAAATGGAGTGGCAAACGATGTTAAATGTCTACTATCAGGATCAAGGACTACCTGATGATAGGCTGCTGATAGGTCTAGGGTGGAAAATACCTTAGCATCTTTGGTTAGAGACAACATTTCATCAATGCGTGGGAGTGGATATTGATCAACCAAGATTTGACTGTTCAAATATCTCAAATCCACACACAAACGGGCCTTGCCATTGGCCTTGCGTACGACGACCAATGGAGAAATCCATTCAGCCGCCTCAACTTTCTCAATAATGTTAGAATTTAACAATTTATCTAACTCAGATTTAACCTCATCTTTAATGATGATAGGAATGTTCCTAGCTTTGTGGATTTTTGGGACTGCATTGTCTTTTAATCTGATTTGATGTGTGAAACCTTTCAGTTTGCCAATGGTGCCAGTAAATACAGAAAGATATTCATCAATAACCCATTTTTTAGTGTCTTCACTTATGCAAGAAACCAAAACCTGTTCCTTACTGTTAGGATCTAAAATTATGTGTAAACTTTTTTGATCCCTCCAATCTAAAACAGAAGGGCCATCCTTAGAAACATACAGTTTACAAGTAGCATGCATCCCTTTAAACTTAAAAATCAAAAACCTGAACCCTAAAATCTCAATAGTATTGTCAGTGTAACTAACAGGTGAGATATCAGAAGGTTCCAACCAATTTCCATTTTTATTCACAAATTTCTGATCCCAAACATGCTTATTCACAATAGTATAGGGTGATCCTGAATCCGCAGCAAGTTGTGTCAGGATTCCACCCAATGAAACTTGGCAGAAGGGTTTACTAGAATCAATATCAGAAATATTCAACACTACTTTTTTTTAACTACGTTTTGTACCAGTAACACTTCCTCATCTGAGGATGAGGTAAACTCCTGTCCAGTCTCTTGAATACAAGCAATTTTGCCTTTGGAATTCTTAAACATTTTCTTTTTACAAACCTTAGCAAAATGTCCCATTACCCCACAATTTAAGCATTTAGTGTTCTTAGCTGGACATTTAGGATAATGAGCAAGGTGAGAGTGACTACCACACCTATAACACACTGGATCAGAAGTTTTCTTATAATCAAAAGTTTCCTTTCTAGAATTACCAGACCTGAAATCTTTGTTACTTTTAACAAAAGATTTCCCTTCAGAAAGGTTGTTAACAATCTCAGTATCTTTTTTCTCGCTAGAAAGAGAAGCTTTAGCACAACGTTCCGAGAGTTCCGCTTTTTTGACCATGGCGATAATTTCCTTCAAAGTTCCATCACCTTCAACCCATAACTTGTTTTGAATGGTTTTAGTTTTAGTGTACATGACAATTTGATCTCGACTAAGATCATCATGAAGTTGAGCAAACTTGCATTTAACAGCCAATTTTCTTAGTGCTGAAATGTAATCCTCCTCTGATTCAGATTTCTCTTGCTTGCGTTGAAAGAAGGAATGTCTGGTGACAGCAATGCAGACACAAGGAGACAAATAATCATCCATATCCAAAAGTGCTGAATAGAAAACATCAACATCACCAGCAGATCTATCAGTTTTATCCAATTGGTTGTAAATTCTTAATCCTTCTGGACCAAGACCTAACAATAAAATTCTTTTCTTCCTTTCAGGAGTGAAAGCCCCACTCACATCTTCAAGATTTGCAACGTAATTTAGGAAATATTCCTTCCAGTCCAACCAAGCAACAGGAGGATCACCAGAACAACCAAAAACTCTCTGGAAGCATTTAAGTTTAAGCCATGCACAGGCTTTTCACCAGGTGTTGTGGCACTGTTAGTGTCAGGCATAATGATGTACACGAAATGTAAAGAAGTAGACTTGTATAACACTGTATATAAGTTTCTGTACTTGACGCAAAATTATTGCAGGCAGCACCTTAAATCAAACAAATTCTGTGTACACTAATGAATTAAAAACTGTAAATAGTATTAGTAAATACCATAAGAATAAATGTTCCAGGTATCCAGCTCGATCAACGATGTAAATGCGGTGAAATTGCGAAGGAATTGACAAGGAAACCAATCCAAAATGGCCGCCGGCGTGACCTTACGTGAGGTTGTACCCACAATGCACTACGCGGTAGGAATGACGTAGAATGCAGTGACGTGCGGCAACAAACAAAGGTTCCAACGAAAATGCCGCGTCGTTTGAAATCGCTGGTAGAGAAGCGAGGACGCCGAAGCGGTTTGTCAAACGGCAAAATTTAAAGGACGCTGGTATGAACGCTGGTAGGAAAATGTATTAAAGATGGTTTTTCCTTTTAAAAGAATAAACAAAATCTCACCGCAATTGTTGTGAAGTCAGTTCAAGTAGAAGAAAGATGAATTTTTCCAAAGAAGGAGTTTCTTTAACCCCTTCGAAGCTAATGACGAGCTGGGCTCGTCATGGTGCTTACCTGCCCTGCGCGGATGACAAGGCCAGCTCGTCATCAGCCCCACCCTCGGGGGAAGCGCTGGCGCTCCCCCCGAGGGTCTGCAATCTTGGTTGTTTTGCTGGGGGAGGCAGCGGAAGAGCTTCCGCTGACCCCCCGCCCCCCCCGGTGGGAATCCCTGGACGACGTCAGCGCGCACAGCGCGCGCTGACATCATCAGGGATTCCCAGCGCTCGGGAAGCCATTTGCTTCCTGAGCGCTGGAGAAGAAGGTGGGTTTCTGGTGTCCGGCGGGGGTTTGGGGCAGCGAAGAGGCATCAGGGGAGAGGAAAGAGATTTTCCTTTCCCCTGATGTCTCTTTGCAGGGCATTTCTGCCTCACGATCGCGCACAGCGTCGCGATTGTGCGGCGGAAATGCCCCCACTAGCACCAGGGATTGTTTATTTAGCTTTTCGGAAGCGACCCCTTGGGCAAGGGTCGCTTCCAGGTGGGCAGCCATATAATTTTCGATTTTCTGTCCCCCCTGGGGGCAAATCGGCCCGTTTTTTCGGCCGTTTTGCCCCCAGGGGGGGCAGACATTTCCCACTAGCACCAGGGCTGTTTTGTGAAGCCAAGATGGCGGCCATGGCTTTTGTTTACGTTTATCTGTCCCCCCTGGGGGCAAATCGGCCTGTTTTTTTTGCCGTTTTGCCCCCAGGGGGGACAGAAAATGCCCACTAGCATCAGGGATTTTGTTTTTAGCTTTTAGGAAGCGACCCCTTGGGCAAGGGTCACTTCCAGGTGGCCTCTTATTTAACTTTTTGTTTTTCTGCCCCCCCTGGGGGCAAATCGGCCTGTTGTTTGGCCGTTTTGCCCCCAGGGGGGGCAGAAATTTCCCACTAGCACCAGGGTTTTTTGTTGGGGCAATGTGTTTCTTTTGAGAAGCGACCCCTTGGGTAAGGGTCGCTTCCAGGTGGCCATGATGGTTTTTTTGTTTTTCTGTCCACCCTGGGGACAAATCGGCCCATTTCTTTTGCCGTTTTGCCCCCAGGGGGGGCAGAAAATGCCCACTAGCACCAGGGAATTAAAATTTAGTTTTTAGGTAGCGACCCCTTGGGCAAGGAGTAGTGCTTGGCTGGCGGTGTGTGCGGAGTGGCGCTTGGCTTGCAGTGTGCGTGGAGTGGTGTTTGGCTGGCGGTGCGTGTGGAGTGGCGCTTGGCTGGATGTGCGTGCAGTGGTACTTGGCTGTCTGTGCACGGAGTGGTGTTTGGCTGGTGGTGTGTGTGGAGTGGTGTTTGGCTGGCGGTGTGTGTGGAGTGGTACTTGGCTGGATGTGTGCGTGGAGCGGTGTTTGGCTGGTGGTGAGTGGCGCTTGGCTTGCGGTGTGCGTGGAGTGGTGCTTGGCTGGCGGTGTGTGTGGAGTGGTACTTGGCTGTCGGTGTGCGCTGAGTGGTGTTTGGCTGGCGGTGTGCGTGGAGGGGTACTTGGCTATCTATGCACGGAGTGGTGCTTGGCTGGCGGTGTGTGTGGAGTGGTACTTGGCTGTATGTGCACGGAGTGGTGTTTGGCTGGTGGTGTGTGGCGCTTGGCTTGCGGTGTGCATGGAGTGGTGCTTGGCTGGCGGTGTGCGTGCAGTGGTACTTGGCTGTCTGTGCACGGAGTGGTGTTTGGCTGGTGGTGTGTGTGGAGTGATGTTTGGCTGGCGGTGTGTGTGGAGTGGTACTTGGCTGGATGTGTGCGTGGAGCGGTGTTTGGCTGGTGGTGAGTGGCGCTTGGCTTACGGTGTGCGTGGAGTGGTGCTTGGCTGGCGGTGTGTGTGGAGTGGTACTTGGCTGTCGGTGTGCGCTGAGTGGTGTTTGGCTGGCGGTGTGCGTGGAGGGGTACTTGGCTATCTATGCACGGAGTGGTGCTTGGCTGGCGGTGTGTGTGGAGTGGCACTTGGCTGGTGGTGTGTGTGGAGTGGTCATTTGCTGTCTGTGCATGGAGTGCTGCTTGGCTGGCGGTGTGTGTGGAGTGGCGCTTGGCTGGTGGTGTGCGTGGAGTGATACTTTGCTGTCTGTGCACGGAGTGGTGCTTGGCTGACGGTGTGTGTGGAGTGGCGCAAGGCTGGTGGTGTGCGAGGAGTGCTACTTTGCTGTCTGTGCATGGAGTGCTGCTTGGCTGGCGGTGTGTGTGGAGTGGCGCTTGGCTGGGGGTGTGTGTGGAGTGGTACTTGGTTGTCTGTGCACGGAGTGGTGTTTGGCTGGTGGTGTGTGTGGAGTGGTGTTTGGCTGGCGGTGTGCGTGGAGTGGTGCTTGGCTGGCGGTGTGTGTGGAGTGGTACTTGGCTGTCGGTGTGCGCTGAGTGGTATTTGGCAGGCAGTGTGCGTGGAGGGGTACTTGGCTATCTATGCACGCAGTGGTGCTTGGCTGGCGGTGTGTGTGGAGTGCTGCTTGGCTGGCGGTGTGTGTGGAGTGGCGCTTGGCTGGTGGTGTGCGTGGAGTGCTACTTTGCTGTCTGTGCACTGAGTGGTGCTTGGCTGGCGGTATGCGTGGAGTGGCGCTTGGCTGGTGGTGTGTGAGTAGTTACTTTCTGTTGGTCACTACACACATTGCTAGTTGAGTGACACTCTACGCAGTCCATCTTTTTCTGTAGTTGCTGTGTCAGATATGTGGGCGTGTGAAAGTGATGGGCCCTTGAATGGCGCTGGCGGTGTAAATGTTTTGTATGTGTCACACGTACAAAAGGTATATGAATGTCCTTACTGTCCCTGTGTGATGGGGGTACTGTTAGGAGCAAAAGACTGACTGGCACCAAAGGGGTCTGGCAGTAAAAAAAATTCAAAAAATTAACCAGTGTCTTGATGTTAAACCTCATCTAATCCCAATTGGTCTAAGCCCTATTTGGTGGCCCATCTTGCTGAATTTAAATTTGGGGGGCAAGTTTGTGTGTTGTTGTTTGAATTGTTATATTGTTTGTGAAATGTGGTAGTTATTTTTTTTTCTTCTCTATTTTTGTCTTGTTTCAGGCTTTTGCTGTTTGTATTGTTGTAGGTTGCGTGTCTGTTTGCAGCTTGTGTAGTTGCTTGTGCTTGGTAAGTGAATGTATTTTGTATTACTTTCCCTTGATGTTTGTCTTTTTGAAAAAGGTTGTACTTCTACCAGTTTGTGTGGCTCTGTTCTTTTTGTTTATTTTTTTTCAGTATTAGTGCTTGATGTGCACTTTGTTTTCTAATCTGTCATTTCTTTTTTTCTTTCTAGTGGGATATCATTTCTTTTTGCTGTGTCTCAACAGAGTAGGTGCTGGTGAGTGTAGCTATATTTGGTTAGAGTGAAATTGTTTTGGATTGTATTTATCTGTTTGTGAAAGCCTTACCTTGTTTACTTCTTACTTTGCACAGTGTAGGTTGTTGTTCACTTGTGTGTGCAGTCTTCTTGCTTTTGAAGGATAATGGCTAGTCGCAGGATTACTGCTCAGCAGGTTCTTGGTTTGCTTTTTGAGTCTTCCTCTGACCATGGTTCAGAGTCTGACTCCGATTTGGACTCCCAGGTGGGGCCAGAAGATTCAGGCAGTGAGTTTTCTCTTCGCATGGTATAATCATCATCGGATGATGAATCTTCTTCTAGTGCTGATGAAGGGCCTATGTTAGAGGAGGACATTGTGATGCTGGTAGTGGGCCAAGAGGCATCTGTGCTGCTGCCTAGGGCCGCAAGGTTTCCTTTCTTTTTACGTCGGCAAGAGGTAAGTGGGCTGGAGCCTGCGCCCAAAAGGCTTCACATTGCTGTGGTGCGCAAAGAGGCATCTGGTGCTTTTAGTCTTCCTGCTGGTGTAGTGCAGCAAAGGCATCTGTGGCTGTTAGGCTTCCCGGTGGTGTAGTGCAGCAAGTAGCATCTCAGGCTGCTGGGCTTCCCGTTGGTGTAGTGCATGAAGAGCCCTCTGGGGATGCTATGTCTTCTGTTGGTGTTGTGCAGCCTGAAGTATCTGTGGCAGTTAGGCTTCCCATTGGTGTAGAGGGGCAAGAGGCATCTGGGTCTGCTTGGTTTCCCGGTGGTGTAGTGCAGCAAGAAGCATCTCAGGCTGCTGGGCTTCCCGTTGTTGTAGTGCAGGAAGAGCCCTCTGGGGATGCTATGTCTTCTGTTGATGTTGTGCAGCCAGAAGTATCTGTGGCTGTTAGGCTTCCCGTTGGTGAACAGCAGCAAGATGTTTTGGTGCTGCAGGCAGGGGTGGCTGCTCCCCCCGTTGATATGGATGGCCTCTGGGTTCCCCCTGGCATGGTGCAGCCGGCATTGCCAGAGTTCACTGGTGTTCCTGGGTGTAGAGTGAATACTGAGAATTTTCTGCCAATAAATTTTTTTGAGTTGTTTTTTGACAATGTGTTTTTGCAAGAGATTGTTGATCAAACCAATTTGTATGCAGAACAATATTTGAGGGCCAACAGTGCCAGCCTTAAGCCCCATTCTAGAGCAATCCGGTGGACTCCTACAAATGTTGAAGAGTTGAAGAAGTTTTTGGGATTAACTTTTTTGATGGGCTTGCTAAGGAAGCCATCAATTAATTCATATTGGTCCACTAGTCCCTTGATGGCAACAGCTATATTTCCAGCAATCATAAGTCGTGATCGGTATACGCTTCTTCTTCGGATGTTGCATTTTGTTGATAATAGTTTAGCGTTGTCACGCGATCACCCTGATTGCGACCGTTTGTTTAAAATTCGACCTGTCCTGGATCACTTTGTTGATCGTTTTTCTGAGATCTTTGTCCCTGGTAAAGAAATTGCAGTGGATGAGTCTTTGCTGTTGTTCAAGGGCCGCTTGGTTTTTAGGCAATACATTCCTTGTAAGAGGGCACGCTATGGAATCAAACTGTATATGCTGTGTGACAGTGAGACTGGATATGTCTACAATTTCAGGGTGTACACTGGTAAGGAGTCCAGCATTAACCCTCCTGGTTGTCCTTCTACTTTTGGAGTGACTGAGAAAATTGTGTGGGAACTAGGTAGAGGATTATTTAACAAAGGCCATCATTTATATGTAGATAACTTCTACATTGGTGTGCGGTTGTTCAAGGAGTTGGGCAAAGTGGGCACTGTTGCTTGTGGCACAATGCGCAGTAACCGTAAAGGTTTCCCAAAGGAACTTGTTTGCAAAAGGCTTGTGCGGGGACAGTCTACGGCTTTGCGATGTGGGGAGCTTCTAGCTGTGAAGTATTCAGACAAGAGAGATGTGTACATGCTGACTACTATCCACAATGAAAGAACAGAACCTGTGCCTGTTTGGGGTCAGGGTGCTGAAGTGCGCAAACCTGTGTGCATTTTAGATTACAATAAGTTCATGGGAGGTGTTGACAGAGTAGATCAGAGGTTGGAACCTTATGCTGTTCTTCGAAAGGCTTACGTTTGGTACAAGAAGTTGGCTATCCATCTGTTCCACTTGGCATTTTTTAATGCTTTCGTTGTGTATCAGAAGTCTTGTCCTCAGAATAAGATGCCTTTTGTTAAGTTTCAGGAGTCTGTAATAGGCAGGCTTGTACTTTTGGAGCAGGCAAGTGTTCCTAGATTTGGAGTGGTGGAGGAAGTGGCTAGATTGAAAGATCGCCACTTTCCTGAATCTATTCCTTCCACTCCCGCAAGAGACTTTCCGACTAAAAGATGCAGAGTCTGTTGGCAAAGAGGCGTGCGGAGGGAGTATCGTTTATACTGCCCTGACTGTCCTTCTAAGCCTGCATTGTGTCTGTCAGCTTGTTTTAAATCGTACCACACGCAAAAGAAGTTTTGGGAGTTTTAATGAGCTCTAAATTGAATTGCCTGGTCTGCATTCTGTAAGAAATGTTTAGTTTGTTTCAAGGATTGGCATTAGTGCAAAGTGTTTAGTTTAAGAATTTGTGTTAGCTGTTTTGTAGGTATTTCCATTTGTTTAGTGTTTTTTTCAAAAAAAGAATTCTAAATGTGTTTGTGGTGTGTGCCGGCTGGTGCTTGGCTGGCGTTGTGTGTGGAGTTGCGCTTGGCTGGTGGTGTGCGTGGAGTGGTACTTGGCTGTTGGTGCACGGAGTGGTGCTTGGCTGGCGGTGTGTGTGAAGTGGCTCTTGGTTGGTGGTGTTCGTGGAGTGGTACTTGGCTGTCTGTGCATGGAGTGGTGTTTGGCTGGTGGTGTGTGTGGAGTGGTGCTTGGCTGGTGGTGTGCGTGGAGTGGTGCTTGGCTGGCGGTGTGTGTGGAGTTGCGCTTGGCTGGTGGTGTTTGTGGAGTAGTACTTGGCTGTCTGTGCACGGAGTGGTGCTTGGCTGGCGGTGTGTGTGGAGTGGCGCTTGGCTGGTGGTGTTCGTGGAGTGGTACTTGGCTGTCTGTGCATGGAGTTGGGTTTGGCTGGTGGAGTGTGTGGATTGGTGTATGGCTGGTAGTGTGTGTGGAGTGGTACTTGGCTGGATGGTGTGCGTGGAGTGGTGCTTAGCTGTTTGCATGGAGTGGTGCTTGGCTGGCGGTGTGTGTGGAGTGGCGCTTGGCTGGTGGTGTGTGTGGAGTGGTACTTGGCTGGTGGTGTGTGTGGAGTGGTACTTGGCTGTCTGTGCACAGAGTTGTGCTTGGCTGTCGTTGTGTGCTGAGTGGTGTTTGGCTGGCGGTGTGCATGGTCTGGTGCTTGGATGGTGGTGTGGGTGGACTGGCGCTTGGCTGGCAGTGTGTGAGTAGTTACTTTCTGTTGGTCACTACACACACTGCTAGTTGAGTGACACTCCACGCAGTCCATCATTTTGTTTAGTTGTAGTGTCAGAAATGTGGGCGTGTGAAAGTGATGGGCCCTTGAATGGCGCTGTCTGCTGGTGTGAGTGTTGAAATGTGATGGGTCCGCGGCTGGCGGTGTGAATGTTTTGTATGTGTCACACGTACGAAAGGTGTATGAATGGCCTGTAAAGAGGTTGGTGCCTTGACGTGGCTTTACAGCTCACGAACTGTGAGTCAGTGGTTCAGTTTATCATACTTTCAATTATACACAGTGTATTTCATTTTTTTGAAATAAATTGCGAATACAATTGTATGTACTGAATCATCACTCACCCTCGTGCCAAATCCAACCAGAATGTGTGTGTGCTTGCGGATTAGATGTCTGTGCAGTAATGTTCGTCTTTTATCTCTTTCTGAAGTAGGGTGTACCTTGTCTCTTATTGTGATTGTTGTAATGTGTTGCTGTTCTTTCCGGATGGTGTCAATGGTCTGGTTTGTATCAGGTATGAAAGGCGCGTGAATGGCCTGTAAAACGGTTGGTGCCTTGTCGTGGCTTTACAGCTCACGAGTTGCGAGTCACTGGTTCGGTTTTTATGCATTTATTTATTGACAGAACATTTCATTTTTTGAAATATCTTGTTAATAAAATTTTATGTACTGAACCATCACTCGCCCTCGTGCCAAATCCAACCTGTATGTGTGTGTCTTTGAGGAATAGTTAGCCGTGCCTTGAATGTTTGACTTTTGAGTAACTCTGTTACGGTGTACATTATAGCTATAAATACTTACTAAATTTAGTTATTATTGTTAAACCATGGAAGTATATGGTCATGTCTTTCTGGTGAATTCTATTGTTGATTTTTATCCAGAATCTCCTGCAAACTTGAAATTGTCTGTAACAATTTCCTTGAATCACACGCTCTCAAATTGAAAACTTAATTCTCCACTGTACGATTTGGACCGTTTCCTGTTGCTGCCACTATGCATACCCACGCAAGTGAGGTACCATTTTTATCGGGAGTCCTGGGGGAACGCTGGGTGGGAGGAAAATTGTGTGAGCCCAGTGATGCCACGCTTTCCCATGCAAAAAAGTGTGAAAAAACTGATTTTTTTTTTGCTAAAATTGAGGTTTGCAAGGGATTCTGGGTAAAGGAACGTTGGAGGATCCACGCAAGCCATACCTCCTTGGAAGCCCCCGGGTGTCTACTTGTCAGAAATGTATGGGTTTGGTAGGTTTCCCTAGATGGCCGTCTAGCACGGGGCCAAAAACCCAGGTAACCCCTCTTGCAAAAGCTGGTTGTATTGAATGTCAATACCGCCAGCTTTTGCAAGAGGGGTTACCTGGGTTTTTGGCCCCGTGCTAGACGGCCATCTAGGGAAACCTACCAAACCCATACATTTCTGAAAAGTAGACACCCGGGGGCTTCCAAGGAGGTATGGCTTGCGTGGATCCTCCAACGTTCCTTTACCCAGAATCCCTTGCAAACCTCAATTTTTGCTGGAAAATTCAGTTTTTTCACACTTTTTATGTGTGGGAAAGCGTGGCGTCACTGGGCTCACACAAATTTCCTCCCACCCAGCGTTCCCCCAGGTCTCCCGATAAAAATGGTACCTCACTTGTGTGGGTAGGCATAGTGGCTGCAACAGGAAACCATCCAAATCGTACGGTGGAGAAATTACAATAACCAATAGCAACATTACCTTCTTTTTTGGGGGGTAGGATTGAGTTTTTGGACCGGGGCTCGGCGGGCATCTTTGGAAACTACCAAACTCAAACAGTTCTGAAAAATAGACACCCGGGGGAGTCCAGGGAGGTATGGCATGCGTGGGTCCCCCAATGTTTTCCTACCCAGAAATCCCTGCAAACCATGAATTTAGGTTAAAAAAACAGTTATCCATACATTTTTGCGTGGGATCTCCGTGTCGGCACAAATGTCCTGCCACCCAGCGTTCCCCTTGTTCTCCCGAGTAAAATGATACCTCACTTGTGTGGGTGGTCCAAAGGCCTGTGTCTAAGGCAGGGGGGCTTAATTTGTAAAACTCAAACACTACTTTTTTAAAATTCATTTTCGGACTGTTCTGCTTTGGGGCACCCACACAAGTGAGGTATCCTTTTACTCCGGAGAACAAGGGGAACGCTGGGTGGTAGGACATTTTTGCCGGCACGGAGATCCCACGCAAAAAAGTTTGGAAAAGTGATATTTTTACATAATTTTAAGGTTTGCAAGGAGTTCTGGGTAGGAAAACATTGGGGGACCAACGCATGCCATACCTCCCTGGACTCCCCCGGGTGTCTACTTTTCAGAACTGTTTGGGTTTGGTAGTTTCCAAAGAATACCACCGAGCCCCGGGCCAAAGACTCAGGTGCCCCCCCCCAAAAAATCAAGGTTGTTTTGCAATTGGGTATTGTAAATTCACCACCATACGATTTGATCCGTTTCTTGTTGCAGCCACTATGCCTACCCACGCAAGTGAGGTACAATTTTTTCCGGGAGACCTGGGGGAACGCTGGGTGGGTGGAAATTTGTTGATCCACGCAGATTCCAGAACTTTCCACCACAGAAATGTTAGGAAAATGTGTTTTTTTTGTCAAAATCTTAGCTTTGCAAGGGAATCTGGGTAACAAAACCTGAGGGTAGGCAGAGGAGTCACCCCATCCTGAATTTCCCTGGGTGTCTACTTTTCAAAATGTATAGGTTTGCTAGGTTTCCTTAGGTGCTGGCAGAGCTAGGGCGCAAAAACTAAAGGTAGTCTTTTTGTCCAAAAAGTGCGAAATTTTACTGGGAAATTGAGGTGCGACCATGTTGCGTTTTGTGCTGTTTCATGTCGCAGCCACTATGCCTACCCACGCAAGTGAGGTACCATTTTTTTCGGGAGACCTGGGGGAACACTGGGTGGGTAGAAATTTGTTGATCTACACAGATTCCAGAACTTTCTACCACAGAAATGTTAGGAAAATGTGTTTTTTTTGTCAAAATCTTAGCTTTGCAAGGGATTCTGGGTAACAAATCCTGAGGGTAGGCAGAGGAGTCACCCCATCCTGAATTACCCTGGGTGTCTACGTTTCACAAATGTATAGGTTTGCTACATTTCCTTAGGTGCTGGCAGAGCTAGGGCGCAAAAACAAAAGGTAGTCTTTTTGTCCAAAAAGTGCAAAATTTTACTGGGAAATTGAGGTGCGACCATGTTGCGTTTTGCGCTGTTTCATGTCGCAGCCACTATGCCTACCAACGCAAGTGAGGTACCATTTTTTTCGGGAGACCTGGGGGAACGCTGGGTGGGTGGAAATTTGTTGATCCACGCAGATTCCAGAACTTTCCACCACAGAAATGTTAGGAAATTGTGTTTTTTTTTGTCAAAATCTTGGCTTTGCAAGGGATTCTGGGTAACAAAACCTGGGGGTAGGCAGACAAGTCACCCCATCCTGAATTTCCCTGTGTGTCTAGTTTTTTTTAAAAATGTATAGGTTTGCTAGGTTTCCTTAGGTGCTGGCAGAGCTAGGGCGCAAAAACAAAAGGTAGTCTTTTTGTCCAAAAAGTGCAAAATTTTACTGGGAAATTGAGGTGCAACCATGTTGCGTTTTACGCTGTTTCATGTCGCAGCCACTATGCCTACCCACGCAAGTGAGGTACCATTTTTTTCGGGAGACCCGGGGGAACGCTGGGTGGGTGGAAATTTGTTGATCCACGCAGATTCCAGAACTTTCCACCACAGAAATGTTAGGAAAATGTGTTTTTTTGTCAAAATCTTATCTGTGCAAGGGATTCTGGGTAACAAAACCTGGGGGTAGGCAGACGAGTCACCCCATCCTGAATTCCCCTGGGTGTCTAGTTTTCAAAAAAGTATAGGTTTGCTAGGTTTCCTTAGGTGCTGGCAGAGCTAGGGCGCAAAAACAAAAGGTAGTCTTTTTGTCCAAAAAGTGCGAAATTTTACTGGGAAATTGAGGTGCGACCATGTTGCGTTTTGTGCTGTTTCATGTCGCAGCCACTATGCCTACCCACGCAAGTGAGGTACCATTTTTTTCGGGAGACCTGGGGGAACACTGGGTGGGTAGAAATTTGTTGATCTACACAGATTCCAGAACTTTCTACCACAGAAATGTTAGGAAAATGTGTTTTTTTTGTCAAAATCTTAGCTTTGCAAGGGATTCTGGGTAACAAATCCTGAGGGTAGGCAGAGGAGTCACCCCATCCTGAATTACCCTGGGTGTCTACGTTTCACAAATGTATAGGTTTGCTACATTTCCTTAGGTGCTGGCAGAGCTAGGGCGCAAAAACAAAAGGTAGTCTTTTTGTCCAAAAAGTGCAAAATTTTACTGGGAAATTGAGGTGCGACCATGTTGCGTTTTGCGCTGTTTCATGTCGCAGCCACTATGCCTACCAACGCAAGTGAGGTACCATTTTTTTCGGGAGACCTGGGGGAACGCTGGGTGGGTGGAAATTTGTTGATCCACGCAGATTCCAGAACTTTCCACCACAGAAATGTTAGGAAATTGTGTTTTTTTTTGTCAAAATCTTGGCTTTGCAAGGGATTCTGGGTAACAAAACCTGGGGGTAGGCAGACAAGTCACCCCATCCTGAATTTCCCTGTGTGTCTAGTTTTTTTTAAAAATGTATAGGTTTGCTAGGTTTCCTTAGGTGCTGGCAGAGCTAGGGCGCAAAAACAAAAGGTAGTCTTTTTGTCCAAAAAGTGCAAAATTTTACTGGGAAATTGAGGTGCAACCATGTTGCGTTTTACGCTGTTTCATGTCGCAGCCACTATGCCTACCCACGCAAGTGAGGTACCATTTTTTTCGGGAGACCCGGGGGAACGCTGGGTGGGTGGAAATTTGTTGATCCACGCAGATTCCAGAACTTTCCACCACAGAAATGTTAGGAAAATGTGTTTTTTTGTCAAAATCTTATCTGTGCAAGGGATTCTGGGTAACAAAACCTGGGGGTAGGCAGACGAGTCACCCCATCCTGAATTCCCCTGGGTGTCTAGTTTTCAAAAAAGTATAGGTTTGCTAGGTTTCCTTAGGTGCTGGCAGAGCTAGGGCGCAAAAACAAAAGGTAGTCTTTTTGTCCAAAAAGTGCAAAATTTTACTGGGAAATTGAGGTGCGACCATGTTGCGTTTTGCGCTGTTTCATGTTGCAGCCACTATGCCTATCCACGCAAGTGAGGTACCATTTTTTTTGGGAGACCTGGGGGAACGCTGGGTGGGTGGAAATTTGTTAATCCACGCAGATTCCAGAAATTTCAACCACAGAAATGTCAGTAAAATGTGGTTTTTTTGTCAAAATCTTAGCTTTGCAAGGGATTCTGGGTAACAAAACCTGAGGGTAGGCAGAGGAGTCACCCCATCCTGAATTTCCCTGGTTGTCTACTTTTCAAAAATGTATAGGTTTGCTAGGTTTTCTTAGGTGCTGGCAGAGCTAGGGCGCAAAAACAAAAGGTAGTCTTTTTGTCCAAAAAGTGCAAAATTTTACTGGGAAATTGAGGTGCGACCATGTTGTGTTTTGCGCTGTTTCATGTCACAGCCACTATGCCTACCCACGCAAGTGAGGTACCATTTGTTCCAGGAGACCTGGGGAAACGCTGGGTGGGTGGAAATTTGTTGATCCACGCAGATTCCAGAACTTTCCACCACAGAAATGTTAGGAAAATGTGTTTTTTTTGTCAAAATCTTAGCTTTGCAAGGGATTCTGGGTAACAAAACCTGAGGGTAGGCATAGGAGTCACCCCATCCTGAATTCCCCTCGGTGTCTACTTTTCAAAAAGGTATAGGTTTGCTAGGTTTCCTTAGGTGCTGGCAGAGCTAGGGCGCAAAAACAAAAGGTAGTCTTTTTGTTCAAAAAGTGCAAAATTTTACTGGGAAATTGAGGTGCGACCATGTTGTGTTTTGCGCTGTTTCATGTCGCATCCACTATGCCTACCCACGCAAGTGAGGTACCATTTTTTCCGGGAGACCTGGCGGAACGCTGGGTGGGTGGAAATTTGTTGATCCACGCAGATTCCAGAACTTTCCACCACAGAAATGTTAGGAAAATGTGTTTTTTTGTCAAAATCTTAGCTTTGCAAGGGATTCTGGGTAACAAAACCTGAGGGTAGGCAGAGGAGTCACCCCATCCTGAATTCCCCTGGGTGTCTACTTTTCAACTGGGTGGGTGGAAATTTGTTGATCCACGCAGATTCCAGAACTTTCCACCACAGAAATGTTAGGAAAATGTGTTTTTTTTGTCACAATCTTAGCTTTGCAAGGGATTCTGGGTAACAAAACCTGGGGGTAGGCAGACGAGTCACCCCATACTGAATTTCCCTGTGTGTCTAGTTTCCAAAAATGTATAGGTTTGCTAGGTTTCCCTAGGTGCTGGCAGAGCTAGGGCGCAAAAACAAAAGGTAGTCTCTTTGTCCAAAGAGCGCAAGATTTCACTGGGAAATTGAGGTGCAACCACGTTGCGTTTTGCGCTGTTTCGTGTCGCAGCCACTATGCCTACCCAGGCAAGTGAGGTACCATTTTTTTCGGGAGACCTGGGGAAACACTGGGTGGGTGAAAATTTGTTGATCCACACAGATTCCAGAACTTTCCTCCACAGAAATGCGAGGAAAATGTGTTTTTTTTGTCAAATTCTTAGGTTTGCAAGGGATTCTGGGTAACAAGACCTGGTGGTAGGCAGTCGAGTCACCCCATCCTGAATTTCCCTGGGTGTCTACTTTTTAAAAATGTATAGGTTTGCTAGGTTTCCCTAGGTGCCGGCAGAGCTAGGGTGCAAAAACTACAGGTAGGCACTTTGCTAAAAAAGGGTCAATTTGTAACTGCAAAATTTAGGTGTCACCACGTTGCATTTTGCGCTGTTTCCTGTCGCAGGCACAAGGCCGACCCACACAAGTGAGGTACCGTTTTTATCGGGAGACTTGGGGTAATTCAGATTTGTAAATCAACTGTTATTACCAATTGAGCTTTCGCGCATTTCTCCCTTTCAATGAAAGACATTGTGTAAAAAAAAAAAAAAATTGAAAAATGACAAATAATTCTCATGCTAGTATGAGTATTCCCAATTTTGAAAATTAGCAACTCTATATTTGTACCCAATTCAGAAATACATAGGTGTCTTTCATACAGATTTTTCCATGTATACATTTTCCAAGACAAAGTGCTCTATACCCAGTAAATGCAAAAATACCATTGCAAGTTGCTGCTCAGTTTTTGGATCTGGGTTCGTCGGGTTCTTGGTAAAACTACAAGTCCTATATATCCCCACAACCAGGAAGGTCTAACGGATGTAACAGTATATTGCTTTCCAAGATCTGTCAAAATTAGAAAAAGTTATAGGTGAAAACGTTGAGACAAAAGGCTGTTTTTTTCAACAAATTTTCAATTATTCCAATATTTAACTGTTAGTTTCTATAAAGAAACCTTCATGGATTTAGACAAATGACCCCTTTCTGAATTCAGAATTTTGTCTACTTTTTGAAAATGTACAGCTTTCTAGTATCCATTATTGCTTTCAAACTCATTTCTACCATTAACTGGAAGGAGGTGGAAAGCTCTAAAAATAGCAAAAATAGGCTATGTCCCAGAAAAATGCCAAAACTGTGTGAAAAATGTCGGTTCTCTGACAAAAGACTGTCATTTCCTAAACGCTGAGAAAATGGAGATTTCAGCCCTACAAACCCTTTTTTGATAACATTTTCAGGGATAAACCCAGAGGCTTTCATTTGCAGCCCGTTTTTCCCATTTTTCTGAAAAAATAAAAAAAAACACTATATTTTGGTTAATTTCTGGGACCCCTCCAAGGGAATCCACAAACCCTGGGCGCTTTTAGAATCCACATGATGTTGGAAGAAAAGGACACAAATTTGGCGTGGATACCTTATGTGGTCAAAAAGTTACAAGGGCCTAAGCGCGCACTACCCCAAATCGCCAAAAAAGGGCTTAGCACAGGAGGGGAAAAGGCCTAGCAGCGAAGGGGTTAAGAACTGGTGGAGGAAAGTTGAATCCACAAAAATGAAAATTAAGCAGGATCTTCAAAAGGTTAGCGGTTTCCCTCGTCGCCAAATTTGTAGTGATTCAGGTACACTGGATTTAGTATAAATCTTCTTTTATTCTTCAAGATAAGTAGTACAGGTAATAAGGTGCTGCCAGCTTGAAGAAGAACTCTGGACTGGCTAGCACTCCATGTACAACACATCGTGACACACATACATTCTAATTATGACATATAATCATTCTAACATTACCTAAGTGACACATAAGCAATCTAACATTACCTAACTAAATCTAAGTAATGCAAGCATCACTACACCGCTCTACTCTATGAAAAGAATTACCCACATCGCCCTATTACCCCTCTGAGCGTGAAGCCACTACTTGTGCAAGTCGCATGAAATAAATACACTCCACCACCTAAGGATAACTGCCTGTAAGCACTGTCCACAGCCAATCGCATACAGCAGAATCCAACTGGAAATAAATGCAAGAGAGACTGGACTGCAACAGTGATAGGACATGCAGTCGCTGAGTTTGAGGAAGAGTTGAAATCAGCCCCTCTGGAAGAGCACTGTACCAGCTGGTAGAGAAGGAGCTTCCTATAGTCTGAGTGTAAGGCTCATGGACTGAAAACAAGCTGTGGATCCTGGATCAAGTCTTCATTGCTTCTCATCGGCGCCAGACTATCGGTTTCCTTGTTGTGCTATGTTAAAACCATGCCCTAAATAATGACTGCAGTAAAAGACCATCTCCTCCACAGAGTTAACACTTTTTTCTAAGCATGGTGCTTCCTAAGGCAAATACCCTTTTAGCTGAATCAGTTTCTTATGTCCAGAGGTCAGTCCCTCCAGGGTAAAATCCATCACAGAGTAAAGGCTCTCCGGTTTGCTTCCCCTTGGCTTGGAGGATAATGTTTGCTGTCATGATATCAATATTTTTATGTCATTATGCACTTGCTGTATTTTGCATTCACCACTTTCCTGTTGTTTTGATGTCAGTGTGTGTGTATATGTATGAATATTGTTTTCCCTTTTTGACTCAATACCCAAATCTTGTTGTTGTCAAACCTTTCCCTTCTATACAAAGTTCTGTGGACTGATTTCACACATGGCTGGGCGCTTGTCTGCTCCAAGGTGCTCCGATGGACAGAAGTCCAGCTCCCTTCACTGACACTCTCCCTCTGAACTGTCGCTGCCTTTTTACATTACAGTTTATACTGTTCCTGGATGGGGGTAGCTATGCTTCCCCTCACTCTGTCCGTTACATTTGCCGTTATCTGTTTAAGTTTTGTGCTGTCGTGCACAGGCCCCTTTAAGGTCCTATGCACAAATTATTATGTCTATTGTACTCCTTGTGCCTTGAAGCAACCATCCTACATTGCTGCTATCGCGAGACAAATAAAGTAATCTATTCCCTCTTAAAAAAAAAAGGGTTGGTTGTAACGTAGCTTTGATGACTTTACGAATAAAGTCATATGATTGACAATTCAGTGATTTTTTTTAGCATTTAAAAGCATGAATTAAGGTAACAGTTTTAGCCCTTAGGTCCTTAAAATGGAATTTGGGGACTTGGTTCCATTGGGCCTGGTCTGGCATTCCATGAATTGAACTTCTGTTTAACAGAACCAATTTTCATGATGTTGGTTTACTTTTACATTCAGTTCAAGGCCATTTAATTGTGTATAATCATCAAAGGTGTTAAAGTCTTTGTAGGCCAAAATGAGTATGGCTCACAAGGATAGTATCATCAGCATATTGAAAGTAGCTGATTTGTACCCAGCCTAGGAACATGTGCATTAATATAATCCAGGTGCTGAGAAAGATCTGATAAAAATAAATTAAAAAGGCAGGGAGCAAGAACACAGCCTTGCTTTAGGCCATTATATGTTCTGATTTTTCTTGATAAGGAATTACCATCACCCAACCTGACTTAAAGCCAGGTATCCATATACAAAAAGATGATACCCTTCAACTATTTTCCTGGGATGCCCGACCTAACAATTTTTTCCATAATAGGTTTCGAGGCACATAGTCGAAGTCTGCCTTTAAATCAATAAAACCAATGTATAAATGTTGTTTATTTAAGACAGCCCACTCTGCAAGTAATGTTAGAGCCAACAGTGGTAGAGGTGGATTGGCCTTTCCGAAAACCAGTTTGATTAAATGAAATAATGTTTTCCTGTGTTGCCCAATTTTCCAATTCTTTCACCAGAATGGAAGCAAACACCTTTGCATCAACATCAGTCAACGAAATTAATCAGTAATTGGCAGGATTTGCAACCGGACCACTTTTATATCTGGGCTGCAATATGCTACCTTGCCATGATGCTGGCACAATCTCCAATGTCAATACTTCAATGAAAAATATATATACAAAATACCAGCACCAAATGAAATGTGCCTGGCATGGCCTTTCTGTGCTTCCACAACATATCTGGTCATGCTGAAGATGTAGAGGCCCAGGGTGACGCAGACAACAGGGAAGGACGTGGGCGGCGAGGCCTACTGCGATGGGGAAGCCAAGAACCAAGGCGGAGGAGGCGGCAACGTCTGGTGCGGCGGAGGGGGGCCCCACCGAGCAGACAGACCTGCAGCGGCTGCAGGATCGAATATTGGATGCCATAACGGCCACTCGAGACGCGCTCCACAACGATATAGCGCAGGTGGCGTCGGGGCTGGGCTTGCTCCGGGCGGACCACGACAAACTAAAGGATAGGGTCAAGGATGCCGAGACGGTGAACAAGGAGCTAGCGCCGGCCCACAAGGTGATCGAGAGACAGCTGACGGAGGCCCTAGACCACATACGCACCCTGGAAAGGCGAGCAGAAGACGCTGAAAATAGGAGCCGGCGCGGTAATGTGCGGATCGTAGGCGTGCCGGAGACGGAGGGGACAAGCGACATGGTTGCCTACATGGAGGAATGGCTAAAAACAGTGGTGGCACCGGAAGGACTTTCGCCATTCTTCACTTTGGAGCGGGCTCACAGAGTCCCCTCGGGACCTCCCAAGCCTGGGCTCCCGCCCAGACCGATAATAGCCAAGTTGCTTCACCACAGGGACAGAGATCTCCTCCTACGGAAGGCTCGGGAGGATGGCCCCTTTCAGATTGCGAACAGCAGGGTCACACTTTTTCCGGATTTCACCTTCGAGACACAGAAGCAGCGGGCCTCCTTCCTTACAATCAAAAAAGAGCTGCGGACTGAAGGGATTGCCTACTCCTTACTTTTCCCTGCCAGGCTGCGAGTGGTGGTGGACGACAAGGCGATCTTCTTTAGCACGTTGGCGGAGGCCTGGGACTGGTGGGAGACATACAAAGCTGGAACCGACGGAGCCAGGGCGCAAGAGGAACGAGAGAAGGAGCGAGAACGCTCGCCAACTCGGCTGCGGAAATCAAAGAGGCTGAAGAAGCGGGGAAGGGGGAGCCTGGGGCCGACGGCCTCCCAGACTGAAGCAGAACGGCAGGCCGCATTACTGGAAGTGGGGAAGCTTGGACGGGCGGAGGGCCCCGTCTCCAGAGGGGCCACGGACTCGGACACTCATGTCTCGGCCTCGGGCTCAGAGTCGGACCTCTCTGGGATTCATCGGACTGGAGGGCCGATGGTGACACCGCAAACGGCGGACGAGATCCTGAATGTCTGAACTACTGGCAGAAGACGATAGGTAATGTTTGGGAGCTGGTAGGAGAACCCATGCCTACGAGTATAGCGAGGGCCGGGCCACTGCGGGGTGCTCAGAGCAGGGAGGACATGGGTAATTGGGGAAGGGGCAGGGAGCTAGGCGGCGCAGCCCCCCTCTGGCCGTGACCGCGCTCCGTAGGCCCTTAAGGCACCCACGGCGGCGGCTGTGTAGTTGAGACCTGGGTCAATCAGGTGTGGGAGTTTGGATGGGGACTGATATCACGATATTGGGGCCTATTCTGGGGGAGGGGGGGGGGTTCCACAGTTGGGGATTGTTTGCTCTTCTTGCAGGTATTGACCCTGGGTACACCATGGGTAGGACTGTTGAGATGTTTTGTTTTGTTCAGGGGGGGCACCACCACCACCGAAGGGCAGGAACTGGGGGGAGGGTTTCGACCGGATCACTGGGACAATGGCTAATGTGCAAAAGTTGAACTGTGTTACCTGGAATGTGCGGGGCCTACATACTATGCAGCGCAGGCACAAGGTACATGCCTATTTAGTGCGAAGGGGAGTGCACATCGCAATGCTGCAGGAGACACATCTTACACGGCAGGAGGGGGCGGCGCTATAGAGGAGGTGGCGGGGACAGGTTTTCCACACCAGCTATTCAGCCTATGCTAGGGGGGTACTAATATGGATTAGAGCAGGCACACCTTTCCAGCTTACGCGTCAATGAGTAGACCAGGAAGGGAGGTATGTGGTGGTGGAGGGGAAGCTGGAAGGTAGAGAGGTTATCTTAGCTAGTATATATGCCCCAAATGTGGACCAGCTGGCTTTCCTCGCAACGCTTTCAGGACAGCTAGCTCACTCCCTGGCGGGCCCGATCCTTCTGGGGGGCGACTTTAATTCCATTGCGGACCCCTCTTTAGATAGGTCTCACCCCCCCTTACACGATTCCCCGGTCCACAGGCTATCTAGAGGCAGAAGGGAGTGGCAAGAGAGCTGGGAACTTGTGGATGTCTGGCGCGGGCAGCACCCGACTGACCGGGACTACTCATTTTTCTCCGGACTCCACGACTTACATGTCCGTCTGGACATGATACTCTGCTCCCGAGGGGTGCTACCATACGTTACGGGGTCTGAGTACCTGACGAGAACGATTTCAGACCATAATCCGCTCCTGATCCGGCTAGCGTGGGTGGCGGAGCCACCCAGGGTTCCTACCTGGAAACTGCGGCCCGAGACCCTGGAGGACCCCCTCTTCGGGGCGGCCCTAGCGGAGGGGGTGGCTCAATACTTCTCGGAGAATGAGGGAACGGCGTCCACTAGGGCGACGGAATGGGACGCCTTTAAAGTAGTGGTTAGGGGTATCTGTATTAGGGATTATGTGGGCGTGAGGAAGGTGTTGCTGGGCGATTTGTCCAAGGTGGATGCCAGGCTGAGGGAGGCGGAGAGGGAGCGGCCAGGGTGCCCAGAACTCCAGGAGACGCTTTGCTCGGCTAGGGAGGCAGTAGCCATTGGAGTGGAGAGGCTCCGAGCCTTCGACTATAAGCGTTATGTGCTGCGCTCCCACGTGGAAGGCGATACGGCGGGCACCCTCCTGGCGTGGCTCTCGAACCCCACTCGACGATGCGCTCCCATACTCCAACTGAGGAATGCGGCGGGCGCGGTGCAACACACTCAGCTGGGCATAGTCGACGGCTTCCAGACGTATTACGAGGGACTGTACAAGAGCTCCCCAGGCGACAGGACGGGGCGGGCGGAACCCTTTTTGACTGGATTGCCCCTTCCTCGGCTAGAGGCAGAACAGGCAAAGGACCTGGGCTCGGACATTGTGCTGGGGGTGATCAAATCGGCGGTGCGGCGCATGGCACGGAACAAATCGCCGGGTATTGACGGGCTCCCCATAGAGTTCTATAGTAAGTACCTAGACGCTCTGGCACCGCGACTACTGGACGTGTATAAAGAGGCCAAGGCTGCGGGATGGCTGCCCCAGTCAATGCGGGAGGCGTTAGTGGTTCCACTGCTGAAGCCCGGCAGAGAGAGTAGTGACCCCGCGTCCTATCGGCCACTCTCCATGCTCACCGCAGACTATAAGATCCTGAGCTCCATACTAGCGGCGAGGCTCCTACCTCACATGACGAGCCTAGTGCACGAAGACCAAAACGGCTTTATACCGACGCGCAACACCACCGTAAACGTCAGGAGGCTCGTTCGTCTCATGGACGGGCTGGACGGCGGGGCTGGGACGGAGCTGGTCCTCTCGGTCGACATTGAGAAAGCCTTCGACAGCCTGGAGTGGGACTACCTCTATGCCGTGATGGAGCGGTTTGGGCTGGGTACGGGCTATATTCATTGGACGAAGGTCCTCTATGCGGAAGCGTTGGCAAGGGTGAGGGTAGGATCGACGGTGTCCCTCCGCTACCCGGTAGAGCGCGGCACTCGGCAGGGCTGCTCCCTCTCGCCGCTTCTATTTGCGTTGGCTATAGAACCGCTGGCGGCTGAGGCCCGGACGGGACGGCACTTCCATGGAGTGCGAGCCCGAGACGGACAGCATTTTATCTCGCTGTACGCCGATGATTTACTACTATTCCTCCGCGACGGCGTCGAGGACCTGCAGGGAGCGGAAGCGTTGCTAGGAAGCTTCGGAGAAATGTCGGGCCTGAGGGTTAACTGGCCCAAGACGAGTCTGTTCCCGCTGCAGGAGGGCACGGCCCTGCCACAACACCGATCAGAGGCGGCCTGGGAACCTGCCTGCATCAAGTATCTGGGGGTCCATATCTACCATACGGAGGAGGCCCTGTTTGAGGGCAACCTGGGGAGATGCGTGCGAGGACTGCGGGGCTGCATGGCCTTTTGGGCCACGTTGCCGCTATCGGTGGCGGGCCGGATCTCCTTGCTAAAGATGATTGCTCTGCCGAGACTGTTGTACTACTTCCGGACGCTCCCAATCTGGCTACCCAGCTCCTTCTTTAGGCTGCTTAAATCTTTGATGACGACGTTTATTTGGGGAGCGGGGCGATGCAGAGTAGCGCTCGCCACGCTTTCTCGCCCGAAAGATGAGGGGGGACTGGCGGTGCCAGATTTTGAGCTTTATTATCTAGCAGCCCAACTGCAGATCTTCACGCAGGAGGTGGCGAGAGTATATCGGGGCCCGGAGGACGACAGCTTGCGGGGAACGCCCAGACATGTCCTAGCGTATATTGCCCTCCAGCAGCGGCTGGACAGTCGGGATTTGTCGCTTGAACAGCGCACGTACCGACAATGCTGGAACAGAGTGCAGAGGAGGGCGGGGGTTCGGCGCCCATACGCACCAGAGATCCCTCTAGGCATGCTCACGCCCTTGCCACATGGCGGCGACTGGTCGCAGCTTCAGGAATGGGAGGAAGCGGGAGTGCAGGTGGTCGGGGACCTCTACGAAAATGGCGCGCTACTCCCGTTCCAGGACTTAATGGACCGCTTTGGTGTCCCGAGAGGGGGATTTTTGCTTCATGCGGCAGTGACCAGGGCAATGCAGGCCCACTGGGGTGCAGGGCTTGGGGAGCCTGAGACGGCGGCGGCGTGCCAGTACGCTATGATGGCGGCGGGCACGGTCAAGGCGGTAACGTGCCTATACAATCGAATGGTTAGAGAGACCGCTCCCCCTCTTACAACCCTAAAGGCCAAGTGGGAGGCGGACCTAGGTAAGGACATACCTGATACAACGTGGGCACAGCTTATCCGTAGGGCTCGCAACAGCACGAGAAACGCTCGATTCCAACTAATCCACTATTACATATTACACAGGGCGTACATGACCCCGGGAAGGATCAAGCGGTATTTCGGTGCGGTAACAGCGACCTGTCCCCGATGCCCAGAGGAAGGGGCTGAATTAGTGCATATGTTATGGGCGTGCCCGGCCCAACGGGGTTACTGGCAGGACATAGGGGAGGTATTGAATGAGGTGGCAGATAGGGTCATAGACTATGGACCGGCGGAATGTCTCCTGCACTGGTTTCCCCATACCCCCAAGACCAAACTCACGAGCAAGTTCATTGATATGGGGCTGATGGTGGCTAAGAGGGAGATCACTAGGAACTGGAAGGCGAAGGTGGGGCCAACTACACGGAGGTGGCGGCAGGAATTCCTAAAGTGGGCGGCGGCTGACAGCACACATAGGTACCAGCTTGCGCGCAGGACCCCTAGCCAGACTGCGGCAGACACTGCGACCTCGTGGGAAGTGATGGTTCAAGCACTCAGGGATAGCGAGGCTAACGAGGAGGAGGAGGCCCCCGAGGGAGGTAGGGAGGGGGAGGCTAGCTGAGCACCCAGGAGCAGCAGTTCTGCAGGGGGGCTATTGCCAGTACTCCAGGAATGTCCGCTATAGGAGCCTTAGATGGATGGTGGTGGGTGGGATGGGACAAGGGGGGGGGAGTTCTAGGATTAGCGCAGGGGGTGGGAGTTGGGGGTATTTGCGCACAGTTGGGTAGGACTATAAAAGTAGGTATGCACAAGATCCGAATGACAGCCACTCCTCTATCTCGAACGTCAGGCATGGAAGAGCAGAGACATCATCGCCGCCCAACCCCCGGGTTGTGGGCATAACGGCTGTGTACTGTCCGACAAACCACATTGTATAACTGCTCGCTATTATGACGCTGCTTATATATGTACAGGCCTGTACAGGTATGCCTACAATAAAAATTATTTAAAAAAAAAAAAAATGCTGAAGATGTAAAGTAGCAAGCTTATTGCCCGGGTTTTGACTGCAAAAGTGAGTCTGTGACCACTAATCATGTTTGATTAGATGTTACATGTATCTTTATCAGCTATGCTGTTGCTTCGCTTTTCTCTCTTTGTGGTCAAGCTAATGTGAAAGAATAAGTATACATTGGAATTCGATGCTATTGATTCTTTCAAAAGTAGCGGGAATCAAATTTTTTGGGGACAGATTTCGTTTTCCTTCACAGCGGGAAAGAGTGAACTGTGCCCTTCCAGCCTCTTGGGTGCCCTCACTTATGGATTTCACCTTAAAATGAACTCTTTTTCAGATATCTGGATTTTGCTATTTTTTTTTACTATGTTGTTTTTTTATTGTTTTTACAACCATTTAATAGTGTTACATGCTCTATTGTACATCGTAGAAGAAACACCTTATTCTCCTGCCTCGGTTTTAGAGTTATTTTAAGGCACATTCAGAGAAAGAGGATTTTGCAGGAATCGCAAACATTTGAACTTTAACCAGCTCAGTTGGAAATACCAATTCAGATGCCTATGTTGATTGTTTAGGTTTGTTCCCTTTCCCTGTCGATGGCAGCTGATTGAATATTGTGCAAAGAAAAGTCGTAAAAGGCCAGGCATTTGAAGGCTTTTTGTGCAGGCCATTCTTGCTTCGAGAGGGTCTTAAGTGACGGTAATCCGGAGGTCTTTCTCTGCGCCGCTCTATAAATACAAGCTGACCTTTGGTGGCATGTTTTCATTATGACACAGCTGAAAAATGAGGAAAAAGTCTCCTTGGATGTCTTGCGTGAATGTGTGCTGTTCCGAAGCATGACCCTCTGTACACTTTCATCTGTTCAATGTAACGCAGGTGCAGTTTTCCTCGCGCTCTGTGCCTTTCTTCCAGAGCGCCTGTCACCTGTTTTCCTTCACGCATCAGCCTGGATGCTTTGGCATTAACGAATACATCTACGTCGTCACATGTGCTGCGGAGTTCAGCCATTTTGAAATGTTGTGGATCAGTTTAGTAACCTGTTCATTCCGGCTGCTTACAGAAAATATCAAAAAAGCAACTAAGAAGGATGGGAAATGTATGGTCCGAGGAAGCAAAGGCCGATATTCTGCACCCTGAGTTTTGCAAATGAGATTTTGTAAATGGAACGTGGTTCCCTGATGCGTTTGTGAATAATTTTCTACAAAAGCGCTGTAAACATTGGGACTTATTCGCAGGAGGCCTGTGCCGCCGGAGCATGATTTTTGTGACGCTCCGGTGACGTAGGCCTCTGAATCATATTTATGAGGGGACGCAAAGCCACCCTGCATGGCTTTGCATTGCCTCATGGATACGGAGTAATGCAAGGTAAGCGCATAGCGCTGTGTTGCCTCACTCTATGTGAAGGAGGCGTTCCATAGGCATTGCAGAGGGTGTTCCCACACAACACCCATGGATTTTGACCCTGCCCCAGATTTACAAAATAAGGTAAACCTTGAGCAGTGCCAAATCTGTATGCTTCCCTAGAGCAGGAGTAACAAGCAGAAATGTTTTCGTTCCTCCTCGTTTTTTCCTCTATCTATATGTGTTGCATTCTGCGGCACACATAGAACAAGGAAAACCCCTCTCAACATTGGTTTTGTGCAGGAAGGTGTCCCTTACTGCACAAAAACAATCCTGTCTGCAATGGAGGCACCCCTGCAGCAAATTGTGCACCAGTACAGGGGGAAAGGACAGGAATTCACCATATTTCATAAATATAGTGCGTTTCCGCCCTTTCACATTGGGGTAGGGCAGCGCAGCAAGAAGACTTTGGTGCTGCCCTAAGCCAATTCCTCATAAATGAGGACCCTTATCCTTTATATTCATTGTCAGTTAAGGCAAGTAAAAATATATAGCATTGTGAGGTGGCCTCTGTACATTGTACAGATGTATTTTATTCTCGAAGTTCATTTCATACTGCACCCTTCTAAACATCTTTCTTCAACTTCCTCCTATTTGTGTCGGTAGTAGCTATCCGAGCTAGCACTCATTTGTCCCAGGACTTACTTGCTAAACTTTCATTCTCCCTGTGCTTATTTCTGTATTGGCATGGGATAGAGAAGACGTATTTTGGGTTTGAACAAGTTGGATCTACTAGACATAGACATTGCTATTTCCATTACTTCTCTCTAGCAGGTCTCTAGCAGTTGTCAGGCCCGTATCATGTGCAAAATTATAATATCATTCCTACCACATCTAGGACATTATCCAAAGTACTTGGGCACATTTTTTGATGTGGTCGTAGGTTGGGTAGTATGAGAGGATAAAGATATGCTGTTGATTCTTATAGGAAACATTTGTATTTACTCTTGTTGCATAAAAATTGCTCTGATCTTAGGTGTTACTGGAGAGTTCTGATTTCAATACAAGACCGGAGCCTAACATTATGCAACAACTTTTATTGCTGCCCACACATGCAACCCTTCAATAGACATGTATTACATCATAAGTAAAACTTCCATAGAACATAACAAAATGTTGTGGTAACTAGGCATCTTCCTAGTTACCACAACACTTTGTCATGTTCTATGGAATGTTTTACTTAGGATGTAATACATGTTCTATGAAGGGCTGCATGTGTGGGCAGCAATAATTTGACTCCTTCGACCTTTTCACCCCTTGGCCAGAGAACTGTTATCTTTCCAGAAAACAATTATCAATTAAATCTAACCCTTTAAAATCTGAAATTCTTCTTGAGGATATCAGATAAAGTAAGGTTGCTAGTTTAGTTGAAATTTTTTTTCTTAAAGAGAAGAGTTTTTGGGCCATTTAGAAAATAGATCGAAATGAGGTTAACATTCCATAGAGGTTAACATTCCATCATTGGTCCCGGATCCTGCTTTAGCCGACGCAGAGTTCTCTAAATGGATTGGAGAGACACTGGATAAAACTTTCCCGAAAAAATCCACCTGCAAACCACAAGATAAAATCACCTCGCCCTGGTTCACCGAGGAAGTGCGCCTCGTAAAAAAGCTCTGCAAAAAAACTGAAAGAGAATGGAGAAAAAACATTGATCCCACCAAAAAGCTAGACTATAAACTCATGATCCTTAAATACAAAAAAGTCCTCAAAGCGGCACAATCTAACTACTTTGAAGAAAAAATTAGGCTATCTCCCAATTCCTCTAGGGAGACCTTCCAAATTGCAAAACAACTCCTCCTTCCCCTGTGGAACCCTCGGTCAGCCGGTGAAATGAACTAGCCGAGTTTTCCGATTCTAAGATTAAAAAAATTCTTAATTCCCTCCCCTCACAATCACCAGACAATTCATCCCCTCATTACTTACCTAGATCTGCACTCCAAACTCTGGAGACCCAGCTGAATCGGTTCCCCCCCACGACAGTAGAGACGCTATCCCCAATATTGCAATCAATAAAAAAGTGGATCCCCATTGGACCACCCGCACCCTTTAACATCTTAAAATCAGTTGCCCCAACCATCCTGCCTCTCATGGTGAATTTGATCAACATTTCGCTTTCCCATGGTATTGTTCCACCTAGCTGGAAAAAGGCAATTATTAAGGCACTGATCAAAAAACCACACCTAGATCCCCTGGACCTAAGCAATTTTCGACCGATCTCCCTCCTACCAGGCATCAGTAAGATTGCAGAAAAATATATAAATCGTCAACTTTCCGACTACCTGGAAGCCAATGGCCTTCTTAAACCCTCACAGATTGGCTTTAGACCAGGCCAGAGTACGGAGACTGCGATGTTGACGGTGGTCGAAGAGGCAAGAAAGATCATCGACTCAGGAGGATCAGTGGCAGTGATCCTCCTTGACCTCAGTGCGGCCTTCGACACCGTCAACCACTCCACACTGGTCCACAGGCTATCTCAGGGCCTGCCCTATCCTGGCTGGAATCCTTTTTGAGGGACCGTTCCTTTCAGGTTACGGATGGTAATTTCACCTCCAAATCAACACCCATCCACTGTGGGGTCCCTCAGGGCTCATCCCTGAGTCCGACCCTTTTTAATGTGTATATGTCCCCCCTCGAGAAGATTGTCAACCCATTTGGGATTAAGCTTTTAACCTATGCGGACGCCACCCAGCTGGTGGTATCCCTTAATCAGCAGGACCATTCTCCCTCTGACCTCTACACTTGTCTTAGTGACATAACAAAATGGATGGATAGGTCACACCTTAGGCTCAATAGCAAAAAGACCGAGATCATGGTCCTGGGGAACCAGTCCCACTTTTGCCCAGAATCCCTGTGGCCTCCCTGTATGGGTACGCCCCCTAACCCTAAGCATGAAATCAAGAGCTTAGGGATATGGCTGGACGAGGGTCCTAACTTTTCCATCCAAGCGAGGAAAATGGCCGGAACTTGTTATGGTCTTCTACGGACCTCTAGAAAAACCCTCCCCCTGCTCCCTGCAAAATCCCAAAAATTATTGATTCAGGGCCTTGTGATGTCCCGATTGGACTATGGCAACGCCCTGTACTTAGGGGCCCCTAACAAGGTGCTGGCAAAACTCCAGACTGTGCAAAACACCGCCGCCCATCTTCTCACAGGGACACACAGCCGTTGCTCGGCCAAACCAGTCCTCAAATCACTGCATTGGCTGCCAATCCCAGAAAGGGTGCATTTTAAAGCCCTTTGTACACCCATAAAATTCTACACAGAAAGGCCCCACCCATCCTAAAGGACCTTATTGCCCCCCACAAAACCATCAGAACCCTTCGTTCCTAACTTTCACTCTTTGGCATTTGGGTACACGTGCATCGTATTTTCAACACTATATATTCACATCATGATCTACTGAGTTTTCCTTTTCAGCAGCCTCACGCACTAGTTGGATGAAATGAAATTTGATTTGTAGAGCGCATGGCTGCCCAGAAGCGTCCCAGCGCTTGCTTAGGGAACCCGCCCTGGTATTCCCCTGCGAGATAACCCAATACTGGGCATCCCCAAGGTGAAAACCAGGCATCCCGCTGCAAGGGGCCATTGTGGAGATTAAGCAAGCTATTGCCCAGAGTTACAGAGTGGGACTCCATGATTTGAATAGGCACAAAGGCGACAATTGTCAGGTCCGGGGAAATTTGAGCCCAAGACCCGCCGAGGTGGGGTATTGAACCCTGGTCTGGGCCAGACCTCTGCATCAGGGTCTGCAGCTCCAACCACTTGAGCCACACTTCTCCACGTACCTTAACTTCTCCTATTTCTTCATTAAATTCAATCGAGTTTTGACATCACCCATTTTTCAGTCTTTTAACTTGCATGTGGTTATACTCTTCTGGTTTTCTTTTGTTTTTATTCTTAATCTTATCAGCATGTTTATTTTCTAACACTCTCGGCCCCTGACTGATGTACCTTCTATTTACTTGTTCACAGCATTTACCCCCTGACGAAGAGCCACCGGCTCGAAATGCATTGGGGATTGGATTTATGCAAATGATGCCACTTTATTGAAATTTTGGACAATTTGATGTGACAAAATATTTGCTTCAGTTATCTCTACATGAAGAGCACTTTGATCATTTGGATTACAACTTGTGAATACATATTCCACTAATTGAATGTGAAAAAGTGAATAAAACTTTGGATCATTATACCCGTTGATTACCTTTTTGCTCATCCAGCATACAGGAGTGCTCAGGTTAACCACCTTGTGCTTACAAGGTATTGCACGTAACTTTCAAACTTGGCAGCAGTGCCCAGAGATAGGAAAGCCCGCTCTGGAGGCCGACTGTTTTCGTACAATGCCTCCAAATTGTGGAATGCACTCCCCCCAGACATCTGAGCCCAGCCCAACCTTCTTCCTTTTCGTAAGGCACTTAAGACTTGGTTGTTTCCTTAATTCTATCTTCCCTCTTAACCTCTGCTGATCTCACTAGCGCTGGGACGCTCACGGGCAGCCATGCGCTGTACAAATCTGTAAAATAAAATAAAATAAAATAGAGAATCATACCTGGTCTTGGGGGGAAGTTTAAGTCTAATTCCCTTAATTACTCTGCCAATCAGGGGTCTGAACCGATAGAATAGTCATTAATTATTTAATGGCCTGCTGATATGCCTGATCTATAACAGTTGATTGTTCTATTGCATAGGCCTGAAATGAATAAACCTGCGAGATAATTTGCTACATCTACTACAGAAGTGTCCACTGCATCCAAACCCCATTCCGGGCCCCAACTACATCATGTTTTCCAAACCCCAGTGTAACTTCTCCTTGTTCCTGGTGCTCATGACTCATGCAGTAGATCCCTGTCCTCTCCTGAAAGGACGGAGTATCTCTTAGATGTCCTGAAATCTTCCAAGCAAGAGGGTTCATGTTGTCTTCTAGAAGGAGAAGTAGCTCATCCAGCAGCTAAAATCCAGTAGCTAAAAGCCTACTGGATGAGTCATGGACTGCGGGAACAAGGTAAAGAGACACTGGTGTATGGAAAAAAAAGTGTAGTTGGTGCCTGGAACTGAATCCTGTGGACACCCCTGTAGTAGAGGTAGCCAATTACCTAGCAGGTCTATTTAATTCAAGTTTATGCTATAGAATAGTAAACTGCTACAGATCTGGAATCTCAACAGGCCACTCACTGTTAAATAATTTTTGTATTGGTACTGACCCATTAACTTGTAGAGTAATGAAGGGATTAAGACTTAAGTGTCCTTCAAATGCCAAATATGATTCCCTATGGAATGTTAATCTTATCTTCAACCTTTTCACCTCTTTGCTGGATAACTGTTATCTTTCCAGAAAACAATTAGTAATTAAACTAGCAACATTACTTTGTCTAATATCTTTTAGAAGAGTGTCAGATGTTAAGGCGTTAGACACCTGCAATAGAGTCTATTTCCCAGATGGAGTACATTTTTGAGATATGGAAAAAGGGAGTTACTAGTACCAGGGAACATTGCTCTTTTCTTACCTTAAGGAGTACCCTCTGGATCATGGCAAAGGGGGAAAGGCGTAAGCTCAGGCTCCGTCCCGGGGTTGCAGGAACGCATCAACTGCCTTAGCACCCTGGTCAGGAATCCAGCTGAAGTACTTCAGTTGAAATGTCAACCTGCATGCAGAGGTATCCACCTCCAAAGGACCCCATAGGTGACTGGGACTTCTGAAGCAGCTCTCGTTCAGCTTCCAGTCACTGTAGTCTTTCAAGAACGTTGAATTCCAGTCTGCAGCAATATTGTTTTTCCCCGGTAAGTACTCTTCTCTCATGCTGATCTTATGTTCTGTACAGAACATCCAAGCCCTGCACTGTATCATCTGCTGTTCTCAAAATTGCTTATATTTGTGTTATGGTCTTCCTTACCTTTTATCAGTAGCGGCTGGTGTGGGGTCAGGGTGGCGGCGGGGGGACGACGGGGAGGTGGGGAGGATAAAACATACAACACACATAAACAACAAAAAAATCACTTACCTGGTGCCCAACTCTCATTTCCGCGTCCTCACTGTCGCAGGCTCTGGATGCGGTCTCCTTCCTCCTGACTCCTCAGCTGACTCTGGCAGAAAGGAAAGGACTTCTTCCCTAGGACAACGCAAAACCAGACAGTATTAGCTGGAGTAGGTTAACCCTGCACTCATTTCGAGGCTGGGGGCCTGCAGCTGCAATCCCTCGGCTGTTTCTCAGCCTTGGGATTGTATGCTGTGAAGTGTGCAGGGTCAGATTAGTTAGCTGTAGGTAGCCGGACGATCTGACCTGCGCACTGGCATGGGGCTGCATTACTAGTGCAATCGCACTGATCAGCCCACCCCCTGCCATCGCGCACTAACAGCACAAGCCTTAACCACATTAAGAAATTGGTATTTATTACCATTTTATTAATGTGTGTGCCTGCTGCGCTGGCAGCAAGTGGGGTGACGCTCCTCCGCCATAAAGGAGGAAATGCTACTGCCTTTCATATAGTCATAATCAGTGTTAGCATTACATGGACTACAGCCTCATTCTTTTTGCTGTTTCAGGAGGGGGAGACACAGAGGCAAGATAAATAAACGTCTGGTATGCTTCAAGCAGGACACCATACACTTGGGTCAATTTTTTCTCATTGAAATCAGGGAAACACATTTGTGTAGGTCTCCTACATGGTTAATCATATTCTTGACCAAATGTCTCTGATCAACTTTAGAGCAGCCTGGCTCAACCATGGAAGTGACCATTGTGGAATAGTGGGAGCCGGTGAATGTTCGCAGCCTATCTGCACAATACGTCTTCTCAAACCATTGCAAGCCGTGAGTCTAAGCAAAGAGAAGGGACATCAACCCATACGGCATAGTAAGTGAATTTAAGTCCCTCTGTACATTTTTCATCTCACCATTCCCACCCTCAGCCAACCAATGCACAAATCACTGCCTTGCTGCAAAACAAATTATATTTGAATGCAATGATTTCTAGCTCACATTTTGACAATGGTAGCACTAGCTTTTTCAAAAGCTATTCTTCTCCTCTCACCACCAGAAATCAGTTCTGCAATTTCTGAAAATAGGAAAAAATTGCTGTCAATCTAAAAAAAACAACCAGACGCAGAATAAACTGCAGATTAGCAAAGTAATACATTAGGAATGAGAGTGTAATCATTTTGCCTAATGCCATTTGTCTCATAACAGAGTATGGTTACACAATGCTAGAAGGCTATGCTATCTCTAAGCAGTGATATGGGTGGGTAACAGGTTCCCTTCATACGCCTATTTCTCTCATAGTGGAAAAATACTATTGACACCAACTAATATAGAATATTCAGTGGTTAAGAAAGTAATCTATCAGCGCCCAGGTGAAGTAGAAAGGAGCAGAACTTGTCTCCGTTAATCCTAAATCTGTAAAGCTCCCCAAAGCGTTCAAACAGCTACTTTATCAAGGGGAGATCTAGAACGGTATTATTCACGTAAAGGGACATGCATTGGGCATAGAGTGGGATTACATAATTCATTAGACTCCACAGCAAGTGCAACTAGCAGCAGTGGAAGCAAGCAACTCTGCCACCTGGCCACTTCTCCTGCCAGCAACAACAAATCACCGACTCATACAGACACTTGTCAAAGCAATGCTGCACAATAATTTAAACCAACTAAATATTTGCACTCTAAGATGCAGAGTCTGGTGTCCATCTCAAGGTGTAAAATGTTTTTTTCAATATCCAAGGATGCTGCATAAGCTGTGCATCCTTATCGGTCAAAACCTCAGTGACATTGATAAATTGTGTACTATTAAGAGATGTACTATGGCGATAGCTGTGTAGATTCTGCAGCACATGATATTCTGGTAAGCAGTATTTATTTGTGGAAATAAACCCCAGCAATGCACGTCCACGTCTGCTTTTGTCTGCTTTCTGTCCAACACTCGTATTCTTCATTTCACAGCATTCCAAGAATGTGGTGACACAATAGAAAGTGATTGCATGAAATAATATGCACAACATATCTCCCTCCTTAACGACACCCAACACTAACTACTGAATGAAATAAAATATTACTTTAAGGGCTTTATTAGGATGTTGGATGGGCCGCCAAAGACAGGTCTTAGTTCCGACCACCAGATAACGATGCCAGTAGTCGGGGCAATGTCAACTGAGGGACGGGCTGCCACCTCCGACAGAATCAACGATCCTGTCAGAGGCCTAATCCCTACAATGGAGGTAGTGCCAGCAGAGGAGCCACTGAAGGGATTTGGATGTACTTTTCTGGCAGCATTTCTATGTCAGCCTTTCAGACTTGGAAAGACTGTCATAAAGTCACTTTGGGGGCCCCTAGCAGTGCCCCTGTACCATCTAGGGCTCTGCTGTGTGTCTGGGGGGGGGGGACATGTTGTGCCCCCAAACATCTATGCACCATGTGTCAGGCACCACATTTTTACATATTAGTTTATATATTGTTTTAATTAATACATGTATTAAAATATGGGATGTGTTTGAAATTGATGTAGCAGAAATCGCATTTCATTTGGAGGGGTGTATTATAATCATAAGTGTGGAGCTCACCTGCACATAATCTTTTGTCATATTAATCTGAAGTGTTAGATTTGTGAAATGTATTAACTCAAAACTTGATGTGTTCAGGCAATTTAAAAGTAAAATAGAGACAATTAACGTGGAAAGTAAATGTAACTAGCAGAAAACATTAACTTGAAGAATTTGTGTTGTGAAACGGACAATTTTATTCATGTACTAAAACATTTTTTTATTGTGTTGCTGATATGTAAGTAAATGCATTATTGAAAGTGCCTTATTTTTCATGCAACTTCATAAAGCATGTGATGCTTTCTCATATTACCCAAACTTTGTAGGCCTGAAATGCAGTTTCCTGAAATTTTTTGCTTTAGAATTAACAGTTTGAATTTCATGTGGCTCTGGAATTTGTTCTTTCTCACGTTATGTGTTGCAGGTGAAAAAAAGTTTTTTGTTTGCCAGAATAATGCCTTTGTTTTACTAGTCAGGCAAAGAGGGAAGAAGTTACAATCATGTCGCTTGAGTCCATAATGGAAGGTTACTGTGCCTCACTCATGAGTAGGCCAGGGCTTAGATGCGGAGAAGGCTTTTGACAGGGTTGAATGGTCCTACCTTTTTCATACCCTCGAAGGGTTTGGCTTCGGCCCTAATTTTATTTCCTTGGTTTCCCTATTGTACTCACATCCGCGCGCAGCAGTCTGTGCGAACGGTTAGGTTTCTCCCTTTTTCGATCTTGGTAGAGGTGTTCGTTAAGGTTGTCCCCTCTCCCCCTTTCTCTTCAACTTAGCCTTAGAACCTTTTTTGTTCAAACTCCGTCAGAACCCCAACATCCAGGGTTTTCAAGCTACTAACTCTCATATTAAGCTTGCTGCCTATGCGGATGATATCCTGCTTTTCATCTCCAACCCAGAAACCTCCATTCATGCGTTTTTGGAGGAAGTGTGTGACAATTCCCTGATCTCGGGGTATAGTCTTTAAGAGAGATACGTAGCCTGACTGCCTTCCGTAAACACCTGAAGACACATCTTTTCAACTAGTAGTCTTCACTGAATTGACACTCTTGGTTCTCTAGCGCTACGAGGCCTCCGGGTAGTTAGGCGCTATATAAATATTCTTTCAATTTCAATTCAATTCATAAACTCAACAATGAGCGCTGTGGGGGGAAGCTGCCACCAGGGAAGCCAAACGCTCTGGGGAGGACCTGCCATATGATCCTGGTGCCGTGAGGGGAACGGCTGTAAACTCACTTACTTTTGCCAGCAACCCGACCGCCGCGAGGGCAAGGGACTACATCCCCCAGGCGCCCCGGCGGTCGGGTGACGTCAGCGGAGCGCCCGGAAGCGCGGGACTAAAGCAGGAGAGCCGAGCGCTGCTGGCGAGCGCTGTGGGGGGAAGCTGCCACCAGGGAAGCCAAACGCTCTGGGGAGGACCTGCCATATGATCCTGGTGCCGTGAGGGGAACGGCTGTAAACTCACTTACTTTTGCCAGCAACCCGACCGCCGCGAGGGCAAGGGACTACATCCCCCAGGTGCCCCGGCGGTCGGGTGACGTCAGCGGAGCGCCCGGAGGCGCGGGACTAAAGCAGGAGAGCCGAGCGCTGCTGGCGAGCGCTGTGGGGGGAAGCTGCCACCAGGGAAGCCAAACGCTCTGGGGAGGACCTGCCATATGATCCTTGTGCCGTGAGGGGAACGGCTGTAAACTCACTTACTTTTGCCAGCAACCCGACCGCCGCGAGGGCAAGGGACTACATCCCCCAGGTGCCCCGGCGGTCGGGTGACGTCAGCGGAGCGCCCGGAGGCGCAGGACTAAAGCAGGAAAACCTCTCGCACCGCGAGTCGCGCGCGGGAGCGGCCGGGCTAAGGCCGGGACAAGGCGGGACCATCTAAGGCCATCATAGGCCAGAGGAGGCCGGGCATTTACAATAGGTAAGACATCTTGTGCAAAGTCTTTCAAGTCCCTGCAGGTGCCTGCTGCTACTCACAACATGTCTTGTAAGGGGGCCCAGAAATTTCCTACTGGGTCTAGGGACCGGGCCAAGGGGACGATGGTACAATACCTAATAAAGACAACACCGTCCACTGTCCAACAACCCGTAAGAATAGCACAAGACCGATTGTTCACCGACTGTTCCTATAGTGACATTATTCCCCCTCAGTCTCCCGTCGCATCACCAAACTTATCATTCCTGGAGGAACTTAATAGCTTATGCCAATCCAAATATGCGGCCGTTAAGTCGACATCAGAGCACACTAATGCCTCCTTTTGTCCTACGGCCATCACAAGCCCCCATCCCAGTTCATTATCCCCACCCTATGGAAACCGCTTGGGTACTTCTCTTGGCCCACCGGAATCAAGTAACACGAACCCTATAATGTTTTTCCAGGACCTCTCTGGCGAAAGGAATCGATCAGCGGACAAACATATAGGCACTCATGCTAAGGAGAATAAATTGCTTGCACCCTCAATTACACCAACACTCTTGCCCCAGATACAAACTATGATTAATGCCGCAATACACCCGTTAATAGAAAAAATTAACGACCTCAGGGTTAGGATCACGGCAATAGAGGAAAAGATCAAGACAAACTCGCTCCCCCTAAATAACTTGGCAGACTCCAATCTATCACAGTCTTCACGTGATACTGCTAAGCCTTCAACAACTCCACAAAGTAGTGTCTTCCAACTCCAACGGGCAACCCCAGGCATGCCAACTCAATCCAGCGAGAAAGTTCCCATCAAAATAAAAACAATATCCAGCTGTTCCTTTACAATGGGGCTGAATAATGTAACAATACCACCTAAAGGGCCACTCCCCAAGATACGGAACATGCAAAAGAAAACAAATCACATCCATCTACCACCGGAGGCTGCTCCGTTCGTGGGTGTCCTGTCTGGGGTGCCGGAACTCTCAAAGGGAAAATCTGAAAGCAACAGGAGCTGAGAAATAAGGCACTATTTTGGCTAACAAAGAATAGACCGCTACCCCCATACATTGATGGTAGAATACAATGTGTTAGAAGGGTGGGATGGTTAGGTCCGCTTCGAAAAGAGAGATTGGGTGATCTGGTGCTGATAAAGTTCATTAATAGCAATGTTGTCCCTTACCTCCAATCTTGGAAACCACAGGTAGGAGACGGACCTATACACACCTGGGGTCTATCTGATTTTTATCCTAGAGAATCACTACACCCTCATACAAGATCATCAAAGAGACTAACTTTTGGTTGGGCCAATACAGCTCCGGGGTGAGGGGCTTTTAATACACAGACCCTGACTGGACATTTTATTGATTCGCTTCCTGACTTTTCTTAAAAGTTTTTATGTTATAATGTTATCTACCGTGATATGATTTGAAAATGAATTGAAATGATTTGACATGTAATTGTGTATATATTTTGCAATGTGCTTTTATGATTTTATATCTAAATCGAATAAAGCTAAAGTTACAACAATGATAAATGCGAAATATTACCCCTGACAAAGTTCACTTTCAAGCCAGACTTTGATGCTTCCAATTTCACGTGGAGCTCTACGCACATCAAGTATCTTGGTTTACATATTACTCCCTCCATCTCGGATACTGTTTCCCTCTGCTTGAATAAATGTATCCAGAAAATGTTGGATCTCACCACTAGGTGGCATCCCCTCTATTTATCTTGGTGGGGACGCCTCGACACTATCAAGATGATGTTGACCCCCATAATTCTCTACACAATTTCCAATATCCCTGTGCCCTTTCCCGCCAAATTCTTTAAGAAACTCAACTCAATTTTGTCTGCCTTCCTTTAGAACAACAAGAAACCTAGGATGTCCATTGCTAGAGTAGTTTGTCCAGCATCAGAAGGTAGGGTCAATTTCCCAGATTTTCCAGCTTATCAGAAGGCTTTCTTGTTATCGCAAGCATCCTTCTGGTTGCAGGATTCCACAGCTCCATGTCCTTTATGGGCTAAGGTTGAGCGCCTTTTCCTTTCCCCCCTTTTCTTTTGCTGAATATATCTCTTTTTCCCGTAAGCCCTCTTCAATTTAAAATGCCTAGTCACAGATTTATCACTAAACTTCTCCTGTCCTCCTCTCCTGCTCCCTTCACCACTATTGCAGACTTCCTCTCTTCCCCCCTCTGGCACAACGCACATCTTTTAATCCACGACAAGCCCTTTTACTGGAAATCCTGGAGGCAGAGGGGATTGATTTGGATCTCGCAACTATTTTCACACTCTACTTTCCTGCCCGTCCAAAATCTCTGATTGACCTATGCTTTGCCTGCATCCTTTGCTTCCAAATACTTCCTGCTCAAGACAACGGTGATGGCTACATACACACAACTTGTGCAGACACAGAAGACATCCACCCTCCTCACTCCTGCTGCACGATTACACTCCCTCCTTTGTACTACCTCTAAGGCTTCTAGCATCTACAAACATCTTCATGCAAGTGAGTTTCTTAGGCCTAAGTCTAAGGTGGAGGAGCAGTGGGAACATGACTTTGCTACAACGTGGCCTTTATCTTGTGGTAAATATTTGATTTACCGTCCTAATTTCTATGCAGGTAAGTACTTAATCAAGTGGGACAAGTTATGGATTAAGGTTCGTAAGTCGTCTAGAGCGGCAACTCTAACGCAATCCATGTTCTTTATCTACAACAGGTTACTCCACACACCTTTTACCCTCCATAAGTGATTTACTGCTACTCTAGACATATGCTGATCTTGTTCCTCCCCAAATGCTACATTATTTTATATGCTGTTTCTATGTCAACCTGCTCACGACTTTTGGATACAGGTGTGGGCTCAAATTAATGTAATTTTCAAGACTTGCATTCCTTTTTCTCATGTTAACATCTTTTTGGGAAGCCTTTCACCTTGTTGGGAGGACTCTCATCTTGATGTGCGTGTTGTTGACCTATTGTTGGCTGTTGCTTTTCAGCAGATTACCATTAACTGGAAGACTTCATCCAATACCTCCTTTAAAGCATGGTGGTATAATGTTTGTCACAACCATAGACTGGATACTACTTTTGTCTTCCCTGTCCAGATGGCTCAGAAAAGAGCAGAATTATGGCTCCCCATTGTATTATATCTGAAAAGATGTGCTACCCATTTGCATTGTCCACAGCCTATCCAACAAGAGGTTTTCAAACCTCCTTGAGTACCCTTCCATTCCTTTTTCTTTGTTACCATTTGACATGCATGTATTTTCTCTTGCTCATATTTATAACCAATGTTACCCATGTTTTGCTCTTTCTTTTACTCATGATTTACCTATGTAATTGACACCAATGCTTTATTTTTATGATTGCTTTAGTTTATTTTTCCCTTTCTTTTGCTACCTTCCCCTTTCTCTTTTATTACCCATTGATACCTGCTGTTTGCCTAATAAACTTTTCTTTTGAACTTAAAAAAAAATGAGTAGGCCTGGGAACCAAGGACAAATTGTTGCGAGAGAAGAACACCCTTGTCAGAGAGCATGACCCACAATGAATCTTGGGAAATCTCCAATAATATGATGTTGGGAGTAGGGAAAGAGCCCACTTATTCTGCCTTTGGAGAGAGAGCGTCTGAGAACAAGCTCTCTTGGTAGATTTACGCTACATGATTCATTGACTGTGGAGAGATTTCTTAGGAACACTCCACAGGCTGACACCTTTTTATCTTCTTTCCTGAAAAAGCTTAAGTAGGGATAGATTAATATTTTTTATGGATCAACACTCGATGCAGTAAAACTTGGAATCATGCTTTCTGATCTTCTGCATCCTGCTTCTTGAACTAATTGTTTTGTTTATGCTACACTGTCTTAATTGGATACGCAGATTTGGCTTTATGCTGATTCCAATTGATGTGTCATGTTCAGTTATTTTTGGCTTTGTAATAAATCAAACTAACTTTACATAGTTGTCTGTGGTTACTATGTCTCCAATAAGATTCTTATTTAATTGATTAGCTTAAGGATGAATTTTCTTCCCTCTACGCTTTCATGCTGCTAAAAAGAATAATTGGATTGTTTCTCCAGACAGATCCAGAACCTATGGGTCCGGCCCTTTCAGTTGGTAGCAGAGTACGATGATTAGCACGTAAAGTGAAGGGAGAATCCTGAATTAGTCTAGAAAATGGAGCCTAGAACACTAAAAGCCCCAACATAGAGCCCATAATCAAGAACGTGAGGCAACAGAATCCGGCGGAGATTGATAGAGTTTGATGGTGCAGCAAAATCAGCGGTGAGCAGCGGAGTGAGTATTAACAGGGGGTAGGTTGTGTGTTACATTGCGGGAATGATTTGATTGGGTGATGTCTTGAGGAGTTGGTGTGAGAGTTGAGTGAATGTAGTTTCGGGCTGGACATGATCCAAGAATTTAGATTTGAGTTTCAGGTCCTGAAGTGGCCTAAGATCCCTGGATATATATGAAAGGTCCGGAAGACATGAAGATTGAGATTGTGATTGTCTGACTGAAGAATTAAAGAGTTATTGTGAGATGTCATTGGCAGTTATACCTAAGCCAGGGAACTTTGTGTTAATGGGAATTATGGGAATTGTCTAGTTGGCCCTGTGTACAGGGGTGAGCTATACTGATTCAGGTCACCAATGCAGTTTGAGGGTCACTGTGTCTGAATGTTCATGGATGATTGAATTATATTGATCTTTTAGATGTCAGCAAGTACAGACTTTAAGACAATTGTGCGAGTGAATGCATACCTAAAAATTGTGAAGGATGGTGAGCTGCTGTGAGGAGTGAAGGTGACATCAGAGAGTGGCACCCTGCAATAAGTCGGTTGGTGTAACGCCGCACTGGGATAGGTAGTCATTGGGAAATAGTGGTTGGAAAAGGGTTTCTCCATCTTAATATTCTGAAGAACAAATTTCAATTGAAATTATGTGATGTTTTACAGAGTTGTGAACTCTGTTCAGGGGTGATGAAGGAGTTCTTACTCGAGGGGGTGAAGAGGCACCTCCAGGCCATTTGATGGCAATAAAAGTTGGTTTTCATACTATAGTTTGGCTTCAGAATTGTTATAAGATCACAGAAAAGATGGGTAAATTGTAATTTCTACATGTTGGTTCATTTCAGCTAGATGTACTGCATCAGTTAAGAGGAGCAATGTTTGCACTGCGACCTTTGCCTAGACCAACACAGTTTGAAGCATTAGATGTCTGAATGTGTGCAGCACATGCTGAACCAAGGGAGAGATATGAAGGGAGGATGAAGAACACTGTGAGGTCATATAAGTATGCACAGTGGGATGCACAGCTTAGGACATGGAAAGGGTGGACCACAGATGGGAAAAGGTTATATTTAGCGCTGGTGGAAGAGTGGGAGTCTCAGAACAGGAGCAGGAAGGTAAATGAAAGTGATACTAGTGGCAATGAAGACAGCTTGCTGGGTGGATTATTATCTGAGCCTCCTACACCTTACAGTCCACAATGAGTGGACAGGGGGCAAGACTTAGGAAGTGCTGAAATTGTGGTAAGAGCACCAGATCAAGTGGGTCGTGGTACAATCAATCAATCAATCAATCAATCAATCATCACATTTATATAGCGCACTACTTACCCAGAGGGTCTCAAGGCGCTGGGGGAGGGGGATCTGCTACTACTCGAACATCCAGGTCTTGAGTTGCTTCCTGAAGACGAGGTGGTCCTTGCTCAGGCGGAGGTGGGTGGGGAGGGAGTTCCATGTCTTGGCGGTGAGGTAGGAGAAGGACCGTCCCCCGGTGGTGGCTCTTCGTATGCGGCAGACGGCGGCGAGGGCGTGGCTGGTCGATCGAAGCTGGCGTTTGGGAGAGTAGAAGTTGAGGCGGCTGTTGAGGTATCCTGGGCCTTGGCTGTGTAGGGCTTTGTGTGCGTGGGTGAGGAGACGGAAGTTGATTCTCTTGTTGACTGGGAGACAGTGCAGGTCTCTCAGGTGTCCGGAGATGTGGCTCCGACGGGGGATGTCCAGGATGAGTCGTGCTGAAGGACTGGGCTATTCTAAGGCCGAGCGTTGCCAGGGGACAACACCTGAAACCTTCGTGGGTTACCTGTTCCGGCGTAGAAATTACAGAGACACGGGACACTTCCTTTGGCGTCAAAGATCGGGTTTATTTACTGCAGGGAACACAGAAGTCACAAGAAGTACAACGCATGTAGGTTCTAGGAGACTGCTTCGAATTGCAACTGTGGATCGCTCCTTTTATACATATTTCTGTCATAGCACAACATGGCGAACAAAAGGTTACAACTCAGTTCCCACAGTAAACTTCAAAAGGGTCGCTTTCATGTATTCAGGGTCCCGGAACATAATTACAGTAGCATCGCCGGTTCCCAACTGTAAAAGTACGTTTCTCATCATCAAGTACATTCCATTCCGGCTGTAAACGAGTTTAAGGAAGAGACAGAAACAGGTGCAAGGAAAACAGACAACAGAGTGAAAAGAGTGTAGGGGGTGATATCGGAAACACGATTGCAGGATCAAAGGAGACTGCCTAATGAATGCACGGCTGAAACAATAGACCGGCACGGCAAGATGAGCCTCGAGCGGGGCCATCTGCCTTTGCAGTGTCATCCCCCTCATCATAAAGACACCCTCAAAGGAACACGTGTCTTCCGCAAGAGTTTGGGAATTCCAGGGTCACGAAGCGGACAGTGTCCGTTCGCTGGCTACTTGAGGGCAAGAGACAAAATGGCTGCTGTATCTAAAATGGAACCCGTGGGTTCAGATGAAGAAACCCACGAATATGACGAACGGTTCAGACCAGCGTAGCGAAAACGCGTACACCCACTAAACTCGTCATTTGCGGTTCATAGATACCAAACTCGTCCATATTCGAACGAGTCGAAAACACCACTATAATTGTCGCGGTACCTCAGACGCTCCTTTTGCCCTCATGTAGGCAAGCACTAGTCGATATCAGAATCGATCTCGATATTCATCAAATCATTCAGAAGTTGCTGCAACATCATTCTATCCATCAATGCTTCCTTGGTAACAGATGGCCGTCTTATATACGTCGTAGCACAGAGGCCACATAAGGCAGGACCACACTGTACACAAAGACAACACATGAACAGAAATGCTACAACAACCCCGATGATCATCAGAATCTTCCAACCCCACGTCGACATCAGGCCCCAAAACCATCCTTGTAGCGTCCAAATCACCTACGTCCACGTGTATGGACTCGGAGATCTTATGCAACTTCGAGATGGCTTGATAGACAGTTGGAGCGTTATCAGGAATGAAAATGCAGCAACTCGAATGGATCACCTTACATACACCACCTCTATCTGCAAGTACAACGTCTAAAACCATACGGTTTTGCAACGTCATAAGCCTGTCCGCCTGAAGCTCTGCTGTCAGATTACCAAGAGCACTTGCAGTTATATTAGCAGTCGATTCCACCACTCGAGTCAACTGTCTCAGGTTCCTACTATTGATCATAGGTCCCCAAAATGGCAAGAAACCCTTAAAGAAGTCTCCTGCTTCTTGACCGGCAGTGTCTTCTTCGCTAATAACGCCTCTCACAACTCTAGTCTTGTGATAGTCCGAGGCAACTGTGAAAGTCGGTGGCAACAGATTCGCAATATAACAGGTGCCCGAGAAGTCACGGGGCAACCATGTATATGCGCGGTCGTAACATACAAAGTATGTACCCTTGGCAGTCAAAAGAACAGGGGAAGAGGACGTTGGTAAAACATACGTTTCAGTGCAAGAACTCCTCCCAAGCTGAGCTCGCGGGCTTCGGCCAAGACCTTTCAGGCAGAAATTACCGAGATGGGGTACGATCCAGATCGGAGACGAGCTTTTAAGCTGTCTATCACCCACTGACATGCTATACTCAGCCTCACTCAGATCCTTGTATGCTCGCACCTCTTCCTCTGGAATAAGCGATGCGTCAAAAATATCTCTATCTAAGTCAGCAATCGCTCTTGCCAAAGGCTTGTGGTACGGGCCGGGACCATGATCTGCAGTGCGTGGCTCTCTATGGGGGTAGGAATCTAGTGCGCTACGAAACATAGTTTGGAATGCTCCAGCTGACCCCTGGGAACTATAAGGAAGATCCAAATACGGAATTCCCCTATCCATGGTATGTGGCATTAACCCACACACCCAACAGTTGGTAGTATTCATCATCGCAGGGCGGCGGTAATAAGATGCCTAAGCGGGTCTTGGATTGAACTATCATGCGAAACCATAACATTTTTGAACCTTGCCTCCATAGAGCTGGAAAAAAGAGCACCATCCAAAGAGGTTCCTGGACAATAGGTCAGGCTTTGGCAGACCACAGACTCTTCCTCCCTTCTTTCCAATGGTTGTTTTTACACAGCACAAGTTAATAATAACGAGCCTCTTGTTTGATTAACCATTATTCTTCTATACTTTTCTTCTCCTCTTAGATCTTTTTTTTTCCGCCACTTTTGCAGAGCATGTTATTAATTTTTAACTCGACTCAAAGTTTATTCTGTGTTGTTTTTATGATGTAAATATCTCTTGCATGGTGGTAAGTCCACCCTTTTATGATTTGTTTTAAATCAAATAAAGTATTATTATCTCTATCTCAACAACTGATGTTGATGAAGAAGCTGAACAAGGGAGTTATTCATGAATTCCGCACGTCTAACCTGTTCGTGTTGGGGCAGAGGATGAAAGGAATGTGGAGAAACAGTGGGAGTAGATTTTGGTTCAGAAGAAGAAGTAGGTAAAGCAGAAGGCAATAACGATTGTATTCCGAAATACACTCCACCCACCAATAACATGGAAACAGTCAAGAACAGCAGGAACACCTGAAACAGAAAGCATTTTGTTCGTACAACCCTGTGTAGTGTAGATTTTTGAGCTAAAGTCTTCTCCACTTCCGACAACTTTGAGAATTCCATCCTCTAAAAACCGTCCGCAACGTTCTTGACGCACTTCGTTCTGAGTAGCGATTATCAATTCCCAGGAGTTCCCAGGAATCGACAAAAGTACCGACCTAGTGTCAGGAACCTGCTAAACAGAAGGAAGTACCCGCACGGCCCTACGGTCAACCCGGATGTAAGGTTCTTTAATCAAGCATTCAAGTTTAATACAAAATCTCCTAGCTGTGGAAAAAACATACATACGTGGAAAAGAACTCAAGAATTAATAGAGGATGCAATTGTTCATAATGTTCAAAATGACAGTAGGGGTAATATGGATTCAAAACGGGGAAAAAAAGGCAAAAAGTGTTTTATTAGTCTTTGTTGTGAGAACGAAGAAAATATCTGCTTCTTCCAGGACGAGTCTGCTCTCCTGTCGATCAGATGAAAGTTCAAGTCTCGAGTTCTCCAATGATAAAGGTTCAACAAATGTATCTGACTGTAATGAAGGGTCTTCTACAAGCTGAGCATCACTGAACGGCACAAATTTTACTGGAGTTTCTGTTTCCGTTGCGGCGATTCCTGTCCTCACCCACGAATCTGCTGGTAAAGGAATAGGCACCTTCTTGGTGTGGGTAGCGTGCACCCAGTTTTTCCGGCCTTTCAGACGAACTGCAGTTCTTGTGGCAAGGAGAACTTGGAACGGGCCCACAAATCTCGGCTCCAAATTGCGCTTCCTGCCGAAATTACGGGTGACCACCCAGTCACCCGGTTGGAGCCGATGTCCAGGACCCTCAGTCTGTGCCGGTAGTGCTTCAAAGACCTGTTGATGAATTAACCTCAGTTTAGCAGTCAGATCATGAAGATAATCAATTAACATTGGGTATTCGAGACTATCAAAGGCCTTAGGCCTAGGGACTCCCCAAACATTCACAGGACGGCCGAACACAATCTCATAAGGGCTAAGCCCTACTCGAGAGTGTACAGTCGCCCTGGTCGACAAGAGAGCCAGAGGCAAGGCATCAGGCCATGACAAACCAGTCGCAGCTTGGATCTTAGCAAGTTTCAGTTTCAGAGTACCATTGTACCCTTCAACTAACCCTGCTGACTGGGGATGATTGGCACTGTGGAATTTTTGTCGAATTCCAAGGCCCTTACACACACTCTTCATCACACTCCCCACAAACTCACTTCCGTTATCTGACCATACAATCCGTGGCATTCCATACCGAGGAAAGTATTCCTTCAGTAGGACTTTCGCTGTGGACAGGGCAGTATTATCTTTGAGAGGGTAGGCTTCGATCCATCTGGAGAACGCGCAAACCACAACTAAAACGTACTTCAGATTATTACATCTCTCCGTATGGATGAAGTCCAGTTGGATAACCTCAAAGGGACATGTAGGAGGAGCAAAATGGCCAGGTGGAGTGGGGGTGCCCTTGCCAGGATTGTACATCATACATACCATACAATTCTTAACCACTCTCTCAGCACACTTAGCAATACCATCATTCTTCCATACAGGGGACAGCAACTTGCATATGCCTTTCGCGCTAATATGTGACAAGCTGTGTGCCATAGTCACAATGGCTAGCACATATGCATCCGGCAACATCCACTTCTGACTTTCCGACAAATCAATCCAACATCCGTGCGCATCTAACTTTCCTGTGCTTTCTTTCCACTTAATCTTTTCAGTTTCGGTGGCCTCATTCTGAATCGCTTTCACGCTCTCAACAGTGTCCTCGCACATACCAGTCTCTGCAGGCCACCTTACTGAACTCGTAACGTACATTCGGGTTGCAAGGTTTCTTGCTGTCTCTTTAGCAATCTCATCCGCAAACGCGTTACCACGACCAACATCATCCGTACCTTTTCGGTGCGCGCTGCATTTAATAATTGCCACCTGCTTAGGCAATGTAAGTGCGTCTAAAAGATCGTTCACGAGCTGTCCGTGTTGGATCTTTGTGCCATGCAATGTCATAAATCCTTTTTCTCTCCACAATCGACCAAAGCTATGTGCAACGCCAAATGCGTACTGGCTATCGGTAAACACATTCACTCGCTTTCCCTTCGACAAAACACACGCTCTCGTCAACACGATCAACTCCGCTGCCTGCGCAGAATTCTGACTCAATCTCGCAGTTTCCACAACCGTACTCAATGTCACCACAGCATACGCAGTCGTCACATCACCATTCGGCAACTTAAAACACGAACCATCAACATACAAAGTACCATCGGGATCTGCCAATGGAGTGTTTTTTAGGTCAACACGACCCTTCGTTTCTTCCTCAGTTCGCAAATAACAATCATGTGGTGGTACATCATCTGATTCCATATTAGTCGGCAACAACGTCGCCTGGTTTAGTACATTACAGCGCTTTATTTGTATGTGACTTGCCAAAAGCGTCAACTCGTAACCGGACAACCTTGCGCTCGTCAAGTGTTGAGTTTTTGTACAATTTAAGAGAGTGTCAACTGCATGCGGGACCATTACCGTAAGCATATTATCCATGACCAATCCTGCAGATTGTCGAATGGACACCGCAGCCGCTGCTGTCGCTCTTAGACAACTCGGCAATGCTCTAGCTACTGGGTCCAAGGTCGAGGAAAAATATGCACATGGACGCTGCTTACCACCAAATAATTGCGTCAAGACACTCAACGCACAACCCTCTCTCTCGTGAACGTATAGTGTAAACGGCTTACTGTAGTCAGGAGTACCTAACACAGGGGCCGAACACAACGCATCACGCAATTCAGAAAAACTTTTCTGACACTCTTCAGTCCATGGCAAAGGAGTTGGAACATCCTTGCACGTGAGTGCTACTAATGGCTTCGCTAGCAATGAAAAATTTGGAATCCATTGCCTGCAGTATGACGTTATATCTAGAAAGGCACGCACATCTCTCTGAGTTGTTGGCACAGTCATTCGAGCGATCGCTGCAATTCTCTATGGGGTCAACCTTCTTCCCTCCTTTGACAATAAGTGACCTAGATAGGTTACTTCTTGACAGCAATATTGCAGTTTAGAAGGTGACACCTTGTGATGTAAGTCACAGAGATGCTGTAACAGCGATACCGTAGCAGTTTTGCAGATTTCTTTAGTGTCAGCAGCCACAAGCAAGTCATCAACATACTGGATCAAGGCCGCACCAGCCGGTAACACAAACGCATCAAGTTGACTCTTCAAGTCTTGGCTGTATATCGATGGACTCTCACAGTAGCCCTGAGGAGCGCGTTTAAACCTAAAGCTGCGACCACCTAATGAGAAACCGAATAGATCTCTGCTTTCCTCAGCAATCGGACTGCTAAAGAAAACATTCTTCAGATCGTTCACTGAGAACCAAGAAGCAGAAGCTGGAATCAGAGTCAGTAAAGCCGTAATGTCAGGCACCACAGGAAATTGTGGAATCACAATTTTGTTCACCTCTCGTAAATCATTAACAAAACGGTAAACAGGAGGCTTGGATGGATCAGTGCGTTTCAAGATAGGTAACACAGGGCTATTACACACGTTTCCCCGAGTTTCCTCGATAACGTCTTTCTCGATCAAGTCATAGATGATCGCTAACAACGCTCGTTCACCATCAAGAGAGATACGATACTGGGGAATACGTGGTAATCGCACATTCGATTTCAATTGTGCAACATAAGGTGAGATGTCAAGCAGGCCCACGTCATTGGGACCTGTTGCCCACAAAGATTTAGGAAGAGAACTCAATTCCGGTGGGAGCTTATCAGTTGACAAGTACATAGGAGAAATCACTCTCTGACTCAAAGTAAGCTCCACTCCCACAGGAGAACAGTACAAGGTCGCATATAACCATTTCAACAAATCCAGGCCCAAAAGATTTTCACCACAACCAGTAGTCAAAATCAAAGGAGCTTTCAGCTCACGAGGCCCAATTGTGAGAGGCAAAGGGCTAGAAACCGGATTGCTAACGGGAGCGCCAGAGAATCCAACGGAAACATTCGTTAAGCCAGACAAAGGTGCGCCAGGGAGTTTCGAATGCATGATGGAACTTTTCGCTGCACCAGTGTCCAACAGAAAAGGCTCAACTACGCCCGATGTGGCAACTGCGATGTAAGGCCCTCTCTGATCAACCGGAACTGATACTACTCCCTCTCTTTGTCTGTGGCTGTCCTAGTAGTTACCGTCATCAATATCATGCTCGATGTAACAGTCATCCACATGTTACTGTGCAGATCTACCTGACGATGAACCACGCTGATCAAAGCAATTGTTAGAATAAGATGAATTATTAGAACACTCATTCTGATTTTGAGTAACACCACGACCTCTACCACGTGAAGCCTGTTGAGGACCACTACGACCTCCTCGAGCCGAACCACCACTATTTCGGTCGCGCAAAACCGGACAATCAAACTTTAAATGGCCCTCACCTCTACAATATGCACATTGGTTATATCCGAGCATAGATCTCGGCGTGGAGGAGTCATTACGCGACTGTGACCTAGATGATTGTGGTTGCGATCTATTTCGCTGCTGAGAGTCATTTTGATTTGAGCGCTGAGGATACGCTTGCTGTAACAGAACTTTGGTTTTGAGATCCTTTGTTTTCTTATCCGCACGATCCCTTTCCTCCTTCTCCCTATTTTCGTAATATTGAGCCGTGGCTAATATCTGAGCAGAGGTAGAAACAGCCCACGAACTTTCGGAATTTTTCAATTTGTTGCTAAGATCAGGCAACAAATTCGATACAAATTTATCTCCGAACAACCGCTGACCTCCCTCGGTGCTCATATCCTGACCACTGTGATCGATGAATGCCTCCTCGAATCTCGTAAAGAAATCGGAGACACTCTTGTCCTTCTTTTGCTTGCACGCAGACAGTTTATCCTAATTAACTCTCATTGTTGGCATAAGTGTCTTCATTAGCGTAATAATTCTCTGGGGCAGATTCTCAATAAGCTGTTCAGGCTTAGCCCCACCAACCTGTCGACCGTCGGCCGCCGCAAGAGCAGCCCAATCACCGCCCAATTCGGCTATGTGATTCTCTTGACGGATTTTTGCCCAAATTGGTTGAGGTACTACATTGCCGAACAACATGTCGATATCGGCAAGATTCATGATAGTAGCATCCACTAATTGGGACAACTCTGTGTAATAACCTGCAGGATTTTTACGGGGGTCAGGCAAAGTTTGTTTCACCTGTAAGACTTCCGACCGCTTCCATGGGAGGTGTATCCAAACTCTCTGGAAGTGTGGTGGAATAATAGGATTAGCCTGCGCATCACCTGGCATCCACACTGGTGGGACTTCTCGCATGGGATACTGACCAGGTGTTGCCATCCACTCCTCAGTTTCATCTTTAAACAATGCTCAAGGTATTACAGTAGGCTGAAAAGATAGAAGATGTTCTACAGCACGTCGAACATTACTACCCACAATCATACCACTCGAAAACTGATGCTGAAGTTCAGTCACTTCGGGCGGCACATTATCTACCTCATCATTATCCATCACTTCTCGTAAACATTTACACATTTCCTCAAATACAAATCTCTGTGTGGGCTCATTAAATTGAGAGAATGTCTCAAAAATTATGCGCAGGGTGTTTTTAACGGGATACCTAATCCAATTTGGCGCCATTTTAATTAACGTATCACTCTCCCTACCACCAGGAATCTGACTTCGTCGTTGAGGGACATCGGACCCAAGGATCGGTCCAAAAGGGGAGTAAAGGTTAGCGACAGCTTTAGGAATGCGACTATGAACAGACGGAGAAGAGGAGAGAAGTACAGGGGCAACAACATGGGGACTAAACACAGGAGCAGTAGGAGCAGTGGGAGTAGCTAAAAGAGCACAAGTAGCGGGAACAGCAGACTGAGAAGGTATAGGCAGTGGAGCAGTAGGAAGAAGGGCAGGTAAAGGATTAGGAACGATTTGAGGAACAAGGGGATTCGGAAGAACGGGGATTGCGACAGGCTGACCAGCAGCTGCCGGAACAACAGGTTGAGGAACAGGAGGAACCACAGGAGCTGTAGTATCCTGTGCATATGGAGGTGGTGACTTCAGTAGGTAGGACAGCAAAGGGTCCTCTACTGCTTCCTCTCCCTTCTTATCAGTACTCGACGGTAAAACAGGATAACATTTATCCATCTTTGTCTCGCTGAAACTGCTCTGCATTTCTCATCGTTGTAACGATACCTTCCCTCTTATTTCTCTTAAGCTGTTTCATTTCTTTTTGCTTGGCCTCCTTACGCCATAACCGAAAGGAATCAAACATGGCCGGCCTAGATTTCTTTTTGAACAATTTTGCTTCAAGATTATCCAAAATTGCTCTTTCGAAACTGCCATGAGGTGGCCAACTAAGGACACCGTCATCTTTAGTATAGCGGATCCAATAATCATTATATGCGATAGGACCCACTCCATAGCGACTATATAGCTCATAGACCGGAGTTCCAACTGGAGGTATCGGACATGAGTCCTCCAATCGGGAATCCGCACCGCAACTTTTAAAGCAACTAAACAAAGTACTACGGCCAGGCATCGCGCACACTAACCGAGTTACACAAACTTCAAGGGTTTATCGATTACGATATCCTCGCAAAATGCAAGACCCTCGGTTTTTGGCAATTGCAATCGTCAAATAAAACCCAACAACTAAGAACCAACAACTAAGGACCACAAATGCAATGGAACCATGCAAACAACCAAGTTTCAACAACAACCAAGGACTCTGGGAGCGACCCACAAATACTTAACTGAAAGAGCAATGGCGTCACCAGGAAGGCCCGTCAATCGTCTCGCAGTACAAAGGACTACGCCAGGCGCCAAAACAGGTCGACAGTCAGGGCATCAGTCCATCGCAGCCGTCAGGAGGCGGGGATCTTCGCGGGAAAAGTCTTCGGACCACTTATTTCGACAACAGGATCGATGAAGCGGTGTGCACCTTCCCTCGGAGATTTCACACGAAGTTCCTCACGATCGTCGGGCTTTGGACCGGTACCGCTGATGTCGCCCTACGTTGGGCGCCAACTGAAGGACTGGGCTATTCTAAGGCCCAGCGGTGCCATGGGACAACACCTGAAACCTTCGTGGGTTACCTGTTCCGGCGTACAAATTACAGAGACACGGGACACTTCCTTCGGCGTCAAAGATCGAGGTTTATTTACAGCAGGGAACACAGAAGTCACAAGAAGTACAATGCATGTAGGTTCTAGGAGACTGCTTCGAATTGCAACTGTGGATCGCTCCTTTTATACATATTTCTGTCATAGCACAACATGGCGAACAAAAGGTTACAACTCAGTTCCCACAGTAAACTTCAAAAGGGTCGCTTTCATGTATTCAGGGTCCCGGAACATAATTACAGTAGCATCGCCGGTTCCCAACTGTAAAAGTACGTTTCTCATCATCAAGTACATTCCATTCCGGCTGTAAACGAGTTTAAGGAAGAGACAGAAACAGGTGCAAGGAAAACAGACAACAGAGTGAAAAGAGTGTAGGGGGTGATATCGGAAACACGATTGCAGGATCAAAGGAGACGTGCCTAATGAATGCACGGCTGAAACAATAGACCGGCACGGCAAGATGAGCCTCGAGCGGGGCCATCTGCCTTTGCAGTGTCATCCCCCTCATCATAAAGACACCCTCAAAGGAACACGTGTCTTCCGCAAGAGTTTGGGAATCCCAGGGTCACGAAGCGGACAGTGTCCGTTCGCTGGCTACTTGAGGGCAAGAGACAAAATGGCTGCAGTATCTAAAATGGAACCCGTGGGTTCAGATGAAGAAACCCACGAATATGACGAACGGTTCAGACCAGCGTAGCGAAAACGCGTACACCCACTAAACTCGTCATTTGCGGTTCATAGATACCAAACTCGTCCATATTTCAACGAGTCGAAAACACCACTATAATTGTCACGGAACCTCAGGGCTGAGGCGTTCTGGATCCGCTGGAGTCTCTTCTGGAGTTTGGCGGTGGTTCCGGCATAGAGGGTGTTGCCGTAGTCCAGACGGCTGGTGACGAGGGCCTGGGTGACCGTCTTCCTGGTCTCGGTGGGGATCCACCGGAAGATCTTACGTAGCATGCGCAGGATGTTGAAGCACGACGAGGAGACGGCGTTGACTTGTCTGGTCATGGAGAGGGAGGAGTCCAGGATGAAGCCCAGGTTGCGTGAGTGGTCTGTTGGTTTGGGTGTGCTGCCTAGGGCGGGGGGCCACCAGGAGTCGTCCCAGGCGGCGGGTGAGGATCCCAGGATGAGGACTTCTGTCTTATCTGAGTTCAGTTTCAGGCGGCTGTTCTTCATCCATTCGGCTACCTCTTTCATCCCTTCGTGAAGGTTGGCTCTGGCGGTGGCGGGGTCGTTGGTAAGGGAGAGGATCAGCTTGGTGTCGTCGGCGTAGGAGATGATGTTGAGGTTGTGCTGGCGTGCGATGTCTGCGAGGGGGCTCATGTAGATGTTGAAGAGGGTTGGACTGAGCGAGGAGCCTTGAGGGACGCCGCAGATGACTTCGGTGGCTTCAGATCTGAACGGAGGGAATCGGACTCTCTGTGTCCTTCCGTCGAGGAAGGAGATGATCCACTCCAGTGCCTTCTCCTGGACTCTGACGTTGCTGAGGCGTTGTACTAGGGTACGGTGGCAGACAGTGTTGAAGGCCACGGAGAGGTCGAGGAGGATGAGGGCCGCTGTTTCTCCGTTGTCGAGCAGCGCTCGGATGTCATCGGTGACTGAGATCAGGGCGGTCTTGGTGCTGTGGTTGGCCCAGAAGCCAGACTGCGAGGGGTCGAGGGATCCGTTCGTCTCAAGGAAGGCGTCCAGCTGCTTGTTGACGGTCTTCTCGATGACTTTTGCAGGAAACGGGAGCAGCGAGATGGGGCGGTAGTTTTTGAGGTCGGTGGGGTCAGCCGATGGCTTCTTGAGTAGAGCGCTGAGTTCGGCGTGCTTCCAGCTCTCCGGGAAGGTAACGGTGTCGAAGGAGGTGTTGATGATGTCCCACAGGTGGGGTGCGATGACAGCGTCGGCCTTGTTGAAGACGTGGTGAGGGCAGGGGTCGGTCGGAGATCCGGAGAGGATGGAGTTCATCGTGCGGACGGTGTCTTCGGTGCTGATCGGAGTCCAGGCGCGGAGGGTGGTGGTGGGGGGCGGTGGTTCAGTCGTGGTGTTCGTCGGTTGAGTGCTGAAGCTGTTGTGTATGTCCGCGATCTTGTTGTGGAAGTAGGAGGCGAGGGAGTTGATGAGGTCTTGCGAAGGGGTGATGTCGTTGTTTCCGGCGTAGGGGTTGGAGAGCTCTTTGACGATGTTGAAGAGTTCCTTGCTGTTGTGTGCGTTGTTGTCCAGTCGTTCCTTGAATGCAGTTTTCTTGGTGGCGTGGATGAGTTGGTGGTGTTTTCGGGTGTCGAGCTTGAGGGTACAGGAGTTGTAGGAAGGAAATCTGCAGGAGTAGGGAGGACAAGACTGTCCACCTTAGGAGGTATGGAACAGAATGGAGCTAACGCTGCATCACGGATACCAGAATCCTGTTCGTTACTAGTCACTATTGGTCCTGTTGTCCCTGTGTATGACCCAAGCTCAGTCGCAAACCTTATTCAGAGTCAGCCCATACATGTTGAAGGTACGGGATTGGGAAGAACAGGGAGCACAGGATTTGTCCAGCTCTTGTGTCTAGGGAATCTTGTGACCCTTTAGCACCCACTGCAAATCCTTCAGGAGTTTGCATTGGTTCCAGTAATATATCGTTTATACCTATGGCAAGCACTAGTGCAGATTTCATATTGTAAACACCGGTGAGAGGACCAACTTGTGCAGACTCAGAAGCAAGTATGAGTCAGGGAGCCACAGGATGCCAGCCTGTCCTAGATGTTCCAGATTTGGAATCGTGGTTGAGAGACCATAAAAAAACAGCAAGGAGGATCAGAATAATATATCAAGTCAGGGTACCATCAAGGCTGCAGTGAAGGTGAAACTATTGGATGTGATGAGGCTGAAGTCTAAGGTAGATGAGATAATCAGCAGGAATTTACCTTTGGAAAGGATAGAGATATATGAGCCAGATGACCTGTTGTCTGTAGCAAAGAATGTCACCCGTAGGGCAAGACGAGCATGTGAGAAGTTATCAGAGTTGACTCTGAGATGTGGAGTAGACTTGTCTTGAATGAAAATGTTACAAGGAAATCATAGGCTTAACTACAGTGACCAGGCGCTGGAGGAAAAGATAGTGACGGAATTGAAGACACATATCCGAGAGCTGATTATAGGAAAAAGGAGTTGGAGTATGCTGGATAAGTGGGAGGAAAGATGGTCAAAGAAGAAGAGTGTGAGAAAGGTGACAGGGGAAACACCCCCTCCAGGAGGGGGGGGGCACAGGGAGTTGAGGCATATCTGTTACGGGAATTGCCTAGTGGAGGGTATGTGCATGTCCCTTGGAGTAGAAGTGACCTAGCTGCATTTACGAATAGTTTCCCCAGGCTAAAGGAGAAGCCTGCTGGATGATACAAGCAAGTCAATCACTTTGTGTTGTGGATTGGCTTGAATACCGTGTTCGAAATTGTGGTTCCTAGGGATCTGTGGTCTGCATGCAAAATCGCTGTTGAGTGGCCTTCTGCTGAAACAGAGATGGATCCAGTGACTCATGGTCCTTCGCCGGTGGTTAGGAAAAAGTATGATCAGGTGATCACATGGTTGCAATCCAAAATAGCCCCTCAAAACATCAATTGGGTTAGGATAGATCGAATGACCCAGGAACCTAAAGAGTCAGTGCATGCTTATTACAAAAGGCTATTGCAAGCCTTTAAGCAGTACAGTTGGTTGGACACACTTGACCCTAAAGATATGGGGCAATTCTTAGCAAAATTTGTGGCAGAGTTGACACTTAATCTACTGGCAAAATAAGTCAGTGGATGAAATTCTATGCTAAACCAGACCCTGCCAGACCCTGCGGAGATGTTGGTTCAAATGCAAAATGCACATAAGGAAGAGCAGGTACAGGCAACAGGGAGAACAGTAGTTTGCAGTCAAGGAAATGTTCCAGGAGGTGTTGAAGTTACATCACTCTCAGGACAGACGGGACCAGGAAGAGAAAGAGGTGTCCCGATTGATCCCAAAACAGGGATAGATGTTGTGACCCTAAAAAGGACCACTGCTGGTAATTTTTATTACAAGATCAGGCATTGGAAGTGAGAGTGTTGTCTAAATCCTGTGAATCAGGTGCAGGAAGGAGAACTCCTGCAAGTGGCAGATGGGGTAAATCAGTTGCTGACAGTGACTAGGCCGAGATCTCCTAATGTAGGAGGGAATCAAAACCAGTTAGTGCAAATGGCAAAACCTCAGCACAATCAAACATACCATTAGATGTCCTTAATGGAAGCACTGGATGGATTTGATCAGGACCCGTTCTTTTGACGGGGCCTGATGGAGGGAGGAGGACTGTACACTTGGCGCAGTCTTAGAGGTAGGCCAGAGTGTATCATACATAGAAGCAGACGTAGATGGTTATCCCACTACATTCCTGATTGATACTGGTGCTACCTGTTCTACTGTGAGAACTGCAGTAGTCCCAAAGCTACCCCTCTTGGGACAATCGATCCAAGTTGTAGGAGTTTTTAATAATAGAATGACCAACCCTTTGGCAGAAGAAGTGCCTGTGAAAATCAGAACCTTTTAGGATCCCAATCAGGGCGTGGTGTGTGATTTGAGTCCAGTCAGTTTGCTAGGGCGTGCCCTTTTGTGTACATTGAACTGTACCATCTATTGCATGTCAAAGGGAATCGAGTTGCAGACTAATGATGAGGACATTGCCTTCAAGTTGGCAAATCAGAACCATTACACATTTAGGGCCAGATGCATCAAGGCTTTTACGACTCGCAAAGGCCGAAATTTGCAGAATTTCGGCCTTTCCGACTCGCAAACGGCCTTTTAGCATGATTTGCTATGTATCAAATAATCGCAATTTAAGGAATCGCAAAAAAATGCGATTCCTTATTGTGCCATAGCATTTAAGGAATCACAATTTTTGCGATTCCTTAAATGATATGTATGTAACTAATTGGAATTGCGAATTTGTGTTAAGAAATCGCAAATTACGGCCAATTTGTAGTTGGTGGTAATTTGCGATTTCTTATTAAAAATGCCCTTTTTGGCATTTGTGAGGGTGGCATGTGACACACATACATGCCCATAGGGCATGTATGTGTGCCACATGCACACACATGTGATTTACAGGGGTGCAGCAGGGTGTCTTTGAGACACCCCTGCACCCTTGAAATAATTCTCAAATTGCGATTAGCTAATTGCGAAATCGCAATTTGAGAATTATTGCACTATCATTCCTATGGGCCTCCTGGCCCTTAGGAATGCATTGCAAATTTTTCTTTATTTGCGAATTTGCAAAATGCGAATTCGCAAATAAGGAATAATAAGGAATCGCTAAAAAATAGCGATTTTGTACATACATACCATTTAGCGCTTTCTAAATAGCGATTCGCAAAAAATTGCTATTTAAGAAACGCAAAATGGATGCTTGATACATCTGGGCCTATGTGTTTTATAGAATGCAAATTTGACCCATTAGGGTATCAGAGCACTTTAAGGGATAACAAGTTGTATACAGGAAAGTAATTGTAAAAGAAAAAAAAACATAAGAAGGGGTAGAAGAAAGTGAAACATTTGGGGAATAACAGGGTGCATACATTGTTCTGATCATACTTCAGGGACATCCACCAATTACATTTGCGGGAGTACAAGGTCAGTACAAGATGGATATCAGCCAGTCAGTCCAAAGCAGCAACAAAAATAAGCAAAGCCACTGAGTGGTGTGTGCAATGCATGATTTAAGGGAGAAACTTGCCCCTTAGGAAAGTTTTGGCTTCCTTTTAAAATATATAAGTATGGGCGAATTTTGCGAATCTCGCATTCACAAATTTTGCGGATTTGCGAACTCGCAATCCGCAAAATCCGCGAATTCTTGCTAATTTGCGGATTTTTATTTTTTTTGTGTTCGCAAGGATTTCTGCCAGTTTGCGAAGGTTTCATACAAGTTCGCAATTGCGAACTTACATTTCGGCACGCAACGGTCGCGATTATGTTGTTTCTACGTCTGGTTCATCATCACAGGTTCCCAGCACCCTCTGTTTCACCACTGCAACCCTCTGTTACATCAATGCCACCCTCTGGTTCATCATTACTGTAGATTATGGGGGGGAAAAGCAAGCACACCAGCCCTGCTTCAACTGACATGAATTAATTTGGGGTTAGTTTATTAATGTGTCACTGTTTTAAAATTCCAGTCTGGCACCTGCTTCCTTATCTGTAATTTTGCTTTCTGTTGCAGTGCATTTTTTTTCCCCAGGACCTTTGTGGCCTACTTGTAGCTATTCTATGAGCCTGCTGTGAGGGTCAGAGCAGGGTCATACAATTGTTGCAACTAGCAACTGAATTCTGGAGGGGCCCCAGTCAGGAAGCACTACAGGGAATTGTTACTAATGATGAGTTTGAACTCTTGCCCCTGCCGAGTGCTTTCAGTTTTGAAAAACTCGTTTTTCTGCAATTTCGCGGGGTTCGCGGGGCGCGAACACGCGCGAGATCGGATTCGGAAGCTGCAAATTCGTGCAAATATGCAATTTGTTTTTTTTGCGGCGTGTTAGTTGGCAAGGTTTTGTGCGTTTTTGCGAGCCGCTCGTAGCGCAAGGCGCGAAGTTACCCTCGCGGAAGTTCAAGGGCGCGGCCATCTTGTTTGCCTGACGTATTTCCGTTTCCGGGCGCGAAGTGTAATCTCGCAAAGTCTGCGGCTTGCCAGTACAGTTTCGCGCGTGTTCGCAAGGAAAATCTCGCGCGAACTTACCCGCGCGGTCGTGAACGGGCGCGGCCATCTTGTTTCTCATTCATTGCTATGGTTCTGGGCATGGTCTTTGTATCCTCTGTCAATCTCTGCCATCCTTTGCTTGTTTGAAGTTTTTTTTAATCTATTTTACTTATTATCTATCCCTCTATTTTTCTAGCCCTATATTTTTGTGTTTACTGCTACTTTTGGTTAATTTTAAACTACTTTTTTTAAACTCTTTTCTTTTCTTCTCTTCCCTATTCTATTTTCTTTATTCCTTTCCGCCCAGACCATGGTGAAGGGAGCCGGGAAGCATCCCGAGAAGGGGAAGGGTCCCGCACCCCGTGTCCGGCTCCCGTGCGGGCGTTTGAGGGGGGAGGAGTTCGTACCCAGGGAGATCTTTACCCCAGAGGAGGTGGGCCAACTCATTTTTTATGTTCAGCGCTGCCTCCCCAGGACCATCATGGGAGGCGGCAAGATCAGTGCCGGGTACGGGGTCCGGGAGCACCGGAAGCGGTGGGAGAAGGTGTGCCAGGCCATTTACCACCACTCTCGGGTCTGGCGCACCTACAACCAGGCCACCCACCGCTGGACGGATGTCCTGACCCGTGAGCGAGATCTGCTCGACCTCCTTGGCCTTGAGATCCCCGGGCTTGGTGAGTAGTAGTAGCTATTTCTTTACTACTATGTTTTCTCCTGCTGTGTTATTCTATTGCAAATTTTTGTTTTTTACCAAGAGCAATAATGCTGCTGATTACATTGTAGGTAAATTATATTTCAAAATCTTGTGTGCATTTCAGGTACACTGCTCTCCTTCTCAGTAGTGTTGCTACTATGCTTATTTATTTTAGATTTTGTGTTCATTTCATTGGCCTGTGAAATTATGTATGAGTGTAGTTTAAAGAACTGCGTAATGCTACACACTAAGGTTCTGATTTTTAATTACCGGCGCATCCCTGCAAAGTAGCAGGGATGCGCCAGTAATTGTGCGTCACGCCACCATCACCCATGGTGCGCCGTATTTACAATGCGGCGCACCATGGGCCCAAAACGTCACCAAAGCGTTACGCATCTGTGCCGTAAAGGCGGCGCATTGCTGGAGTTGCGTCGTAACGATGGTGCAGCTCCATCAATGCTCTGGGGTGCCCTATCTCCCCAATGCTGCGTCAAGCCGTACGTCTGCTTCAAGCAGGCGCAGGGTTTGAGTCACGCATCATTGTCCTCAAAGTGACTGATTGAAATCTTGTATATTTCCCTCAGCCACTTTTAGGATGCGTTCCTGCGCAGGAATGCCCTCCCTTGCGCCAGAACGCCCCCTATTGGCGCAGGGCTTTACAACGTGATGCATCTCCCATATGCGTCACGTTGTTAATATACGCCGCACCATTGCGCCTCTTTTGTGCTGTCGCTGCGTCACAAAAGTCACGCAGCAATGGAGCAAAAGAGCCGCAAGGGGCTTCTAAATCAGCCCCTACAGACTCAAGTCCAGTCCTTTCTTTGTACACATGGCGATAAGAAGAAATAGTGGTGGTGGATTAATAGTTTGAGTATTTTAATGACTGGTTAATGTAGTAGGAAACTTTAGTGTTGTCGCTGTTCTTCAATCACAATGGACTTTGGCTGTCACTTTGCGTGCTGCTGACTGCTGCCTGCCAATCCTAGGCAAACCTTTTTAGTACTTTGTTTAATAGTGAGTTACATAGGGTAGTTTCCAATCCGACGGTCCGCAAATCAAGCAATACTAAAGTAATAACGTAGTCGACCACATGAGATTGGTCAATAATATATCCCGTGGAGTCGTTCCCTATTTGCTATTTCGCAAAAATATTTTGTTAGTTCTTTTGAAATGTTTGATTTGGTTGAGAAATATTATCCATGTTTTCTGTTTTTCTTTCTTTCATGTTGTACATCAGCTTCCCCCAGGGGCAAGAGGAGGACACAGGAGGAAGAGGAGGAGGGTGCTGTTGACGATGCAGGCCAGGACCGGGCAGGCGAGGGCTCCTTTGCTGGCCCCAGTAAGTTTTAATTTTAATATAGAGTACTTATTTTTTCCTAGCGTTCCTCATTCGAATTTTTCTAAATCGTCTTTGATCTTCTTGTAGACAGGATCTAAATTCTTATCCTGCCTCGACTATGACTCTGTGTGGTATTACTAGATTATTCTTATTAGTCTGTCTGTGTAGCTAACTAAGATTGCACGTTTGGCATTTCCATTGGACTCCCATTCTAGTCAGCAATAGCTCTATGCACTGAGTGCAGTCCTCTGGGATTGTCCATAATGTCTTTTCAAGTATTCTAAATGTTTATGCTTTGACCATTGCCAACAATAAAAAGGTGAATGACCACCAAGAAAGAATAAGATACTACTTTACTTTTGGTTTGGATAGGAGGACAATCCATTCTACTACTGTTGCAGGGGCAAATCTGCACAAACAGAACTATGGACACTAAATAATGCATTGCTTAGCTTATCAATTATAATAGGTGCTGTTAGACTTTCCACATACCTCAGTGATAACAGACTTTGTAGTTGAACCCCCAATCTCCTTACTGACTAGATAGTGTGGCAGAGTCATTTAGCTCCCAAAGTCAGCGATGGCAGAGGCACGGACTCATGCTTGCAAAAATTCCAAAACTTTTAGCTCATCCACTTTAGTCTGGAGGACCAAAAACCACAGAGTCTATTTAAGTTTAAAAGCTTTATTAAAAGTAAACACATTTATTAAAATCAAGTTTGTCATAAAAGTGAACGTGTAACTGAAAATGGAAAAGTGCTTAGTGCTGACGATTAATTGGACACATTTCTTGTAGTCGAGCCGAGCTCTCATCTGGTTTGAACTTGATCCTGCTCGTGTTCTTAGAAGTCAAGCTTCTGTCTGTTAAGAGAAAAAGTGGTGCGTGTTAAAAAGTAAAAAGCAAACATTCATCAGTTGTGCCAAAAAGTGCAGCAAGACAACAGCCTTCCCTGGAAAAAGGGACATTTTTACTCTAGAGTACACAGTCATAAATTATTAAATTGTATACTGTTTTTTTCACATTTCTTTCTTCCTCCTAGACCAAATATTATATAGTAGTGAGTGGTGTATTCTAACATTATTAAATGTACTTTGTAGGTGGAACATCTGGAGACGGGGCCAGCGCGGAGGTGGTGGTGGCATTGGACGAGGAGGACAACTCTGGGGAGGAGGCGGTGCAAGTGCCGGACAAGGACATGCCTGTGAGGGTTCACACGGTGGTGGCGGGCAGAGGTAAGCTATACATTCCTTAGTCATTGAGATTGAAGACTGCAGAGTGTGCTTTCTGCATTGGTGTATTATAAATTAACCAGGTAGTAGCCTCCTCTAAAAGTACTTCGACTTAGCTGTGAAGTTTTTGGCGAGAAGAAACCCCAATCAGATCTGAGGTGAACTTGATGGATGGGATGAACGAAAAGCGAAAGAAGGGTGTAAGTAAGTGTGGAAGCACGAGAAATGTAATGATGACTGGCAAAGAAGAATGATATGTGTTTGCTTGGTCCCCGAGGTGGCTGGGAAGGAAAGAAAATGGTATGGTGCATGGCTGGGTGAATGATGAAGCAAGGATGGGTGGAAGGAGAACAGCCTGGGTGGGTGAGGCAGAAACTGTATGTGTGCATATACTTTGAATGGATGGATGCCTGGATCATTCATGGTACTATCTGACTCTTAGATAGCATATGTGCATCTAGAGAGAGTAGACGGTCACTGGATGAACTAAGTGTTACTTTGAAGAGCATGTAACACCGCACCCGCACGTCCGTTCCAGTGTAGGAAAGGCAAGGAAAAGAAGTTGTAACGTTGTCCAAATACTACCATGAATAGTAGCAGTAGTTTGTATTGCAACTGCAAGCACAGCATATATCCGGTTATTACGGTGGACACTCCCTATCTCTCTTAATAACTTTAGTTTAGTAGTAGTACGTCATTCATGTGTGGGGGTATCACTGTTCACTCAATAATAAGCAAAGCACCTAAAGTCATCCCATATGTCATCAAATACATCCCATGTGAAGTGATAGATAATCAGATAATTTAGCTTCTTCATTTTCCTTGTCTAATACTCATTTGCACTGTAGGGTGAAAGCTAAATTAATTAAGCAGTAGCCCTTTTAACAGAGTATTCTCAGTGCCACCCGTAATAGAAAAGTAAGAGCTTCACCACCTGCATGTACTGGACCGGTACAGTAACGCAAGTCTGTCTCACTCACCATGGTGTGCGTTTGTTTTTCTCGGGTGCAAGTTCACTGCGCTGGCATTATGCCGGCTTGCATAAGACAACGTACCAATTTTCCTAAACAAGAGAGAAGAAGAAGAATAAGAGTGGTGTACTGTCATAGTCGACTGTAATAGAATTCCATAGTGCTCGTAGAATTTGTTCCTGAAACTCCCACTAATGTTAGAGCAAGGATGGAGAAGTCGGAGGTTACATAGATACTGTCCTCAATAGTTATGTACTGTGCTTTCAATTTGCTACTTGTACTGTGACAACTTTCTGCTCAATCATTTTGTGTTAATCTTAAGGAGCATTGGTTACAGACTATGTCTTTCTTTTTTCATGTAGTTGCTCCTTCCAAATCCAAGACACCAGCAAGGAGGAAGGAGCTGGCTTGAATGGCCCGGCAACGGAGGCTGGATGCCACTGTCGCTGAATATCGGCGGCTGGTGGCCCTGGAGGAGGAGGAGACGCAGTCTGGTACAACAACAACGTCCACTGGGACAGCTGCATCCTCCTCCGTGCGGGCTGCCAGCCAGCGCAGTGCTCCAGCGGTACGGAGCCGGGCTACCAAAGCCAAACGCCACCGCCGAGCAGCAAAGAAAGCAGCTGCCCCTCACAGGATTTGCAAGGCACACCGGCGCCGCTTATCCCTCAGACTGTCCTACCTGGAGCAGGAGGTCCATAACTATAAGAACTTGGTGGAGGGCCTCCGCTTCGAACTTGCCACCCTCCGCAAGGAGCATGATGCCCTGGCTGCTAATTCCAACAGCACCCTGCCATAGTGTCCCTTGCCCCTTTTTTAGAGACTTTTGGGGGGTGGGAATTGGGAGTTGGGATTTTTGGGGACTTTTGAAGGACAATCGTTGGGGTTAGGGAGGGTCTTGCGGGAGATTCTTTTGTTAGAGCTATAAAAATTTACTTTTTGAAACTTTATTTGACCATACCTGTTGTTTACTGCTTTTGAGTCTGGTGGGTGGGGGTTTAACAGTAAGTTTGTTTTCCTGAATAGTCCTAGGACTTTAGTAGTACTACCGTCAATCCAATCTCTCATCTCTCCTAATACTCCATTATACTACCTCCAACCAAACGCCTATCTTACCTGTAATTTCTGTTTGCAAGTAGGGCTAGGCCCAGGGCTGGCTCCACGGGAAACAGCGAATAAGGTTGGCAATCCTGGGCGGATAAAAGTTCCTCATAGCGGTGGTACTAGTGGTGTGACACAGTGGCAGTTGCATGCCTATGAAAAAAAGAAAATGAAATCTGGTTTGTCCTCCTGAGCAATACAACGGTACAATAGAGAATATAGCAGTGACAGAAGTACAGTAGAACAGTGCCACATTGTAGCCTAACAAATGTTAAAGTATAACTAATTTGGTTGAAGTTCTTTGACATTAGCCATGGGTCTTTGTCAAGCAGAGTAAGAATATATCCTCGGATTTCTACACCAGCTTGTTGCTATCACCTTATACTCCCCAGCAAGTGTCTGGATTTATTGCTGTAATTTAGTCACACATCAATGAAAACCACACAGCCCGGGGGAAGAGGGTTAGGGTTTGAAAAATGGATGGGTACGGGGGTTTTTGGGAAAGGTTTTGGGAGACAAGAAAAAATAGCACAGCATGGACAAACAATTGTGAACATAAACAAATCTTTGGGTACAAACCTATCCATCAATCTTCGAAAGTGCATGCACTACTGCATGCATGTCAGTGAAAAGTAAGTAGTACTTTCGACAACTGTGGAAGAAAGAATGCGACAGTACAGGGCGTGTGTGGAATTATTGATAACTATATTCAACATAAGGTCTCTGTTGCCAGATACCTGAGAGCCTTGCTGGTCACTATAAATCCATTCACAACACTCAATGGGGTTGGTCTGAAAGGTATAGTAGATAGAAAAGGAGAAATTGCTCTTTTTCTAGGTGTCCCCTCACTCACCAGGGTTGGCCCTTGGTGACATGCTTCATCATTGGGGCCATACCAGTCCTCTACGGGCTGGGGCGTGCTGACGCTTCGTCCATCGATGTTGGTGACCAGAAGACACCCTGTCCACTGCCTGCCTGATGCTGAATTGTGGCTCGCTAATGTGAAGCCTGACTCCATCCTTTTCTCCCCATTGCACAGACTGAAACCCGGCCTGTAATTATTCAACGAAAAACAGGAAGTGATATAATATTACAACACCACTGATAAATAAATATAAGGTATGTAGGCTGTGGAGTGCAAAAAGTCACACTTTGATTTTCCTAGTAGACAGTACAATATTTTTGAAAGTGCATACTCTGTCAGAGTCACCTTTTGAAGGATAAATAAGTATGGGCAAATTAATGTAGCGGATCTTTCCCCTCAAGCTAGGTGTCCTGTAAACTGTGTTTTAGAACAAAATTAGATCTTCCCAGAAGTGCTCCCACCCAGACCCTTACTAAAGCCAGTCGCAAAAATGTAGAAGACCCCAATCAAATCTCAAAAAACTAGGCCTAGCAGAAAACTGGTGACAAAACGTACTTTGAAAGTAAAAGTAGGCCCAAGTACCCCCTTACCCACCGTGGATTGCATTCAAACCACTTGCAAGCAACCAAGCAAAAGTATCCATAGCCAGCATCGCTCCAAGACTCGAAAACCCCCCCACCCAAACACATGCAATAGAAATACTGCTAACCCTAACGAACCCTAAGTTAAGAATAGTGGCAAAGGCTTTCTTTAACTAGGCCAAATCCCCCCTTTCCCACCATGGATTTTCTTCAAATGACTTGCAACCAAAATTACACATTCTCACGAGTGCTCTAAGACCCCAGAACTCAGTTGCAAAAATCTAGAACACCCCGAAACACATGCAATCCTGCTGCTAGGGCTAACCCTAACGAACCCTAAGTTACAAAAAGTGCCAAAAGGCTTTTCCGCGAGGATTTTGTCCCAACCACTTCTACCCGGTATTAGTGTGGCTCACTGGTTAGAGGCGGCAGACCCGAGAGCAGAGGACGGCCCGGGACCAGGGTTCGATTCCCGGCGCGGCAGGTTTCTGGACCAGGGTCAGCGGACTCGATAATTCTCTCGCCTTGGTGCCCACTCTGATCAGCGATCACATTCGGCAACTCTGGGCATTAGCTTGCCTCATCTTCACTAACGGCCCCACCAGATCCCCGGGGATGCCTGGTCTCACCCTGGAGATACCCATTAAGGGACCATCTCTCAGGGAAGCCAGGAAGGGTTTCGCAGCGGTCGAAGCGCCTTGGGACCCTACGGGTAAGTAGTGCGCTATATAAATGCCTATACATTTACATTTACATTTACACCTTCCCAGGAATGCCCTAAGACCCGCCAACCCACCGCCAAGAAGCATAACACCCCCAAACAGGCCAAAAGCAAAATCTCATACTTGCAATATTTCTCGGCCTTCGGTCCAAACGCGCTGCGTAGCTAGGCCATAAGTCAGGGTTGCCACCACGTATTTCCTGAAAAGCAAATGCAATCAAGATTAGAGTGTCCCAGCAGTGCTCCCAGACCCCGAAACTCACCCACAAACACCAGGAAGCCCCCCAAACAGGCCCCCGAAAACGCTACATTGAGCAAAATGTCAGATATAGCCAAAAAAAATCGGCCTGGATTTTGTCCCAACCACTTCTACCCGGTATTAGACCTTCCCAGGAATGCCCCAAGACCCGCCAACCCACCCGCCAAGAAGCATAACACCCCCAAACAGGCCAAAAGCAAAATCTCATACTTGCAATATTTCTCGGCCTTCGGTCCAAACGCGCTGCGTAGCTAGGCCATAAGTCAGGGTTGCCACCACGGATGAAAAGCAAATGCAATCAAGATTAGAGTGTCCCAGCAGTGCTCCCAGACCCCAAAACTCACCCACAAACAGACGGAACCCCCCCTAAGAGCACCTCAAAGGCAAGCAAGTCAGCAAAAACACAAAAAAATTTTCACCTCGGATTTGGTCCAAACCACTTTTATCCGGTATTAGAGCTTCCCAACAATGGTCCCAGAGCCGTCAACTCACCTGCAAAGAGGTAGAACAACACCCCCACAAGTGCTGAGTCTTTCTTCATTGGGCATAAACGAGCCCTCTGGTTTGATGGAAATAGGAGTCTGGAGGAGGAGGATAGAGGAGCATGTTCTTCTGAACTTGTGAACCTGAGGAATGCAGACTGCGGCAACTTCAAATCAATTAGCAAACCAGTGAAGACAGTTCCGCTGATGGGCTTGTTTTTGTGATTATCTGATTAAAGTTTGAAATATATTAACTGTGCACAACAAAGAAATATATTAACTGTGCACAACAAAGAAAGACAGACACACAGGAATAAAAGTGAATAAGGACGAAAAAGAAAGTTATTGATTCGTTGTCTCATTTTCAGGGCTCGGTATCACGGTCCAGGAATGAGAATAAGGCTTTGTCATCATACTCTGCGAATTCAGGCAGGGTGAGCTCAGTGTCACCTGACAGAGTAGAAATTCCCTCATCTATGTTGCTGGCCACCTCGTCTTCATCCGGCGCGCTTTCTCGTACTCTGAAATCTGGTGGTATGAGGTGCTGATTCATCTTGATCATTGTTAACCTCTCCACATTTTTGGGCGAGAGGCAGCTCCGTTTTGGAGTTACAATGCCACCAGCAGCACTGAAAACACGTTCAGAAGACACACTTGCGAGTGGGCAAGACAAGTAGTTTAAAGCCAGGTTGGTGAGCTGTGGCCACAATTCTTTTTTCCCATGCCAATACGCCAATGGGTCAGAATTAACATAGACCTCTGTTGAGTCATTCAGATAGTCCTTCACCATCGACTCAAGGTCCTCATCCAAGGTTCCTCCACTTTGCTTAGCTCTTGCTGTGCCTCTGACCTTTTGAGAACCAAACCCACGCAGAGCTAGCCAATCCTCTTCAGCCTCCAATGTTTCTGTTGTGTCTGGTGCAGATGATCTGGTTGCCGGTGTCTTTAATGGCTGAGAGGTCACTTGTGCCACAGCCACAGGTGCAGAAGTGGTGTGTTTTGACTGGGGATGGCCTGCTGATGTACTGCCATTTCCTTCAATTTTCAGCCGTTCTCTTTCAAACCTCTTGGCTGACAAGGCTAGCCAATGTTTGTACTTTGGAAAATGTTCATCATCAAAAGGAAAGAATGCTTGGCCTGCCAGCGCCTTTTTGTAGCGTGGATCCAGAATAGTAGCACAAATGTAATGCTCTTCTGAGTGGATCTTTTTAAGACGTTCATCACCTTGTAGGAGCTCTAATAATTTCTCAGCCAGAACAAAAGAGTCTTGGTTTTTTACATCTTTTTCAAACACAGAACACACCTCCTTCAGTTGGTCCTCCAGCATGTACAACAATGGGATAGCTTTTCCCAAATTACAGTCCTCCTTGCTGACTGCACGCGTGAAGAACTCAAAAGGACGAAGCATGCGTGACAGGCTTTGAACTATGTTCCATTGCGCCGCACCCATCCTCAGGTCATCCTGAGCTGTATTCTCTGTTAAGAAATATTGATCGAGTGCCGTATACTGCTCATACAGACGCTCAAGCATGTAGAAGTTTGAGTTCCAACGTGTTACCACCTCCTGGATGAGTGCTTTCACTGGCATTTGACGTTGATATAGCAGGCTCCTCAGCTGCTTCCGGGCCTTAAAAGAATGGCTGAAATGGTTGCACATTTTTCGGCAGGTGTCCAATACTCTGTACGCTGCACTGTCTTTATTACCCAAGAATTTTTGGACAACCAGGTTTATACAGTGCGCCAAACACGGCACTCTGAAATAGTTACCCTGCCTCATGGCCTTAAGTATATTGGCGCCATTGTCCGTGGAAACATAACCAACCTGGCGTTTTAGTGGGGACAGCCAGTTAAGGACCTTTTTGTTAAAGACATCCAAAATGTTTTCTGCTGTGTGACGTTTCTCCAAACCAAACATGGCTAGTGTTGCATGTTTCCGAGCAGCTTTAAAATCAATGTCCGTGTCAACACCTGTGTTTAGCTTTGCTTTAGCCCCTGAAAAAGAGACCCAGTGTGCAGTGATGTACATGTAATCAGCGCCTGCGCCACTGGTCCACATGTCTGTTGTCAGATGTATAGTGTGAACAGCACTCTTCTGCAAAGCTGCCCCAATCACCTTCAGAACATCTTCATGTAGTGCTGGAACCGCAACTCGGGCAAAATAGAACCGGCTAGGAACCTTCCATTTAGGGCAGAGAGCTGCCACTAATTCTTGAAAACCAACCCATTCTACAAAAGAACAAGCATTTGCAATGCAATAGGTCTCGCATTATTTAAGTTTGAGCTATTAGCATTGTAAATGGCAATTGTTTTTTGCTTTATGCTATAGTTTTTTTTTTACATAAAAAGCTTCATATAAAATATGTTTTATTAAAGTTATTTATGCAGTATCTAAATTTTGTTTGCATAAAACAGTATAATAATATCTTAGTAAAAAAGTCAAATATTTTAATGGAAATTCACCAAATGTTCATTTATGTGTTGGTTTTGAAAATAGCTAAATTAATAGCTTTGTCATTTACAATGCCAATAGTTATAACTTTCGCAAATGTGACACCTATAGCATTTGTAATGCAACATTTGTATTTACGTGACTTAGATGTATTGATATTAGAAATAACAATGGCTTTTAATTTTTTTTAATACTTAATAAAAGTGATTGTAATTTATAATGGCAATAGCTTAAACTTTTGTAAATAACTTTTGTGAAGATTATGTTCAGTGTATTTTATTGTAACAAAATCCAAGAACAGAAGTGAAATATTAACATCTTTTTGTGACATTTGTAATAAAGCTTGAAACATTGAGATAACATATTTGTGCTGTGGTGGTGCTGAGTGATGCTGTGGTGGTGCTGAATGGGGCTGTGGTGATGCTGAGTGATGCAGTGGTGGTGCTGAGTGGTGCTATGGTGGTGCTGTGGTGGTGCTGAGTGATGCTGAGTGATGCTGTGGTGGTGCTGAGTGGTGCTGTGGTGGTTCTGAGTGATGCTGTGGTGGTTCTGACTGATAATGTGGTGATGCTGAGTGACTGTACTCACTGTCACTCTGCACTCACTGTCACTCTGCACTCACTGTCACTCTGCACGCACTCTGCACTCACTGTCACTCTGCACTCACTGTCACTCTGCACTCACTGTCACTCTGCACTCACTGTCACTCTGCACGCACTCTGCACTCACTGTCACTCTGCACTCACTGTCACTCAGCACTCACTGTCACTCTGCACTCACTGTCACTCTGCACTCACTGTCACTCTGCATGCACTCTGCACTCACTGTCACTCTGCACTCACTGTCACTCTGCACTCACTCTGCACTCACTCTGCACTCACTGTCACTCTGCACTCACTGTCACTCTGCACTCACTGTCACTCTGCACTCACTGTCACTCTGCACTCACTGTCACTCTGCACGCACTCTGCACTCACTGTCACTCTGCACTCACTGTCACTCTGCACTCACTGTCACTCTGCACTCACTGTCACTCTGCACGCACTCTGCACTCACTGTCACTCTGCACTCACTGTCACTCTGCACTCACTCTGCACTCACTGTCACTCTGCACTCACTGTCACTCTGCACTCACTGTCACTCTGCACTCACTGTCACTCTGCACGCACTCTGCACTCACTGTCACTCTGCACTCACTGTCACTCTGCACTCACTGTCACTCTGCACTCACTGTCACTCCGCACTCACTGTCACTTCGCACTCACTGTCACTTCGCACTCACTGTCACTCCGCACTCACTGTCACTCTGCACTCACTGTCACTCCGCACTCACTGTCACTCTGCACTCACTGTCACTCCGCACTCACTGTCACTCCGCACTCACTGTCACTCCGCACTCACTGTCACTCTGCACTCACTGTCACTCTGCACGCACTCTGCACTCACTGTTTCTGCACGCACTCTGCACTCACTGTCACTCCGCACTCACTGTCACTCTGCACTCACTGTCACTCTGCACTCACTCTGCACTCACTGTCACTCTGCACGCACTCTGCACTCACTGTCACTCTGCACTCACTGTCACTCTGCACTCACTGTCACTCCGCACTCACTGTCACTCCGCACTCACTGTCACTCTGCACGCACTCTGCACTTACTGTCACTCTGCACGCACTCTGCACTCACTGTCACTCTGCACGCACTCTGTACGCACTGTCACTCTGCACGCACTGTCATTCTGCACGCACTCAGTATTCAGCTTGAGAGACTTGAGTTGCCCTCACGGCATCGTCCATACTCACAATGAACATTAACATGAATTAATCAATGCAAGTTATTTGTTTGTTGTTTGTTTGTAATCATTGAGTAACTTAACCATTGTTGCATCTTTGCCATCAATACAATCATTTTTCTACAATTAGCTTTATATAAATTAGCACCTTCACTATCACTGCGCCGTTCCGCCGTTTCAATTGATCAAATATGCACTTGGCACCTAGCAACTAACTGTGACAGACCCACAGTATAAACTTTGTTCCATCCTTGAAGATGGCGGATTTCTTCCCTTGATTTATCTAGTTATCTGCAAGGAATATGACCCCACTCCAAGATGGCGGCCAAAACCGGTAGTCCTACTACCCTTTCCCCCAATTGGAGGCACGCATATCTGGCGTCTCATTCAGTATGCTCGTAGTATCTGTGATCCGGCAGTATACACATGGGCATCATTCCCCACGGAGGCATTGCACTCTGAAGGTAAGCGCTCGAACTTCCCAGCCCATATAGTATAATCTACTTGACTCTAAACCTTAGTTTAATCGCTTACCTAAAAGAGACAAATTGTTTTATTGCAGACTCCCCTGGGATACTGGCATACCTTTGAGTTTACCCTACTCCCTAAGGTAAACAATTACGGCGGACTCCCGCTTTTAGAGGTTTGGCCCACATTAAGTACAGCCTCTGATATCCAGCCCTTTGCACTTCACAGCCAGCTAATAACCGATCCAAGACCGTGGCAATCCATTACGATAACCCAGATCCAATTCAGGTAACTATGCCACCTGTCACGATGGTTTCCCCTTTTGAGCAGTTGCTGGCTTGAACAGTTCTGAACCAGTTTTAATAATTCACATGGAGCAATCCGAGTTATTTGTTCCAATGTGATGACAGCTGCTGTCTGCTGGAGGGGACGCGCACATTTTTTATGCAGCGTTTTGCGCCGGCCTGCGACCAGGAAGTCAGGCAGGCCGGGCGGGACAACCGGAAGTAGGAGGGCGGGAGCCTACCCCGCCTCCCACGGAAGAGCCGCGATTGTTTGGCGCACCGGAGCAGGCAGGAGCCTACCCTGCGCCCCGGTGCCGAAGAAGGGAAGAAGAGTCTTGCTGCCGGTGGGAGCCGCTGCACTGAGGATGCCGGTGAGTGGGGCTTCGCCTTGTTGGGGGGGGGGGGGGGGGGGGGGGGGGCATCTGTGTGCGCGCGCGCGGCGGCGGACTGTATATGTGTGTGAGCGTGCATGTGTGTGTGTATGTGTATGTGTCCTGGAGTCTGTGTGTATGCGTGTGTGTGACGGGGGGGGGTTGCCTGTCTGGGTGCCTGCGTGTCTGTGTAAGTGTAAATGCGTGTGCGTGTGTGTGGAGCCGAGAGGAGAGGGGCTGGTGTGTGTGGAGGGGTCTCTGTGTATGCGTGTAGGTGACGGGGGTGTGCCTGTGTATGCGTGTGTATGTGCGCATGCATGAGTGCTGTGTATGCGTGTGGCTGTGATGTGCGCATGCGTGAATGTTGGTGCGCGTGCAAGCAGCTGAATCCAGCCGGGGAGAAGCGCGTGACAGTTTTTTGACCCTCATTCCCCCGTGTCAGCTCGCTATAGTCTCCGACCCTGGACGCATCCTTCGGATGCTAATTCCAGGGCGAGACCTAAAAAGGGAGAAGGTCCAGAGCTAGCATTTTAGCCAGCTTAGTGTTATACAGACGCGTCAGTGGGTGGTTGCGTTCATATTGCGCTTCTGTGAACAACATCTTTTTAATGTTGCCCTGGACCAAAGATTTACGGGATGATGATGATATCTTCGACCCAGTTACGCTCGCTGATGAACTTTTTCGCAATGGTGTATCACTCTCTCCCACACTCTTAGTGTGGCTCACATGGGGTGTGCTGCTGACAGGGGTACTGGGTGTAAGTGAAGGGTTTGACACGTCTTCTTCCTCCTCGTCATCATCAGATGAAACAGCATTACGTGCAATTCGGGCTTCCTTGATCGCCTGTAGGTGCGCAAACCATTTGACAGCGTGCTTTCTTTCAAGATGACCTCTCTGGCCTCCGGTACCATAGTTGGAACCAAACTTACCACGACTAACTCGAAGCTTACACATCCTACAATTGGCTACGGTTTCATTTTTTGGGCAAACACTAAAGAAGTCCCAAACTGCAGACTTGAAATGTCTTTGGGGGCCGGAGGAGGCGGCGATACTGGTGGTGGTGGTCCTGCTGCTAATGCCAGATGAAGTGGAGGATGTGGATTGCCGAACTTCAGTACGTTTTGCACTTTCACCACCACGAATTGAGGTCGAGGTGGATGGAGGTCCCTTCTGGCGACTAAGAAATATGGAAGCGGTAGGTGTTGGTGTACTAGTTAACTCCAATGATTGTGGTGTTTCTTCCATTGCCTCCTCGTCGACATCATCATCACGCTCAGCAGCTTCTCGGGATAGGGTCAAAATGTCTCTTTGCTGCATGCCCGCTGGGGCTGCAGTGACCATTATGATGACTGGATCGTCGTCGTGAAGGGCTTCATCAGCAGCAGTATGTGTCACTTCTTGTTGAGCCTCATCACACTCCATAGCTATGAGTTTTTCGACGACCTTCCTTTTACGCTTAGGTATCTTTGTCAAATCATGGTGTGCCTCACTCTCAGGCTGCCGTGGTGGTACCCAATCGTCATCCAGATCATCAGTAGGAGGTGGGCTTGAAGAAGATGTAGACACCCCCCTTGATCTTTTCCTTGCTAGGGATGTGGAAGACAATGAATGATCATCAGGAGGAGTGGCTTCCTCAAATGATACCTTGGTCTGATTGTCAATTTCCTGATGTGCCCCTACTTCGGGAGGGACAACTATTGTGGGAACTTGTTGTGACCCTCCATGCACCTCTGCTTGCGCATCTCCTTGCGCTGCCTCTCCTTCCACATGTACTTGGGCTTGTACTACTTGCACATGTTGTTGTTGTGGCTGTGGTTGTTCAACACTTGTCAGATGAGTTACAACAACCTGTGTTGATTCAGGGACATTGCTGCTACTTTCTTGCGATGAGCCAACATCACTGGTCGATGGTGATTGGAGAAGTACACTGACTGCCTCTGAAGCACTCAAGGGCTTTGACTTAAGTTGGCGTGGTTGTGGAGGCACTGAACCCAATGGAGCGGGGGTGCTGCTCCCAGCTTGGTCCCCAGCAGATCCTGCTGCTGCAGGCGTACTTTTTTTTTTGCTCCCAAAAAACGTGGCGGTTGGCACACCAGCCTCCTTGGTAACTTGCTTCTTCTGCTCCTTACTAGCAACTTTCTTGCTAGAGGAGCTACGGAGACCTTTTTTTGGGGCCATCTTCTTCAGAGCAGGTCAGACAGCAGGCCGCAGTTGCACGAATTGTAGAGTTGTCTGAGGCCAGACGTGACGTCACGTGACGTTATGCTGCACACACACACCGCTGCAGGACTTCTTCCTAGCACTGGTGGTTCTCTTGAGTCTTGTGCACCTAAAAACAATGGAAGACAGAGGAACATCAGTTCAGTTATACACCCCAAAAAATCGAAAAAAAACCAGAAAAATCAGCACAATCTCATTCCATCCATGCCCTCCATGATGTTTAAGTTCAAGACACCCCACATAAAGACTAGGCCCATGCTAGACTCAATACCCCTGGTGAAAAGGCCACAAGTACAGCCCCAAAAAACGAAAATCACTGAAAAATCAGCACAATCCCATTCCATCCATGCCCTCCATGATGTTTAAGTTGAAGACACCCCACAGAAAGACTAGGCCCATGCAAGACTCAATACCCCTGGTGAAAAGGCCACAAGTACAGCCCCAAAAAACGAAAATCACTGAAAAATCAGCACAATCCCATTCCATCCATGCCATCCATGATGTTTAAGTTCAAGACACCCCACAGAAAGACTAGGCCCATGCTAGACTCAAATACCCCTGGTGAAAAGGCCACAAGTACAGCCCCAAAAAACGAAAATCACTGAAAAATCAGCACAATCCCATTCTATCCATGCCCTCCATGATGTTTACATTCAAGACAACCCACAGAAAGACTAGGCCCATGCAAAACTCACTACCCCTGGGCATAAAGGTTGAAAAGTAGGCAAAATGGTTGCAGGCCTAACAACAATGCCTGCATTCAAAATGGCCACTTGCCTCCCTGCACATAGCCAGGGCCTGTAGCAGCACTCAAAATGGCCTCAAGCCAAGTGGCCTGTCCCTCCCCATGAACACCCCCAAAAATCGAAAATCACTGAAAAATCAGCACAATCCCATTGCATCCATGCCCTCCATGATGTTTAAGTTCAAGACACCCCACAAAAACACTAGGCCCATGCTAGACTCAATACCCCTGGTGAAAAGGCCACAAGTACAGCCCCAAAAAACGAAAATCACTGAAAAATCAGCACAATCCCATTCCATCCATGCCCTCCATGATGTTTAAGTTCAAGACACCCCACAGAAAGACTAGGCCCATGCAAGACTCAATACCCCTGGTGAAAAGGCCACAAGTACAGCCCCAAAAAACGAAAATCCCTGAAAAATCAGCACAATCCCATTCCATCCATGCCCTCCATGATGTTTAAGTTCAAGACACCCCACAGAAAGACTAGGCCCATGCTAGACTCAAATACCCCTGGTGAAAAGGCCACAAGTACAGCCCCAAAAAACGAAAATCACTGAAAAATCAGCACAATCCCATTCCATCCATGCCCTCCATGATGTTTAAATTCAAGACAACCCACAGAAAGACTAGGCCCATGCAAGACTCACTACCCCTGGGCATAAAGGTTGAAAAGTAGGCAAAATGGTTGCAGGCCTAACAACAATGCCTGCATTCAAAATGGCCACTTGCCTCCCTGCACATAGCCAGGGCCTGTAGCAGCACTCAAAATGGCCCCCAGCCACATGGCCTGTCCCTCCCCATGAACACCCCAAAAAATCGAAAATCACTGAAAAATCAGCACAATCCCATTCCATCCATGCCCTCCATGATGTTTAAGTTCAAGACACCCCACAAAAACACTAGGCCCATGCTAGACTCAATACCCCAGGTGAAAAGGCCACAAGTACAGCCCCAAAAAATGAAAACCACTGAAAAATCAGCACAATCCCATTCCATCCATGCCCTCCATGATGTTTAAGTTCAAGGCACCCCACAGAAAGACTAGGCCCATGCTAGATTGAAATACCCCTGGTGAAAAGGCCACAAGTACAGCCCCAAAAAACGAAAATCACTGAAAAATCAGCACAATCCCATTCCATCCATGCCCTCCATGATGTTTAAATTCAAGACAACCCACAGAAAGACTAGGCCCATGCAAGACTCACTACCCCTGGGCATAAAGGTTGAAAAGTAGGCAAAATGGTTGCAGGCCTTACAACAATGCCTGCATTCAAAATGGCCACTTGCCTCCCTGCACATAGCCAGGGCCTGTAGCAGCACTCAAAATGGCCCCCAGCCACATGGCCTGTCCCTCCCCATGAACACCCCCAAAAATCGAAAATCACTGAAAAATCAGCACAATCCCATTCCATCCATGCCCTCCATGATGTTTAAGTTCAAGACACCCCGCAAAAACACTAGGCCCATGCTAGACTCAATACCCCTGGTGAAAAGGCCACAAGTACAGCCCCAAAAAACGAAAATCACTCAAAAATCTGCACAATCCCATTCCATCCATGCCCTCCATGATGTTTAAGTTCAAGACACCCCACAGAAAGACTAGGCCCATGCTAGACTCAAATACCCCTGGTGAAAAGGCCACAAGTACAGCCCCAAAAAACGAAACTCACTGAAAAATCAGCACAATCCCATTCCATCCATGCCCTCCATGATGTTTAAATTCAAGACAACCCACAGAAAGACTAGGCTCATGCAAGACTCACTACCCCTGGGCATAAAGGTTGAAAAGTAGGCAAAACGGTTGCAGGCCTAACAACAATGCCTGCATTCAAAATGGCCACTTGCCTCCCTGCACATAGCCAGGGCCTGTAGCAGCACTCAAAATTGCCCCCAGCCACATGGCCTGTCCCTCCCCATGAACACCCCCAAAAATCGAAAATCACTGAAAAATCAGCACAATCCCATTCCATCCATGCCCTCCATGATGTTTAAGTTCAAGACACCCCACAAAAACACTAGGCCCATGCTAGACTCAATACCCCTGGTGAAAAGGCCACAAGTACAGCCCCAAAAAACGAGAATCACTCAAAAATCAGCACAATCCCATTTCATCCATGCCCTCCATGATGTTTAAGTTCAAGACACCCCACAGAAAGACTAGGCCCATGCTAGACTCAAATACCCCTGGTGAAAAGGCCACAAGTACAGCCCCAAAAAACGAAAACCACTGAAAAATCAGCACAATCCCAATCCATCCATGCCCTCCATGATGTTTAAGTTCAAGACAACCCACAGAAAGACTCAGTCCACCCACCACTGAGTACCCCTGGGCAAAAGGCCCCAAAACAGCCCAAAAATCGAAAATTCCAAAATTGTAGTTGCAGCAACTGTAATGCCCCAAACAAACTTACTTGTAAAATTTCTAATCCAACAGTGATCCAAAGAAAGTCAAAAAGGCCTCAAATCCAAATATCCAGCAGCATCCACAAAAAGTAATCCTTCCAGCTCCAGATCCAAATGAAAAGTGACCAGGAGATGGACAAAGCACTGTGAGGAGCCTGCTGGACAGGAACAGGAAGTTGAAGACTGTGGGGCACTTCCTTCCTCCCACCCCCTCCCCCCCCTCCCCAAAATGGACTCCTCGCTAAAAAAGTGCAGGCAAATGTCAACCTAAGGAGTTATTCAGATAAAAATCATCATTTCAAGAAGGTTTATGCTGCTTGCTGGTGGATTTCTTGTGCAGAATTGCAAATTTTATATTTTCGCTTGTGCGAGATTGTTGCTGCTCGCCGCATCTCAAATCTCGCAATTGCGAAGTATCGCGAGACGTGATCTCGCTGTACTCGCGTTGACAAACTCTCGCTGTGCAAGTTGGCAAGCCGCGATGACGTAATCGCGCTCGCCAAATTCCCGCGGGATCACACAGCAAGATCCAAAATGGCGCAGCACTCGCAAAATATCGAGAAAAACAACTCTGCAAACGATGATAAACGCCGCACGCCGCAAAAATTGTATCACCAACGCCGCGCGCCGCAAAAAAAATCCGCTGCGTGCGAATTTGCGGATTTTGCGGGAAATTCGCAAATCTCGCGGAATGCGAATTTACCGAAAATCCGCAAAATCCGCGAGCGTAACGGATTTTCCGCCCATACTTAAAAATATAGACAGAGAGGGAATTCTTCTGATGAAAGATGGCAGCAACTTCCAGATTATTTGTGCGGCCCCAGAGAAAGCACAATTGTACATTTTTTCCTTTCGGAAGCATGGTGGCTGGAGCACAAAGTCTCTGGCGGACCCGGGGTTTCTGGCTCCTGCAGAAGCCATGATTTTCTGGGTGAGGTATACAGGGGAATTCGTGTGTAGCGCTTTATGGGTGATATATGCCAGTCTGAGTTGGATTCTGGGTTCAAGAGGAAGCCAGTTCAGCGCCTTTAGATGCGTTGAGAGCTATGTTTCCTTTACTGACAGAGGAAGACATGCCGTTGGATCTGAGAGACACCTACTCCCCGGTGGTATGGGATTTCTCAGGTGAGGAAATTGGACTGATTTGAGGAGTCAAGCCAGTCTGCATACATATCAAACCTATATGCAGAATTCCAGAGAAAACCTCATTACAACCTGACCCCAGAAACAGTGGCAGGGAATACACCTGTTATTGATTTCAAGATTGCGCAGGCCATTCTAAAGGAGGTAATGGGATGTCTATGCAACTCACCTATCATGGTACTGCAGAAACCGAGCTGGAAATATTGCATTATTCAGGACCTTAGAAAATGGTAAATAGCATTGTGAGCCCATGTTGCCCAGTGGTACCAAATCCATCTGTGATCCTGTTTCAAATTCCTTGCAAGGCTAATTGGTTGACCACTGTCAGTCATTTTTCTCAATCCCATTACATGAGGAAATCCAACATTTATGTGCTTTTTGTCTGGAGATCATGTCTTAATGTGGTGTTGTAGCTCCCTAGGGCATACTGAAATTCCATGCATATTCAATCAAGTCCTGAAAAGGAACCTTGAGAGTTTGATTCTGCCTTTTAACTCAGTGCTAGTCCAGTGCATAGATGACCTTCTTATTGCATCTGAAACAAGGGAGGCTTATAAAGACGATACTATCACCTTTCTGAACCATCTGCCTGCCAATGGGCATAAGGTGTCTCTGAGTAAACTTCAGTATTGTCTCACTGAAGTACAGTATTTGGGTCATCGAATCGAAATATAGAAGAGGAAGGTGTCACCACTGGGAGTGGAGATGATCAAGAAAATGAATCTGCCTATTACACAGAAAAGGTCAGGATGTTTTTGGGCATAGTTGGCTACTGCCGACAATGGATTCCTAATTTCTCCTTGATGGCGAAACCTTTGCAGATGCTGACCCACAAGGATGTGTGGGATCTGGTACCTTGGGATAACAACTGTTTGCTTGCCTGTGTCGCGTTCAAGCTTTAGGAGTGCCAGATTCAAACAAAGCATTCTCATTATTCTGTCATGAGTTGGAGGTTTGTGCTCCTTCTGTACTCACCCAGACACATAGTGGTGCCCGTAGACCAGCAACCTACTTCTCAGCTGCATGAGATCCTGTAGCTTTTTCAACGCTGTCCGAATGTCTCAAATCCATTGCTGCAACAGGTGTCAGTATTGAATGATGTGAAAGCATTGTGATGAGTCATCCATTTGCCATATATGTACCACATTCAGTTGAGCTCCTGATGATGAGGACCAAAACACAGCATTTGACCAGTAACAGATTAACAAGATATAAGCAGATTTTGCTTGCTGCCGAGAATGTGACCCTGAAGCTTTTTTCTGTGTTAAATCCTGTTACATTGTTACCTGATCCATATGCTGATGGGTAAGATTGTGAAGACCATGACTGTCTGAATGTTGCTGAGCTTTGCACCAAACCGAGACCTGATATTGTCGATGAGCCATTGTCTGATCCCGATCACGTCCTTTTCGTAGATGGTTCATGCCTCAGAGACAATGAAAGTAATTTGAGAGCAGCGTTCACTGTCTGTTCCATCTCTGGAGTGGTTGAAACTGCTTGCTTATAGGGAGTGCACTATGTACAAGTAGCTGAAATCGTCGCCTTGACCTGTGCATGTTTAGTTTCTGAAAAGATCCAAGTAACTATCTATACTGATAGCTAGTACGATTTTGGTGTGGTTCATGACTTCGGACAGCTGTGGTTGCAGAGAGGGTTCCTAACGTCATCAGGTTCACTCATTAGGAATGGGGAATATGTGAGACAAATGCTGGATGCGTTGCAATTATCAAGGGAAGTGGCTGTCATTACGTGCGCAGCCCATGGGAAAAAGGATTACTGTGTTACCATGGGGAACATATATGCTGGAAAAGTTGCTTGCTATTGTGCTACACACAAATGTATTTTCAATGAGGAATATGTTGGCGAGAGTGCAGAGAACACCAAACTCAGAATGATGCTAGCTGTTGCAGACACATGGGATAAAATTAGGCGTTTGCAAATGGAAGCCACTGACTCAGAACAAGCGGGTTGGATCAGAGCAAGTAGTGAGAAGGTAGAAAGCGACATATGGGTCTCGAATGATGGCAGGGTAGTGTTAACAGATTGGCTGATTCGAATTGTAGGTACAAATGTATTATAGGTACACTCATAGTAGGAGTAATCATAGTAATAGCTGTAGTCATCACTGAGTCCATTTTATGTGCACATAAGATTGAAGAAGAGGGAGTGGGGGTACATGGGACATCCACACCAACCACTGCTGCCTCAAAAGACGGTACACTAGGATCTGAGAAAGGCTTACTAGAGCAAACTAATCACTTTCTGCACATAAATTTGTCTAAAGGTGATTACACGCTGAATGCTTTTGCTAAGTTGCTTTATGAATACATGGATTCTATGGATGTGACAGATTGCTATGTGTGTATGCAATTGCCTGCTTCAGTTGAGGAAGGGATTAGATACCATCACTTATCCATATGACATTAGTTGTAGGCGTCTTCATAGCATGTTTTATGGAAAAGGTCATTATGACCACTACTTTTAAAATTATGATGTGATACTCTCATACATACCAGTCTATAAACACCTCAACAAATATGAATATAATACAAGCAAGAGGAGAGAATGGGAAAGTATTTTCTACCCACATTAACAAGCGACACTGCTTAGATGAATAGACTTAACCTAACCTGCATCTTAACAGACATAGAAAATAAATGTGTAGTCCAACTAGAGGATAGACATAGGGGATTAGCTGTTATGTTTAACAATCATGATATCAAGTTTGAATGGACCAAGGAGGTGTTAGCTCACACGGCCAAAGGATGCTATGGTCCTATAGCTCTAAATTGGGAACAAACAGGCAAACTTTGCATACGACAAGTTCAGAGTCGTTATGAGACTATAGTTGTGGGACAGAGTGTGACTGCCCATATTTTTCTAATTGATTGTCCTTGCAAGCTGTTTCGGCAAAAAGCTGAACAGGTGGTCCCAGGAGTATACTTTGTGTGTGGAAAGAAAAGAATGCATGTTTTGGCTTCTGAATAATTGATATGGTATATGTTATGGGGCAGTTGTATTTCCAAAGATATACCATATGGATGATTTGGAGGTTTTGGGAGGAAAATCCAACCATAGTGAAAAACGTCGAAGTGCTGGTGAAGTTGTGGGAGACATATTTGGAGTGCTGATACCTAGTTTAGGAGTAGTGCTGCTGAATGACAGCAAGATCAGGAAGTTGTCTACCACTGTGTGAACAGTTGTCAATTAACACAGCTCAGTCATTTCTATCCATAGATGTAGAAATGGTCTCAATAAAAGCGATGATGATGCAAAACCATCTTGTGTTAGATGTATTATTAGCAAAAGAAGGCAGAGTCTGCTGAATGCTGAAGGTCCAATAGTGTTATATTCCTGATAAAAGTGAGGATCTGAGGAGATATATAAGCAATATCACTGAGCTACATCATGATATACAGGATCTAGCAACTGAGGGAGTTTTGAATAGGATTGGAAATGGATTTGGCACAGTTAGAAGTTGGTTTGCTAACCTAGGAAAGGGAATCCTTGAATATATCTTGGTGCCAATCATAATTGTTGTAGACTGTGTTATAATCTTCAAAGGTATGATAAGAGCATACAAATGGCACAAGGAGGCAAGCGGAAAACTCCTTAGGGGAAAGAGAGAGGGGGTGGGAAGACCGCAGGACAGTCCTCATGAGAATTTGAAGCAGTTGGATCATTTCAGACAAAAGAGACTAGCTACAACATCTGTTTAGATCCGTCTTCTCTACAGGGATTTTAAGGATGTTAGTGATGACTCAACATCATCAGAGGGGGTAACTGATGTAGCGGAAATCTCATTTTATTTGTAGGGGTGCATTCTAATCACACGTGTAGAGCGCACCTGCATATAATCTTTTGTCATATTACGGTAATGTAAAGTGTTAGATTTGTGAAAGTATTAACTCGAAACATGCTGTGTTTAGGCTATTTAAAAGTAATGTGGAAAGTAAATGTCTCTAGCAGAAAACATTATCATGAAGAATTTATGTTGTGAAACAGACAAATATTTATGTACTAAAAAATGTATCAATTGTGTCGCTTATATGAATGTAAATGCATTAATTGAAAGTGTCTTATTTTTCATCTAAATCCGTGAAGCATGTGAAGCTTTCTTATGTTAGCTAAACTTAGTAGACCTAAATTGCAGTTCCCTGAAAACTCTTGATTTAGAATTAAAAGTTTGAAATTCATGTGTGCTGTTGAATTTGTTCTTACTAATACTTTGTGTTTCAGGAGAAAGAAGCGTTTTGTAAGCTAGAATAATGCCTTTGTTTTACTAGTCAAGCAAGGAGAGAAGAAGGTTGTTGTGCCTCACACAGGAGAAGGCCTAGGAACAAACGACAAATTGATGCTAGAGTAGAACAGTTTTCCCATGGAAAACTACCTTTAGGACAGTACCCAGACGGATGGTGTGTCCTGCATTGTATCTTGGGAAAATTACCTGCAATAATGTGATGTTGGGAGTAGGGAAAGAGCCCCCTTCTCCTTCTGCCTTCGGAGAGAGAGCATCTGAGAACAAGCTCTGTATTGGTAGCTTTATGCTACCCAACGCATTGACTGTGGATAGACTTCTTAGGAAGCCTCCATAGGCTGACACTATTTTACCTTCCTTCTTGAAAAAGCGTAAGTCGGGATATCACTCTAGAGCTAGTGTAGGGGTAGATTAATGCTTTTTATAAACCGTGGGCAGAGAACTCCACTCTGCTGGCGGTACTTATGGATTTTTGCATACCCAGTGTTCTGGTGAGAACGCAAAGTTTATGCAAAACTCCGACATCAGAGCGGAGTTCAGCCCCTGGCCCTTCCGGCTTCCACCCCCTCAATAAATATTTTTAAGATAAAAATAAATATTAAGGTAAAAAACACACTTACCTTTATCGCAGCATCCCTAGGTTGCCCTCCTCTTACTCACTGTGGTCTCTCCTGCAGAATCCCCTACCCTCAGACATACGTCATGGTAGGACTGCGCATGCACGTGCAGTCCTACCCACGATGTACATCTGACGTAGCGGTTTTGGTTTCCAGAAGAGACCACGGCGAGGAGGAGGGCAATCTGGAATTCAAGTGATAAAGGTAAGTGTGTTTTTTACCTTATTTTTTATTACTTTTAAAAATATTTATCGAGAGAGGGGGGAGCGAGGCGCGGAGCAGAGTTTTCTCCCACTCCGTGCAGCTCTGCGTAGAGCAACCACGGCAGCTCTGCCCGGGCTTACTATTCATGCATCAAACCTTGATGCAGGTAAACTTGGACTCATACTTTCTGATCCTCTGCATCCTGCTTCTTGAACTAATTGTTTTGTTTATGCTATACTGTCTTAATTGGATAGTAGTTTTGGTTTAATGCAAATTCTGATGTACATTTCCACTCTCGGCTTGAGGTGTCTCTATATTCAGTTATTTTTGGCTTTGTAGAAAATCAAACTAACTTTACATAGTTGTCTGTGGTTATGTGTCCAAGAAGAGTCCTGGTTAATTGATTAGCTTAATGACAAACTTTCTTCCCTCTACCCTTTCATGCTGCTAAAATTAATTATCGGATTGTGTCTCTAGAACAGATCCAAAACTTATGGGCCCGGCCCTTTCAAAGTGAAGTACTTTACCTACTGCTGCACAGACCGGAGGGGGAATAGTAACTTTTACCCATCTTGAGTCCAACACTTTCCCTACTATTTCACTGTCTGGAGTGAGAATAGTAAATGTTACCCCTCCTTAGTCCAACGCTTTCCCTACTGTTGCATAGATCGGGTGGTATAGTACATTTTACCCCTTCGAGTTCAACGCTTTCTCTACTTTCTCTACTGTTGCACCGAGTAGCGTCGGAATAGCAAATTTTACCCCTCCCCAGTCCAACGCTTTCACTACTTCTGCACAGACTGGAGTGGGAATAGTAAATATTACCCCTCTCGAGTCCAACACTTTCCCAACTGTTGCACTGACTGGAGTGAGAATAGTAAATTTTACCCATTTCCAGTCCAACGCTTTCCCTACTGCTGCACGGACTGGATTGGGAATAGTAAAGTCTACCCCTCCTGAGTCTAACGCTTTCTCTACTGTTGCACCGAGAAAAGTGGGAATAGTAAATTGCATCCCTGCTGAGCCCAACGCTTTTCCTACTATTGCACCAACTGGAGCGGGAATAGTACATGTTACACCTCTCCCGTCCAACACTTTCCCTACTGTTGCACAGTCTGGAGTGGGAGTAGAAAGTGTTACCCATCCTGGGTCCAAAGCTTTCCCCACTGTTGCACTGATTGGAGTGGGAATAGTAAATTTTACCCCTCCTGAGTCCAACACTTTCCCTACTGTTGCACTGACTGGAGTGAGAAGAGTAAATTTTACCGCTCTTTAGTCCAACTCTTTTCCCACTATTGCACAGACTGGAGTGGGAATAGTAATTTCCCCCTCCCGTCCAACGCTTTCCCTACTGTTGCAGGGAGTGAGTTGGATTCTTATATTTGACTCCTCCTGATTCCAAAGTTTTCTCTACTGTTGCACCGACTGGAGTGGGAATAGTATATTTATTATTTCTAAATGATAATAGTTTGCTAATATTGTTTTAATATATATTATTGTTATGTGTTTGTGTATGTAATTATATATAATTTTTATTAAGAAATGTATCTTAATTGTGTGATTTTTAGTAAAATAATTTTTTATATATATATTATTAGTAAATTTAAAAAATAGAGAAATACATAACATAAATTAAAATGAATCTTTTTAATTATAGTTTTACATTTTATATTTGTACATAATGATACACATCAGAGTAGGTCGCCATGGAATTGTCACCAGGACGATGTAAGTACCATCCCCATTTCTAACAATTTCATACAGTGACAAGGACGCTTTATATAATATCCTACTGCCCCGCAGGGCATTTGCTGAAATATATTTATTTATTTTGCAATAGTACGCTGAAATAAAGCGTGCCCCTCTATACGCCTTCGAGGATGAACACACATAACCCTAATTGGGTAGGCAGTTACTCCATTTGCCTTTTCACAATTTTTGTGATCATTTGTAAACATTTTCTGGGCATGATTAGCATGGCGGGCGGACTTTGTCCGCCTGCCATAGCCCCGGGAAATGGGACCACCCACAATGCATGCGGCGGTCCCGCAGATACAATTCGGAAGAGCCCGCCACACTGGTGGGCGCACCCTGCATTTTTAACATTGCGACCAGCGGTGCAGAAAGCACCGCCCGCCGCAATGCCAAAAGTGCAAGTTGTGCATTTGAATGAACAACGAGACAAGCACCACGTTGTGCCTGCCACGTTGTACATGCAAATGCAGGGGGGTACCATACATAGGTACCACCATGTGCACCCCGACCCCCCAAAATACCTGGGGTCCCGGTACAGGCCCTCAATGTAAAAAGACCACATGCCTTTCCATAGCGTTGCCTCCACGGAAAGGCAAATCCCCGCATGCATCCTAATGGATGGAGATGTCTAACAGACACCGCCACCATACATAAACATACACACATACATATACGATTCTGTATGTTTAAATAACTAAATGCTTATATATATCTTCAAATAATTTTTAAACAAATATTACATTCATGTTATAAGTTAAAATATGTATTAATTACAATTTTTCACTATATAAATATATCAAAAAACAATGTTATTGCATATATGTTTCGATATTAGTGTAAAACGATATTTGTTTTTCAATATTTTTTTACTTAAATTTATATGTATAGAAAAAAGATATTTTTGTGATCGATATTTTTGACACAAAATTTAGCAGGCACAATATTTATGGTTTCAATATTATGTCAGCGTACCGTAGAAAATTTCTCTTTAGTAGGAAAAAGTGAACGTGAGCCACAAGAAATTGTGATCTCTTGACCATTCTCTCCTAACTGTGAAAGTACAACACCTTAGTCTTTCTCACTGGCATCAGCAGTGACAAGAGTTTTGGCTCATAAATCAAACCCACATAAAGGAATGGCGCTTGTAATTTCTTCTTTCATACGTTCAAAACAACTTTGGTGTGTTCCATTCCATTCAAATTTATTAGACTTCTTTAATAGCTGTCTTAGTTCTGATGTTTTGTAGCAAAATCTTTAACAAGTTTTGCGTAATATTCTGCCAGCCCCAGGAACAATCTAACATCATCCTTAGAGACTAGAGCTGGTGAATTTTTTATGACTTCCACCAACTCCATTTTTGGTAGACCAGCCCCTCTGGAAATTTCATGACCCAAAAAGAGATAGAGTTCACAGCAATTTTCTTTTTTTAACTTCAGTAGTAATATTTTTCTCACTCAAATCTGACAACACTTTTCTTACCCTTTGATCATTTTCAAAGCAATCTTTACCCATAATAAGAATGTAATCTTGAAAAAATTTACCCCTTCAATATCTTTAAACCATTGGTACATTAAGAGCTGGATTACTGTAGCAGCAGAGGGCAATCCAAATGGCATGTGCCTGAACTGGAAACAGCCATAGAGTGTAATAAAGGTAGTCACATGTCTACTTTTCCGATGCAGAACAGCCTGGTGATATGCCGAGACCAGGTCAAGTGATATAAACCATATAACACCCTTGGCCCAACATCTCTCTGATGTTTGGTAGTGACAACTCATTGACAGTGATATTCTGATTGATTTCATGTAAATCAATCCAATCTCTGACTTCGCCATTGGTGCGTCGTGCCACAACCAACGAAGCATTCCACGTGCTTGCCTCGACACCTTCAATAACAACTTCTTTAGCTAATCTCTAGCTTGAGTGCAAAACGAGTATTACTGACTTTGTGGGCTAGCTGGCTTATGATTCGCTTTTAAACATCTTTTATGTTGGGATCCTTGTAGCTTATCTTCCTTAACAGAAAAAACTTTAGGGAACTGGTCACACATTTGTTGTGAGAAGTATTCTTCTTTATTTAACAACAGCACTAGTTAAAGGTTTCTATGATTCCATGTAATGCCTAGTTTCCTATGATCTAACCACCCCAAAATATACGGCCTCTTCTCAGCAACATAAAGCTTTTCCTCCGATTCAGGCTCTCTAAATTCAAACTGAACAACCCTATGCCCTACCACGAGTATTGGTTCCCCAATAAAACTTTCCAGGTGCACATCAGTGGGAATTAAATCCTCTTCTAAGGTGTCAACAAAATTATCTACCCACACATATTAATGATAGTGAAAGGGAATCCAGAATCAGTTGTAATGAACATTTTTGCTTCCACCTGGGCACATCGTTAGAAAAGTGATCCTTATTGTCACATCTAAAGAAACCTATCTGGGAATTATAAACAACTTCCACAGATGTGTTGCCCTTTGACGAACCTCCATTATGCTTAGTGTACTTTTTTGATCTAGTGTCATTAGGGACTGACACTTTGCAAACATGTTCTTTCTTCTCCATATTTGTCAAAGCTGCCTTGGCACAATGTTTCAACAACTCTGCATACTTTCCTATTTCTATAGCATCCTTCAAATAAGTTTCGCCATTTGCTCAAAGTCTCTCTTGGACATTTGTATCATTGTTGAGCATTACAATCTCATCTCTAATGAGATCATCATAAAGACTAACACATTTTCAAATGTTTTAAGATTAGCTACATAATCTTCATTGGATTTCTGAGGAGCTTCTTGTATTTGAGAAAAAGTAATCGGTCAATAGAAATACAAACTGAAGGTGTAAAATAATTATCTACATCTTCTGTGGAACATGTAAATGTATTACTATCAGAGCCAGGCCTGAATTTCTACTCCATATCTTCATAAATTCTTAATCTCTCTGGACCCAAAGTACCTATATTAGTTCCTAGGTCCTTGAGGGACTAAGATCTTCCCCTATATCGTTTCAATTGTAGAAATATGATTTAGAAAATATGGTTTTCATTGAGGCTATTTCAGGAATGGTTCTCTTGGGGCTGGTAAAATGTCTGTGGTAGCAGTGTTAGTGTGAACATTTGCACACACATATTTTTTGAATGTTTTTTAATCTTTAGTTACTCTTAAATATTTTCTTTTTGAAATTTTAACAAGAAATTCAAGAAAAACGAAGTCACTGGATAATGGCACTGTGAGTACTCTCCGTAATATTTACGAGACAGTATGGCGAGAAATGGTAATGGGAAAAAAGTAGCAGAAAATTGGAGAACAAATAATGACTCTGCAATTGCACCGTAAATCTGCCCTTTCCAAGATAGCTGCAAAAATAATTGTTTCTTTTGCATACTTCCCAAAATAGAGGCACGGAAGGTCATGTCACATAATCCAGTGAATAGCGCCTTCAATTGAATTATGGGTTCAGCTAGTCACAGATTCTAGCTTGTTAAAAGGAGCAACGGAATGAGGTAAAGCATTAGAAACGTAAAAAGAGCGCAAGTAGGTTTACCCGCGTTAAAATCTGAAAATGTATGCAAAAAATCCCAGGATTTAAAAGCGAGCTGGAGTTTCAAATTCTAATAACACCCTGTACACAGGGTGCTCTTGCTGATACTTACAGTGGTTACTTTTTATTTTCTTAAAGCAAACAGCCTGTATGAAGTGCAGTTCATTCCATATCGTAAGCCCCATGGAGTATGTAAAGTAGTTCAATCAACACTTCCTCATCACCAATTCTACAGCTGAAAGATTTTGCATCAGAGTCTTTAGACGATTCCTTAGGGGTTGTATTTTATTTGTGGAAATAAACCCCAGAAACGCTCTTTCAACACCCATGTCTGATCTCGTCTGCTCTCTCCATCCAACCCCTGTATTCTTCATGTCATAACATTCCAAGAACGTGGTGAAACGATTGAATGTGATGACATGAAAGCATATGCACATCACAGCAGCTATGGATAAAGCTAAGCAAAACTTCTTGGATTCTTTTAGTTACTATTTTGCTGAAGATTTGATGGTGCAAAATGTATGTTGATTAAAGGCAATAACTAGTGCTGTCCAACTGTTACCTGTCATGTTTGAGAATAACCACTATAAGTCTCCTTTGTCAAAGGAAGATTTAACTCTGTTATCAGTTATCAATGAGTAAAGTCAGTAAGACTCTAAGGTGTAGATTTATCAAAAGTCCCACAGTGTTGTGCTGCACAATTTTTTGCCATGAGCATTGTCATATTTACGATGCGTAGCGCCACTGTGCAAATATTGCATTATGGGGAAAAGTATTGTTACGAAGAGCATCATTGTATGACACAAAGTGCCATTGCATCGTGCTACACTTTAAAAAGTCACTGAAAAAAGATGGGGCGTCATGACACCCCATTCCAGACGCACAGCCTTCATTGGCGCATAACGAAGATGCCACAAATGATTCCCGTTTTATCCATAAGTTTATTTCTTTATCATCAACCTTTATTCAATATGTATCTGGTTTGTCCAGTCACATAAAAGACACTCCATGTTTTCGTTAACCCTTTAAGCTGTAGATGTGCCGATACGGGCCTCGTTCTAAAGCATGGAAGATTACATGGGTATTCCTCAGATGTAATATTCATCACCCAATGCATTTCGGGCCCATTATGGCCCTTCGTCAGGGGTACTCTGCAAATTTTAAAACATATTAATTAGACTATGACTTGAAATAAACTCACGTTTCTTCAGTTTTAAATAGAGTATACAACGTGTGAAATATGCATGTTAATAACTAGCGTTCATCCCATTCACAACGTTCTGCCCGCTGAATTCAAAATGCTTTACTTCGCCAAACAAATGTTCAGTGTTCCCTCCCATCTATAGATAATTATGGGACAGAGCCAAAAAGAACCGTCACTGGCCAGCATCATGATGGCCATTCAGTCGCTGGGTGCAACCCTGGAAATGAAAATAGACAAAATGTCTATAGAGGCCGACCTCCTACGCACGGACCTAAACAAAACATCGGAAAAGACAAAAGCCAATGAGGCGGGAATTGCAGAGCTGCAGATGTCGACGAAGCAATTGGAAAAGCGAGTGAATGACCTGGTCCATCAACACCGCCAGATGGCGCTCCGGCTGGAGGACCAAGAAGGAAGGGCCCGAAGAAGTAACATCCGCCTAGTAGGTGTGCTGAAAGATCTCGAGGGGCCCTGCACGGAACTCTTCGTCGAGGACTTGATCCTTAATCACCTCAAGCCCAAACGTCTGTCTAAAATATTCACAGCCGAGCGGGCACACAGGGCACCCATTCCAAAGCCTAAACCAGGGGCACCACCATGGACAATCATTGCAAAAATACTCAATTACAGGGATAGAGACGCCGTCATGCAAGCAGCTAGGCAAACTGGGGACCTACGCTACGAGAATGCCACGATCCGGTTCTTCCCCGACTTCACCCTCCAGGTCCACCGGGAGAGAAGATCTTTTGTAGGGGTCAAGACAGCGCTGAGAGAAAGAGGCATCAAATACATGATGTTTTTCCTGACAAAACTCAAGGTCCTCGCAGGGGGAAAATCCTTCTTTTTTACGTCACCATCGGAGGTGCAGGACTGGATCAACAGAGAGTCACCCACTGCTGGAAATGGAGAGGAGGGTCAAAACTGGAGAGACACCCGGGTTGCATCCCCGGAATCTGCTACCGGGAGGTCGGATTTGGATGGCCAGAGTCAACGCTCCTGGAGATCCCGCTCGGCGAGCCCACGATGGATACCCTCTGTGAAGCAGCTGGACACGGAGTCTGAGGGACCCTTTCACTGCTAAGTGGTAAAGTGTACAGTAATGCTCAGATATAGGTTCCAGTGTGCCTGATTACCGGGGGTTATTGGTTCAATTAGTGACACTGAAGGGGACGAATGCTGGGCGCACGAAACCGCAGGACTTGTGAACAGCCACACACCTGTCTGTTGGGGGGGAGGGACACGGGCGGCGGGTGGGGCCGGAGCCAGTACACGCACTCGGAGAAAGGCCCACCAGGAGGGGAGGACGGGTTACCCAGAGTCCTCGTTTTTCCTTTCCCGGGTAGTATTGGGCGAAAGGCACTCTGCTAATTGTGGATGTGGGTAGTTTCAAACCTACGGAGCAGGGGAGCAGGGTAGGGGGTGGGGATGGGTGGCGTTTGGCAGTTGGGGGGGCAGCGATTGAGGAGGGGAGAAAGGGTGGAGGGGGCAGGGGGGAGGGAGATTTGGTTTTGTTGCAACATGAAAATTCTAATGTTTCTAATTGGTCACACTTGAGAGGCTCTGAAGAGGTCCGCTGGCATGCACAGGTCACTGGGTATAGGCAGGACGTGAATAGTGGGTATGGCTAAGAAATGGGACAAGAGTCTCAAGGTACTGAGTTGGAATGTAAACGGGCTGGGAGACAAACTCAAACGCACAATGGTGCTGCAATTCGTTAAGCGCCACCTGCTAGATGCTGTGCTGCTTCAAGAGACCCATTTGCTGGGCAACACCTGTCACGCCCTGAATAGGTATGGTTACACCTTAGCAGTCCACTTCGGCTTTACCACGGGATCCAGCAGTGTGGGCATCCTTCTCCGGCGCACCTTCCCCTTCCTCACTGAACACACTACCATGGACCCACAGGGTCGCTTTGCCCCCGTCTCCGGTACGTGGAAGGGGCGCAGGCTTAATTTGATATCCACATACGTCCTGCCAGGTCTCCAGTCACAGGAATACACTGATCTTGGTAAACTCCTTCTATCCCTCCCGGACGGACGCTTATTCATAGGGGGTACTTCAATGCTGTAGTCTCCGGGACACTAGACAGACACCCACCCAGGGACACACCTCGGGTACAGAGATGGCTGGGGGATTTCCTAGAAACGTTTGGCCTCACGGACATATGGCGCCTGGCACACCCCAGAGATACGCAATACACCTTCTTTTCGGGGCCACAACACTCTTTCTCCCGCCTCGACTATATCCTTACTCCTCTCCACCTAGACACGTTGGTGCGCATGGCACGACACCTGGCGAGAGGTATTTTAGACCACTCGCCAGTTATAGCCCACCTTACAGTGGGTGACAGGCGGGAGGGGTGTGTGGCACCTATCAATGCCTGGTACCTCTGTAACGAGGACCTCCAAAATGCACTGACCCCCTCAATAACCAACTACTTTACTGGCAACGATGGTTCAGTAGAATCGGCAATCACATTATGGGAGGCCTTTAAAACGGTCCTCAGGGGAGAGGCCCTCTCGGCAATTGTAGGCCGGTATAAAGAGAAGGAGGCACAACAGGTTGCGATAGAGGCTGACTTGGGTGAATTGGAGAAGGTTGTACGCACGGAGGACACAGCTGGGGCGTGCCATCGGCTCTCCTTAAAAACCGCAGAGTACCAGGAGATGGTAACAGAAGCAGCTAAAAAGATGGCTGCAACTAGGGAGGGCAAGATTTACGACCAAGAAGACAAGGCGGGTAAGCTCCTGGCATGGCTCGACAAAAAGCAACAGGCAAGTAAGGTAGTGGGTGAGATCCGGTCACCGGACGGCACGGTAATCACAGAATCGCATGACATAGTCACTGAATTTGCCCGCCATTTCCAGGCAGTTTATAGCGAGGGGTCTGACCGCCCGGAGGAAGATTCGGTCGCACTACTAGCGGATCTTAAGATGCCAGCCCTCTCTGATGTGGAACGCAAGCTCCTTGAGGGGCCACTCACCACGGTAGAAGTGGAACGTGCTATTAGAGATCTGCGTCCCGTTAAGGCGCTCGGGGCTAACGGCCTTCCAATTGAGCTCTACAAGCTCAAACCTGAGGGCGTGAGCTCCTATCTCAAGCGCATGTTCGATGAACGTAAGTCCAGAGGGATATTACCCCGAGACCAAAGGCTAGCAACTATAGTAGCGATTCCTAAAGAAGGAAAGCCTAGGGAGCTATGTACCTCGTACAGGCCCATCTCCCTGCTAAATGCGGAACCGAAAATATTAGCGAAATTCCTAGCAAATAGACTCCAGCCGGTCCTCAGCACACTGGTCCATCCGGACCAATCGGGTTTCATTACCCGCCGCAATACGGCACTTAATCTCCGCCGACTGAATGGGCTCTTGGGGAGGTGCCAAACGATATGTGAAGATGCAATAGTGGTATCGTTGGATGCCACAATGGCTTTCTATACCCTCGAATGGCCATACATGATGGCGGTCCTTCGCAAACTGGGATTCAGCCCCAGCTTTATATCTTGGGTACGACTCCTCTACTCGGAACCGCTGGCCCAGGTGGTCGTGAACAACAAGGTCTCAGAGGTATTCGTCTTGGAGAGGGGGACACGCCAGGGGTGTCCGCTTTCACCCCTTTTGTTTGCCCTATCCCTGGAGCCACTGGCCACCTGGATCAGACAAGACGTCTCCCTGAAGGGGCTTCCGTGGGCCAACGGCTGGGAAGATAGGATATCCCGCTATGCCGACGATATCCTCCTCTATCTCTCACGACCGAGGAAATCGTTAATAGTACCCTAGACATCTTCACAAGCTTTGGCAGAAACTCCGGGTACAGCATCAACTGGAGTAAATCCCATTTGTATGTCCTCCACGGTGACAGCACCATACTACAGCGCAACTGTCCCATAAAGGTGGCCACCAAGGGCTTCACATACCTGGGCATTTTTATATCTAAAGACAAGACCACCATGTATGAAAGGAATCTGCTTCTGCCCCTTCAGAGGCTCCAGCGCGACTCCGCCGCCTGGCAGAAGCTTCCGGTTTCCCTCTTAGGCCGTGCGGAGCTATTTAAAATGATGGCGCTGCACCGCTTCCTCTACGCCTTACAGAACTACCCCGACCTAGTTCCATCTTCGTACTTCACAGCTGTTAGGCGGTGCAGAGAAACCTCCTTTGGTCCGGAGCACCCCGAATAGCGCTGCAGAAACTAACATTGGGGTGGTACGATGGAGGGATCACCCTGCCCGACATCCGTAGGTACTACTGGGCCGCGCGCCTCTCGGCTGTTAATCAAGGTACCTATTGTGACGGGAATTACCCGGTGTAAGGTGTGGACAAGTGGCTGTTGCCGGGGGGGAACTACGAAGCAGCGCTGTACTCACGACCAGGCAGACACGTACTAACAGGGCCGACTCTCCACACAGTACAATAATGGCACATGGTCCAACGCAAGATGGGCTGGCATAACACTCTTACCATGGCCACCCCGCTTTGGGTCTCTGAACGACTCGGCCTCCTGGGTTGCACCAAAGGGTTCAGGAACTGGGACCTTATCGGCATCTCCCGGATAGGGGACCTCTGGGACTCTGGCGGGGTCAAACCCTTCTCATCCCTACAAACTACTTACGAGCTAGCAAACACTGAGCACTTCAGGTACCTCCAAGTTCGTCATTCACTGAGGCAAAACATTCTGCATGGTACAACGCCCCCCCTGGCGTCCCCCCTGGAAGACAGATTGTTGGATGGCCATATACAGGAACACGCAATCTCACTCACCTACAAGAAATTGATAAATAACCTCCCCGACCTACTCCTAGGCCTTAAAGAGAGATGGGAGGCAGATGGCTTTGAAATTGACGAGGAGGAGTGGGGGTGTGCGCTTGCCTCCCCTAAGGAGGTGGCCATCTCATCGAGGCTGCGCCTCATACAACTTAAAATCCTACACAGAGTGTACATATCGTGCACCAGGCTAAGAAGTATGGGTAGGAGTGAAAGTGATGCATGTAGGAGGGGATGCGGAGAAGTGGGCTCCTTCTTTCATATGCTGTGGGAGTGCCCACCATTGCAGGCATACTGGGTGAAGGTGACGCGCTGTATGCAGGAAGTGTGGGAGGTAGAGCTACACTAGGGAGTGAGTGCAATGAGCAGCATGACATGCAGCTGAACAAAGCACTCTTCCATGGTAGGTGGTTCTACTGTATGAATGACTGAACTAAGAGAGATCACAACATTAGAATGGAGATATGCACCAAACAGTAATACCAAATCATAAAGCGGTTTATGGAATACATCAAAAAATGAATGGGAAGTAAGAGTAGATACTAGTTAGAAATCCAGACATGTCTAACAGCAAAATAATATAAATAAGTTTTGTGCTGAACTACTGTGTAGTATTCCATTATATTTCCATGCATTTTTTGTTATTTTACATATATTGACAATGGGTTGTGTATTCACTTAAAACAAATTAGAATTAATATTTGAGTCCTGGGTTGCAACATTGCAAAACTTCATCAGCAGAACTGAAGGAGTTATTAAATAAGAATAGAAGTTCAGCCCTCAATTAATATTTCACTGGCTTGCACATCAGAGCCTCCTTTCCTACCCCTGAACATCTACCAAGCAGCATTGCTTAAAAGACAAGTCATCATCTCAAGGCAAATCAAAAGGGTCATGAAATATTTATAGAAGCTATGTTTCCCCTATCCTTACTTTACTGGCTAGATGTATTTCCTGCAGCTACAGGGTTGTGAATATACAATTACACAGTCTGGTGACACAGTACTCGCAATCCATATTGTGGTAGACTCTCTTTTACTTGATGGATGATTTGGAAAACACTCCACTAATCCTGATGAAGGACGTCAATGTGTCCCTTTTTCCAGATAAATCAATCAATCAATCAATTTTTAGAGCATGCTACCCACCCGTGAGGGTCTCAAGGCCCTAGGGGCTGGGGGGGAGAAGGAAGGCAGCTTACTGGTCAAACAGCCATGTCTTGAGGCTCCTCCTGAAGGTCAGCAGGTCGTGGGTCTTGTGTAGATGGGTGGGAAGGGTATTCCATGTCTTTGCAGCGAGGTAAAGGACCGATCTGCCGCCTGTGGTCGTTCGACAGATGCATGGGACGGTGGTGAGGGCGAGGTCGGCAGAGCGAAGTTGGCGGTTCGGGGTGTAGAAGGACGGTCGTTCGTTGAGGTAAACTGGTCTGGCGTTGTGGAGAGCTTTGTGCGTGTGGGTAAGGAGCGTGAAGGTGAACCTCTTGTTGACCGGTAGCCAGTGCAGGTCTCGTAGGTGTGCGGTGATGTGAATGGGACAGGGGAGTCCGAGGACGAAGCATGCAGAGGCGTTCTATATGCGCTGGAGTCTCTTCTGGAGTGTAGCCGTGGTTCCTGCGTAGGGTGCGTTGCCGTAGTTCTGCCTGTGCTGATGAGCGCCTGAGTGACTGCTCTCCTGGTTTCAGTAGGGATCCATCTGTAGATTTTACGGAGCATTCAGAGGGTGTTGAAGCAAGAGGAGGAGACGGCGTTGACTTGCTGGGTCATGGTGAGTGTTGAGTCCAGGATGAACCCAGATTGGGTGCATGGTAAGTGGGTGTTGGGGAAGCCCCCAGAGCAGTCGGCCACCAGGAGTTGTCCCATGCGGAGTGGGTGGATCCGATATTGAGGACCTCCGTCTTGTCAGAGTTCAGTTTCAGGCCTTCATTCCCACGTGAAGGTTGGATTTGGTGATGGCTGGGTCTTTGGTGAGGGAGAGGATCAGCTTTGTGTCGACGGGGTACAAGACAATGTTGAGGTGATGTTGTCGGATGATGCGGGTGAGCGGAACCATGTAGATGTTAAAGAGGGTTGGGTTGAGCGATGATCCTTGGGGTACGCGGCAGGTGATCGTGTACGCGGTACGAGGGAGGCAGACTCTCTGTGTTCTGCCGGTGAGGAAGTAGGTGATCCAGTCCAGGATTTAGCCTCGGATCCCTGCGTCGTGGAGGCGGGTGCACAGAGTGTGGTGCCAGACTGTGTTGAAAGCGGCCGAGAGGTTCAGGAGGATGAGGGCTGCAACAGTTTCCTGATTGGGGCGAGGGTGTTGGTGCAGTTGTCTATCCATGGTCTGAAGTTGTGGGCTGCTGCGTTGGTCTCCGAGGGCTCAGGAGGGGGATCTCGGTCGAGTGCGGTGATGAGGTGGTCTTGAGTGACTTTTTTCCCAGCTGCGGTGTGGGATGAGTTGCGGTTTGTTGTGTGCGGTGTGTTTCTCGAAGGAGAAGTGGATAAGGTGGGGGTCGGTCCAGTGGAGTTCGGTGGTGTGGCTGAAGGTGATGTGGTCCCTGGTGGCGAAGATGGGGTCGAGTATGTTTCCAGCGGAGTGGGTGGGTGTCGTGACGAGTTTTTTGAGTCCGAGGATGGCAAGGTTGTTGATCAGTGTTACGGAGTTGTTGTCGTTGGCATTCTCTAGGTGGAAGTTCAGGTACCAGAGGAGGATGTAGTCTGTGGAGGCGATGGCAGGCTTGCTTATGAGGTTGGCTATGGATTCGCTGAACTGTGGTCGGGGGGCCCGGGGGTCTGTAGATGAGGGTTCCTCTGTGGGTGGTGTTGTTGTTAACATGAATCTGGAAGTGTAGTTGTTTGGCCATGGTGAGGGCTTCTTTGGTGCTGGTTGAGACGCTGATGGTGTCCCTGTGGATGATGGCGATTCCTCCTCCAGGTTTTTTGTTGTTCCGGTCTCTGCGCGTGATCTTGTAGCCATCGGGTATGGCTATGCTATGTCCGGTGCCGAGGAGGTTTTCATCCAGCTTTCCATCAGGAAGACGACGTCCGGGGCGGAGGAGTTGAGCAGGTACCAGAGTTCGAAGGCATGCTTGTGGACTGAGCGGGTCTTGAGCAGTATGCAGCTGAGATGGTTATGGCCTTCAGTGTTGCGATGAGCAAGACGTGCTGGTGTGCATTGGCTGGAGAAGCTGTGGCTAGGTGAAAGGTCCGTGGGCGCTTTCGGGGAGGCCTGGAATCAGGTGGAGTTTCAGCCGTCGTTGAGTGCATGGAGGGTGTTTGTGTCGAAGCAGCGCCGGGTCCTGTGGAGCTCGCAGGGGCCAGGGGGTACGGCGCTGGGCGCAGTCCAGGCACGGACGGGTGCAGACGGGTTTGCCTTAGGCTTGCCGTCGGCGCGAACGCACCGCGGTCATCATTTGTAGGGGAGGGGGAGGGATGAGCAGCTGGGAGGCGGGAGGAGGGAGCGGGAGGAAGGGGAGGGTCAATGATGGAGGAGGGCAATGGCAGGAAAAATGGGGCACAAATTATCAGGTGGCAAAACAACATGGGCACATTACAATGAACAGAATAAAAAGTACAAACTATGGCAGACAATAACAGTGGGAAGAAAACCACTTAGCCAAAAAACGGGATCAAGGGAGGCCTTGAACCCTGCAAGGGGGTGCTGGCAGGTTTCCAGGCAAAGCAGACCACCACAGAGCTGCTGTGAGAGAGTGACGTCCTGGGACCAAGGTCTTGGGACTCACGGGCGCTTCCCCGCAGCGGTCGTCATTTGTAGTGGAAGGGGGAAAGGACAAGCAGCTGGGAGACAGGAGCGGGACAGGTCAGCGGGGAAGGAGGGCAACGGCGGGAAAAACTGGGCACAGAGTATCAGGTGGCAAAACAACACAGGCACAGTACAATAAACAGAATAATAACTACAAACTATGGCAGACAAGAACATTGCACAAATAAACGCTCCACGGAGAGAAACAGTGGGAAGAAAACCACTTAGCCAGACTTCCAGGCGAAGCAGACCACCTCGGAGCTGCCGGGGGAGAGTGACGTTCTGGGACCAAGGTCTTGGGACAAAGAAGCCTGTGGATGCCTGAATGAATCATTCAAATTTGAAATAAACATGTACTGGACACAGGAGACCATTGTCTCCAAAGTGAAGACTGGGATGTAGACACTCTTAGCCACTCTGGAAGGGGTCTGCGGATGTGTGAGAGCTAGCAAGAAATTTGATGAGGAAACTAATATGTGGCTGTGTGGAACCAATGATTGGGTTTCAGATATAGCAGACCCCATAAACGAACAGTTTCCTGGGTCAGACTTTAGTTCTCAGCGTACACATATCAATGACTTCTTATTAAACAATACTTTCATTATAAATTTTCAACTTCTGGCCTTGGTCTGCATGGAAGCCCCTATCCAGCCGAAGGAGTTCTGAGAAGACAAGGAGAGACTGATGCCTGCCTCACTTCAAGACTAGATATGGGCTGCTGAAGGAATGACTATGAAATCCAATGAAGTTCATGACCACCTGGAGCATCCGGCCTGAGAGCTTAACTGATTCATGCGCAGATGAGAGGCAATGATGAGTCTCTCTGTTTTGCTGCCTTGACCCTACTAATTGTGGCAGTTAACATCCACTTAGACAGTCAGAGGTGCTTCATGGTCTATTCTGTGTAGCATATGATACTCTGACATAGCCTTATACCCATTTCAACACCTCCAGGTAAGCACAAATCCCAAGTGTCCACAATTCAACATAAACAAGCACACTCATCAATTTACAGGCAGGAGCCTTCAACACCCGATATGCAACGGGTTTTGCTTTTTTTCTGCTGTTTAGGTGGCCTGTAGGAAATTTTTAGGTGGCCTGTAGGAAATTTTAATTACACTGACACAATTCAGGAAATTTCAGAATTGTGTGCTGTGCGAAATTAACAATATTTAATTTTGTGCAACTCTGTGTAAATTTGCCAAAGGGACGCGGATCTGTGTAGAAAATGTCTCACCAAGGTGGATCTTCTGCTAGGATCAGTCTCTTACTGGTATCTTGTGAGACTTTTTATGCAAGATTGGCATGCCCTTGCATGCGAAAAAGTAAGGTACGAAGTACGATACAAGAAAAACATATTTTATGATGCAAGCATAAGTTTATGCAGTTTCTTGAGATTTTCTGAAATTTCACAAAAATGTATAACTTCCTGCACCTCTGCTCTTTTGAAGTTTTTCAAACCTTACGGTCATGTTCTGAAATTAAGACATATACAAGGATACATGGGTGGTTGGAAGATTGTAGTCTTCTCTTTGAGCTACATTGTACATTTTAGATTCGTGAAAATTAGCTACTGGGAAATCCTGAACTTCTATATTCGTTCTGCATTGCTTTGGCTCTGTGCCTTTCTAATCTAGTTGTTCTGAGAGCATTGCTAACTGCAGACGTTTACAAGTATTACAGCTTTGCAACATTTTATATAGTGCTTAGCAAGGGATCTGATTTCAGGGCTTTATCTGCGAGTACAGCATTTCATTGCATGATAACATTTTTACTTTTAGATTTAGAATTTCTTATTTTAAAGGAGAGCGCCTCGGTGAAAATATAGCAAAGACCCCAGGTCTAACTTGCCTGTGTGCAGAAAACATGAACGTGAACAGCCCAAGCAAACGCAAAGTTACTCAGGATGTACTGAGTAATGAGACCATGTGCACAAGCTGCGTCCATTGAATGAACTGGTGTCAGCCGCCCTCGCTGATAATTCAAACAGAAATACATTATAATGTATTTTGGTGCGGAGCCTTGGGTCGTTTGTTTTGGATTCACGTTTTGTAATGCAATTCTAAAGAGCCTCTTTTGCCAGTATATATGATCTTACAATTAAATAAAATATCTGGTCATCGAGAAAGCGGTAAACAACCAGCTCGCCACCTTCCTTGAAACAAACAAATCCCTCGACTCCTCACAATCCGGCTTCCGAGCCAAACACAGCACTGAAACCGCCCTCATCGCAGCAACAGACGACATTCGAACTCTCCTGGACAATGGAGACACAGTCGCCCTCATTCTCCTTGACCTCTCCGCAGCCTTCGACACAGTCTGCCATAGCACCCTTATACAGCGCCTCAAAAACATCAGAATACAAGGAAAAGCATTGGATTGGATCACCTCGTTCCTCACCGGAAGAACCCAGAGAGTCCGCCCCCCACCTTTCATCTCAGAGGCCACTGCGTCATCTGCGGCGTACCCCAAGGATCCTCACTCAGTCCCACCCTCTTCAACGTATACATGAGCCCCCTCGCGGCCATCGCTCGCCAACACAACCTCAACATCATCTCCTACGCGGACGACACTCAACTGATCCTTTCACTCACCAATGACCCTAGCACCGCCAAAACTAACCTCCACGAAGGAATGAAAGAAGTTGCCGAATGGATGAAACACAGCCGTCTGAAACTGAACTCAGATAAAACAGAAGTCCTTATCTTAGGCACCTCCCCCTCTGCCTGGGACGACTCTTGGTGGCCTGAAGCCCTGGGCAAAGCACCCATCCCGACGGACCACGCACGGACCACGCACGGAACTTGGGCGTCATCCTGGATTCCTCACTTTCAATGAATAGACAAGTCAACGCCGTCTCTTCATCCTGCTTCAACATTCTTCGCATGCTCAAAAAAACATTTTGATGGATCCCCACAGAAACTAGGAAAACGGTCACCCACGCTCTGGTCACGAGCCGAGTCAAGCTAGCCGGGCTGATGAGAGGTGTTACCTCGAAACCGGTCCAGTCCTCGGATGCTTGATTCCGTTCTGGGAAGGACATGGCTTTTGTAAATTGGACTGGACTGTTCCCATGGGGCACAGGGTCAGAGCTGATTTGCATATCGCCATTGTCTAACCCAGGGTGGTGTGGAGTGCAAAAAAATGATGGATTTGGGCCCAGATCTTTTGACTGGTATGAATGTGTGACATTGATCCACATTCGGTCCATCACCTGTTTTGTTTGGAACACGTAGATGCAGCGTGCAGCTGACTTCCGGCGGGAGATTTGAACAGCTCGCTTTCCCGAAATTGCAAAAATTACAATTCTGCACAAGAAATCCACCACAGGCAGCATAAACTTTCTGAAAATGGTCATTTTGATCAGAATAACTCCTCAGATTGACATTTGGCCGCACTTTTTGGTGCAAGGAGTCCATTTTTTGGGGGGTGGAAGGAAGGAAGTGCCCCAGAGTTTCCAACTTCCTGTTCCTGTCCAGCAGGCTCCTCCCAGTGCTTTGTCCATGTCCTGGTCACTTTTGATTTGGATCTGGAGCTGGAATGATTACTTTTTGTGGCTGCTGCTGGATATTTGTATTTGAGGACTTTTTAAACTTTGGAGTTTGGATCACTTTTGGACTTCAGATTTTACAAGTAAGTTGGTGTTGTTTGTTTGGGGCATTGCAGTTGCTGCAACTCCAGTTTTAAAACTTTTCTCACAACTTTAAAAAAAATATATTGTGGGTAGCCACATTATCCAGTAGGCCCAGGGTTAGTCATGGGTGCATGATACAACTGTTTCTGTGATTGTTTTTTAACTTAATTCTCATTTATGTCATGGAATTATAGCTCACTGTTATATGTTGATTTTTTTTAAATTTGGGGTGCCTGTAAAACCTCACTAGCCAGTAGGCCCAGGGGTAGTGAGTGGTGCATGGACCGAGTCTTTCTGTGTGGTGTCTTTAATTTAGACATCATTGAGGGCATGGATGGCATTGGATTGTGGTGATTTGTATGTGTTTTTCGACTTTTTGGAGTGTTGTTGGGACCTGGCCATGTCCGTGGGGGCCATTTTGAGGCCTAGTCCAGGCAGGGCCTGACAATGTGGTGGGGGTCAAGGCTCAAGGGGCCATTTTGGAGCCAGGCAGTGTGCTCAGGCCTGCACCCAGTTTGCCTTGCTTTCATCCATTATGCCCAGGGGTACTCAGTGGTGCATGGACCAAGTCTTTCTGTGGGGTGTCTTGAATTTAAACACCATTGAGGGCATGGATGGCATTGGATTGTGGTGATTTTTGAGTGTTTTTCGACTTGTTGGGGTGTTGGGGCCTGGCCATGTGGGTGGGGACCATTTTGAGGCCTGGTACAGAAAGGGCCTGGCCATGTGGTGGGGGTCAAGTGGACATTTTGAAGCCAGGCAGTGTGCTGAGGCCTGCACCCAGTTTGCCTTGGTTTCAACTATTATGCCCAGGGGCACTTAGTGGTGCATGGACCTAGTCTTTCTGTGGGGTGTCTTGAATTTAAACATCATTGAGGGCATGGATGGCATTGGATTATGGAGATGTTTGTGTGTTTTTCGACTTTTTGGGTGCTGTTGGGGCCTGGCCATGTGGGTGGGGGGCATTTTGAGGCCTTGTCCAGGCAGGGCCTGGCCATGTGGTGGGGGTCAAGGGGCCATTTTGGAGCCAGGCAGTGTGCTCAGGCCTGCACCCAGTTTGCCTTGCTTTCAACCATTATGCCCAGGGGTACTCAGTGGTGCATGGACCTAGTCTTTCTGTGGGGTGTCTTGAATTTAAACATCATTGAGGGCATGGATGGCATTGGATTGTGCTGATTTGTGTCTGTTTTTCGACTTTGTGGGGTGTTGTTGGGGCCTGGCCATGTGGGTGGGGGCCATTTTGAGGCCTGGTCCAGGCATGGCCTGGCCATGTGGCTGGGGGAAAAGGGGCCATTTTGAAGCCAGGCAGTGTGCTTTGAGCCATAGGCCTGGACCCAGCCTGCCCTGCTTTCACCCATTATGCCCAGGGGTAGTGAGTGGTGCATGGACCAATGCTTTGTGTGGGGCCTCTTGAATTTAAACATCATTGAGGGCATGGATGGCATTGGATTGTGTTGATTTTTGTGTGTTTTTCGACTTCTTGGGGTGTTGTTGTTGGGGCCTGGCCATGTGGGTGGGGGCCATTTTGAGGCCTGGTCCAGGCAGGGCCTTGCCAAGTGGCTGGTGTACAAGGGGCCATTTTGAGGCCCAAGGAGAGGACCAAATAAAGGCGCAAGGAGAGACGCAAGTAGTGGCCCAAGTAGAGGCACAACTAGAGGCGCATGGAGCGGCATAACTGCCCACAATGCTTGTTCCTCCAGAAGTAGGGGCATATCAGGAAATCGAGATTCAAGCAGAGGTATCATCAGAGGAAGCAACTCCTCCTGAGGATGATCCATTGTCTTCCAGATCCCCAGCAAGAATAAGGTCAAGGAGGTCCACTGCAAGTTCTTCTTCAAGCCCCCTTCCTTCTGATGACCTTGATTGGAACCCAGCAATGCAGTCTGAGAGGGAGGTCCGCCACAAGCCGACAAAGGTAGCTAAGCCTAAAAGGAAGGTTCCCGCAAGGCTTTCACTTATGGCTGATGATGACGACGAGCAAGAAGTGGTGTATGCTGCTGATGAACAGTCTGACGACGACTCAGTCATCACAGACGTCACTCCAGCCCCAGCAGGCATACAGCAGACAGACATTTTTACCCTATCCTGAATTGCTGCTGAGCGAGATGTGGGCGGTGTGGCACTGGTACCACCACCAACTCATTTAACTACTACACCAACACGACCTACAGCTTCCATATTTTCTCTTCAGAAGGGCCGTCAGGGACCTCCATCCAGCTCGACCTCCATTACCTCAAGTAGTGGTGCTGTAAGTGCACAACAGAGTAAAATTCAGCCACGCCCATCCTCCACTTCATCTGTCATTGAAACTGAAAGTAGCACCTCCACCACCAGTAGACATTTCCAGTCCCCAGTTTGGGACTTCTTTAGTGTTAGCCAAAAGGATGAAAAACATGGTCGTTTGTTCGATTTGTAGAACTGTAGTTAGTCAGGGTAAGCTTGGTACCAACTATGGTACCGGAGGCCAGAGAGGTCATCTCCAAAAACACCACACACTCATTTGGGAGGAGCACCTAAGGAAAATCCAGGGAGCCAAAAAAACAACAAATCCAACTGTATCCATTCATATTGCATCTGATGATGATGAGGGTCTGATCAAGCAGGGGGGAAGTGAAGAAGCAACAGACATTTTTTCTGATACACCCAGTACCCCTGGCAGCAGCACTGGAGTGGTAGCACCCAGACCTTCTACCCCTGCAACATGTATGAGGCACACTAAGAGTCTCGGGAGAGACACTAATGCGAAAAAGTACATCAATGAGCCTAACTGGTTTGAAGAAGTCTGCATCATCATCACGTAAAATGGTCCACACCACCATTAGCAGAATGTTTTGGTCGGATGCGCCATTTGAATGTAACCACCCAACTGTACGTCTGTATAACGCAAAGCTGGCTAAAATGCTAGTGCTGAACCTTCTCCCCTTTTCTTTCGTGGAAGGGGTGGATTTTTTAGAATTTGGGGCAACAGTCTGCTCTAAATGGAAGGTTCCTAGCCGGTCCTATTTTGCCATGGTTGCTGTTCCAGCACTACATCAAGATGTGCTGGAGGTGATTGGCAAAGCTATTCAGAAGAGTGCTGTTCACACTATCCACCTGACAACAGACATGTGGGCCAGTTGCCAAGCCCTTGATTACATGTGCATCACTGCACACTGGGCCTCTTTTGCAGGGGTTAAAGACAAGTTAAAAGTAGGTGTTGACACGGACACAGTTTTTCTAGCTACTCGGAAACATGCAACAATAGCCATATTTGCCATGGAGAATAGGCATACTGCTTCTAACCTTTTGGAGGAGTTTGATAGGAATGTCAATGAATGGTTGCCTACAAGAAATTGCATAATTGGTTATGTTTCAATGGATAATGGCAGTAATATATAAACATGGGTGGAAAATCTGTTCCGCTCGCGGATTTTGCGGATTTTTGGTAAATTCGCAATCCGCGAGATTCGAGAATTTACCGAAAAATCCGTGAGCGGAACGGATTTGGTAAAAAGTTCAAGCTGACTTTTTTAACTCTTTTAGAATGTCATTGGCAAGGTGCCAGAGCCATTCTAAAATAGTTACAAAAGTCAGCTTCCACAGGAAGCTCTAATAGATAAAGTAAAGCAGGTGCTCAAGTTGAAGGTCAAATTCAGTTACACAATCATTAATCACCCCAAACTTGGCTTGATTAATGATTGTGTAACTTAATTTGACCTCCAACTCGAGCACCTGCTTACTTTATCTATTAGAGTTTCCTGTTGAAGCTCTTTGTAGCTATTTTAGAATGGCGCTGGCAGCTTGCCGGCTCCATTCTAAGGGGCTGAGGGCAGAAGGGCACAAAAGTGGGACAGAGGGCAGAAGGGGATAAAAAATGAGTGGGGCAGAGGGAAGAAGGGCACAGAAACGAGTGGTACAGAGGACAGAAGGGCAAAAAAAACGAGTGGGTGGCAGTGATTAACCAGGCAAAAAAAGAACCCGCGAACACGCAAAGCGCCCCGCGAACACCTGCGAACACGCAAAGTGCCCGCGAACACCCACGAACTCGCAAAAATAAAAAAATCCGCAAATTCGCAAATTTTGCGGATTGCGAATTTGCAAATCCGCAAATTCGCAGATCGCGAATTCGCAAAATTCGCCCATGCTTAGTAATATAGTTAAGGCCATGCAAGATGGTAACTACTTCAGAGTGCCGTGTTTGGTGAACAGTATTAACATCGTGGTGCAAGATTTCTTGAAAATAGAAAACACAGTCAGCAAGTTACTGACCACCTGCCGAAGAATCTGAACACATTTCAGCCATTCTTTTAAGGCCCTGAAACAGCTGAGGAGCATTCAACATGAACATAGACTGCCAGTCAAAGGACTCATCCAGGAGGTGGTAACACGTTGGAACTCAACCTTTTACATGCTTGAGCGTCTGTCTGAGCAGGGGGGGGTAATAAATAAGTATGTCTATCAACTGGGTTCTACTATGAAAGACATGAGGCTAGAGTTGAAGGAATGGAAGCTAGTTGCAAGCCTGACAGACATGCTTAGTCCTTTTGAGCTCTTCATGCGTGAAGTCAGCAGTGAGGACTGTTCTTTGGGCAAAGCTATCCCATTGTTGCGCATGCTAGAGCACCAACTAAAGGCGGTGTCTTCAACGTTCCGAGATGATGCCAAAAAGCAAGACGCATATCAGTTGGCGGAGAGGTTATTAAGCCGCCTAGTTGCCAATGAAAGGCTTCAAAACATACATACAGAACAACATTACATTTGTGCCACTATTCTGGATCCACAGTACAAAAAGGCAGTGGCCAGGAAAGCATTCATTCCTTTTGGTGAAGCACATGTTTCAAAGTACAAACATTGGCTAGCTGTGTCAGCCGGATGTATGACGTTACAACACATGCTATTACAACGCATGCTTTTACAACGCATTTTTAACAACGCAGAAGATATTACAACACAATATTTTACAACGAATACTATTACAACGCAATATAGAGTTACTAATGAAAAAGTACCATTACAACGAAATCCTTCAACACGCATACCTTTACATCGCATTTTAATAATATATATATTTTTTTGTAATTTAAAATCTGGCACGGGATGCAGGGAAATTAGGGGTTTTTGGGTGGGGAAGTGTATTAAAATGTGGTGATAAACTCCACGGAAAAGCTCCGAATTTCTTAAAAATGCTTACCTTATCAATTAAATAAATAAATACATTTTTTTTTTTAAGTGAAATAAATCCTGCCACGGGATGCAGGGAAATTAGGGGTTTTTGGGTGGGGAAGTGTATTAAAATGTGGTGATAAACTGCACGGAAATGCCCCGAAATCACAGAGATTTTAAAAGTAATACTCGAGTAACAAAATTAATACTTGAGTAACAAAATTAATACTTGTATTTATGAAAATTCACATATTTCACAGAGAGAACGATTTACTTTTCAAAACAACGTGAAAACGATTATTAAATAAATGAAAAACAAACTTTTTTCAGAAACAGAAATATTTTACATACAGAGAACCGCCATTTTAAGCACTGTAGTTTAAAATGAAGTCCATCTACCATTTCCATGACATTAAAGATCAACAATACTTTCAAAATGGATGCCAAAACGGAACAAAACTGTCAAAACATCACTTCAAAACACAACATTTTAAATTATACGTTTTCACATTATATGAATGAAAATAAAATTATAAAACTAACGGTGTAAATTAAAGAAATAATGATGCTACTGACGAAAAGTTATAAATACGTGGAAGACACCATTTTTAAGTCAGTTGATTATCAACTCCCAGAGTGACCAGACGTCAAAAGCTGACCCTCTGACCTCTTCAACGTAATATCAGCCATTGCCAACTTTGAAGCATTTTTTCAATCACATTCAAGTAAGTTAAGAAAACGAAGTAAAAAAATGTTTGATTATAGCATTTGAGCAGCAATAAGTTAGAAATATATATTTTTTAAATACAATAAATAATACAACATTAACCTTTAACTAAGGAAATACCTGAATATATTTACAAACATCTCTAAAGATTCCGAAAAATATATAAACGTTACTAATATTAAAACGTTGTAATTTTTTTTAAAAGAAAGTATTCTATTCAGAAATATACTATAAATTTTTTAAAACAACAAAAAATATTTCTTTCTTTTAGAAACAGTTCTCCAACCAAGTGAGACGAATAAACGAGCTTTTCAAAATAAAGTTTTTTTTCTAAACAGCAAAACTACTCACCACGATTTAAAATAAGGTACTTTTTTCCTATTTACCAAACACATAAGTAAATAGTTTACACACCTTCCGATGTAATAATCCATACCTTTAAATTATTCTTTTCTCACAGAAAAACAAACTTGGTTTAAGAAAAAACCCATTCATTTTTGAAATACAATCATCGAGATTTTAAGAAGGTAAATTATTTTTATATTTAATAAAAGTATAAATAATAAATGAAATTATCACCGAAAAAACAGATTTAAATATTGTTCTTACTACTTGAAAATGCAACAGTATAGAAAGTGTGACATGATGTAGAATTTTCAAATCAAAATCCAACATCTACAAACTGCAGCTGTTAAAAAATGTGGAACGGTTTAGAATAAACAATAACTAAAGCAATTTCAAAACAATGCAATTCTAGAGAAAACAAGAGTTTAATTTGTAAAATTAATTAGAATTCCTACACAATAAAAATGCAGCACTAAGAAAGTATGTGATGTTTTGAAGATAACAATTATTTATCATTTAAAACTTGTCAGTTATCACTAGATCAAAAACAATAGAAATCAGATTTTCATGAAATGTTTTGAATACATTTTAGATACTTAAATTTATCTTCTGAAGCCCTCCAATCAAGAACAAAAACTGGGAATAGCAGTCGACAAAGAAAGCCAAACAAAAACATATAAAAAATCTAGGATTATCAGTAAGGTAAGTGCTGGATAGTGAAAAGGTGCCACTTACTATTGTAACTCCAGAAAAGTGCATCAGTAGTGTAAATGCTGGATAGTGTAGGGATATCACTTACTATTCTAACTCCAAGAAAGTGCATCAGTAGGGTAAGTGCTGGATAGTGTAGGAGTGCCACTTATTATTCTAACTCCAGGAAAGTGCATCAGTAGGGTAAGTGTGGAAGTGTGGCTCACTGGTTAGAGCAGGCAGACCCTGAAGCAGAGGTCAGACCCGGGACCAGGGTTCAATTCCCGACGCGGCAGGGTCTCGATCTCAAATGTCCACGGACTCGATAATTCTCGCTTCGGTGCCTGACCTAATCATGGGTTCACACTCTGCAACTCTGGGCATTAAGCTTGCTTAATCTCCACAACGGCCCCCCACGGCGGGATATCTGGCTTTCACCTTGGGGATGCCCTGTAGGGGCTATCTCACATGGAAAAGCCAGGACGGGTTCCCAAGGCAAGCGCTTAGAGACCCCTGGGTGATAAGCGCTATATAAATCCAACATACAATACAATACAATACAATACAATAGTGTAGGGGTGCCACTTACTATTCTAACTCCCGGAAAGTGCATCAGTAGGGTAAGTGCTGGATAGTGTAGGGGTGCCACTTACTATTCTAACTCCAGGAAAGTGCATCAGTAGGGTAAGTGCTGGATAGTGTAGGGGTGCCACTTACTAATCTAACTCCAAGAAAGTGCTTCAGTAGGTTAATTTCTGGCTAGTGTAGGGGTGCCACTGAGTATTCTAATTCCAGGAAGATGAGGCAGTTAGAAAAAATTGAAACAGTGATAATACAGTGTTTAAAATTAAATTAAAACACAATAATGTTGTAATTTTACACACCATCAAAAACTTCATAAATGAAATGAACATGAAACATTTAGAAAACATATAAAACATTCTCCAATTGTTTTTCTAGAGCCAAACCAGAAAAGCAAAACTCGAAAGAGCAATCAACAAAGAAGCCCATACAAAAACAAGTCAGAAGACCAGGAAGAAAACAAAGAAGCAAACTCCAAAAACCAAAGGTAATTTATAAATATAAACACATCTAATCCGCTAAATAAATAGAAAAAATTGATTTGAAAAGTTTGTAAAAAGCAAAGGAAGAGCCTCAGTAGAGTAAGTGATGAAATTTTAAGAGGTATCACTTACTATTCTAACTCCAGGAAGGTGCATCAGTAGAGTAAGTGCTGGATAGTGTAGGGGTGCCACTTACTATTCTAACTCCAGGAAAGTGCATGAGTAGGGTAAGTGCTGGATAGTGTAGGGGTGCCAATTACTATCCTACCTCCAGAAAGGTGCATCAATAAGGTAAGTGCTGGATAGTGTAGAGGTGCCACTTACTATTCTAACTCCAGGAAAGTGCATCAGTAGGGTAAGTGCTGGATAGTGTAGGGGTGCCACTTACTATTCTAACTCCAGGAAAGTGCATCAGAAGAGTAAATGCTGGATAGGGTAGGGGTGCCACTTACTATTCTAACTCCAGGAAAGTGCATTAGTAGAATAAGTGCTGAATAGTGAAGGGGTGCCAATTACTATTCTAACTCCAGGAAAGTGCATCATTAGGTTGATTGCTGGCTAGTGTAGGGGTGCCACTGAGTATTCTAATTCCAGAAAGATGAGGCAGTTGGAAAAAATTGAAACAATGATAATACAGTGTTTAAAATTAAATTAAAACACAATAATGTTGTAATTTTGCACACCATCAAAAACTTCAAAAATGAAATGAACATGAAACATTTAGAAAACATATAAAACATTCTCCAATTTTTTTTTCTAGAACCAAACCAGAAAAGCAAAACTTGAAAGAGCAATCAACAAAAAAGCCCAAACAAAAACAAGTCAGAAGACCAGGATGAAGACAAAGAAGCAAACTCCAAAAACCAAAGGTAATTTATAAATATAAACACATCTAATCCGCAAAATAAATAGCAAAAGTTGATTTGAAAAGTTTGTAAAAAGCAAATAAAGAGCCTCAGTAGAGTAAGTGATGACATTTTTAGAGGTATCACTTACTATTCTAACTCCAGGAAGGTGCATCAGCAGGGTAAGTGCTGGATAGTGTAGGGATGCCACTTACTATTCTAACTCCAGGAAAGTGCATCAGTAGGATAAGTGCTGGATAGTGTAGAAGTGCCACTTACTATCCTAACTCCAGGAAAGTGCATCAGTAAGGTAAGTGCTGGATAGTGTAGGGGTGCCACTTACTATTCTAACTCCAGGAAAGTACATCAGTAGGGTAAGTGCTGGATACTGTAGGGGTGCCACTTACTATTCTAACTCCAGGAAAGTGCATCAGTAAAGTAAGTGCAGGATAGTGTAGGGGTGCCAATTACTATTCTAACTCCAGGAAAGTGCATCAGTAGGGTAAGTGCTGGATAGTGTAGGGGTGCCACTTACTATTCTAACTCCTGGAAAGTGCATCAGTAGGGTAAGTGCTGGATAGTGTAGGGGTGCCACTTAGTATTCTAACTCCAGGAAAGTGCATCAGTAGGGTAAGTGCAGGATAGTGTAGGGCTGCCAATTACTATCCTAACTCCAGGAAGAAGCATCAGTAAGGTAAGTGCAGGATAGTGTAGAGCTGCCACTTACTATTCTAACTCCAGGAAAGTGCATCAGTAGGGTAAGTGCTGGCTAGTGTCGGGGTGCCACTTACTATTCTAACTCTAGGAAAGTGCATCAGTAGGGTAAGTGCTGGATAGTGTAGGGGTGCCACTTACTATTCTAACTCCAGAAAAGTGCATCAGTAGAGTAAGTGCAGGATAGTGTAGGGGTGCCAATTACTATCCTAACTCCAGGAAAGTGCATCAGTAGAGTAAGTGCTGAATAGTGAAGGGGTGCCAATTACTATTCTAACGCCAGGAAAGTGCATTAGTATGGTAAGTGCTGGATAGTGTAGGGGTGCCACTTACTATTCTAACTCCAGGAAAGTGCATCAGTAGGGTAAGTGCTGGATAGTGTAGGGATGCCACTTACTATTCTAACTCCATGAAAGTGCATCAGTAGGGTAAGTGCTGGATAGTGTAGGGGTGCCACTTACTATTCTAACTCCATAAACTTGTATAAATAAGAAAATAAATATACATTTCTAAAAAATAAAACAAAGACATAGAAAAACATAGTAATTTTTTTTCCCATTTCATTTTTTAAACAGATAATGTCAAGCCAGGCCACAGCATCTTACACTAAATCCAGGAAAGGAAACAGACTTCTCAGACATTGTGGATATATATATTGCAATGAAAGGATAAGTGAACCAAGGAGACATTGGAGGTGTGTGCAATATTATTCTTCCCGTTGCAGCGGCAGAGCGGTTACTGTTGGTGACAACGTAATCAAAACAACTGAACATAACCACTCTGCCTCTGCACTGGAGATAGAAATACGTGAAACAATAAACAAAATGAAAGATATTGCATCCACCTCCAATGAAACTCCTGGTAGAATTTTAAGAGAGGTTGCACAACATGTCCCTGGTCATATTGCTTGTAATATGCCTACTATACCCAATTTGCGTAGAATTATTCAACGTAAAAAGCAGGCAAGTAACACTCACACAGTTACCCCTCAAACTTTTGCAGACATAATTATTCCTCATGAACTTACTCTATCTTTCTCTAATGAACCTTTCTTACTCTATGACAACCAAAACCCTCGTAAATGTATTCTAATATTTAGCACTCCCAGCAACCTTTTTAAGTTAGAGGATACTGAAATTTGGATAATGGATGGGACGTTTAAATGTACGCCCCATCCTTTCACACAAATTTACAGCATTCATGCACAGATTAACAAAAATGTAGTTCCCTTAGTGTATAGTTTGCTACCAGATAAGCAATCTGCAACCTACAATGAATTTTTGACAGTGATTAAAGAGAAAACATCTGGGAAAAGTCCTAGGAAAATTGTTATAGATTTCAAATTGACTATGATCAATGAGATCAACAAAATGTACGTGGATACCCAAATTCAGGGATTTTTTTTAATTTTTCCCAGGCATATTGGCGTAAATTACAAAAAACATTCCTGGTTTCAGATTACTGCTCAGATAGCAAACTACAAGTAGAATTAAAGAAATTAACAGCACTTTTCTTTGTACCTCCTGAAAGTTTAGACGAGTACTACACTGCAATTTCTGAATCAGAATATTGTGTCGAAAATGAAGAAAAATTGGCACCGTTGTTAAATTACTTTGAGGACACATGGATTGGGCATCTAAGCAGATCGGGTCGCAGGAGGAAGCCACGTTTCCATGTGGAGTGGTGGAACTGCTACTCAACCTGCTTGGAAGGAGGTGCTAAAACAAACAATGCCATAGAGGGATGGCACAACTCCTTCAGTCATACAATTGGGAAACATCATCCAAATTTCTACTCTTTTTTGAAAACTTTGAAGAAGGAGCAAAGTTTTCAAGAAATGAGACTTGCACAAGCATTAACAGGTAGCCTAAATCCACGACCTTCTAAACAAGCTAAGGAGATGTCCGAGAGACTATTGACAGTACTTCAACAATTTTCATTGAGTGTGGCATTAGACTACCTGGAAAATGTTGCTAACATATTACATTTCTAATCAATTCTCACAAACTTACTTTCCAGCTTTGGCCTTAAATTTTTTTTTTCACATTTAATTCAATTGGCATTTTTTAAAAACATTTTTTAAATTAATTTTCGTCGGGTTCCCTTACCTTAAGAAGTCTTCTTTTTTTCTGTTCCACCATTTTCAAATGTAGACAAATCCATTAGTAATTTTTTCCATTAAAAAACCCTTACAATCCAAAGATAAGTCACTCTTCTCCTTCTTTTATTTTAAAATAAATTTTTTTATCCATTGCATTTAAAATGGAATATATTTACTTTTGAAAACATTTTGAACGTTCCTTTAAAAGTATCCTTTCCTTCCTCACCACTTATTTTTTCCAAAGTGATGCTTGCTTGAAATGTATTTTTAAAAAAACTAGTTTTTTGAAAAAGGTTATTATTTAAGTATTTGGCATATTTTTTCCAATTGTGAAAAAAAGAACAATGTTGAAATCTCTTAAATGTATACCTCCAAAAATCTGCAAAACTTATCAGAATATTTTTCAATTACTGTTTATCAAATCGATACTTTTTCAATTTTTAATTTTTAAATTGATAATTTAATGCATTTTCTGAGTAAAGCATTCTTCTTTACAAGTACAAAAATAATGTAAGTGCCATAAAATACATCCATATTCATAACAAAATTGTTTCATTTTTTTTTCTTCTTTCTGTACTTTTTCAAACAGAAAAATTACGTTCTTGAAAACAAATCCGTCTTCGTTACCCGAATCCTTTTGCATTCTTCTTTTTTCCAAAAATTCCTTGCTGCAAAATGTGACGTTCCCAACCTGTAAATCAATTTTTAAGGTTATGTAACATCACATCCTTACTGGATTTTTTCTCGCTAACTAAATCATATTGTGTCTCATTCCAGTTTTTCCAAAAAACAACACGCAAAATAATTCCTTTAAATTGCTGGCCTATTAAATATTAAACCAATGCAACCGATCAAACCTCAAAAACGAAAAGTACAACAATTTAATCTAAATGCATCTCCCTTCTTTTTTCCCACTTGCAATTCAAAAAAACAGTTTTCTTTATTACCAACCAAGCCAAAAGCAATCATTTTGCCAAAATAACAAAACTATCCTATTTCTCTTCTACAAAACTTGAATCGCAATACATTTCTATCTCTACACAAAACATTAAACGTTCAAAATGTTTTCTATTAATTAAACACTTAGTTATTTTTCCATCTTTACCCATTACTTTAATCGTAACATGATCCGACGAAGGCATATACAAGTAAAATGTTCGGCGACATGCTGAAAACAAACACTATACAACTTTTTTTTACATCCGCAACCTCTCCTTATCCTTTCATTATAATATATATACATTTTTTTCTTTTTTTACTTTAAATAAAGTTATTTAAGTTTCCTACCTTTGCGCAGATCAGCTTCCAGCTGCTTCCAGCAATTGATGCAATACAAGATGGCCGCTTACGTCAACGTTAACGTAACGACGTGATCAAAATCTACCAAGATCAAAAAAGGACTATTTACTAAACATTTATTTTACTTAAGTTATTATTTTTTTTAAATATTATTTCTAAACATAAAATGTTACAAAAATATGGAGAATGTTAATAAAAATGTATATTTATTTTTGACATGTTTTTAATAAAATAAAGCAAACTAAAACAATAACGTCATGGTCTTTCTACTTTTATATTTTATTATTGTTAATTTAAAAATTATATTTTGACTACTATAAATTATGTTTATTATCACTTACCAGTATGCTAGTCTTGTTTCCATCTTCTCCCTCCTTCTTCTGTTGTTTTTCGACCTTGCTATTCAGTTCCGCGGGTTACTATAGAGTAGTCATTGAAATAAATGAAGGACTAAACCGTCCATTGGAATCAATGTAAAACCGTGGGAAATTTACTAAAAATGCTTCTTGTAATATTCCTAACATTTTTTTAAATTCCAAAATCTTTAAAATATTTAAAAAATATTGATACTTAATTTTTATTAACCTTATTTTCCTTCAGAAAATTATTAATAATTGTAAAATTATTAAAATCTCTATTTTCTACTTTAAAAATTACCAGAGTATTATTTATTAGAATATTTTACAAAAATGAATATGAATACCTAAGTATTATTTTATTTTAAAAAATATTAAATGTTGAAAATTAAAAATTAAATAATAATTAGAAATTAAATATAGTTAAAACATATATATTTTCTTAAAGGATACCTGAGTATTAATTCTTCTAATTAAATTCATGTTTCCAACATTTATTAATATTTATTAATTTAATATTTTAATATTCTCAAAAAAGATACCTGAGTATTAATTCTTCTAATTAAATTCATTTTTCCAACATTTTACCAACATTTATTAATATTTATTAATATTAAATTTTAATTTCAAAAAGGCCTCTGTAATTTTACATAGAAATTAAATCAATAAAAAAAAATACCTTTTATTAAATATATTTACGATGTAAAAGCATGCGTTGTAATAGCACTCGCGTTGTAAAAGCATGCGTTGTAAAAACATGCTTTGTAATAGAACTTGCGTTGTAATAGTTGCGTTGTAATAGCACTGCGTTGTAATAGTTGCGTTGTAAAGGCTGTTCCCCGTGTCAGCCACTCTGTTCGAAAAAGAGCGGCAGAAAATTGAAGGAGCCAGCAGAAGTACAACTGAATCAGCAGGTCATCCGGCGACAAGTTCCACTTCTGAATCTGTGGCCGAAGGGAGTCACTTTCCCTCACAGCTGTTAATGACACCAGCAACCGTATCATCATCCTCTCCTGCACCAGGCCCAACCATAATATTGTCAGAAGCGGATTGGCTAACTCATCAAGGGTTTGCTTGTTCTAGTGTTGCAAAGTGGTATGCAAAGTGGAGCAACCCTGGAGAACCTTCAGTCATGGTGCAGGCCTATCTGGATGACCCAACAGAGGTCTTTGTTAATCAGAACCCATTGCTGTATTGGTATCGGAAAAGGCCTCATTGGCGACTGATCACCAACCTGGCTCTAAATTATTTGTCTTGACCACTCGCAAGTGTGTCTTCTGAACGTGTTTTCAGTGCTGTTGGTGCCATTGTAACTTTAAAATGGACCCGCCTCTCACCCAAAAATGTGGAGAGGTTAACACTGATCAAGATGAATCAGCACTTCATACCACCAGATTACAAAATACGTGAATGCACGCAGGAAGAAGAGAACCCCGACTTAGGTGACGAAGTTCTTCTCTGTTAGCTGACCTACTCCCGTCTCAATTCATAGAGTTTGAGGATGAGCTCTACTTCCCTGACACCGGGGCCTAAAAATGACTTCTTTTTTTTTCGTCCTTATTCACTTTGATTCCTGTGTGTCTTTCTTTGTTTTGCAACTTTTACCACAACAAAACTCTATTTACCTAATCACAACAAGTCCAACAGCAGCACTGTCTTCATCTTCTTTCCTTATTGATTTGAAGGTGCTGCAGTCTGCATTCCTGAAGTTCACAAGTTCACAACTCAATCATGCTCCTTTATTCTCCTCCTCCAGACTCCCCCTATCCATTTCCCTCAAGGCAGATGGCTGGGTTACACAGAATAAAGAAACTTTGTCTTCGTACTCGTAGACGAGTCCCCTCAAGTGGGACTGGAATTACTGACTACATGCTTGCTGATTACTGACAGTTACTTCTGAAATTGATTGATAGGAGAGGCTGCCCTGTGCTCCCGCACTTTCAGAAGAAGATGCGGACAAAAAGTGGAACAGGTAATGAATAATGAGAAGAAGATGGCATGCAGTGGACATCAATGGCTGTCTGGCTCTGATGAAAGCAATTGCTGTTTGTTTGTTGTGCATGAAATGAATCATATGTCTTCTGTTAATATTTAATCTTTTACACACTAAATGTAACTCAAGTGTACTCTGCTTTGTTTTACCTTGTTTAATTCAAATTGTACTTCAACTGCAGGGGCCACTTCGTTGCATTTTCCAATATGCCAAATGTCCTTGGACTTACTGTTTGCGAATATACCATGATGATTGATTAAATATTATATCTTTTTTCGTTACAGTCACTCACTGGGATGGATGGATCATCTGCATCAGTTGAGGGAAGAACTATGTCCAATTTGTGAGTATCAAACAGGTAAACCAGTTTACAACAACTGCTACAGCAGAACTACATGTCTGTCTAGTCGTGGTATGGAGTGGTCGAGGCAGTGTAGTGTTGTTATGCCAGGCAGATTAGAGTACAGCAGTTCATGTAAAATTGGGGCTATGTGGCTTGCTGCATACAATTAGATATGCTTTGTCTGTCTGTGTCAAAAAACCTAGGTATGCTTCATCAGGGTGCTTCACTCAGTGGTGCCTGCCTTGGCCGTCTGCATGGCCCTGCCGCAAGCATCGCCCAAAAACCTGTTACGCTCAAAAGTTTGCGAATTTTCTGCATTTTTGCGAGATTCTCGGATTGTGAATTTGCCGCAAAAAACCAGTAAATTTTGTGAGCGGAACGGATTTTTGTTTTTGGCCCATGCTTGCGGCAGGGCCATGCAGGTGGTCAAGGCAGGCACCACTGAGTGAAGCAACCTGGTGTATCATACCTAGGCTCTTTGACAGAGACAGACAAAGCATATCTAGGGTTTAGGGTTCAGTGTGGTTTACTAGGGTTTTTGGGTTTAATGAATAATTTGGAAGGGTTCCCGGAGTCTAGGGCTCAGGGCCCGATGAAGGCTCATTCATAATGATGTTGGGAAGGTTTTAGGGGGGGTTGGCATTTTTTCAGAATTGGCCGAATTGTGGCTTTTTTGAAGTTTTGCAGGCGCGTGTGTTTGGGTGAACTAGTCGTACACCTTACAGTGGATCGATTTTGTTCTGCCTTGCTGAGACTCTTGGGAATCACTGGAACAAGTGTCCTGATAAGTTTCAAGAGGATCGAAGTAGTGGAAGTTTTGAAAACAGCACTTTTTGGTCAAGGCGCGATTTGCGATGTCCCATGTTTTGGGGACAGCAGTATTGCATGTTTTTGGGGGGCTGCTTGGGGGGGTTCTAGATGTTTGTGGTGGGTTAAGGGGTCTGGGAGCACTGCTGGGAAGGTCTAATTTTGATTGCAAGTGGTTTGAGAAAATGGTGGGAAAGGGGGGCTTGGGCCTTGTTGCAGACAGCGGTTTGGCACAATTTACACTGAGGCCTAGCAGTATTGCATGTTTTTGGGGGGCTGCTTGGGGGTGTTGTAGGTTTTTGGGGGTGGGTTGTGGGGTCTGTGAGCACTGCTGGGAAGGTCTAATATTGGATGCAAGTGGTTTGGAGAAAATCCATGGTGAAAAAGTTTTTCTTTTTTAGCTCACTTGCGTGTTTTTGGGGGGCTGTTTGGGGGTTCTAGGTTTTTGGGGGTGGGTTGGGGGCTGGAAGCACTGCTGGGAAGGTCTAATTTTGATTGCAAGTAGTTTGAAGAGAATCCATGATGGAAAAGAGGGGTTAGGGCCTAGCTGCAGAGGGTGTTTGGAGCGATTTTCAGGTAGGCCTCTGTAGATTTTCTAAGTGTGGCATTTTCCATTTTTGCTTTTTGCCTGTTTTGGGGTGTTCTACTTTTTTTGGGGGGGGTTGAGGGGTTTGGGGGCACTGCTGGGAAGGTCTAATATTGGATGCAAGTGGTTTGGAGAAAATCCATGGTGAAAATGTTTTTCTTTTTTTGCTCACTTGCGTGTTTTTGGGGGGCAGTTTGGGGGTGTTCTAGGTTTTTGGGGGTGGGTTGAGGGGTCTGGGGGCACTGCTGGGAAGGTCTAATTTTGTTCTAAAATCGCAGTTTACACTTTACACCTAGCTTGAGGGGAAAGATCCGCAAATTTTGCCCACACTTATTTATCCTTGAAAAGGAGACTCAGAGTACACACTTTCAAAATGATGCTTGTATGTATTGTAATACTGTTGACTCTGAAACTGAAAGTGTTATTTTGCACTACACAGCGTACCTTATATTTTTTTCTCCGTGGTGTTTTAATATCACTTCCTGTTTTTCCATCAGCAATTACAGGCCGGCTGTTAAGGATGAACTCAGGCTTACAATTAGCGACCCTCAATTCAGCATCCGCCAGGCAGGCAGTGGACAAGGTGTCTTCTGGTCCCCAACATTGATCGACGGAGCGTCAGATGGAATGGAGGAGTACCGCGAAAAAGAGGAATGGCTGGATGCATGCAACTTCGCAAATTCAACAGGACAACTACAACAACATACAGTTACAGTTTTAATCTTCATTTCTACGTATCTTTTAAGTAATGTTATTGCTGTGAACTTCTATGAGGTTGACTCTGTGCATTTGTTTGCTCTCTTCTTCAATTCATCCCTCCAGCCATTGTATACTTTGGTCTTTGCTATTTTTTAAACTAATTTAATGTACTAAGTGGTTCTCTCAGAGGACAGATAGGCAAGTGAAATTGCGTAATTACTGCAGCCCTGTACTGTCACATTGTTTCTTCATAGTTAGTACAGTAGTGCATGCACTTCCTTTATGTCCCATAAAAGATTTATGGATAGCTTTGTATCCAAAGATTTGTTTATCTTCATTTGTTGTTTGTCCATTCTGTGTTTTTTTTCCTCTCTCCACAAAACTTTCCCCACAAACCCCATTCCCATCCAAGTTTCAAACCCTAACCCTCTTCCCCTGTGTGGTTTTCATTGAGGTGTGAGTAAATTACAACAACAATTCCACACACTTGCTGGGGAGGATAAGGTACTAGTAACCTCCTCAAATCAATTTTAAGGCAGCTAGATGAATCCTAGGATATTGTAATGCTGGTTAAATAAACAACAATGAGTATTTTAAAATAAATTCTGAATTTCATGTCCACCATCGATTGGATCCATCGTCAACATCATCCTCCTACATGTCAAGAAGACTTGTGGTTACGCTGCTGTATCACTGTTCTTTTTGTAGCTATAATCATCCATGAAATTCTTTTTTCCCCATACTTATCTTCAGCATTGCTTAGGCTACTGTTCCTTCTAATACTCCTCTCAGGCCACTCAATGTCTCATTTTTTACTTTGTTTTTCATATGCTGCTACTGCTAGTGTGGTACCACTCCTACTAACACCACAACAGCAGAATTTTGGTCCGGGATGGCGTAATCGCCATTTGCCATGCAGCCAGCGCTATGCATAGCTCTATTCTCAAACACGAATCACAGGTAAGATAAGCATTTTGGGAAGGTAGAATAATGGGCTAAGACTCGGAAGAGAGACTGACAGTAGTACTAGTAGGCCAATTGAATTCACTAACTCTGTTAGTGGCACTTTTGAACATTTTTGGACGTTTTAGATAATTCATGCTGGTAAGTTTGAGGAAACTAAACGTGCCTTATCCCCCACCCACCAACCCACAAAATAACATAAATGCTACACTATGTTGAATTATGTAAAATAAATAATTATATATTTACCCTAACAAAAATAAACTAGTCCCACCCCTTCCTAACCCAAACAACCGTCCATTTCAAATAGTCTTCTGAAAAGTCCCAAATAATCCCCAAATCCCAATTCCCACCCCCCTAACAGTCTTCAAAAAAGGGGCAAGGGACACAGTCACTTCCGGCGGTGTCTGGACAGGCAGTCCCGATGCTCCTTGCGGAGGTCCCGGAGCTGTTCCTCAAGATTGTCCACCTTGCGCTCCAGGTAGTCCACTCTTAGGCGTAGGCGGCACATGCGTGCCATCCAGGCTCTGGGGGGGGCAGCTGCTAGTGTTCTTGCAGCTGAGCGGCGGCGGGAGGCTGTCCGAGCACGGCGCCATGCTGGAGGCTGCTGGCTGGTGGACACGGGGGCAGTGCTGGAGGAGGTTGTTGATGTTGCCACACCCCCCTCCAATTCCCGAGCCCACAGCCGGCGATATTCAATACAAATGGCCTCCAGCTTCCGGGCCCTGGCCCAGATAGCCATCTCCTGTCTGGGGAGCTTTATGGTAGCATCTATATGAAGAAAGAAAGAGAAATATTGTAACCAATACTCTTTAACAATAACAAAAAATAATTCAACAGAAAGTTGTCTCACAGTAACACTAGCAATTTGCAAGCACAGTATAACATTTTGGCATGTATCTTTCCGCCGTCTTTGTAGGCCTGTAACAGTGGAAGGTTCAGGAATTCTACTACCAGGCAGCACTATGGAATCAATACACAGTCAGAGAGTCAGAGAGTACACCAGTATTCTTCTTTTTTTCTCTAGTTTTGCGAAATAAATTACTTGTACGTGAACTTGTGTTAGCCGGCATAATGCCAGCTCAGTCAGCTTGCACCCAAGAAAAAGAGACAGAAGCACTGATGACGCAGAATTGCATGTATTACTTTAAGCAGTACATGCAGGTGGGGATAGGGAAGCAATTACTTTTGTACAGGGGTGGCACTGGCCATACTCGGGTACATCAAGGGCTACTGCTCAATGTAATTTATATTTTGCACTGCCCCCCCTGGGCCTTTAGTACTACAAAATGAAAATGAAGATTATTCATTTCTGATCATGTATCCAGCCGATCACATGATCTCTTTGCTTATATGATGGATGACTTTAGGTGCTTTGTTGTGATAGATTGAGTGAACAACAGCGATAGTCCACCCATGATTAACACAGCAGAAAGAAAACTATGAACATAGGGAATGAGTGTGGTAACCATAATTGCTGGAGGAAGGGACTTGACTTTATATAATTGTCAACTATACAATACATACACAATATGGGGGTCATTAGGATGGAGGATTTTCCGCATCCTCCGGGCCGGCGGAAGCCACCGCCGGCCCGGAGGATGCGGAAAATCCTCTGCGGACCCACCAGGACCCACCGCCACATTAGGATGGCTGGTGGGTCATGGTTTAGGTCCGCAGCTTTTCCGCCGCGGCTGGCTTACAACCGCGGCGGAAAAGCACTAAAATGGTGAAGGTGTCTCTTAGACACCGTCAGCCAGATTAGGATGTGCCTGGGAACATGCTTTTCCGCTGCGGCTTTTCCGCCATGGAAAAGCATGTGTAACTGCACTGCAGAGGCCCGTTACGGGCCCCCTAGGTGTAGTGGGAGGTGGGGGGTGCACATGGGGGTACCTATGGTACCCCCCTGCATTTGCGTGCAAAATGCAGCAGGCACCGCGCGGTGCCTGCTGCTTTGTGCACGCAAATGCTGTGCATGCATTTTTAACATTGCTGCGGGTGCAGCTTGAAGCTCCACCCGCAGCAATGTTAAAAATAGAGGATGTGACCGCCAGGGTGGCGGTCACATCCTAATCTGCACAGAGGGAACGCCGCAGCCAATGCGGACGTTCCCTCCTACTCAGGGGTCGCGGACGGACTCAAGTCCGTCCGCGATCCTAATGACCCCCTAAATGCTGTGCTTGCAAAGTAAACTACTGTACTGTTACTTTAGGCAAGGGAGAGTTTCTGAACAATCACAACTTGTAGTATTTGGATTTCCTCTGCTTTGCTACTCTGGCATAGACATGCTGTTCGAACAAAGTACACTCTTCATGCACTGAGCGTCTGCTCTACATACACCTCTGCTATGTATGAGGAAGAAGAGTCTCAATTGTAACAACTTTACTTTTTCTTACCAACCAAATAACACCCTTTTCATTTTATTTGGTAAACCACCATCTTCACTTGCATTTGAGTTTCACCCAAATGATATATTGCAATGCACACCACACATGAATTTTCTGATTCACCCACACAGGCAGTAATTTTTTTTTCTCCTCCAACCATCCTTGCTTCAAGCAGCCATGCATCTGATTCCTTCCTATCAGCCACCTCTGCCTGCATTCCAAAATATGTATAATTCTTTACAGTCATAAATGTTACGACCCGCTCATCCTTCCATTGACCCTAAGTTCTTTCCCTTTTCGTTCATGTAAATGTAAATGTGAATGTAAATGTATAGGCATTTATATAGCGCACTACTTACCCATAGGGTCCCAAGGCGCTTCGACCGCTGCGAAACCCTTCCTGGCTTCCCTGAGAGATGGTCCCTCAATGGGTATCTCCAGGGTGAGACCAGGCATCCCCGGCGGTCTGGTGGGGCCGTTAGTGAAAATGAGGCAAGCTAATGCCCAGAGTTGCCGAGTGTGACCGCTGATCAGAGTGGGCACCGAGGCGAGAGAATTATCGAGTCCGCTGACCCTGGTCCAGAAACCTGCCGCGCCGGGAATCGAATCCTGGTCCTGGGCCGTCCTCTGCTCTCGGGTCTGCCGCCTCTAACCAGTGAGCCACACTACTTCACTGTTCATCACATCCCTCAAGTTCATCTGATATGACTTGGCTTCACGATAAAAGTTTCCCAGCTGATTTGAAGTCAAATAGAGAGGGCCATTGCTTACTCGAGAACTACCACCGCTAATGCTATTGCTAAGTCAAGGGTGACTGTATTCTCCGTGATTGGCTAAAATGTAGTTCTAAATCAGTAACTGTTCTTAACAGTACAGTGTACTTGTAGTAGTGTACTGTCTACTGTACAGTACATCATACACTCCTTTGCGAGCCTACTCTAAAATGTCAATAAGTAAGGAGTATAATAATAACTTACCACCGTTCGCCGCTGCTGAGTCATCCCCCTCAGCTCCTCCTGGTGGCACTTGTGGCACAGCCGCATCTGCCGCTTGAGTGGACCCCTTCGCGCTGCTGGCCCCGGCACTGGTGGTGGCAAGTGCTGCATCCGATGTTGTGATGCCTAGAAAAAACATGTCATATTTTTAGATGCTATACATCACCCCCTACATCACCCCCTACTTTGTCTCGTAATGGAAGTGAAAATGTTAAACAATTTTTAATTATTGGGACTGAAAAGAAGTCACGGTTTTGAGGAGGGTGTTAACTCATATGCTTAGCCATAACATGCAACTTTTTTTGGCACAACTGATGAATGCTTGCTCTTAACGTGCAACATTTTTATAATTACAACAAAACCAACTACTCCTCATCACCACCAGGAGGACTTGAAGTTCCAACAAGGTGAGGGCTCCCGAGTCCCGCACAGTTACTTCTGACTGAGGTATGTGGAAAGTCGAACTGCACCTATCATCAACAATGTCCTATTTCTCTTGCCCATACTTCTGTAGGTGCAGAATAGTCCCTGAAACACTAGCGGTATGGTATACTATCAAATCAAAAAGCCAAGTACTAGCTTATTCTTGGTGGAAATTGACATTTTGTTGGTGGAAATTGTCAAAGCACTAACATTAAGAAGACTGGAATAGGCAGCAAGGGCAACCCAGAGGACTGCACTGAGTGCCTCTTGAGCTATTGCTGGATCAGAGTTTTGTTTAACACCGTTTGCCGACTGGGCAAGCTTAGCTGCCTACACAGCCCGACTCATAAATATGAGTAAATAGTAGTAGCACAGAGAGTGATGGTAGAGAGGCAGGATAAGAATGTAGAAACAGTCTACAAGAAGATCAAAGACTATTTGGTAAAAAATAGAATTAGGAAACAGTTTGGAATGAATAGGAGCTGTAAAAGTTAGGGAAGTATAATTATACTAACAGAACAACTTACTGGAGCCAGCAGAAGAGCCTGCAGAGGACAATTCCTGCCCACTCTGTTCCGCCGGAGTCTGGGGTGTTGCTGTCTTCTTGCCCCTGGGAGGTGCTAATGATCATGAAATAAACACAAACATGGATGATTGTTTTTTTGAAATATTTGATTTCTTTGACCACAATCTAAAATTATCTCGGGGATAACAAATTAGCAACAATTGCACTACATGTATTGACCTATCTGATCTGGTCAACTAGGAGAATACTAGTACAGTATTGCTGGATTCGCAGACCGTCTACTTGGAAAGTTATGTAAATCACGAACTAAACCAACAACAAAATGGTTCTACTACGACTGCCAGCACTCAGCAGCATGCGACGTGACAGACACAGTCCGTCATCATGATTGCAGACCACTAAAAAATGTCCTACTACTAATAACAAGTCATAATATACTCAACCTATCAATCCAGCACTATCTCTTCTTCTTAGTGGCAGCAGGAGTACAAAGGAAGGACTAGACGAGTCTCTAGTCTCTCTAGCATTACGCAGTTCTGTAAAGTTCTACACTCATACATATTCAGGCCAAATGAGCACAAAGTTGCAAACAAGTAAGCATAGTAGCAACGCCACTGAGGAGGCGAGCACCTGCAATCACAAAAGCTATTTAAACATTATTTTACCTGCAATGTAATCGAATAGGCAGCATTCTTGCTCTTGGGGAAAAACATATATTAACAATATAACACAGAGCAGAAAAAAACAAAGTAGTTATTAAATAGCTACTCACCAAGGCCAGGGATCTCCACGCCTAGCAGGTGGAGCAGGTTCTGCTCCCAGTCGAGGACGTCGGCCCACCGGTGCGTCGCTTGGTCATAGGTGCGCCGGACCCCCGACTCCCTCCGCATGGCCCGGCACACGTTATCCCACCGCTGGCGATGCTCCCGGAGGTCATACCCTTGACTGTGCCTGCCCCTGCTGCCACGATCTTAGGGAGGTGGAGTAGAACAGAAAATATAAGAGCGGCCACCTCCACTGCGGTGAAAATCTCCCTGGCCACTACTTGCTTCCCCCTCCATCGCCCGCATGGGAGCCGGGTGCGGGGTGCGGGACCCTTCCCCTTAAGGTTATTCCCGGCTCCCTTTGCCATGGTCCTGGACAGCTGAAGAAAAAAATAGGAAAGAATAGAGAAGAAGTAAAGAAAAGACATGAGTCGAAAAAAGTAGCTTTAAAAGTAACCAAAAGTAGAAAAAAAACACCAAATATAGATGTAGAAAAAGAGAGGGATAGATAATGAGCAAAAAAGATTTTAAAAAGTACAAAGAAACAAAGGATTGCAAGGATTAGTAGAGGATTGAAAAAACAAGATGGCCACGCCCATTGAGGACCGCGTGGGTAAGTTTGCGTGATATTTCCCCTGCAAACACGCATAAACACACGCGAACACGTAATCGCGCCCGCACACAATGCGAGCTTGCAAATAGCGCCCGGAAACGGAAATACGCAACGCGCACAAGATGGCCGCGCCAATGTACGACCACATGGGTAACTTCGCGGTCGGTGCGCTGCAAGTGGCTCGCAAATATGCAAAAAACCCTGCGAACACGCCAAAACAAAAATCCACAAATTCGCTGATTTTGTGGATCGCAAATTCGCGCATTTTGTTCATACTTAAGGTGATCTACTTCTGTGGATGTCCCAGGAGGTTCAGTAAGAAGGATGCTTCCTGAGGGACCTCTGAATGTAAAATATAGTGCTAATCGATAAGAAATGGTATTCTTCCAATGAGGGTGCCTTGTATGGACCCATCTCTGTGATCAATTTTGAGGGCCAAAGTCCGGGTTGAATATCCTTCATGGAATCCTCGATATACTAATAGCACCTGATCAAATGGGCTTCATGACGCACAAAGTAACAGGCTAAAACTTGTGACAGCTGTGAAGAATTCTGGCCCAGGCAGGTATGATATGAAAACAGGCAGTGATACTTTTAGACAGTGCCAAGAAGGAGTTTGACTATCTTGAGTGGACATATCAGAAAGCAATTATGCAGAAGATGGGATTTGGTATGGCCTTTATGGCCTGGGTTGATTTGTGTGTGTCAAACCATTCGCAAGATTCAGGGTGAATGGGACACTGTTGAGACAATTTTCATTGGGCCGTAGTATGAGACAAGGATGTCCCCGTTCACTTTTGCTCTTTGCCCTGGCTATTGAGCCAGTGGACATCTGGGTGCAATGCGATGCTCAAATAAGGAAATTAAGATGGAATCCAGGTTGGGAAGATGTAATATCCCTATTTGCAAGTGACATAATTATCTATCCAGCAGATCCAGAAAATGTGATTCCCCGGGTACTGGAGATCCTTACAGCCTTCGGCCACCAGTAAGTAATGAAAATTAACTGCCAAAAACTGATAATGTATACTCTTAGGGATTGGCAGCCCAGGAGGAATTGGGAATGCCCAATATAGTGGATGATAGTGGTTTTAAAATAGCTAGGCATTTAATATGTCATGACCCGAATGGATGACTTTATGAAGAATAACCTGCAAAGAGTCTTGAACGAATATAAGGTGGATACAGACCACTGCAGGACATTGCCAACATTAATAGTTAAAGAAACACTATACAAAATAAGCATCCTCCATAAATTTCTCTATTTGCTACAGAATTCTCCCTATGCAATCACTGATAGCTTCTTCACCAGGGTGGACAGGATAACAAAAACACTGCTACTGGACACTAGACCCCGCCAGGATAGCACTGAAAACTCTTACCAGGAGCCCCTACGAAAGGGAAATTACATTGCCTGATCTAAAACTCTACTACTGAGCATCTCAATTGGCAGTTGTGAATGAATGGACCTTCTTGCCCCTACAGGAGCACTCTCTAAAAGCGGATAGGCAAGACATGGAAACAAGTGGATACTTGAGGTCACTTTACAGCAGATCGGTGAGGGCCCCAAGGGCTATTTCAATGACCATGGTGGTCGCAATATGGAGGGCTGCCATGATAGCAATGGGGTAGAAGAACATAATCACATTGGAAACCTCCCTTTGGCAATCTGATCTGCTAAGAGGGGTGGGAGAACTGAAGAATTTACGCCAATGGGACCTCATCGGTATCACAAAGCCCGGAGAGGTGTGTGGCTCTCCTGCTATCCTTGCCCGAATTGCAAGCATAATATGACTTAAGAAAGACTCAGCCCAACAAATGCCTCCTACTAACACAAGCAATGTCCCTGATATATGAATAGACCAGAGAGGTTGCCAAAGTTGCAGGTTTCCATCATATACATCTTAAGATCCTCCCCCGGGCATACTTCACTAGGACACACATCAACAAAATGTGTAAAAGGGGCAGTGACAAATGTCTCAGGGGATACCACATGGCAGGCACTCTGCATGTGCCTGCACCTTCAAAACTTGTGGGACATATACAATGCAAACTAATGGAGACCGCGGGTGAGGAAATCTCTCTTACTCTGCAAGCGGTAAGCCTGGGCATATAGGGGATAAAGAAATCCCACGATATACATTACTTTTCAGCAACACAGCCCTAATAATGGCCACAGGAGATATAGCTAGGGTGTGGAGTTGTAACAAACCCGAACTCTGCATGAATGGATGTGTAATGTTGACTGGTGTATGAAAGCGGAGGAAGTTGTATCTAAAGCCTGGGGTTGTTCACAAGAATTCCTCAAGGTATTGGGTCTGTGGCCGACACTTCAGGAGGCATGGAAGAGGGATTCTGAAACACTCTATGATACACGGCATGAAAATGAGAAAGGGGGAGGGAGCAGAGGGAAAGGGAAGCTGGGTGGTGTACGGCAATGTGATGTACATTACTGTGTACTCAAATATGAACATGTTATAACAAATGGAAGGCTGTGTACCGCGATTATCATCTTCTATGGTTCGGTAGTTATATTCGGTAAACTGCAATACATTTGGATTTTTCCAATAGATTCCTCTAAGGTCTGATCCTACTCAGGGAAAAACAAAAGGTATGTACCCTGAAGAAGACTTTAGGAGCTATGCAGACTGGCAAAGATGGCAATAATTACAGAAAAAGAGTGGTTTTCAGAAACACATAGCTTCGCAAGTTCACACGCTACCAAAAAACTGCAGAGGGTTGCAGGACAAAAAGTTTAAATAAGTGAAGCTGTCAAACTACATTCAACAAAATTAAAAATGAAGACCCACTAAAGGTGACTTTGTGGACTCCTTACTTCAGCATTAACACGGGTCTCTTTCATGGCCATCCTAAAAGCAGTGTAGAAGGACACTGTATTTCTTATTAGGACAAAACTAATGTGCCAAGATCAATGACCCTTTGCATACATAGTTTATACAGTCATACATATGATAATTCAAACAGTAGCCTCAGCATATCAAGTAACCCACTTCCTCATTCATTGTTTACAACTAATTATTCATTGTGTTTAATCCTATGTTTCCTCGACAAACATCATACCTTACAGGCTCACACAACACGTGCATTTGGAGAACGGATTGATTTTTCCATATACAAGAGTGGGGAAAATGTCCTGACTACACTGTGCCCAAGAGAATGGTTTTCAAGCAACACAAGTCAGGCAAGAAGGAAAAAGGGGTTTGAAGACAATCTGTGAAGGTACAGAGTATGTGGCTTTGCACGTTTACCCAGTAAAGTTATATGGTTGTGAAATTAGACAAATCGTCAAACTATGACATTTTAAAACATGAAATCAACTGCTGAGGCACAAAACTTTTCTTTGTTACTTCCCTTACCGAAGTTGAATACTACATTTAGTGGTTAACCTGTCTTTTTATAGCATTCGAAGGCTATTTTATGCCGATTTTAGTATTCAACTAGCAGCCCGCCCCAGCGTTGCCTAGGGCAGAAAGGGGCTGGGGGCAGCATTTGAGGCTCGCGTGCACTTCTGCCCCCGGCCCCCTCCCGCGCTACTTGCAAGGGACTACTTTATTTTTATTTCGACATTTTTTAAACAACGTATATTTTTTATTTTTAATAGCCTATGTCCTTCTGCTTGCCCTGAGGTTTTCAAAGATGTCTTGGGTGTTTTGATTGGTGGTGTATTTTTCGAGTTTACCTGGCTCAAAGGTTTGTGTTCTTTCTTTATAATAGTAGTATAGATAGTGTTCTTTTAGGGCAGTCTAGTTAATGAAGACTACTGATATGTGAGTGGTACTTCTTGAATACTAACAGAATACTAAGCACATACTTATTTGTAATCGCAAAGTCTTCATTTACAATGCAGAACATTTAGTGAAATCAAACAACTTGAATACTACTAGACTTTAAACAGACTACCTTAACATTCTATTCAAGCTGCATGCTGAATGGTAGATTGGTGCCTTATTTATTACACTATTTTTATGCCTTATTTACTATACTATTGTGGTGTTTGTGTAGTGTATGGTAGTGTTCTAGGGTTTAGAGTAGTTTTGGGGGATCCGGCAGGGTAGTGATTGAGTGTAGGGACCGGACTGGGGGTTGGGGGAGGGTCGTGCTCGGGTAGTGTTTTAGGGTAGTGTTGTGGAGTTTAGGGTAGTGTTTCAGGTTTTAGGGTATAGTGCTCAGGGTCGTACAGAGTAATGTTTGAGTGTGGGGACCGGACTGGAGGTTTGGGGAGGGTCGTGCTGAGGGTAATGTTTTAGGGTTTAGGGTAGTGTTGTGTAGTGCAGGGTAGTGTTTTAGGGTTCAGGGTAGTGCTGGGGGGTTGTGCAGGGTAGTGTTTAAGTGTGGGGACTGGACTGGGGGTCAATAGAGGGTCATGCTGGGGGTAGTGGTTTAGGGTAGTGTTGTGGTGTTTGTGTAGTGTAGGGTAGTGTTTTAGGGTTTAGGGTAGTGCTGGGGGGGTCGCCCAGGGTAGTGTTTGAGTGGAGGGACCGGACTGGGGTTCGTGCTGGGGTAGTGTTTTAGGGTTTAGGGTAGAGTTGTAGTGTTTGTGTAGTGTAGGGTAGTGTTTTAGGGTTTAGGGTAGTGTTGTGTAGTACAGGGTAGTGTTTTGGGGTTTAGGGTAGTGCCTGTCTGTGGGCGGGGCCGGCAGCAGGACCGAAAGAAGTGCTGGTGATGGTGTGGGGCTCCTGTGAACAGATGGGAGCCCCGATGCACCTAAGGAAGTGAAGACAGAAGGGAGGACGGGAGAATAGTGCAAGGTCAGAAAGAATAACGAGCCCCCAGTCATAAAATTATACAAATGCAATCCATAAAAAAACGGCCACAAAGGGGAGTTCTGAATGGCAGATGCGTGACCCGTAAGTTTCACGTGCTGCGAAAAAATAATGAATTAATAAAATGGCATGATAAGAGGCATCACAGTCGAAATGTAAACGAGTGAATGAATTAAACATGTCTGTTTATAAAGTGAACTTTGCATAAGTGGTAACAGAGAAACTGTAAAGAGTGAATGAAAAATAGAGTGCGTTCTGGATGTATGCAAGTGAGAGCTGTGTGTTTTGATATAGAGCCAACCTGCACAAAGCAGCTTAACTTTTATATCACGATAGTAGCCCATGAAAAAACACCACGTTTTTTAACTCTCTATCATTGTACTCTGTGACTCGGCAAAGCTGTCAAGGTTTTAAATTGCGGTGTGTGACATTTTCATAATTTTAGTGTTAATAGGAGTGACATTTCAACAACTATGTGTGACATTTTCTCGCAAGCAAAATAAAGCAATGAAAATGAGAGAAACTTAAGTATAAAAAATAACACCCATTTGAGCAAAGAAAAAATCCTCCTTAGTCGCTGACTTTCCAGCCTTGGGGCGTAGGTGCCATGTTCCGGACCTGCTAGCGAAAAACAAAGGACAACATGTTAAACCAACTTTCCCCATATTGCAAAAAATTAGTGGAAGTTCAATATGGAATTATAATGTGATATGTGCATCCTATTTGCAAACTGGCAGGAGCTCACCGAATATTAAAATGCCTTCCTAATTGCATTGGAACGCCTGTAATCCCTTATTATCCTGGTGCCCAACCCGCTGTAAATACGTTGTCGCTGCTCACAATAAAAGCACTAACAGGTGTCTACTCCCCTCCCTAGCCACACGTTGGGTAAAATCATCCGCATGACTATCCACCTGCTGTGGAACATATTACTAAGTATGCAGCAATATGTTATACAGCGCAGCCATTACCCGAAGGTATTATAGCGCTTTACATGAGCAACACATCTCATAATACGAGGCCACATTACAATTTTGTTGTCAGTTATGGGTAGATGAAATGATACTTAATACAAATCGATTACTTGGGTGCCCACCCTGCTGTTGCATGCCTTTTTATTCTTGGCTGCTTTTTTTTTGCTTTTTGTTGGAGCACACACAAAAACGCTAATGATAATTGCCTCCAGGAACTCCTGTTTACCCGACAGGCGCTTTATCCCACTACACCGCAGCGCCACCCTAATTAGAAAATTGATCAAAAATAACTTGATATGGCCGCCCTCCATCGGACTGCCAGTTGCCACAAATCTGCCATCCCCATTAAAGGGATGCATTTGCATAGCCAATTGGTCTTGCTTTTGGGACCATATAGGTATTTAGTTATGCAGCACAATATCCTTGGTGCAACAACATCAACTGTTGCATGGCTAAACACTGATAAGGTCCCAAAGGCGAGACCTATTGGCTATGCCAATGTTTGTTAAACTGGAATCACTCTCAGTATTGCAAGCTAAGCTCACAGCATTTCTTTACAGGATTCCCATATTAATAAAAACTTTGCATTAATGAACCATTAATACAAGTTCGAACAGCATGAACATATGCTTGGAAACAATACCACAACTGCAGACATTGCTCTTTCACATATCCATAATGTGATACTGTGAACATTCAGCCAATTGGTTTGTACTGCAGGGGGTTGGTCTTACTTGTCCAAAGGACAAAAAATAAAATTGATAACTTGAGGTCCTCGACTCCAAACACTATGTCAAAGTCGCTGGGCAATGTACTCCCTCTGCTAGCCCTGGGGGAAGGGAGATCTGGTCAAATTGTAAACACAATGCAACCATTTATTGAACCGGAGCCCACTGTTGCGGCTGCATCCAGATAGAGCATGTGGTAGAGCTGATGGAATAAGTACTTCAAAGTCATGAGAGAAATGGCCAGCACATTTACAAATGATGACCAAGAAAAAGAGGATAGGGTGCAAATTAATCGCACGCTGCAAGTCATACGACCTAAGGAGACTGAACTAGGGCGCTATCTTTGCTTTGGACAGGTGACATAAACTGTGTCTTACATGTGCTACAAAGATGAAAACTGCACTCATAAAAATGACAAACAAAAAACGACATGCTTTTCTGGGAGGTGTATGTCAACAGAGTGGGAATGATGCCTGTCCTGGATGTGTGCCTGCCAAAGCAGAGATCCCCCTAACCACACAGGGAACCACCATCACTTGCAGAGTCTTGCAACAAACATTCTGATCTCAGCTCCAAAATGATGATGACAAAGATAACAAAGATAACATATTCCTGTTCTTGTTTCTAGACAGAACTGGTACCCCATGAAACCCTAGCAAAAGGTGATACGGATTGATTTTATCCCTGCCCTCATTTTAAATCGTGTAATTTTGATTATATCAGATCTTTCATGTATTTGGTTAGCATCACAATCAGAAATGTTGTACATCGGTTTAGTTAAAGACAGTATGCTAGTCTTTCTCTGTGCTTTCTAACAAAACACTGAATTCTGGGGTGAGAGGGGGAAAGTGCATCAGTTAAATGGTAGTTCTTTTGATAACCAGGTTTCACTTTGCTCAACTTATGGTGAGAGTCCAAAGCTATGTGGAAAGCAGAGTCCAAAGATCAGAGGTTTGGTTTAAAGGTCCAGACGGAAGGTGGGTCTCTGGTCTAGAGAAGGAGTTCCATTGGATAAGGTTGATAAAGGAAATTATTCTGCGAACCAAGGTGTTGAGGAGGGGGATTTGAGGTGTATTCATCCTATGAGTTTATGGAGCATGCTAGTACTTCTGAGCCTGTAGTACAAATGACGAGGGTGACGCAGGATGCGGAATTCATATGGGTCCTGCTGTGTGTGCACTTGAGGCTGGGCTGGATTTGGAAATCTTTTCATGGTGAAACTTAAGACTTGTTTGAGGCACTGCAAGAGTTGTGTAACTGAATTTATATCAAGTGTGATTGGCTACCTTGCTATCCCAGTGCTAAGGGCACATCAGCGGGGAGTTCAGAAGAGGTGGCCCTCAGTTTCTTCCACAAAGACCTGGCGAGAGGTGGTCTGACCGAGAGGGTTTCAAATGTTGGCTACGTGGCAATGCAGCAATGCGTTCCTATCATTGGCAGACATAATCTGTCTCGGCAATTAAAGCATTGCTTTGGGGAGGAGGTACCAACCTGAAGATATTTAAATGTCACTCGGCCAACGTCGAAGAGGTGGGGGAAAGCACCAGAGAGCCCTGCACTCTTTGATTCTTTCCTCATGTTTGAAGCTTGCCAGTCGGTTACCTTTGGAATGACTTGGAGAGGGAATGTTTGGCCCAGAGGGTGGTGCACAGTTCAGCCCTGAGGTAATGCCAGATTTGACTCATGGCCGCAGAGATGAGTGTTTCTGGACTCATGGAGCTGGAAGAGGAGGCCTCTGATGTTTAATCATCTTGCAGGCGCCAGGGTCCATTCAGAGTCGGAGATGAACGCCATGTTTGAGTGTTCGTGACTTTGTAAGTTAGCGGTGACACATAGGTGGAGTCAGGATGGCAGGAAAGCAGGGGGTGGTCTTTGATTGATTTTACCAGCACCGAGTTGTCACCGGCTCGTTGTTAGCCATGCATAGATCTGCATGGGATCAGTTTGACAGAGAAAACCGTGACGTATACGTCAACATAAAGCTGTGGAAAGAGGTGATACCATATGACGTGGTTATGCAAAATGATTTTGAGTGAACAGGTTAAATAAAGTGCAACGTTTTAATTATTAACTACAAAAAAAGTGTAAAGCGCCGTATTGTCTGTCTGCTCAAACTGTTAGGTGATAATATTTAATCAGTGTTCGAAGTGGGGGAAAAAAGTAGGGGAACTGTGGGCGGAGATCAGGGGGTGGGAATAACCTGAGGCTTGGGTCAGTGGGCGGAGTCAGAGGTGTGGCCAGAAAGAGCAAATAATTCAAATTTTTAGTGTTAGTTTGGCATTTTACTACCTAGTTGCAACTTATTATGTTATTTAATTCAACCAACGGATACACATGTATTTAAGGTTTAATGAGTTATTGACATTAAAATGCATTCACAAAGTGGGATTCGTTTCCAATCACAGAATGTCCAAAATACGCTTAAAAGTGGAATCACAAGCCATTTGTCCCTGAGCTATGGAGTTCTGTCATCAGCACGTCTCCCTTTTTCCACAAGAGCAATTCAAACATGAATGACAAACAATTATTCTACACTTTTATACAAAGCAATATGCATATATAGTTATACATCTATAGTACAAATAAATGCTTTTGTACAGAGGGATATGCTGTATATTTCTGTTTGCCTATGGTGGTTATGTGAGGAAGAGTCAATTCTAGAGTTGTTTTCTGAAGCTAAGGTGGCTGTCCATGGATCTTATCTTCCATTTGACAAAACTCCATCCCTCTCTAGGAAGAACATTAATCACCAGAGTTATGTGTACATTTTTATTGTTGGGGAAAATTGCTGGAGGCCAGGAAGGAGGCAGCATGTGATTTTAGAAAAATAATATACATGCGAACATGATGCCCCCACCCGAGTCATTACCTCCAGGAATGGTGCACTTCTGCACCCATGGAAAACAATGTTGTTCAAAGAAAGATGAGAAAACTCAGTGAAGTGCCGCTAATGTGTTTGGGTGATTAAAATCAATCTGGCAATTTTGACTTCACTCTAATTTTTATTATATTGTAATTGCATTTATATAGCATGTACTACCCCTGACGGGGCGTCAAATCACTTTTTAGGTGAGTAGCAAGCTACTCCGGAACCTATAAAGGATTAGTGGTGAATTGGTATAGTGAAATATGAAAGTAATTTGAGTAGTGGATATATTAGTCAGTTTTTTGGATTAAGAAGGATGGTGTAGGGATAGAAAAGGGAGAAAGGTTTGCTTTTGTATAGCGCTTGCTACCCCTGATGGGGTGTTAAAGCAATGTTTTGGCGAGTAGCATGCAACTCCAGAACCAATAAAGGATAAGTGGCGAATAAGTATAGTGAAAAATTAAATTAACTTGAGTGGTGGATATGTTAGTCTGTTATTTGGATTGAAAGGGATAGTGGAGGGATGGAAGAGGAAAGGATTTATACATCTTTTTTGTTTTGTTTTGGAGCTTGTAATGAGTAAAAGGAAGGTTTAGTGGGAAGAGTCAAAGGAAAAGGTTTGGAAAGGATTGTTTTGGGGGATCCGAACAGCAAAAGAAGTATAAGATGATGCAAGGAGGCGTAATGCTGCCGAATCCCCTCCACGACTGAGTGCCACACTCGTTGGGAATAGGAAGCGCTATATAAATGCAGCTACAATTACAATTCTGAAAAGGCCCTGACAGGTCCATTCCTCAGCGCAGTTTCCTTTGTGGCAGTCTAATTAATCCCCTAGATAGAGTTCATAATGTGAGAGCAGGCAGGGACGCGGCCATGCCTGATGGTCATGCAAGCCTTCCCTGAGGTCAGTATCTATGCCGCTAGGAACAACAGCATATATGTGTGGGTTCCAACTATAGCAGGACTGCGCTATGGAATGAAGGCTCTGTGGGCCTGGCATAGGATGACCAGGCATCCAGGATTTGCTGGGACAGTCTCGGTTTTACAACAGCTGTCCCCGTAGATTTCAGCAAATTTAGCTCATGTCCCGGTTTTTAGAGTGGGTCAACTGTAAACAGTGAGAATCACTTTTTTAGGGGTTCCAGATCAGGGTTAGTTAGCATAATTTATAAGTAAGTCATTTAATGAACAGACATGATGCTGGTTTTTTAAAATTACATTATATATGCCTTCTCAGTGCGTCTTCTGTGCTGCTGAGGGCTGTCATTCTATGCCACTTCGCTGTTGTAGAATTGTGGGCCTTCCTCTATTTTTGCAATGTCTCCCAGTTGTCGGGTCCTAAAATATGGTAACCCTACTCTGGCAGCATCTTACACCCCCTAAAAGATAATAGCCCCTCAGGACTAAAAGGTACAACAGCTGCTTTGCACAGTCCAGCATGTGTGTGCCTCAAAGATTTAGCATGCTTCCTAGCAGGGTATTCTAACCCTTTGAGGCCTGCAGCAGGATGGAGCAGTCTGAAGGTATGTTTATATGTGCATTCTGTGTTCGTGCACATGTCATATATCCTCCCAATGTACACACCTCCTCCCTCATCCCCATAACAAGGTGTTACTTACAGATCAGTAGAGTTTTCTTTTGTTGTTCATAGCAAGGAATAGACTGTATTTAATAATAGTTATGTTCCCAGCCTGTCGAGACACTAATTGCTGATAAACAGCTGTTCTATGCTCGACTGCCGTGCCCGTCCCCCCCGGAAGTGGAAAATCGACACCTGGAAGTGGCCCGACGTCCATCCGGTGAAGAAACAGTGGTTTGAATGAGAGGGATGGGGACAGGGCTGAACCCCCTCCCCTCCCGGACCGTACCACGGCCCTGAGTGGGATTGTTATGGCTGCAATAGGAGGGACGGACAGTAGGGACGGGGACTGAGCTGGACCTGCTCCCCGCCTCACACCCTCCCGGATCGCACCAGGGCCGCCACAAGAGAAAGGCAGCAGACCCTACTGCCTCACGCCCCTCCCGGATCGCACCAGGGCTGCCAAGAGGGAAATGCAGCAGGCCCTACCGCAACGTGCCGCAATGCCAGATCAGGGGATGGAGCTGAACATACTCCCCGAAGGTCTCCCCCCCACCCGCCTTCCCCCCTCCAGTCTGAAACCAGCGACAGCCGCCTCGAGAAGACAACAACCCCTTCAAAGGCCGACCGGCATTAAAAGTATGTGGACATGCTTTAGTACACCCCCTCCCATCGAAATGCGCAACGGCCACCGTGATGGGACACCTGCTCTTTCCTTAACAACTGAGCAGTCACGATGCATAAGCATTAAAATAAGCTGACACCAGCCATTGCTTACCTGATATCTGTTGATTGGACGGCCTATGGATATATGACCCCTTGGTCTGTGCAGGTCCCCGACAACTGCATCCTCTAAGCCAGTGTTTCCCAAACTGTGGTCCGCGGACCCCCAGGGGTCCTTGACACATTCCCAGGGGTCCGCAGGCAGCAGTTTTAAAAGCATTGCAAACTTTCTTGTATAATTAGCAGTTTTCAAGCAACAACAAAAGTGTCAAGATAACACCAGTGATTAATGTACCTGCTGGAGAGAGATGAGAGTGTTGTCCAGTGGAAGCTTTAACTTATCTAATGTAGCACATAGGGTTAATATGCCTACTGCAAAGAACATGTACCATGCATTTAAAAAATACAATGTATTTTATGTGCATAGGTCAGTGGGTTACTGCTTTTGTCGGCAGCTTATTTTTCCTCCCAGATTGTCCTACCCTGGTGCATAATAAGGTCTTCATTTACTTTTCTTTATAAGCTAAAAAAATGTAATATGTAATGATAAATGTGTTTGGAGACTGCACCTTTGTTTCCCATAATCTTGTGAGTAGAGCCTTTCAAAGCTCCCTTGGTAGTGGCCAGGCTCACTCACTGCACTTGGTATGCACCGTATGGGGACTTGTGTGAAAACATGTTCTAGGGCTGCTTTTGGTTTCCAGTCTGGCCCTTGCAGGGGCAGGAGCCTCGTACTGCAAAATGAAACCAGCCATTTAACAGTTAAGTCACTGGGATGCAGCACCAATCTTCCCATTACATTATTTTGTTTTTTTGAAAATTCTTTCAATATAAAATATTAAGAGGGATATTTACAACAGAAGTGGAGGAGCGTGTCATTAGCCTCCTTGGCTTAACGACACGCTTCGCCACTACTGAAATGCAGGGCTGCACCATATTTACAAGAATATGGGACAGCCTTGCGTTTCTCCCTGCGCTGGCGCTACACTTAGCAGGATTGGCCAATGCAGGCACCCTTGCACCATAGTGCAAGTATGTCTGCTTGCAGGGGAAGATTGTTTATGTATAGGAAGGTCCTCCTTCCTGCACATAAACAGTCTCGAAATGCTGTTTTGTCACTTCTATGTGTTCTTCTTAATGCAGCACACATGGAAGTTACAAAATGCAATTTTTTTAAAGATTGTGTATGTGCAGGAAGGGTCACCTTCCTGAACATAAACAATCCATGGCGTTTTGCTTTTTCATGTGTACTGCATAAGGCAGCAGACATGGAAAAAGCAATATCGGAGAGAAATAAAGCATTTCTCCTCGTTTCGCCAAGTTAAGACCAGGTGTATCCTGTTTTTAATTTTGGTGCAGCCTCCTATTTACGCTGCCCTTGTAAATAGGAGGCAGCGTCAAAATCAATGGGTGTTGCAGTGGAACGCCCATCGCAACACCCAATGCCCACCTCTTTCACGCTAAGTATTGCATGAAAGGGGGCTTTATTTGCAAGGCAGCGTTAAGCCACGGTAAGTGGCTCAATGCTGCCTTGTAAATAAGGCGAAGCCCCTATCGCCACAGGAGCATTGCAAAAAGTGACGTTTCCATGGGGATGGGGGCTTGCAAATGTGCCCCTAAAATCCTTAGTAATTCGAGTTTTTCTTTTTTGTACACATGTGTGTTTATTTTGTTTGAATTACTGTTTTAATGTTTGAAATGTAATCCTACAAATTGCTTGGGGGTCCCCGGCTTCCAGTGGTGACTCAGTGGGGGTCCACAAGAGTCAAACGTTTGGGAACTACTGCTCTAAGCTAAGTATTTGTGGACCTCTGTCTTCCTGTCTGTCACCCGCCCTTCTGCGAATCATGCCCTCACTTCAGATTCTGTGTTTACATAAAAAGACAGATGCCACACTCGATTAAAAAAATTACCGATTTCACTTGTAGAAGGACGGTAATATCAGGCACCAGCTAATGTAAAGTGTAAACAAGGCAGCTTTAATAAAGACCTGACTAAAATTAAATTAGAAAGGACATCAACAAAACACAGCCTGACTAAGGTTTGTACATAAAGTGAATGACTTGCCTTTGTGAGAATAATTCTCAGCAAGCACAGCTCACCCTTTCGAATGTAATATTTGTCATTTAAGTACGGATCTGTCGGTGTGCTTATCAGTGTGTGAGAAGTGTGATTCAAAGTTATGTCTGAGGGGTGCTTTAATGCTATGTCCCAGGGCTGACTTAATATGTCCTGTGGTGTTTTAGTAATGTGCCACGTGTGGTTCAATATTATGGCTAAAGTGTGGTTTTCTATATGTTAGAGATTACGTAATGTTATACTCCCAGATTGGTTTAATATTCTGGCCAAGGGGTGGTTTAAAGTTATACCCGGGGATGGCGATGAAGGGCTTAATGATATGTGCTAGGAGAGGCTTCATGTTATGTGCAGGGGTGTTTTAATGTTATGTGAGAGGGGGTTTAATTTTATGTGTGAGTTATGGTTTAATGGTAGGTGCTAGAGGTGGTTTAATCTTTAATGGGGGTTGTTAATTGTTTAGCGCCAGAGGTGGTATAATTTTATGTGCAAGTGGTCGTGTAATATTATGTGAAGGGGTGGCTTAATGTTCTGTCATAAGGTTGGTAAGAGGAATTACTCCAAACTCTTCTACATTGAGGGAGGATAGTGAAGCCCCTATGCAGGGCCTTGGGTTGCAGGTGATATACTGGTGGGACTGAGCACTAGACCTGCCCAATGTGAGCCTTTTCTAATGATTGAAGCGGAAACACCTTAAAACCTACCCTTTTATACACTATCTACAATTAGGAGAATAACACATTGTGTTTCTCCTAAACTAGGAGAGGAAAAATGCCAACATTTTAAAATTATATTAAACGTTTTTGAAAGTTTTAGAAAGAGGTTAGTTGTATCGAGCTCGAACAATATATCCGACTCTCTTCCTCATTCGACAAAGTGGTGGGTAGTACATATAAGCATTTTTTGACAGTAAGTAAAACGTTTATTGTACAATTAAATGAAATCATTGCAACCAATATATATTTAACAACAAAAAAATGCATTGAACGCATGGTATATTACAGAAGTGCTCAGGGGGCACAATGCTTTGTGTGCCCGCAGGGCACTTTGATATTACAGAAGGGGCCGCAGACACTTTAGTGGCCCCTGCTGTAATACTGATCGTGTTGGTGCACATGTAGCACCAATGTAATCGCGAGAGGGTATTTTCTCATTGCTTGGGAGCATATTCTCATGCAAATGAGGAAATGATTTCGCCTGGTGCACTTGTTTAAAGGTGCACCATGGATCAAACAGGGAAAGTGCACCCAATTGCAATATGGGCCATGGCGTCCTAAAATTAATAAAATTCCAAACAACTAGAGCTAAATACCAGAAGGCGGGGCAACTTGCATTAGTCTAAGAGGGGCAGAGTCATTTTAATTGCAGAGGATTAACATACATTTCATCATCATCTTCATCATATTTATTCGATTATTGAAAAATAGTCATAAAAGAACATTAAAACATATTAAATTAAAATTCCTCAGATATACATTTCAGAAAATCATATATAAATTGACTTTAAAATTAATTGAATTGTGCCATCACAGTGCATTATTCAATAAACCTCCCACAGAAAAGCACAGAGAGGTATCAGACAACATACAAAGAACGTAAAAGGCTGTTCTACATTGTCCAAAACCTTGAGATTTTAAAGTAAGCAGTACATTTCTCCGTCTAAAAAGTTCAAAGTATTTCCAAAAAATTGTAATGTTCATTAGCGTCTGAGAAGAGTTCATCATATGGGCACATTAGGATAGATTGTGTGGTATGCTGTCCCAAAGGAAAACAGAGGTTGCTTCTGATTGAGTCAGTTCAAAACCTAGTCAAGAGCGATCTTACCCAGACAATAATTTTACCTGGGAGGGATATGGCTCTATACCTTCACACGTCTTAAACTTAATAGACTGTCTCAAAGAGGGTTTTCACAATTCCTTTGCACTTCTAACAGCAGATGCAAACCTCAAAAATGCCTTGTTAACCATACAACTCTCCTCTTTATCCAACAGATGTGGGGACAATTTTAGCTCTGGTGTTCCCAGTGTTTCAGTGGTACTCCTGCTGTAACTCGACAAGGGATCTTGTACTCCTAATCACAAACTAAACAATCAGTAATTATTAGAAATGGGGGTCTCCAGTTGGCAGAGGTAGGTACCTGTGTCCAGATAGGGACCCTTGATTTTAGTCAGGTTAATGGGGATACACACTATAGATAACCCCTGCTCACCCCCTTAGTATGTGTAAGCTCAACGCCCTGATGTAACACCCCCATTAATGCACAATTGTTTAGTTCCTCTTGTGATGCTCCCGCTCAGCTCTCTCCAGTCAGAGCCACCAGGGGAAAGCCATGATAGACCGCAGTAAGGCACATGCCTTACCCCAAAGCCTTTTCCCAGGAGTTTTACTTTGTTTTAGTTTGATTTTAGTAGTGTGTTTCTGTATAGTACCATACATGCTATTAAGTGGAGCTTCTGAGTGCTTACGATAGACATGTATTTTGAATGTGTATGGCTCGAACCACACCAACCCATGGTAGTTCTGGTGTCTAGATTCCGTAGAGTGCAAAGGCCAAAGAAGGAAGACTTTTTGAATTTCCAATATCTCTTCTTCTTCGTGATTTTCATGGCTTCTCACCCTCTGCAACTCAACAATATATTTTTGCTGGTCTCCATTTTTAGGTCTCGGCATCGAGACCTATTTTCACCGAGTTCGCTCTCAACGGAGACAGAGCGGTGCATGAGCCGACCAGGGTCTGTGGACGCGCTTATGCAGGCCGGCCGAAGGCAGGCACACACACACACACGCGCAGACACACGCACACGGAGACACACACACACACGCAGACACACTCACACGCGCAGACACACACGCGCGCAGACACACACACACACATGTGCCAAGCCCCACTTACCGCATCAGCCGCCACTCCTGACTTCTGCTGCCACCGGGCCATCCACTCCGTGGGCACGGGCTTCTTGCAAGACGGAAGTCCCGCCCCACGAAAGCCGTGAGCGTTCACATCCCGAAACCGGAAGTTCAGGAGTGTGCACGCTCACGGTTTGTATTTTCTTGTTTTGCTCTGTGGTGCGTTCTCAGCAGCCCATCGGAGAGCACTGCTTTCCACCAGACGCTCTTTGCCCGAAAGTTTTTTTTTAATACTGCCTGGGAAAAAATGAAATGGCCCGGTCAACAAGGGCACTTGGGAGACCTCTCACTCCCAGTGAACCCGCGGGTCGGCCGCAGCCACCACCATGGGTGCCCCCAGCCCGTGGCCGCCCGATGCGCTGGACATGGGGAGGACGAGGAGGAGACCCCAGTGCTCCGGAGAAGAAGGAGTTCCAGCTCCATGGTCTCCGCTGAGATGTCCGGCAGCGGCACCAAGTCCCACCGGAGGACCTCGCTGCCCTGCATCCCGCGGGAGCAGGTAGGACAGACTTTGGAAGTCATCGCATAACTTTCCTCCGGCATGCTGCAGCCTCCCTCCCTCTCCAGTGCCCAGAGTCTGACAGCTTGAGGCTCCGCCAGGGGGGAGGCTGGCGCTTCTCTCAGATAGATGTGCTGCGCTCTCCGGGAGTCTGCTGGGCGCTAGTCCCCGTGGGGAGGCGTCACCAGGGCAAGGGCCCCGGTCCCGCAGCCGGTAGGGTGTGCTTGACAGGGGCACTAATGCTGTAAATTTGTGGCTCCATCAGCCTAGGTGAGGTGTGACGAAAGCAATACCCATCAACCTCAAATGCCAGCCAAGGGGTGTGTGACAAGAGTACTAGCGCATGGAAGACTGTCAGGTCCGCTGCGAAGCGAAATGCGATAAAGCGCTAGTAACTGCAAATGTAGGACTCGCATGCCCACAAAGTGTGACAAGAGCATTAGTGTTCGGAGTTTGCCAGTGCCATCAAGGGGGAGGTTAGACAGGAGCGCTAGCGCCTAGAGTCTATCGTGACGCTGAAGGGGGAGGTTTGACAGGAGCGCTAGCGCCTAGAGTCTATCAGTGCAGCTGAGGGGATGTTTGACAGGTCAAGTGTAGGGACATTGGCAGTCCCGCATCACAGGGAAATTGTGTGAAAAGAGCACTAATGCCAGGAGATCGTCTTTCCCGGTGACCTGTCCTCACACTCGCAGTGCAGGTGACAGGAGCACTATTGCCTAAGACTGTTTGTGCCCCCCGGGGGGAGGTGTGTCAAGGACTGGCGCTGCTGTCAGGTTACTGCCAGTCTCACTTCACTGAGGAGTGTGACACGTTGGTGTGTGTGTGGGGAGGGTGGGGTGTGAGGGGATTAGTGACGGTCACTCCTGCTCTCAGTGCCGGGTTTCAATGGCACTAGTGCTTCAGGAGCAGGCCACTGGTGCCCCGAGAATGTAGGTGCCTTCTCGAGGTAAGAACAGCCACTGGTGCTGGGCACCGACGGTTCCGCATCCCAGGGGGTGGAACAAGAGTCCAGAAGACTCTCGTCACCGCTCCCCGGAGAACTGTGAAGGGGCTGGGTGTTTGACATCCAGAAGCAGTGTCACCCGAGCGGTACCCGGCTCTGGCCGTGCTGCCGTTTGCACCGGCCCGGGTTTTGTTGCACGCTCGTGCGCTCAGCTCTGCCCTGCTCCTCACTCTGTGTTAGTGATACACAGGACGCGGGGCAGAGGGCAGACGGCCCCCGTCACTGCTCCTACTCTGTGCACGTGTGAGAGAGTGAAAGAGGTCCTGGTCAGGAACTGTCTGTTGGGTGTGCGTGCTTGATATTCTGAGCACGAATTTTAACAAGAGAGGGGGGAGAGAGAGTCAGTGGATTCAGTCTCCCTAAATGTATGAATAAACAAAGTGGAATCCACTCAAAGTGATAGTGATCCCTAAAGTGATGGGGAAACACACAGTGTTGTTTAAATCCCCGTCACACACCAACAGGCCCCTTGGTGTCATGCTTCATCATCGGGGCCTTCGCACCCCTCTACGGGATGCGGCGTGCTACGACTCGCGGATACGCAGGAGCACTTAGAAGTGAACTATGTGTGGGGGTGTGTGTATATAACCAAGGTGTGAGTGACGTGAGGTGAAAAAAGTGAATAGTTAAAAAATACCTGGCACGTGGGAGGAAAAAATATTTTAATTTAATCCCCGGCTGGTATTGTTAAAAGAAGTGCAGGGCGTGGTTAGGTAGATACGAGTTAAGGTATCGAAAACCACTATTTAAAGTGTCAACATGTTTCGGAGGTCACAGCCTCCTTCTTCAGGACAAGGGTTATGCACTTACCCTCCCCTTACTCACATGCAGAATGTAAAAGTGCATAAAAAAATTACAAAATTACCACAATGTGTAATATTCCTAACAGTGTTTTTAGTGTTAGCGAATGCAGTTGCGCCCAATTGGCGATAGAACCTGCGAAAAGAAATGCATAGATAAATACATGAGACTGTCACAGACAAATCACTGGAGAAGAAAAAACCTTCTCTGAATACCACCAGGTCATACCAAAAATAATGGGACCCTGTGAAGAAATGAAAAGGCACAAATGGACATAACAATACTGACACACATATATACAAAACACAGAATTACTCTCTGCTCTGATGGAAAGAGAGCAAATAATAAGAAGGAAAAGTCTTACTTAGAGTTCTCAACTATAAGACCTCATGAGCCTAAGCGTATATTGGGGATCCTTCCTTCCTGCTCAGAAAATACCTATAACAACATTAATATACGGGGTTCAGTTGGAAAAAGCATGATAATAAATCTACCAAGCTGATGGAAAAAAAGCTCGTCTTTGTCACCCAAAACTCACGGTTACTGCAATGGCTAATCGCCTGCCTTCCCTCAACGCGGCTCCGATGAAGTGAGCCTAGATCGCGTCAGGGCCCTTATATATACTATCCCTCAAGGTAATTAGTGGTGGTTAATTAGTTGATAAGGACCGGTATATGCCCAAATACGGAGATCGTAATCACCCATGGTCCGGTGTTGCGCTCCCGTTGAACACTATCTGGCGCGCATGCTCAAAAGAGCCTGTCTAATACGCATGCGCGGCCAAAGGGGCGACCGCGCATGCGTGGAACAAGAGCGCTGCATATGGTACCGCGAAAGCCGGAGAGGATAAATATACAGTGCATCTGTATGGCATAACACTAGTAAAATAAAACGCTTGTACTACAGGGCTGCACTGAGTATCCAGAAGGGCTAATAAATACTAATGAAATACGGAGGGACAGCAAGATATCTTATTGGATCGGTATTGTTTGACAAAATACTATAAATAAAACAAGACTTCAGGGCATACATGGTCACCATCCATGTGGTAATTGTAACAACTGCCACCTCACTAAGAAAAGCTTGACCTTGACCTTCTCAAATGGGACACAATGGGAGCAACGTGTGTTCACAAATTGCAACAGCAAGAATGTTGTATATCTGATCACGTGCCCCTGTGGAAAAGAATACGTGGGTATGACAACAAGACCTGTTAAAGTGAGATTAAATGAACACAAAAGTAACATCAGATGTAAGAAACTCACTACAAAAATGTCAGCCCACTTTATTGAACACCAACACTGTGTAAATGAACTACAGTGGACGGTTATTGAACAATTACCCTCAGAGGTGGGTCTCCTGGAAAAAGAACAACGGTGGGTGTTCCGGTTGGGAACTGACACAACGGGGCTTAATGATTCCATCCCTTGGAACCTCTTGAGATAATAACTCTTTCTGATATCTTGTTGTTCATATCCGAAATCATGATGTATGTGGTCTATTAGGTCATACTGCCACCACCTCATCACATGCACCTGGTTTCTATGCCCTGCAAATGAGACCTGTCTGTGCATTGGTTCTATCAGACCTTCCACCTTAAACCTACTAGATAGCATGAGCCCCTTTTTGGATACTCATTGTGGTCCAGGCACTACAGTGCAGTACACGCGTTTGATTTATAGTATTTTGTCAAACAATACCGATCCAATAAGATATCTTGCTGTCCCTCCGTATTTCATTAGTATTTATTAGCCCTTCTGGATACTCAGTGCAGCCCTGTAGTACACGCATTTTATTTTACTAGTGTTATGCCATACAGAGGCACTGTATATTTATCCTCTCCGGCTTTCGCGGTACCATATGCAGCGCTCTTGTTCCACGCATGCGCGGTCGCCCCTTTGGCCGCGCATGCGTATTAGACAGGCTCTTTTGCGCATGCGCGCCAGATAGTGTTCAACGGGAGCGCAACACCGGACCATGGGTGATTACGATCTCCGTATTTGGGCATATACCGGTCCTTATCAACTAATTAACCACCACTAATTACCTTGAGGGATAGTATATATAAGGGCCCTGACGCGATCTAGGCTCACTTCATCGGAGCCGCGTTGAGGGAAGGCAGGCGATTAGCCATTGCAGTAACCATGAGTTTTGGGTGACAAAGACGAGCTTTTTTTCCATCAGCTTGGTAGATTTATTATCATGCTTTTTCCAACTGAACCCCGTATATTAATGTTGTTATAGGTCTTTTCTGAGCAGGAAGGAAGGATCCCCAATATACGCTTAGGCTCATGGGGTCTTATAGTTGAGAACTCTAAGTAAGACTTTTCCTTCTTATTATTTGCTCTCTTTCCATCAGAGCAGAGAGTAATTCTGTGTTTTGTATATATGTGTGTCAGTATTGTTATGTCCATTTGTGCCTTTTCATTTCTTCACAGGGTCCCATTATTTTTGGTATGACCTGGTGGTATTCAGAGAAGGTTTTTTCTTCTCCAGTGATTTGTCTGTGACAGTCTCATGTATTTATCTATGCATTTCTTTTCGCAGGTTCTATCGCCAATTGGGCGCAACTGCATTCGCTAACACTAAAAACACTGTTAGGAATATTACTCATTGTGGTAATTTTGTAATTTTTTAATACACTTTTACATTCTGCATGTGAGTAAGGGGAGGGTAAGTGCATAACCCTTGTCCTGAAGAAGGAGGCTGTGACCTCCGAAACATGTTGACACTTTAAATAGTGGTTTTCGATACCTTAACTCGTATCTACCTAACCACGCCCTGCACTTCTTTTAACAATACCAGCCGGGGATTAAATTAAAATATTTTTTCCTCCCACGTGCCAGGTATTTTTTAACTATTCACTTTTTTCACCTCACCTCACTCACACCTTGGTTATATACACACACCCCCACACATAGTTCACTTCTAAGTGCTCCTGCGTATCCGTGAGTCGTAGCACGCCGCATCCCGTAGAGGGGTGCGAAGGCCCCGATGATGAAGCATGACACCAAGGGGCCTGTTGGCGTGTGAGGGGCATTTAAACAACACTGTGTGTTTCCCCATCACTTTAGGGATCACTATCACTTTGAGTGGATTCCACTTTGTTTATTCATACATTTAGGGAGACTGAATCCACTGACTCTCTCTCTCCCCTCTCTTGTTAAAATTCGTGTATTGACAGCGCACAGCTGTGGGAGCCCCTCCCCATCTCTTAGTCTTCACTTTTGGACCTACACAGACACTCATACAAAACACTTTATTTTGAAAACCTTTCTGCTCTCCTCACCTTACAATATGGAGGATGAACATGGACTGACCTTTAGCGAAGATGACATCGACCGTATTCTAGCTGATGACAAACCCTTTGAAGGCCTTAGCAACAGTGACCCGGGCCCTGCTGTAGCAGACTGGGATGAATCAATGAATGCCCGAAAAACCCAAATTAGAACAGCCCTTCATGGCTTACTAATGAGGGAGTATTTACGAAGCAAGATGGCCCCGCAGGGCCTACTGGTCAAAACAGAACCGTTTATTTTCCAAGATGACCTCGTTTTTAAAAAAGCATGGTCACTCATCTCGTGGCACTGTACCAGGGATTGGCTGGTACTCATAGTCCAAACTGCCGCAAGAAAGTCAGTGGAATTAAAAGTAGAGATCCAAAGACTGGAAGTACAGCTAAAAGCTTTCATTTCACCTGCGGATCTGAAAAAAGGTTTTGAGGAGTTGAACCAACAAATGAGAGATTTCGAGGCAAGCTTAAAACAAAGCAAATTTAACAAACTGAAAAAAGATAAAGATCGCTTTACCCCTGAGAGAGCCTACCCCTACACCCGAGCTGACTACGTTATGAAGGATAACTCAAGTGATACTGACAGTGTCAACTCTGATAGCAGTAACTCAAGCAATAAGTCAGGAGGTTTTCAACAAAGAAAGCAAAGGGGAGGTTTCCGACAGCAAAGGGCCCAATTTCCACGCCAGAGAGGCTGGCGAGGTTTTCAAGGACCTCAATTCAACCCTTATCAGCCTCCTTTCCAATTCCCACAGTACCAGTTTGTTCCACCACAAATGGGACAAATGTACCCTCAATGGGTTCCGGATCAAACCAATGCTCCCCAGAACCAACAGCCTTTTTTATCCTGGGGCCAAGGATCCCGCAGAGGGCGGAACAAGAAGGGCAACAACGTCAATTGGCACCCCACAGAGGAGGCAGACCCACGGGTATTGACGAGGAGTATGACGGCGAATCAGGCGTCATCGAGCAACAGGGGGACCTAGTTATTAATATAACTCCTTGGCCCCTTACTGATTTGCAGAGGGAGGTACTGAACAAAGGCTTGGGATATGTCCCCACGAACAAACCCGACATTTTTTTATTGCACAAAGAAATGCAGGAGTTTATCAGAACTATTAAACTGCGGGCGTTCTTTAAAGATAAGGAGCCATCCACAGAGACCTCAGATACCGGTTTAAAACCGAGATCAACTTTTACACCGCTGGATAATCAACTTCCGGTTGAGGTTTTGGCCTTTGAAAAAGCCATCATGCAAGAATTGAAATGTCTAGAAAATAAACAGAGGGTTTTTCAGAACATGACCAGAATGGAGAGTGAGGCCATTAAGGAATTGAGGATGAATAAAAACCTGACCATAAAACCCGCGGATAAGGGTGGGGCGGTAGTCATCCAAACCACCTTAGCCTATGACAAAGAGTGCAGAAGGCTTCTTTCCGACAATAGGAACTATCAGATCCTCACTGAAGACCCAACTGAATCACTGAGAGTTCAGATAGGAGGCATGGTGGAAGAGGCATTTACACACGATTGGATTACCAAGAAGGAGTCTGAGTTTTTGATACAAAAGAATCCACGTACTCCATATTTTTACACCATACCCAAGGTGCACAAAAACCTTGAAAATCCTCCCGGCCGCCCAATTGTTTCTGGCATCTCATCTATCCTGGAACCATTGTCCAAATTTGCGGATGCCTTTCTTAGACGGATTGTGCAGGCCACTGACACGTATTTGAAAGATACAAAGGCAGTACTCCAATTGTTAAATAACCAGACTTTTGATCCCAGCTCCCAGATGCTCCTCAGTCTTGATGTGGAGAGCCTCTATACGAGCCTCCCACACGAGGAGACTTTACAAATCATTGAGGAGGTACTGCACTCTACAAACTGGGAATACCACACCCCACGGAATGTAGTACTGGAATGCATCTCATTGGCCCTTACCAAGAACTTTTTTGAGTATGAGGGCACTGTCTTCTGACAGAAACACGGGACCAGTATGGGCAGCACTTTTGCCCCGAGCCTGGCCGAACTATATGTCCATCACCTGGAGTCCACAAGAATCCTCCATCCAGACAACCCATACAGAGCAAGGATTCGTACCTGGCGGAGGTATATAGACGATATTTTGGTTATCTGGGAAGGAGATGTGACCACGGTAACTGAATTTACCGATTGGCTTAACAACCAGAATGCATTTCTGAAATTTACTCACCAGGTGTCTAACCAAAGCATGGTCTTTTTGGATTTAAACATCTATTACGAAGCAGGAATCCTCAAAACAGAAACGCATTTCAAACCAACGGCTAGGAACTGTCTCCTCAGATTTGACAGCTTCCACCCGCGTCATCTGAGGGAGAACCTTCCCTATGGACAGTTCCTGCGTCTTCGGCGGAACTGCAGTGACATTGCTAAATATAAATCTCAGGCTAAGGATCTCAGTATGAAACTGAGACAGAGGAAATATCCGGAAACTGTGATCAGAAAAGCATCAAAAAGGGCCAGAAATAATAACCGTGAGGCCCTCCTGGAGGATAATCCTCGGAGGGAGGAAGCCGAAAAAAGAACAGTATGTGTCACCACATATAGTCCAGTAACCAACCAAGTGACTAAGTTGGTCAACAAACATTGGCGCACTTTGACGAGTAGCGGCCTAACTTTGGAGAAGCCATTGTTTGCCCATAGAAGGGGCAGGAACTTGAGAGACATGCTTGTCCATACAAGACCTCCACCTATGAAAAGGGATCAAACAAGACTTCAGGGCATACATGGTCACCATCCATGTGGTAATTGTAACAACTGCCACCTCACTAAGAAAAGCTTGACCTTGACCTTCTCAAATGGGACACAATGGGAGCAACGTGTGTTCACAAATTGCAACAGCAAGAATGTTGTATATCTGATCACGTGCCCCTGTGGAAAAGAATACGTGGGTATGACAACAAGACCTGTTAAAGTGAGATTAAATGAACACAAAAGTAACATCAGATGTAAGAAACTCACTACAAAAATGTCAGCACACTTTATTGAACACCAACACTGTGTAAATGAACTACAGTGGACGGTTATTGAACAATTACCCTCAGAGGTGGGTCTCCTGGAAAAAGAACAACGGTGGGTGTTCCGGTTGGGAACTGACACAACGGGGCTTAATGATTCCATCCCTTGGAACCTCTTGAGATAATAACTCTTTCTGATATCTTGTTGTTCATATCCGAAATCATGATGTATGTGGTCTTCTAGGTCATACTGCCACCACCTCATCACGTGCACCTGGTTTCTATGCCCTGCCAATGAGACCTGTCTGTGCATTGGTTCTATCAGACCTTCCACCTTAAACCTACTAGATAGCATGAGCCCCTTTTTGGATACTCATTGTGGTCCAGGCACTACAGTGCAGTACACGCGTTTGATTTATAGTATTTTGTCAAACAATACCGATCCAATAAGATATCTTGCTGTCCCTCCGTATTTCATTAGTATTTATTAGCCCTTCTGGATACTCAGTGCAGCCCTGTAGTACACGCGTTTTATTTTACTAGTGTTATGCCATACAGAGGCACTGTATATTTATCCTCTCCGGCTTTCGCGGTACCATATGCAGCGCTCTTGTTCCACGCATGCGCGGTCGCCCCTTTGGCCGCGCATGCGTATTAGACAGGCTCTTTTGCGCATGCGCGCCAGATAGTGTTCAACGGGAGCGCAACACCGGACCATGAGTGATTCCGATCTCCGTATTTGGGCATATACCGGTCCTTATCAACTAATTAACCACCACTAATTACCTTGAGGGATAGTATATATAAGGGCCCTGACGCGATCTAGGCTCACTTCATCGGAGCCGCGTTGAGGGAAGGCAGGCGATTAGCCATTGCAGTAACCGTGAGTTTTGGGTGACAAAGACGAGCTTTTTTTCCATCAGCTTGGTAGATTTATTATCATGCTTTTTCCAACTGAACCCCGTATATTAATGTTGTTATAGGTCTTTTCTGAGCAGGAAGGAAGGATCCCCAATATACGCTTAGGCTCATGGGGTCTTATAGTTGAGAACTCTAAGTAAGACTTTTCCTTCTTATTATTTGCTCTCTTTCCATCAGAGCAGAGAGTAATTCTGTGTTTTGTATATATGTGTGTCAGTATTGTTATGTCCATTTGTGCCTTTTCATTTCTTCACAGGGTCTCATTATTTTTGGTATGACCTGGTGGTATTCAGAGAAGGTTTTTTCTTCTCCAGTGATTTGTCTGTGACAGTCTCATGTATTTATCTATGCATTTCTTTTCCCAGGTTCTATCGCCAATTGGGAGCAACTGCATTCGCTAACACTAAAAACACTGTTAGGAATATTACACATTGTGGTAATTTACAATTTTTTAATACACTTTTACATTCTGCATGTGAGTAAGGGGAGGGTAAGTGCATAACCCTTGTCCTGAAGAAGGAGGCTGTGACCTCCGAAACATGTTGACACTTTAAATAGTGGTTTTCGATACCTTAACTCGTATCTACCTAACCACGCCCTGCACTTCTTTTAACAATACCAGCCGGGGATTAAACTAAAATATTTTTTCCTCCCACGTGCCAGGTATTTTTTAACTATTCACTTTTTTCACCTCACCTCACTAACACCTTGGTTATATACACACACCCCCACACATAGTTCACTTCTAAGTGCTCCTGCGTATCCGCGAGTCGTAGCACGCCGCATCCCGTAGAGGGGTGCGAAGGCCCCGATGATGAAGCATGACACCAAGGGGCCTGTTGGTGTGTGAGGGGCATTTAAACAACACTGTGTGTTTCCCCATCACTTTAGGGATCACTATCACTTTGAGTTGATATTCTGAGCACCCCTGGGCGCAGGAGTACCGTGAGGAAGAGTTTGTGGCAGACCGCTGGGTGTTTACAGCGTTTTGAGCTAAGGATCCTGAGCCCATGGCTGTCTGTGCACAGTGAGGCCGCAGCTGGGGCCGGGACGGGGGTCCCATGGCAGAACCCTCGCACTGCATTAGTGTAACTTTTTGTTGTTTATAACCAAAGAAGCTCTCCGGTACTACGTTTCTTTGCCAGACTTTCTGTTGCCCTATAACTCTGGGGGGAGGGCTATGTATTACGTGCACTCCGCCGGGCACCAGGGCCCTGTCGCCCACCTGAAGTGTGTGCTGCGGCGCAGTGCCCAGGCATCAGGACCCTGGCACCCACCTGAAGTGTGTGCTGCGGCGCAGTGCCCAGGCATCAGGACCCTGGCACCCACCTGAAGTGTGTGCTGTCGAGCAGTGCCCCGGCACCAGGACCCTGGCACCCACCTGAAGTGTGTGCTGCCGAGCAGTGCCCCGGCACCAGGGCCCTGTCGCCCACCTTAAGTGTGTGCTGCGGCGCAGTGCACCAGGGAACAAGGGCCCTGTCACCCACCTGAAGTGTGTGGTGCCCCGCAGTACCCTAGGCACTGAGGCCCTTGCTCCCACCTGAAGTGTGTGGTGCTGCGTAGTTCCCCGGGCACCAGGACCCTGGCGTCCACCTGAAGTGTGCACTTCACTCAGAGGTTGTCCTTTCAAGCTCCTACTACAGGGCCGCAGACTTTGCTTCCTGTGTGCCCCGAAGGTGGCACTTTTGCAGGCGTCTCAGCACTGTGCAGCCCGCGGGATTGGGGTGGGGGCGTTGACACATCGGCCCCTGAAGCTTCGACTCTTACTGTACCTCTCGAACCGCCTCCAACCCTCATACATGCGTACCTGCGCTGCCTGGCATTCATTCACCATAGACACGTAAGAGTGCAGCCCACAGACCCAAAGTAAGTAACACGCGGACAAAAGCCTCTTCGGGAGTAGTAAGCGCTATATCAATGCAATTTCAATTTCAAATAAGGCCTGCAGTTCCTGTGAGCTCCGATTCTGTTAAAAGTCTTGCTGTTTAAGAGTTTTTATAACATGCAAAAAATAACCAACACCTTACATCCTAGACACAGTTTGTATGATACATTTTAAACCTATATTTACAAGATGTCTACATTTATGCGTAATGTAAGAATCTGCTATACATCAAATCTAACTATGCACCTAAAAAATGAATCTTCTTTCCCGATCGAGCAGATTTGGGGCTACTACATTACTCCGTGCGATCTGAGACACAGAGTTTCCAGCTCCGGGTTTCTTCTTTGTTTATTTGACAGCAACAGAGCAATTCTACAAAGCCCAACAGTGCATTGTGGGAGTTGCAGTATTAGTCAGTTTGGCACAGTACATAACATTGATTTGTAACTGGAAAAAAACAGGGCTCGACGCTCTTTGCATATTACAGGGTACCCCGTAAAGTTTGCAGTACAGTTGTGGTTGTGCGATATTGTTGTCGGGCATAAGTAAACAATTATTCCAACTTTCAGCTGTCCTTCCTGCTAATTATGTGCTGAGTGATTAACCGTCTCATTATGGAATATCTCGCGACTCTGATGAACTCATTTCTACACTGCGCACACTTGTATGTGGTATAATGACATTTCTAGCTGAACATATTATCAAAATTATTTTTTTTACTGCAAATGCCCATATTTATTTAACATTTTCATTTGATTAAGTAAATATTACCACGAGGGCCATGAAAAACAGAAGGCTGACTCAGATGTGAGCCTCCAGTGTGGGAAAGTTTCCACTGTCTGATCCGGGAGTGGGAAGGAATGTGCTCCGCTTATAAATATCCCAGAAATGCACCAAAGTGTGTTATTTACATTAGCTCACTCCGGTCGCACGGTTCCCCTCGTGCTTCGCTCGTGCTGTGTGCTGCAGAGTGCTGCAGAGTGCTGCAGAGTGCTGTAGAGTGCAGAGTGCTGTGTGCAGTTGAGTTCTGAGTGTAGGTGAGTGCTGCAGAGTGCTGCAGAGTGCTGTGTGCTGTTGAGTGCAGAGTGCAGTGTGCAGTTGAGTGCTGTAGAGTGCAGAGTGCTGTAGAGTGCAGAGTGCTGTCGAGTGCAGAGTGCAGTGTGCTGTTTAGTGCAGTTGAGTGCAGAGTGCTGTGTGCTGTAGAGTGCAGAGTGCTGTTGAGTGTGTCTGTGTGAGGGTGGCTCTGTGTAGGGTGTAGGTATTGGCATTGTAAATGACAATGCCATTTATTTAACGATTAAGCTATTGGCAATGTAAATGACAATGCCATTGATGATTTAAAAAAAAAAGAAATGTCATGAGCAATGCCAATAGCTCTACCTTTAATAATGCCGAGACCATTGCATTGTAAATGCTTGTTAATCAGAAGGCTAGTATGTACCTCGTTGCTATTTCCCAATTTAATACACAGATGAATACACTAAGGAGTCTGTTTATATTGAATCTGTCATTTAAACACAATGCTTATATATCACATAAGATTGCTTGTACTTTTGGATTTGTTCATATACCATTGAACAGTGTGGAGCAGTTGTATGCTCATCTGGGAATGCTGCGTCCCTCTGGAGAAAGATCATCACAGTGCTACGAGGAATGGGACCAAAGTTAGCTCACTGAATAGAACCTTAAATATTCCCGCTATTTTTAAAATCGGCCCCTGCCAACATTCAGTACTTATTATTCTAGTAAAAAAATGTTTGCCTTTTATTTAGCAAACTCACCAAACACGGGCCTAAAGTCCTTCACTAGCAGGCAAAAAGTTTTTCCTTTGCCACTTTAAATTACGGTTTGTGGAACTGTTTTACTTCCTGAATATGGTCCGTCTACTAACCTGCTATTTTTCTTTCAGATGCAATCCAGCAACCACGTAAAACCCGCACCCACATAAGTGCCATGGTTCATCATGGTGTCTTTTCTTCACCTAGGCCAGTGGACACAAGTATGGCTTATCCAGAGTCCTTGTCACAAAGATAGGTTTTATGGCTGTCAAGTGTGGCTATTCAGTTTACCTTGGAAGGCCTATACGTTTTTTAATTCACTGTCATCCTAACACAAGGTTAACAATCATATTTTTTTCTTTTTGCAGTTTTACATAGTACAAACTCAGCTCAAGGGCACTGGAGCGCTTCACAGGAGCATGAGTTACATTACACAAGGCTTGATTCTTTTATAAGCATAGGGGAATAAGTGATTTGACCTAGCTCACAGGATGTGGAGGCAACGCCAGGACTCGGATTCTAGTTCCAAAGTCGGCCGTTTTGGCCATAACAGCACAAGCTCTAAAGTAACAAGCATTTGCAATGCAATAAGTCTCGCATTATTCAAGTTTGAGCTATTGGTGTTGCATTATTATGAGTAATGCCAATAGCTCAAACTTTAATAATGCGAGACCTTTTGCATGCAAATGCTTGTTATCTCTTCCATCTATCTCTTCCAACTGATCAACATTCATCTCTCTTTTTTCTGTCACTTGAACATTTGTCACGACCCTCTCAAACATCTCTCTTTAACAACTGTCTCTTTCTCGTAGTCTGTCTCCTCATCACCTTGCTGTACTTCTCACATAACCTCCTCAGCTATAGGTTGCCTACTTCTCAACTGTCTTCCTGTTTCATTCTTATCATTTCGCTCTATGGCTTCATTATCACCTCTTTTATCTTAGCTGTCGCTTTCTCATCTGTCTCTTTATCAACTCTCTCACATCTCATTTTCTCTCAGCTGTCTCTCACCTGTCTTCATCTCTTTATCACATCCCTTTTACCTTCTCACCCTCAGCTCTCTCTTGATCATCTACTCCACTCACATGCACCCTGCCTACTTTCCCAGATGTTTCTTCACAACCAGATAGTCTCTATATCACCTCTCCTTTTCTCTCTGACGTCTCTCCCTCCTATGTCTGTCTTTTTGTCACCTCTCTTACACCTGCCTCCTACTCTCCATCTCTGACTCTCCAAATGGTCTCTCTTTCGCCTGACTCTTACCTGTAATATATCCCTCCGATGCATCGAGTCCCCTACACGACCCCCCTCTCTGTGCCCCCCACTGTGTGACCCCCCTGCGCGACCCCCCCTGCGTGACCCCCCCTGCGCGACCCCCCTTGCGCGACCCCCCTGCGCGACCCCCCCTGCGTGACCCCCCTGCATGACCCCCCCTGTGTGACCCCCCTGCGTTACCCCCCTGCCCGACCCCCACCTGTGTGACCCAACCCATGCCCCACCCCCCGCGCCACCCCCTGCGCCACCCCCCGCGCGACTTTCCCTGCATGACTCCCCTGCAGGACCCCCCCTTGGGAACAACCTCCCACGTGAACCCCCGCTGCGCAAACCCCCCCTTCCCGGAACACCCCCCCCCCCCAGAACACCCCCCTTTCACAATCATTGCTGTCAGTATTCAGATATTGCTCACAAAGAATACCACTTGTCTTCAAACAGTGGTCACAATCAATGAGACTAGCCTTTATTTTGCTCTTGAAATAGCACAAAAGTTGCAAATAAACCCGAACAGAATACTTCTAAGCTTCAAATACTATTCTTCCAGAATACTCCTAGTCTTCTTTTAGCAATCAATTGAAGTGTTCATTATGTATTTGAAGGGTATTTGAGTACAACTAGTATTCTCTCATTTGCATATTTTGGCTTGTGGGCATACTACTTAGTCTTCATGCATACTAAATAAATACATTTTAATAGTAATTAAATAGTAAATGAATACCGCTGTAACCACTGGAATCACACTAATGAAGATCTTCCATTTTGGTGAGGGTTGGGCACTGCCGAATGCTGTGGCTGGCTGCCTCATCTTGCTTCTACCTATTGCGGCTATCTTCCACCACTCTACACTTCCTACCTCTTTATTTCATTCTGAAGTACCAAGTTTTCACCCATTGTCCCAGCGTTTCTCTATTTTCTTCCTTCCTGCTGCTCCCCCTTTCTCTCGTCCACTCACTGTCGCTGGCCAGCACCTGCACCCACCCGCTCAAATGAAACACTTCTGACCTTTCTGCGCAGTGACTGCATTGATTCTTTTATAAAGTGAAAGACTGTTTCATCCGAATTCACGGTTTATTCCTCTCTCTCTCTGCCCCGATACTGTCATCGAAAATTTCACAGGATAAATGATAGGGTGGAGGAGGCAGGCTCGCGCAACTTTCACCGCCATCAATCAGCATTAAAAATGTCAGTGATTCAAGAATATCATTTTGGGTGAGCTTTGCGCAGTAAGAGCTTGAATGTCATTGTGTCATTCACAACAACACCTGCCAAAGCTATCTGCCAAAGCACGGCAGGTAGAAGCGTCTTAGCCGAGGGGTGCTGGATGTTGAACAACAATAATTAGTTTCACGTAGTTACTTTCCACCGAACCCAATCCCAGCATGCTTTGCTGTCAGCGCCCCTTGGAAATATTTTGCTACGCGTGTTCTAGGAAAGGATTCGAGGGTTTTGCATATCTCGTTTTCTGAAGGAATGGTCCGTGACTATACGTTAACGGTTGAAATATAGTGACTTGGAGACGTTTTGCTAGAAATTGGCAGTGGGTATAACGATTATTTTTTAAAGTACATTTTTTTATCATAAAATGCGTTTTTAAAGCTGCTCTGTCACTAGTAGCAAACTGGGTTTTTCTTCCTTCACATTTCCTGGAAAGACCCAGCACCTAATGTAATGTATGCAGTGACATCTTGCCTAAATTGCCTCTAGTGACAGCGAGTGGATTATTTCCATTCCTTAAAATGGTGTCATGGGCTCACAGGCACAATTCCTTCTTTATAATCCGCAGAAAAGTTCTTAATAGTTTTACGAATAAATATTCAGCGTCAGTTAATGGCAACTCTTAATGATAAGTCGAACAAAGATATTTCAAACCTAAATATTAGCCCTAGAAATGCCAAAAGACATAAATAAAAAAACTCACGAATTTTACTCCTCATTTTTCCCATTTTGTACATGCACAGTTTAAAATATAAATCATCACTTTTTCAACATTCTGGTGATATTTGGAAACCATGCTACTCATTATATATGTTTTATATTACATGATTTATTAGTTGATTTTAGTATTCTTTAGGGAAATTTAAAGTATATGAGCAGCTTAGTAGTCGTTTGTCTCAGATTGCAGATAACTCTGTTGGTGATACTGTGCCAATATTTAAAATGTTTTTTATACAACAGTCTGTATTACTATGAATTTAAATGTATTTTAAATGCAACAAGCATTGTAAGGAAATTAAAAACTTGCATTCTGCATTTTTGTAGTACATTGACACCACAGAGGAGGTTTAACAAGAAATATATGAAGAAAGAAAATCAAGTGCAGTGTGTGACAGTGTAACTTTTTGCTGACAGGGTTTAACTTTTGCAATGTTTATTCTCACACACTGGACAGGATTCATTGGTAGATACTTGAAACATGGACATGCCTCCAAGGGTGAGCTGTCCAGGTGAAAAGGTGTGCTGACTAATGGTCTAAGACGCAGTGTCAGTGTGAAAACCTTCAGAGGAGCTAAATATTTCACAAATGATTGCTAATCACTAGAAATATTTCACAGATAGACTTCTTTTCTGTGAAATCTGAGGTTGTAAGCCACTAAGACTTAATATTAGCAAATGTTGTAAGAAATTATCATTCACCTTTTGGATCAGCCCAGAGGAGTATTTTATTCAACATGTGCTAGAAACAGGTTTTCTGGTTGGCTAGGGTATGCATCTAAACCAGGCAGAACCCACCACTCTAGTCAGGGCAAAGGATTTACACACCTAAGATAACCCTCCCCTCACACCCTTGGTAGCTTGGCAGAGCAGTCACTCTTATGCCAGAGGCAATGTGTAAAGCGTTTGCACAACACACTCTCACACCAGTGACACACTAGGCACACAACAAAAAGAGACGCCACACATAGTTATATAAAATATCCTTTGTATAATTCATAAAAACACATTAGACCACAATCACATACATCACTGTGCCACTAGTCACTAGCGATGATGTCACATAGATTACACAAATCACTTTGCCAATCGGGCACTTGTCATAAGCACACCAGCAATGCACTACAGTAAATACTGGTAGAGTGTACACATCATAAATCCATCATCATACCACTGTACATATGGTGCAACCCTGGTATTGTAACACAGCATACATAATAGCGTTGGGGCAATTAGAGTGGGCATGACACCTAATAGTCACCAGCCTACCCACTACCATGAGCTACAACACAAAGAGAGTTCCCTGCGCTCCCACTACATGCTATGCGGGGCTCCTGCTTTTGTCCCATAGTCTACTGGGCCAGGATTGCAGCAGTTTCCTACTCTGGGGGCCCGTCCTGGGTTCGCCCGCAATACCCCTTCCAAGAACAAGGGTTTTTAAGGTACATGTCACTCAGGCTGCTGCCCATGATCATGAGGCGCAGCTGCTGACACTGAGATGGCATGTTAACTGTGGGACAAAAATGCCCAAGGCCACTCAGGCCCAATGTCGAAATAATACCCACACAGGAGACATTCCCCAGTCTCCACCATCCACTGACCTGGTGGCTCAGCGGCTGCCGCACGGGCTTCCTCTTGAAGAGACCGTCTCCGTCGGGGCCGAGTCTTCGGCTCTAGCACTTTAAGGCTCGCCACTCCTGCGCAGGCAAAATCCTCCATTGGGCCCTGACCTTCGACCCTGGCTCTATGAACCGCAGCTGCCCACAACAACGCAGTGCAGCCCACTCCGTTTCATAAAGGAGATATCAGCTGGCAGAACACAGAGTGAAGTCTATGTCGGCTCCACTGCTGATTAGTATTGTAGCGCCAGACTGCCAGATTAATACTTGCTAGCTCGCATTGCTCACGAAATTATTAATGCCGACTGCTCATTATATTTGTATAATAGCGCTATACTGCGAAAGTGCGCTTTACTGTGCTGTGCTGCCTTTGCCAAATTATATGTCTTGTGCCTGATTGTGCCGGTGCCATTGCCAATTTGATCGCGTTTTAAAGTTTGTGCCCCAATCCTCTTTCGCTTTTGGCTCGCAGCCATCCATTTTGTTGTTAGTTGTTGTGCCTCCCTGCCCGGCTCTCCACCCCGCTCCCGCCTCCCAGCTGCTCCTCCCTCGCCCCCCCCCCCTCCACTATCCACATATGACAGATGCCTTTGCGCGCAGCGTTCACGCGCAGCGGTCGCGCCCCATGCACGCCGAAGGTGCGCCAAAGGTAAGCCCGTCTACGCCTGTCTGCACCTGGCCCGCGCCCAGCGCCAGACCCCCTGGTCCTCGCAAAACCCACCCGCATTACATATGACGCCACAACCCTCTCAGCACTCAACCCCGGCCGTCTCAAAGACTGCTACAAAGCTGCCCCAGGACACACCCATGGACCCTTCGCCTGCCACTTCGGCAAGTTTGACTGCACCAAGACCCACACGAAATCCACAATCTCCAAACAGAGCTCCGACACTAACCACCTAAAGTGCATCCTGCTCAACACCCGCTCGGTCCACAGACACTCCATCGAACTCTGGAACCTACTCGACACTACATCGCCGGACGTCGCCTTCCTTACAGAAACCTGGATGAACGCCTCATCAGCGCCCGACATCGCCATAGCCATCCCGGACGGCTACAAAACCATCCGAAAGGACCGCACCAACCAAACAGGAGGAGGAATCGCCATTGTCCATAAGAACACTATCCGCATCACGACCAGTACCGACGATAACCTCACATCTGCCGAACACCTTCACTTCCAGATCCACACCGACTCCAAGACCACACTCAGAGGCACCCTCATCTACAGGCCACCAGGACCCCGCACACAATTCAGCGAAGACATCGTTGACTTCATCACCCCACATGCCCTCCCCTCCGAGAACAACATTCTACTGGGAGACCTCAACTTCCACCTGGAAAAGAAAAACGACAGCAACACCACCACCCTCCTGGACAAACTGGCCAACCTCGGACTCGAACAACTTGTCAATACCCCCACCCACTATGCCGGACACACGCTCGACCCAATCTTCACCTCCAGCAAGCACATCTCCTTCGATCACACCACAGCTCTCCATTGAACGGACCACAGCTGCGTTCACTTCAACTACAAAAAAACCACGACCCTCAATCCCCCCACAACCTATTCCCCGAAGAAACTGGAAAAAAATTACCACCGACCACCTCTTCACTTCGCTTCACCAAAACCCTCCTGCCATATCATCGGACCCAAACCAAGCTGCCACCAACCTCACACAATGGATCACCCACAGCGCCGACAAACTAGCACCCTTGAAAAACCATCAAATCAAACAAGGTAGCAAAAAAGCCCCCTGGTTCAACAATGACCTTAAGAAATCCAAGAAGTTCTGTCGTACCCTCGAGAAAGCCTGGAGAAAAAACCCAACCACGGACAACCTGGCCTCCTTCAAGAACGCCACCCACAAACACCACCAGCTGATCCGATCCACCAAGAAATCAGCATTCAAGGATCGACTTGATAACAACGTCCAAAACAGAAAGGAACTATTCAACATCGTCAAAAAATTTACCAACCCCACCGCTGGCACCAACGACATCACTCCCTCCCAACACCTTTGCGACTCTCTATCATCATTCTTCCACAACAAAATTGTCGACATACATAACAGCTTCGAAAACCAGTCCGAAGACCTATCCACTCCACCCACCTCCGAACCAAAACCGCACTCTAACAACCTTAGCGCCTGGAACCCAATCACCACTGAAGACACCATCCGCCTGATGAACTCCATCCATTCAGGATCGCCAACCGACCCATGTCCTCACCACATTTTCAACAAAGCAGACTCCATTATTGCACCCCATCTCCGCGACGTCATCAACTGCTCCTTCAACTCCGCCACCTTCCCGGAAAGCTGGAAACATGCCGAACTCAGCGCCCTTCTGAAGAAACCCACAGAAGACCCCACTGAACTTAAGAACTACTGCCCCATCTCGCTCCTCCCTTTTCCTGCCAAAGTCATTGAGAAGGCCGTCAATAATCAGCTCACCGCCTTCCTTGAATCCAACAAATCCCTCGAACCATCTCAGTCCGGCTTTCGAGCCAAACACAGCACCGAGACCGCCCTCATCGCAGCAACAGACGATATTCGAACTCTACTGGACAACGGAGAAACAGCCGCCCTCATCCTACTTGACCTCTCGGCAGCCTTTGACACAGTCTGTCACAACACCCTCGTACGCCTCAACAACGTCGGAATACAAGGAAAAGCATTAGACTGGATCATCTTGTTCCTCGCCGGAAGAACACAAAGAGTCCGCCTCCCCCCTTTCAAATCAGAGGCCACCGAAGCCATCTGCGGCGTACCACAAGGATCATCACTCAGTCCCACCCTCTTCAACGTATACATGAGTCCCCTCGCATCCATCGCGCGCCAACACAACCTCAACATCATCTCCTACGCAGACGACACCCAGCTGATCCTTTCACTCACCAAAGACCCAAACACCGCCAAAACTAACTTACACAACGGAATGAAAGAAGTAGCCGAGTGGATGAAGAATAGCCGTTTAAAACTAAACTCGGACAAGACGGAAGTCCTCATCCTTGGTTCATCCCCCTCTGCCTGGGACGACTCATGGTGGCCACCGGCCCTGGGAACCGCACCCATACCCACGGATCACGCACGTAACCTGGGCTTCATCCTGGACTCCTCCCTCTCGATGACCAGACAAGTAAACGCCGTCTCATCATCATGCTTCAACATCCTACGCATGCTCAAAAAAATCTTCCGCTGGATCCGCACCGAAACAAGAAAGACGGTCACCCACGCACTGGTCACAAACCGCCTGGATTACGGAAATACCCTTTACGCCGGAACCACAGCCAAACTACAGAAAAAACTCCAACGCATCCAAAACGCCTCAGCCAGACTCATCCTAGACATCCCCCGCCAAGCTCACATTTCCGATCACCTGAAAGACCTCCACTGGCTTCCCGTCAACAAGAGAATAACGTTTCGTCTCCTCACCCACGCACACAAAGCCCTTTACAACCTAGGACCCGAATGCCACAACACATGACTGTCCTTCTACACCCCCACCCGCCATCTACGATCGTCCACTCAAGCCCCTGCTGATATTCCGCGCATCCATAAATCCACCATGGGGGGTAGATCCTTCTCCTACTTAGCGGCGGCAAAAACATGGAATTCTCTCCCCACCCACCTCCGCCTTACACAGAACCACCTCTCCTTCAGAAAGCAACAAAAAACTTGGATATTCGATAAGTAATGCACCCCCCCTCCCTCAAGCGCCTTGAGACCCTCTGGGTGAGTAGTGCACTATACAAATTTCTGAACTTGAACTTAAACTTGGATGTTGCTTGGCAACACAGAGGACTACCCAGGCTAGGATTCCTCGCAGTCTCTGAATTGTGTGGCAGCCCGGGCCAGGTAGCAGAGCCTGGGCCAGGTAGCAGAGCCCCGGCAATGATGTGAGAACATAAGAGGGAGAAGGAGAGCACTTTTTCGCCTCAGTGCTCCTCTCCCATTGTTCAGCCACAGAGGAGAGTACTGCACTGCGCACGTTGCAGGGCAATGAAAAGTGTTTCTCCCTGACTGCACAGAGTGAGCCCACTCGTTGGGCAACAGAACTTACAGCGCTCACCCACCCAGCATACTTTGAGTGCAATGAAAATGAAGCACTCAACCTGCACTCCACCACTGGAACAAATAGAGGGAACCTGTAGCGCTCACCAGTGTTACATTTTCTCCCACACAGAGCAGCTCCGAGCGGCAGTTCACCGTACTCCCTCTCATGCTGGACTCCTTTGAGAGCACTAGTGGCACGCAGTTTCAGGAAAGCAGGCAGCAGGCCAGCACACAGGGTACTTGGGCACAGATGCAGCCCTTCTAGCAGATCAGCACAACAAGGCTAAGTCACAGTGGCGGTTCCCTGGCAGCACATCAATCCTCTGGTGCAGTATGCAGAGCCATCAGCATCTAGTTACAATTCCCATGCAGTGTCTAATCATGGGGTCACATCCCCTTGCACTTATAGTGCAAAAGACTTTGTTCTGGGGGTACTTCAAACACATTTTAGAAGTGCACAACACCTCTTTTCACATCCCAAGTCTTGGCTCCAGACACACTACAGGGGGGCAGAGACAGCATTGTGGAAAGTAAGGCACAACCCTATTCAGGTGCAGGTGCAACTCCTCTGACCACTCTAAATGCAGACCTAGTGCTGAGTCCCCCAGGAAAGGTAGGACACTTCTCAACCCCCCTTGTGACTGTCTTGAGTGAATGCACATACCCTTTCTTCTGTAAGCCAAAACCACACAGTGAATACATATCCAGGCAAAACACGAAGACACTTAAGCACACAGAAATCCCACTTCTAAAAGTGTCATTTCTAAAATAGTATAGACAAATTGGCTTTCAAACATATGCAGGATTTATCGCTACTTCCAAACATACCGCATATGGGCACGCTACCCCTCTCATATCAGAAATTACCACTGAAGCACATATCAAGGAATCCCCAGTGCAAAGCCTAAGAGAGGGCAGCATCACAGCAGTGAGAAATCAAATAGGCTGTTTCTCACTAACAGGACATGCCGCACAGTTAAGGCACATGTCCTACCTTTTACCTTCACAACACCCTGCCCATAGGTTTAGCTAGGGCCTACCTTACGGGTGACTTATATGTAGTAAAATGGGAGTTTCAGATGTGGCAGCCACTTTACATGCCACGTCACTGTAGCAGTAAACTGCGTGTGCAGGCACTGCAGCGGCAAAGTTATGAGACAGGTTTGAAGGCTACTTCAGTGGGTGATGCCAGCAGTGCTGCAAGGCCACTAGTAGCATTACATTTATTTAAATGCCCTGGGCATATGTGAGACCAATGTACATTGGACTTACAGGTAAATTAAATATATCAAACAGGTGTAGACTTATCTTACCAAGTTTACAATAGAGAGCACATGCACTTTTGCACTGATCAGCAGTAATAAAGTGCCCAGAGCCAAAATCCAACATAAACAGGTCAACAAGATACAGGAGGAATGCAAAAAGTTCTGGGTTGACCCTGCTACAAGTGCCAAGTCAAACACAACCCTTTCCAGCCTATAGCCAGTGTAGACTAATCAATAACTTGATGGACTCCCCTGCTTGGGGCCATTGAACATGGACCCTGTCTTGGAACCACAGGAGCACCTTCTAGTTCTACACCAATATGAACGCATGTGGATTCCTCTGTCCAAGCTCTCAGGACCACCTAAGCTAACCCATGGGGACTCCTTAGCTGGTCACGGCCAGAACCTGGCCCCAGGCATCCATTGGTTTCTGGTCCTTGCCATCTCACATAGTGGGGGGTGGTAGCCCCAGGTAGATAGTATTCATGATCCCTCTACCTCTCATCAGTGCAGGAGTTTTACTCTGCCTCTGGTCCCTTAACCTAGGGTTGGCACCCTCAGGGTGACATGGGGTCACGGGTGAGGCTCTCCTCCCCCTCCTTCTGGGGGTCTGAACCCTCTTCTAAGGAGAGGTAACCTAGAACCTGTCAGGGCACTGGTATCAGCCCTCTCACACAATTCTCCCACCAGTTCAGGATTTCTACAGGGCAACTACAGGGCAACTGGTCTCCCAACCCAGGGACCAAACCCTCAGGTTGAACCGGGGCCATAGGCGAGTACTCCCTCTCCCTGCACCACCTTCCAGAGTTCTGCACCCTCTCAACTGGAGAGGTACCCCAGAAGACAAAATAGTAGGGCAGTTGTCTTTCCCTCCAGGTCAGACATTACATTCTGAACCAGGCCTCTCAATCCAGTGACTACAACCTGCATCTGAGCATGTACCTGGCAAGCCAGGACGTCCTGGGGAGCACACCTGCCCCCTCAAGGGTAACAGATCCCTCAAGTGTTGTGTGAAAGCCATGCCAGGCTGATTTCCTGACCCCTGCCCATCTGACAGTGGGCATAGAGCCCCAAACCAGAAGTGGTGTCACCAAGGTAATTCCTGGGGAGCTCTATCCTCAGAGCTGACCCTTGACCCACTGGTTCTACCACTGGGGACTGCCTCCCCCTCTCACACCTCATCAGAACTGGTGGAATACTACTTACAGAAGCCCCCCCATTTCACCTCACACTAGGATATCCCCCTCAGTGGCTGACCTTCCAATACAACTAGGCTCCCCTCCAGGTGTTCACTCATGGAACCAAACAGGCTCTGGGACTGGGCTTTCGGCAACCTGGACTTCTGCCCACCCCATCCCTCCTCCCCACCTGAGAAGGGACCTGGGACCTCCTACTCATCCCACTACACTGGGACCTATCTGGGCTATCAAGAACCTCTCCCACCACCCTTTGTTGCAAAATACCTGAGCTATTCCTTTTAGGATCACTCCCAAATGCCTTTCCAGACCCTCTGGCACTAACCCAGAGGTCTGCCTCCTGTGCAAATTCCCTGGGATCAGAGAACTCACACTCCAACAGGATTTGGCGTTGCCCTGGAAAATAACAACAGAACATGTGTTCTCTGACAATCAGATTGAACAGCCTTTCAAAATTGTTTGCTGTGCTACCCTTCAGCCAACCCTCCAGTACATCACAACATTTTTCCACAAACTTCCCCCAAGACTGGTGAGACAGTTTCCTACTGCCCCTGAACCTCAACCTATACACTTTAGGTGTTACACCCTCCTCCATGGAACTAGATACCACGCTCTGTGATCTGGGAGTGGAAGTTTCTACACTGGATACAACATTGCTGCCACCACAGTACTCCCCCCTCACTGGTGAATCCACATCACTGAAACTTCGCTCAGGAGACAACCTATCCTCAAGAACTAGTGTATCTCTGTAGAACACCCTCTCTGCCTCCGCAATCCTCTCCAGCACTAAGGCTCTCTCCACATCAGCCTTTCTCTTCTCCACAACCAGCTGCACTAGGTCTTTGGTATGCTCCAATCTGAGCCTTTCAAATGCCATCTGGTGCTCCCTTTCTTCCCTCCTGTCCACCAACTCCACTTTAGACAGAGAAAGAGAGATGACACTACTCCTGGCACTGGACCCAGCAAGGGACTCCCTCTACGTGGGGTCACTTCTACCTACTGGCGTCCTTGCCCAATCATTTACTCCCTTCTCTTCAGAGTCTCCAGGGTCTCCCTCAGAACCACCACTTTTTTGGCATGCGGACTGGGAACCCTCTTACTCAGAGCCCTTGTAGATCTCAGGGCATAGCTTAGGCCCACCTGGGGGGTTTGTTGTTGCCACTTTTTCATAGTAATCTCCTAAAAAGAACAGCACAGTATTTTGCGGGATCAGATGAGTGTGTTCCCCATCTGTCACCTGCAACCTCCACTGTCTTCAGAAGCCCTCAAAATCCTCACTTGTGTAATCTGCCAGATTTTAAAATTTAAGGTTGACTTAATTTTGGCATTGTACTAACACACAAGTGTAACAACAGATTCCTAGGCGTAAGTGCTGAAGCAGGAGTTCACAATGAAAATGACTAATGAGAGAAAATCAGGAGAAAACAAAACACGTGATTGTCTAAGTGCAGAGTTTTTTGTGCAACAATGAGTCAGTGTGGGACTGCGCAAACGCAAGTCTTATCCTCACTGTAAAGATGAGTCCAGGCAAATAGAAGAAATAAAAAGTTTATTGTAGACTTGAACAGGAACCTCCAGCTTCACCCACAACCTGCTTCACAGCTCAGTTCAGTGCTCTCTAATCATAACATTCTGAACTGCTAGGCAACACATTAACATTCCAAGTATGACATCTCTACACATCTCCCCCCACATATGCAACAATAAAAGAAACAACATTGGAAGGAATAATTTATACAATAAAAATGACGAAAAGACAATATATCAAAACTTTAGTCACCACCCATTAGAGAAGAGAAACATTTAGCAACATTACCAAAACTTCAAGTTGACCCATCGCACAAAATCACAACATTCCTTTTTACTTCCTTCACTTGAATAGGTTTAGAAAATTTGCTATCTCCCTTGACAACAGTACCACCACGTTTTACCACCACCCAATCACCCGATTTGATATCAGGAATCTTGACTCCTTTGGAATGATCTTAATGTTTGGCAGCAACAATTTGTTTATTAGCAACTTGCTTCCCAATTACATTACGATCCACCCACACACAATCTCTGTCCTTCAACCACCCTGGTATCTCCTTCAAGCCTGGTTCCCTCCCTTTAAGAGAAATGAAAGGTGAAACACCAGTCATAGAGTGCGGTGTTACCCTATAAGACCACATCAACTTTTTCAACTCCTCAGACCAAGATAAACCATTGCATAAGGAAAGTTGAATATTGTCCATGATCAAACGATTGATCCTCTCAACCAAACCGTTTGCCTGCGGTCTAAACAAAGCAACTCTTTCATGCTTAACACCCATACTGCAAAGAAATTCCTCCATTCTTAAGGAAACCAACTGAGGTCCATTATCTGACACCAACATTTTTGGAATTCCTTCATTTAAGAACACCTTTTCTAGAAATGTGATTACTTTTTCCGTTGTAATAACCTCAGATGTTTCAACAACAAACCACTTAGAATGGTAATCAACTAAAACCATAAGAAAGCTGCAACTTGTACCTAATCTGGAAATTGGGCCAATAAAGTCTATTGCAAACCTCTCCCAAGGACGATCAGGAAATTTCACAGGAGCAAGAGGAGATTGCCGCACTACTTTGGTCTTATCACTAGAAGCACAAGCATAACAATCCTTGACGGCCGCTTCAACTTCCTTGTCCAAACCTGGCCACCAGAACGATTAACGCACGCGACACTTGGTCAAATTCCTACCAAAGTGACCTTCATGTGACATGTTCACAATCTTAGATTTGAGACTTTCAGGTGGTACTAACTTATCTCTCCTCCACAATTTCCCATCTCTCACACTCAACTCTTCAACAACATTGGAAAAAACCTCTGAACCGCACATCATTGTTCAGTTCACAATTCCAACCATTAGAAACAGCATGCATAACTTTACTCAATACATCATCTTCTAACATTGCAGCATTCCATCGTTCCAAACTAAAAGCCTGCTCCTCAGTATACATTATTTCCTCAAGATCAATCTCAGACTCCACTTCAGTCACCATTAAGGGAATCCTTGAAAGACAATCCGCCATTACATTCTTCAACCCCTTCATGTACTCCACCTCAAAATTATATTCCAACACAGACAAAATCCACCTCGATATCCTAGGAGTAACACTCCCCTCTAGGCCTTTACTGCCCTTAAACAAATGTACCAAGGGTTTGTGATCTGTTCGGAGTCTAAATGGTAAACCCCACACAAAGTATTTAAAGTGCTTAATACCCCAACAACACGCTAAAGCTTCTTTTTCTATCACAGAATATGACCGCTCAGCACCCTGTTATCTCCTCGAAGCAAATCCAATAATTCTTTCTTCAACACCACAAACCTGGGTTAAAACTGCTCCAATACCCACGGCACTTGCATCTGTCGTAACATATGTCCTGGCCTTAACATCAAAATGTCCCAGGCTGGTTGCTGACAGTATACCTTTCTTGACTTCCTCAAATGCATTCTCACAAGAACTACACCATACAAAATCAACACCAGTTTTCATCAATTAGCGCAAAGGTTCCACAATATCAGTAAAATTCTTCTCAAACTTTGAGCAATATTCTGCTAAACCCAAAAAACTTCTGAGTTGATCCTTATTAGTAGGGGTTGGAGCATCTTTGATGGCAGAAACAATACTTTCTTTAGGCCTAATACCATCTTTAGAAATTTCATGACCTAAGTAACTAACCAAATCCTTCCTCAATTGACATTTCTCTTTCTTGATTGTTAACCCATGCTCACGCATACGACACAAAACACTTTCCATCACTTGATCATGATGATCATAGCTTCTTCCAACAATTAGCACATCATCTTGAAAACAAAGTACATCATTAATCCCATGAAGAACCTTTCCCATCACCCTTTGAAATACTGCCGAAGCAGAAGCTAACCCAAAGGGCATCCTACGGTAAGGAAAAGCCCCCAACGGTGTTACAAAAGACGTCAAATGTCTAGATTCTTCGCTGAGATCAATCTGGTGATATGCTGATGACATGTCAATAACACTAAAAACAATACCTCCATCCATAGCTGTCAACATCTCTGAAATATTTGGCAGAGGTTGACGGTCAACCCATATATTTTTGTTTAAATCACGAAGGTCAATGCATAAGCGAATTTTCTTCCACCCATCTTTGGGAGCTACGACGATGGGTGCCAACCACTCAGAAGCCTCAATTGGCTCAATTATACTCAGCTTCAACAATTTGTCAAGTTCTTCTTGCAAAGGAACTTTCATGAGATGAGGCACAGACCTTACCTTATGAACCACAGGAGTAGCATTGCTCTTAGGAATAATCTTGTGGGAAAAATTCTTGAGTTTTCCCAAGTCATCACTGAACACATCAGAGTATTTCTCCATAACTAACGAGTCATAGTTATCATCATTTACTAAAAATACAGATTGAACTGGTTTGGTAGCATTAGGATTTAAAACTATACCTAAATCTTTTTGATGACGCCACCCCAACAAATTTGACCCTTGCTTTGTCAAATAAACACGACCATAAACCTTTTTGTTCAGAAATTCAATTACCATCCACTTTAAACCCAAAATATCAATGCTTTTACCACCATAACCAACAGCTCTGATGTCAGATGGATCCCAATCTTCCTTATCCCAATTCCTTCCTTAACCGTCTTAACAAATGCCGCGTTGAGATGGTTAAGAAACGCTTGGTGAGAGGCAATTATATTTTCAGTTTCTGTGACCGCAATTTTGTTTAGAAAACAGATAGCGAACTCAGAGTTTGCCGCATCAATCGCCTCAATTTCTATTGAGGTAGGCTCTCATTAGAAAACATTTTCAAAAAGGAAGTTCTACAAAATTGCAGGGTAAGACAGCAAACGTTACGAAAATTACTCAGTTGTTCAATTCAAAGCGCAACAAAAATATAATCATGCTCCACAGGGTAAACAGCAGCTCACCAAGCATAAACATTGTTATTCTCTTTGATGATGAAAGTCTTTCACAATAAAGTCTTCCAGGTATTTTTCACATTCAAGTTGTCTTCTAGGTGTCTTTCACATTTAAGTCTTTAAGTCCAATATCAATAACTCTCTCACTCATCCAGTAAAGTTAGATCAGAATTAAATCAATTTACTCACAAAGAAAAGTTGGGTGAGAAGTCTAAAGTCCAAGGGTGGAGGCACCAAGATCTGCCCCTTGCGCAGAAAATTAGTAGGTTTCCCTCGTCGCCAATGTAAAGATGAGTCCAGGCAAATAGAAGAAATAAAAAGTTTATTGTAGACTTGAACAGGAACCTCCAGCTTCACCCACAACCTGCTTCACAGCTCAGTTCAGTGCTCTCTAATCATAACATTCTGAACTGCTAGGCATCACAGTAACATTCCAAGTATGACATCTCTACACTCACCACTGACAACTAATGTTAGAAATGGGGTTCTGGTTGGCTAGGGTATGCACATTAGAAAGGCAGAACCCACCACCCTAGTCAGGGCAAAGGAGTTACACGCCTAAGATAACCCCTTCTCACCCACTTGGTAGCTTGGTAGAGCAGTCCGGCATATCCCAAAGGCAATGTGTAAAGTATTTGCGCAACACACTCTCACAGCAGTGACACACTGAGCACACCACAAAAAGAGACTCCACACAAAGTTATATAAAAATATCCTTTGTATTATTCATAAAAACACATTAGAACTCAATCACATAAATCACTGTGCCCCTAGATACTTGTCATGATGTCACATAGATTACACAATTTACTTTCCCAATCTGGCAATTGTCATACCACACCGGCTGTGTACTACAGTAAATACTGGTAGACTGCACACATCATAAAACCATCATTGCATCACTGTACATGTAGTCCAGCCCTGACAATGTAACAAAACATTAGAGCAAGAATTTGAGGCAATTAGAGTGAGGCATGACACCTAATAGTCACCAGCATATCCACTACCATGGGCTACAACGTAAAGACCATTCCCTGAGCACCCAACACCGGATATATGGTGCTCCTGCCCTTGTCCCGTATTCTACTGTGACATCTGCCCATTTAACACAGGGAATGCGGCAGGTTCCTACTCAGAGGCCCCGTCTTGGGCTCGCCTCGCAATGCCCTTTCCAAGAACAAGGGCTTTTAAGGTACGTGTCACTCAGGCAGCTGCCCGCGATCATGCGGTACAGCTGCTGGCACCAATCTCGTGGTGTACAGACCCTGGGTATATGTGATTCCACTGTAATTAAAGGTACATTAAATATGCCAAACAGGTGTAGACCAAACTTACCCAGATTGCAATAAAGAGCACATGCACTTTAGGACTGATCAACAGAAATAAAGTGCCCAGAGTCATAAAACCAACAAAAACGGGTCAGAAAAAATACAAGAGGAAGGCAAAATAATCTGGGCTGACCCTGCTAAAAAGGGCCAAGACTACCAACAGGCTTAAATCAAATTTATTTAGCACGTGATTGAGTCTCACTATGAGAAGCTTGCTTTGGGATGCCTGAACTTAGAGCAGTCTTTGCATTTTAATTACTTTGATGTTCATGCCTGCTTCCCTTACTGCCCAGTCAAGTGCAGCCAGGCCAAAGGAACAATCGCCTGCTCTCACCTGACCATCAAGTCTATGAGCATATATTTACTGTGGACAGGGAGCATTTTTGACCAAATTATGGGGCCTATTAGGATGGCGGACGGACCAGCGTCCGTCCGCTGCCCCGAGGTGGAGGGACCGTCCGCAGGGCCAGCGGCGGTCCCTCTGTGCAAATTAGGATGTGACCGCCACCCTGGCGGTCACATCCTGTATATTTATCATTGCAGCGGGTACTGCTTTAAGCCAGAAGAACAATTATAACAAGACCTCCTAAACATATAAAACCAACAGCAATCTGTAACCATTCATACTGCAAATGTAAGGACTCTGTAGACCATTATTTCAGGAAGAGTCCGTGCAAGTATAATCCATCGTACCCTTGATGTAATGACTCTTAATCCAAAAGGTTTTAATTGAAAGCAGGGAATTACTCAAAGTAAATCAATGGAAATCACTCCATAAAATGATGAATCAAAGGAAAAGTGATACTCTCTGCTATGTAAGAACTGTAGTTCTAGTTCCCCCCCCCCCCGGCCGACAATGTTGGCCAAACAAATCCAAATTGGCTAATAATCCTCGCTGCTAGCCGGGGGAGCTAGCCAAGGAGCCACCATCAGGAAGAACAACTAGGTAATCAAGAGCCTCGCCGCTAACCAAGCGCGTTAGCCGAGGACCCTAACAAACAAGGTACCAGCCTCCGCATGAGCAGCCGCTCTCCAACGGAGGTTGGTTTACAGAGACAGGATATCTAGGTGGTGCCGGTCACCCTTACTGCAAATCAGAAATCCAAGCAGAAGCGCAGCCTGCAACGCACCTTGGACGAAGAATTTCCGACATGGGTCTTAGTCCTCCATTGCCATTTATGCCGACTTCTCACGACTTTATGACGTAACACGTGAGTGCTCATGGGAACTGTAGTTCCGGACCTAGTCACTGTACGTACTCTCGGAACGTATTGTTCTATGGAGTGCGTTCAAGGAACTGCGATCATGACACATTGCATAGAGCCTGAATCGTTTAAAAAGGCCATTGTAATCTCACTATTGAAGAAACAGGTTGAGGATCTCCTTGTATCAAAAAACTACTGAGCCTTCACCTTGGTATTTTAGAGTGTTAAATTATTGGAAGTACATGTATATTTAACCATCTGTAGACTTCTAATTACCTTGAACCAACACAAGATGGTTTCCCTTCACTCACTTCATGGAGACTGTGATGCTGTAAGCCACAGATGATCTGACAAAAAATTTACAGGATTAGTGTCAATACCTTTATTAATGGACCTATTTGCTGCCTTTACACAGTCAACCCTGAACTGTTGTTAGACAGTGTTAGTCTGGTGGGCTTAAAGGGTATCCATTAAACTGGGCAAAATCATTTCTGGAGATCACATACAAGCAATACAAATAGCACCTTCTCTAGAAGCAGGCATGCCAGTTCCCTCTTCATTCTGCCCTCATCTCCTCAATGTTTATGTCAGACTCTTAATAAAGGATATAGCTGTTCGAGCCTGCCATTAATGTAACTATCCAGGTGACTTGCAAATACTGCTCCAGTAAAATCACCTGAAACTAAACACTGAAAAACCAGAGGTAGCAATCACGAACAGTATTTTTTTTTCTGCCACATCATTATTACCCCTGACCCCCACTCCAATTGCACCTCTTCCTTCACTCAAGGAATCAGCAAACCGTCTGGGTGTGACAATAGCCTCTCAATGTACCTCTTCTAAAATCTGTAGTCTCAAAATGCATATTCTTGGTGCAAGTAATCAAGAAGATAATATCCTATTTTTCTATCGGGTGGAGCAGAAGGTTTAAAAACTGTAATGGTAGCTATCATGGGGTCAAACTGAATATGCAAATGTTGCGCATCTGGGACTTCATAAAAATGATCTACATAGGCTGCAGGTGGTGAAACATGCGACAGCATGGTTCATTTTCAAAGCACCTAAGAGATCTCATGTTCACCTCCACTGAAACAACTTCACTGGCTGCTGGTTAAGCAAATCATTCAATTTAAAACATGTTGCCTGATCTTTAATATGTACCTACAAGTGCTTTGCCCTACTCATCTGACAATTATTTAATACCTAGATATGCTAAATAAAGTACAGGAGGCTGCAGTTTCCCTGTGTTAGCACCTAATAATGGGACCTCTCTTCTAGCTAATATATGCGCAGAAACCGATTTTAAGTTACCCAGAAAGAACTTAAAAACATGGCTGTTTAAAAATGTCATCTTTGTTTAGATTCATTTTTTCATTGACTCCTCTCTACTTCAGTTTTTCACACAGATCGCATTTTCAGTGCCAAGAAAGCAGTGGTAAACGTAAACGTTATCAAGTATGTGTAACATATAACATAACATAACATGACATAATATAACATGACATGACATCAAATAACATAAAAGAAGAAGGTTTTCTTTATAGAAATTTTGAGAAGTCCATGGGGTGACTGAACACTCTGGTTCGAAATGCCAACAGCATTGCAGTCATGTTGGGCTGGCAGGTGGATTAATGAGAGGCATAGTGGAAGGACACATGCCTTCATGAAAAATGAGAATAGGGTGCTAATGAAGTGAACATTTTTGGAGATGTGATAATACATAGACTCTTGATGTAGCCCTGTTGGCAGGACGAATTGCTATGCCTAGACTGACTGAGCATTTTATAGATGAAGAATAAAATAGATTATTCAAAGAAATGACTTCCTTGAATGTGTTAGTAGACTGAATGTGGAAGGAGTTACTATTGAACTTTAGAAATCCAACACTATTGGATTTTTATTGAATGTTGTAACTGGACTATGTATATTATATAAACAAAATTGTATTGAGAGTTCCTCGATTTGTTATATATATCTATTTCTGGACTATATAGAGGTTCATTGGCAGTGGGACCTCAGGGTAGTGAACACCAAAAGTGCGGATGGTGAACAATTGTTAACCAGTGTGGTGTAATATAAACACTACAGCCCTGATTGGATGTTATTCATTGTGAAAATACAGCCTCAGCCATTATAATTTATTGTGATAATGAATATGACAAGTCTTAAACTGTTCACACATGTCAATACAGTTATTCCATCACAATTAGGTGACGTTTACTTTCTTTGCATATTAAATACCTTCTATTCTAAGGGCCTGATTATGATACCCGGTGGAACAATCACGGAATCGGGACCGACCGTCTTGCGGTCAGCAGATCCACCAGACCAATTGCGATGCAAAAGAACACTGTTCGGTCGGAGTCCCGTTGTTCCCTATGGGAGCTCATGTTTCGTGCGACAACACAAGCTCCTATGGGAAAATGGTGTGTGTGTGTAAAACCCTTCACCCTCTCGTGGGCACCCCATTGTGCCTACCACAGAGATCAGGGTTTTAGAGGGGGGTCTCTTAGGTACCAGCCTTGACCAACAACCATAGACCGTGGAGGCAAGGGGGCCCTGCTATGGGCCCCCAAAGATACTTTTCAACACCCTTTTCAGTTGGACAGACCGATTCGGAAAGTCTGTTGGAAATCGACACTGTAATCTGTCAGTCGGAAATGCTGTCCCTCGAGGTGCACAAAGCTGTACTGACTGACACAAATACTCCAAGAGCCAATCGAAACCAATTCCAAACAACTGACCGGTCTATGTTCCGACTGCGACCACTGTAATCGGTTGATCGGAATGTAAACCAACCGAGTCGGTCGGAAGGGTACCGACATGGTCAAGTAGATTCCAACTGTCGGTATGAGGCTTTCTGCCTGACATTTTATTCTACCCCTAAGTATTAGGGACTAAGGGGCACATATATCAAGGGATTTTGTGATTGCAAACAGAGTGATTTGCAAAAACCATCCGCTTGCTATCCACCCACTAGACACCAGAGATTTTGGGGGAGAACCCCTTGGGCAAGGGCCTGGGAACCACATACCAGGTTTTGCGGGAGGAGGTTAATATTCCATCTTTTGATTTTGGAGAGTGGGAAAGGCGGGTAGCCATCTATGCAGATGACATCCTGGTTTTTACATCTGATCCAGCAAAGGCATTTCCAGTTGTCATCCAGTGGGCTGAAGAGTTTGGACATATCTCGGGCTATGATATTAACTCGAGTAAAAGTGAAATAATGACATGTAATATATCAGATATACAGTTGGGAGTAAATATCTCAACCTCCATGCGTTACCTCGGGATACGAGTTACCCAAGATATGGGCAGCATTGGTCAAACTAACTTGGACAGAATATATAGTGAGAGTAAAAGGCTTCTGAAATCTTGGACTCACTTGCCACTTTCTATAATGGACAGAGTCATTCTGGTCAAAATGTGTATCCTTCCAAAGTTTACGTTTATTTTTAATGCTATTCCCCTGGCTTTCAATATTAAAATGATTGAAAATGCCAATGAGAAATTAACTCCTTCATTTGGAACTATAAATCCACTAGACTTGCATGGAGGAAACTGAGGAGGAGAAGGGAGAAGGCAGGTCTTGCTCTGCCAGACCTACTATACTATGCATGGGCCTTCCAGATGTCTCACTCTAGGATGCTTTTAAAAACACCATCCAATCTTCCTAATGGGTAGATGTATAGAGCTGTGCTAATTGGGGCAAATCTAACAATAGATGGGTTTATGTTCAAATTTGGGAGTCAGAAATTTTTCAAAAAAATTAAACTAACATTTTTACAGTCATAGACTAAGGCCTGGTTTCCCATCAGAAAGAGATTGGGGCTGTCCTACTATTCTAACTTTGCCCCAATTTGGGACTCTCCTGATCTACCACTATGTTTGAGAGACAGTCTGTCTTACATAATAGAACAAGCCGGGATCACAAGATGAGGTCAGCTATTGAACTAAGGATCATTAATAGCATGGGATGAGTTATATGACCGCACTGGCCCCGGGCTTTCAAGATTTAAGTACATTCAATTGGACAGCTGGGTGAGATCCCAGTGCTGCAAAGATGCACATTTTGGGAAGGCTAGCATATTGGAGCAGCAGCTAGTACAAAGACAAGGGGGAGGAAAAGAGGTAGCCCTATGGTATTGGCAGTTGTTGGAAGAAATTGACGGGGAGTTTACCCTTCCTGATGAACTGTGGGGGGAGGTGACTGGCCTTCATTGCGAGGAGATGTGGTTAAACTCCTTCATTCTTCAACACAAAATCGTAAAACCATCATGGCTAAAAAGAAATCACTATTTTTCAGCCCATCGTGCATATATAACACTGTTGAAACGTTCCAAATTTCTCCCGGATAAAAAATGCAATAAATGTAACCTTATGGGAGCATCTTACATCCACATGTTCATGGACTGCCCTGGCATCAGTCGGTTCTGGGACGAAGTAAAGTTTACCTTAAACTCTATTCTAAATTCATCACTGTCAATAACTCTTTCACTTATCATCTTTGGTCTGGAAGATAACATCACTGGCAAAGCAAGGTCCTTCCTCTTCTATGCCATATTACTGGCCAGAAGGCAAATCTACATGCATTGGGTAGAGAAAATGGCCCCAACACACTCAGGTTGGCTCACGTCCATATATGAAACATCCAAAGCTGACCTTAATAGATCATGTAGTAAACCTAACCTGGCTTTTTGGGATCTGTTGACCAAGTGAAGATAGTATTCCGTTTTTTTTTTCCCCGGGTCCTATGATTATGCCATAAATACTCCTTGGACCGGGTTTAGCCTCGTTACGACATTGGTCCTACAGGTTGAAATATACCTAGATGGAGTCAGCACAAGCCCCTCCTGTATTGGGACCTCTCTGCCACCAATAAAAGAACTCACCTCCTGGCACAAGAGAAGGTAAAAAAAAAAAAAATAGGGAAATGTTGCCCCACTCCAAAGTGAAGGACTCGCAACGGGTTGGTATCTCCCATATTGAGGGTAAGGCAAATGAGGACAAGAAAAAAAAAAGTACAGGAGGCTGCAGTTTCCCTGTGTTAGCACCTAAAAAGGGGAACTCTTTTCTAGCTAATATATGCGCAGAAACCGATTTTAAGTCACCCAGAAAGAACTTAAAAACATGGCTGTTTAAAAATTCTATCTTTGTTTAGATTCATTTTTTCATTGACTCCTCTCTTCTTCAGTTCTTCACACAGATCGCATTTTCAGTGCCAAGAAAGCAGTGGTAAACGTAAACTTTATCAAGTATGTGTAACATATAACATAACATAACATGACATAATATAACATGACATCAAATAACCTAAAAGAAGAAGGTTTTTTTATAAAAATTTTGAGAAGTCCATGGGGTGACTGAACACTCTGGTTTGAAATGCCAACAGCATTGCAGTCATGTTGGGCTGGCAGGTGGATTAATGAGAGGCATAGTGGAAGGACACATGCCTTCATGAATAATGAGAATAGGATGCTAATGAAGTGAACATTTTTGGAGATGTGATAATATATAGACTCTTGATGTAGCCCTGTTGGCAGGACGAATTGCTATGCCTAGACTGACTGAGCATTTTGTAGATGAAGAATAAAATAGATTATTCAAAGAAATGACTTCCTTGAATGTGTTAGTAGACTGAATGTGGAAGGAGTTTAGAGATACAACACTATTGGATTTTTATTGAATGTTGTAACTGGACTATGTATATTACACAGCCCTGATTGGATGTTGTTCATTGTGAAAATACAGCCTCAGCCATTATATTTTATTGTGATAATGAATATGACAAGTCTTGAACTGTTCGCACATGTCAATACAGTTATTCCATCACAATTAGGTGACGTTCACTTTCTTTGCATATTAAATACCTTCTATTCTAAGGGCCTGATTGTGATATCCGGTGGAACAATCTCGGAATCGGGACTGACCGGCTTGCGGTCAGCAGATCCACCAGACCAATTGCGATGCAACAGAACACTGTTCGGTCGGAGTCCCGTTATTCCCTATGGGAGCTTGTGTTTCGTGCGACAACACAAGCTCCTATGGGAAAATAAGGTGTGTGTGTAAAACCCTTCACCCTCTCGTGGGCACCCCATTGTGCCTGCCACAGAGAGCAGGGTTTTAGAGGGGGTCTCTTAGGTACCCGCCTTGACCAACAACCATAGACCGTGGAGGCAAGAGGGCCCTGCTATGGGCCCCCAAAGATACTTTTCAACAGCCTTTTCTGTTGGACAGACCGATTCGGAAAGGCTGTTGGAAATCGACACTGTAATCTGTCAGTCGGAAATGCTGACTCTAGAGGTGTACAAAGCTGTTCTGACTGACACAAATACTGCAAGAGCCAGTCAAAACCAATTCAAAACAACTGACCGGTCAATGTTCCGACCGCGACCACTGTAATCGGTCGATCGGAAGGTAAACCAACCGAGTCGGTCAGAAGGGTTCCGACATGGTCAAGTAGATTCAGACTGTCGGTATGAAGCTTTCTGCCTGACATTTTATTCTACCCCTAAGTATTAGGGACTAAGGGGAACATACATCAAGGGATTTTGTGATTGCAAACAGAGTGATTTGCAAAAACCGTCCGTTTGCTATCCACCCACTAGACACCAGAGATTGTGGGGGAGAAGCCCCTTGGGCAAGGGCCTAGGAACCACATACTAAGTTCTGTCTTTCTGCACCTCCTGGGAGAAGATGGTGTAATTACCCCTGCTCTGACCTCATTCGGGGCTGAAACCCACTAGACAACAGGGCGTAATACAAAGTAAAGATAGGGGTGGGGGCTGCCCACTATGGGCATGGCTATGCCTTCACTTCCCAAAAAACATCTGGTGACTGTATTTCTGTCCCCTGAGGGGCAGGTGGGGGTGAATACCCAAAGTGTGTCTCACTGGGGAGGGCGCCCACCAGGTACAGGGAATGTTTTTTAAAAACTAATATAGGGGTGGGGGGCTGTCCACCATGGACATGGGCATGCCCCACCTCAACAAGAGCCCAGACAGTCGTTCTGCCCCCCCCCCCCCCAGGAGACAGATGAGGTTGACTACCCCCAACCTAGTTCCCTTTAGAGCCAAAATGCCCACTAGACACCAGGGTATAGTATGAAAATAAATATAGGAGTGGGCGTTTTCTACTTTGGGTGCGGCCATGCTCCCAATCCCAGACAAATGTGGTTATAGTATTTCTGCCCCACCTGGAGGGTGGATGGTGGTGACAACCTCTAAGCTGGCCTCCTGGGGGGGGGGGGGGCAGAAAGCCCACTAGATACCAGGGATTGTTGGGGTGTTTTAAACAAATATTGGGGGAACAGCCCACCATGGGCATATCCATGCCCCCACCACAACAAGAAGCCAGTCTTTCTGCCCCCTGGGGTTGATTACCTCCAATCTCCTTCCCTGGGTGGGTAGATAGCCCAATAGAAACTGGGGTATAATATAAAAATAAATATAGGAGTGGAGGCTGTCCACTATGCATATGTTCCTGCCCTCACCCCCAAACAAATCTGGTGACAGTCTTTCTGCCTGCCCTGGGGGCTTATGGTGACAATTACCCCCAAGCTTTCCACCCCATGGGGCAGAAAGCCCATTAAATACCAGGGTATATTTTATGTTTTTAAATGTAGGAGGCCTTCCCACTATGGACACAGCTATACCCCCAGCCCTACTAGAAGTCAGACAGTCCCTCTACCCCAGTTCGGGTTAGAGGGGGTAATTATCGCAATCTACCCTGCGTAGGGCAGAAATCCCACTAGACATAGGGGTGTATGAAAATAAAAATCATACAGGTAAAGGCTGCTGACCCTGGATATGGCCATGACCTCACCCCAGAAAAGGCACAGACAGTCTTTCTGCTCCCCTGAGGGGTGGATGGGGCAATAACCACAATTGGCAACGCAGGGGATAGAAAGCCCACTAGATGCCAGGGACTGCATTTATGCTGTATTTTCTAAGGGGTGGAGTGGCGCCCTTGGCATTGGCCCATGCTCTACCCACCCCATGCCCTAATTGATCTTCTGCCCCCCTGTAGAGGTTAATAGAGCTCACCATCCTCAATCCCCCCTTCAGTGGGCAGACGCCCCGCTAAATACCAGGCATTTCAAAACAGAGCAAAAACAAACAAAAATAGGGTGTGGCCTAAACTGGCATTGAGCCATACCCAAACTCCAGAAGGGCCACAGTGTGTTTTTGACCCACTGGGATAAGCAGGAGGTTTGTTCTAATTGTAGGCTGTTAAAAATTGGGTTTCTGGTTGACAGAGGTATTTACCCTATCCAAGCACATACTACAATCCTAATTAGAGGAGGACAGGTACACAGTATAAATGTACCTGTGCTCACCTTTCAATAGTTTGGCACAGAGCAGTCAGGCTTAACTTAAGAGGTAATGTGTAAAGTATTTGTGCAATACTTCAAACAGTAAAACAGGGAAACACCGAACAAAAAGATGTCAACACCTAGTAAATAAAAGAAAGCTTCCTTTATTGAACAAAACAAAACCGGAACAACAAAAATTCACTAAGTAGAAGTAGGAGTTATGTATTTTTAAAGAATAAACTGAATTGTTCTGCTTAAAAGCATTTATCCCCAATCCGGTTTATCTGGTCTCGCTAGACTGGTTCAAATCCAAACGTTCAGGCGGACTGTGAGGTGGGTACAGGGACCCAGCGTTTATCCATTGACATAGAACCTAGGTTCACAATTGTGTCGAGGATGAGATGCGAGGAGCAAAGAAAGCGATGCGTTGTCATCGATCCTTTGGATGTAGCTGATGCGTTGGCTGCGAGCCACGCACTTTCGGAGATGCATTTAGAATGGAGGCAATACACTGCATAGTTGGCGATGCAATATCCTCAAACCTCACAGCAGCAGTGGCGCATCGGTGTCAATGGGGATGCAATGCCCTTGATCCTCTCAGCAGTAGCGATGCATCAGTGTCAATAGAGATGGCTGTTTCTGAATGGCTCAATGTTGTTGATGCATGGATTTTGGCTGTTGCAGCGCTTTATACCCCTTCGCAAGGGCCCAGGACTGGATTAGCACTACTTGGCAGGAAAAGACTCTCAGATGGCAGATTCTAGTGCTGAGAGCAGATGGGTTGGAAGCCTTTGATGTCCCTGAGACTTAAGCACAGGAGGCAAGCAGACAAGCCCTTTGAGTCACTTTGGTTCTTGGCAGAGAGATGCAGGTCCTGTCCTTCTCATGCCCAGGCAAGAGGGTATTAGTCAGCAGGTCAGCAGAACAAGAGTCCAGCACAGTGACAGTCCTTTCAGCAACACATCTGTCTTTCTTCCCAGCAGAGCATCCACAGGTTTAGAAGTGTACTGTGTCGGTGGTGTCAGATGTTCAGTACTTATACCAAGTTGGAGTGGGGGAGGCTTTAAAGAGAGGCCTTTGCAGTTCACAGAGTCCCTGTACTTCCTCCCCTGGCTCTGGACTCACTATAGGGGGGTATGCAGGCCTTTGTGTGGGGACAGGACACATCCCAATAAGATGAAAGTGTCACCTCCTTCATCCCATCCTGCCAGGAGGGACCATCAGGATATGGAAGGCTCAACAATCGCATCTAAGCTACCTTTGCCTGTGCCTGTCTAGAGGGAAAGCACAAAGCCCAACTGTCATCAACCCCAGACAAGTTTTCAGAGACAGTCAGAAGGCACCAAATGGCTAATGTAAGAAAAGGCCAACTTTTTTAAAAGTGGCATTTTCAGTATTACAATTTAAAATCTAACTTAACCATCAGTTGGGATTTAACATTCTGATTCTAGGTACACCAAACTTGGGGATACCGTCTCTTCCCAACTGTAAATTACAGTTATAAGGTATAATAAGGCAATACCAATGTTAACCTATGGGAGAGATAGGCCTTGCAGTAGTGAAAAAGGAATGTAAGATTTTTTCACTAATAGGAAAGTACATAACTTACTTTTTGAATTCACTGCACCCTGCCCCTGGGCTGTGTAGGGCCTAACTTAGGGGTGACATATGTATTAAAAATGAAGGGTTGGGCCTGGCAAGAGGGTTAACTTGCAAGGTTGACACAGTGTTTTAAAACTGCAGACACAGGCTCTGCAATGGTAGGCCTGAGGCATGTTCATAGGGCTACTGAAGTGGATGGCACAATTAGTGCTGCAGGCCTACTAGTGCAAAAAGAACAATTGATGGACAGAATACAGAACAATGTCATACATTCACCCCAGTACAGAGATAGGGGCCTAAATCCATCGTTTTTTGCTCACCATGCCATTCCAGTTTGGACCCAGCCATATGAAAATCAGTCTTGACCCTGCGCCCAATGGGAACAGTCCAACCCAAACTCCAGGCCAGGTCCTGCCTGGACTGGAAACAAGTATCCTAGGACAGGTTTTGGGCTTTTAGTCCTTATCAGCCAGGATAGCTTGACTCTAGTGGCATGGAGAGCACGGGACCCGTGTCTGGACATAACTAGTGCAAAAAGAACAATTGATGGACAGAATACAGAACAATGTCATACATTCACCCCAATACAGAGATCTGGGCCTAAATCCATCGTTTTTTTGCTCACCATGCCATTCCAGTTTAGACCCAGCCATATGCAAATCAGTCTTGACCCAGCGCCTAATGGGAACAGTCCAGCCTGAACTGCCCGGCCAGGTCCTCTCTGGACTGGAAACAAGCAACCTAGAACCAGTTTTGGGATTTCAGCCCTCATCAGCCAGGAAAGCTTGACTCCACTGGCATAGAGAGCAGGGGACCCAAGTCTAGGCATACCCGTCACACTCAGGGTGACAAATGCAAAAAGAAAAACTGATGGACAGAATGTAGAACAATGTCATAGATTCACCCCAGTACAGAGATCTGGGCCTAAATCCATTATTTCTTTGCTCACCATGCCATTCCAGTTTGGACCCAGCCATATGCAAATCAGTCTTGCCCCTGCACCCAATGGGAATAGTCAGCCCGAACTGCCTGGCCTATTAGTAGCATTTAATTTACAGGCTCTGGACACATGTAGTGCACTTTACTGGGGACTTATAAGTAAATTAAATATGCCAAAGGTGGATAAGCCAATTGTACCATGTTTAAAACACATGTACTTCGGCACTGGTTAGCAGTGGTAAAGTGCCCAGAGTCTGAAAGGCAGCAAAAACAGGAGGTCGGAAGGCAAAATGTCAGGGATAATCACACCAAGGATGCCAGGTCCAACAGGGAGGTTCCCACAATTATGCCCTCCAGGGGGGATAGAAAGTCCACTTGGGAAAAGAACATGGAGCAAATGTTGCACTCTGGATACTCCCATTGGGGGGGGGGTGTGGCTAATGCCTACCCCCTCCAGGACCAGACAGGGTTTGCCTTCAATTTGCCTCTGAGGGCGCAGTAATTCCACTAAACGCCAGATAATTCAAAATGGTGCCAAAACAAAAAAAGGAAGGTGCAGCCTACCCTGGCATCAAGCTATATCCCTGCCCTCAGATGGGGAATTAGCATCTTTCTGCCCCCTTGGGAGAGACAGGAAGTTTGTCCCAAATTGGAGTGAATGTCGTATATCTCCTCCCCTGAGGGGGGGGGGGGGCTGTAGAAGTTCCACCTGACACCAGGGATTTTGCTTTTGGGGGGAAAGAAAGTGGTGTGGATGTTGCACTCTGTCATTGGCCATACCCCCTCCCCAAAAGGAAGAAACCGGTCTCTTTGCCCCCCCCCGAAGCAGACATGAGATGTCCCCCAATTTGCCCATGGGGGGCAGAAAACCCACTGTATAGTAGAAATATATATTTTTAAATAAAACAATGAAATTAGTGTGTCCCATCCTAACATCCACCCACCCTCACCTCCAAAGCCTCAAATGTCTTTCTGCTCACCTGCGGCCTAAGAAATTCCACCCCAACTGCAGGCGAGAGGACATTTGATTCCTTTGTTTGATGTTTTTAAATATCGGTCAGGAGAGTGTGGCTAACTAAAAAAATGGTCCCACTTGCAATAGTGAATGGCTGCACTTTTTGGCATTGAGTAGACTGTCACCTGAGAAACCTACCAGACCCAAGACGTTTTGAAAATAAGACACCAAGGGGAGTTCAGGTTGGTGTGCTTCACAGCTGTTTCGTACCCACAATGCCCTGCAAACCTCAATTTATGACTAAAACCACACTTTTCTCACATGTCTGTAAGGAAAACGTCTGCATTCGGCGGGGTGCTTCAAGTTACCTATCACCCACAATTTCCCCAAGTCTCTCCATAAAAATGGTATCCCACATGTGTGAGTGGGGCAAGAGACCATGACATAAAAGTCGCTAAAGCGCTACTCTGAGAGATCAGTGATAGAGGCTGTTGCAGGATTTGAGGCTGCCACCCATGAAGACCTAGCAACCACAGACATTTTTGAAAATTAGACAACCAGGGGACTCCAGGGTGGTGTTCCTTGTGTGGATCCCATGAGGTTTTCCTACTCAAAATGCCCTGCAAGCCACAAACTCTTCCTGAAATCACACATTTTCCTCACATTGCTGCGATGGAAACTTCTGGAATCTGCAGGAATCCCCAAAAATCCTACCACCCAGCCATACCCCACTTGTGCCGATAAAAACGCAGCTTCACTTGTGTGCCTGGTCCATGTGCCAGCAACAGGACTGGATCAAACCGGGGTCAATGGGAGTCCACTCACAATGACTGACATTGATCTTGGTTTGATCCATTCCTGTTGCGGGCACTAGTCTAAGTTGGTCACTCCAGACCCCTTCCTTTGAGGGGCAGTTGAAATGATTTCTAAAATGGCAGTGCCCTTCTATTAAGACCCATGTTAGTTCAAAGATGGTGAAAATGGTACCCAAAATAATATGATTGCTTTATAAACATTAGCTCAAACATTTCCTTTCTCCTTTTTTTAATTGGGTCTCACTAATCAAGTTTCTCAACTTTATGTACACTGAATTCAATTATTTTCTTGGATGTGGTTATGTGAATCTGAGTTATTATTATATTTTATTCATTTATCAACAGTGCAACAACTACTTGTTGTGCTCTTTAACACAGAGTGAATCTAGTTCACGGTACATACTACTAACACACAAATACATGAATATACAAATAAAGAAATTGTAGGTGTGGAACAAATTTGAGTGTAACATTGGTTTTACTAGTCAATTTCAGACAGAAACTCGATAACTAATTTGGGGAAGTTACATAATATCACCTACTACCATATGCCCATACTTTACTAAAATATTTGACTCCTTTGGTCAGGATGCAAGCCACTACAAATGTAAAACTATTAGTCATTAATACATGTGTTGAACTTTTATTTTCATTCTCTGTGTTGAATCGCAGGGAATGTTTGTCTCTGGACAATGATTTATGCCTATCCATATTGTATTCATATAAGGCTCTCAATATTAGTGATGCAATAATTTTTCTTTGTCCAGTAAGCATGAGTTACTGGCCTGACTGTAATTATGAGGTCTGCAGATCCATTGTGTTTAAACCTGAGACTTCTCCTTCTAAAACAAGGAGGGAAATTTAGAAATAACCATAGTATTCAAGCCAAAGTCCACTGCTTTTTCCTCATTTTAGGGAAAGCCTCAATGTTCAATAAGTAATACCCAGTAACTCCTTCTTTCCAGTTTCCTTTTTTTTTATTGATTTCGAGTTGCAAGTTTAAACAGATTATGACATATCCTTCAAATATTCAGAGTATACATATACATTTTGTAAAACCGATTAAAAAAAATGCAGAATACAAAAAATGGAGAAAGAAAGAAAGGAGATCTTATTAAGTTATTACTCCATCAACCCATTTTTGAATTGGTGTCCAAATTTTTATGCCAAGTAGTTTCCTTTTTCTTCCCTTGGTTGCATATATTGCCAATTCAAGTTTGTATCTGGCTAATAATCGGCCCCTCCATGTGGAAAACGACGGTGGTTCTGGGCTGATCCAATCCTGTGTGATGCATGCGCGCAATTCAGACATCATAATAAATAATAATCTTTCCAGTTTCCAATGGCCCTGGTTTGGGAAACTCCAGGAGAGAGGGGTGACGTTACCAGGCATAACTATGTGTTATGCCTTGTACTTGAGGCTCAGGAAGGAGGCTCTGCATCAAGTTCTGGCAGGGAGAAGCTGGAATATCTTCCCTTTTAAAACAAGTCCAAAGCAAATTTCATCTATTCCTTTTATTACATGTTGCCTGGAGGAGGCATAGAGGAGCCCGTCATCCATATAATGATAGACAGTCCAGCTTGGCTGATATATCAGGGCGTCCAGAAAGAAAATTGAATTTTGTACATGAGGAAGCCAGAGAGTTGCCAAAATATCTGGATCACCAACTGTGCAGGAGGTCTAGGACAGAAAATCAAATGTATCCCTAATGCTAAACCCAGATGGGAATGTGCAGGGAAAGATCCATGAAAGCCTGTTTTAGCACAAAGTCACTTTATGGATCAGTGGGATATCTCATTGTACTGCTTCCAAAGAAAAACGAATTGACTCGATGAATTGGGTTAATCATTTATGCAGTGATCACCAGTCCCATTACCCGTCTGAAACCAACAAAACTTTGAGGATTAGCAAAACAATGAAGATAACATTCCGTCACCACTCTTCCAATAGAACAGGGCTACTTTCTTCCTAGCAAGCGGTTGTTGACTTCCATTATTGTAAGACCTTTGGCTTCCTCAATGGATGACATGGGGTTTTAATCAACCTGGATTCTACAAGATACAAAATTGAATTTTACCCTGTTCTACCTCAGATTGATATCAATTTCTCAAGTGTCTGAAGTGAATTCATGCCAGCAAACCTCAAAGAAGAACGGACAGGCTCTAACAAGTTGTTATTAACCAGGTACAGCATTGATTCTCCTGCTGATGTTTAGTGGTGGGAGGACTGCAGTCTTCATACAAAACTTGTTAGCCTCAATAACAGGGACAATAATCCAGTGGGAAGTCTGTTGGATAAGCCAACCATTGGCACCTGGCCAAATTACTGAACAGTGCATTTGAGGTGGGAGAATAAGACTGCTGATACCCCTAGTATCTTAGGCATGCTACCTGGGATTTTATGATTCCTTGTTACCCACTTAATTTGAGTAAAAACCACTATATTCTCACCTCTGGATCGTCCTAGATTTGTGGAGGGATCAATATATGACATTTGTCTTGCCTACTATCAATCACACGTTTCTATGTGGGAGGTTAGAGCAGTTACCATCAACTGGGGAGTTATTAACATAGATAGAACGCCTCCTCCCCTTGCCAAATTGCTGGAGCCCTGGTAATTAAGGTAGTAACATCAGGGGCGTGGCTAGCAGCCGAAGGAATGGTCTCTTGTTAACACGACTCCTGGCCCTCGCCTGACTATCTGCCTCAAAACTCCGTTATCCGGTTGAGGACTACTCTACAATCGAGAGGTCCTCACGTAGGCCCTGTGGTGCACTCCGGGGACTCGTTGTTGGCCAGTCGGGAGAAGCCATGGGGGGACACGAATTGGCTGAATGACAATCCCCATAGAGCACAAGATGGTGCCCGTGCGGAGCTCCGGCTCCAGAGGAATCTGCCCGCTGAGGCCTGGGACGTGATCGGGCCTACAGAGACACTGTCTGCCTCTCTGCCATCGATCGGAGCAACTCCGACACCCTCCGCGCCTGTCTGGGCCCGTTGCTTCGTTGGGAGACCCAGGTGAGACGCGCTGAGGAGCGGCCTGCTGCTGCCCGTGGTCCCGGGGAGGCATCCACGCAACACCCCGGCTTCTGGGCCTAGACTTTTTTCGGGAGCCCTGTATTTGGATCCCTCTGCTACAGGTATTGGCTGTGGCCCCTTCCCCGCAACTCCCCGGAAGCCCTCCAACACACGGGGGGCTCACTGGTGAAATTATCTGTTCTCCATTGGTGACTGCATTCCGGGCCTCGCAGTGGTGGGCCTGCTGCTGCGCTCCGCTCATGCCGCGCAACGCTTCCCGGTCCAGCCTTCCATCTAACAGACTAGTCTTCCTTTCTCTATGGCGCACCGCCCTAGGGCCGGTCTTGGAGGTGCTGGCTCCTTACCATAGGGCCCTGGGTCCGGGGCTTGGGGAACTACTGACCTCGCTTCCCTGCACGACAAGGCCTGTGCTCTACCAGCCGGTCCCCCGGACTGGGACTATTTGAGTGGTATCTGGCGCCCCTGGACTCCCCCTGACTAAAAGCAGCTTCCCACACTGGTGCAGGCGCCTAATTCAAGAGCTCTGCTTGGCGCCGAGGCTGTAGAGGCTGGCTGGACGGATGGCTAGGATGTGGGCAGAACTGCGCGGCAGACCCTAGGATTCAACAGATCTTCCCCGGGGACCCCATGTGGTGACTCGGTGACCTGATCACCTACACTACCGCCAAAGTTGTACGTTGTACGTAAGGGAGGCCCTCCCTAGCGCAATCTGCCCTGTTACGTGTCTCTTGTCCCGGTGCGCTGGTACTCTAACTCCAGATGGCGTCCAACAAGGGGGCCAAGTCCTCAACTCAGAGATAAATTAATAAGCTTTACTGGGGATCCAAGGGAGACGGAAAGGCTGCAACCTCATCAGAGGACCCGAAACCCACGTTCTCCTCGCCCAGAGCGAAATCTCTCACCCTCGAAGACGTCATGCAGGCAATCGCTGGGGTCCAGTACTCCCTAAAGACTCGGATTAACTCTGTTAACTAGAGGTGACCCTCTTACGGGCGGACCTACGCAAAATGGACACAAAGGTCAAGGATGTGGAGGTTCAAACTGCGGCCCTCATAGACGACACCTCTACCCTACAGCAACAAGTCGCCCAACTTCAAAAACAACAGAAGCAGATGAGCGACCTCCTGGACGACTATGAAGGGAGGGCAAGACGGAACAACATCCGTATTCTAGGTGTTCCGGAGCGGATGGAGGAGCCAGCGGCGGACTTATTTGTTGAGAGCCTAGTAACGAAACACCTCGGGCCGAAACACCTCTCAATTTTTTTCTCCATAGAACGGGCGCATAGGGTCCCAGGAGGGAGACCAAAGCCAGGGACCCCTCCCCGCGCTATCATTGCTAGGGTCTTAATTTTCACCCCTACTCCTGGAAAACACCCGTATCACAATGTTCCCGGACTTTACGATGAAGGTCCAGGCAAGACGGCGCATTTTTCTGGAGGTCGAGAAAGCCCTGCGCGAGAAGCACATCAAGGACTCGATGCTCTTTCCTGCGAAATTGTGTGGTGAAATGGATGGGAAAGCCTGGTTCTTCCTGTCCCCGGACGAGGTGTGGGGCTGGCTGCAGGGCTGGCATCGAGAAGGAGGGTCTCCAAGAAATTGCAATGTCCCGGACGACCTCCCACGGGAGGACCACCTGCCAGGCAGCCAGGAACTGTTCACTGGACTTAATGGCAATGTAGAATGATGTCCTTTTTGAACTTGGGGATCGCTGAGAATCAGAGTTTGGATAGTAGCTTGCTGGATTTCCTTCCTGTTGCTGTTGCTGCTGTGGGCGATGGACTTCTGCCCTGTATATGTCTCCGCTCCCGTGAGGCACTTCTTCTGGCCCCAACCGGACCACTCTGGCTGACTGACAACTACTTTTCTTTGATGTGGATGTTGCACTGAGATTTGTTTTGGGTATACAATTGCACAGTTGTTACTACCCCTCTAGTATTGAGCGAGTGGCACCAACGGCTCACCAGGTGCCCCTGAACATGGTAGGGGGGGCGACAGGCACTCTGCCTGGTTGGGGTGTGGATAGTTTCGAATCCACGGGCAGGGAAGTAGGGAGGGGGGCTGGATTGGGGGTGGGGGGGTTGGGTTTGTTTTGTTGATGTTTTATTGTTTCTTTGCCTTTTTTGCAGAGTCCTTTCTAGTCACGCTTACCTACTTATCCAGGGTCCATTAATGGCGGGTTGGCCACCTTGGGTGGTTTTTGGTCCCAAAGCGGTCCACAGGCCTCTTGCTCCTATGCCTTGTGCGGTCCTGATGATCCGGAGGCCCGGGCGGCCTTTCTCCTACTTCTCCGTCCACCTGTTTCCACCACCATGATACAGTCCCTCACTAGAACTCTCACGGTCCTGTCATGGAATGTTAATGGCTTAGGGCACAGGATCAAGAGAAGCATAGTCCTTCAATTCCTAAGGTGCCACTCCCCCGACATAGTTCAGTTGCAGGAGACGCACCTAGTGGGTAACACCTGTCAAGCTCTCCAGAAAGGGGGTTACAAACTATTGGTCCACGCGGGATTCACCTCTGGGTCCCGCGGCACTGGAATTTTGGTTAGGAAGAGCCTCGCATGTACTCACTCACGGATCTGGGCTGACCCTTTTGGTAGATTTGCCTTGGTTGAGGCAGCGTGGGAAGGGCGTCCCCTGAACATAATTTCTGCTTACCTTCCGCCGACATTAGTCCGAGACTCCCTTAAAGAATTGGGCGCTCTATTGTTGGGCCGCCCCACAGGTACACTCCTGATCGGAGGGGACTTTAATGCCACTATGGGTGACGACCTAGACCGCAGGCGCAGCTCACACCGGTTTAGCTCCGACTTGTCTGATTTGGCACATGCCATGGGACTGGCGGACATCTGGCACCATCACTATCCGGATACGTCGTATTTCACGCACTACTCAAATGCGCATAACAGTATGTTTCGCATTGATTATTTATTTTGTCCCGTCGCAGATATTGGATGTTTCATCCGTTCGAAAGGTCTTCCGCGGGGCATATCCGACCACTCACCCCTTAGTGTGGACTTAACCTATCATCGCCAATATATGCGTGGTCCCATTGTCATTAACCCCTGGCTTATGCAGATTCCCGATATCAGGGACTCCCTGACTGAACGTACTGCATTTTATTTTGCTGAAAATGTCGGCCCTGTTGACTAGGCGGTCACGTTCTGGGAGGCGTACCTGGCAGTGGTGAAGGGTGAGGCTCTAGCACTTAAGATGGGATACCTACGGAAACGCGATGAGCGGATTCTTCAGGCTGAATCCGACCTCATCTGCCTTGAGGTGACCCATTACGCAGCTCCCTCGGACAACACCGCTCACCGGCTTCGTACCCAACAATTGGCCTACAAAGCGCTAGCGCACGAAAAGGCACAGGCGCGACTGCTTCACACGCGTCATTGGGTATATGAGTTTGGAGATAGCGCGGGCAAAATGCTTGCGTGGCTGGAACGAAGTGAACAGGGGTCCCAATGGGTGTTGTCCATATCTAGGCCAGATGGGTCCTCGGTTGTAGATCCACGAGACATCGCGGAGGCTTTTGCCGACCATCTGGAGCGCGTTTACACTGCTGGCGCATGTTACGCGCCGGAGGAGTCCAGACAACTTCTGGATGAGATGTGCCTCCCGGTTGTCTCGGACGTTGATAGAGTGGCCTTGGATGCTGACATCATGGCAGATGAGCTTACCACAGTGCTCTTTTCCGTTAACTCCGGCAAGGCAAGTGGTCCCAATGGGGTCCCCATCGAATTTCTGAAGGGCATGGTCCCGGAAATCGTTCCCCATCTTCAGAATATGTTTACGGAAAGCCGTGACAATGGTATTCTCCCGCTTGATCAAAGACTAGCCTCCATCGCGGTCATTCTCAAGCCTAATAAACCACACACCGTCTGCAGCTCGTACAGGCCGATCTCCCTGATTAGCGCGGAGGCAAAGGTCCTGGCTAAACTATTGGTGAATCGCCTCCTTTTGGTGCTTCCATCTTTAATACGTGACGACCAGTTCGGTTTTCTCCCGGGTCGCAACACCGCGTTAAACCTACGAAGAGTTCATAATGTCATGAGTCGTCAATCCATTATACAACAGGACGCGGCCATCTTGTCCCTCGATGCCACGATGGCATTCGACTCGATTGAATGGCCCTATCTCTTTAAGGTCCTGCTCCGTTTTGGTTTCGGACCCCATTTCATTAGCTGGGTGCGACTCCTCTATAGAGACCTTTTGGGCCAAGTTCGGGTCAACAACCACACGTCTCGGCAGTTTCCCCTCCACAGGGGTACCAGACAGGTTTGCCCCTTTTCTCCACTGCTGTTGGCCTTCACCCTCAAACCCCTAGCCCACTGGGTCCGTACTGATGTCTCCATCAGAGGCCCCTGCTGGACTGATGACATAACGGCCAAAATCTCCCTATATGCTGACGACATCCTGATATATGTGTCTTCCCCCCGATCCTCTATAAACAGCTTATTCCATGTTCTAACTAATTTTGGGAAATACTCGGGGTATTCGATTAATTGGACTAAATCCACACTGTACATGCTCCATAGTCCCCCACCCCGCTTGCCCCGAGGGTTTTCCATTGCAGTGGCTACTGAAGGCTTTCAATACCTCAGTATCCATGTCACGCCTGACCCTAAGATATTCTACGATTGCAACCTGTTTGGTCCTTTGCTTAGACTCCACAGTGACGTTGCCCACTGGCGATCCGTCCCGCTATCCCTCCCAGGCAGAGCGGCATTGTTCAAAATGTTAGCTCTCCCGCCCTTCCTATATGTTTTGCAGAATTGCCCATTCCTGGTACCAGACTCCTATTTCCGCACTGTGAAGAGTGAGCTACGTCTTTTGTTGTGGGACGATGTGGCTGCCCATATTGCCCTTTGTAGACTTTTTCAGGGTTGGTATGATGGAGGCATAGCCTTACCCAACCTCCGCCTCTATTATTGGGCGTCGCAATTGGTGACTGTTAACCGCTGGATTCATGATTCGCCCCTGAATCCGGCCTTCCTCCTTTATAAATGACAAACTGGACGGAAAGGGTATCTGGGGGCCCTGTACAGCAAACCGACTAAGAATAGGTATGTCGGACCCATGGCGCACATGGTCGCAATATGGCATAGGGCCAACAAACGTCTGGGCTGGGCGGACAGGATCACTAAGGCAACACCCTTGTGGTCATCACAGCGCCTGGGATCCCTTTGCTTCCTTCAGGGGTTCGACAAATGGGACACTATAGGGATTTCGGAAGTGGGGGACCATCTTCATAAGGGTGAACTATTGACATTTAGTGACCTCCAGGCCAAATACTCCCTTGCACTCACAGAATCTTTCCGTTATATGCAAATCAAGCACGCCATTATGGCCGCCGTCCTGGACCTTACTTTCATACCTGCGACCCCCGCCCTGGAGGATTGGTTACTATCCGAACCCCTCCCCGAGAAAGCCATCTCCTACACCTATAGAAAGCTTTGTAATAACCTTCCTGATCCATTTCAGTCATTGCAGACCAAGTGGGAAGTAGACCCACTATACAAAATTAGAGGTTGCCCTAAGAAGTGGGACACGAAGTGGGGACACTGGAATAGATACCGTGGCGAACTCTGTGACTCACCTACCTCTGAACTGGCTATGTCCCGTGCTGGGCCCATAAGTCGAATTTTGCACTGATTTGTGCTTTGCTTGCTCCCTGTATTGTCCTACGAATACTGTATTACCGGTGACTGATTTTTTGACTCTGCTTTTTCTCCTCAATAAAATCTTATGTTAAAAAAAAGGTAGTAACATCAATATACAGCTACTCCTCAATACTAGCTGCTTTTGCTATTCACGGTACTCAGGCCTGTGGCGCTCTAGTTGCTTGTTCCAGAGCCAGAAATCCATGATATCCCCCCAAAATAGCTCTAACCAAAAGAGCTGCCAGTAGTGTTTCAGTCCAAAAGACAATTTGTGATGACTCCTGGTGGAAACTGAACTGTGAATCAGCCATGTAAATCCTATTTTGAGCAATGCCTATAGCAAGGATCTAACAAAAAGTCAGCACTTTTGAATCATTTGTGTTCTTTGTGGTAGATGCACCCATCCCCTTCCTTCTGCAGCTGGCTATCAATAGTCTGTGGTCTTCATTTCTGACCACTATACTCCTGTGTTGCAAGCTTTATTTCTTTCGCCTCTCCTGATGATATGCAATGTACATTGTTGTGTATTCTGATTAGAAAGTTAACTGTATTCTGATTCTTTTACCCGGCTGTGTCCGTCTCATTCCACAGAATCTGCACATGATAGGCACTCCAACAAGGACATCCTGTGAGCACTGAGGCTGCCTTTATGAGTTATTTAATTGTTTGATCTTCATCTGGTTTATTCTGGGAGGGTAAATCAGTCTCCTTGGACATCTGTTGGTGCATTCATCTGTGAATTATTGTGCACCTTCGCCATTCTCCATCAGATCCACTTTTCAGTTTTGGATAAAATTACATTCTCGGTGTGATTGGTTGGATCCATCATACTGTTTTCTTCTCTTATGAACAGATTAGGAGTTCCTTCAGAATATCGCCAGCATTATTTATTTTTACCAGGGCTTTTGATGGGCCATAGTATTCACTCACCCTTCAAAGTCAAACATAGGCACAGTTTGAGATATATGGATTGGGGTCTTGAGCATAGGCACTTCCTTTGGTTGTCTGAAACTGTTAGTCATAATCTGCTACACTACCATTCTGGCTATCCCTTTACTAGTCTTATCTCTGTCATAGGTAGTTCAGCTGCACAGCAGTCCATTGTACATTAATTTTTACATATATTACCCAGTGGTGGGCACCACTGGGTTGTTACAGTTAGGACCACGTTTCCACAGAAAAATCTTCTGTGGTTTGCTAATAACTTTGGCACTTTGGAAGTAACTTTGGTGCTGTTTAATAAATCTTCACAAAACTTTCCAAAAGGAAAGATCATCCACCTCGGCTCCTTCCAGGAAATTTCATGATGACCCATCAAGCGGGAGCCGAGTCAAAGGGGGTGCCCCAAAATGCATTTTCCCCATGCAGTTTCCTATAGGAAAACGGAAGAGAGATACCCCAAAAACGGCTGAACGGAACTACACCAACTTTAGCAGAAAGCTAAATCTTGGTCCAAAAAGCATTCTTTTTGTGATTTAGTGCAACACTATTCAGAAGTTTTAGAGAGCTTAAGGTTCAAAATACCTGTATATATTTGCAACAAAGAGGATTCACAAAGCTGGCAGACCTAGAGATAAGATCTGATTAGTCATCTCTACATCAACAAAGATGAGGCAACAGACATTCTTGGACTCAGGGGTCAGTCCCCTGTCCTGGTAAAATGTAAAAAAAAAAAGAAACACTTAGGGGGCAGAGGTAACTGGTGAATTTCAGTTATTTTATTCTTTTAATACAGTACGTTGTAACTGACATTTTGTTCTCACTCTACCATAATTTCAACCTTTGTGTAAAGTGATTTCCTCTATATTTTTATTAGGGCAGTATTTATGACTTATTAGAACATTGGAATGTTGAGATCTCCATTGAAGACAATGGAGCAGCCGCAACCTATATGATCTGTATAGGCCTTCTGCTCTCAACGTTTCAATGTCCTCATACACAGCATCTCCCTTTCTCTTTTCACTACCTCATGAAAATAAATTATTTAGAGAGAGGAAAATGAAAGACAGAGGCTGTGTAGGAGGTCACTCACAGCTCTCATCCTTCCCTCCTCCTGTAGCTCAGTGTCACTAGGGCTTCAGAAGGAGGGATGGGTGAATGATATGAGCTCCTGCGTTTCCATGGCTTGGCTGAGCTACAAAAAGCAGTTCAGTCAAGCTGTAAATAACCAGTGGCTGACTTCAGCTCCCTTTCACAGATCTTGCTGAGAATGTTTACCAGCTGATGGCAATGGCCCTGCTCATGATATCAGCTGTAAAACATTCACAGCAAGAGCTGTGAAACAAAAGCTTCGGGCCCAAGGGGTATTTCAATCCGCTCGGGCTTCAAGGGGCCTTTGTGTTTTTTAATTAAAACATTCTGCCCTTATGGGGAGGAACGGTCAAATAGCTTTATAGGCCACTGTAGCTTGGCTATTCTCGCCGTTAAAGGCACGCTCCCTTGTTAATAGCCCTCGCCTTAGTCGCAGGTCTTTAACGCTGGAGCAGGCTTTTAATGCCCAGTATAGTCTGCTGCAGCTGGCTATAAAGGTATATTGCTATATTTTCACGCCCACAATAGAGTTTTTGCAGTAATATTTAATAATTATTATCTATATTTAGGTAGACATATTTATTTACAATTGGTGTTAATTCCATTTACGTAGATTGTAATTCCAAATTACTGTTGAACCACAATGCTAATCACCAATTTGAATCCTTATATTGAATGTTAATAAAATAAGAAAACTTAAAAGCGATTGCTTCAGGGTTTGTGAAAGCCAAAAAGAAACAAATAATGATACACCTTTCATAAAAGTGTCATAAGTTCACACGTTTCATCCCTGAAAATGGGATAGACCATAAGAAGCAATCACATACAGATCTTTTTGGGGTAAAACAGGAGTAAATGGGCGAAGGGAATGTTCTTGACCATGGGGCATATTATCGAGAACGGTGTTAAAATTATCGCCAATTTAACAGCAGAAAACTGCAGCTAAAACGGGAATAATGGGCTTGATAATATGCCTTGGAGAATTCCAATAGAAGCCCATGTTCACACCAGAACATGGGGTTCTATGGGAATTCACAAGGGCATATTATCAAGCCCATAATCACCGTTTTAGCTGGAGTTTTCTGCCGCTAAACCGGCGATAATTTTTAAAACCACTCTTGATAATATGCTTCCATGTTTTTAAAACATTAACGACTTGATAGTGGTATTTCTGCTCCTATTGATGGCTCTCTGATGAACGACATACTTTAAAGGTCATGGACTATATACTTTACTGGCCTTGGACTACATACTTTACGGGTCATCGAAGTGAAGTATATTAACAATTAACAATTAAAATGTTACTACAGGCCATTCTGAGATTACTATAAAAAGGTAAATGACGCTGTAAAGTTAGCAAAAGGAAGGATTTTTAAAAGAATAGTAACAAAAACATTGCGGCATTGATTCACTATAAGCACTTTGAAAGTATGTAAGAATATGCAGGCCTTTCCTGGAAAGGGCTTTTATATATTTTTTTGCATTTCACAAACAGTGCCAAATAGTACACCTGGAGAGCTGCACCAGGAAAAGGTTTCCAGCAAACTACTTGGAATGCCGGGTTACATATTTCCAGGTTCTCTTTTCCAAATAGCGGAATTGTACTTAGCGTACTGTGCAGGCCATTGTGCAAATGTTCATTATTTTTCCTTCTATATAAACCTTTCCCCTAGATCCCTTCCAAGTATAGAGATGATGCGTTCTCGTCCTCAAATGAGAGAAAACCTCATATTTGCTGGATGGGCAAGGGCCAGACTGGATTTTTTAGACCTTCACAAACTTATAATGCGAATCATGCCATGTTCCATGCAGTCACACCCTTTCCATATGGGTTTTACTTCTTCGTAATACCACTCATTCATGGATAACAAAGTTAAAACAAAATGTTAATGTTGTACAACTGCAGGGAATGCATCTGTTAATTCCTGACCATTAAAATTAGGATATTTTCTACCTTAAACATGTGGTTTTTGCCAACACTGTCTTAATAAAGTGGTCCCTGTCTAGTTGTGCACTTTTTATTGCATAATTAGTTTAAAACAATCAACACTTGTCAAACGACTAGCACATTAATGTACAACCTTCACTAAATAATACCGAAATTTTCTGTACCAGCTGGCCAGGATGGGGTCACAACCACAATTAATGAATTAGTTAGGAATTACCATTCATTACTGCTGAATTGTGGAGGCCCAATAGTGCTTGCTCATGTGCAAGTTTTCCAAATGTAACTGGTCATCACGCCTCCTCTATTTGATTATTCAGCTAACACATGCGAATCGTGTCCAATAAGTTTTGATGATGGTTCACTGTGATCTGCTGGGACACTGATATTTGCTTTGTTTTAGATCTATAAGATGATCATGGTAAGCCTTGTCAGTAGGAGCAGCTCCTCCGCAAAGGGGGAGGAGCGTCCTCCACTGATCAAAAGTGAAAAAAAATGATAATAATCTATTGTTATCATTTTATTTTCTCTATTGTAGTCAGTGGAGGGGTGGGGTGGGGTGTGGCGCGGCTGACCAGAGCAGGGGAGGAGTGGAGTGCACATGAACTGTTTGACCGGCCCTCTTCGGCCAACGAAACAGTTAACGCGTACTGTGCATGTTCCAACCAGGCTGAATCACTAAGCCTGGTCAGGAACATACAGAGACTCCCTGTTCCAGACTGAGTGCTGATGCACAACGCTCAGACCAATCAAAATGCTGCATTGCTGCGTTGCTGTGCTGTGATTGGCCTCAGGGGAGCTTGTCTGCCTCGGGGCTTCCTGCTACCTCTGGCCAGGACAGGAAGATTAAGAGGACGAGGATGGAGAAGAGGCGGCGGCAGGCCGTTGATGGTAAGTGCTTTTTTTATTGCATTCCTCCGCCTTACCCCCCTGCCCCAACACTACCATCCAGTAGCAGTCACTACTGTTTGTCAGTGCTGTTATGGAAATAGAAGCTGTCGTGGGGCGGACCTGGGGCTATTCAAGCGCCGCTATGGGAAGGCAGGCCTTGCGCAGGGGCAGGAGCACTTACGTGACAGATCCCAGACCACACTTCTACTCGGTCAGAAGTGACGACCACGAGCGGCCGCACCCCTTTTATTACAGCCCCCCAGGCCAAGCCTGGCCTGCGGATGTAGTGGATGGGTGAGTGTTGGCTACTAGACCGCCAACTGTTACATCCCTATCCAACTCAGTTCATTTTCTCAAACACAAAATAATAGTCTTAAACATGTCATACAGTTTAGTACATTAGGTCAGTATTGTACGTGCTCCAGCCGATGGTATCGACTGGACATCTTTAGCAGGCATAGTCTCTCAGATGCTGGCTCAGGTGGGGGTTTGGCCTCAGGCTATATCTTTGGGTGGCAGTGCACCCGCCGGTGAGGCTCAGGCTGGGGTCTTCAGAGGGGGCTCCAAATTGAGATGGTGGGTTTGCTTCTGGAGCCTCCTCAGCTCTGCCACTCACCAATTTTCCTCCCAAACTTTGGGTGCAGCACTGGCCATGGGTCTCATCTGGTCACTTGGGGTCTCCTGTGGTTGTGCTGACGGGACCTCCTTGAACCATGAGATGTTCCTGGATACCTCCTCTTCTCCTCTGCGTGTGGTTATCATGGTGCCATGGTTGGCGGTGACTGTCCAGGTGCCAGGTTCGTAATTTATTTGGAACTTTTCCCCATGACGCAGGTTTCGCAGGAGGACCATCGTTCCAGGGCTGATCACTCTTGGGGTGGCGCATCGACGGACGCTGGCATCCTGGTTGTGTCTTGATCTTCTCTCTTGCACCTCTTCTACCTCTAAGTGCGGTGGTGACCACCCTGGGCAGGTGGGGAGCAGGTCTCGGCGATCCCCATGGAGCATGAGGGCCCGCGGGCTCCGTGGGGTCCTGCAGTGAGAAGTGCTTCGGTACTCCCTTAAGAATTCGTAAAGCCTCTGTTCTGGGTCGACTTGTTCCACTACCGCTATGCGGAACATTTAATTTAAGGTGCGCATAAAGGGTCTTCTCTCTTGCACCTCTTCTACCTCTAACTGCGGTGGTGACCACCCTGGGCAGGTGGGGAGCAGTTCTCGGCGATCCCCATGGAGCATGAGGGCCCACGGGCTCCGTTGGGTCCTGCAGTGAGGAGTGCTTCGGTACCCCCTTAAGAATTCGTAGAGCCTCTGTTCTGGGTCGACTTGTTCCACTACCGCTATGCGGAACATTTTATTTAAGGTGCGCATAAAGGGTTCAACGTCCCCGTTGGCTTGAGGCCACTGAGGGGTGATGCAGCGATGAGATATGCCTCGCTGTTGGAGGAGCCTGGTGAATTCAGCTCCTTGGAACAGAGGACCATTGTCATTGCGCACTTCTTGGGTAAACCCAAACATGGTGACGGTTTTCTTCAACACTGGTCCGACGTGGATGAACACAGTGGACGCAACAGGTTCCACTATAGGGTATTTCGAGTATGCGTCGATGATCACTAGGGTGTGTCTTCCTCCAGGGAAACTCCCGAAGTCTACGCTCACTTTGGACCACAGGACGGTGCAGGCTTCTTCGGTGATGACCGAGACGGGTTTCTAAGGGCTGCTGGTCAGCTGGCACAATAAGCTGCGTCGAACATATTCTTCGACCAGGTCTTCGTACTCTGGGAATCAGACTTTCTCTCGCATCCTCGCTTTCAATTTTGTGATGCCTTGGTGTCCTCCATGGGCTAATTGGACTGCCCGATGTTGGAGGCTCCATGGGATCACTAGCCTGGGTCCTCAAAACAGGACACCATCGTTGGACGCACTGAGTTTGTGACGGACCCTCCACGTCTTCGTTAAAGTGTCATAATCTTCTGGGGTCCACGAGTTGGCCTGGCGAAGGTAGTTGGTCCATAAACCTTCTTGCACCGCACATAGGGTCCTGGCGTAGACTGAATCTTCAGCAGCAGCTTCTCTGATGTTGTCTAAGGACATGCTCTGGGGGCATGCTGCCAGCGCCACCAGATGAGCATAGTGTTCAGCATCCTCATCGTCTTCTTGCTTCTCCGGCTGAACTGGGTGTCTTGAGAGGAAGTCAGCCGGATTCTTGAACCCTGGGCGGTATACCACCTCCATTTTGTATGGTTGCAGCTGGACGGCCCGGCGCTCAATGCATGGGGCGGATGCGGTGCGGACCCTTTGAAGAGGGGAACGAGAGGCTGATGGTCGGGGACCATGGTGAACGGCCGTCCACAGAAGTACAGATGGAAATGACTGCAGGCCCACTTGATGGTGAGCGCTTCACGCTCAACCTGGGCGTACCTTGTTTCTGTGGGGGTGAGGGACTTGCTGACGAATGCTAGGGCGGCCCACTGGCCTGGCTCACGTTCCTGGGCTAGTACTGCACCGAGCCCTACGGAGCTTGCTTCAACTAGCACCTCTGTTCGCTTCGTGGGATAAAAGTAGGCCAGTGTTGCTTCTCCTAGGAGGCCATCTTTTATCCCTTGTAACGCCTCTTCCTCCTTTGGGACCCAGTGCCATGCTGCATCTGCTATCATGAGGGCTCGCAGTGGTTCGCTCCGGGTGGCCAGACCGGGTATAAATCACCCACAGTACGCAACCATCCCCAGGTAGTTCCGTATTTCCCTATGTGTCTTTGGCGTGGGGATATCCTTAATTGCTTGCAACTTCCTCTGGTCTACCTCTATACCCTCTTGGTTGAAGACGTAGCCGAAGAACTCGAGGGAAGGTTGGAAAAACTGGCACTTGTCTTTGTGTCGGGTGGCTCCGTATTCGCTAAGGCGTCTCAGCGTGTTGCGGAGATGCTGGTGGTGATAGGCGGCCGTTGCTGAGTGGATTAGGATGTTGTCACTTACATTCAGCACTCCAGGTAGGCCTGATAACAGCTCCTGTATCATGTTCTGGAACACTTCGGCCACCGAGGATAATCCAAATTTCAGCCCTTTGTATCTTCTGAGCCCTAGGTGTGTGCTGAAAGTGGTGATGTATCTGCTCTCCTCGGACAGGGGTAGTTGGTGATACCCTGCTTTAAAGCCAATTTTAGAGAACCACTTGGATTCAATGACATCCACAATGATGTCATCCATTGTTGGCGTTATGTGGCGTTCTCTCTTAATTGCTTTATTGGGCAACCGCATGTCGATACATAGGCGTATGGCTCCTGGCTGTTTAGGCTTTTCTGTGATGAACATCGGGGACACCCATGGTGTTGGCCCGGATACTTTTTCGATGACTCATTGTTCTTCTAGTGCTTCCAGTTCCTTCTCCACGAGTGGCCTCAGGTGGAAAGGAACTCTCCTGTGTTGCAGGGTGACTGGGGCGACTGATTTGTCAATGTGTAGTTTGATGGGGTCGCACTGGATGCACCCGAGACCTTCGAACAGCTCGGCCAACTGTCCAAGGAGCTCTTCTACCTGGTATGTACGGATTTGTCTGGCGAACACAATTAACTTTAGATCCTCCGCAGTGTGACTACTCCTCCCTGTTGATTACATGGATGGTCGCCGTCACCTCAAGGTCGTCTGCTTTGATGGGTACCGAGATCTTCCCTTCAGTGGTAAAGGCGTGTCCGCTCCATATGCATAGATTCTGGTTTTGGACTGCACTATAGGAGGGAGCGGGAGTAGGCTTCGGAATTATTGTAGGCCCATGACGTTCACTGTCACTCCTGTGTCGATTACTGACTTCACCTCCATTCCCACGACTTGGACTATGCACGCGGGTTGAGGTCAGCGGCGCTGTTGGAGCTCCCTTGCGAAAGATACTATATACACTTCTTCATCGTCATCTTCTGACAAATCTTGCACCATTGGCAGGTGTTTCGCTGGTCTCCTCTATGCGTGGTCGGGAGATGCAGTGTCTGTTACTGACAGTTGCCGGACGGCTCGTGTTCGGGGTTTCTGCCCTCAGAAATCTCAGTTTCTGTTGCGCTTTCTGCAGACCGATGCAAAGTGATTAGGTATCCCGCAGTTGGTGCAGGTCTTTCCTTGGGTGGGACAGTCTTTGGCGGCATGTGGTTCACAGCCACAGTAGCCGCATCTTGATCTGGGGTCTCCTTTTGGTCCTCTGAATGTCTCTCCCTTGGGCTTGGTTCGCACAGCATCGGCTTGTTCCGTCTTGATGGAGTCCGGCTTCCCTTGGGGTTTGGTTAGGGCTTGATCCATCTTGTTTGCCCTCGCCGCGGATAGGTCATGTGATCTGACTAATATCATTATGTCCTCCAGTGTGATTCTTGGTTTACACAGTATGAGTGCTCATAGGGTCTTGTTGCAGCACCCCTGGATTAGTTGTCTCCGGATCTCCTTAGGCTGGTCTTCATCAGTGCACGTGCTGGCAAGATCTCGGAGACGTGCATAGAACATGTCCATGGATTCTCCTTCCCTCTGGCGGGTTTGTCCGACCTTAAATACTTCAAAATCCGGGTTCAGTTGTGGATCAAAATGGCCATTTAGTGCTGTTACTGATGCATCGCAGTCGTTAGCCGCCTCTGTGTTGAGTAGGTGCTTGAAAAGCTTAAAGATCTTATCTCCTGCATAGTGAAGTAGCAGGGATATTTTTACCGCTTCATCCGTTTCCCTGGTTGCGACGAAGTAGCTGTTGAGGCGTTCGATCCATATTCTCGAACGAGGGGAGGCTGATGCAGGATCTTCTAGTTCAATGAAAGGAGGCAGGTCTCCTGATGCAGTGTGCTAGAACGGGACGCGGGCTGGCGCTGCAGCATTGTTGTTGTCTCCCATGGTGGTTGGCGGAGATAGTCTATGACTGTGTTTTGGCCGTTGGTGCGCCACGTGCTCAGGTATAGGGGAAGATGGCGTGGGTTCACACGCGGTGCTCTGTCTTGCTTCCCCCTTTTCCTGGGCCCTCTGTGGTTTGGTGCCCCTCTACCTCCTTACTTGATGTGCACCTCTTCTTTCCCTTTTCAGTGCCTTGGATTTGCCAATGCTTGGCTCCTCTGTGGCTGTGGCAAAACGCTTGGGCACCAGAGAGCAGCCGATCAGATGGGGCCTCGAGCAGCTCACTTCTTCTGCAGGGCCTGGAGCGCCGATTCACGGTGGGGGCGTGGCTTGGATGCACAGCCCAGTCTGAGCTCACCGCCGCGGGGTATGTGGAGACCCAGTAGATTTCTTCGGTGCTTCCCGCACTGACCCGGCAGTCGCTGAGGATGGGGGCGGGGTGTGCACACCGCCAATGCACCGCAGGGCCGTCATGCTTGTGAGGCGGCTGCTGCACAGAGCAAAGTGAGGTGAGGTGCGAGTGAGGGTTGGGCCCCCTCCGCTGGTCACCAGTGTCGTGGGGTGGAACTGGGGCTATTCAAGCACCGCTATGCGAAGGCAGGCACTGCACGGGGCAGAAGCGCTTACGCGACAGATACCAGACCACACTTCTACTCCGGTGAGAAGTGACGACCACGAACGGCCACACCCCTTTTATTACAGCCCCGCAGGCCACGCCTGGCCTGCAGATGTAGTGGGTTAGTGAGTGTTGTCTACTAGACTGCTAACTGTTACAGAAGCCATAATGGCTAAGGCCTTTATACTGCATAGGTGTGGGCCAAATGTATGGAACTACATTGCATTTGCATTCCGAAGGGTTCGGAAAATATTGCTGTGTGACAATATAACTGTGTCTTAATGTAAAATCTGTCTTTTATGAGTCAGACCGGTACTGAATCACAATGGAAAGGGGTGTGGTATGGATATCCCCTTCTGTGTTGGGCGGCGGTGTGCATTGTGTCAATGATGTGTGTCTGCAAGGTTGATTACAAACCATTGATCTGTTACTGAAACCAGAAACTGCATGGTAAAACTTTTACAAGTGGAAACTATTCCCAAATGAAAGCTTGCACCTTGTAAATAGTTCTATTAAAAATCAGTTGGGTGGGGGCTTTGAGAGTAATCCAGGGGACCACTGAGTCCTCGGTCTTAGGTCATTTGCTGCACACCAACGTTTTATTTGTAAAACAGTCCCTGTCATCCACAGAGAGTGATAAAAGCCTACCTTGCCTTAAACCTAATTGAGACAGGACTTTTTGTGACTCCCTGAAACTGGGCTTTTTGGGATGTAACTAATAGGTACACCTGACACATCACAAAATGAAGGTGGAGTCAGTCACAGACAAGCCATTTGCCAAAAGACACTGACTTTCGAAAATCCAGCCTTTCTTTCTGAAATGGCGCATCTTCCTCAGCTGTGACCTCTTTTCAAAAAGCCGAAAAATTCTCCAAATCAGACTTCAGCAAAAGTTTGAATTGTAAGACAAAGACATCTGTAACAAAATGCTGAGGCACAATGCATTCAATTTTTGGAAGGAAGTGAGATACAACACAAAAGAACATGATCATAATGGCGCTAGATAGAAAAGGAAAGCAGCAAAACGTTATCATAAGCACTGTGAAAAAGAGCAGATTGCAATGTCTGCTGATTATCAACCCAGAGGCAATGGAAAGCATTGTGTGAGGGTACCAGACTAATCGGTCTTAAGTCACTGCAGCATCTCTGAAAAATGATTCACATCTAGAAACGCTTTCCAGCAGAGGAATCACACTTCAGAGGAGAAATAACTCTTGTTTTCTTCAATGCTTAAACATTCCTTTCAAAGCACGTGCAGTTTAAAATGGAAAAGAATATTACGTTTATTAGGCACGATCCTAGGTATATCTTATGTAGGTAAAGTCTTGTGAGAACTTAAAATTGGGGACATTTTTTAATTTTGTGCAAAACTGCATTTCTCATTATGCAATTTCACAAAACTGCCGCCTGTGAAATGCTGGTCACGCAGAAAACGTCTCACCAAGACATTTTTTGCTTAACCCTATCTTCTGACTTATTTATGCAGAGTACAGATGAATACAAGGAAGGGTCCAGGGACATGCTGTAAACTACTAACTTAGAAGCATATTATAAAGAACGGTTTTAAAACTTTTTGCCGGTTAAGGCGCAAAAAACTGCTGCTAAAGCGGCGATAATAGGCTTGATAATATGCCTTGTGAATTCCAATAGAAGTCCATGTTCTGGTGTGAACATAGGCTTCTATTGGAATTCTCCAGGGCATATTTCAAATTCAATTCAAATAATCTTTATTCAGATAAGAATATCCATAAAAGTACAATTTGTCACCACCAATAAAGATACAGTGAATGTTAAAACATATAAATATACATCATCATCCAATACAGACACAAAATACAAAAATAAAATCACATTAAAAAGAGTTGGACGGGGGGCGTGGCTTGGACGCCGAGGAAGATGGCGGCTTAGAGCGTCTCTCCTCCCGTCACGAGCGTTTTACACCTTGATTGGAACGCTTCTTTGATTCTGCAGCCGGGATGTGACTGTGGATTCAGGCACCGGACCACTTCCTGAACACGAGGAGATGCCCCGCGTGAATGTGACTGCAGCGGTTCGAGAGCTGTGCCGAACGAAGCTCCGGACGCACATGGCGGCAGTGCGTGGTGAGGGGAAAACGCGGAGCGAGAAATAACCTCCAGCGCAGCGAACCTGCCATCGCCAGGAGGTCTGAAGCGGAGGGAAGAGCCCACGAGAGAATGCGTTCCTGAGCGGACGGACGGAATATCTGGTCGCGTGAGTACTACGTGATCGGCCATACCGGGGCTTCCTCCGCCTTAACCAAGATGGCGGCCGCCACTCGGTAATGCCCTATAGTCCGAGACAAAAGACTCTCCCCGCTATCTCTACCTAAAATAGCCTGCATGCAACAACAGGAGAGCGATGCTGACAACTGCTCTACCGGACTGGAAATGTGAGCATATTCCTATTATGGCCATAGGAAGTTACTGCAACTACGCTGTATGCCTGCAATGCCAGCCATTAGACTATATAGAAACTCCCCTAACACGTGATCAGGGATTTACACATAATGGATGCCAATCTGATGTTGGGGGTTTAAAGATGTTGCGCTGAGTGCCTGGAGTGCCTGGATTGCCTAACACCAAACTACATTTGGCTCCCTGCTATACCAGTGCTATCCCCGAGTGCTGATTAGTGCCTACAACTCAGCTCTCCTCTTCCTACACAATAATCAATATGCCGTGAGCCCCTCAGTGATAGTCTTGTCTCAGCAGTGATTTTTTCCAATGTCAGTGCACGCACCACGTGCGCAGTCTGAATGAATATATGAGGTGCTCTGTGCCTGTGCCTGGGATCCCATCCATGAGGTAATACTGCTCCCAGTGTACCGAGATCTAGTTCGCCACTCTCTTATATGGACTTGTGTTGTACACTCTACTCCACATGTTTGCCGAAGGGGGACTTTTCTGAGCGCAGTTTGAGGATCTACAGAGAAGGTTCTAGCGACCAAGATGGATACCAAAGACCAGACTACCCTAAAAGACTTAAGTCGGATCACTCGAACCCGGGATCACCAAATAAACCAAAGAAAATTACTCCGGACGCACTTGATATGATATTGAATAGGCTAGATGAAGTGAAGGACCTGGCCAAGGTCACCAAAGAAGAAGTGGTAGCAATCCGTCAAGATATCCGAGATACTAATGCGCGCCTAACAGAAACAGAATCCCGGATGAGTCGCCTAGAAGACATAGAGGTTAAAACTTCAACGACTCTGTAACACCTACACATCTCCTCGGAACAGACAACTAGACGACTGGCCGAGTTGGAGGACAGGAATAGGAGGGGGTACCTACGCATTTTTGGAATTCCGGAAGGGTCCGAGGAGTCAGAAGGTTCATGCATTCGGTTCTTGGAATCCTGGTTCACTAAAGCCACAAACATGACTTTCAACAGTCCTCTTGAATTTGACAGAGCACATAGAGTGCCAGGGAGAATCACTAAGACGCAGAGAGGACCAAGGCCCATCGTGTGTAAACCGTTACGCTATCAACATGTGGAGCAAATCCTTGCCTTCGTGCGGAAGCACAATCATATTCTGTGGAAGGACACCAAGGTCTACATTTCTCAAGACTACAGTAAGGAAACCGTAGAAATAAGGAAGGCCTTCCTTGCCCTACGTCCACAACTGTCAGTGAAGGGATATCAATTTGGCTTTGTGGGCCCAGCGAAGTACAGGGTGACAATACGTGGATCGTCTTACTACTTCACGGACCCCAGGAAGCTCAAACGTATGCTTGAAGACGTGGAAGAACGGGACATGGAACGCGATATGGAAACTAATAACCCAGAAAGTCTAGCAGCCTCGGCTTCAGCGTCAGGATACAAATGATCGCATATGAGTTTTAGTGCTCTCGTCAAGATATCTCTGCTCTGTTAATTCTACAAGCCTAATGAGCTTGTCAATTGCAAGATTACTACAGTGTAAGGTTTCAAGTTTACGGATGCCTTATTGCACCGAGAGCTCTACGATGCCTTGAAAGGTGGCGTGAAGGTTTGAACTAAGGTCCTGGAAGTCTCCTTACTTTATTTCTCTAATTTGTATTGGGCATGGACCTGTTGTTATTGATCTAAACTTTTTGATTGGAGCTGGTCTGCCCTGTTTGATTCCACTGAGGAATTTGCCGGTGTGATATGTATCGTAACGTTTTTGTCTAAATCCAAACTCCGGTACATTGGCAAGATAATTCGGAGTAGACTGGTTTTCAGACTGACCATGCGGAGACTCTTTGTTTAGGGAATGATTACTGGCAAGTTTTCGTCGTTGCTTAGGTTCTTCACCACTGATGCATGAGCCTAGAAACCACTAGCCATTACGGGCCTTTGATGAAGGATATGAAGCTATAATACCTTCCAATAGGCCATGTCGCTGTACTTTCAATTTTCTGCTCGATAACTTTAATCTAGTGGATACATTGGTTTGTTTCTGATTTATCAAGAATATACAGTGGGAGCGTGCTATTGTCCTTATGTTAGTTCTGCCACACCATTCCAATATTCCACTGTTTGCATAGTGTTTGTCTGCATTTTGCGTTGTGCATAGCTGTTCCAATGTCTATACATGACTAGTTTAGACGGGAGGGTTACTGCGGTTTTCCTCACGTCGCCATGCTTCTGTACTACAGTTGGGGAGGGTGGGGTGGGGGGATGTGGGGGATTGGGGGGGATGGGTGTTGTGTTCTATGGTTTGCATTTTTTATACTTTTTCTTCTTTCTCCTTCTTTTTCCTTTCCTCTTCCTCTTCTCTTTTCCTTGCTTTTTCTTTCTCTTCTGGTCTATCTCTTTGCTCTTGTTTGGACAAGTTGTATCATGCATATGTTGTATTTGTATACCTATACTCAGACCAGTCATGCTCTATCCCTGGGCGCCCAGATGTCTGCTCATGGTCTCCGCCTGTTTTACATCATAGGGAGCAAAGCAATGTGTTCCTTCCATAATGCGCCGTGTAACATGTTTTTCCTTGGCTCTCGTGGAGCATTCATGATACCTACACTATTGTAAATGTCACACACAACGCTTTCCACTCCACTTGGGACAACCTCACTTGACCGATTGAAGATTCTGTCTATGAATGTCAAAGGTTTAAATCAGCCCGTTAAAAAACAGAAGATATTAGACTATGCGCGCAGACAGAAGGGGGACATTGTATTGCTGCAAGAGACCAAACTAGATGCTAAACAATTTTACACTCTGCGCAATAAGTTTTATTCGGAGGTTTTAGGATCTAGTGCATTTGGTAAAAAGAATGGAGTTCTGGTACTATTGTCAAGAAAGTCCAAGGTAGAATTACTGTCTTCCTCATCAGATGAAAAGGGACGTTGGGTCACGGTGAAACTTTCCAAAGACAACACAGAATTCTTTGTCACGAATGTTTACGCACCTAACGCTAATGACTTAGAATTTTGGCAGGACTTAGTCAAACAGATTGCAACGATACCTGATACGGCGGTGCATATAGTTGGGGGTGATTTCAATCTTTCATTTGACCCGGCCTTAGATAGGGATTCAAAATGTGTATTCAAACCAAACAAATCACATAATGCCTTCATCAAATTATGCCAACAATTTCACTTAATTGACACATGGAGAATACAAAACCCTACTGATAGGGATTACACATTCTACTCTTCCCCTCACGACTCATTCTCCCGCATTGACTACATTTTCATTACACAAAATGGCGTTGCAAGGATAGAGGATACATCAATTGAACCAAGGGTACTGTCAGACCACTCATGCATATCTCTATCGTATCGTAAGGGGTGCTTGCAAAGCGCACTGACACCATGGGTTTCCTGGCGCTGGTTGGAAGTAGAAAGGACAGAAAGACTAGCCAGATTGGGGGAAAAGCCAAGTTTTTAGAGATTTACGAAAAAGAATGAGAGAATTAGAAGTTTTAAGAGAGAGGGGGAAAGAGTTCCAGAGCTTGGGGGCCAGGTAGGCGAATCTCCGGCCTCCAGATCTGCAGAGCTTATAGGAAGGGACGGTCAAGAAGTGGAGGTGAGAGGATCTCAAATTGCGGGATGGGCAGTATGGTCTGATGAGGGATTTCACAAAGGCGGGGCAGGGGCCAGCTAATGACTTGAAGATAAGGCAGCCGATCTTGAAGGCTGCCCTGGAGATGACAGGGAGCCAGTGGAGTTTGATAAGGAGGGGCCTGGCGGATTGCCACTTTGGGATCCCTAAGGCCAATCTCGCCGCCTGATTTTGGACCACTTGCAGTCTAGCCGTCGATGTTTTAGGCAGACCATGGTAGATCGCATTAGAAAAATCTAGGCGGGAGAGGACGAGGGCCATGATAACCTGCAGGAGGGCATCAGGTGTAAGAAGGTATGCCACTTTCCTGATCCTGCGCAGTTGGTAGATACAGGACGAGACCACGGTCCCCACCTGCGGCCCTAGGGATAGGGCGGAGTCAATAGTGACCCCCAGGCTCTTCACCGAAGCTACAGGAGTGGGAGAGGGGCCCAGTTCCGCCGGCCAGAATTGAGGCCCCCAGAAGGTGGCGCTCCTACCAGGAAGAAGGAGCTCCGTCTTCCCGGGGTTCAGCTTTAACTGGTTATGGCCCATCCACTGGAGAATGTGGGACATGACTGCCTGAAAGTTGGGGATAGCAGAGGGGGAATTGAGAGAAAAGATGATTTGCAGGTCGTCCGCGTAATTAAATACGGTAACGTCCCACTGCCTCAAAGGAAAAAGAAGGGGGCGAAGGTAAAGATTGAAAAGAAGAGGGGACAAGGAAGAATCCTGGGGGACCCCGCAGAGCGAGTGCTCTCTGGGAGCCCTGAAGGCGCCCAGGCTAAGGGTCTGAGACCTGCCAGTCAGGAAGGATCTGACCCAGGCCAACGCCAGGCCCTGGATGCCAGCCTGCTCGACACGGCGGAGAAGGATGTTATGATCCACCGTGTCGAAGGCGGCTGACAGATCTAATAATACCAGGGCCTGGGGGGCACCCTTGTCGACACCGTCTCTCAGGGCGTCCAGCACGGCCAAGATCACTGTCTCCGTAGAGTGGCCGGGTCTGAAGCCCGCCTGGTTGACCTCGAGAAAGTTGGAACTCTCGATAAACTGTGAGAGACAGGTGGTGACGTGGGCTTCCAGGATTTTCGAGAAGAAAGGTAAGAGAGAGATAGGACGGTAGTTTGCCGGGACGGCGGGATCAGCCCCCGGTTTCTTCAGGAGGGGCACCAGCACGGCCTCCTTGAAGGAGCCCGGCACCGTCCCGGAAGAAAGAGAAGAGTTTAGCAGGGGAAGAATGCAGTCGGGTAGAGAGTGACAGATGTCCCGGTGTATGGAGGGGGGGCAGCAGTCATCTGGAGATCCCGACTTAATGTGGGTCGCAAGAGTGGCCAAAGAAGTAGAGTCTAGAAGAGGGAATTGTGTGAAAGAAGAAGTGTTGTGAGGGGTAGAGATAGATCCAGCGCCAGGAGACGTGACAGGGATGATGTCCTTAATCAATACGATTTTTTCAACGAAGAAAGTGCTAAGGGCATTGCATGCTTCCTGTGTGGGGGCCTGAGTAGGGAGCGTCCTGGGGTCGGAGGTAAATTCGTTAAGGACCTTGAAAATTTCCTTAGACTGGCAGGGGGCAGAAAGGATTTTACCTGAGGCATACGTTTTTTTTGCAGCCAAGATGGCGAATTTATACCTATTGCGGGCAGCCACATAGGCGTCTCTGCTTGAAGAGCAGTAGTCCCTCCTCCACTTGCGCTCAAGCTGGCGGAGTTCCAAATGGAGAGCTTTTAAGTGGGAGGTATACCATTTGTGGGAATTACTGTGCCGGGATTGGGGGAACTTAGTGAGGGGGGCAAAGATGTCACTGGCTGTGGTGAGCCAGTCTGCCACAAGCCCATGGAGCTCATCGGTGCCAGTGTCCTTGGGTGGCAGGGGATAAGTTTGGGACAAATGAGCCAGTAGTTTGGAGGGATCGACAGCCTTCCACTTGCGAGCCGTGCCACCCTCCCGTAGGGGGACCTTGATCTGGCCAACCGCCGAGAATGTGGTGTCGATCAGACAATGGTCCGACCACACACAAGGTGTTATTAGTGGGCGGGAGGACGTGACTCCATGGGTCCAGATATGATCGAGGATGTGGCCACCCTTATGGGTGGCAGACCTGACAAGTTGGATGAAATTCAGGCTCGTGAGACCCTCGAACAGTTCGGAAGCATGTGGGTCAGCGTCCTCGTGCTGAAACCAGTAATTAAAGTCACCGATGATGGCAGTGCGGGGGGAGCCGGTAGCAATGTTGGTCAGCTGATCGAGAAAGGAAGAGGGGAAAGACGGCATAGAGTGGGGGGGACGATATAGTAGCACAAGAGTGACTGCACCTACCTCGGTCCCCAGGCTGAGGACCAGGGTGTCTACTTCCGGTAGGGTCATGGCCGCAGAGGCGATGATCTTGAGATCCTTGCGGATTACCGCCGCCACCCCTCCCCCGGTGCGACCCCCTGATCGGTTGGAGTTCAGCAGAAAGTAGTCGGGGGTAGCGTGGCCAGGATGTCTGGGAGAGAGTCGTCAGTAAGCCAAGTCTCTGATAACAATAAGACGTCGGGACTTTCAGATATGAGTAAGTGCAGGATGTCAACTTGGTGCTTGACCATTGAACGGGTGTTTAGGTATAGGACCCGAATTGACGACTCGATGGGAGCCGGAGCGATAAGTGATGATGTCGGCGCAAGATTAGGGCTTGAAATGCCTGCGATGCCGAGTGATGTAATGCGAGTCCAAGTGTCAGGGGAAAGAGGGCTAGCCGAGGCATGTAGGCACTTAAGGGCGGTGGGCGAGTAGGATATAGAAGTAGCAGCGTCTATCCATCAGTAACGTTAAACCGTCCCCTAAACAAACGTCTTGGAGACTCAATGAAGAAATCTTAAACAAAGAACAAAATAGAACTGAAATTCTATCAGCTATTAGATATTATTTGGAGATTAATGCGAGAGGGGACACTTCAGACCTAGTGCGATGGGAGGCTTTGAAAAGTACAATAAGGGGGGTGTGCATCAAAATTCGTTCAGCAATGAACAGAGACTGCAACGCAAAGCTGGAAGGGTTAGAGGCTAAGATAGCCATCCTAGAGAGCAAACACCAAATGACAAGGGACCGGGAGACATTCAATATCATGACCAACAGAAAATACGAATATAACAAGCTAGTGAGCGAAAGGGCGGGGTGTGGCTAGACAGAAAGCGAGGGTTTAAGCTATGTGAATCTAATAAAGCCGGTAAGAGCCTGGCGGCATATTTAAAATTTAAGGTGCAAAAGAATGCTATTAATGTTATCAGGGACTCTGCAGGAGTTACTCACTCGGATCCCCAAAAATAACCGAGGTCTTTAAAGACTTCTATAAGGACTTATACGCCAAAAACGAATTGGTGGCTGAAGACAAAATTCAAGAGTATCTTCAGGAGTGTGTACTACCAAAGTTAAAGCCTGAAGAACAACTCAGTCTTAATGAGCCGATCTCGGCTACTGAGGTGGAAAAAGCGATCAGGGGATTGAAATGTGGGAAGGCACCGGGCCCGGATGGCTTTACGGCCAAGTTCTATAAAAGCTCTAAAACAGATTTGGTTGATCCTCTTCTGAACCTCTTTCACAAATTTACTGAGTCGGGGGAGGTGAGGGGCACGTTAGCAGAAGCGACTATTGCAGTTCTGCCAAAGGACGGCAAAGACCCGTCGTTACCAAAAAATTATAGGCCGATTTCCCTGATTAATTTAGATTGTAAATTGCTGGCCATGATTTTGTCAGCCCGTTTACAAAAGGTCCTTCCTACCCTCGTACATCCATCTCAAGCGGGTTTCTTAAAGCATAGACTGTCTAGTGATAACACCAGAGTACTAGCCCATGCCCTAGAAAAAGCAAAACTTCTGAATACTCCCACAGTAGCTGTCACACTAGATGCGGAAAAAGCCTTCGACAAGGTGGATTGGTCCTTCCTTAAGGCGGTTTTACACAATTTTAACTTAGGAGAGACGTTTACTAAACTTGTAATGGCTTTGTATGCCGGCCCCACTGCCAGAGTCAGAGCGGGTGGCTCCTTCTCATCTTCTTTTTGTTTGAAACAAGGGACGAGGCAAGGTTGCCCATTATCACCATCTCTGTTCTTACTAGCAATAGAACCCTTCTTGTGGCATATTAGACATAATGAAGCCATCGCTGGTATCCCATTTGATGACTGCACTGTAAAATTGACTGCTTATGCCGACGATGTGCTGATCCTGACGGAAAGAGCCGACGAGGCTATCCCGGCCTTGATGGACACAATCGAGGAGTTCTCTAGAGTTTCAGGATATAAACTGAATAAGGACAAAACAGAAGTTAAGTTACTAAACAATATCGGGGGCAAAGAAATTCTGGGCTCCTCTGGCCTTACCTGGCAACCAAAAGCTTTTAAATATTTGGGCTTAGATTTTGAAAGGGACTTGATTACGACTCTGAAATGAAATGAAGACTTAACGTTAAAAAAGATATCCACACTGCTAGATAGCTGGTCACCAAAATGTTTATCCTGGTGGGGTAAGGTCGAGACCCTTAAAATGATGTGCACGCCTCTAGTTAACTATCTAGCCTGCATGCTCCCCATGACTTTTTCAGACGAATTCATGAAGAAGGTGGACAGGTTGTTCGGAGAGTTCCTGTGGCGAGGGAAAAAATCCAGGATATCACTAAAAAAGCTGCAATTAGCAAATGAAAAGGGCGGCCTGGGCCTGCCCTCGTTCAGGAACTACCAAACATCCTTCCTCTGTAAGCAAGGGGCCCTTTGGCTGGTTGATGCTACATCCTACACTCCAGTGTGGCTAACTATCGAACGGTCGTTAATGGCACGTGCACCCCTCTCGGCTCTCCTCACCATGGACTTGGCCCATGTACCTCACTCTAAATACATTCTACTAAATACCAGAAGAGCACTCCTCCGACTTGACCAGTCCCATAAAACTGCTTCGGTGATTAAGAGATCTACTCTGCTCTCATCATGGCATAACCCTATGCTCCGGATAGAGGAAAGACCCTTTACTGGGAACTGTGGGCGGCTAAGGGTATACATATAGTGAATGACCTCTATGAGAGTGGCAGGCCCCTACCCTTTTCGACATTGCAAGAGAAATTTAATTTACCATCCATAGAATTTTACCAATTCCTGAAACTGAAAGCTGCTATCACCAAACGTCCCCTCACTACAGACTCGCCTTGGCTGGTGACCCGTCTCCGAATGCTGTACCATGCTGATCATTTTGTATCCAGAGTATATAAACTGCTCCTCCCCCTGCCACATAAGTTGACCGAAAGCAAGTGGGATTCAGAGCCTAACTCCACAGGCATAGCGATAGATTGGGAGGTCATACACAACACCGCACTAACAAACAAGGTATCCCCGATCCTATGCCAAACGAAATATATGTTGTTGAACAGAGTGTTCTGGACCCCCCAGAAATTGTTTAAATGTAAACTGAGGGACACGCCTAACTGTTGGAACTGCCAGGAAGCACCAGGTGACTTGGCACACATGCTTTTTAACTGTTCCCTATTACGACCATTTTGGAGTAAAATATTTACATATATTCAACAAGTATTTGGAATCACTCCTATTCAAGAATTTATATATGTCATTCTGGGCCCTTTAGAGGCACAATTGCCGGACATTCATGATAGACAATTGCTTGATATCATGTTGACACTGGCGTGCAAGGTCATACTTTACAAATGGAAAATTTTTGCTGAAGTCAACTTTAAAATGTGGCTGGAATGGCTTTCCTTTTTAAGAGGGGCGGACAACCCTGCGCTACAGTCAGCCACTTGGAAGCCTTCGAACAACAAACTCTGGTCATCCCTGGATGCGTCATCCTCCCACTTTGAACCCCCATGACGCACATCTCAACGGTCAACTTGTTAAATAGAATCTATATAGAATTTAGTGTGTTCAACTATATATGCTTACTGTATATTTCCTGTTACACACACACCCAACCAGGTCTGGGTAAACCGATTGTGATTGCTCTATGGATACACCTGTCCTCTCTCTTCTCTGCTCTCTTCTCTTCTCTTCTCTCACGTTTTTCTTCTCTTTTTCTCTCCCCCTTTTCTTCTCTTTCCTCTTTGACTTGATTTTGATTATTTTAAGTGTCTTGGCGCCATCATTCTATTCATTTGTACCTTGGCAGATTTATTGTATTGTTTTTATTTTCATCTTTGTTCTTCAATAAAAAAGATTTGAATTAAAAAAAAAAAAAAAGAGTTGGACGGGCCTAAAAACTAGCAGCTTGAATGGCATAGTGCAAAATGTAAGTTTGAAACAGTTTGTGCAAATCAGCAAAGGATTGCGAAACACAAAGTGCAATAATGTGCGATCGGACAGGCCAGTGCAAAATATGGGATTTTAATTAATTTGTGCAAAATCAGCAATAATTTACATGTAAAGTGCATTATTATTCAATGAGAAAACAATATCTTTCAGATAAATTCTGAAGTTATTAAATCTTCCAGATAAATTCCAAGGGATATTATGAAGCTCATTATCGCTCCTTAAAGAGGCAGGTATAACTAAGAGCCAGAAGTATGTAATAATAACATAGCGATTTCCAAATAGCTATTGGGTAATCGCAATTCTAAATGTATGAAAGTTTTCTTTTTATATTAGAGATTCTCAGTGGTTTCCAAATCAACCTACCTGATGAATATTATTGAGGTAGGTTGCATTTTGTGAGGAATCACCACATCACAAGGGTATCAGCCTGACTGGGCCACCAGACTACCCTGTCTGTGATTGCTTTTGAATAAAGCAATCTTTATTTTAATGCAGCCCATTTCCCTTTAAGGAAATGGGGCTGCGTTTCAAAGAAAAGATTTTTGTTTAAGATGATACAGTAGGCCTGTTTACTACTGCCTCATCTTAAAGAACCTTTTTTTTTACATTCACATAGTGGAAGGCGTATCAAAAGGATCCCTTCCCATTTGCAAATGAAGTAACACAAACATAAATTCGGTAATGTATTAGAGCCTTATTTATGAAGGCCTTGTGCCGCCGGTGTGTCACTTTTAAAATGGGAAAAAGTGACGCACCATTGATGCAATGATGGGAAGGGTTCCTTCGCGAGCAGCCTCATTGACCGGCACTCCAGGAGAACGTTTGTCTCCCATAGCGGACCAGTTAACTGCCTGGCCGCACTCCGTCGCCTGGTTTTGATTGAGGACACGCGAGGACAGCGCACCCGCGTTATAAACATCCGATTGGCCATATTGTCAGGCTCGATTGAGAGGCATCAACCAGCAACTTTATTCACCCCTAGAACTCATGCCACATCTAAGTTTTGGCACTCGAAACCATGCAACCAACTGAAGAGGCATAGAAGCTCTTAAATTGAGGATTCCCAAGACTTGGAACCTCAGTAACAAACCCTGAAGATTGGGGCTTGTCTGTAAACCTTGACCAGCGTTTCGACAGAACTTCAACACAACCTCTGATTGAAGTACAGTGAACCCACTAAGAATCACGTTGGCTCGCGCAACCCCGCCAAGAGGGCCCTCTGAACTGAAGCCAACACCCTCCCGGGTCTCCAACTCGGTGTTATTAATAATTATGTTCAGGCAATATTAATTTCTTGTCCTGATGATGATCCCGTTATATCTGAGCTAGGGATCGAAACGTCGACCTTAAAGTAATTCATACATGTACCTACATAATACTATTGTGTGTATGAATGACTTCAGGATACACTGTTAAATGTATACTAAATGTCAGTGACCTGTCAGCTCACTTTGTTTGCCTGATAACTTTCCCCACTTACCTTTACCCTCTTGCTCTCCCCTTTCTTGGATGGCACAGGACTGTGCCCCAATTTAACCCATACTGTTTGGGTTAATTGCCGTAACTTTGACATTATAAAACAATTGAATCAATAAATATTCCTTGGCCGGCTGGTCATGGAATTTTAAGACTATATAGAGTTCCATTGTGATCTATATATATCAAGTTTTCTTTATTTTCCTTTGCTCAGGACCTTTGTTGTTTTGAAAAATACTTGCTACCCATGGTCCCGAGTGATTAAATGGGTTCCCCCTTGTCCTCTTTAATGCACCATTGATGCAAGGCCTTCATAAATAAGGCCCTTAATGTTTTGCGAACGAAACTTGGTAGCAAAACATTATTATATACTGTTCTAATTTATAAGCATGGGCGGAAAAACCGTTCCGCTCGCGGATTTTGCAGATTTTCGGTAAATTCGCAATCCGCGAGGTTCGCAAATTTCCCGCAAAATCCGCAAGCGGAACTGATTGGGTCAAAAGTTCAAGCTGACTTTTTGTAACTATTTTAGAATGGCGCCAGCAAGCTGCCAGAGCCTCTAAAATAGTTACAAAAAGTCGGCTTCAACAGGAAGCACTAATAGATAAAGTAAAGCAGGTGCTAGAGTTGTTTCTCAAATTCAGTTACACAATCATTAATCACCCCAAACTTGGGGTGATTAATGACTGTGTAACTTAATTTGACCTTCAACTCAAGCACCTGCTATACTTTATCTATTAGTGCTTCCTGTTGAAGCTGACTTATGGTTGAGGGCAGAAGGGCACAGAAACCAGTGGGACAGAGGGCAAAAGGGCACAAACAAGAGTGGGGCAGAGGGCAGAAAGGCACAAAAACAAGTGGTACAGAGGGCAGAAGGGCATAAAAAACGAGAGGGTGGCAGTGATGACCTAGGCAAAAAAAAACAGCGAACATGCAAAGCGCCCCGCGAATACGCAAAGTTCCCCGCGAAAACGCAAAAATAAAAAATCCACTTCGCGGATCGCAAATTCGCAAAATTCGCCCATGCTTTCTAATTTATTGTTTGGAAGGGAAGGCCCTTCCAAATTCAAAGTCGAAATTTGGACGCAAACCCAAAATGTGATTCTGTAACATGTTTCCAAATCGCAGTTTGGGTTTAATACTTGCCAAATTGTTTTGGGGAGAAAAAAAAAGCTTTACACATCTGTTTCTTTCACAAATACTTTCTAATCATTGAGCCATATGTCCTCACATTTAAAATGTTACTTGTTGACATTTGTTTTCCAGATATGTGGCCAACACTTTGCTCTTTCACCAATTTAGGAATACATGCAATCTGGGCATCATACATAAGACTGGTGATTACCACTCATTATCCTTCAGAGTGGTTAGCATGTCATTTTAACTGGTGTATTGGTATGGATATGCAATTCTGCTGTGCTCTGGGTGGTTAAAAGTGAGGGTAAAAGGATGAAGGAAATTTGTGTTAGCTGAGAATAAAAGGGCGGATTAAAACTTTGACAGATATGGGACTTCTACTAAAAAGCAGTAGATGTTATGTCCACTCTATTTAGAGTGCATGGATATCCATGCGCTGTAAATTGGGAGCATAGGGCATTTGTGTCTTTTGGATGAATATCTTGCATCTGCAGAAGTGTAAATCTGGTCAATAGTTAGTTGAGGACATCCAGTAACCATAGTCCATCTAGCTTTACTCAGTCACCTCGTATCTCAGACTCAGTTCTCAATCAAAACATTGTTTAATTGTTTCATTTTATGGAATTTTCCTTGAGGTGAGCTGTGCTCTAATACTCAGAATTCTTACAGGATTTAAGATTGGAACCTCCTGAGGCTCAGCCGGGAGTAGTGAATTGTTCGCAGCACTTACTATTTTAAAACTGCACTGTACTTCGAATTTTAAAGCACTCACTTGCTTCCTGGCACCCGATTCTCTTGCTACTGGCACTCCATATACAGCGGAATTAGCGCTGCAAAGGGAGACTTCCTGCCAACTTCTGCCGCCATTACCCTAGCCAAGCCACGCGACACGCCCACTTGCGAGGCCACGCCCCCCGCAACAAGTATTTAAAGCGCGCTGACATAGGAGCGTCGCATTTAAGATTGGAACCTCCTGAGGCTCAGCCGGGAGTAGTGAATCGTTCGCAGCACTTACTATTTTAAAACTGCACTGTACTTCGAATTTTAAAGCACTCACTTGCTTTCTGGCACCCGATTCTCTTGCTACTGGCACTCCATATACAGCGGAATTAGCGATGCAAAGGGAGACTTCCTGCCAACTTCTGCCGCCATTCCCCTCACCAAGCCACGGGACACGCCCACTTGCGAGGCCACGCCCCCGCAACAAGTATTTAAAGCGCGGTGACATAGGAGCGTCGCATTTAAGATTGGAACCTCCTGAGGCTCAGCCGGGAGTAGTGAATCGTTCGCAGCACTTACTATTTTAAAACTGCACTGTACTTCGAATTTTAAAGCACTCACTTGCTTTCTGGCACCCGATTCTCTTGCTACTGGCACTCCATATACAGCGGAATTAGCGCTGCAAAGGGAGACTTCCTGCCAACTTCTGCCGCCATTCCCCTCGCCAAGCCACGGGACACGCCCACTTGCGAGGCCACGCCCCCCGCACCCGTAACCACCCATAAATATGTGCTTTTGCCGGAAGCGCAGCGGACGAGCGCAGCGGGCGCGCCAATTGCGCGCCAAAGGCGCACTTAAGGCAAGCTCGTCTGCGCTCGTCCGCGCCCGGCCGGGCCCAAGGGCCATGTCCCCTGGCCCCTCCAGAGGTGACAGACTGGTATACAGCCCAGGTCTCCTATACCAGCTTCGGCCACCTATCCTCCCCAAGTGCGGCACCCCCCTACATCCCCTGGAGATCCCTCGACACTGTAAGTACTGCAATTTAGATCTATGCACAACAACCACCAAACCCAGAGTCGAGGTAAAGAACTACTCCATGCTTCTTCTTAACTGCAGGTCCCTTGTAAAACACTGCCTAGAGATCTCCCTATTACTAGAGGAACATTCCCCAGATGCAATCTTCCTGACTGAGACATGGCTGAACCAAGACTCTCAGCCAGACCTAGCACAAGCCATCATCCCGGGATATCAGATAGCGCGGGCCGACCGACCACTGGGCAGAGGTGGCGGCCTCGCAATCATCTACAAAGAAAGCTATACCTGTCGCCACTTAGCGGAAGACATTGAGGATTGTGAAAATCTCTCTTTTTCCATCGATTTCTCTCCCAATGCCTGCTTCACCAGTATTCTTATTTACCACACTCCCGGTCCCATAGGACAATTCAATACATCCCTACTCTCGGTGACCTCCCAGTCGGTTGTCTCTCCCTCCAACTTCACCCTACTTGGAGATTTTAACATCCATTTCGACAACCCAATAGACCCCTCGGCACAAGAGACACAGTCAAGCTTGGCCGCATGTCAACTCGAGCAACGAGTTCCGTCTGCTACACACGAAAAGGGGCACCTGCTAGATCCAATCTTCAGCAACTGCGACCAGCTCAAAGTGGGTAGCATAACCAGACTTCCCTGGACAGATCACTTTTTAATAGCTTTCGACTGGACAACGAGTAAACCACCCCCTTCCTCATTTACCACGAGGAAAACTCGTAACTGGTCCAAACTCCCTATTGACAACTGGGTACAAGCTCTATGTACCACGAGACCATCTCTCTCCCAAGGCCCAACCTCTAATAACAAAATATACGAGGAATGGATAACCACCTCTCTTGACTTGGTCCTCCCAGATCACGCACCAAAATCCAAGAGACACAGCAAAACAGCTCCCTGGTACACAAAAGAGCTCAGGAACCATAAACGTCTCTGTAAAAGACAGGAGAGAAAGTGGCGCACTTCATACAATCCCGAAGAAAAAGCCACCTATAGGGAAATGATCAGGATCTATAAGCTGGCAATTATTTCCTCGCAGGCTGCTTTCTACAACATTAAAATAACCACGGCGAAATCCAAACCCAAAGAAATCTACCGCATAGTTAACTCCCTGATCAAACCTCCGCCACCGGTCTCAGACAATAACAACTCACCAACCAAGTGCAATGATCTGGTGGAATTCTTTTTCCCAAAAATTAATAAAATCTATCTCTCCTTCCCTAATCCGCCCACTGACTCCCCTAGCCAAAACCCGCATTTAACATCAAACCCGACCAAGCGGTTGGAGTCTTTTCCCCTGATAACACTGGAAACCGTAGAGAAACTGGCACAACAAATAAAATCCGGCTCCCCGTGCGACCCTGCTCCCCCAGGCTCACTGAACCTTGCCAGCACTGCTATTTTTCCCACGCTCCTGGATCTCATGAACTCCTCCATAATAAGCAGGACAGTTCCCACAACATGGAAACATGCTATGGTACGGGCCCTACTGAAAAAACCGTCCCTTGACCCGGCCAACCCCAGTAATTATCGCCCGATCTCGTTACTCCCTTGGGCGTCAAAAATTTTAGAGAAACATGTCAATACCACTCTGACAATGTTCCTCGAGGAAAACCATCTCCTCGACTCCTCCCAAACTGGTTTTCGTACCAAACATGGGACAGAGACCGCTTTACTGGCTGTAACTGAGGAGGCAAGGCGGCTTCTGGATCGAGGAGGATCAGTGGCAGTGATCCTCCTCGACCTAAGTGCCGCATTTGATACGGTACATCACAAAATCTTGCTAACCCGCCTTGCCGCCTTAGGAGTGACCGGAGATGCCCTGAAATGGTTCGACTCTTTTTTATCTGACAGAACCTTTCAGGTCTTCGACGGCACATCTCGCTCATCCACTCGCCCTCTGGGATGCGGAGTCCCCCAGGGCTCCTCTTTAAGCCCGACGCTCTTCAACGCATACATGAATCCACTGGCTGAGGTTGTTCGTCCGCATGGTGTCAAGATCATCTCCTATGCGGACGACACCCAGCTGGTGGTTTCCCTAGCACAGAAGAGCGGCCTCCAGTCGCCACCAGACCTAGCGGCCTGTCTGGAGGACGTAAAGAGGTGGATGATGAGCTCATGCCTAAAGCTAAACGACGATAAAACTGAGCTAATGCTACTGGGCCCAGCCAAGGCCCGGACTGGCCGTTGCGGGCACCGGGCAATTCCCCGGTCGGCCGCATGGGTGGGGGCCGGTTTTGGGCCCCAGGGGGCCGTTTTAGTTACAGGGCCGTTTTTGCAGCATAGCTGCAAAAACGGCCCTGTAACAAAAACGGCCGAAAACCGGCCCTGGCAATGAGTGCGGTCGCACCCCCAAACCCCCCCCCCCCGGGGAGGGGGGGCCGGCTGAGCACTTTGCCAGGGCCGGTTTCGGTTCCCAGTCCGGCCCTGGCCCAGTCTCCCCCGCCTCCATAGAGCTGATCTGGCCATCAAGCATGGGAGCGGCCCCACCCCCAAGAGACAACATCAAAAGCTTAGGTGTCTGGCTTGATAAGTCTCTGAGCCTTAACACACAGGCCACCAAGATTTCAGCCACCTGTTTTGGACTCCTTAGGGTGATTAAGAAAGTCCTTCCCCTCCTTTGCTTCGAGGCCAAACAGAAAATCATTCAGGGCCTCATCCAATCTCGTTTGGACTTTAATAACGCCCTCTACTTGGGAGCCCCAGACTACGCCCTACAGAAGCTCCAACGCACCCAGAACTGTGCCGCAAGAGCGCTGCTGGGAATCCCCAGGAGGACTTCAATAAAAACCGGCCTAAAGACCCTGCACTGGTTACCTGTCAGGGACAGAGTAAAATTTAAATCGCTCTGCATCGCCCACCAGACATTCTGGGAAACGGGCCCAGATATCAACCGCTCCCTGATTTCTCCCTACAAACCCAATAAATCCCTCCGTTCCTCAACAGCATTCCTGGCCGAGATCCCCAGAATCCGCAGAACCAGAGCAGGAGGACGCTCCTTTTCGTATAATGTTTCCAAACTCTGGAACTCCCTCCCTCTGCAGCTGAGAAACAATCCCAACCTGACTACTTTTCGCAAACAGCTAAAAACTCTACTGTTTAATGCCTAATGAAGTAATCTCATGGGGCTTCTTTCTGTTTCAGCGCCTGGACGCCTCAGGGCAGCTGTAGCGCTATAGAAATCACATTTTCATTTCATTTCATTACAGGAAATCTTCATTACTGTAGTTAGACATGGCTATTTACTGGGTTTACCCCCAGACTTTTTGCTTTTTGGCCTCCTGTTTTTGACCTTGTTTTTGTTAGTTTTAGGACTCTGGAAACTTTACTACTATTATTCAGTGCTAAAGTGCTCTCCATGTAAATTATGTTTATGGAGTGGTGTTTCAATGATTGGCATATTTGATTTACTACTTAGTCCCTAGTATAGTGCGCTGTGTGCGCCCAGGGCCTGTAAATCAATTGATGCTAGTGGGCCTGCAGCACTGTGCCACCCACACAGGCAGCATTTCAAAGGTGTCTCAGACCTGCCAATGTAGTGTCTGCGTGCAATTTTTACTGCAATGTCTACCTGGCAAGTGCAACAACTTGCCAGGCCCAAACGGTCCCTTTTCATACATAAGGAATGCCTCAGGTAAGCCCCAGGTACCCCCATGGGTAGGGCGCTGTGTATTTGAAAGGTAGGACATGTACTGGTGTGTTTTGCATGTCCTGATAGTGAAAGTTTGTGTATTTCGTTTTTCACTATTGCAAGGATATCTGTACCATAGGCTGACATGGGAGTCAGGATGTAAAATACATATTTTAGTAAAAGTGATTTTGATATTGTGTGTTTGAAAATACCACATTTAGAAAGTGGGTATTTTCTTGCCTAACTATCTATGTGCCTCTGCTTGTTATGTATTCGCTGTCTGGGTTTTAGACTGACAGGGGCTGGTTTGTACATTCACATTAGACAGATAACGGAGGGGGTTGAGTTGTGTCCTGCCTTTCCTTGGTGACTCATAGCTAGGCTAAATAGACCTGGCTGCATTTAGCATAGTGGGAGCAGTTGTTGCTTGCACCTTAATGGACTGTGGCTGCCGTCCACAATGCTGTCTCAACCCCCGGGAGTGAGCCTGGCCTGAGGCAGGCAGAACTGGAATATGCATGCCAGTGGAACTTTGTTTGTGTCAACTTCAAAGGGGAACTTCGTATTAATATTGGGTCTTAGACCCCAGAACTTTAGATTACTGCTGGACTAAGGAACCTGTAGAATTAAGAGCTGGAAGAGCTGTGAGGAGAGACTACCACTTTGCTGTGTGCTTTGCTGGGTTGACCTGAAGTTACTGCTACTGTCCTGGGCAGGGAAAGGACTGGACTGTGCTTTTTGTATCCTAAGTATCTCAAAGGGTTTAATGTAGTGTTTGCCCCTTGTTGGAAATCTCAGGGGAATCAACACAAGCAGCTCTGTGGGAGTTTGCTTAATTCATAATCATTACTGACTCAAGAGGCACTGGGCTATGCGCTAGCTTTCTAAATTGTTGCCTATTTCCCTGCCGCCTATAGGGCATGCATTTTCACAATCCCAGACTATGGGTATTCTACAATTTTTCACATTTCTGCTTCTGAGACATCAGATAATGAATATCAATATCATGTGTCAGCTGGCACATTGCTCAGCAGTTTTTAGCTATCATCCATACATTTATTGAGGGTACATGTATTGAGGGTACACTGTATCTTCAATACTGCACAAAACTTTATTGTTACTGCTGTTTTCTGATTATAATTGATTTTGTTTTCAACTATGTGATTATAAAGCCAGATTGGAATGTAGTTCCTTGATCATGGTAAAGATTGATATCTATGATTTTTACCACTAATGGATGAATAGAGATATTGTCAATATTATCTCTTTTATTATCTTTGGATTCAAGCTAATTCATGATCATGTCGACTCATTGTCTGCTACGTCACCGCATGCTATTGAATATTAGATCTCTACTCATCTGATACATATGTTGTAGTTGAACTAGGAGTTCAATTCATTTATTGATATTGTCAGTTTCACACTTTCAGTCTCATGATATGGTTGTTGTACTATCTCTTTTTATAAACAAACCCTTCTACTGCAAGTTGTTGATATAAACAGATCACATAAAGGGATCTGATGTTTTCAGTGTTAGATTTAATCGGATCACTAATTTGGATCTGATATTTTCATCGTTTGACACTCTGTTTTATTTCAGAGCGGTGCCTCACGTCATGAGCTGCTGCCAGGTGAGGTGATGTTCCTTACTCGTAATTCATGGGTACGTTTCCACTGGACATCTGAATAGTTGGTGTTATTAATTGATGTACGCATAATTTTCACTGACATTTGATTAATTGATGTTATGTTATGAGTTTCTGTATAGCACAAAAGCTGCCCCAGCAAAGAGGCGTCCCGGCGCTGAACAGCAGAGAAATGACCACGCACAGAAGGGCAACAGGAAAGCCACCTTTTTGGTTTGAGTCTGAATATTAAGTGAAGCGTCCATCCAAACCCCCAAGTTCTTCACTGCAGGTTAAGGGGCAGGGGCAGTGCTTAGACTCTTTGGCCGCCAGAACTCTTTCCAACAGTCATGGTTCTTTCCCACCAACAACACCTCCGACTTGTTGGCATTCAGTTGGAATCAGTTGGTGATCATCCACTCAGTGGCTGCCACAAGATCACCCTGAAATTTCAAGGCATCCTGCTTGGGGTTGCTCGAGAGAGCCACCACCAACTGTGTGTCCCCCATATTTTCCTACACAGGTTGACTTGTACACCATGAACCTCCATCAGGAATCTTGTGTGGTGTAGGTTGTACTGATTCCATTTATTTTTGGTTATACCCTTTATTTAGTACACATAATGCAGTAGCATTTAACATCTAGGTCCTGAAGAAGGCTAGACACTTGTTAGGTCATGAGAGCCATTAAGAGATAATCATTAAAAGTATTTTTCTCCTGATAGTTAGTTTTAGCTCACCTTGCACATTTTTGCTTTTATTTGCACTGCGCTCATCACTTACATACAACATTAACAGCTCTTGATCTTGGGTTTTGTAGCCCTTAGTTAGGATAACATCAACAAAACATCCCTGAGCTCCTCCCTCACAGTGATGGGGTTGTAGCCCTCAGCTTTATTAGGATTTACAGCCGGAAGGAGATCCCAAATGATGAAGCATGTCACTTCAGTGAGTGATGGGATTCCGCCCTTTAAGGTAGGACTTCCTGCGTAGGTTTAGTTTTTGGCACTGTAGGCAGACATGTCATCATAGTTGTAGGTGGCGTTTTGAGACCCTCTGAGTTTATTGTTGTGTAAATCAAAGACTTCAACATTTTCTGGGTAACGGCTTCAGGAACTAGATGTTTCAGCTGCCACAGAGAAAAAGTTCTGAGGGCCCTTTAGTGCCCCCTTTGTTCCTGCACAGCCAGCATTGTCAGGGAAGGGCTCTGCAATAAAATGGATTGTGGTGCAGGAACTCGCACTATGCTCAGCAGGATGGCCCCAGTCCCTCTGAGCATGTTAAATTGTGGCACAGCTCTGCCACAACCAAGGACTAACTGTCCAATTGGGGTAGATGGTGGTCCTCCGCTGCTAATGATACATGTAGTTGTAATACAGTGGACAGACTACCAACACCTCAAGTACGGCTGTCAAATGACCATGACACTCATAATCATGCCCTAAATTTAGTGCAAGAGAGAATGGCATCAACAAACTTTTAGCTGTTAACCAGAATACAGCCGACCCCTGTGTTTTCCCTTAATGCTGGAACAAAAAAAGCTGCCAAGCACCAGCACAGGCCCCCTGCCGCAATGTTGCAAGGGTGCCTGCACTGCAGGGGGGATTGTTTTTGTGCAGGAAGGAACACCTTCCTGCACAGAAACAATCAATATTGGTGATTTGCTCTTTCTATGTGTGCTTCAGAATGCAGCACACATAGAAAGAGCAAAATAAGAGGAGAAATTGATAATACTAAGACATGGTATTCACTGGGCTTAGTTTTTGACTCTGCCCCGGCCTTGTAAATCTGGGGTAGCATCAAAAAGCAATGGGTGATGTGGTGGAACACCCACCGCAAGACACATTGCACGCCCGTTTGCCAAAGCAGACTTTGGTGGAAAGGGACATATTTACAAGGTGGCGTTATGCCACGTTAAGTGGCTTGGCGCAGCTTTGTAAATATGGGAAATGCTGCTATGCCACCTGAGGATTAGAAAAAGTGACTCTCCGATGGCGATATGGGCTTGTAAATATGCCCCATATTTTCCACACATTTTTGTGCGGGAATGCTCCGCCGTCTGTGAGGATCCATACATTTCTTAAAACCCACTGTTTTCACATATCTCCAACTAAAAATGGGAAAATCTAATGTTTACCACTGAAACTCACATTTGTTATCAATATGGGTAGCTGTGGAGTTTGGACATGGAATCAGACACCACCTAGGGAAACCTACTAAACCCATACATTTTTTAAAACTAGACACCATGGGGCATCCAAAGTGGTGTGCAAAAAACCTCCATGCTGCCTCTATGGTGGTCGCAGGATGTATTGTCCCCCTTTGAGGTGGGGGCATAGACCTAGGCCACCTCCACTCCTTGTTTTTCTTTTGTTAAAAGAATTCCCAGGCATCTAGTAGACTTTTTATCCCCTGGGGATTAGATTGGGGCAAACAATCCCAATCAGTCTCACAGTGAAGCAAAAAGACTGTAATGTCCCTTTTTGGGGGAGGGTTTGGCCCCATGCTATAGTTTGCCGCCCAAGCCCTCGATGTTCGGAATTTCTCAGGTGTTTAGTGGATTTTTAGCCCTGCCGAGGGGCAGATTGAGGGCAAGCCCCCCAATCTGCCACCCTGGGAAGCTGAAAGATTGTATTGCTCAGGGTAGGCATGGCCTTATACCAAGGTGGAAGGCAACCACAATTTGTTTATATTTCACTGTCTGCTGGGCTTTTCAACTCTTGGGGCAGAATGATGGGCAAACATCACAATATACCTCATGGGTGGGGCAGAAATACTTTAATACCTTGTTTTGGGGTGGATGCAATGCCCTATAACACATTACATTGGTCTTTACTGATCTTCCCTCCTCCCTGGGTTGGCACATTAGTGGCAAACACCCTCCTCTGACCCCGACTGACAAAAAGATTGTATGACACCCTTTAGGGATAGCGCCATGGCTCTAGGCTGGGGTGGGCTGCCTCATTCCCTTTTTTTAGAAAATATCCCTGGTGTCTGGGGTCTTTCTTCCCCTGAGACTGCAGTTTGGGTTTAAACCCCTAATCTGCAACTTGAGAGGGATTTAAGACTTCAATGCCCCATTTTGGGTTGGGGATCTGGTCCTATGTATGGTTGGTCACCTTCCCAGTTGTTTTTTTAAGACTTTCCCTGGTGTCTAGTGGGCTGTGTGCTCTAACCGTGGGGCTGATTGAGGTAAATCCCACATATACACCCCTGAGGTGCCGAAAGACTGTAATGCCCCCTCATGGGGTTGGGGCATGGCCCTATGTATGGAGGGCTACTCATTTTGTTTTTTAGTAATTTCCCTGCTGTCTTGTGGGCTTACTGCTCCCCTTCGGTGTATTGGGGTTAAACACTGAAAGACTATTAGGGAGGGGAGGAGCACACGCCCTTACAACTAAAAAATCCCTGGTGTCTAGTGGATGTGCCATGCGATCACATCCCACTGTGATTGTCTGGCACTTTTCAGCGTAAGAGGTGTATCACTGGTAAATTAGTTTCTAACTATACCTCCTTTAAGGGAAAATTCCATGGGATTGTGGAAAACAGGACTATTTTCAGCCCCATCAGCGCTCATAAGGAAACCAGGATGCTGCCTAATGGCTGCTGGAGCTGTAACTGGTGCAACTGCATCATTTGCTGGACCATCTCACACCTTGGACCTGAGCAGGGAAAGCTCCCACTCAGACCCAGGCAGGTGTGACACGAATGGGAGTGCTGGGGCAGCTCATGACACCTACTGCTCCAGTGCTTGGATGTAACCTTCATGTCCATAGTGTCGATTTGTAAGCACTATGGATGTTGAGGTCAAGTCCATGGGGTATTTAAACCAAATATTGTATAAAAAATATTGGGTCAAGAATATCGGGAATTCATATATATCGTGGATAGGATTAATAATGTAAACAATATCATTTTAAGTGTTGTTTTAAATATTGATGTAAAAATAATGTGAAGTATATGTTGTCGGATAATATATCGTTTATTTGTGGGAAATAGTATGAAATGTTTAGTTTTAGTTTTGTAGGTGTTTATATAATTTTATTATGTTTGGACTTTAGAATTTTTTATTTAATAAATTGTTTAAATTTGTAATTTTTTTTTTTAATTATGCTTTTTTTAAAGAACTAGGTTGTTGGGTTAATATGGGATAAGGGTGTGGAACTTTTAAAATGTAATTTTAAGGTTATGATTTTTTACATGCACATTGTTTTATTAATTTTAAACTGTATTTTATTGTATTATATATACATTTTTTTATATAATGTGAAATAAGATATTGATCATGTTTTTTGTTTCAAATCTGTTTTATTGAAAGAACAAATCAAAAGGAACAATACAACAATCAAGTAATCATGAGAAAGTAAAAAATAAAAAGAAAGTAAAAAAGAGGAGAAGAAGAGGAGAGGAACGGACAAAAGGAGAGGAGGGAGAGGGGCGCAGCATGAACAATGCCTACAAAGTCAGACAATGAAAACACAGAGGAGAAAACCATGGGCGTTACAAAGCAGTAATTGAGAAAGGACTGTACATTGGGAGAGAAAAGGCAACCAAACTGCAAGGCGGGCCAAATGGTGACAAGTCCTGTTAGGAGGGCGTGGCTATGCGAAGTGTAGGCAAAGTGCGTGAGATACCCCACAATAAGGAATAAAGCCCCTGTAAGTTGAAGAACCATATGAAGGGAGGGGTCCAAGCAAAGGCATCTTAGCATGTTAGAACAGTACCCAGCAGAGGAGAGGTTAGACAGCTTCTCTATTGGGCCCTCAGAGTCTGCCCCCCTCAGAAGGAGACACATTGTCCTCAAAGAGGTGCAGAGCTCGAAGCCTCGTCGGCTGAGGATGAGCATGATCAAGCTTGCAAAAATAAGCTATTAATGGTTGCCAAATGTTTGTAAATTTAGTATCGCGGTATTGCAGTCGCTCTGTGAGTAGCTCCATTGCCATGGTATGCCATAAGCCGGTAAACCACACAGTCACTTGGGGAGTTTCAGCCTTTTTCCAATATAACACAACTATTTGTTAAGATGTGCCAAGCATATGTAGAATAAGGTACCAGTCCATGTGTTTCATGATTAGGAGGCTTGTGAGTTTGATGCCTAGAATGAGTGTAGCCGGCATTTCAGGCAGTGGGTAGCCAATCACCTGTTTAATGTGACTAAGAACCTCTTTCCAGTAGGAGATCAAAAGTGGGCAATGCCACCAAATGTGGAGAAAATATTCAGCAGTGCTTGTACAGCACCAGCAGACAGGGGAGAAAGTGGGAAACATCTTGTGTAATCTGTGGGGAGTGTAATACCATTGTCTCATGACTTTATTTGTGTTTCCCTCTGAAAAATACTGTGAAAGATCCTCGGAATGCCACACAATAGCTGCTCCCATTTTCTGAGGATGATATCAACGGAAGTGCCGGATTGCCTTTGTGACTATTGCACATGCGGGGGAAGGCGAGGTCAATGTTGGAGGATTTGATATGTGTGAGATATCAGACCCCTAGATTTATCAAAGGAACGCACCTGCCGTTTGAAGGGGTAAAAGGACTAGTTGCTCCTGGGGCGGAAGATGACGCCTGAACCCAATAGCGGATTTGGAGATACTGTACACGAGCCCTCTTGGAAAGCTGGAAATCCTGTTTACATTGATCAAAGGATTTACAGGTGTCGCCCTCAAAGAGATCCCGGACGCCCTACACCCCTCTCAGACCAGGCTTGAAAAGAGTGTGGGTGCAAGGCAGCTGGAAAATGTGGGTAGCGAGAAATGGGAGTGTGAGTAGATGGGAAAGAAGTGAGGCCCCTGGATAACGCCAACTTGTCTCAGATGTCCAAGACAGTTTTTGTGGCATGTAGGCACTGAGCGGCTGCACCTCCCGTGGGAGCCAACCGACATTCCATTTAGGTCTGCAGGACACTGTCCTATCCATATGGAACCAAACGTTCTCGCTCTCTCTCACGACCCATTCTGAAATAAAACGGAGATGTGAAGCTCAATAATTAATACTCCATTACATTAGGGCATGCCAACCCATCTGTCCGGAGGCAGCATTAGTATTTTATTGGGAAAACATGGCCTGTGCCCGCCTCAGATAAAGTTGGTTAGCTTGTGCTGAAGATTCTGAATGTGGTGTGGCGGAAAAGGTGTGGGCAGAGTTTGGAAGAAATATAATATTTTTGGTAGCACCAACATCTTTACGGCATTGAGAAGGCCCAGCCAGGAAAGAGGCAGAGATATCCACGTCCGTAAACTGTCTTCCACAGCCCTTTTACATTCTTGCTAATTAGCTTGTGACTATGTGTTAAGGTCAGAAGTCAAGTTAAGGCCTAGGTACCGGATGGAATGGGAGGCCAATTGGTATAGGACAAGAGACTGGAGCACGGGGATCTCAGATGTTGGAATGGTAAGAATTAAGACCCACGATTTTGCATGGTTGATTTTAAGGCCTGATGCTAGTTCAAAAGTCTACAGCAATACACAAAGGGCAGGCAAAGAGGAGTGTGGCCGAGACAACGAAAGGAGAAGATCGTCTGCAAACAAAGTGATTTTACGATCCACCGTTCCAAGAACAATGACAGTGATGTCAGGAGACTGGCAGATCAGGATAGCAAGGGGTTCAACAACAAGTATGAATAACAGGGAGATAAAGGGCACCCGTACGGGTGCCCTTATGAACAGAAATTGGACCCGTAAGTTGGCTGTTGACCCGGACCTGAGCTTGGGGTGAGTGGTATGGAGCCATGATCCTAGCAATCATATGAGGCCCCAGTCCAATCTTTTGTAAACAGCCTGCACGAATGCCCAGCCCACCCGATCAAATGCTTTCTCAGCATCGAGTGACAATAGGCATGCATGTGTATACCAATGGTGAGCCTTCCCGACTAGGTGGGCTATGCGCCACACATTATCCGTGTCCTGCCGATGATGTATGAAGCCCACCTGATCTGGCTTATTGAGCCTGAAATGGGGGTCAAAGAGTTTGGCCAGGATTTTAGTAAAGAGTTTGAGATCCGTCGTCAAAAGCACAATAGGACAAAAAGAGGAGCACAATTTGGGGTACTTCCCTGGTTTATGAAGAAGCTCAATCTCAGCCAGCGCCAAAGAGGTGGAGGGTCACCCAGTATCCAAAGAAGAGTTAAAGAGACAAAGCATATACTACTGTATCTGCGGAAGAAAAGTGCGGTAAAAGGAGACCGGGAGGCCCTCCGGACCCGGAGACTTTTCTGAAGGGGAGGTTTTTATATGCACCAGTAAGTTCATCTAAAGTAAGCGGGTCTTCCAGAAATCGCACATGATACCCATCAATCGGAGTCCAGCTGCAATCCCCTAGTAATGCCTGGTTCCGTTCTGAATTAAGGGGTTCCTGTGCATAAAGGGCAGTGTAATAATTATAGAAGGCTTTTAGTTTGGCTGTTTCAGTGGGGGCCCACGTGCCATCATCCAATTTTATTTTTGCAATGTGAGCCTTTGCTGCCCACTTCCTAAGGTGACGCGCTAAGACCGTTCTTACCTTGTCCCCCCGTGTAGTATTTTTGCTTCAAAGCTAAAAGAGTGTTCTCTACCTTTTTTGGTCCTATGAGCCCACAACCTGGCCCCGAAGAATGGCCAGCCGTTGCTTGGTAAGGGCCAGGGGGTGTTCCTGATCCAGTTTTTCCAGAGCTTTGATGTTCCGGGACAAGTTGTCCTAAAAATAAGCGAGCCTCCCGAGCTCGAGCTATCGCTAAAGAAGTTAAGTGACCCCGAAACGTGGATTGAAAAGCATCCCAGACCACGGGGAAAGGAGTTTCAGGTAGGTCATTGGACAAGAAATAGGACAGGATAGCATTTCAGATCTCTGCTACGTCCACGGGGTCCCAAAGAAAGTGAGAGGGTAGTCTCCAGCGAGGTGAGGGCATGCGTGATATGATCGACCATGTTGCAGAAGCTCCACTTGAGCATGACCTGAAATAGAAATATCAGACATAGAAGCTGAAATGACATCATGTACCAGGGAGGGGGAAACAAATAGATAGTCAAAAAGGGAGTAGGAGTGATGAACATTAGAATAATAAGAGTAATCTTGAGTAGTTGGGGAGTGATAGCGCCACACATCCAGCAGTCCTAACTCCGTAAGCTGTTTTTTAAGGGAAGCAAAAATGGCCCCACCCCATGAAACGAACCAGCACTACAATCCAATCATGCATCCCACACTAAATTGATGTTACCCCAAAATGAGTTGATGCTTGTCTTGTGTTATCTGTTCCCATAGGAGGTCCCTAATGAAGAGGGTGAGTGTCTGTGACCTCCACTTTGAGAAATCTACCCTCATTGCCCCGAATCACTTTAGCTGCCCCCTGTTGGATACCCACCCTGCAGAGGATAGCTACCCCAGCCATTTTAGTAGGTGCTGATGCCCAGCATTGGAGGGGATATTTGGGGTTGGCCATACGGGAAGTGTCCACCTTTACCAAGTGAGTCTCCTGTAAGAAGATAATGTCTGGGTTCTGTTGCAATAAATATTGCTATACTTGGCGACACTTGTTACGGGAATTAAGTTCTCAGTCCAGTAGAGGCAATTGTGAAGGGTTAGACGGAGGAGAAGAGATCGGGAGGTGAAGCAGTTGAGTGTCCTCCCAGAGGGATCGTAGCACATGGAGTTTGGATTCCCATTGAAAAATGGGAGCAGAGGGATGATTCCACTGATACTGGATGTCCAACACTCGGAGCTTATTGGTGACAGGTTTAAAGTCCCTGCGACAACGAAGCGTGGTAGGAGCGAAATCCTGGAAGAGCTGGATGGGGGAACCCTTGCATGTTAACTCTGATTTGGAACATGTTGACTTTAAGATGGCCTCCTTCTCTGTAAAAAACAAACCCTGGCCAAAATGTTAGGAACCAGGCCAGAGCAACCCGATGGGAGGCATTGTCGTCCCCTCTGATTTCATGAAGCAACTCTGCAATGAAAGTTACAATGTCCGAGCCCTCAGCCCCCGTCGTACACCCCACAGGCGTATGTTGTTGAGGCGACTCCGGTTTTCCAAGTCCTCCTGCTTGATTTTGAAGTTCAATGTGCTGTTCCTCCAGGAGAGCCAACCTTTGCCAAAGTTGCTCCTGATTATCCATGCGGGCATCAACCATCTTCTTGAGGTCATCCACTTGTCCACCGATTTCCATGACGTCTCTCCTCAGCTCCTAATGCAGGTTTCGAAGAGATCCAATTTCGGATTTGAACTCCTGCAAACAATTGGCCATGAAAGCTTTGGGTAAGGGGATCAGAGGAGCCCTCCTTTGAAGACGTCATAGTTAGCGGAGGTGCAGAACCAGGTTTGTTCCACAGGGCAGTCACAGGATTATCCTTGGGGGTGCCACAATGTTCTTCCCAGCCTTAAAGCGTGGCATGACCCCTCAAACTCCAACACCTTGAAAGGAAAAATAGGGCAGGCGAAAGAGGTTGGAGGCCGATCACCTCCCCAGTATGATGTTAGGGGCCACCGCAGTGCATAAGCGTTGAACAATCGGCAAGGGAGGGAAGCAGAGCAACAGTCTGTCCCCACAGTGTTCACGGCCCATCACCGCTTCCCTGACTCAGGCCACAGAGAAAGCCAGCGGTGGCAGGGGGATTAGAGGGTAGAGTCTCCCAGAGTCCCAACACCTGCTGCATGCCCTTCAGCAATTACCAATGACGCACCTCAAACAAACACCAGTGGGGGAAGGTTTCCAGTGGTAGAGTGTTGGGGAGGGTGCCACGACAAGAAGGCACACATAGAGAGCCCTCACCATATCAGGCTTTCACTGAAAAGTCTATAGAGAGCCCCAGGTTGTCCTAACTGCGGGGATTGTGGGGGTAGAGTCAGGAGGGCCCACTGCAGTCCACTTCCAGCAGAAAGGCAAGGACCCAACAGAGTCCCAGGATCACAGGTGCACACAGTCAGTAGGGTACCCCCCACCAGTCCCCAGGAATGCGGACCCAGGAATATGGCAAAGCCAGGCCGGGCCTATATCCAGCATGCACCCACCGCAGGAGATGGTAGTAGGCCCAGGAGGGAATCCCAGCGCAGGCCTCCACTCACCTCGCCCCTCTTCACCACAGGATAGGCAGCGCAGTCACTTTGAGCCTCTGCGGCACCAGCGGTGTAGTGCAGGGTCTGCCAGGGACTCCGCAGTGCAATCCCCACACCACGAGGGGAAGCACAAGATGGTGGCAGATGCGGCATTTACAACTCAGCATGCCTCCCGTGCACACACAGTATCAAGGGCCGGAGGCTGCACCTGAAGTCGGTTCACCAGCCATGTCCGCTTGAAATAGATTGTATTGGCCATATTGATGTGCAAACAAGACAAAGGTGCTGGCTGCTATTGAGAATCCACTGCCATCATCTTTTCTGTTTTAATTTAGTGTGGCAAAGCTGTGCACTCTATAACTGCATTTAACTTTTGTGTAATACATGTTAACGTTAATAATGTCCAACATAAAGGACGATAGAGACAAGTTGTTTGATGAGTTGTTCAGTAGCAGTAAAAATCAGGGTACTGTACCGATTACTAATAAGGGAGAAAGTTTAAAAACAAAATTTCAAAAGCTGGAAATACTGCGTAAACAGGAAGCATCAAAATGGTGGGACACTACTGTCCTCAGAAAATATATCGATATGAAGCAAGTACCGAGGGGCCTAAGAATTATCATCTTCCCCTCATTTGATGACCTTGTGGAAGATTTATTGTTACAGTGGGAAGATCTCCTGTCTAGCTCCTCTTATGGGATGATGGCAATTCTAATAAAACATTCTGAAAGAAAGAGGGAACAACTTTTGGTAGAAATACAAGTATTAGAAGACGAAATTAGTCAAATGGATTTGAAAGAAACGATTGAGAAAAACGATCAAATCTTAGAAGAAGTGTTGGCCAAACATCAAATATATCTAAAAGATAAGAAGTCCAGCAAACTAAAAAGAGATTAAACGGATTACAAAACCAGGAGGGTATTTATTTTTGCCCGAAAGCTAGATAACATTCATATTAGCGCACAGAAAGAGAGTCCCGCTTTAAGCGATCAGGCTAGTGGAATCTCAAACAGTAAGTCGGATATATCAAGCATAAGGAGTGACACTACTGAAGAGCCCAGTACAAGTGTAACAACAGGGAAAGGTAGAGAGGATAACGTTTCTAATTCTTTTTTTACAGGAGGTGCAAAGATTTCAAAAAGGGAACAAAGCAGAGTTCAACAAATTCTAAAATACCCCAGTAAGACCAGGAGGGGCTACAACCGCTCAAATAGGAAAAGGAAAGGAAGGCTACAATGCCAGGTCAAAGACAATGAACAAATAGTCAGACAGAATGTTGAAGGTATCGAATCCAATACTGATGGTGATGGTGGGATGGTATGCACAAATGAAATTTCTGTTGTAAACTTATCACAGCATGTATTATGTGATGACGAAATAAAGCTACTTTCAAAAGCTCTCAATTTCTGTCCAACATCTAGACCCAATTTTGACTCAACGCATGTTAATGTTTTTACATTTGTGCAAAATCTCAAGTTCAAAAAGTTTTTTGCTCAAAATCCTAAGGCTACAACCAAAGAAAGTAGTGTAAATAGTAATCCAAGTGATCAAACTATAGAGGATTTGTATAATATACAAACACTACTTTTAATCAGTGAAGATGACCCGAGTGTAACATCGATACCCTAGATCCTAACAGGTCTAAACATCCATTCAGATCTTAGTACAAGTAGTTGCTTTAAGCCTAAATCCATCTTCCTTCCTGCCTTAGGTAAGGACAACGTAATGGAAACGTTCCAACGTCTGGTTACTATGGACCTATAAAACTGGGAAGATACTTTTACAAAAAGGAGACCCACTGTGAAAGATAAGGAAGAGACAGGCCTTGCGCAAATTGAGTCAGCTGCCCGAATTAACTGTGAAGGAGGCAGACAAGGGTGGGAAAATTGTCCTAATGGATACTAGGGACTACCTTATGGAAATTGACCGAAAACTGGCAGACAAAAAATCTTATGCTGCACTACCAGGAAATCCTATGAGACTAATCACCAACATACTAGAGAGTAAACTGAAAGGTTGGAGGGAACAAGGACTTATACATGATCAAGAATATAAATATCTCTTTTTCCCTAATCCAGTGGCACCCTGCATGTACACTCTCCCAAAGATTAATAAACCAGGAGGTTTTCCTCCTGGTAGACCAATAATCTCGGGTATATGTTTCTCTACCGAACATTTTTCTGAATACATCAATCAATTTCTCCAGCCCTTTTTTAAAAATGTGCCCTCGTTTGTATTAGATACGAAGGATTTACTAAACCAACTCCGTGACTTTACGTGGACTGAGGATTGTAGCTTTGCTACATTAGACATCAGTTCTTTATACACGTCTATTCCAACTCATGAAGGTTTGGAAGCTGTCAGATACTATTTATCCAAATGGGATGCTTCGTTGTGGGATCACACGACCATGCTAATAGAGATGATTACCCTAGTCTTGTAACACAATGTGTTTCTACATAATGGCTGTTGGTTTTGAGCAACATCAAGGGGTAGCAATGAGCTAAAAATTTTCTCAGGCATATGCCAATCTGTTTGTAGGATGGCTGGAGAAATGTTATATATGGTCCAGATGCCCAGACTATTTGATTAATCACGTCATATATTGGGGTCGATATATCAACGATGTTTTGGTAATTTAGACAGGGGATAATACACAACTAGAGGAATTCTGTACCTTTTTAAACTCAAATGAATATAATATCCGTTTCACAAACCATCATGACAGAACTGAGGCAATCTTCCTAGATGTAAAATTGTACATTAAGGAGAACTGCATAATGTCTGCTCAATACAGGAAAGAAACTGCATGCAATGTGGTATTGCATGCAGGCACGGCCCATACAAGATCACAAGTGAACTCTATCCCCTTTGGGGAGCTCACTAGAGTGAGACGGAATTGTAGTGACAACGAGATTTTAAAAGAAGAAATGAAAAACACACTCAAAAGGTTTGAATCTAGGGGATATGAAAGTGATATCCTTAATAAGGCAGATAAAAAGGCACAGCATTTGGATTGTGGATCACTACTCACACATAAACCTAGGAAGAAGAGGAGAGATAAGGCTTTCAAAGAAAAAGTGGTGTTAGTAACGACATTCAACACACACAGTCATAGACTATATAAAATAATCAACAAACATTGGCACATACTAAGAGTTGAAATGGAAATCAATAAAGTAATTGGGGCCAAACCAACAACTGTGTATAAACAGAGCCAAACACTACGTCACATGCTAAGTCCTAGTTTTTATAATCCCAAAAAAACAGAATGAGGCAATACCTGGCTATATAAGCCACCAGAGGGCTTTTATAAATGTGGCCACTTTTCAGTTTGTCCTTATTCCTTGGACAAGATCAAGAGCTTCAGATATAATTCACTGATCGAACACAGAATTAAGTCTTTCATGAATTGTAACACCAAATTCATGGTCTATTGCATAATCTGCATCTGTAAAAAAATCTACGTAGGCAGTACTATTCGACCGGCAAAGATTCACCCGTAGACGCGGATCGCATTGTCGGCCCGTCTTCGTTTAAATCAGCCAATCATCCAATTGCGGAGGCTGTAATGCTGCATAATTGGTAGTTCTTAAACACTCAGGCTATTGTCATCTGCGCCATCCTTGCAGGGGTTGCGAAAGTTAATTGTGACTTTTTACAACTTTATAAAAGTAGAAGGCATATATTTAATGTCCTGAGGATGAACCTTTATTAATTCAGAGGTTCGAAACGTCGTCGACCGTGTCACACTATATGTATATGAAATGTATTATTTGATGCCATCAATAGTGTGCAATTACTATCGTCTGATTGTGAATTGACTACACAGACTGTTGAGTTGCCTTGTTTGTCTTTTTCTTTAGTGTGTCAGTTTGACATCGGCTGGTGTCCTGCTGCTATCACTTTTTAAAGTTTTTGCAAATTGCTTACCAGAAAAAAAATCTGTCCGGCTGGACAAAGAGTATAGTGTCTATTTAGCCTATATTTATTTATTCAATAACCTTCCCTTGTCTAGGGACCACTGTCCTGTTTAAAGAAATAATTACCCTAAGGTCCCTAGCATATTGCTTCCTTGGGTTCCCGTGTGCACTAAAAATGGCTGATACATATACGGCACAGAATCACCGTCTCCACAGCGTCGGGGTCCAGTAGAGGGTGATGCAGGTACACTGAGGGTGATGAGCGTCGAGGGCGTGAGTAGAACCTCCGATTCAACAACAACCTCAACACAGAGCTAAGTACCGAACTAACTGCCATTGACTGAATGTATGTTTTCCTTCCCTTTTCTGACAAATGCGCAGGGTGCGCCAATTACGTTCCCACCCCCCTCCTGTGGCCCATGGTGTCCATCTAAAACACCGAAAAGTGAGACTTTTTAACCATGTTTTTATCAATGCGATCAACCTGCACTATTAATTTGATCGCAATATCGGAAATTTCCGATTTTTAACTAACCAACACATCTAGCTCGTACCACGAAATAGCACGTAGCACTTCCTTCTGATTAGCAGGTAAAACCCAGGGGCTAAGGTGGTGTTAACGATATGGCTATGTCGCACCACTATAGACTTACGGTTATCATCAGAACAACTACTAAAATGTTTGTTTTGTCATACATGTATGTCTTTGTCCCTTCACTTTCAGGTGCAGAAACCGTTAAGTCGAAGCCTCCAAAACCTGGAGTAATGTAGAAGACTGATCTGTCTTTCTACTTTTTGCACTTTTTCACATTTTATTCTTTCACTTTCACGTCCCTAGGTAAGGGTGGGCCTTAGCGCACCCATACCGCCAGGGTTTAAATACACCTTTCTAGTCCTGAAGAATTGCCTAGTAAATTTACACCAGTTTCATGGCAAGAAACATGTCGACTGATACCTAGGAAACCTCCACTCAACTAAATGTGGACTGCTTCCATACACATCGTTTTAATATACTGTCTTTAGTGATCATGGAATAAAGTTCCGGTTGATACACTACAGTCTTTTAATCCCTCATCACTCACTAGCTTAGTTTTGCACCACAACACGCCTGAACTCCCACCTACCGGCTCCGCAGTAGACCTGGCGTTGTAGCACACCAAAGAGACATTCGGTCTCTTTGGTGGAGCCCAATAATGAAGCATGTCATCACCAGGTGGTGAGTGAGGGCTTTCTTCAAAAACACACTAAATCAGGCTGTTTGCTATACTTTTGTTTTGCTCCATAAATGTGGTCAATATATAAAACCATAGGGCACTCTTTTCTTGTTGAATGATCATAACCGGGGAATAAGAGTGTCATACCTACTCTCCCTACCTCTCTTTTTGTTTAAGGTTCCGATGGGCCCACAGAAGCTGGGAGAACAACTTAGGATGACTTTCAAGGGTCCAGGACTGGGGTGGCACAACTTGGCAGAGATGACTCACAGATGGCAGAGTCCAGGTGTTGTGGTTGAGGTTGTTGGAGACATGTCCCTGAGGCTCAAGTCAGGAGGTCAGCCTTGGAGTCACTCTGGGGTCCTGGGTTCAACAGATGCAGGTCCAGTCCTTCCCACCAAGGAAAGACGGCAGCAGGCCAGCACATTAGGGTATCAGGTTCTTTAGAACAGCAATTCAGTAAAGTGGCATTCCTTTCAACAACGCAGCAGTCCTTCTTCCTGGCAGAGTATCCACAGGTCCAGAAGTGTACTGGAGTGTTGGTGATCGAGGTACAGTATTTACATCCAGTTGTGCCTTTGAAGTAGGCTGAAGCTTCTAGAGGCATGCCATTGAAGTGCACAGGTGCCCTGACTTCCTTGCACTGGCTCAAGACTAACTAGAGGGGGTATGCAGCCCTTTGTGTGGAGGCAGGACACACCCATTCAAGTATTAGTGGGCAATGCGCAGCTCCTACCTCCCATCCTGCCATTGATGGTCTGACGGTTAGACCATCAATGGTTAGACTCTAACCAGACACCTAAGCTCTCATTTGTGTGCAGCCATCTAGGAGGTATAGACAACGCCCAGCTGTCAACGACACAAAATTATGTGACCCAGAGATAGGCTGAAGGCACCAAATGGCCAAGGCAGGAAAATGGCAACTTTTTGAAAGTGGAATTTTCAGAAAAGCATTTTAAAATCCAACTCCACCATAAGTTAGGATTGTTCATACACTTCCATAAAACACCAAATATGAATGAGTAACCTGTTCCAATTTTCAAGTTACTGCGTATTCATTGAAATAAGGTATCCCAATGTCATTCTATTGAAGAGGTGGACCTTGCATTTGTGAAAAACAAATGCAGGTGTTTTGCACTACCAGGACATGTAAACCTTAAAAGTACATGTCAAACAATTTAAATACTTTGCACCCTGCCATCTGGACTCTCCAGGGCCTACCGCAAAAGTGACTAGTGTGCAATAAAAAAGAAAACATTGGGCCTGTCAAATGATTTATTTTGCCAGGTTGAAATTACAGTTTAAAACTGCACACGCAGGCTGCAACAACATGCATGAGACATGTTTAAAGTTCTACTTAAGTGGGTGGCACAATCAGTCCTGCAGGCCCATTAGTAGCATTTTAATTTACAGGCCCCGGATACAGGCAGAACCACCTTACTAGGGACTTACAAGTAAGTTACATATTGCAATTGGGTATAAGCCAATCACACCATGTTTTAAGGAGAGAGCACAAGCACTTTAACACTGGTTAATTAACTTAGAGCATCAAAAATCAAAGTGAGCAAAACAGGAAGTCTGAAAGCAAAATGTTTGGGTGAAAACCACACCACTGATGCCAGGTCTAACACTTGCCTTTTACAAATAATGTTTTCAATTGACTGGCAACCCTATTTGCCAAGCCTGTGTCAAAACTGAAGGAGGTTGCATAGGTAAATTACTAGCTGAGTCAGATCTGTGGCATGGGTCTGGCTTGAATATTAGAGTGCATCTTTAAGCTGAAGCATGAAAACATTTGGCATGTATATTGCGCAACACACATAGGGGGTCATTAGGATGGAGGATTTTCCGCATCCTCCGGGCCGGCGGAAGCCACCGCCGGCCCGGAGGATGCGGAAAATCCTCTGCGGACCCACCAGGACCCACCGCCACATTAGGATGGCTGGTGGGTCATGGTTTAGGTCCGCAGCTTTTCCGCCGCGGCTGGCTTACAACCGCGGCGGAAAAGCACTAAAATGGTGAAGGTGTCTCTTAGACACCTTCAGCCAGATTAGGATGTGCATGGAAACATGCTTTTCCGCGGCGGCTTTTCCGCCGTGGAAAAGCATGTGTAACTGCACTGCAGGGGCCCATTGCGGGCCCCCTAGGTGTAGTGGGGGGTGGGGGGTGCACATGGGGGGTACCTATGGTACCCCCCTGCATTTGCGTGCACAATGCAGCAGGCACCGCGCAGTGCCTGCCGCTTTGTGCACGCAAATGCTGTGCATGCATTTTTAACATTGCTGCGGGTGCAGCTTGAAGCTCCACCCGCAGCAATGTTAAAAATAGAGGATGTGACCGCCACCCTGGCGGTCACATCCTAATCTGCACAAAGGGAACGCCGCAGCCCATGCGGACGTTCCCTCATGCTCTGGGGTCGCGGACGGACTCAAGTCCGTCCGCGATCCTAATGACCCCCTATATGTATAAATATGATATAATCTCTTTCAAAGTATAAAAAAGAGTATTTCTTTAGCAAGCGGAAATTTTTCATCTCAGCACATGAGATGATATCACTGCATAGACAGCCATTTATTAAAAGTGATAGCTTTTAGAAACATTCATTGCTTACCCCCCCCCACAATACCATTAGTTACTTATGAAGTGACTCAGTAGTTGTGTGAACCCTACACATGGCCTAGATAATTAAATCAAATATAAGAGATGATTGTACTGAACTCAAGTATTTAGAAGTGCATTCATAAGTGATGATAAAGAAAAATGAGGCTCTGTGAAATAAAATATTTGCCTGGAATTACATTGTGTAAACAGGGAATTATATATTAATTTCAATTCAGCCACCAGATGGGTATCTATGTTTCTCTTTCCACTGTTTGCATCAGAGATTACTGTTTTGTCTGTCATTCTTGGCTCACAACAAGAAAAAACAATGCAGAGACAGCAGAGGGCAGAGAGCAGAGAGAGAGCAGAGAGCAGAGGGTACGTAGACCCTTCAACAAAGCAAAAAATGCATTTATTTGGTTGTGTAACACCCCAAGCACGTCCATGAAGCTATACCCCATACTCTCCCATTCATGAGTGCTATGTTCAAGTCACTTTCCTCCAGACTTGTAAAAATTGGCTTTACACAAACTACCAAGATGCACATTTTGCACTGCATTTATAATTGAGAATCGAGTGCAAACAATATTTATTTTATAAATCACAAAAGAATCAATGTTCAAAACTGCCTAACAGTGGAATTTCTTACCAGCCTGCATCCATGCTTAGAGGGCAACTTTTCCTTTCATTCAGTATTGAATATAGCCCACAAATCATACCTTCTTCCATACATGCTGCACATACACTCTGTGGTTTGCAATTGCTCCTGAACAAGGCAACAGTGATATCATACCTCTATATTGGTAGTTGAAGACATCTGTAAACATTTCTTTTGCCGTTTTATTTAGATCCACCGTGGGTTGATGGCAGTAGGGCGCTTTACTAGAGAACAAAATAGCATCACATTTTCTCCTTTTTTAGGCACAGGGGATTAAGGGCCTTATTATAACTTTGGTTTCGCTAGCGCCATGCTGCCACACCGCCAAAGCCATATTGTGACTCCTGCCAGATCCTGACCAGAAACCAGGTCAGGCAGTGCAGTGCTAAGACTTATATGTGAGCCTTAGCAAGGCACCTCCATGGGAATACCATTGCACTTTCCTGCGGGGCATGGGCTGTCAAGTCCATGGTCTGAAGGAACTGGGGGTGCATGCATACAGGGGGAAAACCATATGCTCCCGTAGATGCATCGTCTGGTGCAGAGGCAACAGGGTTTTGCTTTCTCACCGTCACACTTTACAGGGCTAGATCACTGGCATGAAAACTGTAGCGGTGAGGAAACTCCTCATATGCTTGGAGGTCCACAGCTGGACCACCAGCATATCAGGGGCCTCAGACCGGTGTAGACATATGGATTAGCTTCTTTTCATTTTTACTCTATTATGAAATCAACAATTCACTTTGTGTTTTACTCATATCTCATAAGCATATAAATCATAATTCATATGCGTTCAAAAAACGATTTTTACAGCTTTCAACTTGAAATTTTTGGATGCTGTCAAAGTCCCAATGCATTTCGGGATTCTCGATCCCTTCTTCAGGGGAAATAAAACAATTATATGAAGAAAACTGTCAGCTGTTGTTGTAATCCAACACACTTATGTCGCAAATACAGTCACTGTGTTTTAACAGATGTCATGCATTAAAATCAACCAATGCTGTGTCAAAGTGCTGAAACCTTCACCAGTGAGCCCAACCAAACATCAGGGTATAGTGAGAAAAACATAAAAACTAATGAAATTAGTCCTCAGCAATTCCTTACCAACGTCCTATAATGTCAAGTACCAGAGCTGAAATAACTTCACTCGTTGAAAGTGAGCGTGGACACACTCTGCAACAAAATGTTGAAAAATGAATAACCATGCCCTATGATTTTATCAGATCTCTTAAAAAAACACTCAATATTGCTCACCGTAAGCCTCTGTGCGAGGAAAATCTTAGATAAATGTAGAACGCCCGATGTGGAGCCTGTACGTAGATGACGTGTTTAAAGACCAAACAACGAACAGATCCTGATGAAAAGGATACGCCAATCTGTAATCTAGAGCATAACACAACAGTGTACTGCTTTTTTTTGTTTTTTTTTTTTGTCCTCATCTTGCGATTTCTGTTATGCATGTGGAGTGTCAGGTTTCTGCCTCATTACTTTTTTCCGACACTGCCCCTTGTTCTCTCTTGATTGGGGAGTTTTTGACCATTCGTTATTTGAGGAGTTCCTTTACTCGTCACATATCAATGCCTCTGGCTTGGGTCAGATCGGGGGGAGCTAGCCAGCTTGGCTACTCGGCAAGTACCTTACTTGTCCACCAGAAGATAAATCGCCTTAATCATAGGACTTAAGTTTGTTTTTATTTGGGATTTAAGAATGATTCAAAGATATCCCAAAACTTAAATCTTTTGCTTACATTTCCTAGCTTATCGAGTTTGTTAATTCTTATTGCCGAGTTTAGCCATTCTGCATGGGTTGGGCAAGAGGCTCCTATCCATTTAATACATATTTCCCTCCTTGCTAGAGCTATTAATACAAAAAGGAGATTTTCCTGCTCTTTAGTAAGACCCCCTTCATTACCTGAGTCCAAAATCCCAAAAAGAGTAAGAGTTGTACTTACAGTGAGTTGCTTGGACAGGATAGTGCTCAGGGTCTTACCGACTTGATCCCAAAATTCCTCCAAATGGGGACAACTTTTAAACATATGGATGTCGTCTGACTTTTCTTCCCCACATTTAGGGCATTTCCTTATTCCAGCATTTTTGAATTTGGACAGTTTTTTAGGAGTCCAATATGCCCGATGGATTGTATAGAGATGATTCCTCTTCAGAGCCGCGGATTTCAAGGTTGACCAGCATTTAGCTACAGATTTTCCCATATTAGATCTAAGTCTGTTATTACAGTGTCTTTCCATATTTGGGTTTCCATGTTGACACTGACATCGTTGGCCGCTATCAGAGCCCAATACCACTTAGCCACTTCTTTTGGTAATCGCTTTGTTGTGATCATGTCATCTTCCAAATTTTCATTACCATGTATACTGGGTAGAGTTCTGTACCAACTTGACATTTGATAATACTTAAATTTAGATAATGTATTGTTCGACAGTTCTTGAAGTTCTAACCAAGTTTTTATATTTGGACCATCTAGTATTTGTCCCCAGTATTTAATGCCGGCTCTTTTCAATGCTAGTGCAAGAGTATCTTTTAAGCATTCTGGGGTTCCGGGGGATTCCCAAATAGGAGCCCACTTACTATAGTATGATATATGTAGTATGCCTTTAATTTGTGTCCACATCTTTGCTGCATCTCTCAGTATTTTAAGCTTTATTTTTTTGAAGTATTTGGGATGTCCATACTTAAACAGCACGTGATCCTCTGAATTTGTGATTACTTGTAAATAGACTGAGTAGTGTTCATGATTTTTCAGTAGAGATTTGATATTTTTAAATTGAAAGGCTCTGCAATATTCCACCAGGTCTGGGCTGGCCAGCCCGCCATCCTTCTTGCTCCTCCTGATCTTTTTCCATGCAATCCTCGTGCCCTTTGCTGCCCAAATGAAGCTTGTTATATCTCTTTGTGCCCAAGCTAGTTCCGCTTTCCCGAACTCCATTGGAATCGTATTAAATAAAAAGGTGAACTTTGGCAAAATGGTCATCTTTATTATATTCGATCTCCCAATCAGACTCAATGGTAGAGAGGTCCATGTCTCAAGTAGTTTTCTTACGTCCCCGGCAACTTTATTCAAATTCCTGTTTGCAATCTTCTCTATGTCATGATTTATTAAGATTCCTAAATATCTGATTTCATTTTTTATGAAGTTGTTTTGAAAAGCCGTATTCCATGTCATAATCTCTGTCTTAGTTTGATTCACCAAATATCCTGAGATTTTACCGAATGTAGTTAGAGTTTTCTCAATACTTGCTTTAGCTTTTGGGTAGTCATCAGTAAAGATCATTAAGTCGTCCGCATAGAGAGCGATTTTCTTCTCCCAAATGCCATACTTGAAAGGTGTGATTCTGTTGTTGTTTCTTAGCTTGTTTGACAGAGGTTCAATATATAAATTGAAAAGTAAGGGGGAGAGTGGACAACCCTGTCTCGTTCCTCTGGTTATTTTTATGTTTTCTGTCAAACTGCCATTTATTAGGACCTTTGATCTTGGATCTTTATAAATCTGGTTTACCATACATGTAAAGTGAGGTCCGAAGTTGTTCTTGATCATAACTTTCTCAAGAAAGGTCCAGTTGACCCGGTCAAACGCCTTTGTGGCATCAACAGCAAGTATAGTAAGTGGAGTTTTCTCACTTATAGCAACGTCTATTGCAGTTAAGAGCTCTTGTGTTACTTCATGTAAGTATCTTCCTTTAATGAAACCTTTTTGATCTTGATGTAGTAAATTTGATAGTACTTTCCCTAGTCTAGCTGCCATTATTTTAGTGAATATTTTGTAATCAGCGTTCAATAAAGATATTGGACGGTATGATTCACATTTGAGTGGGTTCTTTCCGGGTTTCAGAATGAACGAGATTATGGCATCATTCCATGAATCAGGTATAGATTTCTGTTGTATTAAAATTAAATTGATTAGTTTGGTTATGTGAGGAAGTATGGAGTCTTTCAGTTTCATATATAGTTCATTTGGAATAGCATCCGGCCCTGCTGCTTTTCCCTTTTTCAGACCTTTAATCGCATCTGCCACTTCTTCTTCAAGGACTTCTTTATCCAGTGTTTCTCTATCGTTTTCTGTCAGTTTTAGGAGCGCTGCATCTTCCAGGTAGGAGTTAATCCTTTGATCTGAGGGATTTAAGTCTTCCGTATACAGATCTTTAAAAAATTTCCAGAATTCGTGCTTGATGATGATTTCATCGGAGGTAGGATTATTTTGATCATCCGGAATGATGCTTTTTACCTTGTTTTTAGCTAGATCTGTTTTGAGCTTCCATGCTAGCCATTTTCCGCAGCCCTCACAATATTCATGTTTCGCCAGTTTGCTGGAATCCCATTTTTTCTGTAATCTCTCCTCCAGGATTTGATTAATTTTATCTTTTTGCATTTGTTTTTTGTTAAGAAGATCTTGTTTCTTAACCTCTTCGTGTTCTGTGGATATAGCGATATCTAGGGTGCTGATCTCTGTTTCTAGGTCTGATATCTCTCGCTTTTCTTTTTTATTTTTGCGAGCCCCTAAGCTCAAGAGTTTACCCCTTAAGACTGCTTTATAAGTATCCCACGTTATTTGTTCTGTGGTATCTGACACATTTAATTCGAAGAAGATGTTTGTTTCTGTTTCTAGCTCCTTTATAATTTGTTCGTCTTCCAGCAAGGCTCTTTCAACTGTGAATCTCCTTTCAGTTATATTTTCTGTAATTTGTAGTTCTAATTGTACTGCCGAGTGATCTGACAAGTGAGCTGGTAGGTGAGATATTCTTTTTACTTTCCTTGCTATTTCGTTACTGATCAGAAAAAAGTCAATCCTGGATTTATGACCCAGTTTTTTGTTGTGCAAAGTGAATGGGTATGATTTTTCTCCGTTATCTTTCCAAATATCCACCAGATTAAGGTCCCTTTTATAAGTCCCAATCCATTGTCTCATTTTTTTTAGGTTGGTATGTCTACCTGGAGGGAATCTATCAAGTTTTAAATCCATTACTAGGTTAAAATCACCCCCCAATATTATGGGAGAAGTGACTAGAAGTAGCTGCGAGTATAAATTTCGCAGCGGATCAGCATCATCTAAGTTAGGACCATAGTATCCTGCAATTGTAATGGGAGAATTTCCTATTTTTGTATTGACTATTGCCCATCTTCCTTTGCTATCCACTTCTGAGCTGATTATAGTTGCTTTTAGGGACTTTTTAAAGATTATCGCTATTCCCTTAATATTTACTTGTTGTGTTGTGCAAATTAAAGTATCCACCCACCATAGGTTCTTAGTTATTTGGTCCCATTCTTCCTTTAACAAGTGGGTTTCTTGTAGTATTATTATCTCACTATTCCCAGTTCTGATATATTCTAAGATTTTATTTCTCCTGCTTTTTGTCCTTAACCCATTCACATTCCAGGATAGAATTTTTACCTCTCTACTTTCACTCCCCATTTGTTTTGTTCAGTAGTTGTGTTTTTTTTTTCCTATACTTCACTACCTGTTGTTTTGATTTCCTGAATTTTCGCAGATGAGGTATTTTTTGGTTTTTTTTCCCTATTTTGCTCCCCACCCTTTTTCGTGTATTTTCGTACTTTCTGATTTGTGTATTACGGTTACCCTCCCCGGGGAAGCCTCCATCTTCTTCTCCTTTGGTTATCTTGTAACCCTTTTGGCTTCCCGTCCCCACCCCCGTGATTCTTATTTATATACATTTAAAAGATGAAAAAATTTAGTTGGATTATAGCTCCTACATATTATTATACACTTGTCCTTGAGTATGAGTTATTTTGTAACATTTTTTTTTTTTTATGTGAACATTTTAGCATTTAACTCAGGGGTTCCTCTGATTGTACTTGATCTCTGATTTGTTCTATCAAGTTTTTCACCTCTTCAGGCTCTCTTAGATTTTTCATTTTGTTTCTCCACATAATGCGTAATGAGGGTGGAAATTTCATTTGCACTGTGGCACCTAGTTGTTGCAATTCGGGCATCAAATTTCCCAATTCCCATTGTCTGGTCTGAGAGGCTTTTGACATATCGGATCTTATTTTAAAGTTCCAACTATCTTTGCTATACGATCCTTTTTTCAGTGCCTCCCCCAAGATCCTATCCTTCAGCATATACGTTTTGAAGTTTACTAGAATCTTCCTGGGGGTTTTCCTTTCTTTGCTCTTTCCATAAGGATCTCTGTGCACCCTCTGTATATCCTCGTTTAAAACCTCTTTGTCCGCCCATGGGAAATGTTCCATCAAAAGTGCCACTACAAATGCTTTTACATCTTTACCCTCTTGGTTCTCCGGCACATTTAAGATCCTTATGTTATTTTTCCTGGCTTGATTTTCTAAGGATTCCAGTTTTTCATTTATGTTTTTACTCCCCAATCTTAAGGAGTTTATTTCCTTTCTGCTTTTCTCCACCTTTTTGTCCAAGCCAGTAACTTCCTTTTCAACTGCCGTGACTCTGTCTGCTAGGGCGTTTAGCTTGCTATCCAATTTCTCGCAGACCTCCTGTATTTTGTTTTGTTTTGATTCGGAAATGGAGAATTTCTCTTTCATTTCTATCCATATTTTTTCAAGAAGTTCGTCTGTTTGGGTTTTAGCTGGGTTCTTGTTATACTCTATAGACCTTGGGTCGTCGTCTTCCTTATCTCCAACCTCTTCCGTCATATTTACAGTTTTGTTTACTACTGCTGTGGCAACAGGATCCGCGCCTCCTTCAGCCATATGGATTTCTGTTCCTTCTTCTGTACTAATTTCTTTTTTTTCCAAAGTTCCTCTAGACTCTTGTTTTCCACCAAGTTCTTTTTCTTAGTTCGAGGTTTTCTCCCTTTCTTTATCTTGCTAGGGCTCGGTTTTCCAACTAGTAGGGGAATTCCTCGTTGATTCTCTTTTCTTAGGGAACGAGTATCTGTAGATTTGGTTATTCCTTCCTTCTCACTTCCCCAAGCTTCTAATGATTTTTGTGGTTGTATGGGGCTAGGAGGACCCGAGTTCAGCTCTTGTTGTTGGATTTTAAAGTAAGACCTAAGAGAGGGGGTAACTTTTACTTTTACTTTTGATCTTTGAGTTGTTCTGTAGAAAGTCTCTGAGTATTGTCTTTTGTTTTTTCCTGCTCATTCTCAGGGTGATACCTTTCGGGAACTGCTCCTGACTCAGAAATTTTCTATTACGTAGACTGTAGAAGGATTTCACAGTGCTAGGCTGAATTTTTTGTTGCCAAGGCTCTGACTCTGTTTCCAATTTAGATTCAACTTGATTTTTTGGAAGGTCTTTTAAGTCTTGAGGTATTTTCTCTTCTGAAACCTCTTCTGAAACCACCTGCGTTAATTCAGTGACTCTACTCATGTGCTGATTGTTTGTGAAGGTTTTCTCTTCAATACTTGTAAACTGACAAGGTTGTAAATATTTATATGTCTGACCCAGCAAAAAATATTGACAAAGTTGACAGCATTGACTGTTAACACTATTAAGATTATAGTGTGTTTTATTGTAAGTGTTTACTTGTTGGGCTTGCTGCGCTTTGTAGGCTTTGTGAGGCAGTATATCCAAAATCCGAATACTTTTGATACTTTCGATACTTAAATGGTTATTTATTGCTTTCTCTTTGTGTTTGGGACTTGATTCCTCTAATCTTGCCTCTCTGTATTCATTTATTTTGTTGAGCGCACTTCCTTGAACATTCCTCACCCCTGTCACGTTATCCACTGCCTTTGGTATGTCCGCTATCGAGTTAGAACCCCTGCTGACCCCCTCGAGTTTCTGCTCTCCAGCTCTGACTCTGTCTCTGCTGCTCGCGCCCCGGAACTGAAAACTCAGTCTTCCGGAGGCACGGTGGCAGCACGTCTTTGCTCTTTGCACGGCGCTCCACTTGCCTGTCTCCGCTGTGACACGAGCTCCGAAGCCTCCGAAGCCTCTCCCCGCTTCACTCGCTTCACGGCGCCCGCACACTCCGCTGACATCCCTCGAGGAATCCAAGACCAGAAGCCCGCTCTCTGCCACAAATGCGCTGTGTGTGAGACCGCAAGCCTCAACCTCCCAGGCGCTGTTCGGCAAACAACACGCTTCACCCTTCTCACCACTGCACAGCGAGAGAGAGGCGACCTCGGGGAAAAACACCATTCCAGGTACAGTAGTACAGTCCGTAGTTTGTAGTTTGGATAGAAATGTTTTTTTTCTACGCACTCGTTCAATTCAGAATTCAACCCCCACTATGCATAATTTTCTTAGTTGATTCATCTCGGGTCTAGTTGCAACCATGCTGGAGCTGCTCCCCAACCTCTGCTACGATGAATCACGGGAGAACGGGAGCTCTCCGACCGAGCTTCCTACTCGGCCGCCATCTTCCCCCTCAACAACAGTGTACTGCTTGTTAAAAACTTTTTTTTGTTAATAAAGATTGTAGGTTTGGTATTCACATGAAAAGTAAAAGTCTATACCTTTCAAAATGGTTGCATCAGTGCTCTTGAAAATGAAGCAGAATTCGCAAGTGAAGAAAAATCTCGGATACCCAAGCAATCTAATAAAAAATGTTAATATATATTATTACTCCGCCATTCATGCCTACGAATCTAACTATATCCAGACTTGCTAATGTGCAAACAAGCCTCAAAAGACCAACTACCTCCCATGTCAATATTTTACAAAATGGGAATAAACACCCTCCCTCCAAAGGTAACAGTTTTTAATGTCCTTCTAACACAGAGTTCTTCAATCTGTGGGGCGCGCCCCCCTAGGGGGGCGCGACACCGTCTCAGGGGGGGCGCAAATGCATCCCCGAAATCTCACCTTTGTCCTCTACTGTCACACATCGGCGCAATTCTACTTTACCAGCAGGCAGAGTCGCACCTAGAGTCAAATTTCGGGAGGAGGGGCTGATTCTTGAAGCAAACAGAAGAGGCGAGCTGCAGGGGCCCTAAAAAGGGGTGAAAACACCAAAGCCTCATTAACATGAAAAAAGGTCTTAAAGACCTGTGAAGTGCTCGGCGGCTGTGTGCGCCCGGGAGCTGTGTCTCCAGGGCTGACACACACTGGGTGAGGTGGGGGGGGAGGGGGTTTGAGGGGCTGAAGCCCTTGGAGTACAATGGGCGTTGGGCGCCTGAATATATATATATATATATATATATAGCGCTCCTGTTACCTCGCACACAAGCATAACCAAAGAGTTACACAATATTTACTTTTTAATTCACCCCGACAATCGGTACTCCGAGATGTGCCTTGAACAGAGGCTTCATATTTAACGTTTCAAAAATCAGTGGAATGTCCGACTGTTTCCTTATATATTCAGGATATGCCGGGATGCACCCGTCAAACCCCAAGATGCATTGCCGCTGATCAGAGAACGTCACTGCAGAAATGACTTTCCTAAAACAATTTAGATGTGGCATTCAGACAATGAGGCTTTTGTGCGGCTGCAATTAAACATAAAGAAATTACATGTAATAGATACTGCGTCACGCTGGTGAGTATTCAGCTTAACTCTTCTAGGAGATGGTTCTTGCTGGAGAAATAACCACCAAGCAGGTGACTTACACAAGATGTTAAAGAAAATTTAACGTTGAGGCTGGAGAGTCCACTAGGTCGTGATGGAAGAGCATTTACAAATGAATGTCTTAATAACATTGCTTTTCTACTGAAATCCTGAATCTGTGATGCACGGTTAGAAATTTACTAAATACATAGGGCCTTATTTATGAAGGCCTTGCGCCGCCGGTGCGTCACTTTTAACATGGGAAAAAGTGACGCACCGGCGGCGCAAGGCCTTCATAAATAAGGCCCATACATTTTTTCGTGAACCTAAATTCAACTTAGGCAAACAAAAAAAGATAGTGAATCGGTCATCAGATCTCATATCACCAGGGAGGGGGCCTGTGGCAGTCACAGGTAAAACACCAGCCTGAAGCCTGAGCACCTGCAACCCCTGCGCCGGCCCTGTAGGTTACATGCGTCATTTGTCCCGTCTAGCTCTAGGTAAGAGAGCTTTTCTAACATTGCTGGGCATTTGGTGCTGCGCAGTTTCCGGGGCGGGTGGAGGCTTGTTCGGTGGTAAAGACGAAAGGTTGGAGGGGGAGGGAGGGAAATGCACCCTGCATTCAGACAACTTGCTCCTTATTCTCGCCCTTCACTTTCATGCTCAACCTGCACTCACAGCGATCACAATGCCCTCACACTGACCCCCATGCACTCACACCATTCACCCTGCACTCAGTGATCACTGCTCTCACAATGCACTTGTGCGGTTTTCCCTGTACCTCAACCTGCAGCCACACAAGCACACTACCCACCCTGCATTCATGTGACACTTCACTCACCTGGCCCCCTCACTGCTCAATCTGCAATCTCACTTAAACAAGCTCATCACGAACCAAGCATTCATTACTCCCACTCTGCACTAACATGCACACCCAAATTCATATGGTCACCTCACTCACCATGCAGTCACTCCATTTACCCTACTCTCACACTGTCGCATATATCACTGTGCACTCACACGAGCACTCCTGCCACCCTCACAGCACAGAGGATTAATGTGCCTACTACAAAGAAGGTGCACTGTGCAGATCAAAGAACTGAGGGACATATGTTCAAGGAAGTTTTGGAGTGAGGCGTTAGCAGTCATGGGTTAAGGCCTCTCTCTGCCACTTCAGAAACGGAAAGCTGCACCATATTTACAACAATATGGTGCAGCCTTGCGTTTCCCCTGCACTGGTGCTACACTTAGTAGTGTAACACCAGCGCAGACACCATTGCACCATAGTGCAAGGGTGTCTGCATGCAGGGGAAGATTGTTTGTGTACAGGAGGGGGACCTTCCTGTACATAAACGATCTGTAAATGCCATTTGTCACAATTCCATGTGTGCTGCTTAATGCAGCACACACGGAAAACATAAAATGGATAATTTTTTTAAAGATTACAAATACAAGGCATTTTGCTTTTTCCTTGTGTGCTGCACAAGGCAGCACACATGGATGAAGCAAAAATGAGGAGAAATAATGCATTTCTCCTAGTTTCGCCAGCTTAAGACCAGGTTGTCCCAGTTCTTAATTTTAACACTGCCTCCCTTTTACTCTGCCCTTGTAAATAGCGCGCAGCTTCAAAATCAGTGCCGGTTGCAGTGGAACGCCCACCGCAACACCCACTGCCCACCCTTTCACGCTAAGCATAGCATGAAAGGGGGCCTTATTTACAAGGCAGCGTTAAGCCAAGTTAAGTGGCTGAACTCTGCCTTGTAAATGCGGCAATGCCCCTATCGCCACCACAACATTGTAAAAAGTGACAGTGTGGTTTCTATAGGGGCTTGTACATATGCCCCTGAGTATGATGAAACTATGAGTAGCGCTATAAAAAAAATTATATGCTTGCCAGAAAAGTGCTATAGAGAGGTGAGGTGCATTGTTGGTGAGTGGTAGTGAGGGAATTCATGGAGAAGGAGGAACACTCATTGTTTTGAACATTATTTGCTGGATATGGCCCGGGATATGCGGGTGGCGATCGATTATGTAGTGTACCAGATTCCAGAAATTTCTGTCAGGAGGTGGTGGGGGGGCCAATATCTAAAAAAATTCAGCTGGGGGGGCTCAACCATCAAAAGTTTGAAGACCTCTGTTCTAACACAACAAATACAGCTCTATGAGCGATGGAGCTGCTATTAGAATGTAACCCCCGTGGCGTAGAACCAATGTGGCATGCTAATACATACCAGCCAGAAAACGAAGTACTAGAATGGTGACGAGGGATTGAGAATCCCGAAATGCATTGGGACTTGGACAGCATCCAAATATTTTAAGTTGAAAACTGTAAAAATCGTTTTTTGACCGCATATGTATTATGATTTATATGCTTATGAGATATGAGTAAAACACAAAGTGAATTGTTGATTTCATAATAGAGTAAAAATTAAAAGAAGCTAATCCATATGTTTTAATTTTGTTTAAATTTGGAGTACTTACATAAAAGAATTAAAACATTGATTACATTTACATGAAAACGGAGGTTTGCTTTAGCTGTGCGGGTAGGGTCAGGTGATCTCAGACACCTAAAGTATTCAGTTAATTCACAATTTTGAAGGGTGGCATCCTTCATCCCGCCCAGCACGCACCTAAGAAACAGTGAGTACCATTATCACTAGCATCAAGTTAAAACAGAGGTGTGCACGAGACAACCCATCAGATTTATCAGACCGGTGTAGACCACCAGGGAATGTTGAGTCTTGGTGGCAGCAGCAATTCCATGGTGGTCCAATAGCTTTACATGTAAAAGGGCGGTCAGACCACCGGTGCACCGGTAGCTGCACAATCATTGTGGGTTTGGCGGTTCACCGGACTGCCAAACTCTTAATAAGGCCCTAAATGATTTGTCCAGATTTACAGGATGTTGAGGCAAGGCCTTGATGCAAATGTTGTCCCTCAGCTCTAAAATCTCGAGCTCTAGCTGCTGGGACACTGAATTAAACATTGCAACGTAATGTTATAAAAATACATGAATTTTACGACTAGATTTCTTTAATCTTTTAAAACCCTATAAAATTATGAAATCAAGAAGAGGAAATTCTCATTTCTTGGTTTCTCTGGTTGACCACGTGCATAATTTAAATTAGGTACAGATTTACTATGATTTTGCATTGGAGTTGCATCACTTTTGCGGTACTGCAATGAAGCAAAATCCATTTTAGCATTTGAAAGCCATGCAAAGTGGATTTGCTTGGTTTTGCGTGGTTTAGTAAATACAAAGTAATACAAAACAGTGCATAGTGCTGCTTGTGTTACTTTGCATTGAGTAGGCATTACATGGGAGGAGCATGGGCGTTTCCGTGTATTCTGCAGATTGCCCGTGGTCCCTGCAGGGGGCCCCATAGGAGGGCAGGCCCCTTAGTATCTCAAGGATGCAGCAGCCAATGCTTCTGAGGGGGTGGGCGGTGCGAGGGTCAGGGGAGAGGGGCGGGGTTTCAGGTATATAGGGGAGCCCCCTACTCACATCGCGCCCTCTTTGTCTGCTGCCCCCTCTCTCTCCAGGTCGCATCCTTTGCTGCCACCAGGCCCTCCAGCCGCACATTTGTATTCTCAGCGGAAGCAAGTATTAAGTCATAGACCCCCAAACACTTCAACATTGCGGGAGAAGCTCCGGGGCTCATCTTGGCAGTGCGGTGCCTCGCCAGCCCTGCAGACCAGGGTTTTACTCTGGGGGCTGCTAGGAAGCTAGTTACCGAGGGGTTTATTTAAAAGTGCCTCTTTGTGTTTCATGAGCGACACTGCTAGGTCGAAGCGTTACAAATTAATCGGGGGCACTCATATTTATTGATGGCTTAGGCCTCACACCACGCATGATTGTGACGGGCCACTGGGGGGCATGTGCATGTTCACTGCATAGCTTACTCCGCGCCCATGACTTACGAGAAATGATCTGCGCTCACTCGGCCAGTACGGCCTTTTGGTTCACCTCGGGCAGTCTTGCAGCACCTACAAGGAGTATGTATTTACTTATTTAGGCGTTTTATACAACGCAGTCTTTTTTCCTGACGGCGTCAGAACGCTTCACGTGCGTGCTGCTCTGCTCGTTCATGTGGAGCCCAGATGATGTCACACTTTCCTAGATAGCGCGAACCACACCGGAAGTCTTCAAACACTATAGACACGAAGACATACTTAAATAACACCCAATCGCGTATTTACCAACAACAAGCAATTCTATGTCAGGACCGGAGGCTTCAGATTATGCTATATCTTCCTTCGCTTTATTAACATACAAACTCCACAGCAGCTTAGGAAAATATGTAAACAGTGAACAGAAAATGCTCTAAGTCTCAAAGCATTTGAAGGAACGTTTTAACAGTCCAAAACCACAACTCCCAAGAGTCTCTTGTGTACTGCTAGTCCATAGTCCTTCCATTATGTCCATCACAGCTAGAAAGCCGGCCCTCTCTTCCTCTTCCTCCTCTTTCTTCGCTGCTCCTGCAGCCAGATAAGTGCTTTTCATGTTCTTTTTCTGTGATGTTTACCGGTTGTATTGTGTATACGATTCTTGGGGGCTCGTTACGTGGTTGTTTTTCCATTACAGAGTCCCCGGTCGCGGGAACGTTCTAAACGTTCCTACGCGACTTTTTCTTTTCCCATTTGTGTGCGGTGACTGATAAAGCCGCCAGGGGGCGCCCGCGCGTCTTGCCGGCTCTTCGGCGCGTCTCCTCAGTTACGGGAGCCGCGCTGAGGAGTCTGCCTGCGCCGGAGCCTGCCCTTGCTTACCCCTCTGACACCTGGTCTACCGGGTCTGTAACCCTTGTTTCTGACGCCCCGCTGGGGTCGGTATTGCGGCGTAGACCGCGTGTATTGCCTTCGGGCACCTTTTGTGCACCTCATTATTGTGTGTGGCTTAGCGCGCTTGAGGGGTAGCAAGACTTGGTCCCGGTGAGGAGAGTCCGCGCGCTGGGGGGTCGGTGCAGCCCTACCTGCCACGCCTGTTGGCCCATAAGTTGATTGCAGTCAGTTGTCTGCCCATACTCGAGTGTTCTCTCAATTAACACCCTCCTGGGTGCCTGTAGGGTTGCTGTGAGTCCATATTGGAAGGGGAATACGAAGATGAGACCTACCCATACCTACAGGACGATGAGTTCTACCAAGCGGTGGATAGCTCCATTTACCGCTGTGTGACGGAGGTGGTGGGGCCCATGGAAGACCGCCTCTCCGCACGCATTGTGGAGGAATGCGCGAAGTTGGCGTCCGCGCATTTAGGGGCGGCTGCGGACCCCCCAGGGGCGTCGGGCGGGTTGCCGCCCGCGCCGAAGAAGCCCTGCAGAGAAGGCCCGTCCTCGGAGGCACAGGGGGTGGACAGGGGCGCCTTTGAGCGTCTCCGTGACGCCTTTTTGGCGAAGGCAACGGCTGCCCCCTGCTCCCCTAGCGAACCCTGATGCTACGGGGGACATGTCAACGGCCCCCGCTTCCCCAGTGTACGACTCACCGGACACTGATGACGACGGGGAGTCGGTACGCTCTTGGCGCCCATCGAGCTCGGCCAAGGAGATGCCGCGGGATGAATCAGGAATGTTGGACCCGGACGAGATTGTTCACCCGCGTTCCGCAGCTTGGACACCGGGTGAGACGGTGGCAAAGTTTGTGGCTGGTCGGCTACGCAAGCCGTTGGAGAAGGAGGCCAGAGGTTGTCTGCGAGGGGAGTGTCCTCGACCGACTTTGGAAGGGAAGGTGGCTATGACCCCCGAGTTGGATGCGAAGATGGCCACCTTCTTGGCAAAATTTATGAAGGATCCCCGGAAGGGTATTGATCGGTCCTGGCGATCCTGTCATGATAAGTTGCTGGATGCCGTTGGGCCTGCCACGAAGATCCTCGACATGGCGGAGGAGGCGAAGGTGAATGGCACCGTTATTTCCCCGGAGGTGCTTTCAAATTGGGCACAACGGGTCATCGTGTTCCTGGGCAATGCCAATTGCGCCCTGTCCACCGAGCGCAGGCGCTCTTTGTTGATTAAATTGGACCCTAAACTGGGGGACTTGGCCTCGTCGGAGGCGGGCGCGGTGGCACAGGGAGGCCTTTTTGGCGAGCCCTTCATCAGAGAGCTGGGCAAGTTCGTGTCCACCTTTACATCGCTGGACAAAGCGCAGTCCAGCATCTAACGCGTGTTTCACCAGCGTTTCTCCGGAGGGGCCGGTCGTGGTAGGGGCCGCGCGACCGGCCGTGGCCAACAGGCCAATAATAGAGGACAAGGCTCCGGCAGAGGTCAATACTAGACCTCTGCAAACTTTAATAATTTCTACCCCACCAGAGGGCAACGCTTTGGCGGCAGAGGATTCAAGAAGAATTCCAGACAAGGAAATACCTCCGGTGAGTGTACTTTGTTTAGATCAAGTTCCGATAGGAGGGAGGTTGGCAGCCTTTTACGGGGAGTGGGAGTTGCTCACTGCCGACGCTTGGGTCTTGCAAACCATAGGTGGGTTCCATCCACATAGAGTTCTACGACCAACCCACTCAGGCAGTGTCCCCACGTCCGATAGTGTTTTCAGAGTCCGACGCACGTTTGATAGACGAAGAGGTCTCGGAACTGCTTCGCAAAGGGGCCATCCGTCTATCAACGCGCCACCCCAACGGTTTTCTCAGCAACGTCTTCCTAGTAGACAAGACGGATGGGGGCAAGAGGCCTGTGATCAATCTCAAAGAATTCAATGGGTGGTTGATCTATCGACACTTCAAGATGGAGGGTATCCACCTCCTTCGAGATTTACTCCTCCCTCTGGATTGGATGGTTTGGCTGGATCTCAAGGACGCCTATTTGGTCGTTCCTATCCATCCGCCGCATCGTCGTTTCCTTCAGTTTTTGTGGGACGGCAGGGTGTTCGAGTTCACCGCGCTGCCGTTCGGCCTTTCATCGGCCCCCTGGTGCTTCACGAAGGTGCTCCATCCGGTGGTGGAGTTCCTCAGGGGTCAAGGGGTGCGGATGTTGGTATACTTGGACGACATCCTCCTTATGGGGCAATGTCCAGTAATCTTGGCTGGACAGCTGCAACAAGCCGTACAGCTCCTTCAGAGGCTGGGGTTCGTTATCAACGGCTCAAAGTCGGTTTTGATTCCCACTCAGAAAATTACCTTCCTGGGTTTCGTGGTAGATTCAGTGGAAGCGGTTCTAAGCCTTCCGGCCCGGAAGATTGCGAAGATCCGGCACCTGCTTCGGCAGACGATCACCAAGGATCGCACGTCTTTGCGGCATGTCGCCAGGGTGGTCGGACTTCTGTCTTCCTCCATCCAAGCGATCTTTCCGGGGCCCCTGCATTACAGGGCGCTTCAACGCCTCAAGGCTCAGCACCTCCGGAGAGGAATGAGCTACGATCAGTGGGCCCCTCTCTCGGAGGAGGTGAAGGAGGTAATGTCTTGGTGGCTATCTCACATGGAGGCGTGGAATGGTCGGGCGATCTTCGGATCGGCCCCGGATCTGGTCATAGAGTCCGATGCCAGCAGGTCGGGCTGGGGCGCTCGGTGCGGGGATTTCTCCACCGGCGGCGCCTGGTCTTCAGACAAACAACGGTTACATATCAACTGTTTGGAGCTCCTGGCGGGCTCCTTCGCCGTCCGTTGCTGGACCAAGAATTCGGTCAGGGCCTGTGTTCCCCTGAGAATGGACAATGTTTCGGCGGTTCGTTATGTGAACCATCTAGGGGGTCCTCGTTCCCGCGCTCTAGCGGATTTGGCGAAGGACTTCTGGGACTACTGCCTGTCGCGCCACATTGCTGTGACGGCGGAGTACCTGCCGGGTCAGGCCAATCAGGTAGCGGATTGGCACTCCAGGTACCTCAGGGATGCCAGTCAGTGGAGACTGGATCCGGAGGTCTTCCGGTGGTTACAAAACCTCTGGGGTCCCTTCTCGGTGGACCTGTTTGCGTCCCGTCTGGACCACCAACTGCCGCGTTTTTTCAGTTGGAGGCCGGACCCTCTGGCGGAGGCCACGGACGCCTTTCTGCAGGACTGGAGTCGGGAAAGACTGTTTGCGTTCCCCCCGTTCTCCATGGTAGTGCGGACGACGGCCCAGGTACGCCGCCAGGGAGCGGAGCTGGTGTTGGTTACGCCGCTCTGGAGGTCTCAAGTCTGGTTTCCGGTTCTTCTGGAACTTTCTTGGGATTTTCCAATCCTACTCCCCCTGTTTCCTCTGCTCCTGAGGAATCCCGATCAGGAACCGCACCCTCTCATCACGCGGGGCTCGCTCCGCCTCATGGCGTGGAGGCTCTCAGGAGACGCTGGTCGCTCCCAGGCCTTTCGGGGTCGGCTGAGCACCTGCTCTCCAAAGCATGGGCCGATAGTACGACGAAGCGCTACAGATCCGCTTGGCTTAAGTGGATGCGTTGGTGTCTACGAAGGGATTTGGATCCCTTGGTCGTGGGCCTCGTTCCCGTGCTAAATTTCCTGGCTGACCTAGCCGACAAGGGCCTTGCCTACAGGACAATTAATGCGATTCGGTCCGCGATTTCGGCAGGTCATGAGAACATCGATGGCTCTCCCGTAGCTGAGCACCCTTTTGTTTGTCGGCTTCTGCGGGCTATTCGACTCGCGTTGCCTCCTGAGCCCAGGTATTCCTTCCTTTGGGACGTCAATTTGGTCCTGAACTTGTTCCTTTCCTGGCCGGCCAACTCCTATCTGTCTCTTAAGGAGCTCTCGGCAAAGTTGGCCATGCTATTATGTTTTGTTTCTTGTAGACGTGTGTCTGACGTGCGTGCGCTGGATATATCGGCATGCATCTTTTCCCCGGATGGGGTTACTTTTACCGTGGGTCGACGCACTAAAACGTCATCGCGATCCATTTCTTATCCAGCTTTTCTAGACACTCCTAAGTTGTGTGTTGTGCAGTGCCTTAAAGCATATGAGGATTTGACTTTGGAATTACGCCCCCCGGGCGAGCGTCAATTGTTGATTGCCTTGAGAAAGCCACACAAAGCTGTGTCCTCCCCCACCATTGCTAGGTGGGTGCGTTGGGTCATGCAGGAAGCAGGCATCAATACAAATCTTTTTGGAGCACACTCTGCCAGAGGGGCCATGGCCTCTAAGGCGTTCTCTGTGGGTGCTCGCTTGGAGGATCTTATGCGAGCTGCGGATTGGTCCTCGGATTCCACCTTTAAGAGGTTTTATTTTAAACCCGTGGTGGATTTGCCCCAGTTGGTGGTAAGTAAGCTTTGAACTAGCATAATCTGAAGCCTCCGGTCCTGACATAGAATCGAAATTTTCCTAGCTTATGTAACGGTAAGTTTCAATTCTATTAAGGACACGGAGGCGAGGATTTTCCCACCCAGGCTACACAGTGGTTTCTCTACCCACCCGTATGGCGGTAAGTAAAGCGTTTTCCTTTATACGGTTTCTGTACTGTGCTAGTCGTTGAGTACTCCTTTGCCTGATGATTGCACTCCTATGCCACCTCGCTTACGCTGTCCCTTTTTTCGACAGGCAACGAGGGTGCTAAGCAGGATCAATGAGGCAAATGCGTGATCTGCACGAAGAAAGAGGAGGAAGAGGAAGAGAGGGCCGGCTTTCTAGATGTGATGGACATAATGGAAGGACTATGGACTAGCAGTACACGAGAGACTCTTGGGAGTTGTGGTTTTGGACTGTTAAAACGTTCCTTCAAATGCTTTGAGACTTAGAGCATTTTCTGTTCACTGTTTACATATTTTCCTAAGCTGCTGTGGAGTTTGTATGTTAATAAAGCGAAGGAAGATATAGCATAATCCTCGCCTCCGTGTCCTTAATAGAATTGAAACTTACCGTTACATAAGCTAGGCAAATTTTGATTATCAATAGATATTCTAGAATGTGCCTTTCATGATGTTTGCTTGTCTTTAGTGACTGGCGCTGACGTAATGCACTGGATGGGCACTTAAAAACTACAAAAAGAGCACTTTATAAAATGAGAATTGGCGAGGCCCTTAACTGGAAGGAGAAGAAAGAAAAGAAACTCCACCCCAGGAATCCTAGAAAAAGTATCTCAAGGACTCACCTGACATCGTCACATGTATGGGTAAATGACACAAAAAAACTCATCTCTAGGTCTTCATGTGAGGTCTGACCAGACAATGAGGACCATCCTTGGCCTACATAGACCATCTGTGACCGATCATGGACAGGAAGTGATGGGTCGAGCAAGTATGTGCTGACTAGCAATAAGGCAGGAAGTGATGTCATGGAACTTGCTTTTACCTATCTAGTGAGGAGATCATGTATATTTAAAAACAAGTTCGAAAAGCTCAGTCGAGGTCAACGTGAGGCCAGGCTTCAGTGACAACCTCAAAGGATAGCTGCACAGAGTGACCACAGCCACAAAGAGTCTGCGAGAGGGAGCTCTCAACTTGTACATTAAACAGGGTTTCATCATTTCATAACTCTTATAACTTGACTTTCCTTTGTGGGACACCCACGATACCAAAAGACTCCAAGCAAAGCTTTGCCACCCTCTGTTGAAGGCATATTCCCCACCTCCCATTAGTTTTGGAACTTTAACATGGATCACAACCAGTCTAGTTCAAGTCTTAAACAGTCCATAAAAGGTAAATCGCTGCTCATCTTTGAATTCTGATTGGCTGGGACAGTTGTGAGAAGTTGGCCTGGTGTATGAGGTTCACTATTCTGGTGAACACCTTCCACCAGTCCGAACAACACTTATGCTGATGGTTGTAAGTCAACCTTATGGACCTGCTATCCAGAGGTAGCATGGACAGAGCAGTCTTAGGCTGAAAGACTCTTGAGGGCATGTAAAGCCAGCTGTTGGACCACATGTAACCCTTTGAATACCAAATGAAAGGACACCAAACAGGATATATATAAAATATAGTTGTATTTATTTTATCACTACCCCTCTGAACTCTTTATGAGGTCAGAGGTGCAAGCACATAACAAGACGCTTAGTTATTATACGGGATGTTGTTCAATTTACGGTTAGGCCCTGGGGTCAAGCAAACCATATATTAAGAAAGTGGTATAGGTACCAAGTCACGAAGAAAGGGAAGGCCTAGGGCCTAGGGAATCGCTGGGGCTACACTGATCTAACAATAGTTAAGAAGTAGGAGGCCCACAGTAGGCGCGTTCAGTGTCTTTACACACATGCGGTTCCAATGCAATGCCAACGGGTACTTAGAAGTTAGGTAAAAGAAGATTTAGGACACTTAGATTAGATCAAGGTGGGTACAGATATAAATTGTCATGCACAACTTTGCAACGGGTTTTGGTGTGCCTATTTGTCTCACATAAACGTGTTCAGAGCGCGCCAAAGGCTCGTACCAGGAGGAATGTACCTCTATACAGATTCTGGTGCTCCTCGAAAGATCCCGTCTCAACAATTTTAGAAGTGCTGGTAATTTGTTTATATTGTAACATTATCAGTATGAAGGATAGCCACTTGCAACAGTTTTAAGGGTTTATTTAAAGATTAGTAAGGCAATATACATAAAATATATCATAGGTAAAGTGGCCTCAATGCATCCAGAACATCAGTACAAATAAACCAGTAAAGTTCTATAGTAAATCCAGCATAGATCAGCCTTATAAGAATGAGAAAGAGGGTTCCGTTAAGGGGAAAAAACTGTCCTTTTATAGGACTTTAGACACAGAATTTCACACATTACTACTAAGTACATAGTTGGCAGGCGGTGCATCAATGATGAACAGGCGCCAAGAAACAATTTAATTTTACATGGGATTTAAAGGTCCCCAGAATGTATCCAGGTGACGTGAATTGTAACACCGTTACAGAGCCGTCTGGGACTGATAGGTTGTCCTTGGTTAGGGGCTTCCTAGGTACATAGACTAGGAAATCTTCATTTGTCCCTTGAAAAAACTCACAATTAGTAGAGTAAGGCTACAACAACAACTATGCGGTGTATCGCAAAGTCTTTTTCTTTAATTTAAAGACAGTACGATGTCAATTTATGTCAGCAAAGATCTGATTTTGCACAGGAGGAGCATAAGAAGAGGTAACACAATGTTCTCGTCTTTAGTTCACTGCTTATGTCTGCCTTAGGATTAGGGCTTGCAAATTCTTATTCTTCATGGTTAACTGGGTAAGATAATTGGGATCTCATCAGTAACAGGTTCTTCTGAAGTAATATACTTTGGGCAAAAACCCTCACAGTTCATGCCTTTGGACTCCGGGCCGTTATCTTGATGAATAAGTGCCTCGGCCGGCTCTCCCTAAGATAAAGTTATTTAGGCACTTCTATTGAAAGCTGAACCCTTTGTATTGATAGGGCCAGAGGTCGATTTGCTTGTCACATAGATTTGGTTTGCTTGTCACATAGATCTGGCGGGAATTAGTGAACTGGAACTTGCTGCAAGTAAGGATTTAATAAACCAACAATGTACTGAAAGGGGCAGTGTAGAAAGCAAGTACAGCTCAAAATATAATACGATGCCAGTACAAGGGTTTTCGTCTATTAGTTAATGAGAAAATATGCCCACTCGGAGGAGCTTCAGCAAGATTGACAAGTGCGGTTTCTTAGCTGGCATTCATCCCATTCACCAGAGTCAGCTCAATTACAACACTCATACATGTTAAAACCATTTTAGAATCCTGTGCATGTTACCCTACACCAAGCGAGTAACACATAGGTAAATAAATACATCTGGCCCTGCAAGCACAGTGAGCTGGGATGGTGTGGCCTCTGGTGGTCTGAGATGACACCTAGACCCATATGGCACGGGCGAGATTCCAGAAAGCACTGGAGGTAGCTCGCAAGCGGGTAAACGCAAGTTCATGCGGCCATGCGCAAGTTCACAGAAATGCGAGGGTTAGGTTTCATAAGACACGGCCTGCTGCACACAAAATCGGTCGGCTGTTGGGAAACGCAATTTTCCTGCTAGACCTGGGTGAAGCGCTAGAAGGAGCCGGGTGCAAGTAGGAAGAGATACAAGGGGCTAAGTGGTGGGGGCTCTGGGTGCAGCAGGGGCCACACCCAGGGCTGTGGAGGAGTTACAGGGCGATCTCGACACAGGAAAGGCACAGAAACAGGACCTAAAGCCTCCAGTGATAAGCGCACAGTGCATAAGTCATACAACCTTCAAGGGGTCCTTCTTGGGAACTTGGAGTACGACGGCGCCCCGTTAGTCTTTAGGGCGGTTGTAAACCTGAACAACCGGGGGCTTGCTTTATAGGCTCCGCCCATCTGGGGAAGGTGTGAGTAACTCTCCCTTCTTCAGCGGGCGGGGTGGGTGGACGATAGGTTCACCGGTGGGAGGAGTAAATCCTCCCAGGTACCACACCGGGCTATGGCCGCAGGTGTCATTCTTGGCTGAACTTCAGGTGCCTTGCAACGAGGGGTTGCGTGGCGAGCGGGATCGCCTGTAAGATAACCCACCTTTTATTTGTATACAAATAAACCTGCAATTTTATCTTCCAATAACTTGGTGTCTGTGTATTATTGTAGAGTTTGTGGGGTTGCGGGCGGCGGAGTAACGATCAAGATACTATGATGCAAATACAGCTTTTGAATGGTGCACCTACCTGACAGAGGCGTAACACGGAGAACTATCTTACCTAGTGCTTCTTATTTCCTCTTTCCATGCATGCTGCATTCTGCAGCACATATAGAAAGGGGAATACGCCTCAAGTTATTGTTTTGTGCAGGAAGGTACCAGTTCCTGCACATAAACAATCCTTCCCATAACACAGACACGCCATGGCGCAAGGGGGCCTGCGTTTGCGCTAGGCAGCCACAAGTGTGCCAGTGCTAGGAAAGAGCCAAACTAAGCCCCACCTTTGTAAATTTGGGGCAGTTCAGCTCTCTTCCTTTCATGCAATGCAGCTTGCAGCAACTTCTATTGCTGGACTGTGTTGCGAGAAATCTAAGTAAATATGCCCCAAAGTTTCTTTGATAATTACACAGCATTTTATTCCATTTTCTTTCCTTGTAATAAGTACTTTGACGTGTCTGGGACTAACGAACAAAACATACATTTTAAACCTCGTCTTTATGGTAATTAAGTCCTTTAATGAAAGCCCTTGTTTGTATAATTAAACAACGAAGAAAACTATTTATTGGTAATCCGAAGCAGCTGTGTTTTGAATGTGCATTTCAGGCATTTGTAAACAAATGGAATCATTAACATAATCCTATTTTAGTGGGCTTTGTTAGAATTAAATATTTACTTGGGCACACGTGGTATGATCTTCTAAGGATGCGCCTGCAAATGAGTCAGTGAGGCAGGAGCGTATGTGTGTGTGCGTGCGTGGGTGGGTGCGTGTCATTTTCCTGAGCATGATTTCCATCAATCAGCATGCAGCAGCGGTTTAGGTATTTGGTAGTTCCTGGTTGGCATTACAGTCTTGGGCCGACAATTCATGCTAGTTTTACTTCATGCGCACTGCTACTCCATCAGAACCCCTTCTTTTGTGACAAAAGACCTTTTGATCCATCTCAATTTAAGTACAAGTAAAAAGGAGGAACAATTATTAAATGGTTGATAGGTCATGGAAAAAGGAAGATAACACAAAGAAGAGATGGGGGTACATAATTACATTAATGTTAATGGGAAATGGAAAAGAAACAGGGAAATAATGTATTAGTAACTTTGTCATATGATTGTCAGTGGTCGGATAGAATGTGAGACATTATTATACCAGTTATGGATTTTACATTTCCAAAAGATTAGGAGAAAACATTTTCTGCTTGGCCAACCAAGAGGCTCGTCTGGACGAGGCTCCACAGTGGCTAAATGTCTTAAGGAATCCATTGGGTCAGCCATGGTGATGTGTTATAGAAAACTGGAAGCAGTGCCCCGTTCCAAATAACGTCTGGATAAGGAAATACCCTTAAATAGTTTAACACCAGCGGTTGCATGCTGTACATATATATCTGCATTAATATCAGACACATAGCTGCCAAGGTTTCAGATTGGTTATGTGTGACATTACAATGGATTCAGTGCACTTTTGAACGACATTCAATCACCAAATGTGTGACATTTAAAGGGACACCTTCTCATGAGTAAATTCAGTTGCAGGCTGTGACCTTATAGCACTATAATACAGAGGCCACTATTCCCTGCTGCTCTAATCAGGATTCAAATCTGTTTCCCGTGGTTACACACAAAACATCAGTTATGAAGTGCACAGTGGGCCTGTGGGGCATATGCATAGCCTGTGAAGGCATCACTCAAGGATCAATACTGTACAGTAGGTACCAAGTAAGATTTAGAAACAAGTGTCCTTTTGTTGCAGATTTGTAGCACAGATTTTTGGCAAAGGCACATTGTTCTACTCAGACCTTTTTGCAATGCTGCCAATTTGTCTTTTGCAGCGTGTGCACCGGTTGTATAATATTAAACACATTCGTTCTTTTTTGTGTGTGGAAAATCCCCTGGAATTTTTGTCAGCTGGAAACTTGATATAAACATAGCTCTGGTTACCAGTACAATATAAACTGGAAGATCGGCCTAAGGAGTTAATGCCAATGCTGTAGAGATGAGTTAAATTTATTGCAAAGTGAGTGCATGACTTACCAGACTAGATTGTGCCACTAGCCAGTGTCCAATCTGGGCTCCAGGTGTTAGTGCCATAATTTGTTGGGACTTCAAAACAGCCTGAAGAAAAAAAAACAAAGCTTGTCTGGAGCTGCTGTCGGGACTACTGAGCAAGAGCACACACGAGTGTTCCTGGAATAGCAGAAGGTGCTAGATCCAGGCTGGGCCCAGCGCTTGCTAATAGGTTTTTACTGTCCTGGAGTCCCCTCTCTCCCTGATGGAAATTGCCCATAGCTGCATCCACATGGATGTCCCAGAGAAAGTCCAGGCCTAGAGAGAGCAAATTGTTTATTAGTCAAAGCTGCTACCACTCCATGGACCTAAACATCTAATTATATATCAGAGTCTGGGGAGGAGCTTCGCGGGCAACCAAGATGGCCGCGTAAGCCCGGAGCTCCGTGGACCGTCCGACCCATCGCAAATATCCTGCTTGAAATCCTGATCCACGTTGGTGGAACCTTATTGCTGGTGGTCTGCTGAGGCGGGGACTGCACTCGGCTTCCGAATCGGTGGTTCCTGTGCAGAGTTACGTCGAGCTGAACTCCGCTCCGGGACGGTGCCATTGTCCCTCCGGACTTCGCCACTTCGCACGATTGGACTGCGTAGTGGCCGCCTGATGTCCTCAATGGCGGAGTGATAGTGTTCCAGCTTGTGCCTTCTACACCCTGGTTTTGTCTCCTCGGCCCTGCCTGCCTTTCGGCTGTGGACCCGGACTTGGGGGCGCCTTGCCTTTGTTCTCTCGAACCCATCATGGCGGGCAGAGGGGACCCAGACAGGGCATCGAACAAAGGTGGCCGGGGCAAGTCGCAAACGCAGCAGAGTCGCATCGAGCGCTATGTGAACCTAAAGTCACCGCCTACATCGGGGGCCGTGTCCAAGGGGCCCCCATCGACGAGCTCGCCGGATGGATCGGACCTTACCCTCGGAGACATCATGGGCGCCATCACGAGTCTCCGGGCCGACATGCAACAACAGCACGAAACTTTAAACCACAAGGTTGACTCAATGGCCGTTGACATTACTCTCATTAGGGCCGACTTGGGCAAGACCAACGAGCGTGTGAAGGCGCTAGATATCAAGACCTCCAGCCTGACCTCCGATGTTTCCGAGTAGCAGACTGAGGTCTGCAACCTGCGGATGACCACGGATCTATTCTCGAGGCGGCTGGAGGACTTTGAGGGGCGAGCCAGGCGGCAGAACGTCCGCATAGTCGGCGTACCGGAGGGATCCGAAGATGCTGCGACGGACCTGTTCGTGGAGGACCTGGTCAAAACCCATTTGGCACCCTCTGGACTGAGCAACTTTTTCTCGGTGGAACGTGCCCACCGGGTACCGGGTGGCCCGCCGAAGACAGGGGTGGCGCCACGGCCGATTGTGGCGCGCCTCCTCAACTTTAGAGATCGGGACGTGATCCTGCAAGCTTCTAGATCGCATGGGCCACTCCAATACCAGAATGGGGAGGTGCACTTCTATCCGGATTTCACTAGGTCGGTACAGCGTCAACGCCAGAGCTACGCAGGAGTGAAGAGGCGCCTCAGGGAGATGGGTTTCAAATACTCAATGATGTTCCCCGCTAAACTCCGTGTTGAACATAAGGGACGTGCCCTTTTCTTTGACTTCCCTGAAAACGTCAGTGAATGGTTGGACACAGTCTCGCCTCGTCGGGATGAACAGGAAGATAGAGATGGAAGAGCCTCTGGTGGAGCGGAACAGTGAGACTGAGTGAGGGGCTGGTGGCACCCCCGCCTCGAATGACTGCCGGAGCTGGTACTCGTAACAGAACTGACTCTCCTTTGCTTACATGGTGGGTGGCGGGACGTATTCATGGAGATTCCCTACTCCTCTGGGTCTTTCGTAGATTAGTTAATGGGGCGACAGGCACACTGCTGGTTGGGAGGGCTTTTTAGTCTGATGCAGGGGTGCAGGGTGGGGGGTATGTTGGGAAGAGTTATCTTGTTTGCTGGTTTTTCCTTACTTTTCTCTGTTTGGCAATGGGTCACTTATGCTCCTGAACTGTATTTGAGATTGGTGTCTTATGGGACTGGGTGGGGCGGGCTGCGGGGTGATGGGGGGTAGGAAGTTAAGAATTCTCAGTTGGAATGTCAAACGGTTGGGTGACCGAGTCAAAAGAGGGGTGGTGATACAACTGATCAAATGTCACATGCCTGATATTGTCCTCCTTCAAGAGACACATTTGGTGGGAAATACGTGTAAAGCTTTGAATCGCAAAGGCTACAAAATGGTGGCTCATTCGGGGTTCTCTTCCGGATCCCGGGGGCGGGTATCCTTATGCGCGCGTCCCTTCCCCTAGAGATAGATGTCACCATGATTGACGACAGGGGGCGTTACGCTGCCATGGCGGGTAGATGGGAAGGGCGTTCCCTTTCGTTGTTTTCTGTATACGTCCCCCCGGGGTTGCAATCCAGTACCTTTCAGGACCTTGGTGGTGCCATTTTGTCTATGCCGGCTAGCCTGTTAATAGTGGGGGGTGACTTTAACTCGGTTTGCTCTGGTCTGCTTGATCTAGGCGTGGGCGGAAAATCCGTTCCGCTCGCGGATTTTGCGGATTTTCGGGAAATCCGCAATCCGCGAGATTTGCGAATTTCCCGCAAAATCCGCAAATCCGCGAGCAGCGGATTTTGCTCGCACTGCTCGCACTGTTCGCGTGAGTTCGCGCCCCGCGAATAAGTGCAAAATTGCAGAAATACGATCTTAGCAAAACTGAAAGTAACTACTTACCAGGTTCAAAAGTTCAGGCTCATCATTAGTAGCCATTTCCTGGAGTGCTTCCTGAGGGGCCCCTCCAGAGTTCAGTTGCCAGTTGAAACTAGTATGTGACCCTGCTCTGAACCTCAGAATAGTTACACATATGCCACAAAGGTCCTGAATTACAGCTAAGGGAGACAAGCAGGAGCCAGGCTGGAAGTTAAAATCCATTAATCAGCCCCTAATTCATTATTGTCAGTTGGGGCAGGGCAGGTGTTGTAACTAATTTTGCAACAATGAAAGCACTTAGCAAGTGCAAAAGATCACTAATCAGGGCGCACTAAGGAAGCAGGTGCCAGCTAAAAAAATATTCTGTGACACATTAATCAGCCCCAAATTAATTCAGGTCACTTGAGGCAGGGAAGGTGTGCTTTGCTTTGCCGAAAATAATGTACACTGGACAACCAGAGGGTGTGGTGATGAAACAGAGGGTGGCATGGGTGGGCCAGAGGGTGGCATGAGTAGTCAGAGAGTGGCAGTGGTGTCAGAGAGTGGCAGTGATGAAGAAGAGTGTCCCAAACAGGCTGGACACGTAGAAACAATAAGTTCGCGAAACTTGCGACCCGACAGGTAAGTTCGCAATTTGCGAAAGTGTACAAAACCCTCGCGAACTGGCAGAAACACGGGCGAACACAAAAAAAAAAAAATCCGCAAATTCGCGGGAATTCGCGGATTTTGCGGATTGCGAATCCGCAAATCCGCAAAATTCGCGAACGCGAGATCCGCAAAATTCGCTCATGCTTAGCTTGATCGCCAACCGTCTCGGGACCTCCGTAGTTCACAGATGTGGTTGCCCTCCTTTCTTGAGTCTATGGGCCTGGTGGACGGCTGGCGTCTTCTACATCCGACACTCCGTCAATTTTCCTTTCTCTCAGGTGCACATGGGAGTCTTTCCAGCATTGATTATATCCTCACACTGGCATCGCACGCATCGGCCGTTTCCGAAGCCCGCTTCTTAGCGCGGGGCATTTCTGATCACTCCCCATTGTGGGTCTCCTTTGACTTTGGCGTGGTTTTGTCGGAGCGACCGGCCACGGTCAATCCGTGGTATTTCCGCAACATCAAGACCCGCTCCCTCCTGGCCAAAGCCATTGACCTTTATTTTGCTGAAAACGTGGGCTCGGTTGGGTCGGCCGTTACGTTGTGGGAAGCCTTTAAGACGGTGCTCCGGGGTGAGGCCCAGTCGCTCATTGCGGGGGCCCGTCGGACTAGGGATTCCGACTTGCTGAATATTGAGCAAGAGGTCTTGAGTCTCGAGTCCCAGCTGGGGCCCGAGCCAGACCCCTCGATTTTGCATACCCTCTCACTGAAACAAGCGGAATAACACGATCTTGCCACGAATGCCGCACTCACTCTGGCTAGAGAACAGCAGGGCCGTGTCTATGATGTAGGCGACAAGGCTGGGAAGTTGCTGGCTTGGTTGGACAGGAGGGAGATGGCCAGCCGAGTTGTGCCTGAACTCTTGGGGGACGACGGAGTGGTCCTTACGGACCCGAGTGCCATTGTCGACTCCTTCGCTAGTTACTTTCGGGGGGTTTATGAGTCCGCTTCAGACTTTTCTGAGGCGGACTCGTCAGCTTTCCTCTCGGGTATTGAACTATTTCTATTTTCTATTTCTAGGTTTGGTGAAGCGCAGGAGCTACCCCAGCAATGGGGCGTCCCGGCGCTATGAGACAAGCACGCACCAGTAAGACAGAAAAGGAAGGAGGGGAGGGGGGAGGGGGGCTTAAGGAGCAGGGAAGAGGTAGGTCTTGATAGCTTTACGGAAGGCTGAGAGGCAATCTAAGGAACGAATGCTGAGGGGGAGATCGTTCCATAGTTTGGGACCAAGGACGCTAAAGGAGCGGCCTCCAGTTCGGCAAAGCCTAATCCTGGGGACGGTCAGAAGGAGTTGATTGGAAGAACGGAGTGCACGACCTGGGACATACGGTCGGGCCAGATTCCGCAACAGAGGGGGATTTCCTTGTTTAACGATCTTAAAGATTGTGGTAAGAGCCTTAAATTTGACTCGGTGTTCCACGGGCAGCCAGTGGAGCTTACGGATGGTGGCTCTAGCAGAGGATCTACGTGGTAGGTCAACCAACGTTCTGGCCGCCGCATTCTGGATACGTTGGAACCTAGCTGTTTCCGCTTTGTTTGCTCCCAGAAGGAGGACGTTAGCGTAATCCAGGCGTGATAAGATGGTAGCCTGGATAATTAGCTGGCGAGCTTTAGAGTCGAAGAGCCCAAGTATAGGCCTGAGGTTCCTTAGGAGACCTATGCAGGTGGCTGCCACCTTTTTAGTGTGGGACTGGAAGCTGAGGTTGGCATCCATCCAGACTCCCAGATTTTTAACACAATTTTTAGGGAGTGGAGTGGCGCCCAGGGATGACGGCCACCAGTGCTCGTTCCATAGGCTGGTGTTTCGGCCAAGGAGGAGTACCTCGGTTTTCCCGGCGTTAAGTTGGAGGTAGTTGTCCGTCATCCATTGTGCCACTGCTGCCATACCCTCTTTAAACTTGGATGCCGCGATAAACGGGCTTTCCGAGAGGGTGACAACCAGCTGGGTGTCGTCGGCGTATGAGACCAGCGTGAGCCCCCACTCTTTTGCCACGTCAGTAAGTGGCTGGACATAGAGATTAAAGAGGGATGGGCTCAACGCTGAACCCTGGGGGACACCTTGAGCTATGGGATGGGATTTGGAGAGAAATGGAGGGGCCGACACCTTGAAGGATCTATCCTTGAGAAAGGATTGAAACCATGCAAGAGCGAGGCCAGTCACACCGGCCATCTCCAGACGTTTCAGAAGGATGTCATGGGATACCGTGTCAAAGGCTGCGCTGAGATCTAGGAGAATCAGCGCAGCACTTTGACCGGAGTCTAAAATCGTCCGGAGATGTTCTGTGGTGGCCAGTAGGGCAGACTCAGTGCTATGGCCTGCGCGAAAGCCATTTTGGGAAGGGTCTAGAATTCCGTGATAATCCACATGTTTCGAGAGGATACCATTGACATGGGCCTCAGCTATTTTGGAAATCCAGGGGAGGAGGGATATTGGCCGGAAGTTTTCCAGTTTAGAAGGGTCGAGGGTGGGTTTTTTAATTATCGGTGATACCCACGCTTGCTTCCAAGCTATGGGTACAGATCCAGAGGTAAAAGAAAGGTTAAGGATGTTCAGCATGGGGGATAGAAAAAAATCAATCGAGTCCAGGAAATGAGAGGGGCTCATGGGGTCAGCTGGGGAGCCGGACTTCACTTTCTTACACAGGTTGGTCAGGTCAGCAGCAGTGATGGAAGGAATTTTGGAAAGTGGAGTGAGCTTAGAGACTGGGGTCTTAGGTAATCCAGAGGGAGGAGGGATCTGTGGAAAGGTCGCGTAGATTTTTTGGACCTTTTCAACGAAATATGTTGCAAGCTGCTCACATTGTTCGTTGGAAGAAATTTTAGGTGGGGGCGCCCTAGGGTTTTGGAGTTCTTTAACTAATTTGAAGATGGTTTTAGTTGGATTCGGGTTGGAGCTAATTTTGTTGGCATAAAAAGAGGCACAGGAAGATCTAATGGCTTTATGATAGATTTTAAGCCTGGATAGATAGTTTGCCTTATCCTGGTTGTTGTAGTTTTTTCTCCATTGGCGCTCGGCTTTTTTACACTCCTTACGCATTGATTTAAGGGTATCGTCAAACCATGGATTGGAAGGTGTATTACGTCCTTTGGTCAGTTTAGCCGGAATGAGAGTGTCAAGGCCATTGCTGATCCATGTAGTGAACGAGGTGTAGATTGCGTCAATCTCCTGGTTAGCTTCAAATTGGAACTCTCCAAGGGTTTCATGAAGAGCAGGGGAGGAGAGTTTATGCCACGGTCTTTTTAAACGCTGGTTGGATTCAGTTTTATACTGACGTTGAGGAGTCGGAACCATCAGTTTAATAAGGTGGTGGTCTGTCCATCCCATCGGAGTGGGGGTATCTGTAACTGCCTCCTGAATGTTAGTAAAAATTGGATCTAGGGTATGGCCTGCTATGTGGGTAGAGGCATGGACTAAAGAGTTAAGTTGTAATGCCGCGAGGTCTGCAAGAAGGTTGGTGATTGTATGGTCACCAGTCGCATCGAAGTGTAGGTTGAGATCACCTAAAATGGTGAAGTTAGCGTATTTGGTAGTAAGCGCTGTGGCCGTTTCGAGGAGGGCGTCAATAAACCTAGTGGCCTGGCCTGGTGGGCGATAGATGTATAGGCCGGATAGCGTAAGTTGAGGGGTCACGCTGATTTTAAATTGGGCGCATTCACAGTCTAGGAGCGGTTCTTTGGTAAAAGAGCAGGTCAGGTGCTTTTTATAGATAATTGCTATGCCACCACCACGAGAGTAGTGGTTAAGGGCGACCAGTTGGAACTCGCCTGGGAGCGTTAGGTTAGGAATGGTAGTTATGCCGTCTCGGAGCCATGTTTCGCACAGAAACAGGACGTCGGGATTTTCCTCCTGAAGAAGCGAGTTCACCTCAAGGTGGTGTTTAGTGAGGGATCTGCAGTTAAGTTGTAGTATCTTCAGTGGCGGGGTTGTTGTATTGAGACGGTCACCCCACACGTGGGTGGGCGTGTTGGTGGAGAAATGGCAACGGTTGCAGTTGAGTTGCGTGAGACCTAAGATGCCAGTAGCATCAGAACATCTTTGGGTAGGGTTCAGGTGTAAGAGTTCCTTACCGTCATAGCGTATGAGTGGGTATGGCCTGGAAGGACCAGGGGGACTGGCGAGAGGCGATGGTCTGGCGATGACGGGCGCAGACGGGCTTGCCTTAGGTGCGCCTTCAGCGCGCAAACGGCGCTCCCGCTGCGCTCGTCCGCTGCGCTTCCGGTGACAGCACATGATGTAGGCGGTAAAGGGGGCGTGGCCTGCGAGGTGGGCGTGGCCCAAGGAGTCGCCGATTGGCGTCTGTCAGGTCGAGCGTTGCAGCCGGCGCTGAAGAGCGTCCCTCGGCTGTTTAGGTGAGCAAGTTACAAGGTTTACACAGAATAGGTCACAAAAGATTTCAATAGTTTTTAAGAAGGTGCTAAAACGCTCCCGGCGAGATTGCCTGCGGAGTGTAGTACAGGTCTGTGTGGCGCTTGTATATTGGCGCTTTTATGCGTTCACGAGTAAAGGGGGCGTGGCCTGCGAGGTGGGCGTGGCCCAAGGAGTCGCCGATTGGCGTCTGTCAGGTCGAGCGTTGCAGCCGGCGCTGAAGAGCGTCCCTTGGCTGTTTAGGTGAGCAAGTTACAAGGTTTACACAGAATAGGTCACAAAAGATTTCAATCGTTTTTAAAAAGGTGCTAAAACGCTCCCGGCGAGATTGCCTGCGGAGTGTAGTACAGGTCTGTGTGGCGCTTGTATATTGGCGCTTTTATGCGTTCACGAGTAAAGGGGGCGTGGCCTGCGAGGTGGGCGTGGCCCAAGGAGTCGCCGATTGGCGTCTGTCAGGTCGAGCGTTGCAGCCGGCGCTGAAGAGCGTCCCTCGGCTGTTTAGATGAGCAAGTTACAAGGTTTACACAGAATAGGTCACAAAAGATTTCAATAGTTTTTAAAAAGGTGCTAAAACGCTCCCGGCGAGATTGCCTGCGGAGTGTAGTACAGGTCTGTGTGGCGCTTGTATATTGGCGCTTTTATGCGTTCACGAGTAAAGGGGGCGTGGCCTACGAGGTGGGCGTGGCCCAAGGAGTCGCCGATTGGCGTCTGTCAGGTCGAGCGTTGCAGCCGGCGCTGAAGAGCGTCCCTCGGCTGTTTAGGTGAGCAAGTTACAAGGTTTACACAGAATAGGTCACAAAAGAGTTCAATAGTTTTTAAAAAGGTGCTAAAACGCTCCCGGCGAGATTGCCTGCGAAGTGTAGTACAGGTCTGTGTGGCGCTTGTATTTTTGTCGCTTTTATGCGTTCACGAGTAAAGGGGGCGTGGCCTGCGAGGTGGGCGTGGCCCAAGGAGTCGCCGATTGGCGTCTGTCAGGTCGAGCGTTGCAGCCGGCGCTGAAGAGCGTCCCTCGGCTGTTTAGGTGAGCAAGTTACAAGGTTTACACAGAATAGGTCACAAAAGATTTCAATAGTTTTTAAAAAGGTGCTAAAACGCTCCCGGCGAGATTGCCTGCGGAGTGTAGTACAGGTCTGTGTGGCGCTTGTATATTGGCGCTTTTATGCGTTCACGAGTAAAGGGGGCGTGGCCTACGAGGTGGGCGTGGCCCAAGGAGTCGCCGATTGGCGTCTGTCAGGTCGAGCGTTGCAGCCGGCGCTGAAGAGCGTCCCTCGGCTGTTTAGGTGAGCAAGTTACAAGGTTTACACAGAATAGGTCACAAAAGAGTTCAATAGTTTTTAAAAAGGTGCTAAAACGCTCCCGGCGAGATTGCCTGCGGAGTGTAGTACAGGTCTGTGTGGCGCTTGTATTTTTGGCGCTTTTATGCGTTCACGAGTAAAGGGGGCGTGGCCTGCGAGGTGGGCGTGGCCCAAGGAGTCGCCGATTGGCGTCTGTCAGGTCGAGCGTTGCAGCCGGCGCTGAAGAGCGTCCCTCGGCTGTTTAGGTGAGCAAGTTACAAGGTTTACACAGAATAGGTCACAAAAGATTTCAATAGTTTTTAAAAAGGTGCTAAAACGCTCCCGGCGAGATTGCCTGCGGAGTGTAGTACAGGTCTGTGTGGCGCTTGTATATTGGCGCTTTTATGCGTTCACGAGTAAAGGGGGCGTGGCCTGCGAGGTGGGCGTGGCCCAAGGAGTCGCCGATTGGCGTCTGTCAGGTCGAGCGTTGCAGCCGGCGCTGAAGAGCGTCCCTCGGCTGTTTAGGTGAGCAAGTTACAAGGTTTACACAGAATAGGTCACAAAAGATTTCAATAGTTTTTAAAAAGGTGCTAAAACGCTCCCGGCGAGATTGCCTGCGGAGTGTAGTACAGGTTCCCTGCCTTTCCGAGGACGAAAGCGCGGACTTGGACAGAGAGATCACCGCTGGCGAGATTGCCTTGGCGATCCGTTCATTACGCACCGGTAAGGCCTCCGGGCCTAACGGCATCCCGGTTGAACTATATAAAATCCACCCGAACGCGGTGTCTCCGCACCTGCGGAAAATGTTCCTGGAATCCTTTGAGAGGGGCCGTCTCCCCCTGGATCAAAGGTTGGCCACTATTGTGGTCATCCACAAGGAGGGTAAACCACGAGACGTCTGCCGATCGTACCGTCCTATCTCTCTCCTGAATGTGGAGCCCAAGGTCCTCGCCAAGTTGCTCGCCAACCGGCTGATTGGTGTCATTGGCGACCTCGTGCACCCTGACCAGTCGGGCTTCATCCCCCACCGGAATACCGCCCTCAATCAGCGCTGCCTTCACGGTGTCATGGCTAGAGCCCACACCCTCGAAGAGCCAGCTGTCCTCGCGTCCCTTGACGCCACGATGGCTTTCGATTCTCTCGAGTGGCCATACCTCTGGGCAGTGCTGTCCAAACTCGGATTTGGGCCGGTCTTTGTGAGCTGGGTGAAGCTGCTTTACGCTGAACCGATGGCCAATGTCACGGTCAACGGCCGCCTGTCGACGCCATTCCCCTTACATCGGGGTACCAGACAGGGTTGTCCCCTATCGCCCCTTCTGTTCGCCTTGGCCCTTGAACCGCTCGCAGCCCTACTGCGTACGCATCCTGATTTACACGGTATTACTTGGGCCCCTGGTTTTGAGGACAGGGTATCCTTGTATGCCGATGACATCTTACTTTATCTGACTTCCCCCTGCAAGTCCCTCATCGTGGCCTGTGACGTACTCAGACTCTTCGGACGTTACTCTGGTCTGATTATAAACTGGGCCAAGTCGTCCTTGTACGTCCTCAAAGGAGATACTCCACGACTTCCCAGGGGCTGTAACATTCAGATTGCCGTACGTGGCTTCAAGTACCTGGGCATTTACATCTCCGGCAATCCTAAGTTACGGTACGACCTCAACTTACTCCCTCCACTCCAGCGTCTACAGCGCGATGTAGATAGCTGGCGTAGGCTCCCGCTCTCTATCCTTGGCCGTGCTGCGTTGTTTAAGATGATGTCCCTGCCCAGGTTCTTGTACGCCCTGCAGAACGCCCAAGATCCGGTTCCGGCGCGCTACTTTCGGGACCTTGAAGGCCTCCTGCGTACCCTTCTCTGGGACGGTCGACCTCGTGTTGCCATCCATAAACTCACGCTTCCATGGTACGACGGTGGCATTGCCCTTCCGGACGTGCGCTGCTACTACTGGTCCTCTCAACTTGCTGCCCTCAACCACGGGTTCTATGGCCCTGTGGATAGTCCCGGCTATGCCATGGATAGATGGCTCTTGGGTGACGGCAACTACTATCGGGCCCTGTACTCGAAGTCCTTCGACCGACGGTTGACGGGCCCTACACGGACGGCGATCCACATTTGGCGGGCGGTCACCAAGGCGCAAGGTTGGCAAGGCAGACTCACTAGGTTCACCCCCCTTTTTGATTCGGACATCCTGGGTAGACTGTGGCACACCAAGGGGTTTGATAAATGGGACCTCATCGGAATCAGCAGAGTTGAGGACATGCTTTCCAGGGGCACGATTAAGACCTTCCCCCAGCTGCAAACCGAATACCAACTGGGTGCGACGGAGTTTTTCCGTTACGCCCAGCTGAGGCATGCGCTGCTCTCGGCCACACCGCCGGACGGCGACATTCCTGAAAGTTCCCCTCTGGAGGACAGGATACTGGATGGGCACATGCCGGACAGCGCGATTTCCCTGACATATAAGAAATTGATAAACGTGCGCACAGATCTCCTCCTTGGCTTGCGGGACCAGTGGGTGGCGGATGGCCTGGAACTTGACGATGAAGATTGGCAGGGTGCAATTTCCTCCCCTAAGGAGGTTGCAATTTCCTCCCGTCTCCACCTCGTGCAGTTCAAGATCTTGCACCGGGTGTATATGACGGGGCCCCGATTGATGCGCATGGGATATTCGCCTGACGGACTCTGCCGCAGAGGTTGCGGAGCCCTCGCCACTTTCCTACACATCCTTTGGGAATGCCCCGTAATAGCCTCCTACTGGAGGAGGGTGCACCGAATCATGGATGAAGTTACTGGCGTGATTGCTCACGCGGAAGCTCGTAGATGCCTTCTGAACGTATGGGAGCCTTCTGACCACAGCGCAGCGCAGACTAGGTGGGTGACCCTGGGGAACATGGTGGCCAAAAGGGACATTGCTCAGAAGTGGGGTGCGTCCACGGCCCCCCTGGTGGTACAATGGAAAGCCAACATGGACTGGTGCATGTTCCGGGAGAAGACAGTCTATGTGGCAAGAGGGAGACCTCGAACTTGGAATAAAGTATGCAGGGCTTGGAATGAATATAGGGGAGACGTGTGCTTGCCACCTGAACCAGTCTCTCTGGACGAACATGTGTCACCCTGACCTGTAACACCAACTGAGCTTTGATGTACTGCATTCTCCTGTTGTCCTCCCCCCCCTCCTTCCCATTCTGACATCCTCTCCTTTATGATCGCTTCCCTGCCTTTCCTCCCCTGCCCGTCCCTGACGCCCTGATTCATATTGACTCTATTGCCATTTTTCGCGCCCTTGGGCGCTCTTTTGTTGAATTCTTCATCTTAATATAAAAATAACCTTCGATGATTATGTTTGGATCTTTTTGCACTACTACTCTCCTATTACCCATGCTGCCTTGCCTCCGGGATGTCAGGCTGAATAGCTGTGTGCTCTGCTCTGAATAAAGGTTTTCAAAAATTAAAAATATATATATATATATCAGAGTCTGAGAAACACCATGGCAACAAGTGAGGCCAGGACAGCGATAGCAATAGTAGTATATTGCCTAGGGCACACGGCAGAGCACAGCAACGTCAGGAGCACATGGGCTGCTTTTAATTTTCTTGCAGCAGTGTCTCATCACACATAAGGGTCGAGGAGCTGTAAATGTGTGAATAATGCATTTTAGTGCAGTGTTACAGGCACCAGCACTAAAATATGGTGGTTCTTAACAGGCCTGCAAATAACAGAACAGGAAGATGGCAGATTGACTCTGCAACGGAGGGTGCCCATCATAGTCCTCTCCTGCAGACTCTGCTGCCCCTGGCGTTCCCCTCATCCCCACAAACATTAAGATCGTAAAGTCATCATCTATGGAGAGGGGGAATTAGCCTTGCGACTAATTGTGCCCCTTTGTGTACAAACAAATTAAATACTAACCCTGGCAGTGAACCACGCTCTGCTCGCGGAGTTTGCGAAGTAGCGGCAACTTTGCGCTTCGCAGTGAACGCGAAGTTGTTGAATACTTCGCAATCTACAGCCTAGCATAGTTGTTTTCTCCCTCTCACGCTCAATAGCGTTCTCGCGTGCACGGTAACAACTTACCGTGGTTCAGCGTTCGCCTTCTCGATTTTTTCTCCCGGTCGCGTGCTCCACGAGGTTTGGAATCCGGCCGCACAATCCTGCGAGACTGTGCGAACACGATCTCGTCATTTGGACGCACGATCACTTCATTAGGACGCGCGATCTTCCTTCCGGCGCAGGGTTGGTAAGATCACGTTTCCGAAAACGCAGAAACTACAATCTGGCACAGAATATCTCGCGAGTATGATAAAACCTTCCTTGAAAATGATCATTTTGCTCAGATAAACCCCTTAGATTGTGATTTGGCTGATGTCTTTTGTGCAAGGAGTCCTCTTTTTTTTCTACTCTTTTTTTCAAGAGTAAGGAAGTGCCCCATATCTCCAACTTCCTGTTCCTGTCCAGCAGGCTCCTCCCAGTGCTTTGTCCATGTGCTGTTCACTTTCATTTGGATTAGGGAGCTGGAAGGATCACTTTTTGTGTATGTCTGCTCCATCATATCATTTGATTGGATTTTTTGAGGACTTTTGGATTTGAAATTTTCTTTTACAAGTTAGTAGGAGAATTGGTGTACATGTTTGTTTGATTTGGGCTTTTTTTTATACCTACAGTTTTCTGGGCTTTTCAATCCTTGTTAAAAATTGTTGTTGAGGGAGGCCTGTACTTTCATTAGGGGCCATTTGTATTTCTTTGAAATTTCATCCAGTAGGTCTAGAGGTACCCATGGGTCTAACCATGTTTCTGTGGTGTCTGTTGAATTTCAAGTTTTGAAACATCATGGTTGGCATTGGATTAAATTGCAAACTGTGTTTTTTGGAGTGTAATTTCAGTTTTTCTGTGTGTGTTAAATGAATATTGGCTTTTCAGCCAATAGGTAACCCTAGGAGTTCATATAGTTAGTGTAGGCCTGCTTGAGTTCATTATATGTACTTTCTGTGGGTGACCTGGCCATGTGGTGGCGGCCATTTTGTGTGACCAGCCTCTATGCTTTTGCCATAGGCCTCCAAGCTTGTGGCCTACTGTTGAATTTCAGGTTTTGTGTGTGTGTAAATAATATGGCTTTTTCTGCCAGTAGGTAACCCTAGGAATTCAGCTTGCGTAGATTTGGTAACTTTGCACAGTGCGACAACACGACCTTACAGTTTTTGTCTTCTTCGCGTGCTCAATCTGCGTGCTCGGGCAAGCGATAACGACTTTTTGTACAGTTCGCGCTGCTGAACACGCCGAATTTGCAATCTCGCGAGCAATATGTTTTGGGTTGCATAAAACCTTCTCCAAAATGATGATTTTGTTCATTTTGCTAAAAAAACTCCCCGGGTTGTCATTTGGTTGTAGTTTTTGGACCATGGAGTCATTTTTCTGTTCTATTTTTTCTTAAAAGAGGAAGGAAGTTCCCCAGAGACCTCAACTTCCTGTTCCTGTCCTTTGTATGTACTTTATTGTTTGAGGGTGGGCTGACCATGTGGGTGGTGACCATTTTGTGAAGCCAAGCATTGTCCTTTTGCCACAGGCATGTATTGTCTGTCTTCTCTTTCTTTTCATGTTGTTGTGGGTGGCCTGGCCATGTGGTTGTGGCCATTTTGTGTGACCTTCCACTGTGCTTTTGCCATATGCCTCCAAACTTGTGGCCTATTCTGCCAGTAGGCTTAGAGTCCCAGAGGTAGTCATTGGGGGGTGCTTGATATAGCTGTTTCTATGTTGTCAGTTGAATTTTAAACATCATTTATGGCACCTTGTCTTCAGGAAATTATTGAAAGCCTTCTTGTTTTAATATTTCTCAATAAGCTCTGGTATCCGACCTTTCCTTCTTTCAGGTTCTTGTCTAGCTAGCGCTGAAATGCCACTGGGTGAGTAATGTGCATTATAACAGACCCTTAACATAACATAACATGATATGGAAGGCATTGGATTGAATTCCCAAATGTGGTGTTTGTGGTGTAGTTTTCTTTTTGGATGTGTAAATGCCTTTGTTGTATGTGTTGCTGTTGTGTAACTTTCCAACCTTTTTAGCCATGCAGATTTTCTTTTTTGCATTAAGCTGTGATGTGTAAATAACAGGCATCCTCTTTTGTCTGGCCATATAGGGATATAGGCCTGCTTGAGTTTTTTGTATGTACTTTCTTGTTGGTGGGCTGACCATGTGGGTGGTGGCCATTTGGTGAAGCCAGGCATTGTGCTTTTCCCATAGGCCTGGTACCAAAAAAGGGTCTTGCTCCTGAGCAGCAAGGCTGAGTAGACTATAACAACTACCAAAGAACAATTGCCAATGCTGCTGCTGTTCAATGAACTTAGTCAAAACAGTTGTAGGAACTGCTCATCACTATATCTTTAAGCTCATGAATTGCTTTTTATTTATTCACTTTATCTTTTTTTTAAAAAGCTTTGTCAATTTTTGTTATATATACAAAATACTACATCACGACCCACAAATTAACTGTACAAAATACCAAAGAATACAACACAATCACATCCACCATTCTTCTTCTGAGTTTCCACTGGTGACACAATTTTGTGGCTGGTGATTTGCAACAGTGCCGGATCAGGCGGCTGTGGTGGTGCTACTGCAATCCAATTGTTTGTGGTGCCGTATTCTGGAGGGTAGAATGACTCCTCTTTGATTCCGTTATTGCATGCTGGGTCTCCGCAGGGCAACGTGGAAGTGTTGCACAGTCCCGGGCGTCTAACCGTGAACCGCACATCCCGGAACACACGACAATGCGCATTGCAGGAGCACCACCACAGCCGCCTGATCCGGATCTGTTGCAAATCACCAGCAACAAAATTGTGTCACCAGTGGAAACACTGTGTGTGTATGCCACGTAGAGTGGATGTTTGGTCCTGATGAGAACTCCCTGTATTAGAGGGGTTTGAAACGCGTAGACCTTAGGATAAACCAAACCCAATTTTCTGTTCAAAAAGGACTAGCTTTATTTAACAGTAGGATTATTTCAAACTTCACAAAGTGCATTTGAATGTTAGAAATGTATATAAATGTATATTTTTGCTTATTGTGGAAAAAGTGACTCTGTATTTACAATTTGTTGTTTGGTTTATTGTACATGAAGGATTATCAGGTATGAGTATGAATGCAGTATGTTTGGAGAAGAATGGTGGATGTGATTGTGTCGTATTTTTTGGTATTTTGTACAGTTAATTTGTGGGTTGTGATGTAGTATTTTGTATATATAACAAAAATTGACAAAGCTTTTAAAAAAAATAAGATAAAGTGAATAAATAAAAAGCAATTCATGAGCTTAAAGATATAGTGATGAGCAGTTTGGACTAAGTTCATTGAACAGCAGCAGCATTGGCAATTGTTCTTTGATAGTAGGTGTGGGCGGAAAATCCGTTCCGCTCGCGGATTTTGCGGATTTTCGGGAAATCCGCAATCCGCGAGATTTGCGAATCTCCCGCAAAATCCGCAAATCCGCGAGCAGCGGATTTTGCTCGCACTGCTCGCACTGTTCGCGTGAGTTCGCGTGAGTTCGCGCCCCGCGAATAAGTGCAAAATTGCAGAAATACGATCTTAGCAAAACTGAAAGTAACTACTTACCAGGTTCAAAAGTTCAGGCTCATCATTAGTAGCCATTTCCTGTAGTGCTTCCTGAGGGGCCCCTCCAGAGTTCAGTTGCCAGTTGAAACTGTTATGTGACCCTGCTCTGAACCTCAGAATAGTTACACATATGCCACAAAGGTCCTGAATTACAGCTAAGGGAGACAAGCAGGAGCCAGGCTGGAAGTTAAAATCCATTAATCAGCCCCTAATTCATTATTGTCAGTTGGGGCAGGGCAGGTGTTGTAACTAATTTTGCAACAATGAAAGCACTTAGCAAGTGCAGAAGATCACTAATCAGGGCGCACTAAGGAAGCAGGTGCCAGCTAAAAAAATATTCTGTGACACATTATTCAGCCCCAAATTAATTCAGGTCACTTGAGGCAGGGAAGGTGTGCTTTGCTTTGCCGAAAATAATGTACACTGGACAACCAGAGGGTGTGGTGATGAAACAGAGGGTGGCATGGGTGGGCCAGAGGGTGGCATGAGTAGTCAGAGAGTGGCAGTGGTGACAGAGAGTGGCAGTGATGAAGAAGAGTGTCCCAAACAGGCTGGACACGTAGAAACAACAAGTTCGCAAAACTTGCGACCCGACAGGTAAGTTCGCAATTTGCGAAAGTGTACAAAACCCTCGCGAACTGGCAGAAACACGGGCGAACACAAAAAAAAAAATCCGCACATTCGCGGGAATTCGCGGATTTTGCGGATTGCGAATCCGCAAATCCGCAAAATTCGCAAACGCGAGATCCGCAAAATTCGCTCATGCCTATTCGATAGTTGTTTCCCATAGGCCTGCATTGTCTGTTTTTTATTCCTTTTCTTATTTTTTGTGAGCGCCTGGCCATGTGGTGGTGGCCATTTTGTGGGACCAGCCACTGTGTTTTTGCCATAGGCCTTCAAGCTTGTGGCCTACTCTGCCAGTAGGCCCAAGTGTACTACTCTAGTCATCATGGGTGCATGTGTTTTTTTGTGTAACTTTCCAACCTTTTTAGCCATGGGGATTTTCTTTTTTGCATTAAGCTGTGATGCGTAACAGGCATCCTCCTTTGTCTGGCCATGTAGGGATATAGGGCTGCTTGAGTTTATTGTTTTCTGGGCTTTACTCATGTGCCTGTCATGAGTGACCGTGTGGCTGGGTGCCGTGGTGGTGGCAGTAGTAGTGTGCTGTTATGTTTTTGCCACATAGGCATGTGTGTCTTTCCATTGTTCCTGTTGGCTTACTGTTTCCATCCCCATTGCTATCTGCTGCAGGTCACTGATGCTGCATCCATCCGACATGATGCACAAGGATAAACAATTCCCACTTCCACTACATTTGTATTTTAGTTCTTTGCTATTCTTACTCTTACTGAGTGTACTAACACTACTGTAATTAAAATTAAAGCCCAACAAATTCCACATTTGACTGATTTTCTTCTGCCTCTTTGCTTGTAGGTGCACAAAAGTCTGAGGAGGAGGTGTCTGTCATTATTCATCACCCGTTGTACTGCCAGACGGACGTCCTTCTGTTGTACGTAAAGTGTGGTGTGACCTGACCAGACATCTCTGCAATTTGTGCAACTGAGTGCTGCTGACATCTGAAGAAGATGGGCCCAAAGTAAACAGGTACCAGGTCCTCCAAGACCAAGAAAGTTGCTAAGATAAAGGAAGAACAGAAGAAGGAAGTGACACTTACGTCTGGTGTCGACCCCAAAACCTTTTTTGGGAAACCAAAATGTACGCCTGCAACAGCGGTGTCTGGGGTTTTAGCTGGGGTCAGCACCTCCGCATCAGTGGGCCCAACCCACCAACTCAGGCCCAAGCAGATGAGTGTGGAAGAGGTAGCCAACATAATGGTGGAAAGCAGTGATGCTGAGCCTGACCTAAACTTATGGCTATCTCAAAGTAGTACACAATCAATGAATGAGGGAACACGGAAGATAAGTGGTAAACAACAACAACCGCAACCACCGCCCGCAATAGTAGTTGTTGTTCCTCCTGAAGTAGGGGCAGTTCAGGAAATTGAGCCTCATGCAGAGCAAGAAGAAGAGGAAGCCAGTCATGACGGAGATCTATTGTCTTTCAAATCCTCACCAAGGAAAAGGAGGGTTAGTCCATCGAGTTTTTCGCCAAGCATCCCTTCTGATGATCTAGATCTCACTTGGGAGCCACATTAACCTGAGCATGAGAGGGAGACACATCCCAAGACCAGGCTAGGGAAAAGGAAGGTTACAGAAAGCCTTACACTTATGGAGGTTGATGTAGAACAGCAGGATAATAATGATGGTGAGTCTGACCCAGTCATCACAAGCATCACTACTGGCTTGAGTACTCGGAGACCAACATTTTTACCCTATCCAGAATGGCTGTGTCTAGAAGGGATGTAGAACGCATACCTCCAACACAGGCTACACCAACACGACCTTTAGCTTCCATATTTACAATAGCAAAGGGCCGGCAGCATCCTACATCAAGCACAAGCACCATCTCAGCAGAAGTAGTTAGTGGTACTACTGCACAGTAACATAGTCAAATTCAACACGCACCCTCCAGTTCATCCAGCATTGGAAGTGGCACCTCTAGCAGGAGACAAAAGTTAAGCTCCCGAGTGTGAGAATTCTTTACGGTTAGCGTAAAGGAGGAGAACATTGCTATTTGCTCAATTTGTCATTCCGCTGTTAGTCGTGGTAAGCTTGGTACAAACTATGGTACCGGAGGCAAAATGACCCATTTGAAAAAACACCACGCAATCAAGTGGGAGGACAACATTCGTAGCATAAAAACTGGAACAATTGATGTTGGTGGGGTTAAACTAGTACAAGGTCCACTCACGGTCGAACAGGAAGAAGAAGAAGAGGTAGACATTCTATCTGGTAGTGGTACACAAAGTAGCCCTGTCCCCGGCACTGCAGTGGTACAGCCCACATCCTCCACATCAGCAATATCTCAGTGGCACAAGAGTAAGAATCAGCCAGTGACACCAAGGAGTACTATGAAGTCTGCGATGCAAAGTGCTGCGTTGAGCCGAACCGAAAGAAATACCACACAGTGTACCATTTTTAGCATGTTTACTAGGCAGGAGGGAAAGTATGTACCCAACCACCCAATGGCACGTTTGTACAATGTTAAGCGTGCTTAAATGTTAGCACTGGATCTTCTCCCTTTTTATTTTGTTGAAGGGGTGGGTTTTCTGGAGTTTGTGTCAACCATCTGCCCAAAATTGAAGGTTCCCAGCCGCTACTATTTTGCCAGAGTTGCTGTTTCAGCACTACATCACGACGTGCTGGAATTGCTTGGAAAAGCCTTACATCAGAGTGCTGTTCATAGTATCCACCTGACAACAGACATGTGGACCAGTTGCCAAGCCACTGATTACATGAGCATCACTGCACACTGGATCTCTTTTTCAGGTGTTAGAGACAAACTATCTGCAAGCGTTGACACTGTTGATATTTTAATGACCCTCGCAGACATGCAACTGTAGCAATGTTTTCTATGCAGAAATCTCATACTGTTGCAAACATTTTGGCTGAGTTTAACAGCAAGGTCTTTGAATGGCTGTGACCAAGAGGGCTGAACATTGGTTTTGTTGCCACAGACAATGGCAGTAATTTAGTTAAGGCCATGAAAGATGGTGGCTATTTCAGGGTCCCGTGTTTGGCACACTGTATTAACATTGCTGTTCAAGACCTTCTGAAAAATCAAAGCAAAGTCAGAAATTTACTGACCACCTGCAGATGAATATGCACACATTTCAACCATTCTTTTAAAGCCCGGAAGAAGCTAAGGGTCATTCAACATGAGCATAAAATGCTAGTCAAAGCACTCATCCAGGAGGTGCCAACACATTGGAACTCAACTTATTACATGCTTGATCGTCTGTTTGAGCAGTACATACCACTTACTGCTTATGTCATGACAAGAAGATTAGGAGATCCTACTGTGAAAGCCATGACCGTTGAGATGTGGCAATGGGACCTCATTAAATGCCTGGCAGAGATGTTACTTCCTTTTGAGGTATTCACAAGTGCAGTCAGCAGAGAGGACTGTACTATGGGCCAAGCTATCCCATTGTTGTACATGCTAGAGCAAGAGCTGAAGGAGGTGTCTGAAACATACGAAGGTGTGGAAGACAAAGTAGATGCATGTTATTTGGCGAACGCCTTAGCCGTCTGCTTATCTGGCAATAAAAGGATTAAAAATAGGATTGTGGCACTTCAACATTACATTACTGCCACAATTTTGGATACACGGTACAAATTATTTCTGAACAGTAATGCAGTAATTCCTTTTTCCGAAGGGGATGTTTCCAAGTACAAACTTTACTAGCTGAGGTAGCCACTGCTTTAGAAAATGAACGGCTCTCAATTAGAGGCCTGCCAGTGCCAGCCCAGGACTGTGCAAGTACTACAGGGCAGATTCCAGAGTCAAGTTCTTCTTCAGAGGAAGAGAGCAGTACGTTTGCTTCCCAACAGTCACTGACACTACCAATAATAACATCAACAACAGCACCAACAGGATCTGATTCATCAGACATAGCAAAAAAATAGCTGCTTGGTTTCTACCGAAAGGGATGGGTAAGTCCATTGCTGGTGCAAAGTCAAAAGAGGCCAAGCAAATCGGAGCACCACTGAACATTGAGCGGATGGTACAGGCCTATCTGGATGACACAACAGAGGTGTTCATGGAACAAAGCCCATTGGTGTATTTGTATGGGAAAAGAAGCTAATGGCCAGTGCTCAGCAGGCAGGCGATAACGTATCTGGCTTGCCCTGTCACAAGTGTCTCTTCTGAGCGTGTTTTCAATGCTGCTGGTGCCATTGTAACTGTAAAAAGGACCAGTCTCTCACCCAAAAGCGTGGAGAGGTGAACCATAATCAAAATGATCCAGCACTTCATACCACCGGACTCCAAAATACCAGAAACACAGCAGGAAGAGGAGAGCGACTCTGAAGACATAAGTAGTGGGTTACATGACCTACTTCTGTCGGAACCACCAGGGTTTGAGGATGAGCTCCTCTTCCCTGACAACTAGGCTTTTAAATAGTTTTTTTCTCCCTTCATATATTTGTGTGTATATCTGTCTTTCTGGTTCAAATCAAACCACAACAAATCCATCACCACCGTCTCTTATTTTTATTTACCTATTGGAGTTGCACGTCTGTGCATTTAACTGTCCACCCCAATCCTCAAAGTCCTGCTTCATCTTCCTGACTCACTCTAAATACATTTTCACCATGCCAGGCATTGGATGGAGATGGAGAATAGTACAATAATGTATCTTCCAACAGTCCCTCCATAACAAGTGCAACATACGTAACTATAGCCATCTTCTGTTTTGTTTCCAATCCGAAACTCATCACAGTCTTAAAGCTACCATCTCTGTCTGCAGGCATACACAACTCTTCACTGTCAGAACTTGAGCAGGCATCCAAAACTAAAGTAAACTCGTCATCACTTTCAGAAGGCTCAGCATCTCTCATCTGAGAGCCAAACAGAAGAGCAAGACAGCTATATGATTAATGAATGATGCCAATCATTGCATTGAATGCTTGCTGACTCTGACCAAACGTGCATGTCAGCAAGCCAGCTCAGTCAGCTAAGCTTGCGTCCAACACCAACATAAGAGTCAATACGTAGACGCCTGTTTCTTTTATTAACTATGCTGCCGGTGGGGAACCTCGTATATTTTTCAATTGCGGGTGGCACTGGCCATACTCTCTCTTACATGAAGGGCAATTGCTCAATTTCACTTTCACTGTGCCCTGGCGTCTGGCTAATACAAAAAGGCAGATTAATAATAGTATAATATACTTATGATCATTACTTATATGGACAACATATCAGTCCAGTAGCGGTCAGAGGTGGGAGTGCTGGCAGGCGGTGATGTGGAGAAGTGCAGGGTGGGATTGAACAAACTATGGATTGTGGACAATTACTAGTAAGTAAAAATATAAATAAAAATCAGGAAAAAATTAGCATAGGTAGGAAGTGGTCCTTGGATTCAGAAAAAGGCGCTTGATAATATATATGATGTGCTTGCAAACTACTGAGCCATCAACTGTATTCTGAAATGAAATCCTACTTTTATATAATATATGATGACCCTCTGCTTTGCTACTCTGGCGCACTTTCTGTTAAATTATCTTCAAAGTAAGACTCGTCTGCATCCAGTGACAGTCTCCACCTATGATGAATACAATTCATCCAGGGGGCATCTATCCATTAAAAGTAAATGTCTATCATTCTTTTGTTTAAAGGTATCGCTTAACAAACCTTAGCTGATTTCACTTTCACCAACAACCACCCATGCGTCCACTCCTTCCTTGCCTTGGCTTTTGCTTTGACACAAACACCGCTGATGATTCTTGCTATCCACTATCCACCCATATTGTGTCCCCCACCCAGGCAGGCATCTTCTTTCACCTTCCACCCATCCTTCAACAACCGATGCATCTGATTCCTATCAGCCACCTGCATTCTGCTTCCAAAGTATCCTTCTCTGCTAGTCGTATTACATCTCTTTCGTCCTTCCTCCTTCCACCCTAGTTCTTTGCCTTTTTGTTCAACACATCCATCAAGGTCATCTGATCTGACTTTTAGTCTTCTCCATAACTTTCACAGCTGAGTTGAAGTCTGAAAGAAGAGGCCTTTGTTTACTCAACTCACACTGGTAATGCTATTGCTAATGCATTAATAATGCTAAGTAAAGGGTGTCTTCTCTTCTTCAACCGCTGTATATTGTTCAGTACAACTTCAAGTTCATACACACTTAATAAGTCTCACAGTACAGTGAGTGAAGTGTTCCCCTTCCAGCTAGTAATGCCAAAAAGTAATGAATATAACTTACCACCGTCAACTGCTGCTGTTTCCTCACCCACTGGTGCTCCTGCAGGTGCCGCATCTCCTGTCCCCTCCTGAATGGCAGCATTGGCATCGCCGCTGGCCCCGTCAGCACTGGTGGTTGGTACTGGTAGTGCACCTATAAAAAAAAGGTACACCTTTTTAGATGCCTGTACACCTCCCCATATTTTACTCTTTTTCAGCATGAAGGAAGATTGAAAAAATAGTAAAGGTACAACATAAATCATCACTAGTCCAAGTTGTGTACTACAGTAGAGTCAGTAGACAGACATTAGTAGTATTATATATGATCCCTAGGGTCATCCCATCTCTACTCCTACTGTAGTCTTTGGAAAGTTAGCTTGAGCCATGTAACCATTTTAGATTCATGCCTACTCTTTTGCGCATGTTACCTCGCAGCTTGTTGCACAGTAAGACGCCTTTGATGCCACATGAGTGTTGCATGCAAGTGAAGAGGTTGAAAAACAAGCCACTTTTTTTTATGGAGTTCGGTTAGTCCCTATTGCTTAGCCATAAATAATGTTACACTTTTTGGCATGACTGCAAAAAGCTTGCATAATTGTATTATTTTATACTGTCTAACGTGCCCCATTTTTCTCATAATAGGCAGGTGAGAAGATTGCCTTCTACGAACCAGAGATTTGCAGAGCTTACAAAAGATGCAAGTAACCAGTATACGTTCAACGATAAGGGTCTCCCACAATTCACACAGATGTCTATCATGCACTAGTTGTACAAATGTTTACTTTTAATCTTCTTTATTTTGCATGTTGGAGCTGGATGTAATTTCATGGAACAACTTACAAAGATTGTTATTATTTGAAAAAATAAAGCTTTTGAACCTGCACGTAGACTCTGTGGTATATTTGGAGTGTCTGTGGTGTAGTGGACTTACACGAATGAGTGAGTGAAAGGGTGTTATGTTCTGGGGTGTGTTAATAAAATCATTGGGTATCTTTGTGTGGGGCGTTGGGACATAATAATGACTAATGACTGAGACACTATAGCTAGTCGGTCAGTGAATTGTTGGTTCTGAGTTCTCTGACTAAGGTGTAAGTAAGTTCTGAACCTACCATCACCAACATCCTATTTTCTTGTGCATAGTTCTGTATGTGGCTGTGCAGAATACTCACAACAGTAGTAGTAGTATGTACTATTACCCTAACAAAAAATACTAGACAAACATCTGGTTGCGCATTTTGTTGGTGGGAATTGTCAAAGCCTAGAGATTAAAGAGGAGAGCGCAAAGGACAGGAGTGGATCCAGTGGCTACAGCTATTGTTCTATCACAGCTTTATTCAAAAGAAAACCTTAACTAAAGAGTGGCCAACAGGGCAAGCTTAGCTAAAGACAGTCTAATAGTAGTACAGAAAGTCATAGCAGAGGCAGTTTGAAGGAACTGAAAGACAGGGATACCCAAAATTTAGAAAACAGATAATGAAGATCAAAGAAGCTTTTGTTAAAAATTGAATTAGGAGGAAGCAAAACTAATAGTTTGGAAAAAACTAGGTTCGTTAAAAGTTAGGGAAATATAATTGCTAATAATATAAGCACTGTAGAACTTACTGGGGCCAGCAGCAGAATCCTCGATAGAGGAGCGCTCCTCTGGTGGTTGTCTAGCCGACTTGGACCCCGTCTTCTTGCCCCTGGGTGCTGATCATGATAGAAACAATAAAGAAAGAGAGAAACATTGAGTGCTGTGAAACAAATAATTTAAAAAAACGCTCAAACATTTTAGGAAACAACAATTGCAATAAAATTGACCTATCTAAACGACTACTGGCTTGCAGGATGCACGGACCGTCTACTTATAGGAACACTAATCAAATCTTCCATAATCATTCTGATTGCAGAATACTAATGAAGCCAGTACCACCTGATCTACACCACCAATTCTAGATGGGCCAATTGTTCAGTAAGTCTACATTTCCATTTTATTTTTGCCAGCAGAAATGCATAGATGAGATGGAGGACACATGCATAAATTTGTGCATACACCAAACTATTGGTTGGTTGCGTCATATGTTGTTCTGCTACTGACTGACAATTCTATTGCTAAGCCTACCACTCACTTAACAAACTAAAAAAAGGTTCTATGGAGGAATGGGGTAGGAAGCGTTCAGTGACAGAGGAGGCGTCACGCAGACCGCAAAAAAAATATGAACTAATACTAAGTAAACCTATTATCCATCCACCACTATTTCACTGAAGGACAATGGAAGGACTAGACTCTATCTAGCAATAGCATTAACTAACTTCAGTTCTCTAAAGTAAACTCTAACATCAACAATCAGCCCATTCTAGCGCAAAGTTACAAACAAATAAGAGAAGTGCCGAGCAGCACCTGTGTCATACAATCACAGACGATTTTGAAGCGAAATTGATCTGCAATGTAACTGAGCGACCAAGTAAACATGTTATTCGTCCAAGAATTAAACACAATACTCATACTACTATATATTACTTGCAACTCACCAAGCCCCACAACCTCAACACCTAGCAGGTCCACGGGTCCTGCTCCTAGTCCAGGATGTCGGACCACCGGTGGGCCAGCTGCTAGTGGGTGCGCCAGATCCCTGAGCAGCGAAAGACTGCCCAGCGCACCTTCGCCCACCGGCGGTGATGCTCCTGGGTAAGGTACCCGGAGCCTGGCTTGCCGCCTGCTGCCAAGGTCAAGGGGAGGTGGCGCTGGTCGAAGAAAACCAGGGCGGCTACCTCCGCCTCTCTGAACAGTTGTCGGGCCTGCACCCCTGTAGGGCTCATTCTGCCACAAGGCAGCCAGCTCTTGGGCGCAGGCGCCCTGCCCTTGGAGCCGGTACTGCTGCCCTTGGCCATGGTTCTGGGGTGGAGGCAGAAAAGAAAAGAAGGAAAAAATAAAGTTATGGGGAAGAAGTAGGAGTTTGAGTAAAGAAGTAAAATAAAACAGTAGAAAAGTAACAAAAACACAGTGAAAGTAGAAATAAATCACAAAATATAAACTTAGGGACAGAGAGACAGAGATGATAAATAAAAAAAGTTAGAAAAACAGTGAAAATAAGTAAAGATTGCAAAGATTGAAGCTGGATAGAAAACTAGGCCCAGAACCATAGCACAGAGTGAAAAACAAGATAGCCGCGCCCATCACAAACACGTGGTTAAGTTTGCACGATATTTCTCGCTAACACACACTAGTCGTCGCGAACAAGTAGATAGCGTTCCTGAACATGACTTGCACAACGCGAACACATTAGAGGTAACCCGGAACAGGAAATAAGGCAACGCGAGCAGGCGGGACAATTGAAAAAATAAAATGGACGCGCCCATAGCATACTGCATGGGTAAGTTCGCAGACAGTGCCCCAAACATGCACAACGCGCTCCCGAGCAAGAAATATGCCTTTCGAACTGGTCCGACAAGCTACTACGCACGCTTGCGAAGTTACGCGAAGCTCGTGTAGTGCGAGAATGTCTACACGTAGCGTGACTACGCGTACTATGCCCACCCCTAATAAATACTTAACAGCGTCCGCTGCTGGTACCTGGAAGCTCGATGTGCTGGCTTGACTCAGCAGCAGTCCGCGGCTATATCTTCTCGAGTAAATCAGCGCTGTGGCTTCAGACAGGCTTGCTCTCCTCTCCTGATTCAAAGCTCACCATTCAGGTCCTCGACTGCAGGCAGACTCTAGCTGCACTCCTTAAAAAAATGTCTCCACATTGGACTTCCGCCTCGAGGAGCTATCAGCTGTAACAGCAACCACTAGGCAAGGGATCTCTGCATTGGGAAGGGGTGGACTAAATTCAGTGATAAAATGGCTAAGGACTTGGCTGCAACTGTGGACGTGGCTTTCTGTTACCAACTTTCAAAGCCGATCCTCCATCTGCTGCGTTCAGTCGCAGGCAGGGCTGGTGGTTTGCTCCTGTCCTGCGGCTGAAAACATCAATTCTGTGATCCAAGCAGGCTGATGTCCTGATTTTAGCAGTGCAGGAAGGCAGGGGGGATAAGGGGGGGCCCCCTGGCTTGTCCGGCTTTCGGTACACCAACCTTGGCCTTCGAACAGGAGGAGAATGGTAGGGGGAGTAGATCGTCTCCAAAAAATGTGAACATCATGGAAAAAGATATTGAAAAAGATAATTGCCCAGGAAAAAAACAACCTGTAATGGCTCAGAATCTGCCTGTCATAGTTCTCCTATATCATCTATCATCCAGCCTGGATCGCCTATGTAACCGCAATTGTGCATAAGCAGCCTGAGTGCGACTACGCTGGACACTGCAGACTGTAGCCTTCAAACTGACATCACTCCTGGTCCAGAATACCACCTACAACCGAGCTCAGGAATTAACGATCATGGGTGTGAGGAACCTGCAGGATCTGAACATACCCATCTTACCTACTCTTCTCTAGAAACTTGCACCTGCGCTCAGTCGGAGCCCATGGCCCAACAAATGGAAGCGGCCAATGAGGCTGATCACCATAACGGTCTGTACCCCGGTGGGGGGGGGTAATGCCTAAAGGGAAATGGATCCCAAAGTTCTAGAGGGGATAAAGGAGGCAAGGGCCATGGCAGCACTAACCCCCCACTCACCGCCTCAGTGGGGCAACTTAAGGACTCTGCCCCGAGTGGCACAAAGGTTGGTTGAGGCTTCAGTCCCCTACGTAATTGGTTGGCTTCAAAGGGAGAGGTCAAAGCTATCATCTCTCAACTATATAACTCTGGCAATATGAAGGTTGCGGCACCTGAGGGGGGAGACCCATTAATACTCTCTCACCCTTGCCCCAATACTACAGCTTCGCTACCAGCTCAACTGGGCAGTCCTGACGGGAACCCGGGCAGAGCTCCTACATCAACGGAGCATGCTGATCTCACGAAAGGGATTTCCTCTGGTGACCTGCGACTTGTCCAGCATGACAAGCCCTCTCTTTGTCTATGATCTTGCAGGTACTATCTTCCCAGAGAGCGCAAGCCCAAGAATACTACCTTCAAGCTAAAGCCAATAGCAGGAGATTAAACAGGCATTAATGGATATCACCACCAAGGTCGCCTCACTGTCCTCGGAAGTTACAGATCTGCAAGAATGGGTTGCAGCACTTGAAGAAGCCAACACTTTCACCTCGAGAGTGGTTAAAATGAAAGAGACTCAGATGGCATTTTTACAGGCAAAAGTTGAGGACCTCGAAAATCGCCAACTTCGACATAGCCTAAGGATCTTTGGCATACTAGAAGTGAGGGAAGGCTCTGAACCCTGGGCTTACTTTGCTAGTCTATTCCAGCAAGCATTCCCAGATCTGGCGGACTGGGACAAGGATTCACAAATTCAGCAAGGGCACCAACTATCTCTTACTATCTCACAAAAGAAACAAGTCAAGTCATCTCTTCCATGCCCAGTATGGGTATTTCAGGGTAATTTTCTGCTCTGTCAAGCTATTTATGTTAAAGCACGTCCTACTACTCCTGTCAAATTGGATACAATCTCTATGCTCATATGCTCAGATCTGTGTCAATCCACAATGGACAAGTGTTGGACGCTTCTAATGTACCCCTTCAAGGCAGTCTGCTCACAAGTCTTTTTGCAGGAATCAGCTCGCCTCAAGATTCTCAAAGATTGGCATTCGCACTTTTTCTATACTGAACATGATACTAAGCAAGCACTTTCTAATTGGCAATCTGAATCTGCTGGATGAATGCACAAGAGAAGGGCAGGCATGCAAAAGGGGCATGGAGTTTTTAATATTTTTTTCAGCACCCCCTATCTCATTTTCTTTTGCTTGTGATACACTTTTTGTATACACTGGTGGGGGATGCGGGGGGATGGTGGCAGCTTCAGGTCTCGGGGGCAGGTAGGGTGTGGAGGGCTCTCTCTTCAGGCTGTCAGTCAGTGACAGCAGGGCAGTGGAGGATTCCTTTCTGCAGGTACCAGGGGCTGGGTTTAGTAGGGGTAGGCTGGAGGTTGGTATCGCTGGATAGAGGTTTTTCACTATCTTGTCGAAGGAATAGGGTGTCGGTGGTCTGGAAGGGAGGGTGTTAAGCAGCCACTCAATAGCTAGAAATTCATGTGCAGAACAAAAGGGTAAAGAGGACAGAATCGGGGGGAGATGGCCGAATTAAATCTATGTAATGTCTGATCTAAAATGTATGAGTTGGAATGTTGCGGGCTCAACCAGGACAGAAAGAGCTGATTAATCGGGGAGGAACTTTGTGTATTTAAGCCACACATACTTGGCCTAACCGGGACTCACTTTGCCTATAAGAATAGATCTGAGCTGAAACAACTGGGTTATGATACATTAACATGTACCTCACAGGCTGTCTCTATAAGTGGGGTTGCCATATTGAAATCTAGGAATATAGCTGTCACAGTCTTGCGCACACTAGCCGATCCTCAGGGGAGATGGGCAATAGCTCAGCTGCTGATATTAGGGCAAAAGACTATGATCTGTGTAGTATATGGAACCAACATTTTCCAATATTTTAGCTCAGAAATGCTGGGGTGGGCCGGAGATCTGATAGTCATGGGGGACTTTAATTGTATCATGGATGATAAAATAGTTACTACTAATAGTAAAATGCAGGTCATTATGGTTAGGACCAGGGCAGCTATGTTTGTTAGATGATGCTTGGAGGACACTGTTTCCACTGCCACGGTATTAATTATTTTCATCTCCACGGAACGAGTACTCTCATATTGACATGGTCTTTATTAAGAGATCACAATTGGAAAACGTACGTATAGAGGTCTGCCCCAAAATCACATCTAATCACAATCCAGTCATACTAACTTTGCAGGAGCCGCTAGGGGCCAGAGCCGCTCCTCGGGCCTTCTCATTTCCTAGACTCTTACTTAGCAATCCAGAGTATCAGGCACATATTAGAAGAGCACTGGGGAAGTACTTAGGAAACAATATGGGCGCTGCTTCTATTTCGACTGTATGGGGTTGTCTGAAAGCTTTTGTCAGAGGGGCCACCCTTCAGTTTATTTTAGCACCGAATAGACGGGTAAACCAGGAGGCAGAACAGGATCACCTAGACTACTTAGATCTGGAATACCAGCACAAGCAAGTAAGGGATCTAGCTAAGAAGTCAATATATCTGTGGCTTCTAGAAGCTTGATCTAAGCTTAATAGAGGGTTAACAGGCAAAATCACCACAAATTATTATAAGCATGAAACCCTGCAGGATGAATACGGAGAGAGGGTTGGTCGCCTGTTGGCTATTCAGATCGCTGACCAGAAGGCTAGATCCGACATCAAATTTATTAAAGGGGAAGGCGGTCTGTCTTATACTTGACCACAGGATTTAGTCAAACAAAGACTATTTTATGCTAATCTATACTGTGAGTCAGCCTCTTGGAACAAACACACTTTCCTTGAGTATCTGAAGGGAGCAACTTGCCATTACTCGACCCCTTGGAGTCTGTACAAATACAAAAAGATATACAGTTAGTTGAAGTCGAGGATGCAATTAAGTCTCTACCCTCAGGTAAAGTGGCTGGCTAGGACACTATCATGCTTGAATTCTATAAAACCTTTAGGGATATTCTGTTACCTATCTTTATGAAATTAATTGCTGGCATTACTAATGGAGGCGATGCCCCAGCTTCTTGGAGTGCAACTAATATTGTGGTATTCCCTTAGAAGGGGAAACCGTTTGAGGACAAAGGCTGGAGGACAAAGGTTCTTATCGTGCAATATCTTTGATTAATGCTGATGCCAACATTTTCTCTAAAATTCTGGCTTTATGCTTGGCTCCTTTCATCTGCCAGCTAGTCCCGGAGCAACAGCATGGCTTTGTCCCTGCTAGAGTGGCTCATATCAACACAACTAATGCAGCCTTCGATGTATCCAGCAAAACAAATAAACAGATAGGGATGGTCCTGCTTGATGCTGGAAAGGACTTTGACAGAGGGAAGCACTCTGGTTCTTTATGTCAACATTTGGCCCTGGCTCTAGGGTCATCTCCTCTGTTCAGAAACGTTATAAAATCCCTGTAGCAACAGTTAAGTTTAATGGCATTTAATTGTCCCACTTTGCTGTTCAATGGGGCACACGGCTGGGTTGTCTACTTTCCCCTTTACTGTTTGTCCTTTACATCGAGCCTTTTATAAGGCATTTGTTGCAGAACGGAGGGATCTCCCCAGTGTGCCTCAATGGTATGGAACTTAAGTTGACTGTGTATGCAGATGACATCGCTGTCTTCTCGCCTAATGCAGTTGACGCTATAGCTGACATTACACAAGGGCAGAGTGATTCAGCTCTTTTTCCGGCTACATGTTGAACTTAGGCAAGACTCAGACAATCTTAAATTTACTACCTGAAACTTTGCCAATATCATTAGGGGCTACAGAAACAGCTACATACCTACTCGTCTGTCTTAGCAGTCAAGTAGAGGACATTGTTATCTTGAATTATGAGCCACTTCTTAAAACAGTCTCCGCTAAATTGCGCAGTTGGCATTGGCTCCCTCTCAGTATATGCAGAAGGTGTAACATAATAAAAATGAATATACTCCCAAAATTTCTATATCTATATCGCTCAATACCCCTGCGAGTTCCATGGTCCTTTTTTAAACGTCTAGACAGCATAATACATAGTTTCATCTGGGGTATAGACATGCCAGGAGGGCCCTTGGGTTTATTAAACTATGTTATAAACAAGGGGGCTTTAAGCTCCCAGATTGTAAGCTTTGCTACTGGGCTGCATTCATAGGGGGGTCCGGAGCTTGTTCAACGGGCTCGATGCCAGCTCGGATTTGCTGTCTTATCATCAAGCTTGCAGACCGTCCATTGGGTTCGAACTGTGTAAGACCTCTGATCACAACTATTACAAGAGTGTCAGATTTAAGGTAGTCAAAGACATCACTAGGATCTGGCAAGATATCCATAAGGAATATTCTCTGCTCTTGCTGCACCAACACATGGTGTTGTGGGGCAACTCCGGCTGCCATATATATTTCAGGACCACATCGGAAGAAGATGGCAGAGTAAGGGCATTAATCGACTAGGACAACTGTATGACGGATGTAGGTTTTGATCGTATGCTGCATTAAAAGATGAGTTTCGGCTTCCGCAGAGTACCATTTTCAAATAAGGGACTATTTTCAATGGGGTCAGAGGCTATTAGAAATGCCAAATCCATCGGAAATATTGTCTGAAATATATACGAGCTCCCGCCGAGGCACTATTGGTGCAGCTTAACAGAAATTTATCGCAGTTGTTTGCTATGACAGCCTGCAGATAACTGCAAAAATAAGCTGGATTTTTAAGACTAATATAACAGTCGACAAAATACAGGAGGCAATGGATACCCTAGACCAAGTAGTAGCCTCTGTCAATTTGAAATTACAACAGCATCGGACAGTCTTTAAGCTGTACTATACGCCGGAGATTATCTCCAAGTGGGCTAAATCTCAACCTTTGGGCGAGTCATTCTGCCGGAAATGTCAACTTTTTGCTGTAGACTTAAGGCACATGTTTATTGACTGACGAGGTTTAACATATTTTGGAGTGATGTTTCCTCTATTCGCATACTACACCTCGGCTGTAATTCTCTACTTACTGAAAAGGAAATATTCCTTGGGATTAAATGTGAGGTATCTAGTTATATCATCACATGCACCCGCTTATGCATTGCCAGAGACTGAATTAATAATACTAGCCCAAATGTTAACAAAGTCTGGACTATACTCAGACAGCTGTATGAGTTCGAACTAGCTCTAGCTAAGGCCAGAGGTCCCGTTCTTGGTTAAAATTGAAAAGGATCTGGTCTAGTCTTCAATGAGATTAATGTACACTGTCAGTTTATCCTATGTACTTTGCCATTCTTCCCCCTCATTTCTAATCCAGCTGCTGTTTTTCTGTTTCTTGTTTTTTTTTCTTATTTTGTCTCCCAATATATTGTTTTTCCTTTTTTTCTTCCCTTCTTTTCTTCTGGCTATAATGGAGTAACTTATAGATTTAGAGTCCTGTGATCATTTCAAAACGTGTGTGAAACTCATGTTGTACCTCTCCTGTTTCTTCAGTTTTGTTTTGTGTCATACTAATGGCTATTGAAAATTTTAAAAAAAGATTCATTCAAGCGTTTAAATACATTTTGAAACAGATGTACTAATTCTCTTTTTTTGTTTTGGTTGACAGGCTTCACGTATAACTTAAATTAGACACACCTCCTGCTATCTCCTTCGCACAACTTTTCCTTTTAAGACGCATCTTTTTTCAATTCCTTTCCCTCGTTATCTTTTTCAACAATTGTGAGTAACAATTGTGAGTAAAGAATGAAACATATATTTAAAATGTCTTCACTTTTAGGGTCATGTGTATTAATGAATCCCTTTTATTGTATCACTCATGGATGATGATATTTGTTAATTTGTTAAATAGTGTGGCTATCACAAAAAGCCTACACATATAAATAGTAAAAGTAATCCTAATGAAATAAATATATATATGCTGAACCTGTACTGATAGAAATACATTACATTAATCAAACTGGGTGAAAAAGCTGGTCCTATCATTTCCAGATTAGTGCATAAAAAAAATTCCAAGAGAGATTGTCCCAGAGCTATACAGAGGAACTTCAAGCGACTCCTCACCCATCCCTTTACAACAATGAAGTTCAGATAAGGCATTTGGTTTTCAGCAGGCATGGGTGATCAACACAAAAGGTTACATGCTAGATCAGTTGAATGGCATGCAAGTGCTACGGCAAACAACAGAAAGGGCAAATTACAAAAGGTAAGAAGAGGAAACAGCACAAATGTCATGGACAGATGGGATGTCTAATATATTGGCAGGCAGAATGACCAAAGGCTGTACCACACCTGCACAAAACCGCCTAAACACAGCAAGTAATCCCAAACTCCACTTTCAAGAGGTGCAAATACCTGAACTAATGTAAAGATTTTCATAAACGATGGCTAAAAATGGAGAACAGTTTGTGGCCAGGAATAAAGTCTGCCTAAATAAACATTGGGAGCCAGTCGATAAAGAGACAAGTAGTATTTAAAAGGGTTTCAACCTGTCAGTCTTGGGGTGGTCTTCCCCCAAAACCTTTGCCTACTTACCTTCAATTTGGTGCTGAAAGATTTTGTGTTGACCTTAGGACTCTGTGCACTTTGCCACTGTTAACCAGTTCTAAAGTGCTTGTGCTCACTCCCCTAAACATGGTTTAATTGGCTTACACGTGATTAGTATATTTAATTTACGTTTAAGTCCCTTGTAGGGTGGTATACCATATAACCAGGGCCTGTAAATTAAATGCTACCAGTGGACCTGCAGGACTTGTTGTGCTACACACCAAAGTAGCATTTTAAAATATACTCTAGGTCTGCCATTGCATCCTGAATGCAGTTTTAAACAGACAATTCGACTTCGTAAAAGAAAGGACAATATGACCCCCTTGCCAAGTCTTAAACTCCCCTTTTATTAAATGTGAATCACCCCTATAGTAGGCATGAGGTGTCCCAAATGGCAGGGTGCATTGTAATCAGATGGATGGGCATGCACTTTTAACTTCTGCATGTGTAGGTAGTGAAAAACACATAAATTCGGTTTTCACTACTGTGAGGCCAACCTTTCCCATAGGATAACACTGAAGATGTCTTATTACTTTTAATAATATGTCATTTCTAATTGGGAGCAGATAGCTATGTCATGTTTGGTATCTATGAAATTGAAATGGAAAAATCCTCTTTAATGGTAAAGTCAGATTTTTAACTACAGTTTCATACAGTTCTCCTGCCCTTAGAACTTTGTGGGTCCAGTCTGTCTTGTGTCGCTTGACTGGGTGTAGCTGACAGACTTTGTGAATCCCTCCTAGGCAGTCACACAATAGAGATATTAGGTGTGCCTCAGTGGTCCATCTGCTGGCAAGATACAGTGGTGGAGCCCTACTTACAACTAAATAGGGTTTGCTCTGCCTTCACACAAAGGGCCTAACACCTACCCATTGTCATTGCAGCCAGCTTTGAGCCAGGGCAGGGGAAGCAGGAAATTCCATGCACTTCAAAGAACCTTTCTAGAAGCTTCTCCAACCTTTCAGAAGAAGGGCACCGGGGTATAAAAATAGAACCTTCAGACCGGCGCTTCAGTTCACTCCAGGACCAGCAGAAGGCCTCTTAGAGGGATGCCTGCTGCTGTGACCCGCTGTGTGCTCTTCAAGCCGGCTTTTTCTATACCTGGAAGCACTATTTTGCTGCATGGAGTATGCCTTGAACCCCCAGATACCAAATCTGCTGTTCAGCCCTCCATCTTCACTTGCACCCAGCACTACCAGAGTGACTAGAAGCCACAGTGATACAAAATGCTCCCACCATCTTGAGCCCGCTCCTGGATCCAGCCTGAATAAGTGCAGAATCCCCAAGAGGTCTCCCACCAATCATGGACCCTTGGTTGTTGTGCTACAGGTGCCCAGATAGCCAAATCCCAAAACTGAGGACCTAAGAAAAGTGTTAGGCAAAAACTGCTCTGACAACCAGGAGGAGACCTGGACCAACCTGCTCTATCTGCCCGAGATGCATCACCAGTTGAATTCACTTCGCGGCTTGTCCGGCTAAGTTCTTCTCTGCAGCAACAAATCCTTTTTAGCCGTCTTTCCCCTGGTGGAAATGTCTTTGGCTACAGTCCTCTGCCTCATCCCACTGTATATATACAAATGTATTTCAGAGACCAAGACCAAATGTAGAAATCTTCACTGTGTCCTTCACCCAAGGCTATGCAACGAGGGCATTCCCTACTTGGACACCTCCTGCAGTCTTGCCTCGCTGAACTTTACCTTCCCAGACACGTTTCCTCCAAATTTATTCCAAGCCGGAAGGTAAGAGCTGACCAGGTCCATACCGCTTCTTATATCTGAACTGTGCTCCATTGCAGTTAGCCATATTTTTCAACTGACCCAGTCATGCACAACTAGATGTTCTTGGTTGGTGCTTTGATCTTTTAGGCGCATGTTTTCCCTGAAAGCTTTGAAAACTCACCCCAAGACCACCCTCCGAGGCACCCTCATCTACCGACCACCGGGACCACGCACACAATTCAGCGAAGACATCGCAGACTTCATCAGCCCGCATGCCCTTCCCTCCGCCGACTACATCCTCCTAGGGGACCTCAACTGCCACCTGGAGAACAACAACGACAGAAACACCACCGCCCTGCTGGACAACCTCACCAACCTCGGACTCAAGCAAATGGTGAACACCCCCACCCATTACGCCGGCCACACGCTTGACCCCGTCTTCTCATTCAGCAAGCACATCTCCTTCTGCCACGCCACCGGACTCCACTGGACCGACCACAGCTGCGTCCACTTCAGCTTCAGAAGAACTACGACACACCACCACCCACAACAGGTTCCCTGACGGAGCTGGAGCAAGATCACCGCCGAGCAGCTCACTGCCTCCCTCAGCCAGAACACTCCCACCAGCACAACGGACCCCAACAAAGCAGCCAGCAACCTCACCAAGTGGCTGACCGCCTGCACCGATGACCTCGCACCAATAAAGAACCCTCCAAGCAGACCCGGCAGCAAGAAAACCCCCTGGTTCACCGACGAACTCAAGGAATCCAAGAAGAACGGCTGCACCCTCGAGAAAGCCTGGCGGCTCGACTAGACCACAGACAACAGGACCTCCCTCAAGCACGCCACCCGCAAACACCATCAGGTGATCCGCGCCACCAAGAAGACGGCACTCAAAGAACGACTGGACAACAACGCCCACGACAGCAAGGAACTCTTCAGCATCGTCAAAGAGTTCTCCAACCCCAGCGCCGGAAACAACAACATCACTCCCTCGCAAGACCTCTGCAACTCACTCGCCTCGTTCTTCCACTGCAAGATCGCCGACATACACAACAGCTTTGACGCACAGACCACGCACCCTACCACCGAACCAACGCCCGCCACCACCACCCTCTGCAACTAGACCCCGATCAGCACCGAAGACACCACCCGCACGATGAACTCCATCCACACCGGATCACCAACCGACCCATGCCCACACAAAGCCGACGCCATCATCGCACCCCATCTCCAAGACATCATCAACTCCTCCTTCCACACCGCCACCTTCCCGGAGAGCTGGAAGCACACCGAGCTGACCGCCCTCCTGAAGAAACCAACGGCGGACCAAACCGACCTCAAGAACTACCGTCCCATCTCACTCCTTCCTTTTCCGGCCAAAGTCATCGAGAAGACCGTCAACAGACAGCTTGCTGCCTTCCTCGAGATAAACGGATCCCTCGACCTCAACAACCGCATGACCTTCTATGCACCCAACCGCCAGCTACAATCGATCAGCCACGCTGTCGCCACCGTACCACGCATCCGCAGAGCCACCGCCGGAGGAAGATCCTTCTCCTACCTGGCAGCCAAGACTTGGAACTCCCTCCCCACCCACCTTCGGCGAACCCAAGACCATCTCTCCTTCAGGAAGAAGCTCAAGACCTGGCTGTTCGAGCAGTAACATACCCCTCTCCCCCAGCGCCTTGAGACCCTCCCGGGTGAGTAGCGCACTTTACAAATGCTGTGATTGATTGATTGATTGAACACCTGTCCTTGCTGAGCTCCCCTTCACGAAGTTCTCTGCCTTTGTCTGAGAGTCAGGGAGGGCCGCCCCTGTGAGGAAGGTAGCCAGCTTGTCCTCGTCAGCCAGTGTCCCAAGGGTATAGAGAGACTTGTAGAACAGAGCAGATTTGTTCACAATATCCTGGGGTCGGGTGAATGGGGCCCCTATGGCTGACTGTATAACTGGTATGGCCATGACAGCTTCCCTTTGGGGTAGCTGCGCCACCTGTAATCTCTCTGTCTTTACCCCCTGCTCGGAGTGTCTCCCTTTTATCTGTAGGGCATACTCTGCCTTAGAAGTGAAAAGGCTGATCAACACCATTCTGGCATGCTCTAAAGATTTGCGGTGCTCTAGGGTTGACTTTGCTGTCTATAAGTGGGCATAGGGCGCAAAATACTTTTCCAGCTCCTTCTGCTGGGCAGCTGTTTTCCTGATGGCTTGTGTTGATTCCTGCATAAGCTGGCCCCAAATAGTAGCTTTTGCTTCGGCCCAGAGGATCCTGCCTGAGTCCTTGAACCCTCGATTTTTGGAGCGGTAGCGTTGAAGGTGAGCTCGCAGCTGGGATTTACTCTTAGGGGTCCGGTGGCACTGAATGTTCATTCGCCAGGGTTTGCGTCCAGGCCTGACTAGTCTTATTTCTAGTGACAAGAGGACCAGAGAGTGGTCAGAAAGTGCTGCCTCCAGGATGTGGGATTCTTGGACCAGCTGCATCGCTCTCTGGGAGACCAAAAAGTAGTCTAAGTGAGAGAGCATGCTGTGGGTGGGGAGGTAAAAGTATTGTCTGCGTCGGCCGGATGGCAAAGGCGCCAGTGATCCACCAGTCCGTTATCTGCTAGTATTTTACCCATCAGGGCCCTGTCCGCGGCATTGCCCCTATCAAGTGGATCCGTTCTATCAAGACCTGAGTCTCTCACCAGGTTCCAGTTCCCGCTAATAAAGTACTGCGAGTCGCCTATTTCCACCAGTAAGCGGTTTAGTTGCTAAAGGAATTCTTTTTTCGCACCCTTCGTGGCATAGACTGATCCCATGCAGACATGGGCTTCCCCTATTCGAAGTTTGGCGAATGCATATCGTTCATCTGGATCCTTCCATGTCTTTGACACCGTGGCTGGGAGAGATTTGCGGATGAGGATCGCTATCTCACATTTGGGGATGGGACCTGCATCCGGGGCGTTCACCCTGTTAGCTACTGTGTATCCCCTTTCCCACCCAGTTCCTGCACAACTTGTCAGATTCCCGGGCATTTAGGTGCATCTCCTGAAGTAATGCCACGTCCACCTGCTTTGACTGGAGATAAGATAGTACTTTCTTTTCCTTTTGATGTAATGCGTGAGTCCATGGATGTTCCATAACATTGTGCGGAGAGGGTGGGTGTTGTCAATGCTTGGGAAGGCTGGGGGGATCTGTGTCAAGGGTACCCTGATGATGTGTTAAGTGTCTTCAGTGGTGTGGAGGGGTGCAAGGTCTCATTGGCACTGTGAGAAAGGAGGAAGGAAGAGGGGAGGAGGTGTGGAAGGTTACGTGGGAAGTGGGGGGAGGGGCCCTGGCACATGGAAGGGGAATTGCAGCTCGTTTGTGCAGCCGTGACCGGCACTGGTGGAGGTAAGGGCCCGGATGTGGGTCACATAAGGGGTGATGCGGCTTGCTAGGAAAGGGGTACAGAAGAGAGGGGGGCTCAAGCAGGCAACTAGGAGTGAGTGACTGTGGGCTGCCATGCAGCAGCCCTGGGGACCCTGAACTTTCAACCGCGGGTCTGTGCTCACTGGAGCACTGCTGCGAGGTGGGGGCTCCATTGGGAGGACGGGGCGATGGCTAGGGCAGAATAGAGGAGTATCTATGCCCTGAATGCCGGTATGTGTGCAGTATTGGCTATTGGGTAGAGCGGGTGCATCATGGTGTAGCATAGTAGTGCGCTGGCCCTGCCCTGGAGTACAAGAAGGTTTAAATGCATGAAACAGGTGGGGTTGAGCTAGTGGCAGTGACGTCAGTTGCATTAATTGCATTATACATAGCAAACATAGCTAAGGCCTTATGGGCCATATCCTTGGATAATATATACTGTATACATCTCTATTCTAGCTTTTAACACGGTTAGCACAGTTAACACAGTGATCATAATGGGAGCGATACTCAGCTTCATCTGCCTGGGGCATGGATGTATTCTTTCTTCTCAGCGTATCATCCGCACCCCGCTCTGTCTCTAGCATTGGCAGCCCTGGCAAGAGCCATGGCTAGAACCATAACTATAACTGTAACTGGTCTCTCCTTGTTCTCATTCTACATCTGAGGTTGGCTTTAAGAGGGAGCGGGACATGTCTCTGTGTTGAAGGCAATCACCATTTGAAGGGCCGAGGCCTTGTCCTCATTAATTCTGGCGGGTCTTTCAAGTTCCCTGTCACGGTGCCGGGAGCCACTGGTGTTCCGCCGCCTGTTGCCTGGTGTCTGCTGAGAGGGTCCGAGGCCAGGTTGTGCCTGTTCTGTAACAGTATGGTGTGTGTCCATGTCCTGTGGTCTCATATGGTCCAGGAAGATCCATAGATCCTCTGAGTCATAGAAGTCTTTAGAGTCCCCAACCTTGGTGATGCGGAAGCGGGTAGGCTCAAATAGACCATAAATGATGTCCATTTGTCGCAGTTGGGACCTCATAGAGAGGAATGCTTTTCGTCAGTCTCCCTGGAGAAATCGGCTGCCAGGTGTATATCTTGCCCATGATATCTGACTGGACCTTAGGTGTGTGCTGCAACCAACAATTGTCTCATCTGTTCATGCAGTAGGAAGCAGGCGATGGGGGTGGTGGGTGTGTTGCAGAGTCCTTGCATGGAGGACAAATGCAGTGTGCACACTGTATTTCCAGAGGTGTGTCAAATGCAATGCCAACAAGTTTTGGGAGAGTGTTGCATATGAACGCTCCGGCGATCTGACCTTCGATGTTCTCCGAGATTCCAAAGAAGGAGACTTTATCCCTCCTGCTGCTGTTTTAAAGGTCTTGCTGCTGAGGAATAGTAGCTCCTGGTCAATGCCTTGCACTGATTCGGGCATGTGCGTAGGCTGTAGTGGCCTGGGACGGGCCGCTGGAGGGGGGTGTGGTCCCTTTCGTAGACGTATTATGCGGTTGCTTGAGCGCTTCTGTAAAATGGAGTTGCCTGAAGGACTTTCTTCCATGCTTGTTGAAGGACATTTGCCCTTAGGTCCAGGGTGGGGCGCTATGGCAGCTCGGAGGCACAAAGGCCCAGTGGGAAACTGCGTGCTCGGCCTCCATGTTCCTGCTTTGGACCACCTGTGACTACATTCTATGGGCGGTCCAGGCGTGGATGGCAGGCCCTGATGGACCTGTCTTCTGCATTGGCCTTGCTGGTGCTGGGGGTGGGAATTACAATGGTCACGCTTTTCCTGCCGGCCTCTGTCCTGCGATCTAGTCCCACCTTGGTTGCCCGTGTTTTGATACTGTTCACTGTGGGTGCTCCTTCTTGCCGGGCTGGTGGGGGGGCTGTGTTCTTGACTCCCCCTCCTTCTTAATGTTTCTGCATTGGCGCCTCATAACGCACCTGCTGAGCCGTGGACCTGCTAATGCTGGAACTGCAAGTGTGCTGGGTGGTGGAAGATGGGCCCAGTAGACCAGGCGTATGGGTGTGTCGGGCATCCACCCGATAGCTTTCACCTCTTGTGCCTTGGATACCTTGAATGCTTTGAATGATGGCCTGGTCTTTATTGCCTTGAATGCTGATCTGATCTTTGTTCATGCTCTGTAGAGCCACGTCGGTGCATATTGTTGCCCTAAAAGTTTGCACTGGGACCGGGGGATTGTGCGTGGGTCCAGAGGCCGCCACCCTCTTTCAGTGCTATCAGTAGGCCCGGGCGGTGAGCTGTCCAATTGCTTGGGGTTCCTTGGGCCATCTACATTGTGGGGGTCATCTCTGTGTTCCCACCAGGTGCCACCGCCATGTCAGCCAAAAAGCAACAGGGGTTGTGGCTCTCAACCAGCACGGCTGAGCCTGAATCTCAAAAACCAACAAAGATGCCAATACTGGTACACATTTCTTACCTTATACGCCTGAGCATTGAAATAAAACAATGCTACCAGAAAACGTCTTTTTCCATTTGACTTAATCAAAATTTATTATAAGCTTTACATAATTAAACCACCCACAGAATACAAAAGTTTTCAAAATTCAGAAAAACTGACAAGCTCCCCTTACCCACACATTTTCTTATGGTACATCTTTACATCCATCAAACTTTTCTTCATGTACCCCTCTCTGTCACACCAATTTATTCAGTCATACATTCATTCCAAATCCCTCTCATCCAGCACACCCAACCCCAAAACTTAAAAAATGACAAAATACAATGGGGTTTGAAATGTGTTGACCGTTTTTGTGGGGCCAATCAAGTATATAAATGGCTGGTTAACATTGAAAGTTTTGTATTTTTTCAATTTCTCTGGTTGGCCATTGCTATGTATTAGAAACCTGTGTTGACAGCTTTCGACTTCCATTCTCCACTGGGCCGCTTATATAGAGTGGGGTCACCACTGCTACCCCTCTGTGTTCCGTTGTCACAACAGGGTAGCAGGTGATTTAATCAGACGAGGGGGTGGGACCTCTGGGTTACACAAGGGCTAAGGCTGCAGGAGTGCCTCTAGGCCCGGCGTCCTCCCACTTGCTTCAGACCACTTCCCCACTAGCGCGGTCCTTGTTTTCATCATATACCAGCCTGACAATATCTAGGGCCCTTAGCATTCCAGGGGACATCGATGCTATATCCTCAGTCATGTGGGAAGGCTACCGCCTCTGTCTGGAGCCCATCTCACAGAAGACCCCTCTGTTCAGGCTTCAATATTCCCTCGTGGCCATACCACGCCTCTTGAACCTTAACTTGAGGATTCCCCCTGTACATCCATCTCTCTTCTAGCCTTGTCCCTTCTCTTTCTGGTTCTTCCTCTTGTAACCAGCTCTCTCCTCTATGATCTATACTTCCCCATCTCATTACCCCTGTCTCTTACCCTTCTTATTGATACTTTCCTTCTACTTCCACCTCTCACCATATTCTCTCTTTTTCATGTATGTAAGTTCTCCTGCTGGTTTTGTCTCTCTAATATCTCCCATCCATATTTTGCCTTTCACCACTCATCTCACCCTTCAGCCTCCTAACTACTTTTTGCTGTTGTGTGGTTTTCAAAATTAGTCACTGCAAATTGAGAATAAGTCATGTATGCTCTTTCATGCGTATGTGTGCATGTGTGTGTGTGGCTGTGTGATTTCATTGGTGTACACAAAATTATTGGTCACCGTGCATGCTGTCCATCAATCAATAGTTGGTTGTGTTTTGTGTTAATGTGTTTAGGCATTTGGTAGTTTGTGTGTTGCATTATAAAGTAGGACTGACACACATGACCTTTTTTCATGTGCATTGCACCTATCTAGGAGCACCTTATTTTCTGTAAGAAGATCTACACCTTATGATTCAGAAAGGAAATGGATACAAAAGTCACAAGATGAATACAACAAAAACTAAGAAAAATAATTCATGGTTGATAGGTTATTTGAAAACCAACATAATCACAGAGGAAAAAAAATTAAAGGTAATGGGAAATGACAAAATAGCGAAATAGTTTTAAAGTGTTCTCCAAAGAGTTGATTAGGACAAGTGAATTATTCTATATTTGCATTTTAAAAAGTGAAGGAAAAACTACATTCAGCCTAACCAATTGGGAAGCTCTTAGTCAGACAAGAATGTCCGTGATAAGAAGCTGTAAGCCGTACAAGTTTACACATAAAGCAACTATCTACTTGAAGATGCGCACTTAACTCATTAGAGGCTTGAAGATTTTTGGGAGCTTAAAACAATTGAATGGACCAAGCAAACCCCAGGTAGCAGAGGAGAGATCTACATAGCTGTATATCATTGTCTCTAGGTGTCTGAACCTACTAGAGAGTTCTTAAAAGCAGAGGAGGCAACAATAGATATAGTGGTCACCATCAGAATTTAGTTCAGATGCTTGTATGTTGAGTTACCTCCAGGTATGAAGAAGTTGTTTCTATTTTAAATTTTAAAAAGTCAGTATTAACAAAAGCCTTAATTTTGGTTTCCATGATGTTTATAAATATTTCTGTAAAGGCTTTGGTAAGTAGCCTGTGGCTAGAGAGGGGGTTAATGGATCCCAGTTCATCATTTTGTTGACTTCACTGCAAGTGCCGTGGTCGGAACCTGCCCCCAGCCATCCCCCCTCCATGACGGGTTACTTAATCAACCACACAGGTTATCATCACAGTTGGTAACATGATTTGTGCAGCCCTTATTTGTTCCTTGTAGGGACACATGTGTCATTTTGGAGTTACCTGGCTACTTTTACCCCTTTCCCTGTGGTTGGCATCTCTCATAGGGGTCAGTCCTTTTTAGATAATGTTATGTTTTGATCGCTCTCCATTTTGTTTGACATAACATTTTCTTTACAGTACTCTCTCACCACAGGGGCGCATGTGGTTAGAGCAGCGGATTGCTATTCTCCAGTTCATTTATTTGACCCATCTGTTTTTAAATCCCTCGAGGTGCAAGCTCCATGGTTGGGACACGCCCCTCTTCCACGATGTTACCACTTCCCTGTTTTCTCTGCTTCCCTCTCTTGTACTTTTCTTGTATTGCCTTTTCTTTATCTACTGCCCCTTACTGATTAGTCTCTAATGAATCAGGTGAGAGGGGAGGACAAGGGCTTTAAGTGGGCCGGGTCTCAAGGGGTCTGAGCACCGGCAGTTTTTTAAAAGGGGCCTCAAAACGGGTCCCTATCGGGCTCTGTTTTGTGCCCTGGCACAGGTGGTCTGTTGTTTTTCAGACTTCAGTGACAGCAGGCACGATGTGCGCTGCTCACACTGCTCACTTCGCACTAGTGGAGAAGTTACGGCACGACCTAAAGGGAAGGGAAATCCTTGCTTTTTACATCTCTCGTGTCTGCTTTTTTAAACACACGACTCCGAGCGCTGGTACGAGTGAGGGAGCCTTATTGAACAGCGCATATTGCCACTTATCTTTTTGAAGGTCAGGAATAGCAACATTGTTGTGTTGTCACCAGGGCTCTAAGTGGAAGCTTTTTCACTTTCTATGCAAGCCTAGTTGCTGCTTATTTGTCTTATGCAACTAACAACCATTGACAAAGACGATAGTCCTGACTTGTTGTAGGTATTTTGTTACTTGTATCTTATATCTAGCTGTAATGACAGAAACAGCAAAATACAAGTCATGCGGCACACTATGCTAACCACAGATTTTTAAGCTTATGTGTTAAGCCACGCTTCTAATTACATTGGCCACGCCCCTTTGAAAGACCCCCCAGTTTTTTCATCCGACTTAAAGCCCTGGGGGAGGTAGTATATAAGCCCATCCTATACCTTAAGCTAGAGTTTGGCTTTATAGACCTTTTTGGATTCAGGCCCCGAGAGAATGCCTATGCGTGCCTCTCCAATTCCCATTTTTCTTGTCCCCCGCTTACTGCTTTTTTCGATTCCATTACACCCCACGTTTGGAGCCGCTTTCAATCACTCCAAGCAGCAACTGCTGCTTCCTACATTGTGCCCGCGGTCGGAACCGCAAAAGAAACTTTGCCCCCTGTGACCGGAACCACGACAGAAGTGAAGAGCAGCAAGCCGCAGCTAAACTGCATTCTTGCAGCTGGTGCCGTTAGAGAAGCATTGCATCTGTGCCTGGAGCCGCTAAAGAAGCATTACACCTGCGGCCGGAGCTGCGTCCAGATTGAAAAAGCAGCAACCGCTGCTTAAATAGCTCACACGTGGACGAAGCTGTGAACATAAGGGAAAGCAGCTACCGCCAGGGGCGTAACACAGGCCCCCGCAGCCCCTGCGGAGCGGGGGGGCCTCGAACTCAGGGGGCCCCATCAGCACAGCACTCTGGCTGCAGGGCTCCTGATTGAGCCCGGAGGGGGGCCCCTGAGCTGCCTTGCAGGGAGGCCCCCTCAAGGTTCGTTGGCTCCCGCTGCTCCAATGGAGCTCTCGCGGCCGGAGCCGCAAAAGACTTCCTCTGCAGCAGCAGCTGCCCCCCTTTAGAAATCAACCGTCTCTTAGGTTGGAAATGCGGCTGGAGCTGTGAGGAGATTGAAACCTCGGCAAACAGCCATTTATGCTTGGAACGCGGCCGATACCGCAAGGTTCTTTAAAAATGGCAAATCCACCACTTCTCAGTAGAACGCGGTCAGAGCCATGAGGCCATAGTGAGTTACTGTTTGGTAGCTCATGTGTAAATATTACAACTAGTATAGAAAGTGCACGACATTGCCTTCCCCAGCAGTACTCACCGCCACCCTTGATTTCTTTGCACTGCCACAGAGACGCACGTCTGGAGCCGGTGGCACTGCCTCCACTCCGTACTTTATCTTTTTGTTCACTTTCAGAGGCGCACAGCAGGAGCCGGCGGCATTGCCTCCAACGCGAGGTATCGCAAGATTTTGTTTTGTGGGATGTGCCCTATAGAATCCATGTGAGCATTCCTTTGCTGAGGACACTTTCATGCAAAGAACCAGGATGTTACTTCCCGGGTAAGAATACTTCTGTTTTTTTTCTCCAGCCTGCTTAGAGTAGAAGTATTTAATGTTCCTTATGTTGGGATCCTCATCCTTCAACAATATCTTTTCTTTCAGTGTTCCAGGACCTCCTGAAGGTCATTCTGCAGACATTACCTGCTTCCCTTTTCATTTGGTCAGCACCTCCTTTTGATGTCACACCTGAGGCCATCCCTACACCTCCCAAAAGCATTGTGAGTGGTGTAATTTCTCTCCCCTTCCCCTTGGAGTCAATTGCCCATACTGAGCCCTCAGTGTGGAAGTTTGGTTTGGAGGTGAGGGAGGAGGCTCTTTTCGTTCCTGCGGTACCTGGTTGTTCAGGTGAGTGTGGTTGTGACACATGATGGGGTACTTAACCAAACTCAAAGCGCATCCTCGCAAGGTTTGTGAAGCCCATTTTTCTTCCTTGTTGGTACGCTGGCACGATGTTAGATTTGCATGGCTACTGTCCCTGTGGGCAGCATCTATGACAGGGCTCAGTCCTTATTTGATAATTTTATCTGTTGATCGTTCTTCTATTTTGTTTGCCTTAACATTTTCTTTACTGTTCGAGGGTAATTTGGATCACATAACTTACCGCAGAAATGTGTTATCTAAAATAACAAGACACACGTGTGAAATACAGAAACTGTCAATAGTGGCACCATTTATTCAAGAAACAGTTTAAACAAAGGGGGGCAGATTTACAAATACAAAGGTTTTGACGCAGCATTGGCCTAAAAGTGGCTGAGTGAAATCTTGTAGATTTCACTCAGCGACTTTTAGGAGGCATTCCTGTGCAGGTACGCCCCCCCATGTGCCGGAACGCCTTCTTATGGCACAGGGCTTTACAACGTGACGCATCTCCCAGATGCGTCACGTTGTTAATACCCTGCATCTTTTGCGCCGCCGCTGCGTCACAAAAGTGACGCAACAGCGGCACAAAAGAGGCGCAAGGGGCTTGTAAATCTGCCCCATGATGTCAAAGAGACATCATTAATCAAAAATAACTTTATGCAATCTAGTAAGTAACAAGTTTCAAAGACACCTCGCAGATCAGGAACAAAAACATGCAATCTAGTATGTTCAAAATAACGGCAATACAAACAAAGAAAGAGAGAGAAACTGAACATCAAAGTACAATGTAGCATTATAACCTCAATCAAAAATAATAAATAAAACAGTTAACCGGGAGCACCATCCTCGTGACAAAAGGTACACTGTATGAGGTGGTCAACAAACTGGAGATTAAGCAGTCCTTTTATACATTTGAAATGAGGAACTGTTGACCACAAGATCTAATTTTGGCAGGTGCTTTACAGCAGAAGGTAAAAAAAGTTTGAACTTTTTATCAAAAACACTTTGCGTCACCTCTTGGAAGCTTTAAGGTAGAAGCTACTTATAAGGCTTTTTTTATATTAAGCCCTGTCACTATTTTAGTTTCCAAAGCTGTAGAAAGTCCCAGTTGGCCCCCCTCCTACTCTTAGCCAATTTTGTTCTTCCAGATGACAGACACATCCTGCTATTGCTACATCTTGATGTTCAGAAAGATTTACACGAAGATGTCATAGGAGAGATATATCTGAGTATACAGGAGGGCATGGACAATATGGACTCTCAGGCTTCAGTTGTGGACAGAATGGGCATGGGGCACTATATGTTAAAACTAGACCCTGCTTCATGCCTTCCTCTTGTTCATTCTTGAACAACATTCTTACAGCATTCCTTGCAGGCCCTCCTTCTAGTTGATGTATCCCAGGGGTGTCAATCACATTGGAACATTGGCTCTCCTGTGGCTTCCTTAACTCTGTATACTCTCCTTCAGGTATGTCAATGAGGGGTGCATTTGGTGTCGGAGTAGGTGATGGTGGATCTATATTTAAATCCTATCTTAGTTAGTGTCTATTAGTGGTGAGTTGAGGGCTATTGTCCAGGCACTGGGTAATGGTAGCAGGCTGCATTTAGTGTAGTCCTATGGTTGTAAGTTTTACTACTTCTATAAATGCTAAGTTATCCCCATTTACTGTTCGACCCTTCTTCTTTTTGTGTATATAGGCCATCTGAAGTTCCCTATTCCTACCTAATTCCTAGCCACTAATTTACTACCAGTATTTTTAGCAGAATGACAGAACAACTGCACGGCACAACAGAGGAGCAACAGCACACCGAAAACCAGTAACAGAATTTTTAGAATGGCATTCAGCCACAAAAGCATCCAGTGAAAGTTCAACCTATCAGTGGCTGTGTGTGCTGTGGCACCTCTTCAGGGCTCATTTTCTTTTCTATACCGTTCAAGTCTTTGATGATCTTTGTAATGGAGACTTTTTCTTTATCGTTGGCAATGTGCAGCAAAAACTCCCTATCCGAAGGCATACCCCCCTCTTGGTGTTTGGAAGACGGTGTGCGTTGGCCTTGATCTGGAACATCCCAATAATTGGTGTTGAAAAAAAAGGGCTGGACCTTGTTCAATTGACGGGAACTCCTGGGGTATGCCTTTGAAGGCTGTCCTCCCAAAGTACTCATCATACCGCAGATGTCAGTAGAGAAAGGTAACAGAGCCAGTCATTGGATGGGCATGGGTGTGCGAGATATTGGCTTTAGTAATGACCAGGGAGACTTTGTGCATTGTTCTTGTGAGTACAGGCTGCTCCATCGAGGAGGCAGAAGGATATTGAGACGTTCTCTGCAAGCCCAGTTGAAATCCATTTGGCTGGAGGTGCCATATTGCATGTCCAAAATATAGATGGTGCTGTTGCATCAACAGTTGCGACCAACAGGTACCGTGTAATTTCCTAGAAAACAGAGAAGAGGTGGCTTTACTTTAAAAGCGTTTTTACGTTTGGACATTTTCTCCCCACCCCAAGTGTACCTTCCAGTCTACCCAACTAAATGTGTGCAAATAGACGTAGAGCTGTTCTGTTTTGGCATGGGCAACGTAAGGTGTGCGGTAAAGAGCCATTACAGTCTGTGGGTAATCTTGTTATCATAAACGCATTCTTCCTACCAGAACATGCACTAAGGTTAATATCAGTACCTCCTATCTTAAGCATCTTTGTTACCTCCCCCTTGATGCTGGAACTACCCGTGATAACCTCGCGCATTATTGGCGTGTGGCCGTAAACTGTGGTATTTACGAACACTTCAGAGTGGTGGTCTCATTAATCTAAACTTGCCCCTGTATTCTATAGAGCATGGGTACTCACAAACTTTCTCTCTGGGCCACATTTACAGTGTGGTTTGTGGCTGAGGGCCGCACCGGTGGGGGCTGGGCCAGAGGGGGAGGGGCGGGGCTAAAGCAAAAAAAATGTGACCATGAGGTTGAACACAGGTCTTTTGAGCAGACGCCTTCGTCCACTGAGCCACCTGACCCGGCATACACCCATCTCTCTTTCTCTCTCTCTCTCTCTCTCTCTCTCCCCTCCCTCTTCCTCTTTCTCTCTCTCTCCCTCCCTCCCTCTCCCCTCTCTGTCTCCCTCCCTCTCCCCTCTTTGTCTCCCTCCCTCTCTCCCTCTGTCTCCCTCCCTCTGTCTCTCTCCCTGTCTCCCTCCCTCTGTCTCTCTCCCTGTCTCTCTCCCTCCCTCTGTCTCTCTCCCTGTCTCTCTCCCTCCCTCTGTCTCCCTTCCCTCTGTCTCCCTCCCTCTGTCTCCCTCCCTCTGTCTCCCCCCCTCTATCTCCCTCTCCCTCCCTCTATTTCCCTCCCCTCATTTTTCTCCCTCTCTACCTCCCTCTCTCTGTCTCTCTTTGTGTCACCCTCTGTCTCCCTCCGTCTGTCAACCTCTGTCTCCCTCCCTCTCCTTCTCTCTCCCTCTGTCTCCCTTGCTCTCCTTCTCCCTCCCTCTGTCTCCCTGTCTGTACTGGGCATTGTTTGTTCCAGAAGGATGTGTCTGTCCTTGTCCATTCATACCTTATTAAAACCATGTTAAAGGTGTGGTGTGCCAGTGGATGCCTGCTGCCACAAACTGAACACCCGGTGTGCAAATAAGCATGATAGACCCCCAGTGGTCCTTTTACATGATCACTGGCCTGTGAAAGCCTGTGCAAGTGATCAAGGATATGCTGCATATGCTGCCTTTCAGTTAACATCCTGTGAGAGCAAATTGTGAAATTCGATAAGTAAACATTTCGGAGACCTTCTGTTTTTTTCTGGTAACTTGCACATATAGCTGGCAATTGGGGTTCTTCTGTGGCCTGGTCACATTTGCTTTGGCGATGTGTGGCGGATCTAGAACCAGTGCACTCTCCTAAGATCCAGTGTTGGGAAGAGATGTGTAGAACAGAGGGGGATCGAGAGGAGTTTGGGCGTATGGACCCCACCCTGTGCCGCGCCTCACCCAGTTTTCTCCCAAGAGAGAGGCGATGAGACACTTGAGCTACTCTCCAGTCAGGGAATCTCCCTCATGCCTAACTCTGTAAATATCTTAGCTAATGACTCCTAAACAATAAAATAACTACGCCACTTCTTGAGATGTAAGATAAAAAAACGATATCTATACTTGAAATGGGTAGGACGTCAGCTTAAGAATTTATATGCACATGTGAGCGACACCGTGTGTGGTATTTAGAGATCTGGAATGAGATGTAATGGCACAAATAAGACTAGCACAGCCTAGGGCTGAGGCCATATTAACAATATGCACAACGGAAATACTGGGCAGATGGACCGAGCAGCAGTGGCAAAGGAAACCCGACTTGAGCAATAATCTATACCCTGGTACGATACTGATGCATAGGGTCTGGGGCGGGCTGAGACAGCTTCCCCAGCGCACACATACAGCCGCACCCGAGCACTTCACAGGTCTTTAAAAGACCATTTACATGTTAATTAAGCTTTGTTGGTATTTCACCTCTTAGCGCCCCTGCATCTCCACTCTGACAATTAGCCCCCGCCCCCACAGAGCAGAGTCTCTCCGAGTCCGGGTATTTGCTGACACAATTTACTCTTTTTTTTAAACGCGGGTAGATGTGTCGAAGGCCCATGGGTCGCCGAGGAAGGCTTGCCGGGCCGCTGACGGCCCGCGGGCTGTACTATGAGTACCCGTGCTATAGAGGAACAAAAGTAGGAGACATTTTACAGTGTGTGGTGATAGTTCCCAGGGAAAAATCAGTTCATCTGCGCCTACTGCATGGGGAATGTATTAGTCACATAACAGTATTCAGTAGTTTTCTGCCTTCCTACGATTGTCATCTGGCTTTACCACATATTATCCTGGAGAGAATCATAGACACTATACTGTCAGGTCAATGGGGCATCCCTCCAATCATAGGACAACTTAGGGGGACACATGGTAACATTAGAATTACCATCACAGGCAATGGAGGTATTGGAACTTGTTGCATTATTAAATGTGCCACTACAACTGCTACAAGTATTAATAGGTGAAAGGAAAAAAAGGGATATGCAATGTACAGCAGTGTGGACAACTTCAACATTTTGAGGAATTCAAGTCTTATGAGCCAAGTAAAAAGAAAGAAAGGCAAATCAATTAAAACATTGTTAGTGTCACTCCAACAATAAGATAAAGACATAAAATAAATCAACATATCTTGTTATAGGGATCTTTTACTGACTGAATGATTACAGTTCTACAAGGAGAGTGCCTGACTGAATTTATAAGTGCTTCAGTTTTATCACAGTGAATGCAAAAGCAAATACTGTTGAATGGGTCACTAGAAATACTGAAACAGCAGTGACAGAGTGTTTGGTGGAAGTGTAAGGATACAGACCGGGGAATTGAAGGTATAAAAGACAAGTGTGCAGGTGGATAGAAGAATGCATGTATACTGGATAGGGATTTGAAGCAGTCCATGTCCTAAGGCCTACTTCGCTGCATCAGTACTTGGGTACTGACTGAATGATTACAGTTCTGCAAGGACATTGCCTGACTGAATTTATAAGTGCTTGAGTTTTAGTGCAGTGAATGGATTAGCATAGACTGCTAAATAAGTTACTACAGTAGTGCAACAGCAGTGACAGAGTGTTTGGTGGAAGTCTTAGGATACAGAGTAGAGAATTGAAGATGCGAAAGACAAGTGTGCAGGTGGATAGAAGAATGCATGTATACTGGATAAGGGTTGGAAGCATTCAATGTCCTAAGACCTACTTTGCCGCATGAGTACTTGGGTACTGACTGAATGATTACAGTTCTGCAAGGAGAGTGCCTAACTGAATTTATAACTGCTTCAGTTTTAGCACAGTGAATAGATAAGCACATACTGCTGAATTGCTCACTACAATACTGAAAAAGCAGTGACTGAGTGTTTGGTAGAAGTGTAAATATACAGACTGGGTAATTGAAGGTATACAAAACAAGTGTGCAAATAGATACAAGTGTGCATGCATAGTGCATAGGAGTATGAAACAGTCCATACCGTAAGGCCTACTATATATCTAACTACTGCATTTTACTATACAAATCTAACTCATTTTGCAAATACATAGGCAAATTGCTGCACTATTTGCACCAATATTGTATAAAAAAGTGACACAACACAACCACAAAGAGGGTAAAGGGTATTGTAAATCTGCCACAGAGTGTTTGCAGCAGTGCATGTATACTGACTGGGGAATTGTAGATTTGAAACACAAGTCTGATTCTAGACATGCAACACTATAAATTACTCTTGAAGGGCTAATATGACTGCACACATTCCAGAAATATAAATACTGCATTTTACTGTAAAACCATGAGTCATTTTGCAAATACAAAAGCAATAACTAGTTTCTAATTCTATCAAAACTTGAAAAAAGGATAGATGTTTAAGCAGTTATGTGTCTGCAAACACAAAACATACAAAAAAGCTTCACTCAGAATAATTCCTAAATGCACACAGAAGCACAGTGTGATTCTAGACAAAAAATATTACACCTTGCATTTTGTCAAAACACATTTATTAGTCTAGAAACGCTAAAGTGACTAAACACATTCTATATATATGACTGCTGCATTTTACTATACAATCCTGATTCATTTTGCAAATACATAAGCAATTTACTGCATTATTGGCGCCAAAATTGCATCAAAAAAGTGACGCAATGGCAGCACAAAGATGCGCAAGAGGCTTGTAAATCTGCCCCAGAGAGTTTGCAGTAGTTTATGTATACTGACTGGAAAATTGTAGATCTAAAATATAAGTCTAATTCTAAACAAGCAACACTATTAACTACTCTACAACTGGAAAAATGACAGCACACATTCTACATTTTTTACTACTGCACTTTACTGCACAAAGCTGACTCACCAAACACATTACCTTACCAAATGCTTTTATCACAATGGTTATGCAAATGCAGACAAACTCAGAATGTGATTCTACTCAACGAAACTACTCCTTGCACTTTAGAAGGATAAACACATTACTCTTATTAAAAACAAAATGCACAACATACATCCCCTTATAAGTTAACAACTCACCTTTTAAATTGATTTGTAGATTAAGAAGAATGTCAGTCACTCAGCAGATATTCTTATACAGAATCTCTGTACTTCAGTGTTCTTAGCAAAACCAGAAAATGGCAACATTTCCCTCTCATTCTAGACATATATACATGTAAATACCAAATCAAATTGCTTCCCACATTAATTCAAAAGCATACACACATTTCTATTGGTTGAACATTTGAACCCTTTCTAACTGACATAATGTTGAACCCTACCCCCAACAGATCATGCAAAACTCAACTGACCACAGAGGTTAAAAGTTCAGCACACTGTAAATCACTCCTCCTCAACAAGTTTAAACTCTGCATAGGTACTTACTTATGAGTACCAATAAAGAGAAAAGCTCTTGTTAGAACCAACCAACATCAAAACACATAAGCTTGATAGATATCTGAAAAAAATATATATTTTCATTGTTTTTTTCTTGCTTAGGTACGAATACTCTAATTTTACCGTAAAAAAAAGAAAAATAGCCCCTATTACAAATTTTTATCATCCTGAGTAACCCCAATCCCCGGGGCTCATATAAAACGTTGGGGACCTTGGGGGGTGCCCCAATGCTCTCACGGTCCCAGCCGGCTCCCCGCGTCCTTCGGGAGCGGGCATTGCTTCTCGTCAGGGGAAGTAGCATGTTAGCTATCCTATTTGCAAAATAGAGCAGGTTAACCTGCTCTCTCTTCCAAATAGGAAAGCAGTTTGCTATGGTAGGGCGGGAGTCACGGGGCTCCCGCCCTACCATAGCAGACTACAGTGTCCCGGGGGTAGGCACTCCAGGACACTGCAGTAGCCGGCCCTGGGAGGTGGCGGTCCCCAGGGCCACCACAAGGCTCCAGAAGGGGGCCGCGCAGCCCCTTTACCAACATTTAATAGCCCCGGGGTGGTGGTCCCTTCATGGACCCCCCAATTTTAAAATTTAGTGCCCCCGGGAGGTGGCGGTCTCTGGGGCGTGTGGGGGGGCTTGAACCCCCCACACGGGTATTTTTTGTTTTAAACAAAGCCCCAGGGTGACGTCCCCGGGGCTTGGAGGCCCCTCTGGGCCCCCCATTATAAATAAGTAAATTGCCCCCGGGGCTAATTAACAATAAAGCGGGCTTCAGGTTATTTTATTTTTTCACTGCGTACGCGTATCACGTGATTTATAAATATATATATATATTTATTTTTTTGAGGCCTTGAAGGTCCTTGTAGGACACCCAGAGCAGGCCTAGGGGGGTCAGGAAGTCCTAGGGGAAATAGCCAACTTTTCCTCCCAATCTACACACATATACATACAAATAACAAATCACATTTCTTCCCACAGTAATTCAAAAGCAAACACACATTTCTATTGCTACAACATTTGAACCCTTTCCAACTGACATAACTTTCAATCCTACTCCCATTCTGCCTTCTGCCTGTTACCATAGAAACCCTTTATGGAACATCTAACTGAGCACACAGGTCAAAAGTTCATCACACAATGTTGCAAATCAAAACAGCAAGTGTGCTTGACTTGTCAATATACCAGCTTATCTTATGTAACGTTCTTTTCTATCAGTTTTTGTTAACCAATAAAAATCAGGCTTTTAAAAAACAGAAACATGCACCCTAGTTTTCAGTGTAGAATGTTGTCAAACAACCAATCATTTCTTTACTTGTTTCAAAACTGCATCTTATCCACCATTTTAGAAAAGTCTTACTTTTCAAACTGCCATTTCATTTACAGAGACCATCTGAGTTCATCCAGACCTCCCTTCAAGATGCTTAGAGTGTGGATTGTGGGACACAGCTATATTTTCTGGAGCCAAAGGTACGCAGAACAGAAAGGAATTCACAAAGACCTAGGTTTACCAAATGTAGACATTAAATGGATTGGACAGAGAGGGTTAAATTGGCACCAATTGATGCCATTGGTGAAATCCTTTTTATATCTCCAGCACCCTGACCTCATAGTTGTGCACTGTGGTGGCAATGACCTAGGCACTTTGACTGGTGTAGGTCTGGAAATGCTTCTGAAGGACACCTTTGGAGAACTGATGTCGCTTTTCCCCCAAACTACCTTTGTGTATTCTAATATATGCCAAAGACAGGAATTGAACTGGTCCAATCAATTTTATCCACAGATTGAGAAAGCGAGGAAACATGTGAATAAATCTGTTTCTGCTTTTTTCTGAGACTATAGAATGAGGTTCATTTACCACAACAATCTGCATTTTACAGATGAGGGGAACAGAGTCTTCTTCTTGAACTTTAGACTCTGCAACGGTACTTACATGTATGTACTAAAATCTCCCAATAAACACAAGGGCTCTTTTTAGAGCCACCCAACATCTAAATGCATAAGCTTGATAAATATCTGAAAAGTATTTTTCTTTTTCTTGCTTGGGTATGCGTACAGGAAGCCTTATGAACCAGGTAGCATACGGGGTATGGTACGCGTACCAAACGCGTGCACACCAGAGGTCGCGCTGAAGCCCTTGCTCCGTACGCGTATCACAATTTTTCCATTTTTAATTTAAAAAAATCTGCCCTTAATTTAAATATTTTTGGAGGAGGGGGCCGCGTGGCCCCCTCCCGGGCCTCTTTTAGCTCCGAGGACCCCCATCCCCGGGGGCCGGCTTGCCTCTTTTAAAAAAAAAATAATCATTATTATTTGGGGAGGGGGCCGTGTGGCACTTCTAGCCCTGGGGACGACATCGCCTGGGGCTGGCCTTCTTCGTTGGGGACCGTGGGGGGTCCGCAATCCCCCCACAGAGCCTGCTGCCTCCTGCCTCCTGCGGAAGCGGGCATTGCTTTTCTACATGGGGAGCAGCTAACATGCTGCTCCCCATGTAGAAAAGCAATAGTGTTTGGTTTTTGGAATAGAGAGCAGGTTTCCTGCTCTCTCTTCCAAAAACCAAAGCAGTTTGCTTCGGCAGGGAGGGAGCCGGGAGGCATATATATATTTTCTGCCCTTGAGAGTCCTTTTAGGACCCCCTGAGCAGGCCTAGGGGGTCAGAGTGTTTCTACCCTGCCCCCTTTGCGTCTTTCGCGCACTTGTTTTTCAATTTTCTTGTGCCTCAGTTCTACCGAGACATAAGATGGCTGCTAACACTTCCTGGTTTGGAGTGTTGACAGACAGTTGATAGCCAATTAGCATGCAGCTCGTGCTCGTAATGGTACATGTATAATCCACGGACGGTAGGCGTACGGTACTTCGTCCATAGATATATCTATGATTTTAATTTTGATTTTCTACTACTAAACTGATTTACACCATTTAACAAAAAGCGTAATCTTCGAACAAAACGCTACCTTTTTGCAAAATGTGGTGTAATTCCGTTCAGTAGTTCGGGCTGTAGCCGTGTCTGAAGGTCCCTATGGAGAATTGCATGGGGAAAGCACGCTATGGAATGCACTTTTTTATCCATCCCCACTTGACAAATCACCCCAAATCTTTCAGGATAGGAGAAGAGTGGAGCGCCCCATCTTCTTGGAGAATTTTGAGAAGATTTGTCGACCGGCGCCAAAGTTATTCCAAATAGAATGTTGCCGATTTCCTATGGAAAATATGTCCTAACTATAACTACCTAGCGGCCGCCAGTAGCGACCGCCAGTAGGTAATATATATATATATATATATATTCACTGAAAAAAACATAGGTTTCAGGCCTTACATAGTTAGGAATTAGCATTTAAAAAACCTTTAAAATTCACTCAAAAAACTATAGGATTTATGGGTGTTATAGTTAGCTGGACATTTCACTCATGCAAAACCATTGAAATTGCTCCTATATAGTTAGTTGTACTAACTATGTTTCGCGCACCCGCAATCCACTGCTGATGATGTCACATATTACATCATTCATGACATGGTCGGTGACATCACTGATGACATCTCAAATGACATCACTGATGACATCACTGATGTCATCATCCAGTGAATGTGTTTTGCTTCGTTATTTAATTATGCATTACATATATAGCAATTTGCATTGAAGAATGAGTGGATATATATAAATAAATATTTGGATGGAGGATTTAGTAGCAGTGTAATTGACTGTTTACTTGACCAATTTATAGTGTCTCACTAAATATAGTGGATAGTGACTAAACTGTGTCAATATCTGTACCACTTTGTCAGTTGTTGTGTAAACTGGTTCTCCAGTTGGTAACTAGCTATGTGAAAGTCTATATTAGTTATTGATTAGTTAACTTAGTATTTGTATGGGAGAGTGAATGTGTGTGTGGTTCGGTGGGGGGTGTAAGACTGCCCAAAGATGTGTGAATACTTGATTCACTAGAAATATGAAGTTAAAACTACATGTTCTAACAATTGTTTGGGTGAGTGAATATCTTTATGGGTGTGGTGATGAGGAAATCTATTTCTCAAAGGTACATGTCCAACAAACTAGAAAAATAAAAGGCAGTGTATGTGTCAGTTGTTGTATATAAATAAGTATACATAAGACTCAATGATTGTGTGAGTGACTGTATGGATAACTGTATACTTGGAATAATGATTTTATAATTCACTAAGTATGACTTACTATCTAAATGAATAGATGAAGTTGTGTTTGTATAAGTGTGTAGCTAAGTAAATATGTAAGTATGATCCATTGTTTGCATAAGTGAGTAGGATGACTTCATATTGGAATAGGATGTGTGCTGGTGTGTAATGTCGATATAGGTGTATAAGTATTTTTATAGTGTTCTATTGTTCATTGACAGAACAGAAATGCCAATACTGATATGAATAATTCAAATAAACCAATGTCCAACCAAATCCCGAAAGGAAATTCAAGAGTGGGAATTGCTACTCAATAGCGTTTTATCAAAAAAAAGAAATCATAGAATTTATTTCAACATTTAATTCATAGTACAAAAAAGTTTTTATGACAAACACATAGGACATTAAAGCATTAGCCAAACACTCAATCTTTCATTCAAAATTTCAAGCATATCACAAGCAACCATGTCACATTCACATACTTAGGGGAGGAGGAAAATATTGTGCAAATTGTGAACAATTGAGGGAAACCCCAAAACTGGGGGAAGAAAGGGGGTGAAAAAAAGCAAAAGCAACCAAGGTCTACAATTGTTTTCCAAGAACAATACAACAAGCTTTTTAGAGCCACCCAACATCTAAATGCATAAGCTTGATAAATATCTGGAAAATATTTTTCTTTTTCTTGCTTGGGTATGCGTACAGGAAGCCTTATGAACCAGGGAGCATACGGGGTATGGTACGCGTACCAAACGCGTGCACACCAGAGGTCGCGCTGAAGCCCTTGCTCCGTACGCGTATCACAATTTTGCCATTTTTAATTTAAAAAAATCTGCCCTTAATTTAAATATTTTTGGAGGAGGGGGCCGCGTGGCCCCCTCCCGGGCCTCTTTTAGCTCCGAGGACCCCCATCCCCGGGGGCCGGCTTGCCTCTTTTAAAAAAAAATATAATAATTATTATTTGGGGAGGGGGCCATGTGGCCCCCTCCCAGGGCACTTCTAGCCCTGGGGACGACATCGCCTGGGGCTGGCCTTCTTCGCTGGGGATCGTGGGGGGTCCGCAATCCCCCCACAGAGCCTGCTGCCTCCTGCGGAAGCGGGCATTGCTTTTCTACATGGGGAGCAGCTAACATGCTGCTCCCCATGTAGAAAAGCAATAGTGTTTGGTTTTTGGAATAGAGAGCAGGTTTCCTGCTCTCTCTTCCAAAAACCAAAGCAGTTTGCTACGGCAGGGAGGGAGCCGCGAGGCATATATATATTTTCTGCCCTTGAGAGTCCTTTTGGGACCCCCTGAGCAGGCCTAGGGGGTCAGAGTGTTTCTACCCTGCCCCCTTTGCGTCTTTTGCGCACTTGTTTTTCAATTTTCTTGTGCCTCAGTTCTACCGAGACATAAGATGGCTGCTAACACTTCCTGGTTTGGAGTGTTGACAGACAGTTGATAGCCAATTAGCATGCAGCTCGTGCTCGTAATGGTACATGTATAATCCACGGACGGTAGGCGTACGGTACTTCGTCCATAGAAATATCTATGATTTTAATTTTGATTTTCTCAGGAACTACTAAACTGATTTACACCATTTAACAAAAAGCGTAATCTTCGAACAAAACTCTACCTTTTTGCAAAATGTGGTGTAATTCCGTTCAGTAGTTCGGGCTGTAGCCGTGTCTGAAGGTCCCTATGGAGAATTGCATGGGGAAAGCACTCTATGGAACCCACTTTTTTATCCGTCCCCACTTGACAAATCACCCCAAATCTTTCAGGATAGGAGAAGAGTGGAGCGCCCCATCTTCTTGGAGAATTTTGAGAAGATTTGTCAACCGGCGCCAAAGTTATTCCAAATAGAATGTTGCCGATTTCCTATGGAAAATATGTCCTAACTATAACTACCTAGCGGCCGCCAGTAGCGACCGCCAGTAGGTAATATATATATATATATATATATATATATATATATATATATTCACAGAAAAAAACTTAGGTTTCAGGCCTTACATAGTTAGGAATTAGCATTTAAAAAACCTTTAAAATTCACTCAAAAAACTATAGGATTTATGGGTGTTATAGTTAGCTGGACATTTCAATCATGCAAAACCATTGAAATTGCTCCTATATAGTTAGTTGTACTAACTATGTTTCGCGCACCCGCAATCCACTGCTGATGATGTCACATATTACATCATTCATGACATGGTCGGTGACATCACTGATGACATCTCAAATGACATCACTGATGACATCACTGATGTCATCATCCAGTGAATATGTTTTGCTTCATTATTTAATTATGCATTACATATATAGCAATTTGCATTGAAGAATGAGTGGATATATATAAATAAATATTTGGATGGAGGATTTAGTAGCAGTGTAATTGACTGTTTACTTGACCAATTTATAGTGTCTCACTAAATATAGTGGATAGTGACTAAACTGTGTGAATATCTGTACCACTTTGTCAGTTGTTGTGTAAACTGGTTCTCCAGTTGGTAACTAGCTATGTGAAAGTCTATATTAGTTATTGATTAGTTAACTTAGTATTTGTATGGGAGAGTGAATGTGTGTGTGGTTCGGTGGGGGGTGTAAGACTGCCCAAAGATGTGTGAATACTTGATTCACTAGAAATATGAAGTTAAAACTACATGTTCTAACAATTGTTTGGGTGAGTGAATATCTTTATGGGTGTGGTGATGAGGAAATCTATTTCTCAATGGTACATGTCCAACAAACTAGAAAAATAAAAGGCAGTGTATGTGTCAGTTGTTGTATATAAATAAGTATACATAAGACTCAATGATTGTGTGAGTGACTGTATGGATAACTGTATACTTGGAATAATGATTTTATAATTCACTAAGTATGACTTACTATCTAAATGAATAGATGAAGTTGTGTTTGTATAAGTGTGTAGCTAAGTAAATATGTAAGTATGATCCATTGTTTGCATAAGTGAGTAGGATGACTTCATATTGGAATAGGATGTGTGCTGGTGTGTAATGTCGATATAGGTGTATAAGTATTTTTATAGTGTTCTATTGTTCATTGACAGAACAGAAATGCCAATACTGATATGAATAATTCAAATAAACCAATGTCCAACCAAATCCCGAAAGGAAATTCAAGAGTGGGAATTGCTACTCAATAGCGTTTTATCAAAAAAAAGAAATCATAGAATTTATTTCAACATTTAATTCATAGTACAAAAAAGTTTTTATGACAAACACATAGGACATTAAAGCATTAGCCAAACACTCAATCTTTCATTCAATATTTCAAGCATATCACAAGCAACCATGTCACATTCACATACTTAGGGGAGGAGGAAAATATTGTGCAAATTGTGAACAATTGAGGGAAACCCCAAAACTGGGGGAAGAAAGGGGGTGAAAAAAAGCAAAAGCAACCAAGGTCTACAATTGTTTTCCAAGAACAATACAACAAGCTGTTTTTTTCGTAGTGCATTCCTATATTTCTGGCAGGTCGATTGAAACTCATTATAAATTAATGCTGCAAGGTAATGTACAAAATAGAGCTCCAGGTTCAACTAATTCTGGGCCCGATTCACAGAATGAACTTAAGACTAAATCTTACTACTTTCGGGATTCACAGAATGAACTTATTACTTTTGGTATTCACAGAATAGATTTAAGACTACTAACTTTACGTCCGAACTCGGGCCGTAAATTCCGGCCCGGAGACAGAGTTTCCGGCTTGGGGGCGGAGCTTACGGCCCGAAGGCGGAGCTTGCGGCTTGGAGGCGGACCTTCCGGCTCGGAGGTGGGTATTTAGCCATGGCTGAAATCTCCACCTCCGGAAGCTCCGCCTCCAAGCCACAAGCTCCGCCCCCGGCCCGGAAGCTCCGCCTCCGGGCCGTAATCTCCGCCCCCAAGCTGGAAACTCCGCCTCCGGGCCGGAATTTACGGCCCGAGTTCAGACGTAAAGTTAGTAGTCTTAAATCTATTCTGTGAATACCGAAAGTAGTAAGTTCATTCTGTGAATCCCGAAAGTAGTAAGTTCACTTTGTGAATCCCGAAAGTAGTAAGTGCATTCTGTGAATACCAAATAGTAGTAATTTTAGGATTTAGTCTTAAGTTCATTCTGTGAATCGGGCCCTAAATGCCCAGATGCTCCAGTAGACCGGTTGGGGCGGGGCCTAAGCATTTCGAATCCCACTGCAATCGTTGGGGATTCTCTTCAGGGCCTTGTCAAATATCTGTGACAAATAAAAGAAAAAGAAAAGGAACAATAAGTGACGCATATTAGACCGTTTTATGCTGATTATTAACCGTAGTATATGATATGCGCTAATGAGCTTTCTTGCTAAACTTGAGTAGCAAATTTCAGCCTTACTTACAGCAAAAGGGGTAAGCCGTTTGTCAATTTGGTAGATACAGTATCACAACACAACTGGATTAATCGCCAATAAAAACAACATACTTGCAGCACTAAACCTTCCTTACCAGCCACCAGACGTGAACTGACAATCATTTTTAGGAGTTCTGACCCTTTCAGAACCTGCAAGAGCTGCAGAAGCTGGAGATTTCTAATACTTGCAGCACTTAACCTCCCTTACTAGTCACCAGACGTGATCTGGCAAACACTTTTAGGAGTTCTGACCCATTCAAAACCCACAAGAGCTGGGACAAGCAAGACGTGATTTCCCTTATCCTATTTCTACTAATTAAATAGGTCCATGACTTTTTGCATTGAAGAAGATACAATGGCATGTACAGTAGACACATGAGAGATCAGACATTTCCTGCCCTATCTACTCTCATGACATGTCACATCGACAAACCAGTGGGACAAGCGATGCCTATCTTGTTGGGACAGGCGATATGAAGAAACATTTACAGTAGTAAAACCATGCAAGGGAAACCCAAAAACCACAACCTCAAACATCAAAATCTAACAATAAATCCTGGCTCAGTGCCTACATGGAAGTATTATATTAGAAAAGGGTTTTTTGTCGTTGCAAGGAACAGTGACCTGGGCAGTATTACCCCTGTAAGCCCCCAACCAACCACACTACACTACACCTAGGCATGGAGAAAAACCAAAAAGGCTCTTTGACTTACCCGTGTGTATCCGGCGGTTCAGTCAGGGAGGACCAATGAGGGGCAAACTTTGGCCGTGGCCACAAGGGAATTTTCCCTCTTCTTGCAGGCTGGAAATTCTTATGCAAGTCGCTTCCTGGACGCCAGCTGTTGGAGGGTAATTTGTACCACATAATTTGCCGCAGAAATGTGTTATCTAAAATAACAAGACACACATGTGAAATACAGGAACTGTGTCAGGAGTTGCACCATTTATTCAAGAAACAGTTTAAACAATAAATTTCAAAGACACATCATTAATCAAAATTAACTTTATGCAATCTAGTAAGTCACAAGTATCAAAGAGAACTCGCAGATCAGGAACAAAAACATGCAATTTAGTAAATTCAAAATCACGGCAATGCAAAGAAAGAGAGAGAGGGAGAGAGAGAGAGAAACTGAACATCAAAGTACAATGAAGTATTACAACCTCAATGAAAAATGATAAATAAAACGGTTAACCGGGAGCACCATCGTTGTGACAAAAGGTACACTGTACGAGGTGGTCAACGAGCTAGAGAGTAAGCAGTCCTTTTAAACTTTTGAAATGAGGAACTATTGACCACAAGATCTAATTTTGGCAGATGCTTGATTGCAGAACATAATAAAAGTTTGATCTTTTTACCAAAAACACTATGCGTCACCCCTCGGAAGCTTTAAGTTGGAAGCTCCTCATAAGGCTGTAGTTTATTTTAGGCCCTGTCGCTATTTTAGTTTCCAAAGCTGTGGAAAGTCCCAGTTGGCCCCCACTCCTACTCTTAGCCAATTTTATTCTTCTAGATGACAGACGCATCCTGTTATTGCTACATCTTGATGTTCAGAAAGATGTACACAAAGAGGTTATAGGAGAGATACCTTTGAGTATACAGGAGGGCTTACTGCCTCTGTAGATGCTCAAGGTAGTGTTGACAATTTTAACACAATCTTTTCTATGGGCTGGCAGGGACAATTGAGACTCTCATGCTGCAAGTGTTGACAGAATGGCCCTGGGGCACTATATGGTAAAACTAGACCCTGCTTCATTACCACTACTCTCTCACATCAGTGAAACCTGTGGCTAGAGAGAAGGTTGTTGGACTCCAGTTCATCATTTATTTGACCCACATCTTTTAAAATCCCTAGCACCAGGCACGCCAACTGCATGCCTCAGGCAAGCCTGTCTGCACCTGTCCAGGTCTGGACCGTGTCTAGCGCCTGTCCCCCTGATTATTTTTTCTCTCAACCTTTTGAATGCACAACATACTCTAAGAATGACCTCCTTGCTCTCAACGTATCTGTAAGTATTCTGTATGTTCCACTTTAAACCCATGTTTTACTAAGGATATTCTTCACTTTTCTTGTCAGAAATGCAGTTTTGAGATTTAAAACCTTAGTGTGCAGGGTTTTCACTGACATCAGCTCTCAATGAACTAGTTCAAGGAAAATGTTATTCCTTTGAGGAGTTCTAAAGCCACCTGGGTACTGGAAAAGCCAGGTCACTGGAAATGCACAGTTTTGAATTTGCTGAGCTCTTCGATACTCATCAGTTTGATATAGTATTCGTAACAGAAACCTGGGCTGACCTCACAGCAGGACCTGACATGGCCGTGCCGCTTGGGTACACCATCTCTCATTTGAATAGACGTTCAGGAAGGGTGGGGTGTGATCTATTGTGACACCTGTGTAGCCATCTTCTCCCCAGCCTCTTCAATAGTGTGTAGCACATTTTTTTCAACATTAAATTAACTAAAACCAGGGGCCTCATTTATGAGGCCTTGCGTCAGTTTTGCGCTGCTGATGCGTCACTTTTTGTGACGCATCGGTGGCGTAAAACATGCGCCAAGTTGCGCCATATTTAAAAAGTGACGCATCTAGGTAGATGCGTCACTTTTTAAACCCCTGCGCCACATTATACCTACGTCAGGTATAATGTATGCAGAGGGGGTGTTCCCCCGCAAAAAGCCTCGTAATAGTGACGCAGTGAAATCTATGAGATTTCACTGCGTCACTTTTAGGACGCTGTTGCGTCAAAATCTTGCGCCTGCCTCACAGCAGGCGTAAGAATGACGCAAGCCCTTTCACATGGGGCTTTCCCCATGTGAAAGGACGCATTGCTGGAGTTGCGTCACTTTTGTGACACACTCCAGCAATGCGTCACTTTTGCGCTTACAGATACGTCAGAAATACTGACGTTTCTGTAAGTCCTTGCGACATGATGGGTCATACATTAAATATGACGCATCATTGGTGTCGCAAGGAGTGCGCAGTGAAAAGTGACGCATCGCTGTTTTCATGCAGCGATGCGTCACTTTTCATAAATGAGGCCCTATGTCTTTTAACAGAGTATTTGTTTATCGTCCTCCCAGGTCAAGATCTACATGCATACAAGCAATCAATCTCCATTTGAAATTGAGTTCCTAAATCCAATTTTACTTTACTGGGCAATTTTAACTTTCATTTAGAGAATCAGCTGGATCACGATAATGAGACCTTAAAGATTCCTTGTCTGGATTTTGATTTACTCGGATAGTCAACGGCTCCACCAAATTGGCTAGGCATACCCTTGAGGATATTTTTACAAACAACTATTTTATCTCTGGTACAGTAACTCTTCCGTTGACATGGACAGATCATAAGACGGTAACATGTGAAATAGAGATTCCTGTTAAAAATTCTCCATCCAAGACTCATCCTTTAATACCCATGTCTGTCATGCCTGGTATAAAAAACAGGCGTTTGACCCTAACCGCCTTCTAATCGAGTCCCATCTAGATTGGTCAGATGGTATTGATCAACTGTCCATGAACTATTCAAACTGATTGAAGTCTGCATTTAATACCCTTGCACCTCCCAAATGCTGTTTACATGAAAGAAGTAAACCATCTGCATCTTGGTTTAATGATGAACTAAGGCTCTCCAAACAAAACTGTGGAGGCAGAAGCGCAAGGGCAAGAAGGAGTATAATCTGATGGAAAGAGATAAATACAAACATTGTATTGCTGAATTTAAAACACTCTTACTGAAAGAAAAAAATGAATCTGCAAAAAACTCTACCAGAGAACTTTTTCAAACTGTGACTAAAGTTTCCTCAGTGCCTACTGGCAAAGCAGCAGGATGCAGCCACCTATTTTGCAACTCGCTTGCCACATTTTTTCAGAATAAAGTGGAGGATAACTTTCACAGGTTTGCTGCAATGAATCCCACAGGTTCCGTGAGTGACGCCACTCCATTTGGTTTCTAAAGAAAGTTAACTTTCGGAGAATTCTATCACCTTACAGTGGAACAGGTTAAACAGACAATTCTGTCCACAAAATCTGGATCTCCTTTGGATCCATGCCCACTAACTATAGTCCAAATAGCACCTGATATTATTGCTGCGCACCTGACCAAGATTATTAATGTCATGTTTACTTCTGGACATTTTCTGAAGCAATGGAAAGCGGTCTCAGTTCTCCCTCTAATAAAATAAACCAAGCGTAAACCCATTGGATCCTAACAGCTTTTGACCTATTTTCTGGATTCCTCTTCTGGTTAAGCTGGTGGAGAAAATGTTAAACTCGCAACTTACCTCCTTCGCAGAAAATAATGTTCTATTAGACAATACTCAGTTTGGATTTAGAAGTGGCCACACACCGAAACTGCACTTTTTGTGATCGCTGAAGAGATGAGGTGAACATTAGATAGGGGCGGCAGTGCAGTCCTTATCTTAATTAATTTGCCAGCAGCATTTGATTTGCTCAATAATGGTTTGCTGAGTGATGGTTTACAGAATATTGGGATTAATTTGGCCCTACTACGCTACTTTATCTCTGATTGTGTTCAGTCAGTCTCCCTTAAGGAGTTTGCTTCTGAAACTTTTTGTATGCCATGCTGGTTCCCCGGCAATTGCAAACAAAACAGGTGATGGACAGAATGTGGATCAATGTCACACATTCACCCCAGTCCGAAGATCTGGGCCCAAATCCATCGTTTTTTTGCACTCCACACCACCCTGGGTTAGACAATGGCGATATGCAAATCAGCTCTGACCCTGTGCCCCATGGGAACAGTCCAGTCCGAACTACAAAAGCCATGTCCTTCCCAGAACGGAATCAAGCATCCGAGGCCCGGACCGGTTTCGAGGTAACTCCTCTCATCAGCCCGGCTAGCTTGACTCCAGAGGTGTGGAGTGCCTGGGACCCACGTCTGAGCATCCCCAGCGCACTTATGGCGGCAATTGCAAACAAAACAGGTGATGGACAGAATGTGGATCAATGTCACACATTCACCCCAGTCCGAAGATCTGGGCCCAAATCCATCGTTTTTTTGCACTCCACACCACCCTGGGTTAGACAATGGCGATATGCAAATCAGCTCTGACCCTGTGCCCCATGGGAACAGTCCAGTCCGAACTACAAAAGCCATGTCCTTCCCAGAACGGAATCAAGCATCCGAGGACCGGACCGGTTTCGAGGTAACACCTCTCATCAGCCCGGCTAGCTTGACTCCAGTAGTGTGGAGTGCTTGGGACCCACGTCTGAGCATCCCCAGCGCACTTATGGCGGCAATTGCAAACAAAACAGGTGATGGACAGAATGTGGATCAATGTCACACATTCACCCCAGTCCGAAGATCTGGGCCCAAATCCATCGTTTTTTTGTACTCCACACCACCCTGGGTTAGACAATGGCGATATGCAAATCAGCTCTGACCCTGTGCCACATGGGAACAGTCCAGTCCGAACTACAAAAGCTATGTCCTTCCCAGAACGGAATCAAGCATCCGAGGACCGGACCGGTTTTGAGGTAACACCTCTCATCAGCCCGGCTAGCTTGACTCCAGTGGTGTGGAGTGCCTGGGACTCACGTCTGAGCATCCCCAGTGCACTTATGGCGGCAATTGCAAACAAAACAGGTGATGGACAGAATGTGGATCAATGTCACACATTCACCCCAGTCCGAAGATCTGGGCCCAAATCCATCGTTTTTTTGCACTCCACACCACCCTGGGTTAGACAATGGCGATATGCAAATCAGCTCTGACCCTGTGCCCCATGGGAACAGTCCAGTCCGAACTACAAAAGCCATGTCCTTCCCAGAACGGAATCAAGCATCCGAGGACCGGACCGGTTTCGAGGTAACACCTCTCATCAGCCCGGCTAGCTTGACTCCAGTGGTGTGGAGTGCCTGGGACCCACGTCTGAGCATCCCCAGCGCACTTATGGCGGCAATTGCAAACAAAACAGGTGATGGACAGAATGTGGCTCAATGTCACACATTCACCCCAGTCCGAAGATCTGGGCCCAAATCCATCGTTTCTTTGCACTCCACACCACCCTATGTTAGACAATGGTGATATGCAAATCAGCTCTGACCCTGTGCCTCATGGGAACAGTCCAGTCCGAACTACAAAAGCCATGTCCTTCCCAGAACGGAATCAAGCATCCGAGGACCGGACCGGTTTCGAGGTAACACCTCTCATCAGCCCGGCTAGCTTGACTCCAGTGGTGTGGAGTGCCTGGGACCCACGTCTGAGCATCCCCAGCGCACTTATGGCGGCAATTGCAAACAAAACAGGTGATGGACAGAATGTGGATCAATGTCACACATTCACCCCAGTCCGAAGATCTGGGCCCAAATCCATCATTTTTTGCACTCCACACCACCCTGGGTTAGACAATGGCGATATGCAAATCAGCTCTGACCCTGTGCCCCATGGGAACAGTCCAGTCCGAACTACAAAAGCCATGTCCTCCCCAGAACGGAATCAAGCATCCGAGGACCGGACCGGTTTCGAGGTAACACCTCTCATCAGCCCGGCTAGCTTGACTCCAGTGGTGTGGAGTGCCTGGGACCCACGTCTGAGCATCCCCAGCGCACTTATGGCGGCAATTGCAAACAAAACAGGTGATGGACAGAATGTGGATCAATGTCACACATTCACCCCAGTCCGAAGATCTGGGCCCAAATCCATTGTTTTTTTGCACTCCACACCACCCTGGGTTAGACACTGGCGATATCCAAATCAGCTCTGACCCTGTGCCCCATGGGAACAGTCTAGTCCGAACTACAAAAGCCATGTCCTTCCCAGAACGGAATCAAGCATCCGAGGACCGGACCGGTTTCGAGGTAACACCTCTCATCAGCCCGGCTAGCTTGACTCCAGTGGTGTGGAGTGCCTGGGACCCACGTCTGAGCATCCCCAGCGCACTTATGGCGGCAATTGCAAACAAAACAGGTGATGGACAGAATGTGGATCAATGTCACACATTCACCCCAGTCCGAAGATCTGGGCTCAAATCCATCGTTTTTTTGCACTCCACACCACCCTGGGTTAGACAATGGCGATATGCAAATCAGCTCTGACCCTGTGCCCCATGGGAACAGTCCAGTCCGAACTACAAAAGCCATGTCCTTCCCAGAACGGAATCAAGCATCCGAGGACCGGACCGGTTTCGAGGTAACACCTCTCATCAGCCCGGCTAGCTTGACTCCAGTGGTGTGGAGTGCCTGGGACCCACGTCTGAGCATCCCCAGCGCACTTATGGCGGCAATTGCAAACAAAATAGGTGATGGACAGAATGTGGATCAATGTCACACATTCACCCCAGTCCGAAGATCTGGGCCCAAATCCATCGTTTTTTTGCACTCCACACCACCCTGGGTTAGACAATGGCGATATGCAAATCAGCTCTGACCCTGTGCCCCATGGGAACAGTCCAGTCCGAACTACAAAAGCCATGTCCTTCCCAGAACGGAATCAAGCATCCGAGGACCGGACCGGTTTCGAGGTAACACCTCTCATCAGCCCGGCCAGCTTGACTCCAGTGGTGTGGAGTGCCTGGGACCCACGTCTGAGCATCCCCAGCGCACTTATGGCGGCAATTGCAAACAAAACAGGTGATGGACAGAATGTGGATCAATGTCACACATTCACCCCAGTCCGAAGATCTGGGCCCAAATCCATCTTTTTTTGCACTCCACACCACCCTGGGTTAGACAATGGCGATATGCAAATCAGCTCTGACCCTGTGCCCCATGGGAACAGTCTAGTCCGAACTACAAAAGCCATGTCCTTCCCAGAACGGAATCAAGCATCCGAGGACCGGACCGGTTTCGAGGTAACACCTCTCATCAGCCCGGCTAGCTTGACTCCAGTGGTGTGGAGTGCCTGGGACCCACGTCTGAGCATCCCCAGCGCACTTATGGCGGCAATTGCAAACAAAACAGGTGATGGACAGAATGTGGATCAATGTCACACATTCTGGGAAGGACATGGCTTTTGTAGTTCGGACTGGACTGTTCCCATGGGGCACAGGGTCAGAGCTGATTTGCATATCGCCATTGTCTAACCCAGGGTGGTGTGGAGTGCAAAAAAACGATGGATTTGGGCCCAGATCTTTGGACTGGGGTGAATGTGTGACATTGATCCACATTCGGTCCATCACTTGTTTTGTTTGCATGCTGGTTCCCCGGGGCTCAGCGTTGAGCCTGCCCCTGTTTAACCATTATGTCTCCTCTTTGGCTAGACTGATCTAATCTTTTAGGTTGTCGTTGGTATCTTATGCGGACAACATCCAGATTGTAGTTTGGCTTTCCAACCACATACAGAAAATGGTGGACTCATTTCAGAACTCCATAAGTGCAGTTGCTAAGCGGAGGGATGGCAACCGCCCTAAATTAACTTCTCCTAAGACTGAGGTAATTTTATATGACAACAACATCTCCTTTTGATCCCCTTCATGGTGGCCTTAGGATCTTTGGACTCTAATTCTGTCCATCAAATAAGTTAAACATCTAGGTGCTGTAATCAATGGGAAGCTAACTTTTAACAACCAAGTTAGCTCGGTCATCTCTGCTTCTTACTAAAGTGACCATTGTCCCAACGTGATTGTACCCTCTAAAAGATGAATTGTTGATCTAAAAATGGAGGTTAAATACTGAAATTCCAACATCAGTGAAAATAAAGAAGATCTTAGGAGTGACGTTTTCCTACATGAACGGATTGAAAGAACAGGGGATTTCAATTGACTTTTCCAGCGAAATTCAAGATTTTTTAAATGTTTGGTGAAAAATGTTGAATCATTTTTTATGCGTAATAGTGCATTGGTATTAATGTTAAACCATTTTTATGGTCAATAGTGCATTGTAATGTATGGTATTCATGTGTCCAGTATGAAGAATATTTCGTGCAGGTTAAGCGCTGACTAATGGCAGTAAGATCAGGATGAGAGGCATGCTGGAACTTGCAATTTTTACACGCAGGTTTGTGAACTAGGAACGTGAAAAAGCACACGAAATCCGTACCAGAGTTGTGTAGCTGTGTTCGTGATTAATGACCTGCTGGCAATAAACAATAGGAAGATATGCAGCGAAATAAACTCAGAGCAGTTGATGGAGGCTCTGGTTAAATACAGAAGTCTGCATTGGCACACTGCAGTCATGGAGAGGCATGGTGGGGGTACAGAGTACAGAGTTCTATGGACGTAACCCAGCGTTGTTGAAATGTTGGGATTTTTAACTGGATTCTTGTCACGGTGAGTGCCGGAAAGGTTATTTCAAAGATAAATAAAGGGATAATATTTTGGAAAGAGGTTTCAGCAAAAAGAGGGGATTGAGTAAGGTTATTTGTTCGCAGCTATGCGGGGCAGAAGAGAGTCAGCACTTATAAATAAGTAAGGGAGGTAGGTTTAGACATTAATAATATATAAAAATGGGTAATGTTTGGAGGCAAGTCAATCATGATGCTAATTTGCAATAGTGAACCTATTTTAGTGTATTTGTTCCAATGCTGTTCTTTTAATAGAAGTAAACAGACTAATTGCGCACATTGATGGTGAAGTTTGAATATTATCTCGTGCTTTATATATAGCCCTGTCGAAGGGAATTGTTATTCCCGAAATGCATTGGGTGATGTGAATAAATTCGGGGCATGTGGAAACGTACATTCCTTCCTTGTTCACTTCATCATTGTAGTACAATAGACAAATTAATAAAATAAATCGATTACCACATTGAAAAAACTGTTTAAAAAGCTTGATATAAACAAGGAGTACAAAGGAGAATTAGTGAATACTTGATTTATTGGATTCAAATGGTCCAGGACTTGGCAGTGCAGCCAGAAGTGTTCCTAAAACGTGGTTCCTCTGTGTGAGTTTTCATTGTTGAGCGCAATGGGACAGGGAGCGGTCCATGCTTGCACACCTCCACAAGCAGAATTTGTCGGAATAAAAAATATAATGAAGATTAGGAGGACTACAGAATATAAAAGGTGTGCATCATCAATGTTTTTCACAAGTGACCATTGTCCAAACGTGATTGCACCCTATAAAAGATGAATTGTTGATCTAAAAATGGAGGTTAAGTACTGAAATGCCAACATCAGTGAACATAAAGAAGATATTAGGAGTGACGTTTTCCAACATGAATGGATTGAAAGAACAGGGGATTACAATTGACTTTTCTAACGAAATACGAGATTTTCTATTTGTTTGGTGAAAAATGTTGAATACATTTTTATGCGTAATAGTGCATTGGTATTATTGTTAAACCATTTGTATATGCAATAGTGTATTGCAATATATGGTATTCATGTGTCGAGTTTGAAGAGTATTTCATGCAGGTTAAGCATTGACTAATGATAGTAAGGTCAGGATGAGAGGCATGATGGGACCTGCAGTATTCATACGCAGGGTTGTGAACTAGGAAAGTGAAAAAGGACACAGAATCCGTACCAGAGTTTTGTAGCTGCGTTCGTGATTGATCACCTGCTGGCAATAAACAATAGGAAGATATGCAGCAAAGTAAACTCAGAGCAGTTGATGGAGGCTCCGGTTAAATAAAGAAGGGTACTTTGGCACACTGCAGTCATGGAGAGGCATGGTGGGGGTACAGAGTAAAGAGTTCTATGGACGTAACCCAGCGTTGTTGAAATGTTGGGATTTCAAGTATGAAAGGTGTGTGAATGGCCTGTAAAGAGGTTGGTGCCTTGTCCTGGCTTTACAGCTCACGAGCTGTGAGTCATTGGTTCAGGTTTTTAACGTTTTAATTATTAACAGTACATTTCCTTTTTATGAAATCTCTTGGTAATAAAATATACATTTTGAACCTTTCACTCACCCTCATGTCAAATCCAACCAGTATGTGTGTGCACTTGAGGAACAGATGGATAGGCAGTCATTTTTGTCTCATCTGTCTTTCTGTGCTAAGGCGTAGTCTGTCTCTAGGGAAAATTTACTAACTTTAGATATTTCTGAAAAGTAAAAAAAAAAGGGAAGTGCTGGGTGGTGTGCTTCACATGGATCTCAACAACTTTTTTTACTCACAATGCCATGCAAACCTGAAAATGTGATTATAGTCACGCATTTTCCTTGCATTACTGTGACATAATATTTTTGCAAAAAAACACAATTTTCCTACCACCTAGCATTCCCCCAGGTCTCCCCAAAAAATGGTACCTCACTTGTGTGGGTGGGTCAAGTTCCCCCGACAGGCAAGGCCCAAAACCTATTGAGGTGACATCAAAATTACCTATCTCAAAACATCCTGGTTTTGCATGGGGGTCCCCTCTGTTTTTCTCTCATTATCTAATTTCTAATATGTGTGTGTGCTCGGGATTGTCTTCATATTTCTTGGGATAGGGTCCCCCTGTCCAAATCAAACGGTTACTGGGGTTTCCCCTTCCTAGGTTGCACCACACTGTAAATCACCTCCATACACTCACGTGAATTCGCTGAGCGCCAATACTTCCTGGACTAAAATCCTGTTCCTTTGGCACTAATCGCTGGAATATATCACCACGCTAATGCTGTATTGGCAACAATTAGTGCCATGGTGATATATATTCCAGCGGTAGCGATAGGGAAGGGCCAACATTGTGAGAAAACCAGCGATGTTGCATGGGGAAGGTGGAAAACCTTGCTGATACAACCCTGTAGTCCTTTCAGCATAATCCACCGCCCCCATGTTAGGTATTGCTAACTCCTGAAATTAGCAGGTGTTAAAAAAACTGTTAGCGCAACTTTTTACGTCGCTAACCGGGGCCAGCGTCTCCTTGCTAATAGGGAATAGGCCTGTTAGCGGCTGTCTCTCAGGTCTGTCGGTCGGTAACGCCTACATTGCATGTCATTAGCGATAATTATTGCTGACATGCAAAGCGGCACCAAAACTGGTCGCTTTCGTCAGAAAGCTGTCACTAACTGCTGTTAGCGACAGTTTGCTGATAGGGTGATAAAAATATTGTAGCTTTAGTGGCAGAAAGTACCGCTAAGGCGGCGATAAGCCCCTTGGTAATATGCCCCTATATTGTTCCAATTTCAGAAATACCCAGGTGTCTTTCATACCAATTTTTCCATGTATATATTTTTCCCAAATGAATTGCTAAATATCCGGTACATAATAAAAACCAGTGCAAGGCGCTGCTCAGTCATTGGCTCTGGGTTCGTCCGGTTATTGGTGAACCTACAAGTCCTATATATCCCCACAAAAAGAAACGTTCAGTAGATGTAATGGTATATGGATTTTAAACAGCTGTGACAATTTAAAGAAGTTACAGGTGAAAACGCTGGCACAACTGGCTGTTTTTTCAGCTAATTGTTAATTTTCTATAAAGAAACCTTGGAGAATCTACACAAAGGACCCCTTGCTGAATTCAGAATTTTGCCTACTTGTCTGAAATGTACAGATTTCCAGGAACCATTGTTGCTTTCATACCCATTTCTACCATTAACTGGAAGAAGGCTGAAAGCAAAAAAAGTAGCAAAAATAGGTTACATCCCAGTAAAATGCCAAAATTGTATGAAAAATGTTTGGTTTTCTGACAAAAGTCTCTCAGTCCCTAAAAGCTGGGAAAACTGTGATTTCAGCCCCACAAACCGTTTGTTGATACCATTTGCAGGGAAAAAACACACACTTTCATTAGAAGCACTTTTTCCCATTTTTCCAAAAAAAAAACACAATTTAGCTGTATTTTGGCTAATTTCTGGGTCCTCTCCAGGGAATCCACAAATCCTTGGTACCTTAATGCAGCACACATAGAAGTTGCCAAACTGAATTTTTTTAGAATAATTATTTATGTGAGGGAAGGGGGAACTTCCTGCACATAAACAGTCATGGGCAATTTGCTGTTTATATGCGTGCTGCACAAGGCAGCATACTTGGACGCAGCAAAAACAAGCAGAAATAAAGCATTTCTCATTGTTCCACCTCTTTTTGGTGCTGCCTCCTTTTTACGCTGCTCTTGTAAATAGGGGGCACCTTCAAAATCAATGGGTGTTGTGGTGGTGTTAGGTTTGAGATCCCACATACTTATTATACTCATATTTAAGTGCCATAGTAGGTTACCAGTGTGCGGCTAAATGACATCTCATGTGTGTTAACATTATGCAACTCACTGAGTTATCCCCGTATTGTGCAAGCTTCAGTTAGTTGCGACTCCATTTTGTAATTTGTAATCCCTATTAGGCTGCTTAGACTGTGCCTGAACTTGGTCTCATTACTCGTATTGCTTGCCTCAGCAGAACACTGTATTTCGTTATTATTTTCTCTTCTGTTCAAGGCTGCTTTTTGTCTTGTTAATGAGTCGGCCATTGTGCCCTTGCATACCTATCCGAGTGTGTAGTCCTGCTCTCATGTTAGGAGAGGCTGAGGCTCAGCACGGTAACCTTGAGTTACAGATAGCATGTACCCATCTGGCAGGTTGTAGCTAATCCTTCTGTGCCTTGTTTGTTCATGTTCTGCCCAGGCCGGTAAATTTCCACTGTGGGCGTGGTTTGAAGCTCTTTGGAAGAATTATCATGTGTTACAGGCTGCTTGGGTGTCAGTCCCTCAGCAGACATCTTAGGGTGCAGGTCCAATTGGACTCCTCTGCAGAGTATTGCTAATAAAAGCTTGTTTGCATTCTCTACTGTCTGACTGACTCTTCAATACTTGGGAAGGCATAGCAGGTGGTTGTAAGTAACGCAGGTGGCCCCTAAGGGCCACTTCCTTCAGTTGGCACCCGAACAGGAACCCACAAGTTGACCCGACTCACCCGTAATCGGGTTGCAGGGTTGGGGTTTCATCCGATCGGTCGGGTGGATCGGGGTACCCCACACGATCGAGCTTGGTTCTTGCAGCTGCCCAGTCGGTGTGATTGGACAAATCCTCATCTAGTGGTCACCGGCTGGGGTCCTGAGAAGGTGAAACCTTGGAGCTTACCATTTAGTCCAATGAGTCGGCAGTGGAGAATAACGACTTGACCTGAGTGCACCAGGTGAGTGATTAGATACTTGAAAAAAGGGCGCCATTCTTGAACGGCACAAGCCTACGGCTGTGTCTTGGTACAGTTTCTGGACGGTCTTGGTACCGTTTTCGCAATGCCTTGCTTGAAAGGCACGAGCCAATGGGCTGTGTCTTGGGACGGTCTGCAGTCTGTCTTGGTTTGAACTTGGTGGGTTTGTGAACCCTTGTAAAATACACAGAATGTTTGTGAACAGTCAAGCAAGGCCAATTGGAAATTTGGCCTGTTCTTGAAAAGGCTTGGGACTGTTTGCGAATTATCTGCCAGGCCAACAGGAAATTTGGTCTACTCTTGAAAAGGTCTGGGACTAGAGCCTGTCTTCTTGAACTTGGCACAGTCACCGGACTGTCTCCTTGAACTTGGTACAGTCTCCGGACTGCAGGGACCGGACTTTGGACCGTTTTGGTTCGGTTCCTGAACAGTTTTTCTTACTTATTTTTCCTTTCATTGTGTTTGTTGGAGTGATACTTGTCCGCTGGGGACAGCACAGGTGTCTTATATTAAGATGCAGTGTTTAAGTAAACTGGGGTGTTTTGGATGTTGGTGTTGTTCTACTGTGGCTCGACTGGAAGAGAGCCAGCCTGCGCCTCAGAGGGTACCCAAGCACTTTTCTGAGATAGAGTACCCCCTTCTTATAGATTATCTGTATGAATTGTCTAAAGATCTTCGTTCTATCCACCAACAGATTCATGACATGCTACGACCAGTACCAGAGGGGCCCGGGCATCCGTTGCAGCCCGGAGACTTTGTTTTGTTGAAGAATTTTTAACAGAAGAACTGCCTGGATCCGAGGTAGAAGGGGCCACTGCTTATCCTCCTAGCCATCCACCCTGCAGTCAAGCTCAAAGGCAGGAAGCATTGGGTCCATGGGACGCACGTCAATTAGGTGCCTCTCCCAAGTCCTTATGATTATTGGGTTCTCAACAGCATTGCTGACCAGGAAGGAGAGTGGGTGCCCAGCTATGTTCCCTTCTCTGACAACCGATTCAGGTGGGCGCAAACGGGCAAAGAAAGTGAGGATGCCTTGTTTGAGGTGGTCCCCCCAGAGAAAAGGGCCGCCCTGGATACTCACACTTCTGGTGCACAAGAATCTGAGTCTCAATGCACACCTGACCCTGAATGTCATTAACTTTTTGTCGATGAGACAGTTCCTGGAGTCACCAGATATCGACAAAAGGACAGTGCATCAGAGGGGCAGTCTAATAGTTAGGAAAGGACTAGAGACCAGGTTGTAGGTACCCTGCCTAAAGTACAGGTGATAAGAGTAGGGAACAGAGATTGGTGCACTGGCCTGGACACTGGACAGGATAAGCTGAGGTCATCTTCTAAGGAGGGAGGGGGCCCTATGCTGAAAGAAGAGGATTTGTTACACAGCAAGGGCTGCAATCGTGCAGCTCCTTTGAGGCAGTGCTTCATAGCACCGTCGTTGATGAACTATAGGAGTCTACCAGTGAGGCTCTGAAGGACACTGGCTAACTTGTTTCTCCTCTGGTACTGTTGTAGCATTAGTGGCTCCAGTTTGTGGATTTTTCCTTCTGATACACATAGGCCGCTTTTGATGTTTTATCAATGTATCCTTTTGGTTACCCTATCCATGATGAGGAGCAGACCTTTGCAGCTCCACGTCCCACTTCAGATGGGCCTGTTTGGTCCTCTGGTTCTACCAAGAATAAAAGTGTTTGTTGCAATAATTTTGCTTTCCCTCACATTGATACGTGGGGTGATGTTTTTCCTGGAAGAGAAATACCCTGTGCATGCTTGGATGAGTACTATGCCAGCCCCTCCTGAACATATTTTTGGTACCTTAGCACCTCATAAGGGAGAGCACCGGAAGTCCTATAAGGACAATGTTTTTATCTATATATTGCACCAAGCCCATGCTGCCAATAATACGACAAAATGTTGGGTGTGTGGTTTGCTACCTTCTGTCACACATTGAAGTGAGAACTTTTTGCCTATGCCCTTATCCTATGTTAATAGCTGTGAGTGGTGGTTTACCTTATTCAGTATGATCTGTTCGTTCTCTCAAGCTGACTCCTTGGAACAAAGAAAATAAATGTGTATTCCCAACATAGGATCCCACCTGGTGTTTCCCCTGGAAGTGAGTGGTTTGACTGGATATTCTTGAATTCCTGTCTCAGGGCAGCAGATTGAGGAAGAAAGACAAACAGAACAGAAATGGACAGAGACAGGTTCTCACAGTTTAATGTATCAGAATATCTCCAATCCTTCCAATCCTGCAATGTCATTCTTTTTTGAGTTTAAGGGGCAGGAGACATAGAGGTGGGGGAGAGTAGATGCAACAGCACTTCTATATTGAGGATGTCCAAAAGTCAGCCCTTGATCCCGCCGCCTAATGTTTATTTTGTCTGTGGTGCTCATGGCTATGTGTGGCTTGCTGAGGGATAGTCCGGGCAGTGCTACCTTTCCTAACTCCTCCCTCCAGTTTATATAGCCCCTCCCAACTACCACAAAACTCATCGCCTACAGCGTAGAGGTGTCCTAGTCTCCCGGTTTAAGAGGCCCTATGACCAATAGCCTCAAAATTAAACGACTCACCTGGGTAATGGAGGGGGTCATCAATATGACGGCAGGAATATTGACCAATATTAGGGTAGAGGTTCAGGCTACGAGACTTGTTGCTCTTCAAAAATGGAGGGTTTTAGATGTCATCCTCACGGATAGGGGTTGGAACTTGTCATGTCATTGGTAGCAGCTGCTGTGTCTACATCCCTGATCACCCCCCTAATATATATTTCGCTATACAGAAGCTCCACAAGCTTGCATATGATATTCACCAAGATAATGGGTCATAGTCCTTGACATGGTGATTCTGGGGCCTGATATGATCCTGTGGTTGGAAGATACTCATGTTCCTAGAACCTATAGCAGGGGTCATCTTTACTTGCTGTCTCTGCGTCAACTGCCTCCCAGCATGCTGTACCTATTGTGTGGGTAATCTCACCCCAACTCCTAAATTGGCGGAACAAGATAATAAAGTCTCCCTTATGATGATGCAAGACATACAGGCTAATATGTTGATCGACGAAGGCATTTTTGAATATTAAAGAGGTCTGACAAGCAAGTGTTTCATTCTCTTCCATGCTTTGAATTGTAAATACCCTACAGGATAGCGCCAATATAGCATGTAGCCACCCATGCTAAAAGGAGGGTCTGTTAGGTTTGAGAAACCCCATTCTTATTATACACATATTTTGTGCCATAGTAAATTAGCAGTGTGCGGCTAAATGACATCTCATGTGTGTTTACATAATGCAACCCGCTGAGTTATCCCTGCAACTTGCCAGCTTTAGTTAGTGTGTGTGACACCATTTTGTATTTCGTAATCCCTATTAGGCTGCTTAGGCTGTGCCTGAACTAGGTCTGATTATTCGTATTGCCTGCCTCAGCAGAACACTGCATTCCGTTATTAATTTCTCTTCTTTTCAAGGCTGCTTTTCGACTTACTAATGAATAGGCCATTCTGCCCTCACATACCTATTTGAGTGTGTAGTGCTACACCCATGTTAGGAGACGCTGAGGCTTAGCACGGTATCCTTGAGTGACATATAGCATGTACCCAACTGGCAGGTGGTAGCTCATCCTTCTTTGCCTTCTTTGGTCATGTTCGGCCCAGGCCGGTAACTTTCCACTGTGGGCATGGTTGGAGGCTTTTGGGAAGAATCATCATGTGTTATAGGCTGTTCAGGGGTCAGTCCCTCTGAGGACATCTTAGGGTGCAGGCCAGATTGGACTCCTCAGCAGAGTATTGCTAATAAAAGCTCATTTATATTCTCTACTGTCTGACCGACTCTTCATTACTTGGGAAGGCATAGCAGATGGTTGTAAGTAACCCGGGCTGCCCCTAAGGTCCACTTCCTTCAGTGGAACGCCCACCGTAACACCCATTACCCTCCTCTTTAACGTTAACACAGCGTGAAAGGGTGCCTTATTTACAAGGCAACATTAATCCATGTTATGTGGTTTAACGCTGCCTTGTAAATAAGGCACGGCCCCTAACGCCATCAAAATTTCACGGAAAGTGATGTTGTTTTGGTGATATTGGCTTGTAAACAAGCCCCCCAGTCCCTTGTCCTGTAAAAAAATGGAAAAAAGTATGAGGGTAGGGTAGGGATACCTTGCCCCCAAGTCCTGTTGGGAGGGTCACAGGAGGACAAAAAACATACTTTTTAATCCGGGAGATATGAGCCCCCCGATGTGCTAGTGTTCATGGGGGTAGTTGCTTATATTTTTCATTGGGGGGGTGTTCATACATACATTTAAATATAATATAATTCACAAAATGTACCACCAAACCCCCAAAAATAAACTTTTATAAAAAAATCACAAATAAATAATATCAAAATAATATTAAGCTATCACACCAAATCTAATACAACGTTACAAAAAAATCCAAAACCGATAATATATACAATGATCCTGAATAAAACAATAATTACTATTCCAATGTTCTTTAACAACATAAAAAAATTATCTTTATACCTGCGCTATTATGACACCTGATATTTTTGTTCTCATGATTTCTTTAGACAATATTAAAATCAAACACCTGCAATTAACCTCTTTTACTTTTGTTCCCAGTCAATGCCCTTTTGCTAGTCTTTTGAACCTTCACTAGCTCATAGCCAAGTTACAAATTCTTCGTCCCCCTTATACTCAATAATAACCTGCAGCCACCATTTGCTAGTGCTTCCTTAGTCCCGCCTATCGTTCTTGCGGTCCTCCTCCCACTCCCAGGCAGTGCCCAATTTCCTCTTCCTGCAAGTCCGGTTTTTGTCATATTTGTTGTTGTAATACTTTATTCGATACATGTATCATAAAAGTACAAACATAAAAATACATACAAAAGTTTCAAGTATTACAGTTCCTCCTAAAAACATTGCATCATTACAAACGATTAAAACTAAAGAGGAAATATCATAATTAAAATTCATACAGCCTCATGAGCTGTGCACGAGGGAGACAACAACCTTGACCGAATAATCCAGGCGCTATCCAAAAGCTTTGCGACCCCGCAAACAATAAACATACAAGTAGTGTTGGTAAGAATAATGCGAAGGGCTGATCTATGGTCCCTAACTCCTAGCATTCTACAGACTGGCTTCAACCATTTATCTCTGGCCTGTTTATATGCTTTACATGCAAAAAATAAATGGCCTAGGGATTCTTCCGGACATGGACAACCTGGGCATTTCAAGTCCTCTTCCCTCCTGTCTTTCCACCCGCCATGAAATTTTTAAGAGGGAGAATGCCGTATCTTAGTTACAAAAATAAGGTTCTGTCTCAAGGAGTCTGTATAAAATCCAGGAATGGTTCTAACTTTACAAGAAGCTTGTGTTAAAAAAATTTGTCAGTTAAGGGACCCCAATTTGGGTTGAGCAGAACATTGGCCTCTACCCACTCCCAATATAGTTTTTTTACTGTTTGTTTTGGTGGGGGGGTTTGGGAGGCCCATGAGTCGCTCAATCCTAAAGATACCATAAGCTTCTTTAAATTGCTTAGCCATTTTATTTTATTTGAAGCATTCTGGCTAATTAGCTCATCCAGCACTAAGGCATGTTTTGCTAGTTCCGGGGTCCTTCTGAGGCGCACCCAGAATAGTAGTGGTCGGAGATGGACTATTTCAGAAATCGATCTTTTGCCCATATCAGCAAATGGTTTCAAAGGGGTCAAGAGAGGGAGCGAGACTGAGTCTCTCATAAACTTATTCTCTGCCACCACCAGTGCTTTGGTGTTCTCAGCGCCCCATAATTTGGATCCATAGACCGCAGAGGCTAACGCCTTCCCCTCATAGACTGCTAGGGCAGGGGCTATTGGTCTGCTGATTGAAAGACGTTGATTCTTTAAGATAACACCGGAGACCCTTTTAAGATTTAAAACCATTTTGCACAAATGGGATTCCCAGTTCATGTTATTTTATCATATTTTATCATTATAATCACTCTGATTTTTGTCTTATTCTATAATTATTTCCTCAACTGTGGTAGGATTTAATTTAGGGAACTCCAGAAAATCTTGCATCCCTCGCCTCATAGAACAGGATTTTAAAAACAAACATTCTGTTCTGAACAGGTAGTCTTTCTCTTTGCCCTTAATGTCTGGCAGGGCCTACTGCTTGTGAAATAGAAGTAATTTATTTGTTACAATTGCTTCTAATGTATTTCATTTTATTATTCTTATTATTATCATTGTTTTAAGTATTAAATGACAGCTATTAGGCCGTCTATGATTTTATAACGAGTTTCTGTTGAAATGGAGAATTTTCTGATCTTTCAAATGATTACGATCTGTATCAGCTTGTTTGGGTTGTTTAGGTATATTTTAATTTGGGTATGTATTTTTAAAGAATATTTTTTCACCTGTTTTTAAACTGTTTTCTGATACTGTAACAATTTCAGCTCTTTTAAAGAAATCTTCGTGATTTAATTAAAAATGAATACTTGCCCACTTGTTGCCATGGATTCTAAATGTACAACTATTTATTTACAAGCTGTCTACGTATATGATTCAATTGTATCTGTACCAGCACTTTGCTTTTTCCTCTCGATGTGAACATTGTTTGTCAGTACATTTGCGCCACACTCCACTGGTGATTTCCTTTTAAAAGCAAAAATATAAAAATAAATCACTGTATCTTATTTAATAATAATGCACATTTAAATAATTTTTTGAAGATGCAAAATGATGCCTGTTAACCCTGGTCATCATCGAAGAGCACCGCTGCCCACTCAACAATTTCAAGCCGAGCCGGCAGAACAGATGTTCCTTCAGTAACTAAACATGCCTAATCAAGTCCTGTTTGTTTAGCGAGTAAATTTGGTGAATTACAGTGGGCGTAATTGCTGTCATTTTGATGATATTACATTTATACATTGCCTATTTTTTTCTTTTTGTAATAAACTTTAAACTTTCTTACCAATTATCTCTCTAACGTATTTTTTACTGGTTTTCACACATTTAATTGTAACTTGTATTATATAGCGTTTACTACCCCAGACAAGCCGGATAAGGATTAGCAGAGCAGAAATAGTGCACATCTGATCTTTGAGAGCTCTCATTAAAAAGATAATGCATTCTTAAGCCAAAAAATGTGTCTTGTCTTGAAATTGAGTATGTCAATGTTCAGGTCTCGTGCCCTGTGTTATTTTAAAGCACACACCCCTGTTAAGATGTAGTAATCATGAAGCCGATCGAGATAAAATCTGTAGCATGACAACACCTTTTGTACTATTAGTATAAGAGAAATTATGATCTTAATAAGTAGTCTGAGGAAGCTAATGAGCGGAATCCATGCATTTAGCTCTCTTAATGGTATGCATTATAGCCTTATAGCCCGCCATAGAGGGCTATACCAGCTATTAAAGGCCCTCTTCAGTGTTAAAGGCCCGAACCGAAGGTGAGGGCCTTTAACAAGGGAGAGGGACTTTAATAGCCGGTATAGCCCAGCTACGAAGGGCTATAAGGCTATTAGAACATTCTGCCACTAGAGGGCAGAATGTTCTAACAAACAAAAAAGAAAGCCTTATGTGAGCTTGAGGGTTTGGAATTCCCTCAGGCTCCCTGAAGCCTTTGTTCACAGCCAGAGCTGTGAACAAAGAAACATTGGAATGTTGGAGCTCCGGGCTTATAATGGCTGGTATAAGCCTGGAGCTGTTTTCAATGGAGCTCCCAACATTCCAATGTTGTAATATATATTAGCTCTCTCATGCTACTAGTATCCATAACAAAACGCAACAGGTGTAATTGGAGTAAGTCAAACCCAAAGGCCGTCTAGAAGATAAGGTTGAGAAAACAGAGAGCCCGATCCACAAGGCTAAGTGTACATGTGTAGATCTAGTCTCTTATAGGTCTGTTTCTAAAAAGAGGTGTAACTTGCCACTATTTTTCTATTCACTATTTTGGAGTGGAGATTTACACCTGAATGCACATATCTACCACCCCATCAATGTGGGAACGGGCCCACCAAGCCTGAATTTACAAATGTAAAGTTATTATTAGTTACTTTTCACCTGTTGGTGGACATCTCCTCCACCTGGGCAGAGACATAAGAAAACGAAAATATATGGATATAAAATTGAGTTAATAAAAAAATTACAAATATATTCCTGTGAAAAATAATTGTAAAGACATTTTAATTCACTGATATTAACCTGGTGCTTCTAAAACAAAAAGTTACTAAACATTACCTCCTCATGGTAAATTTGCATTAAATTATGAAATACATTAAATATATTAATTTCATGTATACCTGTTATTTTTCAAAGAATAATTTAATAATAAAATTACCATAATCACTAACATTTTTCTATCGGTTTAATTTGTAGCAAACTTGATATAAATATATGTATTTATTTAATTTAAATACTATTTAAATATGTTAAAAACACTTATAAATATTATATACTATAATAAATGTGTTAATAAATAAAGGAAATCTAAATTAAACTTCATTAATTTAACATGAATTCCTATTGAGGGTAACTTTAATTTCCGACCTCCATTGTTTTCTGCATGAATGTGTCGCACTACCATTGGTTGACTATGTGTAATGTTTAACTCACAAGGCTGGACTGGAGTATATTTAACCCCTTAGCACCTGCAACTTTTCATGCTCAATTTTGGATCCCTGTTTTTGAAGTATGCAACACCTCTCACTGAAGCCTTCATAATGTTTTATCCACAAACGTTATGTAGGACGAATTTCCCTCCTTTATCCTCACATTTTGGGAATTCTAAATGTGCCCAGGTATAGTGGATTCTCTTGGGGGAAAACAAGGAAATAGACAAACTATGACAACAGTTTCTATCGCTTCGGGGACAATCATGCTGTCCAAGAAAAGCATTTTTTTTTTTACAAAAATTGATATCAACAAAAGCCTGTCCATTCAAAAGATCACCATCTTACCAGCTTTAATGAACAAAGAGAGTAATAAAGAAATTAATTGCTTTTTTCTCACTGTTTGGACATTTTTCTAAGTGATAACAGATATTTTTTCAATTTTTGTTGGTTGTACCTGCTTGCAGTTTGTGGTGGCGACAATTGTGAAAACTATTGGCAAAAAATAATATAGGTATGCAGGAACAAATTGAAATAAGTAACAATGTTTTCATCTATAATGTTTTTTCACTATGGACAATTTACAAAACTGACATATCTCTAAGCCCTTTAGACCTCTCTGGTTACACTGATATATAGTGTTAGTTGGTTGTACAAAATCACATCCTTATCAATAGCCAACAATAGAGCTGCAGCTTCTAATGCTTATTCATTGTGTACAAATCAAACAGCAATTCATTTGGTAAAATCTTAATAAATGCAAAATGAATATCTAGAAAACCTGAGCATTTTTAAATATGCCTAGGATAATGAGTTAGGAGTAGTGGTTATCTGTGTAATATTGAATTTGGGGTTACCCATACTATCGTGTTTCAGAGATAATTTATAAAATGAGTTCTTTCTTGCATTCAGGCTTACCTTTTGAAGCTAAAACAAACAGAATTTCAATCAATAGTACGACTCGTTTACTATTGTCTATCGCCACCCTTATCCTGAAAAAATGACCCCCCACTTGAGTGACTGGGCCCATCACCTGCAATATGATAGGCTTCAAAATGCAACATAGAGACATCGAATTTTCACCATGAAAATTGACACAACATGCCAATGTATTTAGTTTTATTATTTGGGCCTGGGCTTGGTCGTCACCCAGGGAAACCTATTAAACCTAAATATTTCTGAAAACTAGCAGCTAGAGCATCTGACCTTCAATCTGGAGATCAGCTCTTGAGGTTGCAATATGCTAGGCGGGGCCACTGCAGCTCTGTCAAGAATATTACAAGTTTCCTCCCCACCACGATTCTCATGGCGATGAGCCCGCCATGAAAAGTGCCAGGTGCCAAGTGATTTATGCAGAGGGGCACCTGGTGTGCCCCCCTGTCTGCATGCACCCCCAATTCCTGCAGGATGTGTACTTGACAGTCCAGACCCTGCAGGACCCTACAATGGTGTTCCCATTGCGGTGCCTATTACGGCTTTCCTATGAGCCTTTATACGGGCACCGCCATGGGCCAGCCACCGCAGGACAGTCCGACCTTGATTCTAGTCTGAATCCGGCGGGCGGACTAATTATGGTTTTGGCAGTGCATGAGTGGGGTGCTGGCATGATGGCCCACACCGCCAAAATGATAGAAAGGTCCTTAATCTCCCTATGCCTAATAAAAATGTGCATGTCATGTGTGAATTGAATTTGTGTATTCCCCACTTGATGTATAAGATCTTGGAGATCATCACTCACTGTCTCAAGGAATTTTCAGCTCTCTGTTGCTTCCTCTTTAGGTTTGCACTATATAAGTACCAATACATTCATACATACTCACAAATGTTCTGTATACTGCATATCACAGCACTCCCCCCCCCAAAAAATGTAATTCAGGATGCCAGGAAAATTCCTGTCGATTTTCTTTGTCAGTACAAAAGGAGGTGGTGATGGACGGAGCATCTGAATCAATCAAACACTCACACCCAGTAAAAAGATCTGGGTTTAATCCATCACCGTTTTTTAGCCCACTCTGCCACCCCAGTTCAGACATGGCTATATGCAAATCAGTCTGACCCTGTGCCTTATGGGAACAGTCCAGCCCGAACTGCCAAGCCATGTCTTCCCTGGACCGGAAACAAGCTACAGAGGACCGGTTTCTGGCATTCCAGCCGTCTTCAGCCCGGCTTGCTTGAATCCAGTGGCAAAGTGAGCAAGGGACTCACGTCTGAGCATACCCTGCCACACTTATGGCGGCCAAAAGCGGTACAAAAGGGGGTGGTGATGGACTGAGCATCTGAATCAATCAAACACTCACACCCAATCAAAAGATCTGGGTTTTTAATCAATCACCGTTCTTTAGCCCACTCTGCCACCTCAGTTCAGCAAGCTTGTTTCCGGTCTAGGGAAGACATGGCTTGGCAGTTCCGGCTGGACTGTTCGCATGAGGCACAGGGTCAGACTGATTTGCATATAGCCATGTCTGAACTGGGGTGGCGGAGTGGGCTAAAGAACAGTGATGGATTAAACCCAGATTTTTTGACTGGGTGTGAGTGTTTGATTGATTCAGATGCTCTGTCCATCACCACCCCCTTTTGTACCGATTTCCTTTGTCAGCATGGTGAACGATCTGTTCATATGCACTGCACTACAAAGATAATGAGGTGGACATGAATATTTAATTTTGACACAAGTAGGGCTGTATTTATTTAAAAGCAAATTTTGTGAATTGTAGTGTTCTTACTCTTTTGTGGGTGTATGTTTTGTATTGCAATGTTCCTCCTTAATTGTCCCTTATCTCCTCCCAAAACTATCTACTCACATGTGTGGAAGTTTCCTCCACTGTGCTAGAGATCTTTGTACAGACATGATAGTAGAGGAGGAAGTGCATATCCCCATCCACAGATAGAGTATTACATTTTGAAGTAAGTAAATAATTCTTCTGAAGTACTACTTTACACTCAAAAATGCAGTTTGTGATGCAGGTCCATTGTGTCCAACTTTGAGCCATCAATCATTATATAATTTTAGATAATATGATGTATACACCTTTCTCTTAGTTAACATCTCAATAAATGAACTACAGACTCGGTGGTAGATACCAAATATTTTCAATTTAAGCTATTTCTAGCTATTGTAACACCACAAGTAACACCGATGTCACACTTTAGGAAAAAACTGTTCATGCACAAACACAAATTTCAATGTAAAACCTTCTATGAGAAAAGACAGCCATGTTTTTCTTACCATGGTTCACTTTCTTGAGGCACAAAAGAGTCAGTTTTAGTTTTTGTTTTTAACTCTATTAAATATTTTTCTGTGGTTATGAAATTCACTGAATAACCACAAACATTTGCACATAGTATGGCAGAACAGTTATAATGTATTGTTTGAGTAATAAGACAAATTGTTAAAATATTCACATTTCGAAAGGTAACCTGAACCCTTTTAACTTAGGGCCTGATTAAGAGTTTGGCGGTCTGACTTCTGAAATGCTGCTCCATCTACAACACCACTGCTCTGGCAGCCTAAACCCCATGTATTATGAGTTGTGCTGTCTTAAACAACTACCACAGTCACAGTGCTCTTCCCGCTGGGATGGCAGTGGTTAGCAATGTTGATGCTGTCAGGTCAGCTGTCTACCCGCCAAGAGTATTACGACTACACAGTCATCCACTGATGCCATTTGGTCAGCTGTCTACCCGCCAAGAGTATTACGACTACACAGTCATAATGCCGGGCTCGCAGTGGCAGTTAGCAAATGATGGTTACCTTACACTGTGTAGTGCTAGTGGCACTCTTGTGGTTTGAGACCCTGTGATAACCTTTGACTACCATTATTTTAACTGACTTTAGTGTGTTATTTCATTCTAGCCTGGATGTACGATGGTCCTGCATATGCCTTGCTTTTCTTCTTTCTTGTAATCTTGCTGTCTTTCAGTGGGAGCTGTCACAGAGTGGACAGCCTTGCCAAGAACAGAACGTGTGGGTTGTGCGTTTGAAAGCATGAAAGGGAGAGAGAGGTGAGGAATGTACTCTTTTGTTTTGAAGTGCAGTGTTGTGGGCAGTGATGCATACATGTGCTCGGGTTGTACTATTGGCTTTGACATGGCCTCATATCATCTTGTTTTCCGACTTTGCCTTGCTTCAGATTTACTGTGTGCACAGCAGCGCTTGCAAGTTGTTTGGGTTATGAGAACTATGAAGTGCTTACTATTGGCTTTGACATGGCCTCATTTCATCCTTTTTCCATGGCCTTGCGTTGCTTCAACTTTTCTGCGTGCACAGCAGTGCTTGCAAGTTGCTTGAGTTATTCACGTTCAAGGTCTTTCTGTTTTCTCAAAGGATTGTTTATGTATTCTGAAAGCCTTGTGGGATTATATAAGATAGAGGTTGGAAAATGCGAAATTTGAAAAAGGAGACGTGAGAGCTCCTTCCTGCCATGGGAATGCTTGCGTGGAACCTGGCCAGTTCTGGTAAGATTCCTCTGGCCCAGAGGGAGATCTTTCCCAAACCTTCTAGTGTGTTTAAAGCTGAGGGTTGTGGACTTGGAAACTGGGAGTTTGGAATCTGAGTGTGGACGGACGCGTCTATCTCGAAGCGTGAACCCTGGTTATTGAGGCTCTCCATCACCACTGTTTTACTTCCCCAATTGGAGATTTAGTGTTTTGAACCAGGTGATGTATTGAGTTTTGATTATTGCCATTGTGATGTGACCAGTGGCTGTGATCATTTGATGTGTGATTGAGTGTGTTTTCTTTGTGATGTGTGAGTGAGTCAAGGTGCAACTCCAAAGTACTCATTTGAAGTATATATAGCTTTCTGATCTCTTGCATAACGCCCAGTATACTTGCTTGGGTCTTATCTCATATTATTTGCTGCTTGTTTATTAATCAGTATTATTCATGAATTTATGTTATTGCTGGCATATAAACATTATATCTCTTTGTATATTTGAATCTTGTGCATTTGACATCTGGGAAAGCTATTCAGAGCACTGTGTAAAATAAAACCCCAAGGCTTATTAAAAAGAGAGAGAGAGTCCTTGCATTTTGTAAACTAAAACCCTTTTCTAAAGGTGCTGTGTTAAAGTGTTTTGTCTGCGCTGGGTGTTGGGCTACCATGTGGAAGATTCTGTATTATCTGATAGGTGCAAATCAAAACACGGTGGTATACCGCTATGGTATGGGCACAAAAAACCCAACAGTAACTATTGGATGGATTTTAAAACTACACAGCTTATGTGCTTTGGCCAAATGGACACACCTGCAAATCACACTATAAAACACATCCCATCCCTGACCAGCATCCTTTACTTCCCAACTGCAGCCCACAAGAAAAGCACCATTGTTTTGTACAGCGGACGAGCGCAGCGGGCGCGACGATTGCGAAGCCGAAGGCGCGCTTAAGGCAAGCTCGTCTGCGCTCGTCCGCGACCGCCCGGGGCAAGGGGCTTGTCACTCTGCTCCTCATACCACCTATTCCCCCGCCCAACTACGCTGCCTCCGGGGCCCATGGCCACTATCTGCCTCCACTTGCTCTCGTATTTCGTCTCTTGGCCTATCTCCGCCTGCTCCTCTCACAATTCCTCCCCCACAACCTGCCCCCCTCTTCCCTCTAGAAGTAGCGCTTCTACTGCTGCCTCTAGATCCCTCACGGCATTTTATTTGAACACTAGGTCTGCAGTAGCCCATGCCCATGAACTTTCGGTACTGCTGGATCTTCACTCTCCTGATCTTCTTTTTCTAACGGAAACTTGGTTCTGCGATGACTCCCTCCCTGCCTTACTGGCTACCCTACCACCTCCATATTATGCAATCCGTGCAGACCGGCTAAATGGCAGAGCCGGGGGCGGGGTGGCGGTCATCGCCCGAACCGACCTTCCCTTTCAACCCCTGTCCTTGCCAGATATCGCTACTACGGAGTATTTAGCTATCCGTACCACTTCCATCACGCCCCCTCTTACCTGTATACTCATCTATCGTCCCCCTCAATCCCCCTTATTGTTTCTCCCGGACTTTCTGGAAGTTTTGGCCACTACTACAGTCAACAACTCTTCCATTTTGCTTTTGGGTGATTTTAATTTGTGGCCCTCTGATCCAGCCGAATGTCCATCGTCTAAGGAGTTCTCATATACCCTTCACTCTCTTAATTTCATTTCCCATATTCACTCTCCCACCCATATCAAGGGTCATACTCTTGACCAGATCTGGTCCCTAAATTGCCCCGTAGAGTCCCTCCCTGCACTTGGTCTGACCATCACCTGATTTCCTTTGCTCTCCCTATTCACCCCCCGGTCAAGCCCCCACTTCCCAAAAACATCTGGGTTCGTGCATGGGGCCGAGTGGACCCTGATAGTCTATCCTCATACTCACCACCTCCATTCCCCCCCCTGCAAGACCTGTCTACCAGCTCTCAGGTCACGGCCATTGATCAATGGCTCTCTGCAGGCTGCGACTCCATTGCCCCCCTGAAACGGGTCTCAACCAAACGAGAGAAAGACGCCAATCAGTGGTTTAATCAAGATCTTAAAGCCACTAAATTGGCGGTACGTCGGGTGGAGCGGGCCTGGAGGAAAAACTACTGCCCCTCTTTACGCCTGGAGTTTATCAACATCCTGACTCTATATAAAAAAACATCCTGGAGGCTAAAACCATCTATTTCTCCTCCAAAATCCTCGCAGCTGCAAACAGATCTAAGGAAATCTTCTCGATCGTTCACAATCTGGCCTTTTCGGACAGAACCTCCCTCAAACCCACCCCTTCCCAGGAACTTTGTCACTCCCTAAATAACTTTTTTATTCAAAAAATCGCTACCATTAAAGCTAACATCCCCCTTCCTTCCCCTACTTTTATAGACCCTCAGTGTCCTCCCCCCAAGGATCATCTTACTGCCTTCCCACCTTTAACTAAGGAATCTCTGACTGCCATAATTCCACTCGTCAAATCTGGTTCCCCGCTAGATCCCTGCCCAGCCCATATTCTCCGTCACATTTTTTCTAGCTGTCCAGACCCCCCCCTTCACCTTCTCAACAGTTCTCTATCCCAGGGCGTGGTACCCAACTCACTCAAATCCGCTGTCATCGTCCCCATTCTGAAAAAACCGGGCGCGACCCCTCTGTCCCAGCTAATTTTCGCCCCATCTCTCTCTTACCGTTCCTGGCGAAAGTACTCGAGCGCCACGTCACCTATGCCTTGAGTTCTTTCGTGGAGAAGAACGGGGCTCTCGCCCCCCGCCAGGCCGGGTTCCGCCCCGCACACTCTACGGAGTCCTTAGTGCTTTCGGTCCTTGATAACCTTAGGGAGGGAATGGATACCAACCAACCTCAGGCCTTGGTCCTCCTCGATCTCTCAGCCGCTTTTGACATGGTGGATCATTCCATCTTACTTTCCCGTGTCAAGGCGGCGGGGATCGGGGGCACCGCGTTGGTTTGGTTATCATCCTTCCTGAGGGACCGCACCCAGGCAGTTTGCCTGGGTGATTTCACTGCGGACTTCCGTGATGTTCAGTGCGGGGTCCCCCAAGGTTCCTCCCTTTCCCCCCTCCTATTTAATCTTTACATCTCCCCCCTTATCTTTTCTCTGCAACAAATGGAGGTCGCCGTATTCAATTATGCGGACGACCTCCAGCTTGTTTTCAATCTTTCCTCTTCCCCCGATTCTGCCCTTAATTTTCAAACCATCATGATCCACATCCGAGACTGGATGAACCACAACCATCTTAAACTCAACCCAGACAAGACTGAGCTGGTGTTGACGGGTGGTTCATCCAGCCCCTGGTCCCCCACTTTCTGGCCCCCTTCCCTTGGTTCCCCACCTGTTCCCTCTACCTCAGTTAAAACTCTAGGCATCAAGCTCAACTCCCAACTCACCTTTCACTCCCAGGTCAGCTCTGTGCTTTCTTCTTCTTTTCTGGCACTGCGTACCATACGCAAGGTGTCCCGTTTTTTCTCATTTGATGCCCTAAAACTAATCACCCTCGCCATGGTCGTTTCCTGCCTGGATTATGACAATGCCCTATATGCAGGTATTCCTGCATATAGTCTTCGGCGTTTGCAGCAGATTCAAAACCAGGCGGCGCGCCTGGTGTTCAAACTCCCAAAATCCCACCATACCACTCCCCTCCTGAAGTCCTTACATTGGCTTCCTGTCTGTGCCCGTGTCCAGTTCAAGCTTGCTTCCATCACCTTTCAAGCACGACTGGGCACGGCACCGGCTTTCATCTCATCGGAGATTATCCCTTATGTTCCCCCTCAGGGAACTAAGGTCATCTACTCAATCCCTTCTCACTGTTCCGCGGTTCCGAAGAAAGAAATGGGGAGGCTTGAAATTCGCGACTCTCGCTCCAATTTTCTGGAATTCGTTGCCTTTAGAGCTCAGAGCTTCAACTTCGTACCTGCTGTTCCGGAAACATATCAAGGCACATCTTTTTGCCAAATTCTTTAATTAACATATCCTTTCTCATTCATGGGTTCCAATTTAGCCCCTGGTCTTTTTTCTGCCCAGCTCTCTGTCAGTTTAGCTCCATGAAACCGCTGGTGTACGTGCGCTGTACAAATAATTTTAAATAGAAATAGAAATACATTTTGAAATTAGACACCCTTTTTCATCTTGCCATTTAGCACTCTCCCCTACCTGTAAATTTTTGTTTTGCACCTCTTTGTCTGTATCACTTTTTTGTTTTTCCTTTCAAATAGTCACTCAATTTTTTTTCATCATGCCTGGCAAAAACAAAACACACTTCACTGAACTTTAGTTGACAGTCATGGTGGATGAAATCATTGGAGTAGAGCCACACATTTTTGGATCCCAAGTCAACAGAGTGAATGCTGTTGGTACCCCCTATGCACAAAGGGGTGCATTAGGAAGCTGTGGAATTACCTTGGGTTCAGGGTGGGTACCCAGTACTCCAACAACCTAAAATGTATGTTGGATATGTGTTAGGTGTGTTGAAGTTAAATATTTGTTTCACCACAAATGGAGGGTGTTAACTTGTCATAACTTTCTGGAGTTCTGCATGGACATGTGTCAATTTTCCTATGTGTATCTTTACAGCTACTTTGTCTAGATGTGTGCCAAATGCTGTTAGTGCTGTGTTTGTTTTCATGAGGTACACCTATACATTCCTTACACATGCATGGCACTTGGTTATGCTATTGGTTGTCCCTGATATTCTCCAGTTCCCAGGTCCAGTGCACATTGAGCTTGTCAGGCATGGGAATAATGCCCTAGGGCCCCAGCCTTTCAGTGTTCCCCCCTGATGGATAGCTATCCTGCAGAGAGTGTTTCCATTGTGCCCTTAGAATGCATCTCACACTGATTCTATGCAAACCCATTGACTGACATTGCCTTTTCAAGTGGGACAGATATGTGAGAGTCCAATATAGAGTTGTAGCAGTGAAGGCGTGGTTCACTTTAATGACACACCCATACATTGGACATCAAAACAGGACCTGGTATGTGTGCAACATGAGTGTGTCATACAATGACACCCTCCTACAGAGATAAGGGCAAACTCACGACAGCAGTCTATGTCAGCGATGAATACGTGTTGGGGATGTAAATCAAGTACACATAAATTCCATTAAATTAAACTTCCATTCCAAAATGTAATGAATTTCTTCCATGGACCAGGCAAAGAGGTTGGGGTACCTAAGTAATTTACCCATTTACAGAGACCCTGTCTGGGACTGTTTCATAGGAATTACCAAACATACATCTTTAGGGTGACATTCACAGTAGCTCCGGTTTTGTTCGGCGAAATTCTTGAGTACATCCATTGAATCACGTTTTTGTTCACATACATGTTGTCACTCTGAATCACGCATCGGTTGAGTTCTAAAGCACACGCAATGTTTTTTAAGTGCACAGGTTCCTTTAAACCTTTCTCCAACTTGTTTTTTTCACCTATTTCTGAACAGTGTATTACACTTGTTACAGCTAGCATGTAACAATGTTTTGATGAAGCATATGTATGTTTTATATTCAACTTTGTTATATTGTGCTGCATTCATGAGCTGCTGGGGTATAGCTCATTCATTTGTTTCTTTTAGGAAATTCCCCTTGACGAAGGGCAAGACCCGAAATGCATTGGGGAGTCCATGCTACTCGCCATTCTGTTTAACAACATGACAATGGAGTTTTTTTTTAAATATGAGAATTATTATATGAAGGAGAAATATTGAGAAGAAATTAATAAAATGTTCTAAGGGAAGTATAATTTGATGGGATTTATGTGTACTTGATTTACATCCCTAACGCGTATTTATCGCTGACATAGAGTGCTGTTGTGAGTTCGCCCTTTCTCTGTAGGAGGGTGTCATTGTATGACTGCATCTTTTACACCTCAGTGGATCAGGAGGTGGTAGTCACTAGCACCTAAGCAACACATACAAAATAATTGAAGCAGACACTAGCATCACCTTGGAGTGTGACCGTTCTATATTAATTTGTATTTGCAACATGAGTGTGTAACATTCACTATAGTATCTTGGTTAGAGTTGCAGTGACAGTGACTCATGGTAGCTTTAGGTACTTCATTCTCACTTTACCAACACATGAGAAATGGTAAGCTGCATGATGTGTAAAGATCAGTTGTAACATGGCAGACAAGTAAGAAAGGACAAAATATATGTGTGCCAGACAATAATACATGTGATATTGATGAGGAGGTGCTGTTGTGGAACACAAAATAATGCACAAATCGCTATCACAGAATATAATTTTCACTGGTTTGCCTGTGCAGTACCAGTGTTTTGGCCTAGGAAAGTGCCCTACAGATGTATGTTTGTTTATTCCTATGAAACAGTCCCAGACAGGGTCCCTGTAAATGTGTAAAATACTTAGGTACCCCAACCTCTTTGCCTGGTCCATGGCCGGGCATCATTTTGCTGAGGAGTCTATGGAAACTGGTAGTTGTATGACTTACTGCCGATTTTGTCTGCAACATAGTGGGTTTTGAATGTGGGAGAGCAGGTATAGCAGCGGCAGGATGTGTGCAATGGGCTGCATGATGGAAGAAGATGTGTAGAGGGGAGTGTAAGCCTTATATACCTCCTTGTAAAGCAGCTCATAGTATGGCCGACAGTTTCACAATTAGTCCAAGCTTCCAACTTCCTCTTTGACCCATTACGAGGTCAGAGTTGGCCGGTGGTGTTGGCAGGTCACCAGCGGTCTTTCAATCTGCAATCTGCCCATCTTGTAAGACAGCAGTCGGACTGCCAAGGTCGCAGTGGTCAGACGGCCACTGCAGGTACAGCAGTTGATGTACCGGCAAACTCGTAATAAAGCCCTTAGTCTGTTCTTAAAGCAGTAAAAACACATTGAGCAGAAAGAGACAGGTTGTCAGTAGTAAGCACGTTTTATTTTAAGAATTTGGTTTGTAATAAGTGAAATGGCCTATGGATTTTACATAAACACACTTCCAAGCATGCTTTGGCTAGAATGCACATTTTTTGTGGGTAGGTTGATTTTTTTAAGATGGATCACAGCAAATAACATGATCTAAGAGCTGCTAGATTTCCTTCTAACGTTTTCAGTCAGATTGTGGCTTCATGCTACTTACTTTGTGTTTGTTCATATTTGAATTCGAAATGCAGCACCAAAGTGGCACAATCCCTCAGGTTAATTCTAATTCCGAGAGTCTGTCTGGCTTATGAATATTTTTTCCTCCAGAGTCTTGAGTCTTGTCCTTTAAATGTTCACTGCGAGAAGCTGCCTATGATTTATTGGTTCACACTGCAGAGAAGATGCTGTGTGAATTTCTATTGAAACAATTTCCAGGACAGCATGTTCACAAACCTATATATAGCTGCAAACATCATGTTTGACACCTGCATTAGTTAATATATTTTTTTAGCAGTTTCTATGTGATTTTTTTATTTAATCAAGGTAGTGCTTTAAAATAATTTAGACATGGTCTGCCATAGTAAACAGTCTGAGACCACTCTGTTTACCAGGACAAACATCTAGAGGTGATTCATACAGGAGCAGAAAAATAATGAGGGGAGTTATTTGTGAAAGGGAGTACTTCGAAGTAATGAAACGAGTACTGTTTGTTTGAATTATTTACAACCTTGGGCAAAAGCACTTTTAATAAGTAGTACAAAAGTACAGTACTTCACATCAATATAGAGCCTGCTTACCTTCATGTGCTTAGCTGTTTGCAGTTCATTCTTCTTTTACTTGAGGGATTCTATTAATTTCTGACCAATGGCCTTCTGCGCTCAGCTCTATTTTAATAGGTAGGGTCAAGTACGATAGCATTCTCTCACCCAAAATCAGTAGAGGCTGTAGTAGAACATATGTAACAGTAGGCAACTTGGGATGTCTGAAATGGCTGAGGTAGCATAAGTCTTACTTTAATTTGTACATTGGTGTCCAAAATTAGTACTAGCAGGGCAGGGCATCCATGCTTCTCCATAAGTGCATCATTCTGTTGCTAGCCCACTAAATGTAAACAATAGCAGGCTCTAGCCACGAGAAGACTGCTAGCCTTATCTTCTGCTACAGTGATGCAGGTTTGTTTATGTAGTCCTAGAAGTAGATATACCAATGCCATACAGTAGAAACTGCAGTCTCCATATTTCTCAATGAAGGTTGTAGCATGTCTCTTTTTTATTTTTTATAAGCGCAGGCTCACACTCTAGACTGCATTTTTGGTCCTTCTTCCATGTTGTGAATGTTGTGTCACTTACTTGTTCATACTCATTCAATGCAGCAACTCAGTTTGCACAGAGTGTATTTATTTTCCTGATCTCACAGGTTTCAAAGGCATTCAGCCAAGGAGTGGTAAATCATATTTGAGAATGACTTTCCAATTGTGTATGGCATTCATAGGAAGACATTATAAGGAAGTAAAGACTAAGGGCCCGCCCAACCGCCATCACAGTGGGATTGGGACCGACCAACCCAAAATCGGTGGTCCCACCTGCCAAATTATGATGCGACCGCCACAGAGTCTGTCTGAATCATGTTTTTTTCCACTGCAGCTTCTGCTGCTGCCCAGAAAAGGCCACAGTGCAAGCCGCATTGGAAAAAGGGATGTTTTGAAAGATCCATGCACCATGAGCCAGGTACCATGTGGTGCCCGGCACACGGTCATATATGTCTGGACACCTCACAGTGGAGGCCAACAGGGGATGGGGCCCTGATAGGGGGCTCTAAAGTCCCCTTTTGACAGATTTTCCATGGAGGTCAGACCACCAGGGAATCACTGTCAGAAAGGGACATCATAATCCTTATGGCGGTATCTGAGCAGTCACCGCCACTATTGTAGGAAATATGATCCGAACGATGGTCCAACGGGGTATGAGTAGCAAAGGCTAGTTTTTTTTGTAATTATGTCCAGAAATCCCCAGATTAATAACAAGATATGATACAGTGACTAAACTAGACCTCTTTATCAGTGTGAAGTAAAGCCAATTTAGCTACAAAAGAGGTATCCAACAGTATGTCTTCCAACTCCATTCATCCCACATTCGAGCAGTACATGTCTTTGAGGCTGTCTGAGTTATTTGTAGTAAAAGAATTAGCTTCCCCGGACTAAGTGGAGAGAACATTCTTGTAATTTGGATGGCTGCCTTGATTGAAAGTAGCAATACCTTTTATGTGAGTGCTGCCCTTGATAATTAAGTCATTGCATGTTCTTTCATTGCCACTTCCACTTCAATAGTTGTAATAATATTCATGTTATAATTCCCTGTTTAGGTATTTTATCTCTTTCAGTAATATATTTCCTCAGCCCTGCTGGGATTTAGCATGAAGATTGCAGCCCCAGCGAGGATGGCCACTGCCAACACTTCCACACAGTCACTGAGCACCCAGGATATGGCCGTGATGTTTTGCAAGTGGGTAATACTACAGTTTCTCCTTGCACAACAGGTACCAGCAGACAGGATGATGTTGTATTCTCTGCTCCTATGTTTTGCTGTGTCCCTTTAAGTCTGACATTCCATTTTCCTTATGTCATTTTCTACTGTGTTCTGCCTAGTCAGTTAGCTCCCTGCTTTCTGATGGGAACACCAGTTATTCTCTGTAGTGCATAATAAATGCATTATATTCTTTTATTAGCCTCATTACTTCATTTACATCACATGGCGACGATGAGCAGAGTGAGCTAAACAACTACAGAGGGAGTGAAACTCTACTGGTGAGAAAATAACCACGCGAATAATTTTACTGTGGATTGTGCATTTAAAAGAAAAGTCTACTTGAAGAAGAAACCTTTTACTTAAAGAAATTCACAAGAGAAGAAAATCACCAGGAAACAACCGTGAAAACCTACTATCAAGATGCAAATCTGATGAAGAACAGTTACTAGTACCCCAAGTAAAGTGCAACTGCTGGAAACTCCAACACTTCAGAGCGTGAAACACAGAATTACAGCTCAGTGTGTAAACCGGAGTAGATCAACTGAACTAAAGAAAACTAAATGAAATCATCACCCTATCCAAACAGGCGGTGAGTTTGACAGACTTTTCCTTTCATACCGACTTTAATTTAAAGACCTATGTACAAGGGTGAATGATTGTGCCCGATACTTGGAGGGGAGCAGAGGTAGTCCCAATTTATAAAAAGGGATCCCCCCTGCTCCCTTCCAACTATCGACCCATCAGTCTGATTGACATATCCCAAAAACTCTTTGGCAGACTGATCTTAAATCGTTTGCAAGCGTGGACTCAAGAAATGGACATCTTGTCCCCATACCAGGCAGGATTCCGGGAGGGTGTATCCACCATAGATCAAATATTCAGGCTACACCTGCTCTATTGGAGAACAGCGGTAATCGAGGGCGGCAGTCTATATACCATCTTTGTAGACTTACGCGCCGCCTTCGATTTGGTTCCTAGAGCAAGGCTGTGGAGAGTCATGGAAGAGCTGAATGTCCCCGCAGATATTTTGGCAATCCTGATGAGACTTCACTGTAACAACTACGCCCGCGTTAGGTGTGGCAAAGGTGGCAAATTAACCGAAAGGTTCCCCGTTCGCAGAGGTGTGAGACAGGGTTGTGTGCTCGCACCCACCCTGTTTTGCATCTTTGTGAACGGGGTTGTTGCCCACCTAAACAGGATTGCCAACTCTGATGCCCCAAAGTTGACCGGCAACAGGGTGCCTGCAATTATGTTTGCAGACGACACCCTGTTGCTGTCTAAATCCCCGATGGGGATCCAACGCATTTTGGATGGTTTCCTAGATTTTTGCTCTGACCGGGGATTGGAAGTTAATCCCCAAAAAACAAAATTAATGATTCTAAATCCCAACCATCGAAATAGAGCCCCTCCCAAGCTAGGCATGGTTCAATTCGAACGGGTGCATAATATCGAATACCTGGGGATTACTATAAATGAACACCTAACTTGGACGTCGCACCAGGCAAAAGTGACCATCAAACTGGCACAGTTGGCGGGTGGCACTTTGCGCCTGGCAAATAAATCGAGCTATCGACCACTCACCCCAATCATTCATATAATATAATCATTCATATATATAAAACACAAGCCAGGGCAGGGGTTACATACGGGGGCGAGTTGTGGGGTTACACTCAGCATTCCAAGCTACAGTCCACTGAAAATAAATTTCTGAGACAGGCAGCTGCCCTCCCCCAGAGCACCCCATTACTACCACTTAGATTAGATCTGGGGATTAAACCCATAGCAGAGGAGCTAGGACTTAAACCCTTAAAATTCTGGAGGCGTTTGTGGTGTAGCCCAGACCTCGTAACTTACAGAGAGGAACTACAGGAATTCCTGGAACTACGTAACATAAAGAGGATTCCTTGGCTGACTTATGTCAAGGGAAGGTTCGAGGAAATGGGCTTCCCGGAACTATGGACAGATCCTTCCAATTCATGTACCAAGATTTCAAAAAAGGTACTCGCGAGTGCTTACTATGCTTTGATGCTCACCAGAGCCATTAATGACACACGAGAGGGGTCCCTGACAAGCTTATTTCTGAAAATGAAAGATACCTACTGCCTCGAAAAAACCATAGATGAGATTTCCCCTGCACTAACGAGGAAATTGTTTCTACAATGGCGCTATGGATGCCTTCCCCTAGCTTCGTTTACAGCGTCCTGGACATCGTGCTCCACCGTATCATCTTGCCCAATGTGTACACACCAAAAGGAGGACGACATGCACGCGGTCTTCTTCTGCAAGGGCTATGAGCGGAGTAGGAAATACTGGTTAGTTCCGCTCCTCAGGAACTTGGGATTCAGATCTTACCAAACCGCTTATAGAGTCTTAAAATCAGACCTTTCTCCCCCTGTGGTTTTTGCACTCTCAAAATTTTTAACTTCAATGTGGTTTATCCGTAGCCGAATGATGAAAAGACTGGTATAATGGACACCACCATTACCTAACATTTAAACTAATTTTCTTAAATTTGGATCACATTATGTTTAATAAGCTTTTAACTGTATATATTGTTCTGTATCTTTTATGATCTGTGATCGAAATAAAGATTTTTGAAATGAAAATGAATGATTATTTAGTAATTATATCCACACTTCGGGATAACCAGTTGATTGTGTTGTGGAAATCATTTTGGACTTCCGTTTGCTTAACATGCACTTTTGACTCAAGGAAGTCAAGATTAACTAACTTGCTGCATCTTTCAAAATTGACACGCATTTTTCGAAACTCTGCGCGAGCTGTGTAAGGAAAAAGAAGAAGACTCACTCGAGAACGTCCTTCTCTGTCCGAACGGAGTCGACCACCCTTCGTCACACTCGAAGGTAAACTACACCAACGTCATACAGGAAGGCGAACGAGCGTCAGGCAGCGTCAGGCGGACATGAGGCAGCGGAAATGAGACAATGACGTTACGTGGAAGCCATCTTAAGTTTTACTCGCGTTACTAGGCAACCCCAGTAACGCGCTCCGGGACGATAAATAACAACGCGTGTTGAAAGAAACACTGCGCGTTGAAAGTAATACCGCGCATTGAAAGAAATACTGCCTTGTTGCGTGTCGACTCAATAAAAAAAAAAACGTCGCAGGTGAAAGAACGGTTGTTACCGAAATCTGTGGAGGAGCAGCTTTAGCACAAGCAATTTCTTTAAATAAAAGACAGACACGGTAAGCTTCTCACACGCTAAGCAGTATTGTGTGCTATTCGATAGTAAGAAGTACCTGGTGCAGCTTGACAACGAACTTTCACCTATTGTTCATTTATTTAATGTATTATACTGCAAAGAAGTATACTGTTTATTTGATGTGAAAGAATAGGACATTGTGAAGAGTTTTCCAATAAATTAGTTCTTGTTTAAAGGATATCCACATACAAGGAGACAGTGCATACAAGCTATACTATTTTTTTTTGTGAATAAGATGGAAAATCTTAATGTTATCGTACCTCCCATGTTCTTACAAACAACTGGAGATCCACCCATCGAGTGGGATGAATGGATAGACATTTTCGAGAATTATATAGAAGCACTTGATGGAAAGGATTTTAGCGCAACTAGAAAAAAAGCCCTTTTGTTAAGTGCCCTAGGCAAAGAAGGTCAACGTTCCTTTAAATATCTTCCAGTAGGATTGAACCAATATGGAAGAGCAATAACCAATGTATGTACAGAAGCAAAAGCTCGCATGAAGAAGCAGTATGCAAAGTAAGTAAATATTGTTATGGCCAGGCATAAATTTTACACTCAACCCCAAAGGAATGAGGAATCAGTAGACCAATTCGTGGCTAGGTTACGAGAACTGTCCATTAAATGTAGTTTCGGAGAGATAAGAGACGAAATGATACGAGACCAGTTGATAGTACAATGTCGCAATAAAAAGATGCAGGAAAAACTGTGGGCTGCAAAAAATCCTACCTTACAAATGGCCATTGATATAGCGAAAGTAGTTGAAGAATCGAATGCATGTATGAGAGAGATGGAAAGGAGAGATAATGGAAAGGAAAATGTACAAGGGAATGGAGTTTCTTGTGTTGAACAAGATGAAGTTGCTGCTTTGAACAGGAAAGGTGTAGATTTGAGTGAGAGAGGTCCGAAGAGATTCAACAATGGGTTTTCAGGTAGTGACAAAAACAGATTTCAAGGAAGGATGTGCAGTAGGTGCGGGAGCACTTTTCATAACTCAGATTTTAGGAGATGCTTTGCTATTGATAAAGTCTGTAGGAAGTGTGGGAGGAAAGGACATTTCTCCAAGATGTGTAGGGGAGGAAATGCAGATAAAGTAGCTGTTGTGGAAAACAGGGAAACAGTGAGAGACATTGTTGGTGTTGAAGGTGCCAACAAAATACTGTGTTTGGGTGAGGATGGTGTGAGCGAAGGTGAGCCCGGTAGAAGATATAGGCCCAAAGCTCAATTTCTTATTGATGGAATAGAGATCCAGTTGATGGCCGATCCAGGGTCATTGTGGACTATTATTCCCAAGGACATGTACTTGGAATATTGGAAGGAAGTGCAATTGTTGCCTAGCGATATTAGTCCTTGTGGTTATCAAGGTGAGAGTATAGATGTAATTGGATTTATGGTATGTGTAATATCATTTAAGGACCGTTCCGCTAAAGGGAAGGTGTATGTAGCTAGATCAGGTCCAGCGATTTTGGGGTGGGGGCAACAGTATGACCTCGGTATAATCATTAATCCCAGGGCAGCACAACAGGTGATGGTTGTGGATAGCATAACCACGGATTCAATTGTGGAAGGGATGAATGGTTTGTTTGATGAGCACATTGGAGAATTGAGAGGTTATGTGCATAAGATTGTACTGCGTGTTGATGCTGTGCCTATGCAACACAGGGTGAGGAAGGTTCCATTCATTGCACGTGAGGAAGTGAAGAAGATGTTGAAGGAGATGCTGGACCAGGGGGTGATAGAACAGATCGAAACGTCACCCTGGATTTCTCCCGTAGTTATTACAACCAAATCTGACGGAAAATTTCGTTTTTGTGTGGACCTTCGCACCCTGAACCAGAACATTGTAGTAGATAACTTCCCCTTACCGAACATCAACGAGCTAGTCCTGTCACTAAAAGGGGGGAAGTACTTCTCTAAGCTGGATCTCCGCAGCGCTTATCACCAAATAAAGTTACATCAAGACTCCAAAGCATTGACAGCCTTCATAACAACTGAGGGTATTTATCAATTCACACGTATGCCTTTCGGCCTTGCCTCTGCAGCTGGGGTGTTTCAAAGAATGATGGGGGCTGTATTGAAGGGAGTGAACAACGTTGTGTATTTCCAAGACGACGTTCTGATATTTGGAGAGACTATTGAAGAACACAATGTGATTTTAAAAACTGTTTTGGAAAGAATGGAACAAGCTGGATTAACTCTAAAAAAAGAGAAATGTAAATTCGCAGTGGAGGAAGTTGAATACCTCGGATATACCCTATCTGTCAATGGGGTGAAACCCAAGAGAGACTTATTAGACTCTATCAGGAATGCACCAGCTCCAGACGACAAAGATCAGTTGAGGTCGTTTCTCGGCCTCATAGAGTACTATGCTAAGTTCGTGAGAGATTTTGCAGAGAAGACTGAAAAGATTAAGGTGTTGTTGAGGAAAGGATGCAAGTTTGTGTGGGGTGTGGAGCAAGAAGAGTGTTTTAAAAAGATCAAGGTTGAAATTTGTGATGCAGGTATATTATCACCATTTGATACCAACCGTAAGTCAGTCTTGACTGTGGATGCGAGTGCTGTGGGCGTTGGTGCAGTATTGGCTCAAGTACATGAGTCTGGGCTCAAGACTGTAGCTTTTGCTTCAAGGACGCTCACAACGGCTGAGAGGAATTACTCTATAATCGAGTGGGAAGCTTTAGCCGCAGCGTGGGGTTGTGAGTATTACAGGATGCATTTGTGGGGTTTCAAGTTTACGCTGTTGACGGACCACAAACCCTTAGTTAAAATCCTTTCTCCCGGTGGAGCCGGCAAGGGTTCTGCCCGGTTAGCTAGACTCGCTGCTAGGATTCAAGAGTATCTGTACACGGTTGAGTACATCCCAGGTTGGAAGAACTGCCAAGCTGATGGACTCTCTAGACTTCCACTACCTTGGGAGACGGTAGACAAGTTGGGAGTAGAATCAGTCAACTCTGAAGGGTCTGTGGCTGCTGTTGATGAGGTAGTTGATATTTGTGCTGGGGCAATTAGCAAGAGCCTGTGGAATACCTCCATGGCTAAGGACGTGGTGTTGAGAGAGGTAAAGGACTTGATCGTGAAGGGTCCAAGGAGAGAGAGTTGCTTATCCCCCGCACTTCGCCCATATTTGAAGGTTCTTGAACAGCTGTCTGTCCTGGACAAAGATGGTTTCTTGATTTTAATGGAAGATAAATTTATTCCTCCACAGGATGTGAGGTTTACTCTATTTAAGTTAGCCCACGAGGGCCATCTGGGCCAGTCCCTCACCAAGAGGAGAGTTAGGGAGAATTTTTGGTGGCCCGGGATGGACTTAGAGATCTCTCAGTGGGTGGAAAAGTGTACAGACTACTTGGAGAGCGAGAAGAGGCTTAAAGTCGGTAGTCATGCTGGTTGTGGCTCAATAGTTGACCCAGGGTGTCCATGGCACACCATATGTCTTGATTTCATTGGCCCGTTTTACCAGTTGAGTCAAGATATGAGATTTGGGTTGGTAGTAGTTGATATTTCTTCAAAGTGGTTAGTGGTCAAATTCATGAAGGAGATCACTACGAACAACACTATTACTGTGTTGAGTGACATTTTTAGAGAGGAAGGTTTTCCAACTAGAATTATCACCGATAATGGGACGCAATTGACTTCCCTGGAGATGGCTAATTTCTTGAGAAAGTGCGGCATTGCACATTCAAGGACTTCACTTTACAACCCCCAGGGGAATGGAATAGTCGAGAGGGCGAACCGGATGGTTAAAGGTGCAATTCAGATGGCAATTTCTTCTAGGACAGATGTGAGAGGATTGGTTAATGACCTGGTTTGGGCCTACAGAACTACTGAAAATGGTGTGACTGGATTGGTTCCTTTTAGTATCATGAGGGGACGTTCAGCTGGTACCAAGCTGGTCGCTGCTTGGATGAAAGAGTTGATAAACGTTGGTCCTGACACCCCTGATGTTGTGAGTGAACCGGATGGAAGTTGTAAAATTGCAGTGAATGATTGGGTGAAAGTCAAACCTGGTCGAGTTGGGGTCGGGTTGACAAAGTTCAGGGGACCATTTAAAGTCAGGTCTGTCCATAAGAGGTTTGTAACTCTATTCAACGGTGAGAGCTGGAACTTGAGGCGTGTGGCACTGTACAAAAAGGCTGAGTGTGGCGGTGACGTTCCTTCTAAGGAAGTTGGTGTTGGTAGAGCTCAGAGGGTGAGAAGACCTCCAAGTTACTTACATGATTTTGTTTGCAATTAAGGTCTCTCTCTCTGTAACGAAGAGCATGTACTTGTTTTTTTTTTTTTTTTAGTGCTTCTCCCACACGAAGGGAAGAGGATATGTTGTATTCTCTGCTCCTATGTTTTGCTGTGTCCCTTTAAGTCTGACATTCCATTTTCCTGATGTCATTTTCTACTGTGTTCTGCCTAGTCAGTTAGCTCCCTGCTTTCTGATGGGAACACCAGTTATTCTCTGTAGTGCATAATAAATGCCTTATATTCTTTTATTAGCCTCATTACTTCATTTACATCAGATGACATCCCAGCAGTGGGTTTCATTGTGGTCTATGCCAACCTCAGTTTGCTTACACACTCCAAGTTTCATGACAGGCCAGTCCCACATGGAAAACAGTGTGGTCCATCCACAGGCAAGTAATAGAGTGAATCTTGACACTGACCTTTTCCTTAGTCCTGCCCTTGTGGCAGACTGCTTCTGGTATGTATGAGTGGTCATGAGGTGGAGGGGAAGTATTACATCAGAGTCATATTGTGAGCTGACCCCTCCCCGGAGTTGATGAGATCAATATGTTTTGGTGCAGAATCTGTTCCCCATCACCGTCACACCTTTAGCGACCTAGAACCGGTGCTCATGTTGACAGTCCATATAAAAGGGAGATGCTGGTGTTGCTGAGTTGCATTGGAACCCAGCCATCTTGAGTACTGCCAAGTTCCTGCTCCCATATCACTGCTCTTGGCATTGTTGCTTTATAATCCATCTCTCACTCACTCATTCAGTCTCACCCACTTCTCCCTACTTTCTGGGTTCGCCACAGAGAAAAGTCAGACAACAGGTCTAGAACAACCCTTTGCATCCATGATCCACTATCTCCCATTTCATCCACGTTTCTGCAGACCTTTTCTGATAGAGAATGACAAATAGAACTGCCTCAGCTCTCACAGAGACACTTTCAGTACCACTGAAATTGGCAGTTAGGGCCATGGGGCTGAAGGAGGGGACTCACATGATCTGTATGACTTCCTCTTTTAAAAGATCAGCTGCACAGGGGAAAGGGATTGTGGGACGATGTATTACACACAATTGTAGATGTGTAGAGGCCAATAATGTGGTGGTTTCAGTCTTGGGGTTCAAAGTAAACATCATAAACTACTGGAGCTTCACTTCCATTGTCTATCACATATCACTAGCTAATTCTAGATTTAAAATAACCCCAATTATTCACTGCTTCCTATCTTTCTACTTGTCTGTATATTAACCTGTCTGTCTCTCAACTAGTCTATCTATCCGTCTTTCTTACCCCACTGGTATCTATCTATCTATCTATCTATCTATCTATCTATCTATCTATCTATCTATCTATCTATCTATCTATCTATCTATCTATCTATCTATCTATCTATCTATCTATCTATCTATCTATCTATCTATCTATCTATCTATCTATCTATCTATCTATCTATCTATCTATCTATCTATCTATCTATCTATCTATCTATCTATCTATCTATCGCTTTAAGTGGGCCGGCAGTTCTTAAAAGAAGGTGCTGAGGCGGGTCTCTAGCGGGCTCTCCATTTCTGCCCTCACTCTCAGGTTGGAAAAGAAAATCTTAACTCTGCAGCAGTACCACTGCTCAAAGATTTTGATGTAACTTCAATAGAGGCTGGTTTAGTTCTTTCACAGTCTCATCCTTTCAGAACTTAAGCATGTTCAGTATTATATACAACAAAGCCATAGCCGTTTCTTCTTTATTATATGCAACTAACCATTGACAAAAACAATAGCCCTAGCTTGTTGTAGGTGTAATGTTACGTGTTGTATTATATACCTAGATGCAATGACAGAAGCAGAAAAATACCAGTGGGGCCGCACACTATGCTGAGAACAGATTTTTAGCTTATTTGTTTTTAAGCCATTCCCAAAAATTACATCGGCCACTCCCCTTTGAGAGACACCCCAGTCTATCTATCTATCTATCTATCTATCTATCTATCTATCTATCTATCTATCTATCTATCTATCTATCTATCTATCTATCTATCTATCTATCTATCTATCTATCTATCTATCTATCTATCTATCTATCTATCTATCTATCTATCTATCTATCTATCTATCTATCTATCTATCTATCTATCTATCTATCTATCTATCTATCTATCTATCTATCTGTCTGTCCATCCATCCATCCATCCATCCAAGAGGCTGGCAGCCAGTTCTACTGCCGGAACTACTGACATTTTTAGATCCGCTGTTCACCAAGAACTTTTCATTTTACAAAAATTATGTGTATAACATTGAAGTTATAGTAATTTTCAGCCAGACGTCATTCATTAGTCTGTTATTGTTGTGTCATTCTTATTTTTCTTTCACCCACTCCAGCATGCATCATGGGGCAATTATCAGCCCACTTCAGCCACTGGATGGCTTCACTGTGAGTTAGGACCGGCTTCCCTTGCACAAGGAGCACATCCACACACAAAGTAGTTCCCTTCTGTGCGAGGAACTACTATGGCAATATGTATTTTTTCGAAACCAACATATATTTTTACCTTCAGCAAATGCTTTTCCCCTTTTTTTTAGATTGTTGAGGCCTAGGAAGCTTCCTCAACAATAAAGCTTTGCAAACACCATCACAGAACAACACAAGAACGGCCAAAGCCAAAAGAATGCCAGCCAACGCCAGACCTACTGCCTCTGCTAATACTTGTTTAATATTTGGTGGCAAGGTAATGCAGAGAATATCTAACAGTTTAAAGTGGCTGATTTTGGTCCTAATAGAGTCCACACCGCCAGCGCCGGCAAATAGCTCCATTCAGCCTTCTCTACTAGCTGCTGGCGAGAAGACAGGCACACAAACATTGAAGGAAGGCACTGTTTAAGTTCGTTTTGACAAATACTGAAAAAGTCGGAAAAGAGCCACTAAAAAAAGAAAATCTTCTCAATATTGACATAGATGGCGATATTTTTTTCAGATCTAAGACAACATCGTGTGCCTTGTTTGCAAACACGGATAAGTAACGCAGTAGCAGTGTACGACTTCCTGTTTTCGTACCTTAAAATAACATTACTAGAACAGTTGCTGAAATTACAAACTTCTCACGTACCTTAGCATCCTTTTGGGAAAATTAATTCACTTCTTATTTATCACATAAGTCCAAATGTCAAGCAGAAGTCTCTAAGCACTCAAAAACTATACTTTTCATGTAACTAATGGTCTCTTTCATTAGTTGCTGCACGTAAAAGCGTTCGTATATTCCCTGCTTTAATGGAGGGCAGTAAGGGAGTATGCACATTTTATTCCAGAACCTTCTCTGTATCTTTATATGAAGTGTTTGATTAATCATGGACTATGGGGTCTAAAATACCAATAAAAGTACACAAATGATACTGTTGTACTCAACTCATGCCGACACACAGTCTGTAAGCTTATGGGGAGTTTTAATATTCTAATTATGTGCATTTTGGTGGTACATCGCCCATACATCACTTACAGGTCTAAGGAGGTATTGAAAGTCAACCGTTTTAGTAGAATTCAAAGGCCAGTTATTAACAATGACAATGGATCTTATTCATTGCCATCAATTATGCGTAACCAGAGTAGGAAATGCCACCATGTAATTGTCCCTTGCTACTTTGCTACTAATAGCGGTACTTTGCTCCTCATATTCTCAGGCATAGTAAATGAAGGTGAGGAAATAGGAAGTAACCCGAGCTTGAAGTGTGTAGTACATTGCAAGTTACCTTTCTAGTCTTTATGGAACTTACTTGTGGGGTATTCTGTATTCTGTGTTTTGTAATGTTCTGGATTCTACTCTGTGGCAGTTTACTGGTTGCTGCTGCAGTGAAGGGTCCGCTCTTGTTCTATTCTTTATCTCAAATAAAGAAGCCTTCAAACTCTACCAACTTGGCCATTGGAATCTATTTACCACAACTTTTGGGCGACGAGGATTTACTTTGTGATGTTTCAACTTATTGCCCTTAGTTTAGCTACTCAGCGGAAACAAGCATTTTAAAAGCAAATAGGTGGGGGGGTTAATCAGATCCGCAATTGCACAGCATAGCCAGTGTTTGACTTAGAGGGGGGTGGGGGGGGGGGCGCCAGGAGAGAGAAGGGAGAGAGTAATACAGCACAGTAAATTCTGAGAGATGGCACAGTGAGAAATGGATTGAAAAGAGAGGAAGGAGTGGGAAAAGAGAGAAAAAGGGAGAAGGCGAAAGGAACAAAAGAAAGAGAAGAGAATGGACTGAGACAAGGCGAGGGAATAGTGAAAAACACTGAAGATTAGCATAGTGTGGGATATTCAGCTCGAAGGCAAGATGGCGGACGAGTGCAGATGGACCGGTGCTGGAGAGGATATCAGCAGTTTTCTAAGCCTTTAATGAACATATAAATCCCATCTAAAGTGCACAATATGTCGACAAACTGAAAAACCAACGGAAATAAATAAGAAGTGGCATCAATGGCGTTGATGGCTGGGAAGAAGTTCAACTCGGAGGTGAGTACAGCAAATGCAGCGATCAGAGCTCACCTCAAGATTGTGGGTTCTCTGATTGGTTTGGCAGTTATTCATTTTCTCTGCCGAGATCTCCGCAAAGACCTCAGGGAGCTTACACAGTGTGTACAAGGCAAAGAATTGGAATTAACCCACCTGCTTCAGGGGTCTGCACAGGAGCCTCTACGGGAGTGCTGTGAAGGCGGTGTAGTGATGGCCACAAAGAACGCAGGAGCCACCGCTGCTGCTAAGGCAAGGGCTGCGGCGGCGACAGCGAGACTGGCTCAGCGGGAGGACGCTGGGGGTGAGAAGCAGGATAATGGAGTCAAGACAGGCGCAGGTACCAGCTCAAGGACTCTGAAGCAGGGAGCTGCTGCATCAAGGAAGGGGGGCGTGGCCGGCCCGTCGGTAGCTGATCTCCTCCAACGAACACCGGGGGGAGCCCTTCCGGGTCAGAATAGTCAGAGCAGGCTGAGCAAGCCGGCAGACCTAGCGGAACAGGCTCAAGGACTGAACGTCGGGAATGTTTTTGAAGAAAGCTGTCCTTTACGCTCTGAAGTGCCAGAGGATCTCAATCTTGAAGTAAGTCTTGAGTCGCATAAGACTATGGCAGTAGGAGGGACTGATGCCAATATACTGGTGCAGAACTAAATGGGAGAGAGTACACCCCCCCCGCACCGACTCCTCAGCTTGCAGACACAAACATAAGCAGTAACAGCAACAAGAGTTTAATCTCAGTACCAGTACCCGCGATGGGCTTAGAGTTTAACGTGAATGCAAGCCTGATTAATCTACCTGGGGATGTCCCTAGCTCCAATCTGCCGAGTCGGCCTATTGATTATCAGATAAAAAGAGCTGATAAAATGTCACAGATTGCCGAAGCAACCAATCCTAAATCCGCAGATACAGATGTAGAAAAGGACCTAAGCGACTTTTACTCTTTCTCAGAAGAACTTTAATGGTCTTATTAGACATGTTCCATCTCGACTGAAGTATGCGACAATGAAAATAGTCGAGGGGCTCAAAAAACAGTAATTAGAAAGAAAAGGGGCCGTCATGGCGCAACCGATTTAGTATGGGATTATACCTCACAACACAACTTGCTGCGCAACACACGTTGATAAGCGCCCTACAACTGTCTTATCAATCAGGGGGTCCTGGATCTGCAAATTTGCCCACAGATTCGCCTGCTGCTACCTTAGATACAGTAATGGAAACGGTTCTCCAAGCCATCGCGGCCCACCGGGAAGAGACCTCACATGATGGGCGTAAAGCCCAAGCTGCCCTCCGGAAAGTGCAAGGGGTGGTACGTAAGCTAACCAGAACTGTCAGCACATTTGGGGATAGAATGGTGGAACTTGAATCCCGAATTGTCTCCAATGAAACAGAGATCGAGGCAAACCACAAGTTAGCTGAATCACATGAAGCTGCATTAACAGATGTAAGGAGGAAATTGGAGGATTTTGAGAACCGCCTCCGGAGAAATAATCTCTGCGTACTAGGTATACCAGAATTGCTGGAGGGGGAGGATGTCCGCTCATTTGTTGTTAAGCTATTTCGCAACTCCCTGCCCAAATTATCTACCTGGAACTGGGAGTTAGAAATTCAACGCTCTCATCGTGTACCATTGAACGTAAGACAGCCTGTGAGACCTGGGGGCTATCCACGAGCCATTCTTGTCTATTTTGGAAATTTTCTTCTCAGGCAGGCGATTTCTGAAAAGGCTAGGCCAGAGGCGAAGCGTTTTAGTGGCGCCATTTCCTATTTTGTTCACCCAGATTTTTGCCACGCTACTGTGGAAAGGAGATGGCATCTCCCCCAATTGATTAAACCTTTTCAGGAAAAGAAAGCGGTGGCATATTTGAATAACCCTGCCCGCCTTAAAGTAATCAATGGGGGAGTAACAACATTTTTTACATCCGAAATTAAAGCAAAGGAATATCTTGATGGTCTCTAATCAAGCTTTTAGATAGGAGCAGGATGTAAGAGGCTCTCCACTTCGGTAGGGCTGAGAAGTACTTCAGTATGGCATAATATGGAGATAGTATTTATGTATAGGTATAAGTGCACTAGTGGTTAACACAATCATGGTGGTCATCTGGGGTCAATGTGTTTAAATTAGGGGTGGGCGGCTGCCCGCGCATGCGCATTAGTAAACAAGACGGCATCAAAGAAAATAGCAAGCCCCGGGGACGCGGCGGGCAGCGGCGGGCAGCGGCGGGCAGCGGCGGGCAAGGTAAGTGCCTTTTTAATTATTTTATACTTTTAATTTAGGGTATTTAGGAAGGGCGGGAGGGAGGCCTGTGGTGCGTAGTGGGGCTACGCGGAGTGCGGAGGTGGGCGTAGTTTCTCGCCCACTTCACGTAGCTCCGCGAAGCCCCACTACGCCCACTACGCCCAGGGTTAGTTTAAATCTCTTAGAAATATAACAAAGTGCTGAATTTGTAAAAGGACTATTATGATTATATTTATGGTTCTAGCACTGGTCCAGGGAAGCACACTTATCAAATAGACTCTTATGGAGTCTAAATGCCTCACTTTAGGTGTTGGGGGCAGGAAAGGGGAGGGTAGTAGTAAGGGGGGGGTCAGGGAATGGGGGGAAGTAAAAAAAAATAGCAACTCCATATGTATACTGAATCTACAAATAAAAAGAATGTTTTTCATAATTGGTAAGGAGATAACCTGGTCAATCAACCAAAAAATGCCATGGGGAGGTTGAGAGTATGTTCCTGGAACGTGGCTGGGCTCAATGATAGAGCAAAGAGAGCTAGCCTATATGAATTAATTAGACAAGGGGCTTATGACATATTATGTTTTCAAGAGATCCATGTTTCATGGAATGAGAGAGAGCTGTTAAGAATGCCTGGTTACAACCTATTGGCAGCCACAACGCAGACATCCAACACCTGTGTGGTAGCTATTCTAGCCAGGGTCTTTTTGGGACAGGCTAAACGTAAGCTAGTCGATACTCTTGGTAGATGGATTATCGTCGAATTGGAACTAGGTATTACAATCTGCTCAGTATATGCTCAGTATATGATCCACATATATTTGAAGACCTAGAATTGGAACTAGCATCCTGGCCTAAGATACTGATACTTTGTGGGGATTTTAACGTCTCTTTAAGCCCTGTGGGCTTGAGCCAAAACCAAGATATGTTTATTTACACGGGAAGGAAACCAAAAGTGTTTAGAGCTATCTCTCAACTCAGGGAGAGTTTAGATCTAGTAGACATTTGGGTTTCTAGGCATCAATCGGATCCAGGCTATACATATTTTTCATACCCCTATAACAAATATGTCCGGATCGATTATATCTGGATAGTAAGTGCTTATGCTGTAGAAACAGAAATAGATAAATGTCCTAAAACAATTTCGGACCACAATATGGTAGTCCTTGTCATTAATTTAGCAAATCTCAATAGGCCCCCTCTATTTGGTCATTCGACAGGAAACCTCTGGCAAATAGAGATCATATTGAATACATTATGATTTGGACACGAGGATATTTTGACTGTAATCGCTACAGTTCGTCGAGGGGTATGGTATGGGACTGTTTTAAAGCCGCCCTCAGGGGAGAGAACATTTGTTTTATGGCTAAACAAAAGAAAGAACTAAACAAAACTAATCAACAACAGACTCAAGATCTGGCCAAAGCAGAGGAGGAACACGCAGCGGCTATAACGAGAGGTGATTATGGGGAACCTCGCTACGTAAAATGCTAATCCTCAAAACTGCGCTCAATAATAGGATTAATCAGAAAGCAGCAGAGATATTTCAAACAAGTCGCAATAAAATATATGAAGATGGTGAAAGAGTGGGAAAACAACTAGCTTTACGCACTTGTCAAAAACAGTCACTCAATAAAACTGTTAATATTAAGGCAAATGGTAGGGTCTACACGGAACCAGGTGATATTCTGGATGTTTTCAGAGGATACTATCAAAATTTATATCGAAATGAGGAGATTTTTGATCAGGCCGAAACTAAAGAAGCTTTGCGGCTATGGCTAATGGAGTGCGGCTCAAATAATATTCTTGATGAGATTACTAGAGATGATCTAGAAAAAGACATCACGTTAACAGAGGTACAAGTGGCCCTGTCTGATCTTGCCTCCAGCAAAGCGGCGGGCCCTGATAAAATCCCTGTAGAGCTATACAAAATTTTGGGAGAAGATATTATACCCTATATATTAGACCGATTTGTAGGGATCCAGGGGAACGGTAATACACCGGAATCCTGGAAGGAAACCAATATCATAATATTCCCCAAAAAGGGTAAGTCCCCAGAATTACCCACTTCTTACCGCCCAATTTCCTTAATTAACTCTGATTCGAAAGTATATGCAAAGATCTTGGCCAATCGGCTCAGGAGGGTCATAGAGCATCTGGTCCCCACCTGGCAGCACAGCTTTATTCCTCATAAAGGCACCACGGATCATACCCGTAGGGTTATATCGCTGTTTGATATCATGGCTGTGACGGGTGGGCCGGATGTCTATGATCCTCCTTGATGCCGAGAAGGCCTTCGACCGAGTTTCATGGAAATACCTTTTGGGCAGTACTAGAACACAATAACTTTGGACCTGGCTTTGTTAAATCTATCCAAGCAATGTACCAGGATCCAACTGCTCAGGTACAAGCGATGGGCCTCGAATCCAGAACATTTAACATCTTAAGGGGCACAAGGCCGGGCTGTCCCTGTTCCCCTATTTTGTTCGCTCTATATATAAATCCCCTGATTCTGAAGCTACTCTCAAGCACTCTAATAAGACCCATTACTATCGGCACTCATGAAACCAAGATACCCGTCTACACCGCTGACATGGCGCTAGTAACACCTAACCCCTCTGAGGCAATTCAAAACATAGAATATATTACCCAGTCTTTTGGGGCCTTGTCTGGATACTCTCTTAATCGGGATAAAACCTGTTGTGTTTCTATCTAGGACCCTAATTCGATATTCCCGATTCTTGCCCTTATGTGGTTATAATCAATAATATCCTGATAAAGGCATGTTATGTTAAAAATGCTTGTTACCGCGCACGGACACCAATTGGTTTCAAGGCGCTCAGAGACAAGTGGAGGGGAGACGCAGGAGGGCAAAAGAGGCTAATCGTAGGCAATATGGAACAAATGAGTCTTCAGGAGTTTGCGGAAGGTGATGTAATACGGAGTGAGCCGAATTGAGATGGGAAGGGAGTTCCAGGTAAAAGGAGCAAGAAAAGAAAAACAGGCGCCACCGTGCTTCTTGCGTTTAAACCTGGGAGTGATCAAGAGATTATGGGCAGAAGACCTAAGGTGTCGTGAGGGAACGTGAGGGTGAAGGCTGAGAGAGATAAAGGCAGGGGCAGAAGTGGATAGAGATTTAAAGACAGTGCATCCCATTTTGAAAATACAGCGGTACGCTACCGGGAGCCAGTGTAGTCTTTTCAACAAAGGTGTGACATGTTAGTATTTAGGCTGTTGAGAGACCAGTCTGGCTGCCTGGTTTTGTACCAGCTGGAGCCGGTGAAGGTGGTATGCAGGGATCCCCACGTATAGACAGTTGGCATAATCAATACGTGAGGTGACTAGGGCCATGATGACAAGGATGTGAGCCTCTGAGGATAAGTACCTTCGGATTTTCCCAATTCTGCGAAGGTGATAGAAGCAGGCCAAGGTGACAGCATTAATTTGGGGCCTCATCGATAGGTCACTAGAAATGATGACGCCAAGGCGTTTCACAGAGTTGACGGGGCAGAGGGAGGGACCAAGGGCTGGGGGCCAGAAGTTAGGACTCCAAGGATTCGTGGGCCCACCGATCAAAACTAGCTCAGTCTTGCTGGGGTTGAGCTTCAGCTGGCTGAAGTTCATCCACTCGTAGATGGTGAGCATTATTGATTGAAAATTAGAGCAAGAAAGAGGGGAAGAGTCGATGGGAAAGATTAGTTGCAGATCATCTGCATAGTTGAAGATAGTAACAGAAGAGTGACGAAGAGAGGTTGAAGGGGCTGCATAAATAGATTGAACAAAAGAGGGGACAAGGCGGAACCCTGGGGGACACCACAGGAAAGTGAGGATTTGGGGGGCAGAGAAAGTGGACAGCTGGACCGATTGGGAGCGGTGTTGAAGGAAGGACCCAATCCATGACAGGGCTAGGCCCTGAATACCCGCATTTCTGACACGGTCGATCAAGATAACATGATCGACCATGTCAAAAGCGGCCGAGAGGTCTAATAACACTAAGGCCTGGGCCAAGTTATTGTCCGCCCCCTGTCTCAATGCGTCCATGACCGCTACCACCACTGCCTCCGTAGAATGGGCGGGTCTGAAGCCTGCCTGCTGGTCATCAAGACAATGAGTTTTCTCGATGAAGGCGCTCAGGCAGCGGGTGACATAGGTCTCCAGTACCTTCCCGAGATAGGGGAGAAGGGAGATAGGTCGATAATTCCCCAAAACAGCAGGGTCAGATCCGGATTTTTTCAAAATGGGTATTACCACTGCTTTTTTGAAAGCATCGGGGACAGAGCCTGTAGCGAGGGAGCGGTTAAGCAAGTCAAGAAGAGGACCTGGGCAGGCCATGAAAGCGTCCCTTAAAATTTGGGGGGGGGCAGCAGTCATGGGGGGAGCCGGAGCTAACTGCCTGCAGTATCGAGAAGAAAACATCTGGGGAGATAGGAGGGAATTCGTGCAGACAGCAAGGATTCGAGGGAGGGAGGACACTGACATGGGACAGGGAAGGGGGGGATATTATTTTTGATGATAGAGATTTTGTCTATAAAAAATGAGTTAAGAGAGTCGCACAAGGCCTGCGAGGGTTGGGGCTGGGCCGTGACACGATCAGGGAGGGAAAGTTCAGCCACAATGGAAAAGATCTCCTTGGTTTTTGATGCTGAGCTAATGATTTTCTGGGAGTAGTAGGAGGATTTGGCCAGAATAATAGATTTTTTGTATGATTTTAGTAGATCATTGAAGATGATCTTAGATGAAGGGTCATAATTTCGCCTCCAACGGCGCTCAGCTTGTCTGAGAAGTAATTTGTCCGCCTTGAGTTGTTCGGTGAACCAACGCTGGGCGTCGTGTGGGCGTTTGGATTTGATGGTTTTCACAGGAGCAACCACATCGCTGGCTTGGGACAGCCATTGATCCACTGAGGTGGTTAGAGAATTCAGGTAGGAGTGATCATTGGGAAGTGTAGTAGCGAGGGTTGAGTGAAAAAGGGAAATGTCGGCATGTTTCCAGTTGCGTGCCGAGAAATTCGACACTAATGGAGGGCGAGTTGGTAATGACAGTTTCAGTGAAAAGGAAATAAAGAAATGGTTAGACCAAGTGCAAGGGTAGACCAGGGGAGAAGAGATATCCAAGTTGGTTGTCCATACCTGATCAAGGATATGACCCTTGTTATGAGTTGCGGCGGAGATATGTTGCAAAAAATTAAGACCAAGTAATAGGTTTGTGAATTCAGTTGATGAGACGGTTTCATGGGGGTCTAAAGGCCAATAGTTAAAGTCGCCTATAATCAAGATCCTGGCGGAATTAATGACCAACTGAGAAATAAGATCGCCAAACAAAGATGAGAAAGAATGCATGTTAACGGGGGGGCGGTAAACTAAAAGACAAATGAAGGAGTATTTAGGGGACGTGAATTTCAAAGTAAGTATGTCAGAATGTAATATAGGAGTAGTTATTAGGGAAGTGAATTGTAGTTTGGAGCGGATGATGGCGGCTACACCACCGCCCGGTCTGCCAGAGGTCCTATTAGATTGGAGAATATAGAACCCTGTGGGGATGGCGGCCAAGATGTCGGGAAGGGAGTCCTCATGGAGCCAGGTTTCTGAGAGGAGCAGGATATCGATATTGCCATTATCCAGTAATTGAAACACTTCAAGTTGGTGTTTGGGGAGTGAGCGGGTATTAAGGTAAACAATCGAGAGGGAGCAAGCAGCTGGGGAGCTGATCCAGGTGGCAGTGGGGGCGGGGTAACAATGAGAGGAGGGGGCAGGGATGGAAGCCAGAGGGGTATGAGAGGGGTGGGAAGACAATATGCCACAAATCTGGGCAATAGTAGCCACATGGGGGCAGGAGGGGCAGAGCAGTGGAGAGAGTGAAGATCCTGGGAGGAGTAAGTAATGCGACGGGCAACATGCATGGCCCCGGGCCTCGGTCGGCCGCGGACGGGCGCAGACGGGCTTGACTTGTGCGCGACTTCGGCGCGAAGTCGGCGCTCCCGCTGCGCTCGTCCGCTGCGCTTCCTCCAGGTTGCCATTTATACTGCCAGACGTGAACCACTAGACCGCTTACCTGCACGGTGGAGAGGCAGGGCGGAAGTGGTGCAGAGCAGAGCAGGAAGTGTCGCTCGTGAAAAGGACCCTCCGCACAAACGGCACACTGCCGGGGCGGACCGGGGTCGACAGCGAGGGTAATGAGGTAAGCTGTTTACCGAATCAAGAAGTTATAAATGCGGGCGCAGTAGCAAAAAGCACAATGTCAAGTTAAAAAAGTACACAAACAGCTCGTAGTCAGCTGAATTGCAGTTAAAATTATCAGCAGCGCTGAAACACGCCCGCGGCCTGCCCGCCACGTTTGTCTGCCTGCGGAGCCAATCAATGAGCAAGATATAGGAGGAGGCTCAGCAACCACTAGACCGCTCACCTGCACGGTGGATAGGCAGGGCGGAAGTGGTGCAGAGCAGAGCAGGAAGTGTCGCTCGTGAAAAGGACCCTCCGCACAAACGGCACACTGCCGGGGCGGACCGGGGTCGAGAGCGAGGGTAATGAGGTAAGCTGTTTACCGAATCAAGAAGTTATAAATGCTGGCGCAGTAGCAAAAAGCACAATGTCAAGTTAAAAAAGTACACAAACAGCTCATAGTCAGCTGAATTGCAGTTAAAATTATCAGCAGCGCTGAAACACGCCCGCGGCCTGCCCGCCACGTTTGTCTGCCTGCGGAGCCAATCAATGAGCAAGATATAGGAGGAGGCTCAGCAACCACTAGACCGCTCACCTGCACGGTGGATAGGCAGGGCGGAAGTGGTGCAGAGCAGAGCAGGAACTGTCGCTCGTGAAAAGGACCCTCCGGACAAACGGCACACTGCCGGGGCGGACCGGGGTCGAGAGCGAGGGTAATGAGGTAAGCTGTTTACCGAATCAAGAAGTTATAAATGCGGGCGCAGTAGCAGAAAGCACAATGTCAAGTTAAAAAAGTACACAAACAGCTCGTAGTCAGCTGAATTGCAGTTAAAATCATAACCAGCGCTGGAACACACCCGCGGCCTGCCCGCCACGTTAGGCATAAGAATCATATCCATGTTCATTAATAGCCCATGCAGTCCAAAGCACAGCACGGCTACTCCCATCGACTCCTAGAAAGCACAACGCGTTCTTTAAACAAACCAAGCCTCCAGCAGCCTGGGAAATCCCCCCCCTGCTTTTGTTTTGATTTGAACAAGAACTCCTGGAGTCCAGAAAGAACTGTTAGTTCTTAGTGACGTCTTATGTCCAACCTTACGTCAAACTCGGCACCTTTCAGGTATAAATATACCAACAGTTGCCTTAAGCAAGCACACAGTGGTTTGGAGCAGAGCGGCCATCTACTTGCCCAAGAGCCCAGCTTATGCGAGAGCCCACGGCCGTCCCGTTTGACGCACTGAGAGAGACGCTGTCTTTTTCTCCAGCCGAGAAAATCCAGCTCTGGTGTTTCTAGCCTAACCTTGCGGGTTGCTGGGAGATCGAGTCCTGAGGAAAGAGATACCAGTACTCCCACATTCTATTACCAAGGTACGGAGCTGACTAAACCCTTAAGAGAATTCTTGATGCAGATTCTTGGCAAAACAATCTTAACCAACTTAACTTAAACTGCTACTTACTTACTCCTTCCCAAGTATTAGGCTTAGGTCAGGTACACAGGGGTAGGCGTAGTTAGAAGCAAAAGTTGAGTACGTTAATCAAATGTTTTTATGTATGTATATACTTTATCCATTTTAAAATATCATATGGTTAAGAAACCATATCAATGCTTTTACAGTATTATTTAATATTACTACTTTTACTGTACGCATCTTACTTAATGATCAGTATTGCAATTGTGGCAATTCATTTCTCTTGCATGAGAAAGAAGACTGCTCAATAAATAACAACTTTTATTGAAAACGCTCGTCTCTCTATTTCTCTGCACTCTGGGGAAACTAAGTATGCGCGGTTGACTGAGTGAAACAGCTGCCTATTGTTTTCACACAACTCTAGAGATACACTCTTATTCTGAGGGAGCAAAGTTGTCATGTTTATGCGGTTGTCAGAAACTGAATCCCTTCTTGTCTGAGTCAGGGAAGTTCATCCCTCCCTATTCATTCAAGAAAGTTTCTAGTGACCTCTGAGCTAGCTGGCGAAAACCTAAATTAAGTTTAACATAGTCAGTAGAGACCTAGATGACCTCAGTCCTACGTCTACACTGCTGTTTATGTTATTCCAATGCGCAGAGCCTATTGGGAAAATAGGAACTGCACTACAAACCATAGTCATTTGTACTAACAATACTAAATTTAATGATTCTAGAAAGGCAGTTAGTGCCCTGTATCTTGGTGTATCCATATCTTCTGGGATAGAAAATATTAACAAACTTAACTATGAGCCCCTATTGAAAGTCATAAAGAAAGATCTTATGAGGGTCAACAGTCTTCATCTCTCAATTATCGGTAGATGAAACTTTCTAAAAATGAATATCCTCCCTAGGATATTATATCTATTTTGGGCAATTCCTATAATAGTGGAGGACAAGATGATAAAGGCCTTTGAATCACAAATCTCTAAATTCATCTGGGGCTACGGCAAAGTAAGGAGATCTTTGAAACTTCTTTCTCTACCACAGGAGAAAGGGGGTCTGGTGCTCCCAAACATAATGTATTATTTATGGGCTATCTAAACAACTCGTAAGAGAGGGTCCGAGGGAAGTGTTTAACGACAAAACAGGCTGATACCCCCTGTAAGACTACCTAAATAACAACAGAGCCTGTAAGTCAAATGGTGCTGAGGTGTGACAATTTAACATTGGTATGATTGCACGGGAGTGAACCTAACTAAAGACTATCAACAGTAGCTGATTAAGTCCTATCAGCCCACCCAATGGCGGAGCCTCATCATGTAGGACTCCAATACCGAGGTAAGTGTGCAATCGCCCAGTTGTAATTTAGTTATGCTTTACTAAACCATGGTTTGGTCACCATCGTTGTTAGATTTGAGGGGGAGGCTGATATGTGCAGTGCAGGAAAGGAAAATAAAGTGACGTGTGTTAAAATGGCTATCAAGGCAAACAAAGACCTTTATTAGCGTTTGCCTGGACGTCAGATTAAAAAATAGTGAAAAAACAGTGTGAAAAAATCACTGTTTGACTTGCTTGGTAGAAAACTAAGTAAGATATAAGAGGGCCAACATGTTTCTGCCTTAAATGTGAAGGATCACTGGCATTCGTCAGGGCCGAATTAGTATCTGCTACTGCAAGGCACTATAATATGTGCTAAAACTAAAGAGATATACAACAAAGTGAACAAAACTGAACCATCCTACCACATCTTCTCAGTGTTGTTGTGGTGATGCGATAGGTCTTTCCTGTGGAAGTACAAAAAGAACGAAAAAGAACAATGTAGACATTGCATTTTGACATTGTTCAAGAGTTAAATCTACATCAACCATGCTATAGTCGGATGATGTATCGTGCAAAACCAGTGAAGACTCTCAAACCTCAGACTGGACCATCACTCATTGGTAATAGTCACATACAGAGTGCATTATGATACGTCACCCAGTGATTAAAATAATGTACACAATTTTAACACTCACCCAGCTGTGTGTGGGAAGTGGACCTCACCTCACCCGGCAACTGCTCGGACGGATAAGGCACCGCTCTGAACATACAAAGACAATATCTCAAAAGATGCATGTCTCTGGGGTATGACCTCAGTATATTAATAAAACCCACATGCTTTCTCAACTGTCTGTCACGTGTACCCACCCGGTGTCCAAGGTGGCCACGTCTAACGAATACTGCATCTAAACCTCCAGTGTAATCAAGAGGATGCTCATTAGATTTGTATTAAAGCAACTACTGTTTCCCAACTAAACTAGTGAGTAATGGTGTTGATTACTACTGTTTAGAACCAGTGGGAAAATAACCCCACTTACTAAAGTCCATCTCAACAGCAGAGCAAAGGATTAGAGAAATGCTGTTCAAAACTTAGTGAAGGGGAGTCCTTCTGTTCTTATCTATTGACTAGGTATAGGAATCAAACACTGAACTACTTAAGTCCATCCTGTTTACGTAACCCAGTCCCTGCTTACCTGTCCGTCGGTACCTTGAGGCTAAATGACGAGCCGAAGGGGAGGCACCGAACGAACGGTCTAGCGTCTATTTATAGCACTGATCCATCTATAATGAGGCACAGCTGAGTGTCAATGTGTACGTGCTGCATTTGCGCGATACACAGCTTACTACATCCTCGCGCTTGTACACATTCAGGTAATCAACTAACGCGCATGCGCGAACACAGGTACGCCTGCTCGAGCGCACCGCGCATGCGCGTTAGTACAGCGCTGACTAAGTCTGTCCCGGCACGGCGCGAGACACTGCTAACATGCAGTTATCTCGCGCTTGCGTGTTATGACCCCAATCTAGCTCTATTACTCAATATTGGAAGGAAAAGGGGACGCAATTGTATTCCGAGTAGCACCGCGATAGGACAGGACCCATGTAAAGAAATCTAATTTAGCAATGTAATGGGTATAAAGTGTAAAGCCCCATAAGTTAATAGCCTCTCCCAGAGAGCGTGAAGTGAGCGCTATTTTGCCGAAAATTCGCAATGACAAATTATACATCTAGGGAATTAAAAAGGTCCTGGGCCAACTTAGAAGGAGACCTTAACCCCTACAGTGGACATAAATTCCTAGTGGATGTAGGTTGATGATGGATATACGATAAGGGTGTCAGTTATGAGAGTCAAAAGTAGACTGGTAGACTGTGTTAAACTTGAGAACCTGAAGGCGGTCAACAAGGAGCCTGGTGTTATCAGCACCACAGAAGGGTAGTATTTACTCACACCTAAACTGACTCGTTGTAACCACCAAAAGTACACATGGCAAGTGGTCCACCAAAAGTACACATGGCAAGGGGTCCACTGAGATTGACAGCCAAGGAATATTGTCATTCAAGCCATAGACATCAGAGTGCAATCTGTGAATCCACCGTTGCTCCTTCACAAGTATTAGGCTTTGGTCAGGTACACAGGGGTAGGCGTAGTTAGAAGCACCAGTTGAGTACGTTAGTCAAATGTTTTTATGTATGTATATACTTTATCCATTTTAAAATATCATATGGTTAAGAAACCATATCAATGCTTTTACAGTATTATTTAATATTACTACTTTTACTGTACGCATCTTACTTAATGATCAGTATTGCAATTCATTTCTCTTACATGAGAAAGAAGACTGCTCAATAAATAACAACTTTTATTGAAAACGCTCGTCTCTCTATTTCTCTGCACTCTGGGGAAACTAAGTATGCACGGTTGACTGAGTGAAATAGCTGCCTATTGTTTTCACACAACTCTAGAGATACACTTTTATTCTGAGGGAGCAAAGTTGTCATGTTTATGCGGTTGTCAGAAACTGAATCCCTTCTTGTCTGAGTCAGGGAAGTTCATCCCTCCCTATTCATTCAAGAAAGTTTCTAGTGACCTCTGAGCTAGCTGGCGAAAACCTAAATTAAGTTTAACATAGTCAGTAGAGACCTAGATGACCTCAGTCCTACGTCTACACTGCTGTCTATGTTATTCCAATGCGCAGAGCCTATTGGGAAAATAGGAACTGCACTACAAACCGTAGTCATTTGTACTAACAATACTAAATTTAATGATTCTAGAAAGGCAGTTAGTGCCCTGTATCTTGGTGTATCCATATCTTCTGGGATAGAAAATATTAACAAACTTAACTATGAGCCCCTATTGAAAGTCATAAAGAAAGATCTTATGAGGGTCAACAGTCTTCATCTCTCAATTATCGGTAGATGAAACTTTGTAAAAATGAATATCCTCCCTAGGATATTATATCTATTTTGGGCAATTCCTATAATAGTGGAGGACAAGATGATAAAGGCCTTTGAATCACAAATCTCTAAATTCATCTGGGGCTACGGCAAAGTAAGGAGATCTTTGAAACTTCTTTCTCTACCACAGGAGAAAGGGGGTCTGGTGCTCCCAAACATAATGTATTATTTATGGGCTACTCTCCTCCAGGGAATGACTCCCTTACCTAATGTAAATCCAATGACTACAAACGCAGTAGAAAACAGGATCCCCTCAATGTATGATCTAGCTGTGGGGGACTAAGCAAAGGGGCTCCTGCTGAGACAGATAGAACCTTCCTATTACAAGAAGGTTAAGTTCAAAATTATAAATAGCGCCTGGAAGATATGGAAGAAAGTCTCTAAACATCTGGCTATCCCAAAGATTAATAAATATACACCGTTATGGCACTCCTTTTTATTATCTAGGCAAGTGAATGACGATATTGCTAAGAGGTGGGAAAACCAGGGAGTAATTTCAGTGGGTGATTTTTTTGATGCTGTTACTAATGTTAGGTTCTCCAACCTTCAAAACAATTTTAAAATTCCAACCTCCGATCGTTTTAAGTTCATCCAGGTAAACACCATTCTTAGCTCAAAACTTTCAAATATTTCATTGTCTAACATCCCCATGCATGAAAATATTGGTAAACGAACTACCAGGATAGGTACACTGTGAGGGCTAATAATGGATCAACAGCAAGACGATCTGGAGATAACAGAGACTGTTTGGGCAAATAAATTGAATAATCCGAATGTGGATATTGATATCGTGCTACTTGTCACTTTTAGGCTATTTATAGCATCCAGCCTCAAGGCCCACTTATATGTGACCATATATAATTTATACTATACACCGGCAAAGTTATTTAAATGGGGAAAAAGAACAAACGATAAGTGTCCTAGGAGCGGTACAGGCCCCGCCCATTTGCTTCATATGTTTGCTGAATGTACGGAGCTAACTTCCTTTAAACTAAAGATATCTGAATTTTAGGAAGAAATATTTGGGCATAAAGTTGCTATGTCCTCTACCCTTTATCTACTGGGATATGATAATACCCTAGGGCACAGTAGAGAAAAGAAACCTGTATGTTTCTTGGTACAGCTGTATATAGAATAATCCTAGCTGCTCGTTGGAAAGATGCCGACCCCCCCTAATTTTCAAATTTGGCTAACACGCTTTCTGGGGATTTTTAATCAGGAAATGGCAATCTATTCAGCAAAGGGTAAAAAGGCTAGACAACGTGGTATTCAAATTTGGTCACCTATTATCGCCTTGAAAAACAGTTTTAGGAACATGTAATGATTAATTCTTTCTTAGGTTGTCAGACCGTATGAAATTACTATTTAATATTGTGCAGTTTTGAATGCTTGTGGGTGGGGGGGGTAAAACCTCTGTGGCAAAAGTATTTATTTATCTGTATCTATATGTAGCTCTTAATGGATTTATGTATAACATTGAAACATTCTATTCTTGTTTGTACTTAACTCGGTGTTGCTTAATAAAAAATATTTTAAAAAAAAAGAAGATTAGCATAGTGTGGCTACAACACTTCTCCCTTGCAGGAACAGAGCTCCCATGCTCCAGATATGCCTCATCTGAGTCAGACCTGGAGGAGATAATGTAACTTATTGTCAGGCCTATCCACACCACCATTCAATAAAGCAAAATATGGAAAGAAAACAAATGTAAACAAAGGAATGACACACAGGCTCAGAACTTGAAAACAATTAAGAGTTCAGTAAAGGTGCTGTGAGTGTGTGTGTGTGTGTGTTTGTGTGTGTGTGTGTGTGTGTGGGTGTGTGTGGGTGTGTGTGTGTGTGTGTGTGTTTGTGCGCTGGCATCTGCTGGCAGATGGGTGGTGTTGTTTGGGTTGGGAGCAGGCAGGCCTCAAAAAGAGTTTTGTTTGGCTGGGGTGGAATCAACAAGGCAAAATGCGTAGCAGAACTCGACAGAGTGACAAAAAAACTCCACAGACTTCCGCAAGGGGCAGAGTGCAGTGCAAACTGCAGTTCCTGCTGATCTTCCTGCCGCTCAAGTAGAAATTCTACACAAGCTGCATCTCGTTCTCGCCAACTTACCGTTAGTGAGCGCAAGTGAGGAAAAAACTCTGCTGCACTTAGCGGAGTGGAGTTTTCTGCACTCTGGGAGCTCCGCAGTGTGCTGAAAACTCTGCAAACCCCGCTGATAGAGTGCGGGTTCACCTGCCAAGTATTTTACCATACTCACCTGGGCCCATCAACACATACACACTTTGAACATGTAAACCTATGCTGAACCAGTGATTTCATTTTAACTTTTTTGGGACCTATACCTGACTTACCAATCCTTGTCACCGGTACCTAGAGTCCTAAGGGATCAAGGGAGTTAGCAAGAAAATAGGAAGTAAATAAACATTTGCACTCATAAAATAACCACAGACTCGGGAGAGATTTATACGCTTTATCTAAATAATTTCTTTAAATGTCAGTGTCCATACTAAATTAATCAGAGCTTGATCAAATAAGAATAAAATCAAAGCAAGATGATATAAAAATATCATGAAATGTTCTTTAAGCATTTAAATATAGGAAGGGTAAGATGAGGGAAACAGCACAATGACATATCCCACTCAGCTTTATATTTACCTAGAATGGTGTGCAGACCAACCCTGGCCCCGGGCTGGGATAAATGATATGACCCCCGATAGTGCAGGTGCCAACAGGATAGAATAGGTGCAGACCAGAATCAGGATTAGTACTGACCAAATTGAATCAGGACAGGACCACCACAGGTCAGGACTGGCACCCGCAGCTAAAGTGCAACCCCAGCGTCACACCCCTCTCTGCAGCTAACAGTCGGACCCCGATTAGGTTATCGATCTCCTTCCCAGAGCCCCGATTGGGTTATCGAATCTTCTGACAGAGTGCTGCGCCAGCACCTCTGCTCTCGATCACCTATTGAGTGCGCTGGGTCAGTGACAGGTCAGCTATTCGGACAAGTCGGACAATCTAACAAGCTAAGCCTACCATAGATATACCATTTTCCAGGGCAGTGTACAAACTCCCAATGTTGCAAATGTGTGTATTCCCTCAGTTTTATTGATCAAAAGACGAGGAGAGGTCATCACACCATATCAGTTATGAGGTCATGCTCTTCAATATTCAGATTAATGTCCCGCCCAATATTTTTTTTTCCCATGCACTTTTATTCCACCCGGCAATGAATGTTCCAATAGTAAATACAATGTATTATGTGACATCCTCTTGGAAGTTCAGGAGGTCGAGTTCCCAGGAACATCTTCTAGCAAGTCGGAAGTTGGCAGGATTTCAGTGCCATGGCTTGTAGACTCGGGTGAATTTGGCGCATGCCCAGTTTCAGGACCCAAGATGGAACATCATTGTACTCGATTGGTCAGAACACGAGCTAATAGCAAAGTCAAATAGAAACAGTTTTAGAAACTTTTATAAATGAATGCACTGTATACCACTTTATTTTAACTAAAGCATTAGGGATTATACAGAACGAACAACTTAGTAAAAGCAGCAGAGCAAGCTTTTAGAACATGAGAACATAGAGCAGCCATCTTTAGTTCTAGTTCACAGAAGCAAAGCAGTAAGTACCTCATGTCACGTGAGTGTGACAGACGCATGCGCAGAAAGGTTCCCGCGTTGCGACTGCAATTTTAGGTCAATCGAGTTACTGTTAGTAAAATCACATATGCATACTTCCTCAGCTTACTATGAATGTCATGTTTTGCATTCTTAATAAGATGAAACATGTTGGTTAATACATTATTTATTATATTGAGAGGGTTGAGTCCAAGCAAGGTGCTTTACATGTGAAAGCTTGCTCCATCACCGAAAAGGGAGGAGAGTTCACCTCGCAGGCCTAATAATGTGGAGAGAAACTAAAAGAGACCCATAAAACAAGAGAGTGGCAAAATCAAGTGAAGTGGAGAGAAACTGGAGGACATTAGGAGGGTCAGGAGCAACTGTACTCGTTGAGGGTAAGTGGAAGGGCAGAGAGCAATGGGATGCATTGTGGGTAGAGGGAGTGATAGAGTAATGAATAGCCAGATACATAGCAGGGAAAGAGAAAGGGACTGGAGCAGTGGCACTGTGTGAAGCAGTGAGGTGAAAGTGGGTGGGGCCAGAAGAGAGAAAGGGTTGCGAGGCGTTTTGAAATAAAGTAGTTGCTGTGACAAAAGTGAGATGATTTTCTTACACTTCAGAGCTGTAATATAGCTCCTCAGTCATTGGAAGGATACACTCAAACATCCAAATAATGTGAACTGAGAGAGCAGTGTTCATTTGGGCTTAACCAAAAGGTTACTTACAAAGTCTCAAGCCAATGGGTAAAATAGACAGTGGTTGATTTGCCAGACCCAAAGCCTATTCTATACATTTTGTAAGAACTAAGGGTACCATTACGATGGCAGGCGGACAAAGTCGGCCAACCACCGTAAAGGTATGCAGGACCATCTGCCAGAGGTGCGGCGGTCCCGCTGTGGCCATTAGGATGCCACCACCACTGTGGCATCCCCCATCCACAACATTGTGGTGGGCAGTGCTCACAGCACCATCAGCCACAATGCTGTGGATGCACGTTGTGCATTGGCATGCACAAGGTGACAGGCGCCACATTGTGCCTGCTACCTTGTCCATGCCAATGTAGGGAGGTACCATAGGTAAACACCATGTGCACCCCCCACCCCCAACACTCTGGGGGCCTGCAACAGGCCCCCAAAAGCCGAAACTGCATGCCTTTTGCTACCATGGAAAGGCAAATTGACGCCGGCATCATAATATGGATAGTGGTGTCTTGCAGACACTGCCACCGTATTGTGGCAGTTTTCCGCCCGATCGATGAGTCCGCCCACCATCCTAATGGGCCTCTAGGTCTGGTCAGTCGGTTGCACTATTCAATCTGGACCTTAACCCCTTCCATGTTGATGACGGCTGGGAGCCGTCATGGCACACAGTGCTCGTGTGCTGATGACGGCTCCCAGCCGTCATAACCACGCCCGCTATCGGATTGTGCCGCACAGGAGCGGAATTCCGGTCGCGGGCAAGGGGTTAAAGGAGGCTGTTGAGGGGAATAGAGAGTGACAAGGTTTGATCAATGATCAGACCTGTCATGCCTTGTCCTGTTGTTTTAAAGCTGACCAAAACATATAAACACTGATCATTGTATGAAGATATTATTTCTGAACTTCATAATCTGTGAAACAGCTAGGTGAAGTATACTGTATGGATGCATATTGTAAAATAAACTAAATACATTAACTTTTTTTATTGCTTTGGATTCGTGCAAAATTAAAATTAGTCTATATATATATATATATATATATATATATATATATATATATATATATATATATATATATATATTTACCACCAATCTCTCCCTTACTTTCTTCTTCACTGCATACCCTCCTTATGTACTAGTTAGCACATCTCATACTACCAGCCTACATTTGTCTAAGTATATAAGTGCCACGGCGTCCCGCTACTTTTTCCCCATCTCTTTCTCTTTCTCTCTCTGCCTTTCACTGTCGTTATCTGTTCTCCTATATCCTTCGCTTTATGTTCTTTTTCTGTCTCCTCAGTCGCTATCCTGTCACAACTTTTCTACTACACACATCACCCTTTGTACTCAAAACCAAATTGCCTGTAATCCCAAGATGGGCAAAAATGAATATAAATTGTGGATACAATATACAGAGTATTGGATTTTGCCTAGAGTTCCCATTTTATGTGAGCACATTTTCTCACTTGGGTGATCTGTTCGCCAAAAGGTGATATGTGCCACAAGTTTTGCAGAACTCTTAACTTTAAACTTCTTCCAATTTATCAGGGCCTTCTGCCCCTGGCAAATATAGCAACTTTAAATTCAAACATTACGAAATACACTCCTGCAAAGCAGCAGGTTGTAGAAAGAAACTAAAAGGAGTGAGTTGTGCTGAAGAATTTACAGAGCTAGCCACACATAGTGTGTACAAGTCAACCATTAAAATGCATTGTTTTACTCTCAAAATAACTGATTTTCCATTATGATTCTAATGTTCGCATTTGTAGAAGATGAAAGCCAGATGTACTAAGCATTGTAATGGTTACCAACTCTCCAATTGGTGTGTGACTTTTAAAATGCTTTTAATAATGTACTAATCGTAATTTATGAGTAGATAAACTGTTACTGACTCCTAAAATGGGATTGCAACCCCATACTGAATTGTTTTTTGAAAGTGGCATCTTGTAGGCGTCCTTTCCAAGAATGGGATCAGTATTACATATATCAATGTTGTGAGGTAATATTGTATTCATAAAAGGGAAATGGTACCATGGACTCTGACCCCCTCAGTGGATCTTAAAAAAAATTGTTTTAGAGTAGGCAGTATTCCAACGACCACTGGCACTTTTTAATCAAATTTGTTGAACAAAAAAAACATACTTAAAAGAAACAAAATATGTATCTCTTTCCTTTACGGAAAGGTCTGCTTAAACATTAAGTTTTCTTTATTGAGATTCAATCATAGGCATGGTGGGCTGCTGACCCTAGCAGGCCAACATCCCTGTGATGTCCTCCAATTGGGTTGAATCACAATTTGCAATCTACCTCATACATATTAATTACATATTTTTAATTGGGACCCACTCCGAATTGTATTTTTGCAAAACTAGCTATTTGTTCATAGGTGAGTTCGTAAACAACTTCCTGGTAGCAAAATTACTGGCCGTAAATTGAGACCAGCATTTGTGACTAGAAAGTATGTACATTTGGTCTAGTTTTCTCCCAAAAGTTAATATATTCATCTGGCTATAAAAGTGTTTTAAAAATGTGTGTACATGTACTGCTGGACAATACATTCATCAAATAACTTTTTATAAAGTAATTCACAATACAAACCAACAAGAAAACCACTAAGGCGTTTTATCTTCTTTTAAACCAAACCCTGGAAGAGGCCGTGTATATGACTACTGAGTTGCTGAATTTACAAATGCTGTTCCCATTGCTATGATTAAGGATTAATTTACCCTCATCCAAATAATGTATTGTTTCATTGTGATAAACTATTTCATATATTGCAACATTGCAGGCCAAAATTATCAACAATGATATAGCAGCGATTGCTCAAAATCCCCAGTGCATATGCTTATCCGTTACCGCATCTGTACTTCAGTCATGAACTTTCACCATTCGCATGTGTGATCCATTCAAGAAAAAGCCTGTAAAGGAAGAGGTGTGGTGCAGCGGCCAGGGTGGCTGACTCCGGAGCGCGGGGCTAACAGTTCGATCGCCAGAGGCAGATTAGCTCAGCACCATGTGCCTCAGGGCAATATCTCCCTTAATCTCCCTGATGGCCCCCAGTGCCTTGAGATCCCTAGGGATGATTAGTTTGCGCTTTACAAATGCTGGGTTATTGTATCAAACCTACTACGCTTAAACCGCTTGTTCGAATGTGGTCAAACTCCAATTACAACTTTTTCTTCTAATACAATCCTGTTTGAAAAACACATTAACCATCATCAAAAAACGTCATGGAACACATTAGTCAAGGGGGATGATTGGGGTTAATAATTTTGGGCCTGCGATATTGTGATTTATGAAATAGATTATCACAATGTAGCCAGGGATACCACACAAGATGTAAGCCATCAATATGCGAGTTGGGCATATGCTGTGGACAATCCCTTGCCATTTGCATTCATTGATACCAAAAGTATGACAGTTATAAATACTCCTATGGGGTATTGCTTAATCCACACTGATGTTGGCGCATGGCACATGGCACTGTTCCTTGGGTAGCAATATGTTGAGAGAGAGAGACTTGCATGGTGCGATAAGCTGCACCGTTGGGAAGATTGTGTGCATGAGGAACCCTTACTTTTTGTGAAATACAGTTTGGATGAGAAAGGGGAAGTATGGATGAGATTTGTACTGTTTTGAAGGTAGGATGTGATCCAGTCGTGAGCAGTCCCTTCTATTCTGGCTTCATAGGTCTTTGGATTAGAGTATCATGGTCAACTGTGTTGAAGGTAGCTGAAAGGTTCAAGAGAAGTAGTGAATTGACCAGTTCCTTTCTACTGTGTGTTTAAGGTCATCCCACATAGTGATGTGGGCAGATTGTGTATCTACTCCTGGACAGAATCCTGTTTTAAAGTCTTAAAGTACTGAGCTATCGTCAATGAATTTTGGTGAAGAATTGCGATCCTGGAGTGGTGGCCTCCAGTATTGGTTGCACTGGATTGGTGGACAGTCAATACGAGGCCCCTGCCTCTGACATGACAGCTCTCTCTGCTCTCCCTGCCCATACACTGTGAAACTCCTATTATTTGCACCCTCCACTACTTCATTGAGACAGACCGTAAGTGACACTCACCCTATTATTCCCGCTTTTGCTCTAGCACATTTACTGTTCGGGGATGAGGTTTTTTCTCTGTGGGTTTCATATGCAGCTTTGCTTCAGGATATCCTGTTAGATGTGATATTGTAATGCTATGATATTTTCCTTGCTATGGTTTTGGTTTCCCCACTCTGACACAATGATCCTCTGGCACCACAAGGTGCCCTTTGTACCCAGTAGGTTTCTAATGGTTTGGGTGACCATCACTCGGTGTTTATGGCACATGACACCCAACTTCTGAGTTGGCTCCTGTAGGTCTGAAGTCCTCTGCTTGGGTGCCTGGGCGATTACTGTTTTGGTTTGGGTTGGGGGAAGCCACAGGTCTTCAGGATGAGTGTTTTTGATTTTGTGCTGGTGTGTGTCCCAGGTGATTGACTGTGGGGTACACATGGGGCTTTCCCAGGCATAGATATGTGAAGATTGAGGTGGGTTGTAATGGCCAGTAGGGTAAGGTAGTGGTCCTTCCAGATTTGAAGGGAGCAGGGGATTCTCTGCTGAATTTGACTTGTCTCCTCAGCTGACCTTGGGATTCACTCGTAGTGATGGTAAATTTGCCGGTTGAGTGTCTTCCGCTCGGTTTCGGACACCTGCACCTATGGATATCTCGTTGTATTCTGGTGCAGTTTGCCCTGGTTACAAGAGAAGGGTGACAAGTGTAGGTTAGGGTGAGGTTAGGGTAATTGACCTTTTTATGGCAATAAGAGGATACAAGGGTGATATAAGGGTGACTTACATATTTTTTTTATTTTTTTGTTGATCGTGTCTTTGCCATACTTTATTAATAACGTACATTTTCGACATATTTTTTAGCATTTTGTTCTTGCTGCATGGTATATGTTACTTTTTTCTGTGCTTGTGACAATGCAGTGACTATTCTTCCCCTCCCATTGCTCCCTGGAATTGGGCTTTGGTACTTGGGAATTGCAGTATGTGGGTAGGACACATTTAGGGGACCTGATAGACCAGGGTTACTTTGTTGCTTTTCTTTGTATGCATTTATACTTGACTGAGTGCTTCCTGATTAATGAGTAACCCCAGATCTGTTTTCAGAATACTGGCATGGTTAAATGCACATTTAGCTTCATTCTAGTGATATTTCGCAAGGCTGAACGTGAACGAGAAATGTAAGCAAATGTGTTTCCCTTACTCTCATCTCCACCCTTTTCTCAGTTTCCGTGGTTATAATCTCTGAGACCTAGCTTCAGTGAATTAGCTTGTGGTGCGGTGTCTAGTATGAGTGAAACTGTTTTAACATGGTAGGGGCAGCTATTATGACTTCAGTAATAATGAGGCACAGCCCCTCCTGGGTCTCAATAATGATGCAGTGCCATCTCTTCTACTAGAGACCATGGACTTTGCTAAAGGGCATTGCATGCATGGCATGGAGCTGCTCTAAAAATGGCAGAAACGTGTATAGAAAAATTATGATATAGAACTGGACTATTAGAGCAAGGATGTGGAGAAAATGGGGTCCGGGAATATAACATATAATAAAAATAAGTGTAAGTGCAGGGATAGAGGTAGATCTAGACGCAAAAGAACAGCAACCCTAATACTACCAGGGACCACTTGCTTTAACTGCAAAAAGCTTGGCCATTGGTGCAACACCTGCCACCTCATGCACCGACCGTAGTGCTGTAATGGAAGATCACCACAGCACACCCTGGTTGCCAACTTAGCACCCTGCACCATATGCACCCCTGATGACTCATTAGACTGAAAGAGTAAGGAACTGAGACTACAATGGCTGCAGAGCCTGTTCCCACACTTAAATAGAGAGGGAAGAACAATGATGGAGGTGCATGATTGGTCATTCAATGCCATTATTAAGGCTTTGGAATTCAGATTAGTGCAAAAAGAACAATTGATGAACAGAATGCTGAACAATTTTCCCACATTCACCCCAGTACAGAGATCTGGGACTACATCCATTGTTTTTTGCTCACCATGCCATTCCAGTTTGAACCCAGCCATATGCAAATCTGTCTTGACCCTGTGCCCAATGGAAAGAGTCCAGCCCGAACTGCCAGGACGGGACCTCCCTGGATCGAAAACAAGCATCATAGGACCAGTTTTGGGATTTCACCCCTCATCAGCCAGAATAGCTTGACTCCAGTGGCATGGAGAGCATAGGACCCATGTCTGGACATACCTGTCCCACTTCAGATAACAAATGCAAAAAGAAAAATTGATGGACAGAATACAGAACAATGTCATACATTCACCTCAGTACAGAGATCTGGGCCTAAATCCATCGTTTTTTTGCTCACCATATCATTCCAGTTTCAACCCAGCCATATGAAAATTAGTCTTGACCCCGTACCAATGGGAACAGTCCAGCCTGAACTACCAGACCAGGTACTCCCTGGACCAGAACCAAGCATCCTAGGACCGTTTTCCGGGTTTCCCCCCTCCTCAGCCAGAATAGCTTGACTCCAGTGGCATGGAGAGCACAGGTTAGTGCCACAAGCAGTGGGAGATGCAACAGGCATACAATCCACTGAGCTGCTCCCTGCTTCGAACTTAACCCATGGAGTTGATTCACTGCAACAAGATACCATTTACATTGACCATCTTACTGTTTTTCTGTTGAGGTAGTTTTGCGATTTGGCTCTGTGGGCCTCTGGTTTAGTGGCAGATGGTAAGGGACTAATCGAGGGAGTGTCTGTATCGCTTACCAAGAGCTAGTCCAGACATACTAGCGACTGTCTGGAAGCATTGCCAGTGTGGAAATCTCTACCTCATGTTTTTCCTGTCTTTAAGCGTGATGATAGTCCACCTGAAAGTTCAATGACACTAATTTCCACACTAATATGAAATGTATGATAGCCACAATTCATTCAAATTGGAAGTTAATATATTAACAAAATAGGAACACACCAATGCTTTCATAATAGATATGGGAAACAAAGAAGGCTTGGGTCTAAATAATAACTGGTCTAGACCACTCAAATTGAAACAGCAAAAAACATTGCCCAGGTTGGTTGGTTGTAACGACAAAGTCTAGTACCACTTATCCAATTGGTCTAAGCGGACACACTTTTCATTTACTATTTTTTACTTGATTTTTCATTTTTCAAAAACATCATTCATATATGTCTGAAGAATGATACCATTTCAGTAGCAAAAATTCACATAAAAATAACAGTGTTCAAAACATAAATTTGACAATCACTGTGAATGAGACATATTTACATTTACACAATATATACAAAAACACCGACATAAAATGCCTATCTTCATTAAATGTTTGAGGCACCAGTCCTGATGTACAACCTACGGACAAGCGAGGGGCCGTTCGATATTTCTGCTGGCCTGCTCGCTTGATTATGCTGGAACCTGGTAATTACTAGGGTCAAAGTTCAGGTATAATTTATCTACAATCGAAGTCCTGATATGCCCTTCCTGAATCTTGTTCCAGCATCGAGTCAACGCGTTTCGAACCCACGTGTTATTGAGGGGCTCTCCTCAGGACCTGGACTGCAAACTGTCCTGTATTGTGGAATGTAATGAAAATAAAATAGTTGTGTAAGAACAACTGATCCCTTCTACAGTTTGCATTGGAATTCCCTCTATCTCAACTAAGAGTACCTGAAATGTAGCCTTCGCGGAGCAACACTGTTCTTTTTCTCAGTGGCACTGCGGTTCTGTGTTTCTGCAGGTATATAAAGAATGTGTCACAAATGCCTAGTTACAATGTTCTCTTATGAGAGGCTCGGTCAATAATATGCCACCCAGCGTGGTAGACTTTCCTACCTCATAGTGGAGCTTTTCTCAGATGATTCGAACTCGTGGAGGTGATGCCTGGTACTGTGTGCTGTGAAGGAAAATGGAGCGTAGATTGAATTGTCTGTGTTCGATATCTCACTAGCACACACCTCGTCTGGGGCATCATTTGCACATACCTCAAAGACGGAGGAGGCGCGAGTCAATCGCAGTGGTGCAGGAGATTTACTTCAAGTTCCTTCCGGGTCTGTTGATGAAATATGAAATGCACATTGAGACTGTGTTGCTGCCAGTTGCGTTGGTGAAGAATGTGTTTGCACGCGCTTGACACTTATGTCTGCTCAGAGTCCAGCATTGAGTCTGTCTCTCCGCTCTCGGCTTCCGTGCATGTCGTCAGCTCGTGGGGCCGGGCTTGTCGATGTTTTGTGCAACAGCGCGAGAGGATCTCGTGGCGTTTTTTTCTCTCCCCGGGGCACTTGGTCTTTGTAGTGCACACTATTAGTTCGTCCCGTTCAATTGATGTGTGCAGGCATCTTCAACTTCACAGTTTGAAAATCTATTGAGATGACCATGGGCACCACTCTTAACTTAAATTGCTCAGCTCAGACAGTTCATTTAAACCAACATTGGTTGTGTTAAATTTCAGAATTAGGAAGGCCTCCCTGCGTGATAATTGCAGATCTGGGTCACCTCCATATTCTTGAGCAATTTTAATGGATGACAGAATAATCCATTTGAATTCATTTGGGCCATGCTTTTGTTCCAGAAAATGGGATACAAGTGGGGCAGACATTACCTTGTTCTTTATCCTGTATCGGTGTTGGATGATCCTTTGTCGCACTTCCTGCGTCGTTTTGCCAATATATATTAGCTGGCACGGGCAGTTGATGGCATATACAACGTATTTGGATTTACAGTTTGTGAACACGTTGTGTCTCCAGAATATTTTGCCATCACTGAACAATGTGCCCTCTTCAGTGGTGTCACATACCGAGCAGGTTCCACACTTGTGATGTCCTTTGACTGGACCTGCCCCTAGGATTGTACTCTGGACTGTCTTTTTTACCAGTGGACGTGTTGACACTATTTGCTGCCCAATGCTGCGATTTTTCTTTAGTGCAAAGAGCGGTTTTCCAACTTGGGGGATGGCATCCTCCACCAAGTGCCAGTGGTTCCGAATGATTTTCTGGACGGATTGTGTGTAAGGGCCGAATGTGGAAACACAGACCATGCGTTCTGTGGGCGATTTATTTTTCTTTTGAAGTAAATGTTCCCTAGGTGTCCAGCGGGCCCTCTTCATCGAGTGTTTAACCAATTTCCACGGACACCATCTTTCTTGAAGCTTTTGACACAAAGCTTCACCATGTATTTCAAACTCTTCACCCCTTGAACAATTCCGTCTCACCCTCAGGAATTGTCCATAGGGGAGGATGTTTTTTAAATTTCTTGGGTGGTAGCTCCGAAAGTGCAAAGCATTGTTCTTGTCTGTTTTTTTCAGATAGAGAGAGGACATCAGTCCTTCTGGGGTATACTTGATTTCGACGTCCAGAAAAGGAAGAGATTTACAGTTATATGTGAGACAGAATTTGATGTCAGGGCTGCGGTTGTTGAGCCACTGGTGAAAGTTTTCCAACGACGTGGGTGAACCTTCCCAGATACACAGCACGTTGTCGATATATCGCAGCCATTGTTTTATGTGTTGCTGGTAAGGGTTATTGTTGTATACGAACTTATCTTCGTATTGCGCCATATACAGTATTGCCATTTCCGCAGCGAAAGGGCACCCCATCGCGGTTCCTCTGATCTGTAAAAACAGATCATGCTCAAATTGAAAAAAAATCCTTTTTAATGCCAGAGCGGCCAAACGTAAAATTAAATCAGTAGGCACTCGATGTGAGCGTGGTCTCCTCTCAAGATACACCTCCATGGCATCTAAACCATCCTGTTGAGGAATCTGTGTGTATAGGGACGTAACGTCCATTGTTGCTAGTATTTGCGTTGTTGGATCAAATTGAAACCCTTCCACCAAGTTTATAAATTTCATTGTGTCCCGTAAATGTGCCAGGACCTCCGATACACATGGTTTTAGGAAAACATCCACAAATTTAGATACTGGTTCAAGGATCGAATCACAACCAGAAACTATCGGTCAGCCAGGTGGTATTGTGGCATCCTTATGGACTTTGGGTAGGAAGTATAGATGGGGGGTTCGAGGATGTTTTTTCACAAGGTATTCAGCCTCCTTTTTCCCTAGGATTCCTTTCTCCTTTGCATCATCGACAATCAATGTGATCTCTTGTAATAGGTAACTAGGTCCTAACTATATATACCTACTGGCTATCGCCAGTAGGTAACATATACATATATATATATTTATTTATTATTTTTATTTTACATCCGCACATCCGGGATGTATTTATACAAACATTACATTTATATATATATATATATATATATATATATATATTCACTGAAAAAACTATAGGTTTCACACTAGTTATAGTTAGGAATTAGCATTTAAAAAAACTATTACATTTACTGAAAAAACCATAGGTTTCACACCAGTTATGGTTAGGAAATAGCATTTAAAAAACCTATTAAATTCACTGAAAAAAACATAGGTTTCACACCAGTTATAGTTAGCTGGAAATTTTACTGACATAAAACCATTGAAATTCCCACGTTATAGTTAGTTGGACTCACTATAACTTGCGCGCCTGCAATGCACTGCTGATGACGTCACATATTACATCACTCATGATATGGTCAGTGACATCACTCATGACATCACTGATGACACCATCCAGTGAATGTGTGTCTTTCTGTAAAATAAATATGTTTTATATATGTATTTGTAAAGGTCGATGGAAGAATACATTTTTAAATAAGTGTCTAAATGGATGTTTTAAAAAAAATTGATTGGTTAAGTGGCTTATTAAGTATATCTTAGTGAATACATATATTAGAAAGTAATTTTTAAATATTTATATATAAGTATCAGTGTTTCACTTTGTGTATAAGTGGCTGCATGGGTTGGTAAGTAGCTACATGTGTGTGTGTAGGGGTTATTAGATGTTTTTTTTAGTATCAGTATGAGTGTCTGTATGGTTTGTTGGGGGTATTACTTAGCACATAGAAGCATTAATGACTGACTCACTGTTTGTATGTGTTTTGAAGACAGCATATGTGTTGGATTGTAAGGGTGGATGAGTGTGTATATGTGTGTGTTAGTGAGTGAATGCCTGCCTCACTAGTGTCTTTATGAGTAACTACATATGTTTTAATCTAGTATATGGGAGTATTGATGTATATAAGTGAGTATGTGTGAGAGTGAGAGATTGAAAGAGTTCCTGCTTGAATAAGTATGTGTTTCTATAATTGATTGCTTAAGAGAGTAAGTATGTGTAAGTTTCCTTAGAAGTAATGTGCTAGTATGTGTATAGTTGTATATGCATATAAATGGATGTTCAATAGTTTATTTGCATGTGTGAGTATGTGTGTGAGTAACTTTTGGATGACTGTCGGTGTGTAACAGGATGTATATGTGTTTCACTACTTATGATGAGTGAGTATATGTATGAGTGAGCATATAGAACTGTTGCTGAATGAGTGGATGTGTATATAAATGGTGGAATTACTGCATTGGTTGTTGTAACTGGTATGGGTATCTCAATTTTTTTGAAAATGTTAGTTTCTATTTTTGAATATGTGTTTCAAGGGTTACATTACACTGAAAGGAGGTCTGTCAGTCTGTCACAAGGATGGTGTCATCAGTGATGTCATGAGTGATGTCACTGACCATGTTATGAGTGATGTAATATGTGACGTCATCAGCAGTGAATTGCAGGCGCGCAAGTTATAGTGAGTCCAACTAACTATAACGTGGGAATTTCAATGGTTTTATGTCAGTAAAATTTCCAGCTAACTATAACTGGTGTGAAACCTATGTTTTTTTCAGTGAATTTAATAGGTTTTTTAAATGCTAATTCCTAACTATAACTGGTGTGAAACCTATGTTTTTTTAGTGAATTTCATAGGTTTTTTAAATGCTAATTCCTAACTATAACTAGTGTGAAACCTATGTTTTTTTCAGTGAATTTAATAGGTTTTTTTAAATGCTAATTCCTAACTATAACTGGTGTGAAACCTAAGGTTTTTTCAGTGAATTTCAAGGGTTTATTAATAGCAAATTTCTATAGCTATGAAATGTAATATTTTTTAAAATGAATCCTATATTGTATATTTATATAATACTATTTTTTTTATGTTTTTTTTTTAAATTTTTATTTTTTTGTCCCCGGAGCGCTCCCGGGGCGCGTACCGATGCGCTTACCGGTAAGCGCAGTTTTGCCGTGCACCAGTTCGCGTACCGGTGAGCGCCCCGTTTTCGCTATTGCCGCGAACGAAAACATCATCGTGACGTATCGCGTAGCCGCGTGATGTGTGTTATGACGCATGGCGTGAGCGCACCCGGAAGCGCCGGAGCACATACGATTGCGCTACGTAAGCGCCCCCAGGCGCGCCCCGGGCGCGTAGCTTCAGCGCGTCAGGTCATGTGACCTGAAAATAACACTTTTCATTGGTTCAGAACACTTTTAGTTTCCAAATGATGAAAGCCCCCACCTTTTTTCCTCATTCTCACTTTGTTGTTTGAGTGAGGAAGACCTGATTCTATTGTTAGAGAAATGGCTACAGTAGCAGCAGCAGCTGGAGCATCTGCACCACCACTACCACCACCACAAGGACCACCACAACATCACATTGGTGGTCAAGAAGAAGAGGAGGAGGAGGAGGAGGAGGAGGAGGAGGAGAGAAGGCAGACAAGGCATTTCCTGCCTGAAGACAAAGCCCCATAGAAACCTAAGGAGCACTTTGTATGGGAGTTTTTTGAAATCCCAAGGGGTGCAAAGAAGATAAACGCTGCAAAGGTGACTTGTCTCATCTGTGGCGCTGTACTATCCAGGGGGAACACTGCAAAAAAATATTCATTTGGGAATCATACAATGATTCGGCACATGCAACGATTGCACCCCAATAACTATTCTGCAGCAGAGGTGAGAGAACTGTGCAGAATCCTTCCACAATCGTCTGCCAGCACCTCAACAACCAAAGAACCCACTCCATCGGTTCCAGAAGCAAGTCAGATGGTTCCAAATATGCAAACTAAGTTTGGTGGTTTCAAAATCGTTTGCATATATTGTGGCAAAACCATTCCTCATGGTGAGAAGAGTATTACCCTCATCACCATTGCTGGTGATAACCACAAGTGCCCGAAGAAACCCTAATTTTTTTCCTGTTTTTTTTTTCTCCAGTTGAGCCGTTTATAATTCCCTGTTTTTTGTTTCTCCCCATAAAAAATAAAAAAATATAAAACTGTTCAGAAAAGCCAAAAAAGTAAAAAAATTAAAAAAAAACAATAAAAAAAATATAAAACAATAAAAAGAATTAAAAAAACAGTTCTTTTTAGAACTACCTCCAATTTATAAAGATAACCTACATTTTTTAAAAACTCTGTCATTCTTTTTGCTTTAGGGTACGCTCCCCGGTACGCTCCGCGGTGCGCGTACCGGGCACTCCCCCGTGCAAATCGAAAAATTATTTTTATTTTTTTTGCCCCGCGGGGCCCTTTTATGGCCCCCACATCAAACTTCGGGGGTCAGGGGGGGTCTACCCTGCCCTCTTTTGGTCATTTCGCCTCTTTGTTTTTGCCACCTCTTGTGTCTCGATCCTACCGAGACAAAAGATGGCTGCCGCACCGGAGTGTTTGGAATGTTTACAGACACCCGAGAGCCAATCAGCTTTCCGCACGCGAACTCGCATAGCGCGCTGGTTCCCACGTACCGGGGCGCGCTTACAGATATATATATTTTTTTGAGAAATATCAACATTTACAGATATCGATATTTGGGAATTCTGCTATCTGATTGGCTGAGGCGTTACAAGCACAAGCTTGCTGCTGATTGGCTGCAAGCGCTATGTGCAGTTGCAACTAGGAAGTGTTGGCCGCTATTTTGTGATTCAGTTGAAGCTAGTAAGGGGAAAAAGGGAAGAAAAAAGGAGGAAAGAGGAAGGTAGGAGTGCTGTGAGGTCTGTAGGGTGGTTAGGGTGAGCTGTAGAGGGAGTGTGAAGTGAAGTATTTACCCCTACCGGTGTGAAAAAGCTGTTTTGCCCACTGTGAGAAGGTGCTGAGGTGAGGTGCCGGTACCCTCCAGGATGAAAGTGTGCGTGTAAACCGTGAGCTGAGGGCTGTAAACTGATGTGTTCTGGGCACTGTAGCATACTGGCCAAAGCAAAGTATTTACCCCTACCGGTGAGAAAGTGCTGTTTTGCCCACTGTGAGATGGTGCGGATGTGAGGGCCCGGTGAACTCGGCGATGAAAGCACGTGCCTAAACTGTGAGCTGAGTGCTCTGTAGCATACTGGCAGAAGCAAAGTATTTACCCTTACCGGTGTGAAAGTGCTGTTTTGCTTTAAGTGAGATGGTGTTGAGGTGAGGTATCGGTAAAGTCAGGGATGAAAGTGTGTGCTTAAACTGTTAGCTGAGTGCTGTAAACTGATGTGCTGTGGGCGCTGTAGCATACTGGCCGAATTGAAGTATTTACTCCTACCATTGTGAAAGTGCTATTTTGCCCACTGTGAGATGATGGTGAGGTGAGGTACCTGTACACCTAGGGATGAGAGCGTATGCCTAAACTGTGAGCTGAGTTGTCTGTAGCATATTGGTCGAAGCAAAGTATTTACTCCTACCGATGTGAAAGTGCTGTTTTGCCCACTGTGAGATGGTGGTGAGGTGAGGTGCTGGTACACCTGGGGATGAAAGCGTATACCTAAACTGTGAGCTGAGTGTTCTGTAGCATACTGGCTGAACCAAAGTATTTACCCTTACCAGTGTGAAAGTGCTATTTTGTCTAGAGTGAGATGGTGCAGTGGTGAGGTACCACCAAACTCGGGGATAAATTTGTGCACCTAAACTGTGAGCGGAATTCTGTAAATGGATGTGCTCTGGGCGGTGTAGCATACTGGCTGTTGTAGCATATGTGTGCAGGTGGTGTTAGTATGCGTTTAGAGTTTAGCGGGAGTGAGAAGCAAAGTACTCACTGGTACCAGACTGAAGACTCAGGGATGAGTGTGAGTGTCAGTCATGTGTTTATTGCTGTAAAGTGATGTGCTGTGGGTGCTGTAGGATACTGGCCGCTGTAGCATACCTGTGTAAGTAGTGTTAGTGTGTGTTTATACTATACATGGAGTGGGAAGTGAACTACTCACCCCTACTGGTCTGCAGACTTAAATAAAGTCTTTTAGGAAGCAGGAATAAAGACATAATCGTGAAGAATATAATGGAGAATGTTGCAATGACAAAGAGGAAACATGGTGAAATGAGGTGTGTATAAGAAAGTGGCTGTGGGTAATAAAGGCATGGAGTTTGAAAATTATAATGAAAGTTTCTTTATTTAAATGCCATAATTGGACCCACTGGTGCAAGAGCTAGGGCATCCAGCTGATGCAAAGTTGAACCACTTCTGCTGTATTTAAAACGTAAGCTCCTGCATCAATGAATTGCATATTACATGTTACAGTTGCATGTGACATAAGCAATAGCTATTACACCTGAATGACTCTACATTCTATAAGGAAAATAACGGTATGATACGATTGCCACATGTATGCATTAAGAAAAGAAAGAAATTGCAAACATTTAATCGTCAAACTTTTTAAGTACCTTGGCAGTGCTTTTTTGTAACAGAACATTATCAACAGTTGAATAGTTAGCAATCTGTTGTACAGCAGCCCCGGTTCGTCCACTGGGGTGTTGGAGCGTAGCCCCCCCGCCCACAGCCGCCCACAGCTCCCTCGGCGTATTGAACTTAAGTAAACTGAATCAGTTTACTTAAGTTCAAGACGCCGAGGGAGAACTGACAATGCATGGCAGTCACCATGATGTCAGACCGCCCACCCCCTTCGGAGTCTAAAGGGGGTGGGTGGTCTGGCGTCATGTTGACAGACATGCATTGTCAGACATGGGGCAGCAGGCAGCAGGGCAACACAAGTGCGCATGAGTGGGGACGGAGGGCGCCGTGCCCACTCATGCGCACTTGTGTTTTTACATGTTTTGGCACTTGTGTTTTTACATGTTTGCACATGCCCATTAGGAGACCCTCGGTCTCCTAATGGGAAGGCAGCGGCACCGGCTATTTGACCATCATCCCAACTACACCATTTTAGCCCTGAAGTTGTCACGGGATCACTTCCATATGTGACAAAACACGTGTCGGCTGGTTTCTCGCACATTTCTGATTAATTAAACACACGTAAAACTACTCATCTGGTGTGGATCTAACATCCTGTTTAGTTAACTATATCATACGGAACCAATTTTGACACTCCTTACATGTGCCCTGGACTGTGTTTTGCTTCGAAATTGTGGGTTTCTGGACTCACATACATACTGGGGTTTCAAGGTGTGTTTCCTCGACAGGTTGGCACCGTACATACACGCAATTTATCATACAGACGCATAACTTAGCCTGAGCGCCAATCTTCCTGTTCAACACAACATCCTGACATTGACAAGATGTTAGAACTGTATCTGAGAGTGGAGATGGAGTTACTCCCTTGTACCAGCTGCAACCAACTCTATGTCCCAACAGCCAAACAGTGTCTTGATCCCACAATGGATGATGTTAGAACTGCATCTGAGACTGGAGATGAAGGTACTCCCTTCAACCAGCTGCAAACAACTCTAGGTCCCAACAGTGGAACAGTGTCTAAATCTCACAATAGACAATGTCCAATATCACCTGCTGCTTGCTTTTCTCAGAAGTTTGTGTGTTGAGGTACATCACACTCTATGCTTCCATAGCTAACTGCTGCACATGATTATTGCCTTCAATTAACAATGCAGACAGTAGTGTTCACAATTCAGATTGAGTCGCTATTGTAGATGATGCAGTTCTGTAAGAGAAGAGATTGCTGTAGTGTGCTCTGTCTGCACCACTTATAGGCATCATTGCAGGCTCCACACACGTTTTCTTTGCTTTGCGTATTGCAAACTGTAGAGCTCAAGTCAATTCCACGTGGCTGTGGGCCCTTGCTGAACGCTCTCTCTGGCCTGTACTGCAGACTTCAGTCTTCACATTTGACTTTGAGTCGGTATTGTAGATGATGCAGTCCTGTAGGAAAAAATATTGCTCCAGTGCTCTCTGTCTGCACCACTCATATGCATCATTGCAAGCTCTGCACACGTTTTCTTTTCTTCACGTATTGCAAACTGTAGAGGTCAATGCCATGTGGCTGTGGGCCCTTGCTGGCTGCTCTCTCTGGCCAACTCAAGGTCAGTGGGAAGTGTTCACCACAGTGGTGTGGGAACACTTAGTGTCTTTTAAAATACCCCTCACACACCAAAAGGCCCCTTGGTGTCATGCATCATCATCGGGGTCTTCACACCGCTCTAACGGGATGCGGCGTGCTACGACCTACGACTACACGGGAGCACTTTTTTGGTTTTTGACTATATGTGGTGCATGTGTTCGGGGGTATTTATATGTGAGTGGTGGGACGTGGTGAAAGGTTAAAAAGTACCTGGCTTGGGAGTATAACAAAAAAAAAATGTATTCCTAACTCCGGCTGGTACTATTAAAAGAAGTGCAGTGCGAGGTGAGATCTGTCGTGTTAATGGACAGTACCTCTTGTCTGCGTCGACATGTTTCGGAGACAAAGCTCCTTCTTCAGGACGGGGGCACAACTTCCCCACCTTACTCACGTTTCATTATTATTACCAAAAGATGTATTAATGTTGATAACAAAAAGTAAAAAATATTTTAAAGTCTATGCATATAGCACTTAAGGCTATGGTGTGCCTACACTGGATTTTTACAAGTTCATTGCTAATTGCATGCCCTGTAAGGAAAAAAGAACAAAGAATAATGGTTACCCATGTACCGGGTAGTTCAGACAGGTGCAGTCACCTGGAACCATACCCTGTGCTTTAATAAGCCCTGTAAAGAAAAAGACACTGACAGAACATACAACATAGAAACATGTATTACTAGGAATATAGAAACATAGGTCATACTAGTAAAGTTTGCTTGCTTGCTTCATGAGCATTAGGAACGTCTGGGGGTGTTTGCTAATATGCAATCTGTAGTGAGAAGTAATGCAGGTATAACTATTCATTCGCACTTACTTAGTTGGTCTTAGAAATGCTTGTTTTTTACTCCATACTCACGAACTCTGGATGAGTTATCCTCCGTCTTACCCCACACGCTGCTCCGCTGAAGTGAGGAGAGCTCAAGGCGATCGGTATTTAAATGTTATACCCTGTGTGTTGTTAATTGTTTCCCTCGTTAGCGAGAAACCGGAAGTGGGAAGATGTCCAAAAAAGGGTATTCCACCGCTTATTGAGTCCAGCTAGTGTTAAATTGACTGAATATAAGCCCTTATTTGGGACGTCCAGTAGCGCTCGGTAAGTATCACAGCTCCGTATGGTCAAGGGAGCTGTCCATTGCTTCGCGCATGATCAAAGCGTGTAATACTGTGTTGCGCATGCGCGAGGGGTTCCGGTTATCACCCGCGCATGCGTAGTAGAGGGAGACTGGTTTTCTCATTAGCCGAAAAAGGTCTGATTCTTACATTGGCCAAAAAATAGGGGTTGAGCAGTTAAAGACCTGCCATAAATTGGGCATTAATCCTTCTTTGTAAAAGGCGGTCGATTGTACACGTTTTTAAACGTTTTTAAACACAATACCATAGTATTGAATATTGTGATGCCCCGGATCATGGGGTAAGTTTGCGGATCGATATGTAGTCATTATAAAGGTTTGGGGGCAGTACTTTGTAACACCTATGGGTTGTGTGAGCGGGAGACGCAGACTACTTTAGTGGGACAATTGTCCCCAAGGAACTTCATCGTTCAAACCTGTAATGTGGGTACCTAGACGGAACACCCATCTTTGTTCTTTCTGAAAGAGACCCACATGAGATGGCAATTGTTCAATCACTGTCCACCTTAAGTCAATTCAATTCAATTCAATTTGACTTTATTCGGTTAAAAGAATAATAACCATAAAAGTACATAAAAAACAGTTCATAATAATACAATATCAGTACATAGTGCAAAAAATTCAAGTAAAACATTGATTAAATTTAAGTACAAATTGATTTACGTAATCTAAAAACATTGCTAAAAAATTCCGAGATGCAGGCAACATTAAAGATAACATCTAATTTCTGGAGTTCCAAGAAGGCAACCCTACAGCGTCTCACACCCATTTCCCTTAAAATTGGTATAATCAATCTTTTCCTGGGTAAAGTATAATATTTACAGAAAAATGTGATATGGATGTCAGACGTTTCGGATAGGTCATCGCATGGGCATTTAGTCAAATTACATGACCAACAATTCATTGCGGGGAAACTTAGGGCCCTAAAGAGGATACCTAACCTGAATCGGGTCAAAATAGTAATGTGGGTACCTCGACGGAACACCCATCTTTGTTCTTTCTGAGAGAGACCCACATCAGATGGCAATTGTTCAATCACTGTCCACCTTAAGTCATTCACGCAGTGTTGAGCATTGAGATAGTGTGTTGGCATTTTTGTTGTGCTCTTTTTGCAACGTACATTGCTGTTGTGCTCGTACATGCGTGTTTTTATGGCCCTAGTGGTCATGCCCACATATTCTAAGCCACGGGGACATGTGATGAGATATGCCACGTTTTTGGTATTGCAGTTTGTCATCTTATGCTGCTCCCAGGTAGTGCTATTCCTGAAAGTTAATGTGGTGCTCTTTTGTGTAAGGTGGCAACTGCTGCAATTACTGCACGGGAAATTACCTTGTACTCCTATGGTAGGTTGTCTGGTTTCAAGGGCAGGCTTTAGTCGTGTGTGCACTAGTATGTCTTTAAGGTTCCGTCCTCTACGATGTGCGAACATTGTTTTTTCCAGATTAAGGTTGCCACATGTTAAAATACCCCAATGTTTGTTGATGATCTTGGAGATTTCATTGGACATGGTGTTATAAGTTGTCACACATATTGGTCGTTTGACTTCTGTGGGTGCAGTCTCTCTATCCTCCAGTAGAGCCTCTCTGTGGGTATTCTTTTCCCGCTTCATAGATTTGGTGATGATTTTTACAGGATATTGTTGTAATTTTAGTTTCTCTTTCAGATCACAAGCCTGTGTTCTGAATTCCGAATGAGATCGCACTCAATGTGATTTTGAGAAAATGTATTTACTATAATATAAGTTCATTACAGTTAGAAATAGATAACTGAGTAAAATATTTTTAATTATCGATTGCTCTTATATACACTTTAAAGTTATTTAGACATAGGTTTGAGCAAAAACAATAAGGGAATGGTGTATACTGCGCGATATTGTACGTCTATGATGTAACACAGGGCCTGGCAGCGTGCATTAGTCGCATTTGGAGCGCGCAGTGGGTGCCACCCCATACGTACATAACGTAACGAGCCGCTTCATAGTAGTGCGTACCAGTCGAATACCGCAGTAGCAGCTGCTGCAACCTCATACGTACATGTTGTTACGCGGGACGCGGTGTCACAAACCCGTTGGATACGAAATGCGCATCATTTAAATGTGGTGGATAGGATTTGCATGCTTGTTGGTAGACTACCGGTACAAGACTGCAGTTTTCTCGCCCCCAAAAAAAGGTTGATAAGCATACTTTTGGGGGAAGATGTAAAACATTGCATAATTTTTAAAGTTAAAAAAAGGATAATAGAGTTGCAAAATATTAAAAAACAACTAGAAAAAATATATAAATATTAAAATTTGAAATAAACATTTAAAAAACCTTTGAAATTCACTGAAAAAACCATAGGTTTTGCAGACTTTATAGTTAGGATCTAGCATTTAAAAAACCTTAGACATTCAATGAAAAAAACCATAGGTTTCAGGGATGTTATAGTTAGTTGGACATTTGACTCATATAAAACCCGAGAAATACGCCAGTTATAGTTAGTTGAGCTAACTATAACTCGCGCGCCCGCAATGCTCTGCTTGATGACATCACATATGACATCCCTCATGACATGGTCAGTGACATCACTGATGACATCTCAAATGACATCACTGATGACATCACTGACAACATCATCCATGTGATCATCTGATGCACATACTGATGCCCTAATATAAACTATGATACACGCACTCTAAAATACAGACTACTATTTTTGAAACCATACACACAAGAACGCCAGATACGACATACCACCAACTATTTCCTAGGTCTATACATACATCCAGTGTCTTATTCATACAGTTACTCATCAATATAGTACTATAATATGTACTGATACACCTATACATACAGTCACACTCTACCACTCATCCATAGAGTTAGTCACACGCCTAGTCAGTCATGCAAAGAATGAATTACATACTCATTTACTCATGTATACAGTTATATACACCAACTGAGTTATTTATACACACACCACATCACTTATGTATGCAGATACGAAGACATACTTAGTGTCTTATGCAATCACTGATAGAAGCAGACTGTGATTTATACAACCACTCTTCAAATAGCTTACTCTTGTGTATACTCATTTATATACTTCAACACTGACATATACTGCCTTAAAACATATGTGGTTATTTACAAATATTCCACTGAGACATTCATTCATTCACCAACACACCCATACACACAGTAAGTCACCCATACAGTCCTTTACAGGTGCACTTTTGAATCTATACAACTAGTGAATTACCCACTCAGACATCTATGCACAGAGTCACACAAACCCCCATCCACAAACAAGACACTCAGCCCCCCATACAGATACTCAAACAGCAAATCCATAACCTATATAGACACTCATGTAGCTACTCACCAACTCATGCAGACGCTTACACACTAACTGAGAGACTAATACAGACATTCACACAGTTTAGTCACTAACTCATGTATTCAGTAAGACACATTTAATCACTCACTTATACAGTCAGTCACACACCTACTCAATAATCCAGTTAGGCACTTGTAAATCCACTCATTCTTCAATACACCTTGGCATAGATATATATGAAAAATATCTAAACTTTTCAGAAACACACATTCACTGGATGATGTCATCAGTGATGTCACTGACCATGTCATGAGTTATGTAATATGTGACGTCATCAGCAGTGCATTGCGGGCGCACGAGTTATAGTTAGCTCAACTAACTATAACTGGCGAATTTCTCTGGTTTTATCCGAGTCAAATGTCCAACTAACTATAACATCCCTGAAACCTATGGTTTTTTCAGTGAATATATATATATAAAAAAACACAGGTTTCAGGGACGTCATAGTTAGTTGGACATTTCAATGGTACAAAACTAGAGAAATCCGCCCGGTATAGTTAGTTGAGCTAACTATAACTCGCCCCCTGCAATGCACTGTTGATGATGTCACATATTACATTATTCATGACATGGTCAGTGACATCACTGATGACATCACTAATGACATCTCAAATGAGGACCATGGTGGGAGCCCCAATGCCCCCACAATTCCTGCCAGCTCCCTGCCTCCTTCTGTAGCCGACATTGCTTTTGGACAAGGGGAACTGCTAACATGCATCTCCCCTTCCCCAAAGCAATACTGCTTTCCTTCTTGGAAGAGAGGGCAGGTTTCCTGCTCTCGCTTCCAAGAAGCAAAGCAGTGTTTGCTCCCGCCTTGTCATTGCAAACAGCAATGTCCCAGGGTGGGCACCCCGGGAGTTTTGCAGGATCCGGTCCAGGGGGGTGACGGTCCTCAGGGCCATCCAGGGCTCAGGAGGGGCCTGCGCTGTACCCTCCCTTCAACTGCAAAGCCCCTGGGAGGTAGTGTTCTCCGGGGCAGAAGGGGGCCCGTGAGGCCCCTGCCTCAATTATAAGAAAGCCCCGGGAAGGTGTCCGTCCCCAGGGCAGCGGTGGGGGTTGGAACCCCCATGCGTTAAATATTCAAGGGCCAGGGAAGCTGCAGGTGGCCATGTACCCCCTGCATACAATTCACTAAGCCCTAGGGAGGTGGTGGTCCCCGGGGCTGTGGAACCTGGCACACTCAGGAGCTTATAGAAAATGAAGTGCGGGAAAAGTTTGCGAAGATTCGTCAACCGGCGCCAAAGATATTGTCAAATCAAAAAATGCTTCTCCTATGGAAACTAGGTTCTAACTATATCTACCTACTGGTAACCGCTAGTAGGTAATATATATATATATATATATATATATATATATATATATATATATATATATATATATATATATATATATATATATATATATATACATATACATGGAGAACCAGTTGAAGGCATCCGCCGAAATGCGTTGGTAATTCTATTGTCTTTCTTTGTGTCAAAGGAATATGCAATACTCACAAAACAAAATAAAATTGGAAAATTGGAAATTATAAAAAATACCTCTTGGAGGCTGAGTATCTGTGCATGGCAGCTGCGTTGGTGGTTCGGGAACGAGAATAGCTAGCTAGATAGATAGATAGATAGATAGATAGATAGATAGATAGATAGATAGATAGATAGATAGATAGATAGATAGATAGATAGATAGATAGATAGATAGATAGATAGATAGATAGATAGATAGATAGATAGATAGATAGATAGATAGATAGATAGATAGATAGATAGATAGATAGATAGATAGATAGATAGATAGATAGATAGATAGATAGATAGATAGATAGATAGATAGATAGATAGATAGATAGATAGATAGATAGATAGATAGATAGATAGATAGATAGATAGATAGATAGATAGATAGATAGATAGATAGATAGATAGATAGATAGATATGCGTTGCTTAAAATATTTGGTTGATGCAAAAGTGTTATTCTTTCCATGTTAGGCTTCTAATCGTTATATGTTGTTTTGCAGCATTCTTTTGTTGAAATGTTCCGTTCCGCACTGTGCTGGCAGTGCTGGATTTTTCTTTTACCTGCTTACTATGGTGCTAGTTCGACCATTTTTTCTCCATCAGGCACTAGATTTTATTATATTTATTACTAGCAGCCCGACCCAGCGTTGCCTGGGGCACAAAGGGGCTGGGGGCAGCATTTGAGGCTTGCGTGCACTTCTGCCCCCGGCCCCTCCCGCCCCCTCCTGCCCGTGTCCCGGAGATTCTTACCTCAGCCGCCGGTCCCGCTCCAGGCGCCCCGCCCACGCAGGCCACCACTCTCCAGGCGCCCCGCCCGCACAGGCCGCCACTTCGCACAGCAGCAGGCAGGGCCGCGGCAGTCCTCCCAGCAGGTCACGATCTTCGGCGCCATTTCCGGAAGTGTTGCCAGGGAGCCCAAACGCAAAAGATGTCATCACGCAGATGTTACGGCCGGCGCTATTAGCAAGGGACCACTTTATTTTTATTTCGAAATTTTTTAAACAACGTATATTTTTTATTTTTAATAGCCTATGTCCTTCTGCTTGCCCTGAGGTTTTTAACGGTGTCTTGGGTGTTTTGATTGGTGGTGTACTTTTCGAGTTTACCTGGCTCAAAGGTTTGTGTTCTCTCTTTATAATAGTAGTATAGATAACATTTATAAAGCGCACTAATACCATCTGGTGTCCTGGCGCTGAAGTGATAACTCCCTGAGGTTAAGGTTCCGCGGCTAGATGGTAAAGAGCCATGTTTTGAGATGTTTTCTGAAAGCTAGCAGATTGGTGATTGATTTAAGGGTCAGGGGGTGGGAGTTCCATGCCTTTGCTGCTCCTCAGAGAAAGCTCCATCCCCCCCAGCGTGCCTTCCTAATCCGCGCTGTTTTGATCAGTCCCATACTGGCAGACCTCAGATGTCTCTCTGGTCTATACCACTGGAAATGATCTTTAAGAGAGACTGGACCCAAGCCATGCAGTGCCTTAAAGACAATACAGAGGGCTTTAAACATGATCCTCTTTCGCATCGGAAGCCAATGCAATTTCTCCAGTTCCTTGGTAGCTGAAGCAAATTTGGGCAGGCCTCCAATGAGGCGGATGCGGCGTTTTGTAGAACCTGAAGTTTATTCAACACTCCCTGTTGGGCCTCAAGGAAAAGACTATTACAATAGTCGAGGCGCGACAAAACAAGTGCCGTCACCACCGTTTTTTTGCTTCCCTCAGGTAGGAAGGGAAGCACTTTCATAATGATTTTCAGGAGCCAGTATATGGACGATGTCAGCGCCATAACTTGCGGTTTAAAAGAAAGTTGACTATCTATAATGACTCCCAGATTTTTTAGCTTTTGAGCTGGAGCGGGTGGTTCTCCCATGTCAGTTGGCCACCATCTTGGACTCCAAAGATTTGAGTTGGACCCAAAGACAATCACCTCAGTCTTGGAGGAGTTGAGTTTTAGGCAATTTTTGCCATCCAAGAACTGACTGCTGACATGCATTCCTGAAACCTGGCTGCCACCACCAGCTCTTTCTCCGGGAGCACCGAGACCACGATCTGGGTGTCATCTGCGTAAGAGGTTAACTCGAACCCAAAGGCTCGGATCACCGGAGCAAGGGAGGATACATATACGTTAAATAAAGTGGGGCTAAGGGAGGATCCTTGAGGGACCCCCCCGGGGAGTTCGAAAGGTCTTGATTCGGCATCCCCCATAGCCACCACTTGTACCCGGTCTTTCAAAAAGGCCTTCAGGATGTTGAGTGCTTTCCACTGGATCCCGCAGCCCTCCTACCGGTCCACCAACAAAGCATGGTGAACCGTATTGAAGGCCGCTGTTAGATCCAAAAGGATCAGCACTGCTTGGCCCCCATCATCAAGCAACTTCCGGACCTCCTCTGTAGATTTAATCAGGGCGGTCTCAGTGCTGTGTCCTTCTCTAAACCCATGTTGAGCCGGGTCTAAACCCATAGCGTAACGCAGGAAGGAGCAGAGCTGGGAGTTCATGATTTTCTCAACCAGTTTTGCAGGTAGAGGTAATCTGGTAACAGGTCTATAGCTATTGGGGTCCATGATGTCCAGCAAAGGTTTTTTGAGTAGTGGACGGATGGATGCCCGCATCCACACTGTGGGAAAGTCGCCGTTTTCAAACATTAAATTAAAAAATACCAGTTAGAGAATCTGCAATAGTGACGGCTGCCAGCTTTGCAATTGACGTGGGGCATGGATCATGAGGAGAGCCGGACTTTGTTTCCATCATAAGTTTTAAAACCTCATCAGAGTTTACTGGCTTAAAGGCAGCAAATTTTTCCTCCAAGGTCCCGACCGGGGGGGCCCTTTGGCACTTCTCCGCACTGCTCAAGGTCACCTGCTGTTCGAGTGTGGGGAAAATTACTTGAACTTTATTCAAAAAGAAGTCAGCCAGTAATTGACAGAATTCGATATTGGGGGGCACAGCCATCACTTTAGGGGAGGTTAAACTGACCACTGTATCAAAAAGTTCCTTTGCCGAGTTCTTAGCCTTCTCAATTCTATCTGTATAGAAATCGCTCTTGGCCTTTCTGATGTGCTCTTTATATGACCTAAGGCTAATTTTTAATCTCTCTTTATCCAGTTCGTGGTAATTCACTCGCCAGATTCTTTCTAGCTTTTTGCATATGGTTTTCTTTTCTCTAAGCTCAGCCGAGTACCAAGGGGCCGAAGGTACCGGCCTGGTAGGCCGACACTTCTTAGGTGGGACTAACCTGTGACAGGCCTTATCAAGCCACTCAGTGTATTCGATGGAGGATTTACTCACATTGGTTTGCATAACTGGCCTTGATGCTATCAACAAATCCTCCAGGACTGGCCCATCAATGTTTTTCCAGGCCCTGTACATCCTGGATGGTTGCCCCTCTCTCAGATTCTTCCTAACCAGTGTACTGAGGATGGTAAATAACACAGCCCCATGGTCTGACCAGGACACAGGTTCAGCCTTGGAAAAAATCAGATTGGGATTGTTCGAGAAAATCCCATCTAATGTATGGCCGGCCAGATTCGTTCCCCCGAAGACCCTCTGGGTCAACCCCATAGTGGTCATCATCTCCACTAGGGCAATAGTGTCCACATCGGTGTTTCTTTCTAGATGGAAATTGAAGTCGCCCAAAACCGTAAAGAAGTTGGTGCACAGGGCTTCCTCCAAGATACTACCGGAAGGCTTCCAATAAAGTAGACTTCGACCCTGGAGGTCTGTACAGGAGACACCCCTTAAAGGAGTGATGGTTGGAAAGCTCCAACTTAAACCCCAGGGCTTCACATGCCCCGGAGGTCACTGGGAAGAAGGTTCCCTGCAGGGACGTTTGGTAAATAATAGCCAGATCCCCTCCCTTTTTGCCAGGTCTGTCCAGGACAAAGTTACAGTAATTCGGTGGAGTAGTCTTTACCAAATCGGGACCGGACGCTGCATCCGTCCATGTTTCGGTGATAAAGGCTATTTGGATATTTCTGTCCCCAATAAGCTCAGCACACTCAAGGCTGTGTTTTACCAATGATCTGGCGTTAATAAGGAGACAGTTGGTAATTTGATCTCCTCGATTTTCTTTAGACGTATGAAAATTGGTGAAGGTCCTAGTTCTGCCCCCGATAATCGGTGGAAGATTAACTTTACAAACAGGACAGCATTGCGTGGCTTCCTGACGCTCGCTTTCTGGGGCCAGCGTGATACAGCTATAATTCTCACCTGCCTCAGGGGTGTATCAGAAAGAGCCCGCCGGTTCGCACAGCAGCAGGCAGGGCCGCGGCAGTCCTCCCAGCAGGTCACGATCTTCGGCGCCATTTCCGGAAGTGTTGCCAGGGAGCCCAAACGCAAAAGATGTCATCACGCAGATGTTACGGCCGGCGCTACTTGCAAGGGACTACTTTATTTTTATTTCGAAATTTTTTAAACAACGTATATTTTTTATTTTTAATAGCCTATGTCCTTCTGCTTGCCCTGAGGTTTTTAACGATGTCTTGGGTGTTTTGATTGGTGGTGTACTTTTCGAGTTTACCTGGCTCAAAGGTTTGTGTTCTCTCTTTATAATAGTAGTATAGATAACATTTATAAAGCGCACTAATACCATCTGGTGTCCTGGCGCTGAAGTGATAACTCCCTGAGGTTAAGGTTCCGCGGCTAGAGGGTAAAGAGCCATGTTTTGAGATGTTTTCTGAAAGCTAGCAGATTGGTGATTGATTTAAGGGTCAGGGGGAGGGAGTTCCATGCCTTTGCTGCTCCTCAGAGAAAGCTCCATCCCCCCCAGCGTGCCTTCCTAATCCGCGCTGTTTTTGATCAGTCCCATACTGGCAGACCTCAGATGTCTCTCTGGTCTATACCACTGGAAATGATCTTTAAGAGAGACTGGACCCAAGCCATGCAGTGCCTTAAAGACAATACAGAGGGCTTTAAACATGATCCTCTTTCGCATCGGAAGCCAATGCAATTTCTCCAGTTCCTTGGTAGCTGAAGCAAATTTGGGCAGGCCTCCAATGAGGCGGATGCGGCGTTTTGTAGAACCTGAAGTTTATTCAACACTCCCTGTTGGGCCTCAAGGAAAAGACTATTACAATAGTCGAGGCGCGACAAAACAAGTGCCGTCACCACCGTTTTTTTGCTTCCCTCAGGTAGGAAGGGAAGCACTTTCATAATGATTTTCAGGAGCCAGTATATGGACGATGTCAGCGCCATAACTTGCGGTTTAAAAGAAAGTTGACTATCTATAATGACTCCCAGATTTTTTAGCTTTGAGCTGGAGCGGGTGGTTCTCCCATGTCAGTTGGCCACCATCTTGGACTCCAAAGATTTGAGTTGGACCCAAAGACAATCACCTCAGTCTTGGAGGAGTTGAGTTTTAGGCAATTTTTGCCATCCAAGAACTGACTGCTGACATGCATTCCTGAAACCTGGCTGCCACCACCAGCTCTTTCTCCGGGAGCACCGAGACCACGATCTGGGTGTCATCTGCGTAAGAGGTTAACTCGAACCCGAAGGCTCGGATCACCGGAGCAAGGGAGGATACATATACGTTAAATAAAGTGGGGCTAAGGGAGGATCCTTGAGGGACCCCCCGGGGAGTTCGAAAGGTCTTGATTCGGCATCCCCCATAGCCACCACTTGTACCCGGTCTTTCAAAAAGGCCTTCAGGATGTTGAGTGCTTTCCCCTGGATTCCGCAGCCCTCCTACCGGTCCACCAACAAAGCATGGAGAACCATATCGAAGGCCGCTGTTAGATCCAAAAGGATCAGCACTGCTTGGCCCCAATCATCAAGCAACTTCCGGACCTCCTCTGTAGATTTAATCAGGGCGGTCTCAGTGCCTTGTCCTTCTCTAAACCCATGTTGAGCCGGGTCTAAACCCTTAGCGTAACGCAGGAAGGAGCAGAGCTGGGAGTTCATGATTTTCTCAACCAGTTTTGCAGGTAGAGGTAATCTGGTAACAGGTCTATAGCTATTGGGCTCCATGATGTCCAGCAAAGGTTTTTTGAGTAGTGGACGGATGGATGCCCGCATCCACACTGTGGGAAAGTCGCCGTTTTCAAACATTAAATTAAAAAATACCAGTTAGAGAATCTGCAATAGTGACGGCTGCCAGCTTTGCAATTGACGTGGGGCATGGATCATGAGGAGAGCCGGACTTTGTTTCCATCATAAGTTTTAAAACCTCATCAGAGTTTACTGGCTTAAAGGCAGCAAATTTTTCCTCCAAGGTCCCGACCGGGGGGGCCCTTTGGGACTTCTCCGCACTGCTCAAGGTCACCTGCTGTTCGAGTGTGGGGAAAATTACTTGAACTAAAAAGAAGTCAGCCAGTAATTGACAGAATTCGATATTGGGGGGCACAGCCATCACTTTAGGGGAGGTTAAACTGACCACTGTATCAAAAAGTTCCTTTGCCGAGTTCTTAGCCTTCTCAATTCTATCTGTATAGAAATCGCTCTTGGCCTTTCTGATGTGCTCTTTATATGACCTAAGGCTAATTTTTAATCTCTCTTTATCCAGTTCGTGGTAATTCACTCGCCAGATTCTTTCTAGCTTTTTGCATATGGTTTTCTTTTCTCTAAGCTCAGCCGAGTACCAAGGGGCCGAAGGTACCGGCCTGGTAGGCCGACACTTCTTAGGTGGGACTAACCTGTGACAGGCCTTATCAAGCCACTCAGTGTATTCGATGGAGGATTTACTCACATCGGTTTGCATAACTGGCCTTGATGCTATCAACAAATCCTCCAGGACTGGCCCATCAATGTTTTTCCAGGCCCTGCACATCCTGGATGGTTGCCCCTCTCTCAGATTCTTCCTAACCAGTGTACTGAGGATGGTAAATAACACAGCCCCATGGTCTGACCAGGACACAGGTTCAGCCTTGGAAAAAATCAGATTGGGATTGTTCGAGAAAATCCCATCTAATGTATGGCCGGCCAGATGCGTTCCCCCTAAGACCCTCTGGGTCAACCCCATAGTGGTCATCATCTCCACTAGGGCAATAGTGTCCACATCGGTGTTTCTTTCTAGATGGAAATTGAAGTCACCCAAAACCGTAAAGAAGTTGGTGCACAGGGCTTCCTCCAAGATACTACCGGAAGGCTTCCAAGAAAGTAGACTTCGACCCTGGAGGTCTGTACAGGAGACACCCCTTAAAGGAGTGATGGTTGGAAAGCTCCAACTTAAACCCCAGGGCTTCACATGCCCCGTAGGTCACTGGGAAGAAGGTTCCCTGCAGGGACGTTTGGTAAATAATAGCCAGACCCCCTCCCTTTTTGCCAGGTCTGTCCAGGACAAAGTTACAGTAATTCGGTGGAGTAGTCTTTACCAAATCGGGACCGGATGCTGCATCCGTCCATGTTTCGGTGATAAAGGCTATTTGGATATTTCTGTCCCCAATAAGCTCAGCACACTCAAGGCTGTGTTTTACCAATGATCTGGCGTTAATAAGGAGACAGTTGGTAATTTGATCTCCTCGATTTTCTTTAGACGTATGAGAATTGGTGAAGGTCCTAGTTCTGCCCCCGATAATCGGTGGAAGATTAACTTTACAAACAGGACAGCATTGCGTGGCTTCCTGACGCTCGCTTTCTGGGGCCAGCGTGATACAGCTATATTTCTCACCTGCCTCAGGGGTGTATCAGAAAGAGCCCGCCGGTTCCTGTTTGTTTTATACTACTGGGAGGGCGGGAGGCTGCGACAACAAGTCCGCAGACCTTCCCCTCCCTCCAAGATGGCGGGTCCCTGTGCCTCCTTCCGTGACAGCACCTACTCGGCTGCACGCAGGTCAGGAGATGGTGCACAAGCAGTGAGAGTACCCGGGCCACCGTATAAGAAGTTAAAGTGGTAAGTGCAATTTTCAAATTAAAAACGATAGTTCACACAGGTTCGTTTTTAAAAGATCAGTCCCTCTCCTTCTTCCGTATGCCTATTTATGTATTTTATGTCAGCGTTCCATGTCACACTTTCACTTTAGTATTAGCGGTCACACACTGCCACACAACTTGCTTTTGTTCACACCACGATAAATCTTTAAAATGTCAGCCGCGCTTTTGTTATCCTCTGTACGGCTTCCCTAACTCAACTGTTGTAACATTATTTAGTTATTTTTTGGCAGCGCCATGCCATATGGACACAGCTGCACTGCCCTGCACGTCTTTAAACATTCTTAAGCCAGCCCTGGTGTAGAAAACAGAAACCTTCTCAGGGGTTCCACTGATACTTGGTCCCTTTAAACCAACAAAGAAGAAATTGGCACAGAAGCTGAAATATAAAAGTAACATATTTACTAACCTCAAATGAGGGAGACTACGTCATACAGAAGCCTTAGCAGCTGAATGAGGCAGTCTGAAGAGCACAGAAAACTGGGGCCTTATATATGCTTAGGGTTACATAGTCAGCATAAGACCAAGGGGCAGTCCTTGCTCATGTAAGCATGCAAAATGACTAATATGGACATGCAAGATATGCTTGCTCCACAAAGTGGGACGAGTCAACAGTTGCTAATTCTGGTGAACACATACTGACATTTATAGACTAAGAACAGTTGCAAGGACAGCTACAAGCTCAACTGAGCATGTGCGAAGGTGGAAGATGCTGAATATAGTTTGGTTCTAGGCAGATTACAAGAGCAGTCAACACTGAGGGAGGACAGATCACATGGCGAGCACGTGGCAGCACATGGCTAACTAAAATGGCTGCCAGAAATACAAAATGGCTTTCAGTTCATGCTAACAAATCCGTCCAATATTTAACACTAACACAATATTTAAAACTAACCCCATTGTATGGACCTTTAGTGTGTGATTTGGAAGGGTGTTATTTTCATATCAGAATGTGTTGAGTCTGTATTCTGTGCTCATGCATTTTTACCAAAGCCAACCTCAGCAAGGTGTTAGGACATGCCGACACAAGCGAGTGCACGCTGTGGATGCAATTGAAGGCATCGTGGAAGGTGGAGGGCAGGTTCACCTGCACCGACCAGATTGCTTCTGCCGTGGAGCCCGCCATTCCGTGTTTCAGCATGTGCAGCTCGAGGGTGCCTATATGTGCAGTGAATGGCATTCAAATCTATGTACCTGGCAGAGATCCACTGCACTCCGTTAGGTGGAGAACGCATACTTGTGCCGTGTTTGTACGACTGTGTGTGCTGGTGTGCACAGAGGTATTTGTGTCTGAGTGTATCTGCCGGCCAGTCTGTGCCTATATATTGCCTTTGTGCAAGTGTAGTTTTTTTATGTGCGAGTTTGCATATGTCGGTGTCTCTGCGCCATGACTCTGAGTTTACATGTATTTTTATGTTGATGTATGCATCTGTGTGTGTGAGACTGTATATGCCTTGCTCCAGGGCATATTCAATCTAGTGTCTGCATTGGTTTGTGTGATTTGGTGTGTATGTCTGTGTACAGTCATCCGGGTGTCCTGTACGTGTTTGTGTGAGTTTGTCTGGTCTGCTCTTTGTTTGCAGATGTTAGTGCACCTGTGAGTTTCTGCATGTCTCTGTGTATATGTGAGTAAATTCATACATGTTTTTTTGTGCCGTTCCCTCATCCCTCCTCCCACTTCCAGTTATCAAATGCTGGGTGTTTTACAGCTGACAATAAGACTATGTGGCGGTTAGGATGTGACAGTTCACTGCTTGTGGTAATATTGCGGTTCAACAGGCCAGACATGCAACCTTTAAACTGCAGCACACATTTCTTTAATTATTATCTGCTCTAGAAATCTTTCCTTTAGTAACAGGAAGTGCACAATTTACATAAATCCCGAAACTGCTTTCACTTTGACCCTAAACCTGATGCACTTTTTTCCAAATAATATGCACTGCTTCTTTAACGGAAGAAACGATGTACGCTTCAAATCGATCGATCCTACTGCAAAATGTGTTTAATATTAACCAGGTTACCGAGTCATGATATTAATAATAATAATAATAATAGAGAGCTTATAGAGCGCTCAGTAACGCCATCTCGGCGTGTCCCCGCGCTAAAGCTACCAGCGATCACCATGAGAGCCTATGACCTACACAGTGTATAGTTGTGTTTTAAGCTTGGCCCTGAACAGCGCTTCACTGCTCTCTAGTCTCAGAGCAGGAGGAAGTTTGTTCCATTGTTGAGCTGCTTGGAACGCAAAAGAACGTCCACCCATTCTAGCCTTCCTTATCCTGGGGACTGTCAGCAGCCCAGCACACTCCGACCGGAGGGTCCTTGTTGGTTCGTAGCGGCTGACTAAATCCCTAAGGTAGGCGGGCGACCTGCCGCAAACAATTCGGTGACAGAAGAGGAGGCACTTAAACAGCACACGTTTCTTCACAGGCAGCCAGTGAAGCGCATCCAGCGCCTTTTGGGAATTAGCCCTCCTAGGTCTTCTTAGCACCAATCTAGCGGCGGAATTCTGGATAACTTGCAGGCGGCCCAGGCAGCCCTCGGTGGCCCCTAGGAACAAGATGTTTCCATAGTCCATCCGAGAGGTCACCAATGCCTGAGTCAGTGTCCTTCTGGCCGCTATGGGTAGGAGGTCTAAAGTTTTGTTTAGGGTCTTTAGTACTCCAAAACATTTGCCCACAAGACGCCTTATGTGGCCATCATAGGAGAGAGAGGTGTTCATCCAGACTCCTAGATTCTTAGCCTCCTCACAAGGTATGGGGGTAGGGCCAAGGCATGGAGGCCACCACTCGTCTGACCAGTTTTTGCTATTTCCCCCCACCACCAACACCTCTGTCTTAGAGCCATTGAGTTTTAGGCAGTGGGAATCCATCCACTCAGCTAGTGCCTGCATACAGGACTTAAAGTTGGTGGGGGTGTTGGCGGTGTTCTGTGATAGGGAGATCAGCAGCTGGGTGTCGTCGGCGTAAGACACCAATTCCACCCCAAAAGATTGTACAACCTTCGCCAGGGAGGCCATGTAAAGATTAAAAAGAGTAGGGCTCAAAGCTGAGCCCTGAGGCACTCCCTGATCTAGTGGCATCTCGACCAAACGACATGTCCCTTGCTGTACCTGGAAACATCTTTCAGTGAGAAACTACTGTAACCAGTACAGCGCAGGACCAACGACCCCAGCTTCGCTCAGACACCGTAGCAGGATGGAGTGCGCTACGGTGTCATTGGCTGTCTACGGTGTCTAAAGGCTGAATATTTGTACTAATTGTAGACTTATTTTTTGATCACAGAAGGTGTGTGTATTTTATTCTAGAATTTCACATTGCATGGTAAAGTTTTTTATTTGATCAGGTCTGGTGTATATCCAGGGTTAAAACTTTGGCTGGGTCATCGTGGTGTGCAGAAAACGTTAAGCAAAAACAAGCGCAATAACTATGCACGTTCAAGTAGTTGGTCTGTGTAAGGCTTGTGGTGGCACTGTCTGTAATATGTGAGCCAATGTAAGGGCATAATAATACACAGATAAGCATCCCTTTGATATGGTTCGGGCAGTTATATTTCCGCTCCCCACCCCATGTTACCTTTCAAACAGCTGCAATTACCTCAGTATTCTTCCTTATCTGACTTCCCAGTACAACTGCTGTTATATTTCATTTATGTGTAACGGTATTTGGTTTAAATTTTCTTACACTTCTCAATGCCAATAAAGTAATTTTATTGGGTTGCATTGAAGTAGTTCACAACCCCATTCAATTCAATCACACATGGTTCACCTCTAACTGAGCATGAATATCTAAAACAATGTCATTTACAATACCAATAGCTCCAACTTTCACGAATGCAAGACCTATTGTATTGCACATTCTTGTTTTTAATGTTTGCAGGAATGGTTTTTTGGGGGTACATCTTAATATATTAAGGACAGTGGCATGGATTGGTCTCCATGTGCAAGCAGGTCATGACTGCATACTGTCCGTAATGGCCTTCAGTATTGAAAATATCGCTAATTAAAATGTCTCCCTCTTCATCTTTATTGTTTATTTGTTTTATTATTGTTACTGCCTGTTGTCAATGGATATCTCTTTGCTGATGGTTCTTGTCCAAAAGATAATGGGGATACAGTTTGCTGCAGGGAATTGTGGGATGATCTTTATTATTTAGCTATTGTTCACTCCCCTGGAACATAAGCGGGCAGAGATGTGTTGACAAGAATGTGAATGATTGCATGTGTAAATGAGAGAGGATAGCGTGATTGGAGTATGGAAGAATTGGTTCCAGTAAGACACAGCCATGTGGAAGTATGTATCTTTGAGAAGAGACCACAAGAGTTTCGTAGGATGTGAAGTAAGTGGTGTTGGTGTGTGGGGTAGGCAAGGGATGAAAGGTAGGAGAACGCTTTGTAATTGAGAAATGAATGAAAATGTAGCATGGTGCAATAATATTATTGATATTGACGACGCACTGTAAACGCAATCAGGTGTTGGTTCGTCATTGGTGCTTTGTTTATCAGTTATGTCTCTCTCTTTCAAAGAGATTGTGTTACAGTTTAGGAATTCAGAACACATAGAAGTGTCACTAGAGATCCAACCCTCATACGGCTCATTTTGATGTGATGTGTAGGAACCATGGTGCATATTTACAAGAACTCCTGCTAACTTGCATTAGCATTAGTTAGCTGCGGTTTTCTTAACGCCGGCCATTGCCGACACTATCTCCCGGTTAGCGATGTATTTATAATACGTTGCTACATGGTGATAGTTCTAGGTAGCGCAGTAAAAATTGCTGCTAACACTAGTGTGAAGGCGATACAAATTCTGGTGTAAGCAGGCAAAATACTCGCGTTAGTCAGCGAAACTCCACCTTTTTTGCCTCTAGAGGCAAAAATAGCCAATAAGTCCACCTCCACTAAAAAAAATAAACGAAGACTACGGAATACAGAAAAGAGCAGCCAGGAACAAGTGCAGCACAGATCAACAACATCCCCAAAACCCCCAACAGCCAGGATGGCTAGCCACAGTCCCAGGGGAAGAGGACATGCAGAATCAGGGCTACATATATGAAAAGAGGAGCATTGCTGGAGAAAACCTGTGATGCATCACTTTTCATAGAGCCCTCCTTACAACACCATGGCAGCCAAAACCTTGAAAGCATGGACAGTCCATGGAGGCCTCGCTATGCCTGAGTCTGGGACCCGGAGTGGAATGCAGAGGTGCGGTAGAGTTGCTGGGCTGTGACAGTAGACATTGAGCCTTCACAATCACGCTTACCTGGTGATGAAGTCTGCCAAGTCGCATGGCGATACGTAGCTACCTGTGTGAGAAGTCTGCCTGGTGCCCCTTGGATCTATGAACAGTAGAGATGCTCCTACACCAATATAGGGAGGTCTGCATCGCATACCACGCACAACCAGTACACCGGGATGCATGGAGGAGGTTACCAATGGTGGGCAGCATCTCTCTGCATCACAGGCTGGAAGATGTTGATCTGGCCGGAAGCTGTGGAGAGTGAGGCCCCTGAGCTGCCCAAACTTGTGTTGCAGGAGCGCTGCAACGTCATGCGTAATGGGGCCCAGTTGCATCACCTGCATCAGGAGGTTCCCCAGTGGACTTGGCGTTGACTGCTGGACCCAGGCTGGTGAAATCCCACCTGGCTGAGGCTCCTGCTGGCTGAGTCACAGATTTGGAGAGAGTGCAGTGGATTGTGCCACGGTGTCAAGGTCCAGATGAGGAGAAGGTGGGACACATAGCGGAGGTAGCCCGAGTGGTGAGTACGGCCCAGGTCTAGCACCTGTGGGTGACGCACCCCCAGGGGTGGCTTCTTCACTATGGCAGAAGAGCGGCGCCCCACTGCTCTCAAGCAGTGCAAGAAGAGGAAACAAAATGATGATATTCTCATGCTATGTTTTCTTTGTGGGCAGGAGGGTGGGTGGGGCTGCTCTACTCACGGTGCAAGGCAGGGGCAGAGTGATATGCCCACTTAAGTGCACAATGACTGTATGGTCAGGCCTCTCAGGCCTCTCAGGCTGCCCAAAGCAGTCATGCACCCTTCCCTGTTCACAATGCAGCCAGCCTGTATGGAAAACATGCCCAACCCTCCAGTCCCTGGCTGAATGCCTTGTCATTGTGTTTGGCTTAGGGGAGGGAGCCTGTCTGCCTGCTTCCTGTTCCTGGAAGCAGACTCAGGAGGGCAGGAGCACAAAAGACATGGGACCTTGAAGTAGGATTTTATTTTTAATATATTAACAACCCCAGCTCCCCCGCCCCCTCCAGTGTCCTTTCATGCATTTTCCACCTCCCAGCTGTCTAGTTCCCCCGTAGCACTACTTAATGGCGGCCGCTGTGCATCCATTCATAGCAGGAATACCACTGGTGTGCCAAAGGCAAGCCTGTCTGCATCCGTCCACCCCTGGACCGCGCCCAGCACCAAGGAACTTTCCTCTCGGACACTCCACCGCTACAATGCCAGCACCCTCCTCACCATCAGCCCTGGATGCCACACCGCCTGCCATCTAGCACCACTGTAGAATCCCCTTGCACCATGCGCCTGCCGAAACTGCAAATGTACCTTCTGCCACATCAGCACACAAGAGCCTCCTGCCGCCCAGCGACCAACAGCGTAGATGACCGACTCAACTGCATCCTTCTCAACATGCAGTCCCCCCACAAACACACAACAGAAGTCTGGGTCCTCCTTGGCGCCACCTCTTCAGACATCACCTTTTTCATGAAAACCTGGACCAACCTCTGCTCCAGACCGGACATTGCCATCACCATCCATGACGGCTACAAACTCACCCGCAAGGACCACCTCGGGCGTTCAGGGGAAGGCATTGCCATTGTCTAAAAAAGCACACTCGACTGACCACTCACTCCAATGACCTGACGGCTACCATGGAACACCTCCATTACCAGATCCAGATGAACCACAACCCCACTCTCCACGGCAACCATGTATACAGGCCCCCCGGTCCATGAACGCCCATTCACTGAAACCATTGTAGACTTCATCGCACCCCAGGCTCTCCCATCAACTGACTGCATCCTAATCAGAGACCTCAACACCCACCTGGGCAATCCCAGTGACCAGAAAACCACCACTCTCCTGCTGAACCTCGCCAACATCCGACTCAAGCAGCTAGTGACAGCACCAATCCGCACCAATCCAGACACACTCTCTACCTTGTCTTCTCCACCAGTGGGAACTTCAACTATAGCCACACCACCGAACTCTTCTGGACCAACCATCATAGTATACATTACACCCACAGTACATCACCGCCATCATCGTCCCCCAGCCACAGCTGGATCAAGGCCATCAAGAACTTTCAAGCAACAACCTCAGCACCACCTCTCCACCAATGCTTACAGGCGGCCACACTGCAGAGCGCAAACTCCACTAATGGAACTCCAACTGCTCCTCCATGTCAGTGGGCTGAGCATATGGGTGTTGCGGGCCGCCGGGGAAGGTGACAGCAGACACCCTGGAGGCCAAACTAGACTCTGTACAAAGGGACGCATCTAGGCATATGCCTGACCTCGTGAACCCTTATGTCACATTATATCTGCGTCAGGTATTATGTATGCATGATGTGCATTCCCACCCAACAAAACTTCATAGGAGTGGTGCAGTGAAATGTATGGGATTTCACTGCAACAATTCTAGGACGCCACTGTGTCAAAACCTTACGCCTGCCTCATGGTGCATGTAAGGGTGACACAGTGCCATATGGATAGGCCTGTCCCATGCATTGCTGTAGTTGCGTCATGCTTGCAACAAATTTGCTTCACTGTCCAGCACCAACAACCTCTGAAATGAGGCCCCAAGTGTTTGCACAAATTTTAAGACCAGCTATTTTCTGGTCTTAAAAAACTGCCTCAAACTGAACATTAGAGGCAGTTTTTGGAGTTTTGCACAGTACAAGAAATTTGTTGGAAATATTGCTAAGAGGGGTTAGCTGCAGTTTTTTTCCATGGGAATGCTCACTTTGCATCTCATTTTTGTTACATCCCACTAACAGAATTGGCGATATTTAAAATTCACATTTACAATGAAAAGGTGCTGCTAACTGCAGTTACCAGCATCTTGTAAATACAGCGATAAACAATAAGCTGCCGTAACATATAAAATGACTCTCTGTTCCTTTAAAAGGGATTCAAGAGTTTATGCCCTTGGAAATTCCTAGTACCATACAGATATGAGGTACACTGCTCACATTTGTTCTCGTAATGTATGATACTTTGCTGGACAGCTATTGGTATTGTTGTGCCCACAGAAAGTGTTCAATGAGGAGTGATAATCCAAGTTGACTGCATTAACGACTACACTTATTTATAATACAACCATAGTAAATGTAAATGTATTTGAGGTTGTATAGCGCACAGCTACCCACAAAGGGTTTCCCGGCGCTTGCTTAGGGAACCCGTCCTGGTATTCCCCTGTGAGATAACCCCAGCAGGGTATCCAAAAGGTGAAAGCCATGCATCCCGCCGTGAGGGGCTGTTGTGGAGATTAAGCAAGCTATTGCCCAGAGTCGCAGAGTGTGAACCCGTGAGTCGAGAAGGCACCGGAGCGAGAATTATCGAGTCCATAGAATTTTTGAGCCCAAGATCCGCTGAGGCGGGGAATTGAACCCTGGTCCAGGGCCGATCTCAGCTTCCGGGTCTGCCGCCTCTAACCCCTGAGCCACACTTCTCCACATAGTACAGGCATAATCTTTGGGCTGTGGGATAAGGTGTGCACATAGGGGAGGAAATATATGACTCTTGTCTGGAGTTATATGACTAATTTCTGGAGTTATGTGACTAATTCCTTGCATATGCGAATACGTTTTTTCCAACCACTTATTACATTTACACTTCAGAGTTAAGAGACTACGGTATGTATTAGGACTGCCGTCTCAGTAATATCTATTTATACAAGTATTTGTTTCCACCTTCTTACAATGAAGTGATAAAGATCTTTGCAAAGGGTTTGGAAACACACAAAACTGCACAGTGCCCATCTACAGAGAAAAGAAAGATGATAAAAAGCTTTGTGTATACACCTAGCTGTTCTGGATTGATGCACTACCATTTGTTTGAAAGAATGTAAAGAGTGACCAAACTGAGTCCACACACAGTGTTGTTCAGACTAGCCTGTGCACATCTCAGACCACATGTCCATTGCTCCACTTTCAGTAACCAATACCTCCTCTTCAGGCACAGCAGGCCATTCCTGTCTGAATGACATCAACAGATTGCTACTGCCTGTCCATCTGTCAAATGTGAGGGTCTGATCTCCTGGACTCATGGCTTTCACACCAAAAAAAGATTCTGAACTAAAAGCAAGAACACCATGCACCAACAGCACCACCTATAGTTCCACCAACACCATGCTGGTACAAACTTCACTCCACCAAAGCACCAAGCGCATACTAAGTGGGCTTCTTGTGCTACACACCTCAAGGGCCCGGGGGTGCAAGCGGGCCCTGCTCCCTTCAAAGTATCCTGTGGGCATTAAATGCTTGTAAACCTCTGATGTTACACAAAAGGGCTACCACCTACACAGAAAAAGATTTTCATATCATTGTGTTTTGGCACCAAAGTTGCTTATACCCACCTCAGTAGGATTATGAGATCTGCTAGGTAGTTACAAGTATTCATCAACTTCATCGCCTGTGGTTCTGGCTGAAATATTCTGCTGGAGCGTCCTTTCTATTTATTTATTTATTTATTTATGGTCTTGTATCGCGCGTGAATCAGCCCCGAAGGGGTATCTCCGCGCGTGGCTTCTGATTGAGTTAAACAAAACTGTAGATCGGAAAAGGCAGAGGGGAGGCTAAATTAATCCTGTGTGAATAGGTAAGTTTTCAATTTCTAGAGCACTTCACCTTTGTTTTAGAGTATCCATTGCTTTAGTATTGGTGACCTCTGGTGCAATAAAAAAGGTGCAGAAGATTGATAATTTTCAAGGTTTTTTTTGCAATTCCTCAAGGCACCAATGACTGACAACCCTATAACGTATGCCAAGAAATGGCAATGAGTACCACCAGTTATTTGTGCTACCGTAACGCTGATTGTGCCTGCGGATTTAATCCAAAGACCTTCTACTAGGAACACTGAATGAAACTGAGACTTTTAACTTTTACCACTGATTCTGGAATAGAATGAAGAATAAAAGTACAACGTGCTTTGAGTATAAAATACTATATTGAATGAGAGAGAAAAAACAAGAGGGAAAAAATGAAACACAGTTACATGTATTATGTCATCCTGTATTTGTGAACACTTGCTCCAATAGTGCCTAGTAGATAATGACTTGAAGAGTAATAGGGTACATCACTATTTACTATCTACTGCTATAAAGTAACTGCACCTACATGGATGTTCCGTTACCTGTCCGAGAAAAATGGAGATCATGAAGAGAGTGTTACAGTCTTCCATGTTTAGGAATAGCATTAGGAATGGTTCATAAAAATTCACACCAAATAGGTAGTTTATGAATGACTAGGTTTCGTAGGACACAAATATCCCAAAATGTAATTGATAGCGATATATCAGGTGTACAACAAATATTGACCAAAGGGCACCATAGATAGTGCTACACAGCGATGGTAATAGTTCACTAAGGTAGAACAGTCACATATACCATAAAGACATTCATAATGAATAAATGATGAAAGATACACACACATACCTGTTACCAATGTTGAACAATGTAGGTTACACTATGGTCAGGACCATACCCCTCACCGCACACAATATAACTATAATGGACCAGTATACCCATTCATTCCCTATGCACAGTTGGGCAGCTTTGTAGTGCCTCTGAATGTTTTGGGGAAAAAATCACCCTTTCCACCCTTTCCCTGTGGATCTTTGGAAAGTTTTCAGCACTATGCATAGTGTACCCGCTACCATAGGAGGGTCTAATTTATCTAATAACGTTTTGTGAAAATGATTTTGTTATTTTATAAGGTATATTTTGTTAAATATATATGAACCTTCAGAGGGTACATCCATTTTAAGCATTGCTGATCTCTGTAGCAGGGAAACTGGGAGTTTACTATTTTGAGTTTAAGGAAGGATCAGTGGTTCTAAATATGTCATCGTAGTGTTTTTGCCGAACCCTTGAGATCAACATACCAGATATTTAAATTGATTTCATTTAAGTGTGAGTTGTATAGGTATTTTTTCTGTCATTTGGGCATTCCATCTTTCATTCGGAATAATAAAACTGTTTCCCAATTGATGCCAGACTAGGGTTTATATATATGTATTTCAAATACATTCTTGAGATTTCCTATTAAGGTCTCCTGGGTGCCAATACATAACAGGTATGGGGTCCATGTACAAGGAGATCCTCTTATCGAAGGAGATTTATTTATTCGAGCAATCATCCTCTTAACAAGGCATTCCTCCTTATCCAGTGGCACTATCGCTATGGTGAATAACATTGGGAACATTGGACACACCTGTCTCACACCTCAGACAATTGTGAAGGGTCTGGATTCTGTTTCATTCACCCTCATTTCTGGTTCATAATAACTTTGACCATGACAGGAAATATAGGCCAAATGCCACGTTGTTGCAAGAATGCCAAAAAGCAGCTTGGTCAAAATGTTTACCTTACACTTGAGTAACACTACAAGGAGGTATGAGGCACACTGCTTCCGGGGATTCACTTCCTCAAAACTATTGATGCTTACCTTAAGTCTGGAGAACCTTTTCCCTGTCTTGCAGGCATGTAAGAGAATGTCTAGCTCTGGTGATTTAATTGACAGTGTAGCCATTCTTTGTGGAATTCCACAAAGAATGGCTGGTAGCCTTGTGTCTTTTCTCGTTAAAGTTGTGTTAGGGGCATTCATACCTCTTTTCCTGATTTCTCATGTTTTAAACTCTGTTTCTGGTCAACAGTAAATCAGAAGAGAGAGGGGCAATCATCCATAATCTTTAATAAGTCATCCAGGTCAGTGGAAAGTTTAGAATCTTAACAAGCCTGGAAGTACTTAGCAAATACTTCCCCACAACACGATCCCCAAAGTTTTTGAAGCCCTCTGAGGTAATAATTTATTTAATATGATGCATTCTTTCCTCACAGTTGTACAGACTTGTTAAGGGTTAATCCTGTATTATCTTCCACCTCATTTAACTTCTAATGTTGACAGATTGTATGCTTTTACTGCAATAATGGCTACTAGTTTGCTTTCCTCTTTCTTTCCAAACATGTGTTTGGTGATTATATACACACATTTGCACCTATGCTTCCCTTCCAGTTGTAAAAATTCTTTGTTGAATGTCCTATGCAAGCTATTCTTTTCTTAATTGTCACCTGGTTTTCTCAAATCTTTGTGCCTCTCATCATTGCCTTGCCTCACATATTGTCTCTGCACTTTCCACAGACCCTTTCTTTTAGACAAGTCATTTTCAGTAACCAGTTGTAAATCATCTACCTCTTTTAGCATAGTTAGCTGATAACCAGCCATTCTATGACCTTCGGTTGTTGTACTTTATTGTTTTGGAATGTTACTGGGGAAGTGAGTGATCAGAAATTCCTCTTGCTAAATATTTAGCATGCCTAAATATATTCTTAGTTATGATGGGGTAAATAATTGGTAAATCCTGGACAGCACATTATGGGCTTGTACGCAAAAAGAACAATTGGTGGACAGAATGCAGAACAATGTCATACATTCACCTCAGTACAGAGATCTGGCCCTAAATCTATCTTTTTCTGCTCACCATGCCATTTTAATTTGGACCCAGCCATATGCCAATCAGTTTTGACCCTGCGTCAAATGGGAACAGTCCAGCCGAACTGCCAGGTCCTCCCTGGACTGGAAACAAGCTACCTAGGACCGGTTTCGGGCTTTCAGCCCTCATCAGCCGGGATAGCTTGACCCCAGTTGAACGGAGAGCAGGGGACCCATAAATGGGCATACCCATCCCACTCGGGGTGACAAATGCAAAAATATCTAATGATGGACAGAATGCAGAACATAGGCTCGTAAACAGTATGGGCTCGTAAACAGTAGGAGAAACATATTTCCATGCAGTGCTGTTCCTTCAAGAGGTCTCCAGTCATATATTTTCTAGGAAATTTAGATTGTATGTTCTTTGTGCACTGCTTATTTGTGGCTCTATCCAGATGCAAATTACTACATTGAAGCTCCCTCTCAAGTAGTGTCAATGCTTTTGGGAAATCAGTCAGTAGTGTACTGACTTTCTGCAGCATGTCTCTTTGTAATCCAAAACAAGTTGTTCTCCCTCCCACTCTTCCAACACTGCTCCATATCTTCCTTTTGTGCCAGTCTCTGTGTATATGGGGTAAAAGGTCACCGGTTTCTTAATAAGGGTCACCACCCCTTGGATTCTGTGGTGAACCAAGAATAATCCAGTCCCTTGTTTCAACCTATTCCAATGTACTTTCATTGAGTATTCTCTACGTTGGTCTCCTGAAGAAATATTGTTGGCCAACCCATTAACATTCCAAGATAAACAAGTCAGTCTTTGTGCCATGACCCTGGTTTATCACTAAGTTTTCGTTGTCTTCGCTCCAGTGTGCCCTTTGATCTCTGCATGCAGGTCTAACACACTCTGGACTAGTCTGGTACTTCAGTCCAGTACTGCTAAACATCCATTAAACCAATTTAACATGAATCATTTTCTACAGTTGTGGTCAGTAATAGTTCCCGGTACTAAGGTGCTTATTGATGGGATTTTGGTGTAGGGCAGTGCAGCAAGGCACCTTGAAACTCTGTCCTACTGTTAGGACTGGCATCTTTTGACATGGTTCCACCTGTATTTTTGTTACCGGCCTACTGTTTTTGATTGTGTGCTGGATTTTGTTTTTGCAGGTGTTTGGACAGTGCTACAGTGACTGTGCTCACTGTCTAAAATGTAATGGCATTTAGTTCCTCTATGATTGGTATATTTTATTTCCTAGTAAGTCCCTCGTACAGTGCACTACATGTATCCAGGGTCTGTAAACCAAATGCTACTAGTGGGCCTGCAGCACTGATTGTGCCACTCACATGTGTAGACCTCCAAAAGTGTCTGATGCCTGCCATTGCAGAGCCTATTGGCGTAATTTTTAACTGCCATGCCAGTCTGGCAATTACACATGCTTGCCAGGCACAAAATGTTCCTTTTAATATATGTAAGGCACCCATAAGGTAACCCCTAGGTAGCCCCAGTTGTCAGAGGCTATGTATTTAAAAGGTGGGAGGTTATTTTAAGTTCTAGATGGTTGGTAGTGAAAAACTGCTAAATTCACTTTTCACTGCAGCAAGGCCTATCTCTCCCATAGGTTAGCATTGGAGCTACCCTGTAAGATATTACCTGGGTATCGTCCAATTGGGAGCTGATAGAAAATTGGAGTTTGTTGTCTCTGGGATCACAATATAAAAACACATCTCTTAGTGAAGTTGTTTTTATATTGCAGTTCTGAAAATGCTTCTTTAAGAAAGTTGTCCTTCTCTTCCTTTAACCATTCGGTGCCACTGCCTGTCCCTAGAATACACGTCTGGGTTGGATGACAGTTGAGCTTTGTGAATTCACTCAAGAAATTCACACACAAAGGGAGCTGAGGTGCACCCTGCATATTCTGATGGCTCATCATCAAACTGATGTGCCTTCCTGAGGTAGAGTAATGTAATGTAACAAGCACTTGTATAGCGCAAAACTGTCATCCTACGGGTATCCTGGTGCTTTCAGATATGGTGGTGGTCAGCACGTTAACAGTCAGTAATAGGCAGTGGGAGAACCAGTTATCCATCCTGGGAAATAACCAGGATTTCAGGTTCTTTCTTAAACAGGTCCATGAGTTGGCCTGTCTGATGGTCCTGGGCAGATCATTCCATAGCCGTGCAGCAGCCACCCCAAAGGCTCTACTCCCCATTCTAGTTTTACTGAACCTGGAGACATTGATAAGGTTTGCGTTCGAGGAGCGAAGCTGTCTGTTTGGGTTATGCCATATAAACCTCTCCTGTAAAGGAATCGGGCCCTCCTCGTGAGCCGCTTTATACACAATGCAGTGAGCTTTAAAGCAGATTCTCTCCTTAATGGGCAGCCAGTGTAGGTCCCTTAAGGCTAAACTTGTAGAGGACCTTCGTGGCCGATTTAGCGCCAACCTGGCTGCCATAGACTGGGCTCTCTGCAAGCTCTGTAAGATGTATTGTGGGGCACCCAAGTACAGAGCGTTGCAGTAGTCCAGTCTGCTGAGTATTACGCTCCTCACCACCAGTGAGCGGGTTTCTCTAGGCAGAAAAGGAAGAATCTGTCACAACATTTGCATCAGAGAGAAGCAGGCACTGACCATTTTATTAGCCTGGGATTCCATTTGGAGACTTCCATCCACTAATACTCCCAGGTTACGCACCGTTTTTGCGGGGACAAGAGGAGCCTCTTTTGGGGTAAGCCTAAACTCTGATATTGGTCTTAGCTGTAGGCTAGAGGGGTTAGGGCAGAATATCACCTCTGTCTTCCCCCCCATTGAATTGTAGGGAGTTTTGTTTGAGCCAGCTTGCTGTCTGGCACATGCACTCCTGGAACTTGTCCATAGACACCGCCCGTTTCCCTTCCAGGGAAAACACCAGTTGGGGGTCGTCCACGTAGTTGATCACTTCAATTCCAAAGGACTTGACCAGAGTAAGCAGAGGGCGTAGGTAGGTATTGAACAAAATGGGGCATATCGCAGACCCCTGCGACACCCCATGATGTACAGGGGACTTGCTAGACTCAAACGGCGGCATTGACACCTCCTGTTGGATAAGTTGACACTTGTACCTAGGTAGGGCTGTGCCTGTCCCTACACAAAGAACTGCATACCCCCTGTAGTGTGTCTGGAGCAAGGGCCACTTAGGGCAGGGTAATGTGCACTACAGAGACCTTTCTTTAAAGTCTCCCTGTTGTGAACGTATCTAGGACCCTAATTAAATATTCCCAATTTAAGCCCTTATGTGGTTATAACAAATCATATCCTTATAAAGGCATAAGAATCATATCCATAGTTAGTCATAGCCAATGCAGTCCAAATACGGCAGGGCTACTTCCCTAGACTCCTAGAAAGTACAACGCGTTCTTTAAACAAACCAAACCTCCAGCAGCCGGGGAATTCCCCCTGCTTTTGTTTTGATTTGTCCTAGAACTCCTGAAAGTCCTGAAAGAACTGCCAGTTCTTAGTGACAGTTCTTAGTGACGTCTTATGTCCAACCTTACGTCAAACTCGGCACCTTCCAGGTATAAATATACCAGCATTTGCCTAAAGCAACACATGGTGGTTTGGAGCAGAGCGGCTATCTACTTCAGTTCAGTTCAGTTCAGATTAGCTTTATTTGATTTTGCAGTATAAAAATCATAAAAGCGACAATACATAAATAAGCACCAATACATTTCATTTCATAATAAATAACATCTATTAAAATGGAATTAAATCAATAGAATGAATCAGCTAATCATTGAAAAACGAATTCTTAAAACATTTTTTAGAAATCCAATCATTACCATGACACATGTAATATTACCCAATTGCTGCAAATTAAGATACGCGGGTCTACATTGCCACCAAGCACCTTGCCTCAAGTACCGTCGAATCCATCTTTTTCGTTCTTTCACGTAGAAGTTACAAAACAGTACTACGTGAAAGGTGGATTGCGACGATATATTATCACATGGGCAATAAGCAAGCGTTCTAGACCAGTCATTTTTAATCGGATATGTGACCAGCCGATGGGATAGGTTAAACCTAAATCTGGTCAAAATGAACCGGTCAAAGCCCAGGTTACACAAGGTTAAATATGGCTGTATTTTAATAGTGCTCAATGACAGTTGATGTTCGATTACTGTTTTCTTGGTAATTTCCCCTGAGCATCTAAGTAAGTTGAAATGGGCAATACATAGATTCTGAAGTTCTTTTTTCGAGACATTTCTGATTGAATCCGGGTTAGTAAAAAGATCAGGGCATTGGAGGTCATTTAGGGTTTTCTTAACCCCTTCGAAGCTAATGACGAGCTGGGCTCGTCATGGCGCTTACCTGCCGTGCGCGGATGACAAGGCCAGCTCGTCATGATTAATGATCATTTTGGTTTTTCAGCGCAGGACGGGAAAACGCCTAGCAGCCATGTGGTTAACATATTCTAGGCATACAATACGCTTGGCATTATCTAAACCCATGACGTCCTTTATTATGTCCTGATTTAAGCCCGGAGCTTCTGAAACCCACACTCTTCGCCAGAGCAATATGGGCTGCAGTTTAATCAGGTCTGTAATATGGCCCATCCCTAGTTCCTCATGGCAATTAAAGACTGAGGTACCCTTCGGGAGAGCTAGAAGGTATCTAAGAAATTTATTTTCTTCTATTTGTAATTCTGTTGTGCCCTGATATCCCCAAATCCCTGCCCCATACAGTGTGATACTTCGGCATTTGGCTACATAGAACTTTAACATAATTTCCGGGGGTTGTTTGCCCAACTTGGAGGAGAAATTTTTCACCTCTCCAATCGAGCGTTTATGTTGATGCCATTCAGTCAGGAATGGCCTGCTGTGCCTGAAGAGGAGGTATCGGTTACTGAAAGTGGAGCAATGGACATATGGTCTGAGATGTGCACAGGCTAGTCTGAACAACACTGTGTGTGGACTCAGTTTGGTCACTCTTTACATTCTTTCAAACAAATGGTAGTGCATCAATCCAGAACAGCTAGGTGTATGCACAAAGCTTTTTAACATCTTTCTTTTCTCTGTAGATGGGCACTGTGCAGCTTAATTAAGGGATTTACAGTAATAATGTCATTTTCCTGACTAATAGTATAAGGCAGCGAGTGCAAAACCCCTGTTGCTTCATTACACTCGGTTTCATGTTCAAAGGGGGAAAGTTCGGTAGGAGACTTCGCCATCCGAGCTACATTAGTGGGTGCCTGAGTTTCTATACCTTCGTTACCACCCAGTCAGTCACAGTCATTTAAGCCAGAAAGGACTGCAAACCGATTTGGTCCTTCCAAGTTTCGCACTAAGCCCAGAGTTCCCTGGTGTATCTGATGTGGGTAACTTTGGTAACTTCTTCTGGGATATTCCCATCCCTGGCTTACTTGTGGGTGCCGTATCCTATTGTATCCCCATCCTTTACCTCTATTAGGATTTACTCTATTCAATTCTCTATAGAAGTACTCCAGAGGGAGAATCTCAATGCCCTGCCTCCGGGGCCCTATTTGGGAATTTACATCACCAAGAATTCTCTTCACTAGTTCTGGGGTATTAAAATTGACTATGACACAATCCCCATTTCTGTTCTTCCTTGTCTTACCCACCCATGACACCCTTCGTACCATTATAATGGAGTGCCAAGTATTGCTACCCGCTATGGTATTATTAGCAATCCAATGGGCCACCTTGTTTTTAAGTTGACCGTGGTTCTCCCTTGCACCATTATTTAATGCTGGTACATTCACCAAAACTAGTACTAGGGGTGAAGACTCAGGCGGTAAATTAATTACTGGCAAAAGAACCCGGTCTTCCTGTCGAACGGTTCCACCATCAGTACCCCCATCCTCCACTGATTTTGCTATAGGGTTTTTATGTGTGCCAGTGTCTTTAGATACGTTTTCTACACTTTCGGTAGGGTGCCAGCATTATTTTGCTTTGCTGTTACAGGTTTGCTGATTGTGCATATAGGTAGCTTTGGTTTGATTGCTGCCATATTGCTACCCTCGGGCATACTATCCTTACTAAATATTGGGGGAACTAAGGTGTCCAACCTGCATGTATTTTCAATGGTTACCTCACACAAAGCATCCAATTTCCCGTTAATCACTCTTAGCCTTTCTATCAAGGGGAGAGTAAAGGATCTTAGGAGATGTGTCATGTTGGAGAAAGTCATTTCTAGCTCTTTTCTTTCACCAGTGCACACTTTGGTTCTGGGCCCTGGGTAACTGGAGTAGTCAGGCCTTTTGGTTGTAAGTTATGCTTATTGGGTCTGTTGGTGGCTTTTCTAGGACTGGTTTTGCGTACTTTGCTTTCCAATTTATCAATTTTTGATTTCCTGCCCAATTGGCGGCCCCCTCCCCTCTTTCTTTTACCTACTTGCCTAGGACATGGGGGTTCTATAATTTGTAATTCGGTGGCCTGTACACTTTTCCTAGCTACTATCGGATGAAAACCCCCTGAGGAAAGACTACTACATGATGAAACATCCAGTTAGCGTCCATATCACTCTCGCCAGAATTTAACACTACTAAACTTCGTGGTTCGTCATGAACCGACGTCACTGCATTTTTAAGGTCGCCTAACAAGGAGCGTTTTGCAAAGGTAAGTTCCTGTGAGAGGAGTTTTTCTGTCAATGCAATCTCTCTTTCAACAACTCCAGTAGCCCTTATAAAAAAGTCATCCAATGTTCCGTTTAGACTCCCCTTAGATGCAGAAGCAGTACGTTTCCCCCCTCTTGCTGGGGTTTGAGCCATATTTAGTCACTTCCCAAAATACAAATAACCAGATAGTGACGTAAGACTTACCACGATTTATCAAAAGTTGGAGATATCAGAGCCGTGGCCCAGCCCAGCATTATCCGGCCTTGAACGGCCATAAACGGCCTGCCCTTTGCCCGGACTTAGCCCGGCGCAGATCCGCTCGCGGTCTCGCGCTGCGGGAAATGGTAGGCGTCAAATAGTGACGACAGCTGCGAGGGCGGTCCTCCGCTCAGGCTCAGGTGTAGATCGCACGGGCTCCTGGTCAATGGAGTCCCGTGCGATAGGCGGCAAATGTTACCCCTGAGAAAATACCCCTCCTGGGGCGGCAAATAGCTCCGTTAGGCAGTGAGCTTTAAAAGACCCCTCCTGTGGCAGCAAACAGCTCCGTGACAGCACACTTCAGGGCAGCGATGCGGGGCCCACGCCAGCGGGTTCGGCGAGATGTTAAGTATCCTGCCTGTGGTGACAGCAGCTGCGAGGGCGGTCCTCCGCTCAGGCGTAGATTGCACGGGCTCCTGGTCAATGGAGTCCCGTGCGATAGGCGGCAAAAGTTACCCCTGCGAAAATACCCCTCCTGGGGCGGCAAATAGCTCCGTTAGGCAGTGAGCTTTAAAAGATCCCTCCTGTAGCAGCAAACAGCTCAGTGACAGCACACTTCAGGGCAGCTATCTACTTACCCAAAACCCAGCTGATGCAAGTGCCGAAGGAAGACAACCCTCCCATTTGACGCACTGAGAGAGACGCTGTCTTTTCTCCTGCCGAGAAATCCAGCTCCAGAGTTTCCAGTCACCCTTGCGGGTTGCTGGGAGATCGAGTCCTGAGAAAGAGATACAAGACCTACTTCATTCTAAAACCAAGGTACGGAGAGGATTAGACCCTTAGAGAATTCTTGATTCAGATTCTTGGCAAAACTAACTTAACTTAAACTGCAGCTCACTTACTCCTTCCCACATACTAGGCTTAGGTTAGGTACACCGGGGTAGGCGTATTTTAGAAGCACCAGTTGAGTACATTTAGTCAACTTTTATCATTGTATGTTGCTGTATATATTTTATCCGTTTTGAGTATCATATGGCTCAGAAACCATATAAATGCTTTTACAGTATTATTTCATAATACTCCTTATACTGTACGCACTTTACTTTATGATAAGTATTGCAATTGTGGCAATTCATTTCTCTTGCATGAGAAAGAAGACTGCTCAATAAATAACAACTTTTATTGAAAACGCCCGTCTCTCTATTTCTCTGCACTCTGGTGAAACTAAGCATGCGCGATTGACTGCGTGAAATAGCTGTCTATTGTTTTTACATGACTCTGGAGATATACTCCTTATTCTGGAGGGAGCAAAGTTGTCATGTTAATGCGGTTGTCAGAAACTAATCCCTTCTTGTCTAATCAGGAAAGTTAACTCATTCCTGTTCATTCGAGAAAGTTTCTAGTGATCTCTGAGCTAGCTGGCATACCTGATCAGGTCTAACATATTCAGTAGAGACCTAGTCGACCTCAGTTCTACGTCTAAACTGCCGTTTATGTTATTCCAATGCGCAGAGCCTATTGGGAATATAGGAACTACACTAGATCCCTACTTCAAAGGCCAAAATTGGTATAAGTGCAGGACCTCTGACACCATAACAGTGTAAACACTTTTGGACTTCTGACACTCTGCCAAGAAGAAGAGCAGTTGGTCTGCCAGGAGGGACTGCAACTTTTCTGCTAGCTCTGCTCTATTGACCTGCTGCTTCTTGCCTTGGAGTGAGATCACTGGACTTTGCTCTCTGCATTTTGCTTTCTAAAGTTTCACCTCAGGAGGTGTACATGTTTTTGTAGGTTTGGAGCTGCATCCATGGGTGTTGCATGGGAAAACTCATCGTAATGTCCATGGAAGGCCTACTGGATGCAGAGTACGTTTATGCAGAGATTTGCACTGCTTTTCCTTACTCATGATTTTTGCATATATTTGTAAATCAAAATGAGAGCCCTGCGTCCCTCATATACCACTTTATGTGGTCCAAAAGTAATGCAGGGCTCTCACAAATAAGCCCCTTAATTTTGTTATGGAGAGTACTATGCGCATATCATTTGTGCCCAGGCTGTTTGGTTATAACAAACATTTGTTTGTTACCAATCACCTTTTTCTTCTATCTGGCCATTGGCTTTCTAATGGATAGAAATTGAGCTAAGAAAAAACCCCTATGCTTGTACTACCTTTAGCAGTATGAAGCTTAACCCTAATTTTATGGCCTTTAAAGATTGCAACTGACAATTAGCAAATCTTGATTTTACACATCACAAACCAGTCTTCCATTAGCCCAGTAACCCTGAGTAGAAGACGCCTTCCTCTTCTAGTGGTCTAACAATAGAACGGAAGGAAGAACTTCAAAATTTGTTTGATTGTGCTAGCCTTATATCAGACACACAAAAAGTAGCAGGCCAAGAATTCCTGTAGTAATTTTATTTATTTCAATATAGTCTTAAAGCTGAGCACTTTTGGGCGCTTTGATCAAGTATTGCAGTTGTCAAGGAAAATGTTGTTATCAAAGTTAATTTGTTAAGGAAACTAACTTTAGTGATTGGAGCACTAAGACAACATTAATAGGTAGCCAATCCATTGCTTGTCTGCGGCATAGATAATATTTTATGAGATCAAAGGACTACATGAGAAAATAAAGGTGATATGGGCACTCATTGAGGCACAATAGAGTTTAAAAGGGCAAATATCTTAAATAGAAATTTCAAAATTGTTCCTACAGATTTCCAGAATAATTAATTTTTCAGATAGTTATATCTCTCTCCAATGGGTGCACTGTTATTGTAATAATACCATCTATTTTGGCAGTTACTATTTTGAAGAGCTATAATAGGAAATTATGTTGCATCCCACTACCTAATGTAATAGTACGAAAATTAGCAATCTCATAATGATGAAAATATGAGCTGTTCCTTAGGGATTGGAACTTCTGCCCTGCATGTCACAAAAAAGACACACCGCGCCCTCGCACCAGAGCGGCACGCTCCTTGGCCTCGCTCCCGCTATTCCACGCCCACCCGGAAGAGCGCCGAGGCTGTAACACAAGCTTTTAAACTCATTTACCGGCCCTGCTCCCCATCGTCGGGGTCCGGTTTGAGGATATACTAGGTGTATAAGCGGGCTGCGAGTGCTGAGGGCGTGAGTAACTACACCAGGACGATCGGACAAAAACTACTTTATCGAGCAAAGTCTAACCCGATTCTGTGCATTTCTAGCCTTTTCTTTTCATTTTTAGGATGTGCCAGGGACGCTCCAACCCCCCTCCCGAGACCCATGGTGAAGTTAGCGCCATATTTTAAAGTGAGATATGTTGTTTTTCATGAAACCTTTGGTCCATTGATCCCTTGGAGCACTCATATCGTGTTTTAACCCCTTATCTAGCTATTTTGTGCTTTTCAATGTAAACACTTCTTTTCACTTTACTTCCCAGTGCTAGAGGTATCATCCCTATAGGGTGTGTGGATGGTGTTAATTCTAGCGTCTATTTTGGGAACACATTCGATGCCACTTATATGGAGCACCATGGACAAAAAACGTTATGGCACAGCTCTACAACTAATTGTTTGTATGTCTTGTGTGTTTGTTTGTTTTTCGTCCCACATGTGCTGATACACTCCATAACTAGGAGTATTTTTGGAATGAGCATTCCGCTCTTCCACTTTTTTATGCACTTTATCACTTTTTATTAGTTTTTCACTTTCACGCCCCCAGGTTAGGGTGGATGATTAGAGAGTCCATACCACCGGGGTTTATTTCTGTCCTGACGAATGCCTAGGTAAATTGAAACCATCCCTTAAGGCTGAAACATGTTGACTGATTTAATTCTGAATTAACCATCCATTACCTTTGGCACTAAATTCAGACACATAAACCTTTTACCTGTGTTCTAGGGATTGTTTATTAAACTTTTTTTGTAGATACCCTGTAGACACTTTTAATTTTAAGTTAACCTCACAACACGCCCATTTCACACAACCAGCTCCGCAGTCTTCTGGCGTCGCAGCACACCAAAGAGGCACTCGGCCTCTTTGGTGGGGCCCGATGATGAAGCATGACACTGACTAGGTCGGTGTGTGAGGGCTTTCTTCTCCACCCAAATAGGGTGTGAGTTCCACTAGTTGTTTCGCTCCATCTACGTGGCTTTTTGATACTTCAACCTCTCTTTTTTGTTTATTTGCATTAAACCGGGGATCGAGAGAGTGTTCCTGAATTTCCCTGTCTCTCCCATTGCTATTTTGTCACAAAAAATGTCAGCATAAAGTACTTAACCGCTAATTCATCTTGCCACCTACATTCATGTGTGCCTTACTGCTACTTATTAGCTGCAAAAAGTTCAGATAGTGAGGAGATCTTTTATCATTGTATAGTCCTATTTTTGGAAAGCTATTGTTGGATCGCAAGCATGTGTGGATGGAGGAATCATATGTATTAACCAATGCTGCAGATGAGTTCTGGGAAAGAGCCGTTACAGTGAATTAATGACATCCACTGTACACAATAAGGCCTATTAACAATGGTGTTTCTGAGTATATATAGTAGCTCTCCTGTTGCATTTTTTATGTACTCTTAGTTACCATTGTGAATTTGTCCCACACATCTAAAATGGAAAGTAAATGGTAAAATTAATGAATATTCATATACAATTAGTAGGAGAAAGAGAAGTCCCTACTGCTCTTTTACTACTGCAAACTTGGGCATTTCAGGGCTAAATCAAAGTCATGTCAGTGGCGGCTCACCGAGGGAGTGCTCTGGGGTGGTAAGGCGTGGCGGGGAGGGGCAGGGTGGAGGTGTAGTGGAGTCTGACATACGATGGACAGGAGTAAGGTAAGTAATCAAATAGAAAAAACTATTTACCTTGCACGCGCTGCATCACCGAGTTGGCAGAGGAAATTGTACAAAGGCCTGAGCTTCTTTGCTTCTCATGAGGTATTATGGTGCTATCCACATTTATATGGCTGAACTCAGAATGAGCAAGTATTAGCTTAAAACTGAACACGTAGGTATTGGTGTTTTCCATGGTTGTGTTGCCTACTGGGATTGCTACAGCTGGTTGGATGGATTTGACAAATAAGGAGGGGCTGTATGGTGGTTATGGTTAGTCGCGAGAAAATATAACATATTTTTTAATGTTTTGCCAGGTACCTGTACAGACTCAGTGTATAGTGCTATTATAATAGAGACAATAAATAATTCTGAACAAGCGATAGCATTTGCTCGTACATTTCACTATCATAAGTACACACATTTGTAGGATAGAAACGTACTTGGACATATTTCGAAACAAGCATTGGCAACCCAGGCAGTCTGGTGTTAGCTGCCAGACATTTGGCTTTTGATAACAGTTGTTTTTTTGTCATTTTCTAAAACAAAATGTTGTGTGTGCAGCAAGTTCCTTGCCGATATTAAACAACATTGGAAAAAAAATGTATTTTGTTTTCAAAAAGCACATATTGCTGTGGTAGGTATTGGCAATGTAGGGCACTAGGACAATGCACTGGGAATGTGCTTCTTTTGAAAGAGCAGAATGCTTTCGGTATGCACCTGTTACAACGCATTTTTTACAACGCGATACTGTAACAACGCATCTATTACAACGCAGATACTGTTACAACTCATGTTTTTACAACGCATTTTTTTACAACGCAGGTACCTTTACAACGCATACCATTATAACGTAAGTATTGGTAAGTATATAATTATATTTTAAATGTTATATGTTTGGGGTTAAGGGGTATTTTTAGGGTTCAGGGTCAGTTTTTAGTTTTTGGGTAAAGGGGTATTTTTAGGGTTCAGGGTCAGTTTTTAGTTTTTGGGTAAAGGGGTATTTTTAGGGTTCAGGGTCAGTTTTCAGTTTTTGGGTAAAGGGGTATTTTTAGGGTTCAGGGTCAGTTTTTAGTTTTTGGGTAAAGGGGTATTTTTAGGGTTCAGGGTCAGTTTTCAGTTTTTGGGTAAAGGGGTATTTTTAGGGTTCAGGGTCAGTTTTCAGTTTTTGGGTAAAGGGGTATTTTTAGGGTTCAGGGTCAGTTTTCAGTTTTTGGGTAAAGGGGTATTTTTAGGGTTCAGGGTCAGTTTTCAGTTTTTGGGTAAAGGGGTATTTTTAGGGTTCAGGGTCAGTTTTCAGTTTTTGGGTAAAGGGGTATTTTTAGCGTTCAGGGTCAGTTTTTAGTTTTTGGGTAAAGGGGTATTTTTAGGGTTCAGGGTCAGTTTTCAGTTTTTGGGTAAAGGGGTATTTTTAGGGTTCAGGGTCAGTTTTTAGTTTTTGGGTAAAGGGGTATTTTTAGGGTTCAGGGTCAGTTTTTAGTTTTTGGGGTACAGGGGTACAGGGTAAACATAAATTAAAATTAATTTTAGATTAAATTAATTAATTGAAATTAAATTAAATTAAATTACATTAAATTATTTTTGGGGTTGAGGGTCAGTTTTGAGTTTTTGGGGTACAGGGGTACAGGGTAATAATAAAGTAAAATTAATTTTAATGTATTAAAATATTAAATTAAATTAATTATTAGGAATTACATTAAATTAAATTACTTTAATTTATGTTTGGGGTTGAGGGTCAGTTTTGAGTTTTTGGGGTACAGGGGTACAGGGTAAAAATAAAGTAAAATTAATTTTAAATTAAATTATTTAATTGAAATTAAATTAAATTAAATTACATTAAATTATATTTTAGAAAATTAATTTACGATTATAATATTAATATTAATATATACTTACCAATACTTACGTTGTAATGGTATGCGTTGTAAAGGTACCTGCGTTGTAAAAAAATGCGTTGTAAATACATGAGTTGTAACAGTATCCGCGTTGTAAAAGATGCGTTGTAACGGTATGCGTTGTTACAGTCCGCGTTGTAACATCATATATCCATGCTTTCACCACAGTGAAGTCACCCAATGGCTGACGCTTGCTGTCCCATTGTCTTAAGTTGTAGAGGGTTCACCAGACCAACAGACCAATGAATGACGAGAGCTAACTGAAAGCCACTGGATATATGAAATAAATGTGTATATATTGATAGAGGGTCACATTCTACCATTTAATCATCAGAAAGGGCATTTTTATCGACCTTGGTAGGATGAAGGTCTGATGTGGGCCCTACTTGACAAAATCTGAAAATATGCTAAAATGAGCCATTTTCTCCATATACAATCAGCAAATGAAATCCCACGGATCCTCTGAATCCCGGGTTTTTAGGCCCAAGCCAAAGGCCAAAGGCCACCACCTTATGTTAACAAAATCCACTGGGCCTAAATAATTATAAACATTCATTTCTGTTGCACTGAAAACAACAAGGAAAATTGGGCCATCACAGAGTACAGTCATTTTCCACAGCTTGAAGACCAAGGCACACACACATACACAGACCCAGCCGGTAAAAGTTCGCACATCTTGGACTCTTGCTGAAATATTGTTTTGAAAGATAGCTTGCACGAAATAAAAGCCAAAGCACCTGTTGTAAGTTCCGCTCTCACATATAATTTTAGAGATATGTACGTGGCAGGATGTTCTTTGTTTATGTCTTGCGCGTCGAGCATGGCCAACGGACCGCTGAGCCACCTGACTATTTCCCGCGTCCTAGGACATGCGGTCAGAATACAACCATGGTTCTGCATTTCCAAGTATATCAGACCCAACTGGCCAATTTCAAGGCAGAACTTGCTGCTGTGTCCATCACAAGAGTGAGTTCTCCGGCTGGCCGTTTATCTGAATTGTGACTGTCAAGCCTACTCTATCAGGTGATGCCCTCCCAAGCTAGATAATATCTTTGCCTTTTTAAATCTCTGACTATACTCGGTATTTTTGATCCACACCCAATTCCTTGCATTTAAGGTTTCTTTAAATAACTAGATCCTGTTTGGAAAGTCTACCTAGTTAGGTGCCTTATGGCACTGAATTTTTAGAGAAATGTGTCTTTTCATTCCTTAAGTAATTTCATTTGTGCGTTTTTTTAATAATACTGGCCCCTCACATTCTGGGTCTCTTTAAAATGCTTAACCTGCATGAATAGTTCTCTTCAGGAAGGCTTGTCTCAAATTCCCTATATTTTCATAGAATGTATACTGTGTCTTTCTGAGTCTCTAGCGGATTTAAATGTGATTTTTAATAGATCCACACTTCAGCCTGCCTTATAGTTCTCATCAGGAAGGCTTGCTTCTAGGCACTAGAATTTTATGACAAATGTACTCTATGGCTTTGAATATCTAGCCATTTTCAATTATGCCTTTTAAAAGATACTCATTTCAGCTTGCCTTGCAACTGCAACATTTATCAGCATTTGTCATCCAGCACTTACTCCCGACAGAGTGAAGTCAGGATTTCTTAAATGGCTTTTTACTTAATAGTATGAAATGATATGCATTTATTTCTTTGCTAAAAATACGCATTTATTGGTCCACTTGTGAATTAATAATAAACGTGCCACTTCAGCATGAGTTTTCGTCACTTCATATCTTTGTTCCATGTCTCTCAGTGAAGTGTTCCGCCGGTCGCCTGTGACTCACAGTCGACATGACCCCACCCAAAAGGGGCTCGAGTTTCCCCTTTGTCAGCTGGCGACCACCGAAATTCATCATACCTCCATTCAGCGGTGGATCTGGTGCACATCCACGAGCTGCCTTGAGGGTCCCACCTCCACCTATTGCAGACCTCTGGTAAGACAAGGAATTTTTTGTTTTTCCCTTGAATTTCCTTGGTCTTTGCTTCATGGGTGTTTGGCGGACTCTTTTGGTCTGGTCTGGCTGAGCAACTGACCCTCTGTGGCACTATCTCTGGTCACGATTGAAACCCTCTTTTCTTTGAGTGGTCACGAGTTGGTACTTCCTTGTCAGATACCACTGTCAGCATTTCGTGTACATGTCGGTTACGAATAACAGTCACTTTTCCTATGCATCTTGTGGCTTCGGGCACCGTGGTTTTCCTGTTTGCCCTGCCGGTTCCAGAAGGGATGGTTCTAGGTTACAAAGGTTCTAGATTTATGTTCCCCCAAGCACTTCAGGTCTGTGCACGGGGTTTGAGTTCAATTCTCTGACGGTTCTAGATTTATGTTCCCTCAAGCACTTCAGGTCTGTGGAAGCGGTCGGAGTTCAATTCTCTGACTGTTCTAGATTTAGGTTCCCCCAAGCACTTCAGGTCTGTGCATGGAGTCGGAGTCCAATTCTCTGACGGTTCTAGATTTATGCTCCCCCAAGCACTTCAGGTCTGTGCACGGGGTCAGAGTTCAATTCTCTGACGGTTCTAGATTTATGTTCCCCCAAGCAGTTCAACTCTGCGCACGGGGTCGGAGTTCAATTCTCCGAGGGTTCTAGATTTATATTCCATCTTCATATTCCTTGCTGCCTATTCTTCTCTCTCTCGCCGTTCTTTTGTCACCTTCTGCCACCTGGTTCCTGCCTGTGCCTTTCCTCACAGGCCTGCCTCCACGCCTTCTTCCAGGAGGGCTGCCTTCACGTCCTTCACTCTTTTTCTTTCTTTTCCTCACGATATATCCTTGCAAGGTTTGGGTGTCATTCTCTATTTTTCTGTTCCACTTTTTATTCAGCATCACTGACTGCCTTTGTCAGCTCGTCCTGTGCTCGCACAGAAAGAGGAAGTCACTTGTGCTATTTGCAGAACACACACTTTCCTCTGTCTCTCCCCCTTTCTTTCTTGATCACACCTCCCACCCCCCGGCTTTTTGCCTCTCACGGTTCCTGTGGTACACTTTGGTTCTCAGACTTCTTTCATGCTGCTCCACCGTGTTTAGTGAGATTTATTATCTAGGTCTTTATTACTATACTTTCATTTTTCTTAATGCATCTTTTTTGTATCATTTTGATTTTCTTTTAAATGCATTGTCTTGGTTAATATTTGTCGTCTGCCGTTGCCTTGCTCTGCACAATAATTGTGCTTTGAAGTTGCCTCTTTGTGCTTATAATAACATAGCGCCTCATGTCTACTTGCCACTTCTTTGGCCTTGTCCTGCACCACCTCCCACACCTGCCCAGTGTCCTTCACGTCCTTCCCTTTCCCACTGCTGTCTAGGTTGTATGATGACTGCACTCTCCATTTCTTTATTGCAGCCCTGCTAGGTAGGTAGCTAGCCGTCTAAAGACACGCACTGTCCTTGCATCTCATTGCCACTGAAATAACAAATGGTTTTTGCCTATCATTTGCCACAGCAACTGGTAGCTAAAAGGGGAGACAAGTATTCAAGTATTCATCCTGGTCCCTTGACGTCCTCATCACATCCTCTATATCCGTGATGTCCAACACCCCCACGTATTATCAATTAAGACTAAAACTCACTCTCATTGTTCTTGATGCCATAAGAGACAAACTTATAAAAGATCTGTATCCCAACTTTCCCAGAAATTAGGTGGGGTAAAAAATAGACAGGGTGCGCCAACACTGTCTTACAGTAAAAAATCCCCACAGGATTACATTGTACCACAACACATATTAGTATCCCTATGAATAGGATACTGAGTTCTACTGTATATAAAATACCCACTGGCTTTCACATATATTTTATCTTAAAAATTGAAAGTTGGGAAAGGCTGATAATTCTATCAAACTTGTGAAGGAAATACCCACTTCAGTCTAAGATTGCCTATGCCTGCTTTGGTGGCCAGCTCCACTTCCCTGGTTGCACCCTTGTACAGGATCAAGAATTACAGGACAATATATACATCCGCGTCATTAAGGGTATTACATTGTCAATAATGCATGTGTGGCCTCCTTCAGCCCTCTATCTAAGCATCTCTGGCTGTAGCTATAATTGCTTCTGGTACTTTAAAAGTGTCTCTTTCTCTCTCCTTTGCATTGCCCTTGTTCTAGAACAGGGGTCTCCAATCTTTTCTGTAATAAAAGCGTCTTATGTTCAATGAAAATTATCCAGAGCTACTAATATTATTAGTGTTGTAAAATGTACTACTTCAGACAAGATTACCAGTAGTGATCACCTCACAGCATCTATCAGGGTTGCCAGCAGTAATATAAACATTTTTTTTAAAGGGGCGGGGTTTAACATGGAATGCTTCTAGGTAGGTAATAAATAGCAGCTAAAGCTTCAATGCCCCTAGCACCAAGGAAATAATATGAGGAATAAACCTCCCAATGCTGCATGATTCATTACTCAAAAATAAGCTTTACATATATTGGCAAATTCAACAATTTTGTCTTCAAATATCACCATACGCGTTATGAAAATATCCATATTTTTTATATCAAATACATGCTTTTCAATTTTGATTTACATACATTGATTCAACTAAGGGCAAAATAGGTTATAATTTCATAAAGTGAGCGACATATTGGAGAGCTACCAGTAGCTCAAGAGCTACTGGTTGGAGAAGATTGTTGCAATTTCAAGGCAGTGGTGGTTGACATGAGCATGTAGTGTATTTTTCATTGTAGGTTACATTTTGAAAGTATTTCCATTGATTTAAAACATTATTTTTTGCATTTGCATGAGGTTGGTTTGCACTCCAGAAATGTGCCTTTAAATGCCAAGAGTTTGCTAAAGCTCATTATTTAATGTTAAAAGGGTTCTTCTACCATATAAATGAGGAAGTTATTTTTCTCTATCATTTGCACATCTATTTTGTCATAAATTTGCAAAAGCACGCCCTAAAATTAAGCTCCCTTGGTTAAGTGCCCCAGGACCATGATATTTCACCCTTTCATTGCATTTGTATGTACTTTTTTTTTTTTAGTCCTCATTTCACCATTGGCATCTGCAAGTGATTACTTACAACCCGATTCTATCCTGGGCGCCCAGGGCTGATGTTTTTTCTTTCACCTGTAGCCGGCCCGGCCTGCCCCTTTGTCCGAGGCATGGTGTAATCATAGCATCCTTCCATAACTTGCATATCTCTCTGCGGGCGATAAGAATTAAACTAAAAAATAAAGCCACTTGTGTCACCCTTAACCCACTGATAAGTTCAGTATCCAAACCAAACTCTAACTATATTCAGACTTAGTTTAGCTTTAAAAATACTCTCCATAGCCTTCTCTACATTATCCCAGAAAGGACCCAAGATAGGACAATCATAGAAGATGTGGATGTCATCCGCTTCAACTAGTCCACATCTAGGGCACAAAGGGGGGGGGGGTTCAGGAACTTCGCCATTTTTTGGGGTGTATAGTAGAGCCTAATAATAACATAGAAGTGATTTTTCTTAAGAGAGGCAGACCTAACACATTTATACCAAATTTGGGGAGTTGTATCGTAAAGAGTAACTGAGGCATCCTCCAGCCTAGAGGAATTCCACACTTGATGTAATGGGGGGGGCTGTAGTTCCTTTGCCTCAAGAATATTTCTATACCAGAATCCTGCTCCTCTCTTCCTAGAGCCAGGGGATTGGAGAGCAAACTCCATGTCCCAGTTACCGCCCATGTTCTCCTTCTCAGCTGAAAGCCAGGAACAGAGTTGAGTATATTTGAATCTGGAGAAAGAGTCCCCAATCTTTGATCTCAACACCTCCCACGGGAGGACCCCCTCTGATGTCACTAGGTCCGACCATACTGTTATCCCTGCTCTCCTAATGGGAAAAGAAAGACTATCCCTAAGGCATATCTGTAGGCCTGGAGACTCCCAAATTGGGGCGAAGTCGGAGTAGTATTTTATACCCCATCTTCCTTTGACTCCATTCCATACTAAGAGAGCGAGTTTTAATACCTTGAGACATACCATTTTGTAGAATTTTGGTGCCCTTAACTTTTACAGAAAGCCAGTACCGCCCCCCTCTTGGTCAACCATTATATTCAAAATCTGCCCCCAGTTGGAATCGTCGGGGCTGGTGAGGAGGCATCGGATATTTTTCAGCTGAAAGGAAAATGCATACCAAAGGACAGCCGGTAGCGCAAGTCCCCCCTTTAAACATTTTCTTTTTAGCTTTTTCCAGGATAGCCTGGAGTTTTTATTTGCCCAGATGAAACTGCCTATTTTACCCTGGATTTTCCCCAAGATTTTATCAGGAAAAATCAGAGGTATCGTACTGAAAAAGTATGTCAACTTAGGCAAAATTACCATCTTGACCAAGTTGACGCGGCCATATATTGTCAGAGGGAAGTTCTGCCATCTCGAAAAAAGATGAGCAATGTCCTTAACTTCCTTCTTTATGTTAGTCTGCGCTATACTATTAAGATCTTGTGTTATTATTATCCCCAGATACCTAAACTGACTGCTTCGAACTCCCTCCCAGTTATCAACCCCCCAGCACATTACTCCAATATTGGAATTGTTGATCAGATAGCCAGAATACAAGCCAAAATCAGTCATTACCTCCTCCACTCTAGGGAACACCTCGGCCGTATTACTGGTGTAGACCAAAATCATCAGCATATAAGCCCAACTTACAACTGTAGTCCTTAACTCTAAAGGGTGTGATCAGATTGTCGATCCTAAGCGCCTGCGCCAAAGGCTCGATATAAAGATCGAACAGGAGGGGCGAGTTCGGGCACCCCTGCCTAGTTCCCCTTTTTATGTTGAAACACGGTGTCAGGGAACCATTTAATAGTATCGCAGCGGAAGCACCCTCATAACACCCTCTCAAAGTTTGTATAAAAGTTGTGCCAAAACCCATAGTTCTCAATACTTCCCATAGAAAGCCCCAGTTGACACGGTCGAAGGCCTTCACAGCCTCATACACAGCCACTGCCAAGGCCTTCGACCGTGCCACTGCTAAATCTATGCTACCAATCAATTGGAGTGTCAACTCTTGAATATATCTTTCATTTACAAAGCCTTTCTGGTCCGAAAAAATGAGTTGTGGGGCCAGCTTAGCCAATCTCCCTGCCAAAACGCTGTTAAAGATCTTGTAATCCTTGTTTAGCAGGGAGATAGGCCTAAAGGAATCTGCCTTAAGAGGGTCCTTCCCTGGTTTTAATATAAGCACTATTGTGGACTCCTTCCATTATGGTGGAGCCCTACCCTCTGGGCTGTAAACATAATTAAAGAGTTCACAAAGCCTTGGGGTCAACACATCCTGAAACACTTTATATACCTCACCAGGAAGAGAATCTGGCCCTGCCGCTTTGTTGTTCTTTATTTTTTTAATTTAAGATCTAATTTCTTCCTCCATAAAGGGGTTATTCAGCATATCTAGGCCTTCATCTGTTAAACTAGGTAAAGCCTTGCTCTCCAAGCATTTTAAGGTATTAACAGAGCTTGGAGACGGCCCCTCCTCGTATAGTTTAGAGAACAGGGAAAGCAAATGTTTTTCCATATCCTCCTGGTCATAGGATATGGTTCCCTGATCATCTATGATTAAACTATTTATATTGTTCCTCACTCGGTCTGCTCTGATCTTACGAGCCAGAATTGCCCCGTCTTTTTCGCGATATTCATAGTTCTCCATGCCATGTACAGCCCATTGTGCCTTGATTTTTAAATCTAACATCCCTCTATATTCTGAGCGGAGGAGTTCCAGATCAGCTAGCACCTTTGGCAAGTTATCTAATTGAGTGCTCAGTCTTGTGGTCTCTAGAGAAGAGATTTTATCTTCCAGTTTTCTAAATTTCAGTGCCTCCTCCCTATTATTTGAGCTTGTCAGGCTATGGAGCTGTCCTCGAGTGTGGGCCTTATATGCTTCCTAAACAATCTCAGGTGGAGTGACTATGTCCTGATTATATAACATTGCCCTTTTCAGAGTCCATTTAGATGTTGAAATACCCGAGCCCTGCCAATCAAAAGTGTAAACGTAATAGGGGCGTGATCTGATAACATGCTTGGAAGTATTTTAGTATTGACCAGAGTCTCTAAACATGTCCTATCCACTAGGATATAGTCCAATCTTAACGCATGGCCATGTTTTTTACTAAAATAGGTGAAGCCCGGGATCGCCCCCCTCTTGGCCTTCCAAGCATCTATTAGGCCTAGCTCATGAATCATATTGGTCATGGCGCGGCGGGATCGCGGAGCAGCAATATGCTGACTATAATTAGATCGATCCTGTCGAGGGTCAAGAAGGACGTTAAAGTCACCCCCTATAACTACAGGAGAAGTGACCTCCACCAATTTGGACTGGACTCTGAGCAGACAAGCAGGATCATCTGTATTGGGCCCGTAATAAGTTACAATTGCCTGTTCGCTTCCATTAAAGTCAACCTGCGCAAAGACCCATCTTCCTGACTGATATGTTGATATTGACTTTATGGATTCTCCAGTCCCAATCTTAATCAGAATTATTCACGTCATCAGCCTCATGGCGGTGTAAGCTGCGCAGACCTAGCAGATACGTTCGCGATTCTGGAAGAGAACCACACCCAGAGAAACGTGCTTTTTAGTCTACGCTAGCCTTTGGTATGCCAAGTGAGCCCACTACGCTAAAGATTTGGGGGGGAGGGGGCACGTACGCGCTGTTTTCGTAATCTTCCCTACTGACTGTACTATCATGGTTGCGTCCACTGTCCACTTCACTCAATAGACCATCAGTATATGTTGACATGTACATGTCTGTGCTCTGCATACTCAAGTCTGTCCGGCACATCCCCTGAACACTTTGCATTGTATACTTTTATAATCGAGAATCACTTGCCACCTTTGCACATACTTTGCTCTAAGCATGGGCGAATTTTGCGAATCTCGTGTTCGCGAATTTTGCGGATTTGCGAACTCGCAATCCGCAAAATCCGCGAATTCCCGCGAATTTGCGGATTTTTTTTTTTTGTGTTCGCCCGTGTTTCTGCCAGTTCGCGAGGGTTTTTACAATTTCGCAATTTGCGAACTTACCTGTCGGGTCGCAAGTTTTGCGAACTTGTTGTTTCTACATGTCCAGCCTGTTTGGGACACTCTTCTTCATCACTGCCACTCTCTGTCACCACTGCCACTCTCTGACTACTCATGCCACCCTCTGGCCCACCCATGCCACCCTCTGTTTCATCACCACACCCTCTGGTTGTCCAGTGTACATTATTTTCGGCAAAGCAAAGCACACCTTCCCTGCCTCAAGTGACCTGAATTAATTTGGGGCTGATTAATGTGTCACAGAATATTTTTTTAGCTGGCACCTGCTTCCTTAGTGCTTCCTGATTAGTGATCTTTTGCACTTGCTAAGTGCTTTCATTGTTGCAAAATTAGTTACAACACCTGCCCTGCCCCAACTGACAATAATGAATTAGGGGCTGATTAATGGATTTTAACTTCCAGCCTGGCTCCTGCTTGTCTCCCTTAGCTGTAATTCAGGACCTTTGTGGCATATGTGTAACTATTCTGAGGTTCAGAGCAGGGTCACATAATATTTGCAACTGGCAACTGAACTCTGGAGGGGCCCCTCAGGAAGCACTACAGGAAATGGCTACTAATGATGAGCCTGAACTTTTGAACCTGGTAAGTAGTTTCAGTTTTGCTAAGATCGTATTTCTGCAATTTAGCACTTATTCGCGGGGCGCGAAGTTGTACTGGGAAGCCGCGAACTCACGCGAACAGTGCGAGCAGTGTGAGCAAAATCCGCTGCTCGCGGATTTGCGGATTTTGCGGGAGATTCGCGAATCTCGCGGATTGCGAATTTCCCGAAAATCCGCAAAATCCGCGAGCGAAACGGATTTTCCGCCCATGCTTACTTTGCTCCCATCTCTCCCCACATTCTGCATTGTGTGGCAGAGGTGCCATGCCATGTTTGGTTTGTGTACATGGCTAGCCACGGTTCCACAATACGTAGTGTTGTTGTATCTGCTAGGTGTGCATGTTGTTTGTCATATTGCATGTCATTATATAAGGTAGCGCCTTTATTCACGAGCAGTAGTTTCTCCCATTTACATATCGCTGTCTCAAAGAGGATACAGAACTTTTTCTCACAGGTGAAAAGTGCAACCACAATGGCAGTCATTCATTACTATGCAAGAATGTCCAACTGCACAACGCCTCTAAGCTTACAGCCCCAATCTTGCATGCTTTCTTAAAAGCATGCCAACTCCCACAATCAGACCAAAATTCACACAGCTTTCTTAATAACATGGACTGCTACGCAATGTGAGATGGCATACTGTATGTCCTTAATGTTTCAAACCAAGTAACTTCCTGTGACAAAGTCTATTCCAAGACAAAGAGGGGGAGTCCCTATTTTCCAAAACTTGGAAGCATAGTGATAATACCGCCCTTAGTGAACGTCCAAGCCCATAAATTCAAAAACCACAATGTTATCACTTTCATTTAACCCTTTCCATGCGGCCGCGATTCCCCTGGTGTGCTGTAAACAGCACGAACAGGGGCGGGCCGTGACGAACCCCAGCCGTCATCAGCACACGAGCACTGTAGTGCATGACGGCTGGGGTTCGTCATCAGCATGGAAGGGGTTAAGTAAGATACTCAAAAAACAATATCCAATAGTAATTTTTTTTTTTTTAAGTTTTTTTACAATATATTCAATATAAAACAATACATTCAATCATAATTTTAGTGCCTTTAAAATACAGTATAAAATTCACATGAAGAGCAGTTAAAAAAACTTTTTTTAAAAGTTGTCGACGCAGCGTTTCGGTTTTATTATTGCACCTTCATCAGGACATAGCTCTAGTCAAACAGAAACATACAATTAGAAACATACAGTGATTTACTTCTTTTCTTTTTAAACATTGTTTATCCAGTAAACAAGTTAGACCATCAGGGACCTTTAAACAATTGACAGAATACATTTGGGGCACTATTTTTTGTATAATGTAAACATATGGTTTTCTGGGGTTGAATCGTCAAAGGAGGGGATATTATCACTAAAGATAGACTAGAAGGAAAAGTGCTTGGGAATTGCACATCAAGGTACCTGTAAATATAGTACTTGCATACCTTGATATTTACAGGAATGAATTATCCTCCTCTTATAATCAATTTGAGGTAATTTTCATCACCATAACATCCGTTATGAAAACATGTGCTACTTGCTTCTGCTTAATGCACTGTCGAAAAAGGGGTCACATATTAGAATATCGTTGGACTCCTATTGTTTGTAGAGTTTAAATTAAAAAATATTGACCATTGTTACCTTTAAATATAAATTTATTCTTATATCAAAGAGTTGAGGGAGCCACCGTTCTTTATTGATTATGGGATAAAGCTTTTAGACAGAAGAAGGAGAGGTGTTTACTATTTGTTTATAAACATCCTGACGCTAATTCGTTTTAGCAAGGGGGGATACATAAATCTCACTCACCCTTAATTGTGGAGAAACGTAGCAACATGTAACTGGATGCTCGTGACAATGGCGTTATAAATTGCAATATTGGTAATTGTCTCGTTCTGTTCCAAAAGTCTTTATTAAATGCAGAGTATTTCGTTCTCCAAAACTATAATATATAGTTCAGAATATGCAACATCTTCCTAAGGTTAATGATAAAATTGCTAGTATTCAGTTGTTGTTCATAGAGGATTTCTATTGAAATCTGAGCCTTTTTTGTCTTTAGTACTATGAACCAAAATATACAGATGATGTATTCGATACTCTATACAAATAGGTCAACTATTCTTGGATTTTAAATGCCCGACGTTTCTTAGGCAGAAAAACTTGGCTATAAGTGATTTACGATGTGACAGCATTACTAAAATATAAGGAGAAATGAATATTGCTACATAGATACGATTAATAAAAAGTCTCAGGCTTATTTGTTTCCTTCAGGAGAAGGATTTACAGACGTATTGTCCATTAGCCTGTGTGCTTGTCCTATTTACTGACCATGACTCAATATTACCCGTTATGTAGTTCAGAAACAATCTGCTTTCTGAGCGATACCATACTTCCTGTTACTACCACATCAATAATGATATCGCGCTATAATAATAGTGCTACTTCTATTTAAACTTAAAAAGAAAAAAGTCCCTAAGTTTCAGGAAATCCCTTTTGTCGAGGTATCCTTTTTCACCACTAGCACAGTGATGCCTAGCTTGACTCAAATAACAACCCTATAGTCAAAAAACAATAGCGAAAACTCAACTGACCAATAGCTGAGCGTTAATTTTGTCGGGTACTCGTGTCATCTACAAGTCCTGTGGCATTACAAAAAACAATCTTATGTGCATGTATCATAAAAACAATGGTTTATTAAAAATTAATTTTTCATTACAGTACATAAGAATCAATAAAGCACAAATTTACAAACAGTTACATTAAAAACCAAAAGTCGACGCGGCGTTTCGGTGTTGTGAAAGGATTTGCACACCTTCTTCAGGACGGTTTTTAAAATCACTAAAAAAAGACTCAAATTCCGAGTGAGGCTGATAATAGCCAGCTATCTATACCAACTATTCCTTATACCTTTAGTTGTATGCTCTGTTGGTTATTACAAATTATCTCCACCTTGATCCAAGTGTTTATATGAACTGGATAGGTTCGCTGTACCAGGGATGACCACCGTATGGGTAATGCAATCACCTATACACATTTGCTTAAAATAGGTTTCTTAGGGCCCCCTCATGGGATCTGGAGAAGCTATATATATGTTCTCCAATTGGCAGCGTTTTGCTTCGTGCTTCCTTGTGTTGGTTTATCTCATTAAAAACCAGCGGCCTCCCTGTCATCCCTTCCTGGTGCAGCGATATTTTTTGACCTACAATTAATGAAGGATTTTAACTTATGCTTTGTACTAACGTGCTTGACGTGCTCTCCCTTCATGACATGTGCACAATTCGAGCAGTTGCCACATGGAAACGTTCCTGTGGGTAAAGGGGCATTGTTGATACTGGCTTGTGTTCTGGTTTCTTCTTCCCTATAGGTATGTACTAGTTTGTTCCTTATTGTCTGATTACGCCTGAAAGCAACCTTGGGTTTGGGGAGTTTGTCTTTATTTTTGTTTGTGACCAAATGCCAATTTCTGTTTATAATATTTTTAATTTTCATGCTAATCGAACTGTAGTTAGTGACAAAGATTAGTGGTTTCTCTTTTTGTTTCTCCTTGTTTTTATTCTGGAATAGGTTGTCTCTATTGAAATACTTCGCTCTCTTGTATGCATGTTTCACCATGCATTTAGGATAACCTCTCTCAATAAATTTGTCAGTGAGTATTTTGGAGTGTTTCTCAAAATCTTTGGTCTGTGTACAATTACGTTTAAGTCTGAGAAATTGTCCGAATGGGATGTTATGCCGCTGGCAAGGAGGATTTTGGCTTGTATAATGCAACATAGTGTTGCGATCTGTTTTTTTGGTGAAAAGTTCCACTTCCAATAATCCTTCCTCATGTTTAATAATTATACCCAGAAATTCACAGTGATTTTTATTATAGGTAGAGGTGAATCTCAGATTGGTGTCTCCAAGGTTTAACCACGATATGAATTTATTTAATGTATCTACTGGTCCAGTCCAAATAAAAAAAACATCGTCAATATATCGTGACCAATGTGAGATGTTTTCAAAAAAAGGTGCCAACGGGTTAAAAATATGATTGTCCTCAAACTCAGCTACGTAAAAACAGGCCAGACTGGGAGCACAGGTTGCTCCCATGCTCGTGCCCTTCACTTGTTTAAAAAATTCTTTATTGAACATGAATATATTATTTTTAAAACTACAGTCACACAGTCAATATTAAAAACTTCATGTGAATTAAGATCTCTGTCTCCAGTGTTAAGAAGGGATTCTATCATTTCTATTGTGCTGTCCTGTGGAATGTTTGTGTAAAGTGCCTCAATGTCGAGGGTAACTAATAATTGAGTATTGGTATTAAAAGATAGTCCTTCCACTTTTTGGATAATTGCTGCCGTATCTTTCATGTAGGCCTTTTGAGCAACAACATAGGGCTGCAGAAAAATATCAGCATATTTACTTAAGGGCTCGGTGAGTGAACCAATGCTAGAAACTATGGGCCTCATTGGGGGGTTCCCTAGATCTTTGTGCACTTTGGGTAACCCGTACAGTGCTGGCACAATTGGATTTTCATTATATAAAAATTTGTATTCATTTTCACATATTACCTCATCTTCCTTGGCTAGATCTAACATCCTTTTGACAGTATATTTCAGTTGTAACCAATCATTTCTGTTCACTTTTTGGTAGTGCTCCATATTGGCTAAAAGAGAGGTCATTTTATCATTAAATTGATCTGTGGACATTATGGGTTTGAACATTCACTAAGGGCGGTATTATCACGATACTTCCAAGTTTTGGAAAATAGGGACTCCCCCTCTTTGACTTGATACTACTCTTTGTCCCTGATTGGTTCTGTAAGGAGACCTCCCTTATTTCTTTGCCAAAGTCTATTCCAACCCACACAAAGTAACACCCAAAGTTCAATTTGGCCTTCAACACCTACTTTGAAAACAGATTTCATTAAACTGAGCAAACTGAAAGCTCTTTTGTTTCAAACGGAGGTGTCCCTCACTTCTGCAAATGAAATTTGTCGACTGCAGATAGCACGAACTTCAAGTAAAATACAGTCCCGTTTAAATACAAACCTCCCATTACTCTTGTGAATTGTTACACAATTTTCAACACATGTGACACTCAAGTTCAAGCACACTTGTTTAACACTGTCTCCTCCGGCTATGTCACAGGCTTTCAAACTGTTTATGGTATAGTATCAGACTTCAATCATTCGATCATCTCTGGAATAACATGAACAGTGCCCATAATTCTCGCTCTCTTTGTGGCCATCCTACTACTATTTTTGCTTGTAAAAAATGTCTGCGCTCTCTGTGGTAACAAGCATGTCTAACATAATACGCCTCTATGCGAAGCTACATCAATACCATGAATAAATGCAACAACTTTTCGGATGCCTGCCTCTATCTATTATCGGAGCCAGCTACAACATGACATTTATTTACACATATGCAATCTGCGTGCAATCATCTTTTTATTGAAAAACTTGCCCATTCGACTAGCGAATGGATCTATGCCTTGCCAGCATCCCAACAATTGATCCCGATATCCAGCAGGTAATGCATCTTGAAAACCATAAACTTGATTGTTCGGGCAGTGGAGAAATGGCAGATGCAACGGCAAAAGTAGTTCTGGCAGAATTGAATTTCTGCACAGCAGCGAAAGATCTCCTGCAACATCGCAGATTGCCTGCCAATTCAAATTACCGCTCCAACATTCAAGGAACATTACTGTCCTTTTGAGGATATGATTTGGATTGCTTCGCTTTTCTCACACGATGGCAACGATCACCTCATGGAACATTACGCATTTCACACCTCTGAAAACTTCCGAACTGCAATATCCAAGACTTGTAAAAAATTTACGTTATTCTTGGATTGATTTTTTCCAACTTTTTTTTACTTTTCCCATACATTTGTTTTAATATACTTCAATTGAACTATTTTCATATAATAATTTTGTAAGTATGCTGAGGCATTTGAACTCATTTATCATTATTGCCCCTTATGTCTCCAGCTTAACCAGGGGTGGGTGATGTAGGCCTATGCAAATAAGCTATTTACTTGCTAAATTAGCTTAAACCTGACATCTATTTTGAAACCATGTCTATTCTTTGTGCACACGTCTCTCTGCCTGCCTGTTATCCACAAAGCCCATTCACACAAACTAGCTCAGCCTCAGCCTCTGCTCACGAGCTGGCAAACAAGATAAAAAAACACGACATTATTTGGGAACTGGTTGGCACAGTGTGGTAATCGTATCCTACTTTTATTTTCATTATAGAATTTAGTCATTCATGTCTAATAACTATTGTTCATGTCACATGGAACTGTAACATGTAATGTGGAATTCTCTGATGCAGGAGCTTAGGTTTGAATACAGCAGAAGCGGTTGAAGTTTGCCTCAGCTCGATGCCTCAGCTCTTGCACAAGAATGTTTTTTTTAAAAGGCTGAAGACAATAATGTATGGTTTGACGAGAAGGGTACCGAATGTTCTTCTGAGAAGCACAATGTTTGTGTTCCTCCTCGAAGTTTTGATGTGGGTAGAACTATTACCAATTCTGATAAGCACCAGAATGAATCTACTGTAGAAGAAATTGCTGACTGTTCTGCTGTTGATAATTTTGTGTTACAAAAAAGGAGTACTAGGGTATCTAAGAAGTTTGATGATTACATTTTGCAATATTTTTTTGTTTGTTTTCTTAAAGGATACATGTGGTAATTGTATCCTACCTTTATTTTCATTGTAGAATTTAGAGTCATTTATGTCTAATAGGTAATTATTATGTCACATGGAACCGTAACATTTAATGTGGAATTTACTGATGCAGAAGCTTACGTTTGAATACAGCAGAAGTGGTTGGAGTTTGCCTCAGCTGGATACCTTAGCCCTTACACCAGTGGGTTCATTTATGGCATTTAAATAAAGACATTTTTTATATAACTTGCAGACTCCATCACTTTATTACACACAGCAACTTTCTTAAACACACCTGATTGCACCAGTTGTCTTCTGTGGCATTGAAACATTCTGCATTATATTCTTCATGATTATTTATTTATTCCTGCTTGCTAAAGCACCGCATTCGAGTCTTCAGACGGGTAGGGGTGAGTAGTTCACTTCCCACTCCCTGTATAGTATAAATGCATGCTAACACTGCTTGCACAGGTATGCTACAGTGGCCAGTATCCAACAGCGCCCACAGCACATCACTTTACAGCAATCAGCTCATGGCGTAGGCTCACGGTTTCATCCCCGAGTCTTCAGACTTGTATTAGTGAGTAGTTTGCTTCCCACTCCTGCCATTGTCTAAACGCATACTAACACCACCTGCACAGATATGCTACAGCTGCCAGTATGTTACAGCACCCAGAGCACATCAGTTTACAGCAGGCAGCTCACGTTTTAGGTGCACGGTTTCATCCCCGAGTGTATCAGCACCTCACCTCAGCACCATATCAATCTGGGCAAAACAGCACTTTCACACTGGTAGGGGTGAATACTTTGCTTCACACTCCCTGTATAGCACACCCTAACCACCTCACAGAGCTCACAGTGCTCCTACCCTCCTCTTTCCTACTTTTTTTAGCCCTTTTTTCTCCTTACTCGCTTCAACAGAATCACAAAACGGCTGGCAACACTTCCTAGTTGCAGCCGTTCGCAGGAAATAGCCAGCAAGCTCGAGCTCGTAACACCTCAGCCAATCGGATGGCATAGTTCCCAATGTCGATATCTGTAAATTCTGATATGTCTCCAAAACTACTGAACGGATTTACATCAAATAAACAGACCAAGACCTTTCTCCCTGCCAAATTTGGGGTAATTCCGTTCACCCATTCAACCTGTAGCCTTGTCTAAAGTTTCCTATGGAAATTGCATGGAGAAAACACGTTTTGGAAGCCCCCTTTTTTCTTGGTCCCCCCTCAACAAATCACCCCCAAACTTTTAACATAGGAGCTGATATGAACAAAGAATAAGTTTTGAAAGTTTCATGAAGATTCATCTAACGACGCCAAAGTTATAAGCAAAATATAAAATGGTCTTATCATGGAAACTTGGTCCTAACTATAACTACATAACTACCTACTGGCGACCTGCCAGTAGGTAGTTTATAAATATATAAATGTATATATATGTGTGTATATATATATATATATATATATATTCACAGAAAAAACCATAGGTTATAGTCGATATATAGTTAGGAATTTGCATTTACAAAACCTTGAAAATTCAATGAAAAAACCATTGGTTTTAGGCCATATATAGTTAGGGATTTGCATTTAGAAAACCTTATTTTACTCGCATAAAACCATTGAAAATCCATATATAGTTAGATGCGCTAACTATATATCGCGCACCCGCAATCCACTGCTGATGATGTCACATATTACATCATTCATGACATGGTTAGTGACATCACTGATGACATCACTGATGACATCTCAAATGACATCACTGATGACATCACTGATTACAACATCCAGTGACTGTATGTTTCTGTAAAGTTAAAATATGTTTTACATATTGAAGAATGAGTGGATATATAAGTGTCTGGATGAAGGATTTACTAGGTGCATGACTGACTGATTGAGTGAGTGATTAAATGTGTCTCACTGAGTGCATGGGTTAGTGACTAAACTGTTTTAATTTGTGCATCATTATATCTGTTGTTCTACAAACTGCTGCATATGTTGATCAGTAGCTATATGAGTAACTGTATGGGTTATTGATTGGTTGTCCAAGTATTTGTATGGGAAACTGAGTGTGTGTGTATGGGTGGCTGGGAGGTGTGTGACTCTGTACATAGATGTGTGAGTAGTTGATTCACTATATGTATGGATTCAAAAGTGCATGTGGAAACAGCTGTATGGGCGGTTGACTGTGCATGAGTGTATTAGTGAGTGAATGGATATATCAGTGCTACTTGTCAAAGTAAGTACATATGTAAAACACAGTACATGTGAGAGTTGACATCTATATATAACTGTGCATAAGAGCCAGTGAATGTGTGAGTGGCTGTATGGATCATTGTGAACATGTATCAGAGATTGTATAAGAGAGTAAAGTAAATATGTGTTAGTATATGTTTGAATAAGTAAGGTGTGTATAACTGTATAGTTGAGAAAATGGAGGTGTGATTGATTTTTGGCATAACTGACTAGGTGTGTGAGTAACTCCATGGATGAGTGACAGTCTGTGACTGTCTGTTTACACTGATTGTATCTAAGGTTATATTAGAGTCTGAAGAGGTTCATGGTATTATCACATGAATGATATCATCAGTGATGTGATCAGTCATGTCAAATGAGATGTTATCAGTGATTTTATCAGTGATGTCATTTGAGATGTCATCAGTGATGTCATCAGTGATGTCACTAACCATGTCATGAATGATGTAATATGTGACATCATCAGCAGTGGATTGCGGGTGCGCGATATATAGTTAGCGCATCTAACTATATATGGAATTTCAATGGTTTTATGCGAGTAAAATAAGGTTTTCTAAATGCAAATCCCTAACTATATATGGCCTAAAACCAATGGTTTTTTCATTGAATTTTCAAGGTTTTGTAAATGCAAATTCCTAACTATATATCGACTATAACCTATGGTTTTTTCTGTGAATTTCAATGGTTTTTTAATAGCAAATATCAAAAGCTGTCAAATGTCAAGTACGTGATAGGTAAAAACGTTTTCGTGTTTATGCACGCTGATGTGCTTTGAACGCTGCCCCCCCCCACCCCCCCACTCCCCTCTTTTCTCTTAGTAGTACTCTCTCTTTGCAGATAGTGAACGGTAGTTAACGCAGACCTTTACCCCTGTTGTAATCCGTCGTACCTGCTTGTCTCTCCATTTGATTGATTATTATCCAAGCATTTACTGTTTTAGAATTGGTTCTCTTTGGATCATTCTCTATTTACAAACAAGCACAAAGTCGCAATACTCTGTTTAGTCTTTGCAGATAGTGAAAAATCGTGTAAAAAAATAAAAGTAATCGAGCAAAATCAGTAGACCACTAATTCGATCTCTTTTTGACCTCGGTAAAATACAAACATTAGGAACAACCCTTCATGAGAAATACGAAAATAGTGAAATGAACTGAGCTCCACACCATGAGGGCTGCAAGACAGCTCGACTCCGCCACCCACCCCGCCCAAAATAACGACAAACCCTATGCAAATATTATAAATATAGACAACACACCAGCAAAGAAACAGGGTAAAACATTTTAATAAATAACTATTTACATAACTATTTTATACTTTTTATTGCCCGATCCGGCTAGCTCAATCGATCAAGCATGAAACTCATGCACTGATAGCAAGCGTTGAGAGTTTGTAGAACGATGGCTTCAGATTTTCCACATACGGTGTAGTGGCGCGAACTGGGAGGGGGCGTTTGGATTCTACCCCTTCCCCAAATAAGATTTTCATACGTGAATGTTCGTTCATGCTTTTTGTCCCTGAGTTGCTTCCATGTCACTGCCTTACACAAATGGCATAAGTCCTGGTTGTTGAGTGCCATACTTCAGAGTTCTAAGCAGCTCTTGTAACACTGTTTAAACCTTATTTGCACCTGCTGCAGCTTCACTATTCAAAGTAAGTGGGGTCCATTTGTGGACCTGACTGCATTGGAAAACAATGTGATACGGTGCCTCCCTAAACCGCTTGACGGAGGCCCCCGAGGGGCAGTGAGATGGCGCGGACTGAGAGGGGGCGCTTGGCTCCTGCCCCCTCCCCAAGTCGTGTTGCCCTGGTGTGGCCTGAGATTGCCCCCGGCATAGGCGGCCGGCTCCCGGGGTCCGGCGGAATTTTTTCCCTTTTGATGACTCTTCCATTCTGGACCTTGTCCCACAATCCGTTTGACCTGAAGACACGCTGTCGTGGGGCGCCCCTTTACCGTTTTAGTTGCCATTCCGCCCGCTTTTGGTACTCTGTGCCTCTTCCGCCATTCAGCTGTTTACCGCCCGCTCTTGCGACTACAACGTCTTGCTCACCATGTAGTTGAGTTGCTCCCGCTCTTAAGATTTAACCGAACTTTTTGGACTGCTGAAAGGGGTTGTATTCCGACCGCTGGTTGGTGGAGACATTTTGACTATATTCTGGACCTGCATTGTCGCGTAATGCGTCATATGACGCGACGCGTTAGGGCACCCGGAAGTGCTCCGGTGCGCAAGGCGCAGCTTCCCGGAAACGATCCAGAGCGCGCCGCGCAGCGCGTAACGTAAGCATAACAGGTCATGTGACTTGTTAATAAAACTTTTCATTGGTTCATTTTACTTTTGTTTTCCTAATGATGTAAGACTAGGTCATGTGACCTAAAAATAACACTTTTCATTGGATTAAAACATTTTTTTTCCCAAACGATGAAAGCCCCACCTTGTTTCTGGATGTTTCAGACTGAAGCTGGCGTCACCATGAGAGCACCACCATCTCGTAGCTCCGTCGTGGCCATTCCGCAAGCAATCATGGCAGCCGCTCCCCACCGGAAGCCTGCGGGAGTCGACAGCCCCCAAGACTTTTGTACAATCTTCAAGGCTGAGGGGACGCTTTCGAGAATGGAACCCAAGCCCTGGCAGACAAGCGTCCGAGTTCCAAGGTGTCCCAGGGCCATTTTACTGGACCAGGCCCAAATCCGAAGAGCCGGCCGCCATTTTAAGAGTCCTGTAGAAGCCGCCTATCGCTGCACCGCAAGAGTGGGAGCAACTCAACTACATGGTGAGCGAGACGCTGTAGCCGTAAGAGCGGGAGCTAAACAGCTGAATGGCGGAAAAGGCACAGTGTAGCAAAAGCGGGCGGAATGGCGACTGAAACGATAAAGGGGTGCCCCACTACAGCAGACAAGCCTCCGCCATGTGCTTCAAAACTGCATATGTATCTCGTGATATCAAGGTTGGGCAACCAGTACACAACAAGCAGTTACGAGTCCCATTTACACCGGCACCATTTTGGGCGCGGCCGGGCAGGTCCAGGATCTATTCAAACATAACATATGAGGCTGACGTCTCTGAAGCAGTTGACGAACAGCAGGACATAGCAAATAAACATGAAGTCTCTAAAGCTGTTAACTCACTGCAGGACAAAACAAGTAAACCTGAAACCTCTGGAATAATTGTCGCTCAAAAGAACAACACACAAAACTCTGTAGAGCCTGAAGAAAAAAAAACAGAAGGGCACTAGTTTCAGACACACTTAACACTAATGACTAAACAAAGATATCGTCTGTTTGTGAAGCAGTTATCATCTTCACAGAATTGACAAAGAAGTGTGCAGACACCAATGCTATTAAGAAACACAAGGAAATCCTAACGCATCAGCATTCTCGGAAGAGGTTGACACAGATAACATCTTAAGGAACAAAGAAAGACCTGTTCACTCTTGACACCCCAGGTGCTGTGTATGTTGCACTATAGTGCTGCATCGAGAAAACGGACAACCCTATTGATGTGGATTTTTCATTATTGATTATTGTAAAGAAATGGCGACTCCCCCCTTTAGCAGATTAGCTAAATGTTTGCGTAATTTAGGCATAAAAGTTATATTATTGTTGTTGTTGTTGTTATCGTTATAGTTCTGGTTAATTTCAAAAAATGGTTAAATATATTTACAGTTTTTGTTGCGTTCGTTATATTTAACAGTTAATAAAGTTTAAAAATCTAACTTTGTTGGAGTGCTATATATGTTTAAAAAATCGGGTGAATGGGGCCTTGAATCAGGTTATTGTCATGTGTGGGCTTTGCAAGTGTACTGCTACAAGATCGGACATTTCAAACTCAAATGCACGTTCTTTTTCTTACCTTTCCGAAGCATGGAGCGCAATAGCAGGCAGAGAAAGGGTGATGCACGTGTTGAACACTGCCTGGCCTGGCAAGTTGCTGGCAGTGCCCCCCCGCCCGCTCCTGAAAGAGGGCACACACACACCGCCGCCCGAGTACTTCACAAATCTTTAAAAGACCATGCGCTTGTTCATGAGGCTTAAATGGTTTATCACCCCTTCTAGAACCCCTGCATCGACCCTCTGACGTTTCCTGGAAGAATTAGCACGTAACACAATACCAAGCCCTGTCAGCTGAAACCCCCGAGAAATCATGGGGCATATTATCAAGGGGGTTTATTTCCGCTTTTTTGGCTTTAAAAGCCAAAAAAAAAGAGATAAAATTATCTCCCTATTACCAAGCTGTCGCTAACACCAGTTAGTGACAGCTAAAAGGAGATAGCGACCATCTTGGGCCCCGCTTTGCATATCAGTGATATTTATCACTAATGACATGCAAAGTGGGCGTGCCAAGATTTTAGCGACTGGAAACAGTCCCTAACCATCGCTATCTCCTATTACCAACTTTTGGAGATATTCGCGCTAAGCGCAAATATCTCCAAAACCTAACACCTGCCCTGAGCAGTTTTTAGCCATGTTATCCAATGGGAAGTGGATAACATGGCTAAGAGCATTTGCTGGATAATGCATGAATATCGCTGACTTTTCAACGATATTCATGCATTGCGGCCGTTTTTTATCGCATTTGCGATAAACCTTGCTAATAGCAAGGTTTATGTGCGATAAAATTCGCCGATGTGCGGCGATAATTTTTGTCTCTAAACAAGTTAGAGACAAAAATTATCGCTAGTTGTTGGTAATATGCCCCCGGATTTTTCCTTGCAGGAATCGGGAGGCGAAAGACTAGCACTGAAATCAGTAGTCTCACGCCTGAATCGGGAGGGTTGGCATGTCTCGATACTCTACAGCTGGGGCCATAAACTACATCCGCAGGGCTAGGTGATAGCCTAGGTCCGGCCTGGACAATCGGACACAAAGGAAGAGGAGTGTCAGAGGGTGCGTTAGTGAATAGGGTGAAAGGGAGGTGTCGGGCGGGCACAGGGTGTGATTCTCAGAGAAGAGCAGCGCAGATGGGGGGAAGTATATGGCCCATGCATGAGAGAGAGAGCGGGGGTCACCAGTGCGTGGGGGAGATGCTTGCGAGGGTGGGGAGCCATGCTGAGGATCGGCGGCGTGCAGAGAGTGGGCCTGGTCAAGGCATCTAAAATGGCTGCCGTGCACGACAAAATTGTGGCATTGGACAAAAACGCAAGATGGCGCAGACAATGTTTATCAATAAGGATTCATTTATAACAAAATATTTACTCGCAGTGACAAAATGGTGGTCAACACTTCCTGATTTCCATCGAATCGAACGTTAACAAACGTCACGCAGCAAAAAAAAAAAAAAAAAGCTCACGCACAGAGCAGTTTTTAGCCATGTTATCCAATGGAAGGTGGATAACATGGCTAAGAGCATTTGCAGGATAATGCATGAATATCGCTGACTTTTCAGCGATATTCATGCATTGCGGCCGTTTTTTATCGCATTTGCGATAAACCTTGCTAATAGCAAGGTTTATGTGCGATAAAATTCGCCGATGTGCGGCGATAATTTTTGTCTCTAAACAAGTTAGAGACAAACATTATCGCTAGTTGTTGGTAATATGCCCCCGGATTTTTCCTTGCAGGAATCGGGAGGCGAAAGACTAGCACTGAAATCAGTAGTCTCACGCCTGAATCGGGAGGGTTGGCATGTCTAGATACTCTACAGCTGGGGCCATAAACTACATCCGCAGGGCTAGGTGATAGCCTGAGTCCGGCCTGGACAATCGGACACAGAGGAAGAGGAGTGTCAGAGGGTGCAGTAGTGAATAGGGTGAAAGGGAGGTGTCGGGCGGGCACAGGGTGTGATTCTCAGGGAAGAGCAGCGGAGATTGGGGGAAGTATATGGCCGATGCACGAGAGAGAGAGCGGGGGTGACCAGTGCGTGGGGGAGATGCTTGCGAGGGTGGGGAGCCGTGCTGAGAATCGACGGCGTGCAGAGAGTGGGCCTGGTCAAGGCATCTAAAATGGCTGCCGTGCACGACAAAATTGTGGCATTGTAAAAAAGGCAAGATGGCGCAGACAATGTTTATTTTATTTTATTTTATTTTAGTTTCTTATAAAGCGCAGGAATCAATCCCGGAGGGGTATCTCCGCGCTTTGCCAGCTAAGACAGTTATTAGGTAGAGCAGCCTGAGGTTTATGTGGATGGAAATGCTTCTTGGAAAAGGAGGGTTTTTAATGCCTTTCTGAAGGACAGGTGGTTTATGGTGGTTCTTAGGTTAGTGGGAAGGTTGTTCCAAAGGGCAGGACCAACAGCGGAGAAAGCACGGTCACCCTGTCTAGTCTTCTTTGTGATGGGAGGTTTTAACAGGGCTTGGTTGCAGGAGCGCAGGGACCTACTAGGCTGGTACAGTTCAAGAGATTGGGCTAGGTATTTGGGGCTTACTCCATACAGACATTTGTGTACCGTACAACAGATCTTAAAGTGGATGCGCTGTCGTATGGGAAGCCAATGCAGTTCTTTCAGCAAGGGCTTGGAAGGAGTCCTGGCAGGTACACCCATGACCAATCTGGCTGCCGTATTCTGGACCACCTGCAAACGGCCTACTGCATCCGTACTGGCTAATGTCAGCAGGCCGTTACAGTAGTCCAGGCGGCTGGTTACCAAGGCCTGTACAAGTGTCTTTCTGCATGTGGCAGGAAGGAAAGGAAAGACACGTCTGAGTAAACCAATGGTGTGAAAACACAGACCCGCGATGTAATTGGTGTGTTCTTTCATGGTCAGTTTTTGATCAAACTTCACTCCAAGATTTTTAACGTGTGTTTTGGGTACCGGTACTGGGCCAAGGTCGAGTGGACACCAGTCAGGGGTCCAGAGGATACTTGCTTTGCCAAAGAGCAAGACCTCAGTCTTTGTTACATTGCACTGGAGGCAGTTCCTCGCCATCCAGTGTGACACCGCTCTCATACCCTCAGCAAAATTCCCCTTGATTTTAGGGTCAAGGGAGCTGAAAGGGTAGAGGAGCTGAGTGTCATCAGCGTAGGAAACCGGTATGAACCCGTATTTCCGCACAATCTCAGCAAGGGGGGCCACATAGACATTAAACAATGTAGGGCTAAGGCATGAGCCCTGTGGCACCCCCTTCGTGAGCCCCCTTGAGATGGAACGAAAGGGGTCCAGGCTGGTAGATTGTGATCTCCCGGCCAGGAAACTCTCCAACCAAGATAGTGCTACGCCTCCGATTCCTACTCTCTGCAGCCGGTTCAATAGGGTGTTATGAGACACGGTATCGAAGGCTGCGGACAGGTCCAACAGCACTAGAATCATAGAGCCCCCTCTATCTTGTGACATTTTGATCTGATCTGTCACAGAGAGGAGGGCTGATTCAGTGCTGTGGTTGGGCCTGAATCCAGATTGGGATTGGTCCAGGCCCCCTGTCGCTTCGATGAAACTGGAGAGGGTGGTGTTGACGTGCTTCTCTGCCAGTTTGCTGATGAAGGGGAGGAGAGAGATCGGGCGAAGGTTGGAGAGTGTAGACCAGGGCATGGTGGAATTTTTGCGAATAGGGTTCACTACCGCTTCCTTCCAGGCAGATGGAAGTTGGCCTTTGGCAAAAGACAAATTAAGTAGGTTCTGAATATGAGGACCTAATATCTCGATTAGCGGAGGGATGAATTTAGCTGGTATCAGATCAGAGGGAGAGCCAGATTTAGTTTGATTAATGAGAGTAGTCAGGTCCTTAGTAGTAATTTTGGGGATGTCCAGAAGAGTTTCACCAGAAGTCAGTTGTGGAGCAGTTTCAGGGGCCTCAGTCCCCAGAGTGTCAGAGACTGTAGTGATTTTTTTGTATATAGCTTCAATTTTTTCCTCAAAGAACTGAGATATGTCATCGCATAGTTCTTGGGTGAAGGTGTCTGGACTTTCACATACTTCAGGACTAGTGAAGGTTTGAACGATTTTAAATAACTCTCTAGTAGAGTTACCTGCTTCTGCGATTTGAGTGGCCAGACTCATTTTCCTAGCTTTTTTGACATTTTTGTAGTAGGAGGACATAGCCTCCAGGTAGCATCTCTTGTCTTCCCTATTACCTGTACGTCTCCACAATTTTTCCATTTTTCTACATTTCTTCTTTTCACTTTTGAGAGCTTCCGTATACCATATTTCCCTTTTCGCTATAGTAGGTTTTTTGGCATTTTTCTGTGGAGCAAGAGAGTCAATAGCTGTTATCAGCGTAGAGTTGAACATGGAGAGAGCAGTGTCAATATTATCGAGATTGGTAAGTGAAGGCTGTTCCCAAATTTGAGTGAGTTTGGGAAGAGTGATTTTGTGCCATGGCCTACGTTTAATAGAGTGGGTGGCCGGGCGGTTAATGGAGTTGGATAGGTGAGGTATGGAGAAGTCAATACGTTTATGCTTAGGAGGATGGCAGTGAACGTTAGGTTGGGTAGTGAGGACCAGGTCTAATGTGTGACCACCTGAATGAGTGGGGCCACTATTTCTGGGGTGTAAACCTAGCAAAGCAAGGTCAGAAAGAAATGTATTGGTATCCTGATGGTCAGAAATGTCAGTATGAAAATTGAAATCTCCAAGTAAAAGGAAGTTTTCCTTAGCTTTCAGATAGGGGGCTAGTAGTTCAGTGAGAGCAAGGGAAAAGCCAGCATTGGGTCCAGGTGGACGATAAACCAAGGCTCCTTTCCACTGTGTTTTAGAGTTGATTTTTAAGTGAAAGATGAGTACTTCCATAGTAGGGAGCATCACCTGTTCTAAGACTCTAATACTCAGGGTGTCTCTGTGTATAATAGCGATTCCGCCTCCCTCCTTCACAGGGCGGTCGAGGCGAAGGATTTTATATCCCATGGGTATCCCTAGGGTGATGGTAGGGATAGTGTGAGGTTTCAGCCATGTTTCAGTTAGGAAACACATCTTGGGCTGAGTGTTGTAAATAGTGTCCCACAGTTCTATGCAATGCTTGGGGAGTGATCTGACATTTAGCAAAAAGCTATCCCAGTTTCCCTGGTCATCAGTATAATCTGTAGGCCGTCCAGAAATAACATGGGGGGGCAAGGCTTGAAATCCGCATTTGATACAAGAAAAAGGACCCTCAGGACACGGGAGCGCTTTGTTGTTACAGCGGTATTGTGGTAGGGGTTGTAGAGCCCTGAGTGTTTGAGGAGCATACCTGATACGAAGAGTGTGGGATGCGCAATCCATAATGACAAGGATAAGGAGGGTGGCCCCTGGCCCCGTCCAGTCGCGGACGGGCGCAGACGGGCTACTCTTAGGCTAGTCTTCGGCGTTGTCTTCGGCTCCCCAGCGCGCGACCGCTGCGCGCTCTGTAGGGGGCGAGGGCTAAATAGCCCCGGTACACTCAACTGCTAGAGCGCTAACCGCCAGCAGTTCAACAGGAAGTGGTGTCCTCCCTCTCTCTCAATCCGAGGGAAGACGAATCAGCGCTCTAGGTGCGTTTTTTCAGACTCCAGAAAGTGCACAAACGTCAAGAATGGAAAGAAGTGTGTGCAAGAATGCGATCAGCGGTAATTTTAAAAAGGTTTCCTTAGTTCACAAAATTTTTAAAACGATCATACAGCTTTTCATAATACAGCGCAATAGAGATATAAACAATCAATAAGGATTCATTTATAACAAAATATTTTATCGCAGTGACAAATTGGCGGTCAACACTTCCTGATTTCCATCGAATCGAACATTAACAGACGTCACGCAGCAAAAAAAAAAAAAAAAAAGCTCACGCACAGCCGCTGGAAGAGATGTGTCAACATATATGAGCCTCCTCAGCCACCCTCAGGAAACATAGGGGATTAGGATACGTCTCCCGCACCCCCTTATACCTAGTAATTTAATTAAAACGAAGCACAAAATGGCGAATTCCCGTTTCTCTACCAGTTTGCGGCCCAGTTCGCGGCCCGTGAAGCGCTTCTACCGTGAAAAATCATTTTTTTTTATTTTCCCCACGGGACCCTTTAATAACCCCAACAACATTCCTAGGGGGTCAAGAGGGGTATACCTTGCCCCCTTTCAATAAATTCCCCCTTCGTTTTTCACCTCTTCTTCTCTCTCGATCCTACCGAGAGATAAGATGGCGGCCGCTCCGGACTGTTTAGAATGTTGACAGACACAGCGTTTTATTTTTTTTGCTGCGTGACGTCTGTTAACGTTCGATTTGATGGAAATCAGGAAGTGTTGACCGCCATTTTGTCACTGCGAGTAAATATTTTATTTGTTATAAATAAATCATTATTGATAAACATTGTCTGCGCCATCTTGCCTTTTTTGCAATGCCACACTTTTGTCGAGCACAGCAGCCATTTTAGATGCCTTGGCCAGACCCACTGTCTGCTCCCTCGCAAGCATCTCCCCCACGCACTGGTCACTCCCGCTCTCTTTCTCATGTATGGGCTAGAAACCTCCTCCCATCTGCGCTGTTCTTCTCTGAGAATCACACCCTGTGCCCGCCCGACACCTGCCTTTCACCCTATTCACTACCGCACCCTCTGATACTCCTCTTCCTCTGTGTCCGATTGTCCAGGCCCGTCCCAGGCTATCACCTAGCCCTGCAGATGTAGTTTATGGCCTCAACTGTAAAGAATCACCCCTCTTCAAAGAAGTTACAGTAGATCAAGGCCCCCACCCGATGAGATCCGTCACACTACACGCGTTCCTGCAATCTGATAACCATCCTGTATTGTGATTGGAGAGGGGATTCTCACTGTGAGGGTGTGTGGGACCGAGCCTGAAGCGGAAGATTCCAGAGATGCCTTTTTGTACATCAAAGTCTTCACAATTATGTGTCACATTAAAAATGTATAGCACTCCAACAACGTAGAAGGAAAATAACACTTTAATAACTTATAAATATATACATCGCAACAAAAACAGTAAACACCTTAAAACATTTTTTATTAAAACAGAAGCAACAATGGTCAGTAGCGGTGTGTTGTGCGAATAGTCCCAACGCAGCATATTTACCTAGAGTGGTGCTGTGTAGGACATTCTGAATGGAAATTAACCAGAACTATAACCATCTACTTCCAATAATATAACTTTTATGCCCAAATTACGCAAAGATTTAGTTAATCTGCTAAAGGGGGGAGTCGCCATTTCTTTACAATAATCAATAATGAAAAATCAACATCAATAGGGTTGTCCGTATTCCCGATGCAGCACTATAGTGCAACATACACAGCACCTGGGGTGTCAAGAGTGAACAGGTCCTAGCTGCTTAACCAATGACTGACAAATGCTATATTAAACACTTACTATGTATAATACTTGCGTTCACAATAGTTTTATTTTACAAAACAGAACAAAAGATGTCCCCTGTAAGTAAACCCATATTAGCTGTTTCAGTTATTGAACATCCTAAGGTTTTATGACATGGGGAACAGTAGTGATATCCTGGGCGGGTGATGGAACTGGGTTTGTTAATGGAAAAACATCTACAGAGAAAACTATTGGTAAATTATACTTCTCCGGAAATTTAAAACTCACAAATGTTTCATTTGTGTAATCGTTTTATGAACATGTACATTAAAAAACTAAAAGAAATGCCAAGAACGTCCCATGTGAAAGTGAATTTTATCTGGCAATTTTTTTCTTTTCCTTCTCATGAAAAGAAAGTTAAAGCCAGGTTCGTTACCTGCCTCATCTGCAAAAAAAAAACTCTCGAGAGGGACCGAAAAAAAATATAGCTATGGTAATCATACCATGCATCGGCACATGGAGAGGTGGCACCCTCTTAATTATTCTAAAGCACAACTTCGAGATTTGGGGGATAACCCCCGACCGGCAAAAACATCCACCAATGTCTTAGCAATTAGTGAGTCAGAGGCAAGGGAAACGGTCCCAAATCTGCAAAAGAACTTTGGGCAGATGAGATTGACGTGTGTAGCATGTGGAAAATTAATTTCATGCGGAGAGATCAGAATTACTTCAATAAATACAGTAATCAATGATGTATTAGAACTTAATATCAATTCATTTTCCGAACGTGTAATCAGTACCTGTCCCATGTCAATTCATTGTTCGAACTTATAATCAATACCCATCCCGGATCAATTCATTGTCCGAACATATAATCAGTAAAAAGTGCGACAAGTGCAACAAAATCATATCGATAATTCATTGTGAGCAAGTACCAAAAGTGTCGACAATTCTAACCTTCAATAAATACAGTAATCAATGATGCATTAGAACTTAATATCAATTCATTGTCCGAATGTGTAATCAGTACAAGTCCCATGTCAATTTATTGTTCGAACGTATAATCAATACCCATCCCGGATCAATTCATTGTCCGAACATATAATCAGTCTTATCCCATATGAATTCATGTGCTAAAAACTGCATACATATCTCATGATATCAAGGCTGAGCAATCGGGGCACAATAGTTTCATTTGTACCGGCGCCATTTTGGGTGAGGTCAGGAAGGTCCGAGTATAGTCAAAATGTCTCCACCAACTCGTGGTTGGACCGGGACCTCTTTCGGCAGTCTAAAAGTTTTCGTTGAAGGGTAGTAGAGGGGACTGGCAACATGAACCATCAGTCAAAGAGGGGTGGGAGGCAAAAATCTCTCCTACTGGGTCATACTGGTGTCCCACCGGAACTGATCAAGTTGGTAGTCTTGCAGGATTTTGGTGATTTCAAGACTGAGGCCGGCGCCGGCATGAGCGGGCCGACGTCCCGCGGCTACGTCGTGGTCGTTCCGTGGGTGATCATGGCAGTCATTCCCCATCGGGGGTCGGGGGCCCCCGTGGCTCTTATAGAATCTTCAAAGTTGAGGAGAACGTTTCTGGATGCAGGACTCATTTTCTAGTTGAACTCAGAAGCGCCGTTGCACCGCAACAGTGGACGAGACCCCCGCTGGGTGAGCGGAGCATCATTGCCTCGCAATAGTGGACGAGACCTTTTGTCGGGTGAGTGCAGCGTCGCTGCATCGCAAGAGTGGAGGAACCCTTTTGTTGGGTGAGTGGAGCGTCGCTGCATCGCAAAAGTGGAGGAACCCTTTTGTTGGGTGAGTGGAGCGTCGCTGCATCACAAGAGTGGAGGAACCCTTTTGTTGGGCGAGTGGAGCGTCGCTGTATCGCAAGAGTGGAGGAACCCTTTTGTTGGGTGAGTGGAGCGTTGGGGGTGCAGCCGAGGGGCCCCCACCTGTGGGGGTGGGAGAGGCTTGTTTGCGCCGCCTCTCCCTCCCAGCGCACCCCACGCCGACACCTGGCGTTGATATCCGTGATGTCCAGACCAGGCGATAAGAGGGGGGGTCGGAGGCAGAGTCAAGACATCCCCCCCCCCGTGGCCTGCAGGGCGCTGCTTCAGGCCCGAACGGGGAGCTCATATCAAGCCGGGGCCAGACCAGGAGATACGAGGGGGGGGGTCGGTGGCATGTGCAAGACATCCCCCCCGTTGTTGCAGCCATTATCTAAGAAAGAAGAAGAATCCCGTCGGCCTCGGGTCCTCTCCTGGCCCACCTTACGGGATGACCTCCCCGGCCGACGGCTGCCAGCAGGACTCGCCCTACACGTGCCGAAGGCCTCGTCTTCCGGATGGGCGTAGCCGCGAACCTGTTGCACTTCGGGAGTTTCCGGAATGGGGGTAGGTATCTGCTGATTTGTATTTATTTCATGTTACCGTTATTGGGCGTGGCGGGCGGTGGGACAGACATGCTTGGAGCAGTGGGGGGGTGGCGGAGCCTAGCTACCTTGTGGCTGCCGTAACGTCAAGCTTGGCTTCTTTCACCACTTTCATGTTTCTTATTTCTAGCGAAGTCAAAAACTCATCAGAGGCCTACTGATTTTGTTCGATTTCTTTCCCTTCCTTTTCAAGTGTGTTTCATGCTAAAGTTTCTGTTTAACAGGATACAGGGATTACTTCGTATTTTACATATGTCTTCTTTATTAGGGGTTCTCTCCGGTTGAGTCAGGTGATGTACCTCTAATAAATGGTCCGGGTGGAACTAATTTCTCAATCAGTGGGGAGTAGACGGGCATGACAGATTACAACGGGGGACAAAGGTCCGCATTACCCACCCTTCACTACTTGCAAAGACTAGACAGAATATTTCTATTCCACGTTATTTGCAAACAGAGAGTACCTCGAAAGAACTATTCCTTGAACAATAAATGTCCAGCCAATCAATCAATCAGGCATGACGGATTAAAACGGGGGACAAAAGTCTGCATTACCTATCCTTCACTATCTGCAAAGGGAGACAGAATATTTCTATTCTTCTCTGTTTGTAGACAGGGAATATCTCAAACAGCAATAATCGATAAAAAAATTAGTAGGATTATAACAACTTATAAATATATACATCGCAACAAAAACAGTAAACACCTTAAAACATTTTTTATTAAAACAGAAGCAACAATGACAACTAACAGTAGTGATATCCTGGGCGGGTGATGGAACTGGGATTGTTAATGGAAAAAGATCTACAGAGAAAACTATTGGTGAATTATACTTCTCCGGAAATTTAAAAGTCACAAATGTTTTATTTGTGTAATCGTTTCAGGTCAAACGGATTGTGGGACAATGTTCACAATGGAAGAGTCACCAAAAGGCATTTGGATCGATGTTGCAGCAGGCTGCCATTTTTATAGTTATTTAATAAAACGTTTTACCCTGTTACTTTGCTGGTGTGTTATATTTATAATATTTGCATAGGGTTTGTCGTTATTTTGGGTGGGGTGGGGTGGGCGGCGGAGTCGAGCTGTCTTGCAGCCCTCATGGTGTGGACTACTAGTTTCGTATTTCTCATGAGGGGTTGTTCTTAATGTTTCTATTTTAGCGAGGTCAAAAACAGATCCCATTAGTGGCCTACTGATTTTGCTCGATTCCTTTTGTTTTTTTAAACGATTTTTCACTATCTGCAAAGACTTAACAGAGTATTGCGACTCTGTGCTTGTTTGTAAATACAGAATGAACCAAAGAGAACCAATTCTAAAACAGTAAATGCTTGGATAGCAATCAATCAAATAGAGAGAGAAGCAGGCACGACGGATTACAACGGGGGCAAAGGCCTGCGTTAACTACCCTTCACTATCTGCAAAGAGAGAGTACTGCTAAGAGAAAAGAGGGGGGGGAGGGGGGGCAGCGTTCAAAGCACATCAGCGTGCATAAACACGAAAATGTTTTTACCTATCATGTACTTGACATTTGACAGCATTTGATATTTGGTATTAAAAAACCATTGAAATTCACTGAAAAAACCATAGGTTATAGACCATATATAGTTAGGGATTAGCATTTACAAACCGTATTTTACTCGCATAAAACCATTGAAATTTGCCTATATAGTTAGTTGCGCTAACTATATATCACGCACCCGCAATCCACTGCTGATGATGTCACATATTACATCATTCATGACATGGTCAGTGACATCACTGATGACATCATCCAGTGGCTGTCTGTTTCTGTAAAGTTAAAATATGTCTTACATATTGAAGAATGAGTGGATGTATAAGTGTCTGGATGAAGGATTTAGTAGGTGCATGACTGACTGTATGAGAGAGTGATTAAATGTGTCTCACTGAGTGCATGGGTTAGTGACTAAACTATCTTAATTTGTGCATCATTATATCTGTTGTTCTATGAACTGCTGCATGTGTTGATCAGTAGCTATATGAGTAACTGTATGGGTTATTGATTGGTTGTCCAAGTATTTGTATGGGAGAGTGAGCGTGTGTGTGGGTGGCTGGGAGGTGTGTGACTCTGTGCATACATGTGTGAACAGTTGATTCACTAAATCTATGGGTTCAAAACTGCATGTGGAAACAGCTGTATGGGTGGTTGACTGTGTACGAGTGTATTGGTGAGTGAATGGATATCTAAGTGCTACATGTCAAAGTAAGTACATATGTAAAACACAGTACATGTGAGAGTTCACATATATAAATTACTGTGCATAAGAGCCAGTGAATGTGTGAGTGGCTGTATGGATCATTGTGAACTTGTATCAGGGATTGTATAAAAGAGTAAATATGTGTTAGTATATGTTCGAATAAGTAAGGTGTGTATAACTTTATAGTTGAGGAAATGGAGGTGTGATTGATTCTTTGCATGACTGACTAGGTGTGTGAGTAACTCCATGGATGAGTGACAGTCTGTGAGTGTCTGTTTACACTGAGTGTATCTAAGGTTATATCAGAGTCTGAAGAGGTTCATCGTATAATCACATGAATGATGTCATCAGTGATGTGATCAGTAATGTCAAATGAGATGTCATCAGTGATGTCATCAGTGATGTCATTTGAGATGTCATCATTGATGTCCTCAGTGATGTCACTGACCATGTCATGAATGATGTAATATGTGACATCATCAGCAGTGGATTGCGGGTGCGCGATATATAGTTAGCGCAACTAACTATATATGCGAATTTCAATGGTTTTATGCGAGTAAAATAAGGTTTTGTAAATGCTAATCCCTAACTATATATGGTCTATAACCTATGGTTTTTTCAGTGAATATATATATATATATATATAGATATATATATATATATATATCTCCGCTCCTCCGCACCTTTCCCGAACACGGAGCACTCGTGGGTGGGTGCCGCTAACACGGTGATGCTCTGTGTAAAATATCGCGCTCAAAAATTATTCTCTCCCAGCCGGGAAGAAAATAAGCAGCACTCGCCGGGTTATTTCACAGTTTTCTGTTTTATTTCAACGCTTCACAAACGCGTTTCAGGGTTCTCCCTTCTTCAGTGCGTTTACCTTATGCAAACTGAGGCGGCATTTTAACTATACATAACAGTTATGAAAAGCAATGTAGGACTACTCGCCACGAGTGTTAATGGGCGCCATCTTATAGTGTGCAAAATTGCAGAAATAACTACATATAAAAACATATAAAACAGTTCTATACATATCTACATCGTTATTTACAATATCTACATCGATATATTTACATTTTGTACAATCGCCCATTTTAGCGTATTTCTGTGTATTGCCCAAATTGGTTCTAAAGCATGCTATTTGTTTGAATTTAGCCGTGGATCAGCCTAAGGCGATTCCTAATTGTGGAACCGCAACATCTCACTACCATCTCACCGTGTATCGGTTAGCCCTTCGCCTGTTACTGATTATTTATCCTACTTTAGGTATTATATGATTAAGTAAATTGTGTATATCAATGGCTAGCTCCCTAAGTGAACTGTTAATTCCTCACCACTATTCAGACCTTTAGGGGTTTTAGTTTGTAAATCGATAATGAACCTAGATTCTAACCTTCCTAATTTGAGTACCCTGTCTCCTCCTCTAACATGAAGGGGTAAATGATCTAATCCAAAGTACTGAAGTAAGTCTCTGTTGCTTTGATGTTTAATGGCGAAATGTCTAGCCACTAGGTAACTCATATCTTTGTTCACAATCGCACACATGTGCTCTAGGACCCTCATTTTAACACTATTTATTGTGCTCCCTATATACCTTAATTTACAGGGACAGACTAAACAGTAAACCACATGGGTGGTCTGACATGCTATGAATTTGTTTATGGTTTTTTGTTCTTTCAAGCCTGGAATATCATAGCCTATACCTCTATTGCTAAATGCACATGCCTTGCATCTTCCACAGGGGAAGAAGCCTTTCATCTCAGCCAGCGTATTCTGTTTAGGTACTGGATTATCTAAATGGCTATGAACCAACTTGTCCCTGAGAGATCTTGCCTTTCTGAAAGTTATTAACGGAACTGGTGGAATATCCATTCCAATAATTGTATTGGTCTTTAAAATATGCCAGTTCTTTCGTAGTGTTGTCCTAATGAAGTTTGTGTCTTCTGAGTATGTGTTTTATTAGACGAAATTTCCCCTCACTAGTCTTAGTCTTCTTTTTGTCTGTAAGCAAATCCCTTCTTGGTATTTTGCTAACATTTTTTTATGTATTCTCCAGTAATTCTGGACTGTAGCCTCTGGCTACAAATCTTTCCAGGCTCTCTTTGGCTGTTTGTGTAAAGTCACATTCATTTGAACAGTTTCGTTTTAAACGTAGAAACTCCCCATAGGGGATGCTGTTCTTTAGTTTTGCTGGGTGACTGCTGGTAGCATGTAATGTGCTGTTGCCAGCAGTTGGCTTACGATGTAAAGCCGTAACAATTTTGCTCTCCCTAATTTCTATTCTTAGCTGCGTTGCCTGTCTCCCCCTCTTGCCTTGGCTGGGAGTCAACACCAAAAAGCGATATTTTAGAAACTATGTTTGAGACATTTCCATGTACTTGTTCACAATATTTAGCAACCGTGTATATGTCATGTCCTTGTTCTTGTTTGCTTGAGATGTTCTAAAATTCTCTTTTTCACAGGGGCAATGGTGCTGCCCACATAGTACAAGCAACACATACACACTAACACATACACCACATAGTTGTTATTGCAGCTAATGACTTTGTGTATTTTTGTTGTCTTATCTGTTGGGAGATTGTAACTTTTCATGTTAGAGCTGTTGGCACAGGCCTCCCACACTTGTGAACGCCTGGGAGTTCCCTCAACCAAGATCCTGCATTTGTACTGCCTTGGTTCAAATGGCTGTGAACCAAGATATCACCTAAGGAATTACTCTTAAGGTAGGTGATGTGTGGGCTGGAACTGACAAATCTACCAATAGTTGTGTCTGATCTTATAAGGTGCCAGTGTTTTTTCACAATCCGCTGAATAGAACTGGATTCACAGTTAAAAATTTATATCAATCTGACCTCCTCTTTGTTCTAATCTCTGCTTCTGGGTGTTAGTAGGCTTGTCCTATCTATTCTATATACTTTTTCAATTGCTGCTCTAATGGCTTTTCCAGCATACCCTCTTGTTTTAAATCTCCCTAACATCCTCTTCTCCTCTGCTGCATATGCCTCTTTGGTGCTGCAGTTCCTCTTCACCTTCAGAAGTTCTCCATATGAGATACTTCTCTTCAGGTTATGCGGATGGCTACTGTGGGCATGAAGAATGCTGTTGCCAGCACTTTATTTCCTAAATAGTCTAGTGTGAATGGTATCAGTCCTCACGTCAACCTGTATGTCCAAGAACTCAATGGTGTTGTGATCTAGTTTGCTGGTAAATTTTAAATTCAAATTGTTGTCAGCTATATATATGCGGTTGCCAGTAGGTAGTAGGTGTTTTTTGATTTGCCAATATCTTTGGCACCGTTTGACGAATCTTTGTGAACGTTTCAAAACTATTGCCCTGCTCAGTTCACCTCCTGTTTTGAAAGTTTCAGGGTGATTCATCAATTGGGGGCCGAGAAAAAATGGGGGTACCAAAATGCATTTTCTCCATGTTAAGTTTGAGGGAAAACTTTAGGCCAAGCTACAGATGAACTGCTGAACAGAATTACACCAAATGTGGGAAAAAGGTAGCTCTTGGTTCAGAAAATGAACTTTTTTTAAATGGGGTAAATCCGTTCAGTAATTGTTGATAAATTCATACATAAACAATATTGATATCTGGTGTCCGCGGTGGATCCCCACACCCTCCCGAGCATGAGCTTGATTCTGATTGGCAGCTTACACTTCAAACCAAAATGTGTTGGCCACCATCTTGTGTCTCAGTTGAACTGAGTCACAGGAAAACAGTAAAAAAATGATTAAAAAAAGAAAAGGGGGCAGGGTAGAAACCCCCTAGGCCTGCTCAGGGGGTCCCACAGGTACCCCGAGGGCCCCAAAAAGCATTTTTTTAAATGAATTTGGCGGGATTCACATAGAGTCCGGAAAAAAAACAGAAAATGTGGTATCCCATGCTTGGTTGTATTAAGCCCCCGGGTATGCCAGATCCTGAGGGCAATAATATACGCGGGGCACGTGGGCCCCCCCAAACCCTGGGAACCTCCACCTCCCCGGGGCCTCAATGTTTAAATGCAGGAGGCCTTGCACCACCCGCAGCCTCTGTGACCACCACCTCCCTAGGGCTAGTTTTGAAAACTATTTGTGGGGCGCCCAAGCCCCAACACTGCCCTGGGGGCCACCACCTCCCTGGTGCACACTTTATTCTAATATAGGGGTCAGTTGCAGAACCCTGGCCCCGGGGGCCACAACCACCCCCGGGCTATGTACTTCTTGGGAGGGGGGCCACACGGCATCCCTAAAAGAGCTTGGTCCTGGAGACCCCCCCCCCCCCCCCCCCCAGGGCCAGCTCAGCAATATTCCGGGGTGCCAACCCCCAGGACATTGCAGTTTTGAATGGAAGGGTGGGAGCACTGCTCCTGCCCTGCCATTGCAAACTTCTGCTTCGCTTCATGGAAGTGAGAGCAGAAAAACTGTTCTTGCTTCCATGAAGCGACGCAGGTTTACTTTTGGGCAAAGGTAGCTGAATGCTAGCAGCTCTCCTTATCCAAAAGCAATGCCAACACCTGCAGGAGGCAGGGAGCCGGCAGGGACCGCAGAGGCATTGGGGCTCCCCGAGGTCCACAATGTGAGGTCAGGCCCTGGGGATGGTGTGCCTGGGGCCAAAGTGGTCAAGGGAAGGAGGTCAATGCAGCACCCCTCCCGTAAAGTAAAAAAAAAATGGAAAAAAGACGCAAAGCTCTGGGATGGGGTTACCAGGGCCAGAAAAGGCCTCAGGAAGGGGGCTGTGCAGCCCTACTCCTTTAATTGTAGATTTTTCTTTTTTTAAAATGGCCATGCCCTTTGGGATGGGCGCACCGGGGCCGAAATTGGCCCTGGAGAGCGGCCACGCGGTCCCCTTCCTGTTTTTTCCATAAAAAATACTTTAAAAAAAGGCTCAGACCCTTGGGGGATGGGGTCTCCAGGGCCCAAAAATATTAAGAGAATGGGGGCCACACAGCCCTCCTTCTAAAAAAAAAAAAAAGAAAAGAGAAGTTAGCATCTCACCAGAGACCCCGCCCCCTCTGCAAACGCACCTCCTGGCACATTCTAGGTTGGGGGATTATGTCCCCTTGAATCCTAAGGGTCCTTAGGGGCCAACTTTCCCACCAGGTACCCCCAGTAAGCCCCACACAGTGGGATCGCTGTGAGGTGGTCTGAGGCAACACCCATTTTTCCCCCACTCTGCAAACACGAATCTTGGAGCACTGCTTGTGGGGTGATGACGTCCTCTTGTGTCCTGAGGACCTCAGGACTAAACTGGACTTCATCCCCGAGCAGTAGTGTGCCCAGTGGTGCATTTGCAGAGTGGTGTAAAAAGGGGCTGTGGCCTCAGACTACTCTTAGCAATCCAGCTGTGTGGGGTTATAGAGATAACTGGAGGGCTAGTTGGCCCCCAGGGGCCCTCAGGAAGCAAGGGAAGTTCATACCCCAACCAAGAGCGCCAGGAGGCACGTTTTCAGAGTTGTGGAGAAAGGTGGCATGGCCTGTGTCCACCTCTCAGCAATCCCACTCTCTGAGGCTTACTAGAGGTATCAGGTAGGCTAGTTGGCCCCCATGAACCTCCAGCACCGAAGGGAACTTAATTCCCCTTCAAGAGCATGCCAAGGAGTGCGTTTGCAGACTGGTGGGCAAGGGGGGCGGGCCTGCTTTGAGAACTTACCAATGCTGCTGTGTGGGACTTACTGCAGGTAATAGGAGGGGTAGTTGGCCCCCAAGGTTGTCCTTGGGGGCCAACTACCCCTCCTGCAACCTCCAGTAAGTCCCACACAGTGGGATTGCTAAGAGGTTTTTGGCTGCCATGCCCCCTTTTTTTCACCACGCTGCAAACATGACTCATGGCACACTACTGGTTGGTGGATGAAGCCCACTTTACCCCTGAGGGACTTTGGGGGCCAAGAAACCCTCCTGGTACCTCCTTGAAGTACTACACAGTGGAATTCCTGAGCACTGGTCAGGGGCCCAGCACCCTTTTTACCCCACTCTGCAAAAGCGACTACTAGTTAAAGAAGCATTTGCAATGTAATAGGTTTTGCATTTGCGAGAGTTAAAGCTATTGGCGTTTTAAATGTAAATGGTTTATACCAATGTTTTTTGGAGTGGAGTGGAGTGGATGTACATTGTGTGTAGTGGAATTATGTGGTATGTTGTGCAGTGAAATTCTGTGTATAGAAAGTATGTGGTATTTAGTGTATAAGAATTATGTAGAGTCAGTGTTATGGTGTTATGTATTATGGAGAGTAATTATGTGGTAAGGTAGTCTGTGTTGTGGAGTGGTAACCTCAGGATTAGTCTTCCTCGTTTCCATAGAAGCTAAACTTCAAACTCAATGAGACAAAAAAGAAGGAACCACTGAGGAGCACATCTGGACCTAGTCAGAGCTATGAGTAGGGCCACTGGAATTATGTGACTGTTTGGCTGTACCAACTTTCGCACAATTAAACATTTTCCGCATTTGCCACATAACCCATCATCTGCTGCATAATCTGCAGATTGGAACAAAAAAACTTGTTTCTAGCTCAAACGGCTCAAACGTTACCAAAGATGCAGCTACAAGTGTTTAGAGCGTGGTGGAAGGCCCTGTGCAAACCTAGAATGGTCACCTGTTACTTATTGCTCAATGTGGGTGTTAAATTGGTACTAATGGTAAACCACTGTTGCTTCTTTCTGCACCTCTCTTGTCTCTTTCTGCATTTCTGTTGCTTCTTTATATACCTTTCTTTCTTTTTCTGTACTTCTCTTGCCTCTTTCTGCACATATCTTCTACCTTCTGCACCCCTCTTGCCTCTTTATTCACCTCTTTTTGTACCTCACTTGCTTCTTTCTGTACCCCTCTTGCCTCTTTGTGTACCCTTCTTCCCTCTTTCTGCACCACTATTGCCTCTTTCTGCACCCCTCTTGTCTGTTTCTGCACCTCTGTTGATTCTTTCTTCACTACTTCTGCTTCTCTTCTTTCTGGACCTCTCTTGTAAATTTCTGCACCCCTCTTGCCTCTTTCTGCACCCCTCTTGTCTCCTTCTGTACCTCTTGTTGGTTCTTTCTGCACTGCGCTCTTGCTTCTTTCTGAACCTCTTGTGCCTGTTTCTACACCTCTCTTGTCTCTTTCTGAACTTCTCTTGTTTCCTCCTGCACCTCTGTTGCTTATTTTTTGCACTTCTCTTATCTCTTTCTACACCTCTCTTGCCTCTTTCCGGACCTCTGTTGCTTCTTTCTGCACCTCTTTTGCTTTTTCTTCACCTCTCTTTCTGCACACTTCTTCCCACTTTCTACACCTCTCTTGTCTCTGCTGTACCCCTGTTCCCTTGTTCTGCACCTCTTTTGCCTGTTTCTATAACTCTCTTGCATCCTTCTGCAACTATGTTGCTTCTTTCTGCACTTCTCCTGCTTCTTTCCGGACCTCTCTTGCAAATTTTGACACCTCTCTTGCTTCTTTCTGCACCTCTGTCAGTACTTTCTGCACTGTTCTTGTTTCCTTCTGCACCTCTCTTGCAAATGTTTGCACCCCTCTTATGTTCTTATGCAACCCTCTTCCTTTTTTTTCTATACCTTTCTTGCCTCTGTCTGCACCCTTCTTACCTATTTCTCCACCTCTTTTGCTTCCTTTCGCACTCCTCGTGCCTCTTTCTGCACTCCTCTTACCTCTTTCTGCACCTCTGTTGGTTCTTTCTGCACTGCTCTTGCTTCTTTCTGCACCTCTCTTGCAAATGTCTGTACCCCTCTTGCCTCTGTTTGTGCCCATCTTCCCTCTTTCTCCACCTCTCTTGCCTCTGTCTGCACCCGTTCCTTATTTTTGCACCTCTTTTGCCTGTTTTCTGCAAATCTCTTGCTTCTTTCTGAAGTTCTCTCGCTTCTTTCTACACCTTTCTTCCTCTTTCCGGACTTCTGTTGCCCTTTTCTGCATTTCTCTTGTTTCTTTCTGCACCTTTCTTATTTTTTCGGTAGTTCTCTTGCCTCTTTCTGCATTTCTGTTGCTTCTTTCCGTATTTCTGTTGCCTCTTTCTACATTTCTCTTGCTTCATTCTGCACTTCTCTTGCTTCTTTCTGCACATGTCCTACCTATGTAGGCATAGTTAGAAATTAGCATTTAAAAACCTTAGAAATTAATTGTAAAAAATATAAGTTTCAGGGACATTACAGTTAGTATTAGCATTTAAAAAACTTAGAACTTCACTGAAAAAAACAGAGGCTTTAGGGACATTATAGTTAGGAATTAGCATTTACAAAACCTTGGAAATTTACTGAAACAACAACAGGTTGCAGGAAAACTATAGTTAGACTGACATTTCACTTGTACAAAACCAGAGACAATGGGCCATTATAGATAGCTGAGCTAACTATAACTTGCGCCCCAGCAAATACACTGCTGATGTCGTCACATATTACATCACTCATGACATGGTCTGTGACATAGTTATTCCAAAAAGTTTAGGAATGTTATATATATACGCCAAGGTGTATTGAAGAATGAGTGGGTGTATGAGTGTGTGAATGGATGATTTATTGGGTGTGTGACTGACTGTGTAAGTGAGTGATTGAATGTGTCTTAGTGAATGCATGGATAAATAACTAATCTGCGTGAATGTCTGTATCAGTCTGTCATTTGGTGTGTAAGTGGATGCATGGGTTGGTGAGTAGCTACATGAGTGTCTATATGGGTTAATGATTGGTTGTCTGAGTGCCTGTATGGGTGTCTGAGTGTCTGTGTGGGTGGGTAGGGGTGTGTGTGACTCCCTGCATAGATGTGTGACTGGGTGATTCACTGGGTGTATGGGTTCATGAGTGCATGTGTAAGGGGCTGTATGGGTGAGTGAGTGTGCATTTGGCTGTGTTCCTGAGTGAGTGGATATCGCAGTCGTATATGTGTGAGTAACTACATATGTGAAAGGCAGTATATGTAATTGTTGGAGTATATAAGTGACTATATGTGAAAATAAGGATTGTGAGAGTGACTGTATGGATGGGTGTGTGCTTGTGTCAGTGATTGTATAAGAAAGTTAGTATGTGTTAGTATCTGTATGAATAAGTGATTTGGTGTGTGTATAACTGTATAGGTGAATAAATGGCAATGTGATTGATTCTCTGCTTGACTGACTAGGTGTGTGAGTAACTCTATAGGTGAGTAGCAGTGTGTGAGTGTCAGTATGGGTATATGATTGCATATATCAGTGGCTGTGTAGGTGAGTGACTGTGTGAATAAGTGACAGTATGGGTGATTGAGTGGATGTGTGTACACCTATGACTCAATGAGTGGGTATGTACTAACTGGTATTGGTGTGTCTATGGTTTCGAGAATGGTAGTCTGTATTTTAGAGTGGGTGTATCAAAGGTTATATTTGGATGTGAAGAGTTGCATTAGATATTAAGTGGATGATGTCATCAGTGATGTCATTTGAGATGTCTGCAGTGATGTCATCAGTGATGTCACTGACCTTGTCATGAGTGATGGAATATGTGACGTCATCAGCAGTGCATTGCGGGGCGCATGTTATAGTTAGCTCAGCTAACTATAACGGACTAATTTCTCAGGTTTTGTATGAGTGAAATGTCAGCCTAACTATAATGTCCCTGAAACCTGTGGTTTTTTTTCCAGTGAATGTGTATATATATATATATATATATATATATATATATATATATATATATATATATATATATATATATATATATATATCCCCTTTGGCTTGTGGCCAACAATGTGTTGGCCGATCAGCGCTCTTTGTGTTGAGGGGGTGTGATTTATCAGCAGGACCACACCGTCATTATACCTTCAATAATGTTACTTCTTGTAACAAAATCACATTCACAAGGGGGATGCTAATAAATTTTATTTGAAAAAAACAATTGAGTTGGCACGTAAAACCCTTTGTATTTTAGTACTTTGTTTAGTACTTGTTACCGGATGATGAGTATTTGACCTACTTTATTCTTTATAGACCTTTCCCAATTTATTCAGTTTCAAAACCCCCAACCCATGGGGTTTGTAGTTGATAATATGGTTCAAAAGTGCTTGTGGTGCAGCTTTGTGCAAAAAAGGCATAAAAAATGAACTTGCTGCAATATAGTGTAATTCATCCGAAAAATGGTTTTTTTCCCATTTAAAAAAAAAGAATAATGTAAAACATTTGCAAGAGAAACACATTTTCTTTATATATGGTTCTCAATCCTTGAGGTCATGTGTGATAGTTGTTCAAACTTCATTTTCTTGTATCCTTAATTATCGTTAATTATTTATATAACGAGCTTAGTCCAGTTACAGTCCTGGCTCTTGTTTTCAGCATCCATGCTTTGAAAAAGTCTTTGAAAGAGATGAAACATGTGTCGGCAAATCGTGTACTGGGAGTTTTTACACTTTTTTGTAATATGAATAAAGACTACTGAACAGCAAGAAGATTGATCTTTCTGGATTCCTGTTCTGGTCACTATTGTTGAATTGTCTATTTCTGGAGTTGAGGGTTATTTATAACCAAAGGTGTGATATACATAATCAAGACTGAATAATGACTATTGGTGTGCTGCAAAAGCCCTATCCCCTCATACAAAGCTTACACATGTTAAACATAAAAAGAAAGAAAAGAGAGATAGAAATGGGCTGCATGAGTACACATGCAAAACAAGTATATACAGAATCATGGCCGGGATGACTGGCAACCTGTTGGGGTAAAAGTAAAGCAAATGCGAAGACAGTCTCAAGATAAAAAGTATATGTGAACAGTTAGAGGCAGACATATGGCCTTGGTCCCCGTCAGCAAATGCCACAGAAAACCGCTGCCATCACTGGCAAGTTATGTAATGTGATCCCTAAGCCGGATTGTAAAGGGTACTCCCCCAAGAACACACTATTCCCAAATCCAATCGCGCCCACATGGGTGAGTATATCACTGTACTGTGACATCCTGCAAGAGATGCAAGACAGTCCCAAGCAAAGTCCAGATAAGACAACAAAAGTTTGAGAAATGAAAATCACAAAATCACTGTGCAGACTCTATAGTACAAAAAGTGATCATATCCTTATCTGTGCAGCATGTATCACCCAACCTGTGTCGGGGAGAAAAAGGGTAAAAGAGCCCATCCCGGTGCCTTTAAGCATCATGTGCAAGAACCGCTTCCTTTCTTCCTGTAGCAGAGCAAAAATGCACTAATGTTAAAAACAATGAAAAAGGATCAAATCCAATCATCTTGAACAGACCTGAAAGGAGGCCTGATGCATAGTAGGAGCAGGGATAAAAGGGCAATGGAAGGAAAAGGCAAGTCAGAGTATATGATGAAGGTAATAGGCAACATGTACACCCCTCATATACTTGGTCAACAAGAAGGCGTGGATAGAGACAAAAAGAGGTGTGGAAAAAATAAACAAGAGGAATGCTGAAAGTATAGGAAGAGTGGAGATTTGAGGTCAGGGGGAACTACACAGACAGCCTAGTCCTCATAGAGATGCACTGCAAGGTCCTCATCACCATTGAGCCCTCAGGATCCGTGGTCAGTATGTACTTGGATTCTTTTTTTCTCAATCTCAGTGTTCTTTCAACACCCCTAGAGCTGTGAGGAATTTGTTCAATGGAAAAAAAAGGTAAGAAGAAAGTTGCCAGAGTAGTGTGTCTCCTGAAAATGTCTTGCCACAGGGTAGTTGGGCATCCTCGTTGTTGATGGCCCTCAGATATTCCAGAATTCTTTTCTTAACCATACTTGGATCTCTTTGTGAGATTAGAGGCTAGAGTGCTTTTCCGAAAACATTCGCACCCCCCCTCATGGGCCATGGGTCCTGGATATATATATATGTTACTTGAATATATTATATTATATTATATTATATTATATTATATTATATTATATTATATTATATTATATTATATTATATTATATTATATTATATTATATCATATCAGCATAGTTAAGGCCCGACGACATTATATAATCCCAATTCAATTAAAGTATAACTCTTTCTCTGCTCAAGATTTAATTACATTGTGTAACTTTCCGGTTAACGAATATGTCTGTCATAATCTGTTTAAGTTTTTAAAAAACGTTTTGAAGTTGTTTTAAGCAAGAAGTTCAATTCGAAGATTTTATTTTACCAAATTCATTCTAATGCTGTTTGAGTTGGTGGGTGAATATCGTCACTGACTATTTCGTAGTGAGCCTAAATAAGCAAAAGTGTTTTAACTAAGCATTTTTATGAGTATTTAAAATGATTCTAAATGTTGTATTTGTTGATCTCAGTTGAGGTCTGGATCAAATAAAGTTTACTGTTTACTGTCTGTTTATATCATATCACATCATATCATATCATATCATATTTTATTATATTATGTAAGATTTTGGCTATCGCAATAACTTGAAAAATAGAATGGTACTTTGAACAGCAACACACTTTATTGGTCAATTAAATGTTGCCCAGAATAAACAAAATATAAGGAATGACAAAAATGTTTATTATATAGATTTTCAAAACAACCTTTACTAGAATCTGTACTTTAGGAATTGTGCTGAGGAATCTACTTAATTGTAGAGTTTGTAATTATTTAAATACATCACAATTACAGTTGTGAATAATGTTTCATGTTTGTATTGTTTTTTTACTATAGTGAAGGTTGCATGTATACACTTCACATTTATATTATTATCAAACGCCATGCATTTCCAATAAAAAAGCACAATAAAGAGTGAGTAAACGTGAGATGTGGCATGGCCATCTTTTCAAAATATTTTTTTTATTGTATGTTGACTTTAAGTATATGAAAAACTCTTTTTCAAGTTTGCTCCCTTTTTTAGCTTCTGATTTCGAATCAGTGTGCCATTTGAGGAGCTGTACCTTGAAAGCCATAAATTAAGCTGGATCTTGAATGTCTTAACCACTTAAGGTGATCAACCTACTTAGTACAGAGAATATATCTAGGTTGATGAACCATGAAATTGCTTTGAAGGTGAAGATCATAAACCGTCTATTGTATCTTCCTGCTTTCCTACTACATCAATGGATAGTTTACTTTGCAGTGGTTCTGTGGCTGCATGTTGACGATGTAAAAAGAAATGTGTTATAAATATGTGTTCTGATAACCTCGATATAGTTTTAATCATGTCAGCAGAAAAAATGAACAAATCCCTCAGAACCCAAATTTGTAAGGATTGGGTGCATTATAGTAACGTTGAACATCAGCTTAATTTCTGAAATTAAAGAGGCGCTTCAAAAGATATTTTGTGCAAATAGTACTAAAGCTTGGGGGCGCTAGGTGGCGCTGCACCAAGATGGCCGCACTCTAGTGAGGCTATCGCCCTACTGAGCTTTCACCCGATCCTACAGACATCCTGAGTGCACAAAATCTCCTGCTCGCATCGCCGATGGCTCCGTGACCGAGAGAGGATTCTCCCGATACCAAGATCGCCGTTCCGGCTGGTCGGACTGCAGTGCTCCGACCACCTGCATCGCCTGGGTGTCTCTGCTACGTTCTGCGGTGCGGCGACGGCAGCTGTGCTTTCTACTAGGGGCCGTGGCTTCAGGGCCTGGATTTGCAGACCCCCCCTGGCCTGTCGACTGCCCTGTGCGGCTTCCGTGACTGCTCATTTTTCCCGCCCACAGTTCCCGGAGGACCAGCTGCCATCACCTGAGGTGAGGGGATTTCTGCTGCTGCTCCGGCCTTCGGCCCATCTGGTGGGGCCCGGACACACCTGAGGCCCTCCCGTGCCGCGGCCGCGCCGCACCGCTGGCCCTCTGCCCTCTGCCCTCTGCCCTCTCCCCCCTGCCTGACATAGCGGCCTCTATTGAGCGGGCACCACGGGGGGGGGGCGCTGCCGTACGTGCAATATCCCCTGGGAGCCCCCCCTCTTTTACCTGGACTCACGTCTCCTCCAGAACTCTGTCCTGTCCCCACCGCCGGAGGCCTGAGCTGAAGACGGGACTTATTCCACATTGCTGACCGCTGTGCAACATCCCGGGCCGCTTCTCCGGACAGTACTCATGACCCCCCTCAGAGGCCTCTGCGGGGAGGGCTCCACTGTTCTTTCCTTCTGCTGCCGGCTGGGCCTGCTGGCTTGGTGGCTCCCTTGATCTCCTGGGCGCCATCTTGCCTTGCCTGAATGCGCTGAGAGGCTGGCATGCCTGCACTGGCCCTTGGTGAGAGGCGCGGGTCCCGGCGCCCGCCTGCCCTGGGCGCCTGTTGTCACTACTTGACTGGCCCTCTCCTCCCCTTCAACGCGACCCACCTGGGCTGGTTAACCCCTCCTGCGCCTGGACTGCGCTTTGAGAAGCGAGGGCCACCGACGTGACCGTCAAGGCACTGTTGTATCCCACACCGCCCTGGAGTTCCTACCCTGCCCACACTTCCAGTGATGGCCACTTGGCGGGCGCACACGGCCCAGTGCACTACGCAGCCCAATACAACTGATACTTCTGCTGCCAGGACCACAGATCGACCCTCTCAATTCCGCGCCGGGATGGGGCGCAACGATGCCAGGCAGTCTAAGCTGCCGTACGAGACCCGGAAAACCGTGATAACCCCACGGGAGGAGCACCCAGCTCCCAGCACCGCTGCCCCGGATGATGAGGACTGGAAGTCTTTACTCCTAGGCATGAGGAACAGCCTCTCCTCCATTGACTCTAAAATTGACGCCCTAAATTCCCGCATGGACTCGGTGGTGGCGAAAATGGACCAACACGAACACCGCTTAAAGGAGGCGGAAGGCCGCATTTCTACCCTAGAGGACACCTCCACCAGCTCTAGCCGCCACCTCACCCAAATGGACAGACTGCTCAAAATTATTGCGGATAAAAATGAGGACCTTGAAACCAGGTCTCGAAGGAACAACGTCCGCATTTGGGCCTTGCGGAGACAACCAACACTGGACGCATGGAGGACTTCATCGAAAAACTCATGGTTGACCTGTTTGGCAGGGACCCCTTCTCTGCGCACTTTATTGTGGAGAGAGCACACCGTTCCCTTGTGACCCGACCTCCGCCCGGGGCTGCAACGCGCCCCGTAATAGCCAGATTCCTCAATTATCGGGACAGGGACACAGTTCTACGTCTAGCCAGAGAGAAACAAACCGTCCCCTATGACAACACTACGCTGTCATTCTACCCCGACTTTACAACAAGTGTGCAGGAAGCTTGCCGCAAATTCACGGACGTGAAGAAGAAGCTACAGAAGCTAGAAATCCCCTACGCCATGCTGTATCCTGCCAAACTCAAGATTGTCCATGATGGGAAGCAACACTTCTTTGGCTCCACCCAACAGGCGGAAGAATACCTTAAGAGGCACAAAACGGCACCCCATGGGGCGGCTGCGGCCGGAGTGGGCTCCAGATCACCCTCTCCTCTTTCTCAACCGGGCTGAACCGTGAAGCAAGACTTTACACCTTCAGTCCATGCTTTACCTACACGCTGGGCCGGCCTGCTGTATTACCCGGTGATGTATGCTTTAATGTTTCCACTTTCGCATTTGCTGTTGCACTCATAATGATGCTCAGACTTACCTCTCCGTCCCACGCTTGTGTTCTTGGCTTTGCTGAGGGCCCGGTGGGTGCAAGTAGGGAGAGGTATGGGCTGGTCCAGTGCATCTAGTGACTTTCTCCCCCCTGTTAAGGGCGATCCCCCGTTTTGCTCCTACACTGCAAATTAGATGGAGTATGTTTTGTCATTCGAATACGTTACAGGTTATATGGGGTGGGATAACTTACCCGGCAAGTTGGGGCAGCCGGCGTGGGAGAGGAGAGGGAATGTTAGAAACAGGGTTTCCAATTGGCCATGTACATGTATTGCATCACTTCCACACTGTGCAGATGACTCATTATGCCTGGAGACACTCTTCCGTGCACACTTGATACCTTCATCACTAGTGCAGCTGACTGGGTATAGATACGGACATCTTAAGCGAGGATAATGCTCACCAGAACGTCACATTTGGCACCTGGAATGTTCGCTGTCTGAATGACCCCAGAAAACGTAGGCAAATACTAGGATATTTGGATCGACCTGGTATTCAAATAGCTCTGCTGCAGGAAACACATTTGGCCCCGTCCAGTCCTTCCCATTTTGCTTCCAAATGGGCTGCCAGTCGCACCTTCTCCTCCTACTCCAGTTACTCCAGAGGTGTCACTATCCTTGTCAAACGTGGAGTAGCCTTTACACATGGGGAGGGGCGGACACTGACCCAGAGGGTAGATTCTGTCTGATCTGGGGCCGGCTGCACTCACACAATATCCTATTTGCAAACTACTATGGCCCTAACGTTGACGATCCCTCTCTCATCCTTGTGCTATGGGGTATGATTCTTACTTTGGGTATCGCTCATGTGGTTTGGGGGGGGGCGATTTTAACACAGCGCTCCATCCCCGGGTTGACAGATCGAGAGTACTCCCCTCGCATTACACAAACACTCAAAAGACACTAGTTGACATAGTCCGCAAGAACGGCCTGCAGGATGCCTGTAGGTTAGCCCACCCCTCCCTAATGGAAGTCACACACTACTCCTCGGTTCACTCCACCTGGGCGCGACTGGACTACATCTTCGTGTCGGCGGGTCTTGCGCCATGGCTGGCTCCAACGCAACACCTGGCCCGTACCCACCGGACCACTCGCCAGTTCTCCTGGTACTCCGTATCCCAATTGCTTGCTCCACTCACAGGAATTGGCGCCTCAACCCCGCACACCTCAGAGACAGAGCATTTAGGGCCGAACTGGAACAGGGCATCCAAGACTTTTTTGACCGTAACATGACCTCAGTGGACAGTGTCACGACCGTCTGGGAGGCCTTTAAAGTGACCATAAGGGGCTGGTGTATGGCCAGGAGCGGTGGCATCCTTAAATCATTGCGCACTGAACTGCATAATTTAGAACTAGCACTGCACCAGCTGGAACGAGACACTGCCCAACATCCCGACGACTTTGCACTGCAGGCTCAGATGAGGACCAAACTTAATGAATACGCACAGGCGGCAGAGAGGGAGTGCAAATTTCTTGGGCGACCACACGCGGCTCGCTTATACGGGGAGGGAGACAGACCCGGTAGGGCACTGGCTAACTCGATTAAACCCCCCAGATTTCAATCCTACGAACTTCAGGACTCTCTTGGAAACATACATAGAAACCTCCCTGAGCAACTCTGCACATTTCAGGAACACTATGAGTCATTATACTCTTCTCACAGAACTGAACCCCTGGATCTTACGGACTACTTTGCTGACACGGCTCTCGCCTGGTTGGGAGAGGGTCAGCAAAAATTCCTCCATCACGAGCTGGAGCTCGACGAGATTACTGATGCCATCATGGGTATGCAGTCTGGGAAGGCGCCTGGCTCAGATGGCCTACCAATAGACTTTTATAAAGCGTTCGCTCCCATCTTAGCCCCCATTTTAAAACAGGTATTTTATACGGCCCATGAGGAGGGCATCCTCTCCCGTACTATGCGCGAAGCACTTATCGCCTCTTTGTTGAAGCCGGACTAGCCGCCCAAGCTATGCGACTCATATAGGCCTCTTTCCCTCTTAAACTGCGACACTAAAATCTTGGCTAAAACACTGGCGACTCGTCTTAACCTCCTTATGGAACGCCTGGTCCTACCAGACCAGGCTAGTTTTGTCCCTAACCGCGCACAACCTCTGCACGCTGCACGCAGTACTGCAGGACATCAATCCTAGGTGTGAAGTAGTGGCGGTCTTCCTTGATGCCACCAAGGCATTCGATTCATTAGAGTGGGACTACCTTCTCAGGACGCTACACCACATGGGTTTGCCTTTCAGCTTCATTGATTGGATTTGTTTACTGTATATTCAACCCACCGCTACTGTGCTGCTTAACGGTGCGATGTCCGAACCCTTCATTGTGCAGAGAGGGACGCGTCAGGGCTGCCCCCTCTCCCCTGTTCTCTTTGCCATAGCGATTGAGCCCCTGGCCGCGAAACTCCGCCAACACCATAATCACCGCGCCCTCAACTACCCCTCCCGTCCGTTGTTGGTGTTCCTATACACGGACGACATTACCCTCTATCTCGAGAAGCCGCAAGAAAACCTTAACCCGATTCTGCACGAAATCACAAAATTTGGGGGAATCGCCGGCGTGCAGATCAACTGGGGAAAATCAGCCATCTTCCCTCTCACTGACGCCTCCCAGCCGCATCCGCTTGACTACCCCTTGGTCTGGGAACTCGATGACCTGAAATATCTGGGTATCTACGTTTCCCGCCGGAAAGATGATATGATGCGAGCTAATTATGGCACTGTCATAGACAAAATCACCGACAATGTCACCAGATGGATCCACCTCCCACTCTCGATGGCGGGGAGGATTGCCCTGATCAAAATGGTGCTTCTTCCCAAAATGCTTTATCTTTTCGTCAACATCCCTTACAACCCAGGGAGATTCTTTTTTACTACTCTGAGATCCCAACTTTCGAGGCTGATCTGGGGCGGAAAACAAGCTTGCCTCAGTCTCAACACTCTCATGCTCCCCTTCCATCTGGGCGGCTTCGACGTCCCCAACTTTGAAAGATACCACGACTGTGCTCTGGCACACTTTGCTGCCTACTGGTTCTTCCCGCCTCCATACATGGCACACCTTGCTGTGGAGGATGGCTACATGGCTCCCACACCCAACACTGGCTACATCCACGCCACACTGGGGCCTAGGGAACGGGACACTTTTACGGTGGACTGCACAGTGGCTGCATGGCACCGGATGGCGCAGGCCCTGGACTGTGTGTTCCTTTACTCACCCAAATTGCCGCTTGCACATGGTCACAGGTCGCCTGCGAGGCGATAGGCCGCGGACTCCTCAGGGAACTGGGATATATCCATCGGGGAGACCTCTATCTGAGCATATCCTTTCGCACTGCTGAGCAGTTCTTCGGGGAGAGAGTGGCCTCTGTCATGGACACCTTCTTATTCACCCGCTTACGCCAGAACGTGCGGGCCATCACCCCAGACTTTCCCACGGAACCAGACACTTTTGCACCACTGCACGCTATTGTGCACGAGGATTCCCCACGTCATGTTGTCTCCACGCTCTATAAACATGTGCAATCAGCTCCACGCCAGCCCCTTTTGAAAGCTCGGCTGGAGTGGGACAAAGACCTTATAGAACCGCTGACTGACGAACAGTGGGAAATCAGTTGCATACAAACGAAAACCATCACTGGCAACAACAGGTTGCGTCTCCTCCACTACAAGTTCTTACACCGTTTATACCACACGCCTGCGCGGTTACACAGATTTCGGCTGCGAGATTCAGACTGCTGCCTGTGGTGTGGATCCCCCGGGGCAGACTTCTTTCACTTGGCCTGGACCTGCCCCCGGGTAGCTACATACTGGACACAGGTGTTTGGGGGGATTTCTGAGATGATTGGTGTCGCCATTGACCCCTGCCCCCTGGTCGCCCTACTAGGCCTGACGCAACAGGTGATCACGACGCACAAAAAACTCCTTGCGCTCAGCCTTCTGCTAGCAAAAAGACTGGTTGCTTGCAGATGGGGGAGGGGAGGCGCGCCCAAGTTTAAGTGTTGGCTCCGAAGAATGACCACATGGCAGGAACGCTTACATGACTATGCCGAGTTGATGCCTGTGAGATCCAGACCCAAAGACACCTGGGCCCCTTTTGTGTCCTTCCTACTTACCCAGCAGTCTGAGGGTGAAGATGCCCAGGATCCCACTCCCACAGACAATGCCGATACATCATGAACTCCTGCAGTAGGGTAGCCACTGGCGCAGAGTACAAATTCCCGTTTAGGGCTTCACTCCCCCCCTCCCCTCCCCTCCTCCCCTCCCCTGTCTGACCACTTCACTGGGCTGTTGCCAGGTGCGATAAACACGACGTCAGAATTGACAATAGTACACTGGCCTTGTTGAAGCCATCTTTTCCTTTAATACCAATTATAATAGCTTCAGGCTCTATTAACTTAGCCTACATCTGAAAACCTCCATCTTGGGACGTTTTGCCCTTTCACCGTCTGAGAAATGCTATCCTTGCATTTCTCCACGCCCAGACGAGGTACGTGACACACGGCTTGCACAATACATTTTATTAACAAATAACACATTTCGCAATATTACTCATCGCCTTGCTTCTGTCGCAGTTTGTATGGAAATATTCTAGGCCATGGCAGCTCGCATTTTGATTGACTGTCCCCAAAACTGCCCATTCTGATCACATGGTTAGCTACAGTATGTTTGCATCAAATATATCACACCTTACAAGGAGATGTCTTGTTACAGATCCTGTCCATTGGCTGTGGGATTCATGGTGTACTGTAAACTACGTATAATACTTCTTGCTACGTGTCATATGGGTGGTCTTGTGGTTTGAGTCTATAAAGTATACCAAACTCAATAAATCTTTGGACATTCTAGCTTCCATGCTGACTGTCACTGTGTTGCACATTAAAATTGTTATTAGTTGTGGCTAATAAATATACCATTTTCTGAACTGACAAAAATCTGTGGTTGTGTCTGTCTTTCCTATCATTAATTATCCCTTGTATTTCAGACTCACTTCTGCAGCCTCATGCAGAACATGTAATTCCAGATGGCAGTCTTCTTTCGCTTTGACCTGGTTCCACCTACCTTGAATGTGCTCACCTTTCAATAGTGCACGACGATATGGATGTGATGAATGTCTTCAATACTGCAATGCTGTACCAATTGTTTGTTTCAACTGTTTCACTGGGTAAACTGCTTAATGTTCATTTTACTTGTTAAAACCTAACCGACTCTTGATCAGACACATGGCATGGGAATGTGCACAATACTCATACTACATTAGTAACACAGCTGCCCGACCTCACGGCATTGATGTACCATGCTCCACTACAGTACTATATGGTTTTTCAGAATCTACTGGGGAATAAACTACAAAAACTGTAAGATCAAGACATTTTTAGTACAAACCTTCATGATTTCCATCTGTGTGTGAAATACGCCGCCGGACCTATGGTTGTCAGCTGAAGGGCTGTGTAACTATGCCAGAGTACTCAATTATTATGAAATGACGCAGACGGCCGTCAGGGTTGTAGGCCTCATGCCGTGGAATGTTGGAAATCGGTAATAAAGTTCTTACACCAAAAAAAAAAAAATAGTACTAAAGCTTCGCCTATAAAAGTATCTCTGTGTACGCACATGGACATCAATTAGCAGCTGCAACCCCTAGCTTGCCTCTTAAAACCCCTAACACTGGCTTTGCAACCCCTAGTCTTTGAAGGTACAAAAGCAGTGGGAAACACAGTACTTGTAGTCATTAGAATGAAATTTACTACACATAATTCTCTCTTGACATCTCCAATGAAATATATCTACAAACAGCCTTTCATGGCTAAGTTTCATATTCATATTTAAACAGGCTGCCACAACAAACAGTATACTCTCTGCTTTAATTTAATTAAATGTTCTCTTCATCTGATCAATTTCGCACCCTACCAACCCCCTTCCCTCCCTCTCAGCCCCCCCCACCCCCTTCCCCCTCCCAAATAGAGGCAAAGGGACTAAAATGTCCCTCATCCTGATGATAATGTCAGATGCAACTAGTGTGTCTCGTCATTAGTAGTAAATTTCATTCTAATGACTACGTCACTTATGTTCGGGAGGATCCTATCAAAATGAAATTACAGGGAAATTGAGGATTTGCTCATGGAATCTGTGTGGGGTAAACAACAAAAAGAAGAGGGGGGTATGTGCACAGATGATACAGTCTATGCGTATAGACCTTTTATGCATACAAGAGTCGCATTTGACCTGGAATGATCGGCATTGCTTTAATGATCTAGGTATGCACCTATTGGCTTGCACACGTCAAGGAACTACCACAAAGGGGGTGGCGATCCTCATCAGAAGAGGGTTAGGGTTTCTTAAGCGCAGCAAGGCCGATCCATATGGTAGATGGGTTTTTTTGGAACTCAATATTGATAATAAAACCTATACCATTTGCTCAATCTACGCTCCTAACACAGAAAATCCTGAAAATTTGAATTTCTTAAGTCTTGAGCTAGCGCAATGGCCATCTCCCTTGATACTTTGTGGCGACTTTAATATTCATCTGTATGGGGGCCTAGATCTTTATAGCAGTGCCGACTATACAGGTTCAGAGAAAAAGACTTTTAAAGCTTTAAAAGGTTTAATAAAAGAATACGGTTTGTCCGATGTAACATTTACAAAGAATCCTATCTTACCTGATTACACCTTTTATTCCTCACCGCATCATAAGATGGTGCGGTTGGACTATTTTTTTATTAATACCTCTCTCATTGATAATATTGTATTTGAGACATTCCCCCGCATAATATCGGATCATAACCCAATCATGATAGAATTAAAAGTTCATCCCAGCGTTAATTTTAAGCAGTGGTCATTTGATCGAAAACTGCTGGCGGATTCAAATTATATAGAATATATGGGCAAGTGGATCACAGAATTTTTTTAATTTAACGGAGGCAGCGCCCCCCCTAAAATCGTATGAGATACTTTTAAAGCGGGGGTGAGAGGAGAGACCCTATCATATTCAATCAATAAACAGAAACTCATTCGTGATAAAATGGATTTTTTATATAAAGCCGTTCGAGAATGGGAAGAGAAGCTGATATCTGCTGTTAGGAACAACCAGAACATTGAAGCTATTAAATCTTCATTAACTATTCATGAAGCCAAACTTTATGAAGTCTTTGCAGCCAAATTGGCTGAACAATCTGCAGTCATGAGGGCACAGATATTCGGAATAAATGGGGGAACAAACCGGGAAAGTTTTGGCAAAAAAGACGAGACAAAAAGTGGGATCAAATTTTATTGGTTCAATTAATGATGAGGCAGGTCAGACACATACTAAACCTGACAAAATTCTAGATGTCTTTCAACAATTTTATTGCAAGCTATATGCTCAAGATAACCTAGATTATTCTAGTGATTTATTTTTTAACTTTATTCTTAATGACAATGTGGCCAAACTTTCTTCAGAACTGACCCAGTTTTTAGATTTGGATATCACCTGGGAAGAGATAAATTCTGCGATATTATCTCTGGCAATTGGTAAAGCCATGGGACCGACATCAAAGCTTTTTCTAAAATCCTAGCAACACGGCTGTCATCAATAATTCCTACCATAGTATCGCAATGGCAACATGGGTTTATACCCAAACGTGACACCACGGATCATGTCCGTCGAGTAATTGCTCTGCTGGACTGGACAGAAGGTACAAATACACCGGTGGGGGTTACTCTTTTAGACGCCGAAAAGGCGTTTGATCGATTGGCCTGGCCTTATTTTTGGGACTTACTATCATTTAAGGGGATTGGACCAGGTATGATGAGGGCACTGAAAGCTCTGTATAATACACCTACCTCATCTATTAAAATTGGAGTAAACAAGTCAACCTCGTTTCCCATTTGCCGAGTTACTAGGCAGGGGTGCCTGGCCTCCCCGTAGCTATTCGCAATTTATATTGATGTTTTTCTAAATAAACTAAACCATGCGCACGATATAACACCGGTGGTAGCAGCAGGCACACATTACAGGGCACTGGCATATGCTGAAGAACCAAAAGAACCAAATTTAAGATTTTAAAAGCTGCTTTTAGGGCTTGGAAATCCATCAAACGAATTGTTGACATCCCTAGAATTACGCGATACACTCCCCTGATGTCCCTTCATATTTTCCCATTTGCGGGTATAGATATTATGAAAAGATGGCGCAACCTCGGCATCACACAGCTTAGTGATCTTTTACAGGATAATAAACTGCTAACATTTACTGAGCTTCAAATTAAATTTAAACTAACGAATGCTGATTATTTTAAATATCTACAGTGGCATAGTTATATTAATACATTAACGGTGCAAGAACGCACATCGCTACAACAAATCCCTTTGATTGACTCCATGTATCAAAGAAGAAAGATTGGCTATTTTTATAATCAGTTGTTGTCCTTACACCCAGATGACCTATCTTTCAGACAACAACTCTGGGCTGAGAAACCGGGATTGGACTCCATCAAGATGGAGGAATCCATCCATTTGGCCAATTCCATCTTGGTCTCCGGAAGGAGTAGAACTCAGCATTACATGGTGCTGTACGATCTTTATTATACGCCAGCCAAAATCTAAAAATGGGGTTCTTCAGTAGGTACTGCTTGTAGTAGATGTGGTCTGCACGCGGCGGACGTGGTGCATATGTTTTTTCTATGTCCACATTTAAGCAGAACTCTATCAGAAATTCAACATTTTCTCTCTTTGATACTTGGAATTCCTGTAACACTCACATCAGAGCTTGTATTGTTTGGAGTCTCTTCTACATCCATGATAGATGATCACAAAAAGCTGCTATTTATCTCTGTTGGGATCTTTCGTTCATGTGTGACTCAACATTGGATCAGTCCAGACCCACCCTCTTTCTCTGCTTGGAGAGGGCGGCTGCTGGCAAGGTATATCTTAGAACGTGCCATCTATAGAACGAAAGAGCGTAAAAGAAGGGCAATAGGAATAAAAATCTGGGAACCTGTTGAGCGATGGATGGTGGGGGAAGTGGGGCAGTAGCTTATTTAATTATTTTTTTTGAGTCATTATTTACAGTGTTGCCTTTTCAATGTATAATTATGATTGGAAAATTTTTATTTTTATTTCTTTCTCATGCAATGTTTGTTGTATATATGAAACATTCTTTGCTGTTTTTTTTGTACTAAACATGCTTGTAACCTGATCTACTAGCAATGAAAAACAATAAAATCAAAAAAAAAAAAAGGGAAACACAGTACCTGGGGCAGTTGGAGTGTGCTGCCAGCTTCAACGGCTGAGGAATAAAGACACACCCTTGCACACTTTCGCACAAAAATGCAAGTATGTGTACAGGCGGCTTGGCGTTGCCCAGGGAGTTTTAATAAGAGAGCTGGCTCACTCAACTTGCTTTTGATGTCTGATGCCTGCTTGACCCTGGCCGAGGCTTCGCACATTCCTCAAACTTAGCCCAGCACTCTTCCTTCCATCCACTGCGAGATGGTACAGTGCAGACATTGTACAGACAACCCCCACCAGCCATCCTGGGCAACTATCTGTAGGGCTCTCTGGAGTCGATTAGCAGGGCACCGGCTTCTGTATCCCCACCCTGGCACATTATACTCAATGACATTTCCCAGTGTTAGATTCTGTTCTTGTGCAGTCTAGAAAGAGATATGTCAGCTCCTTGAAACTAATACTGGACTCATACTGCAGGTTTCCATCTACCTTTTCCTTTTATCACATCTGTGTTTGTATGGTCTCACAGACTCTAGGCATTAGGACACTGCAGAAATTATTCACCTCTGAGGGCCTCATTTATGAGGCCTTGCGACAGTTTTGCGCTTCCATTGCGTCACTTTTGAGATGCATCAGCGGCGTAAAGTATGCCGGGTAGATTTACAAGCCCCTTGCACCTCCTTGCGCCGCCATTGTGTCACTTTTTTTGATGCAGCGGCATCACAAACATTGCGCCCTATTTACAACGTGACACATCTAGGGAGATGCGTCACATTGTAAAGCCCTGCGTCACATTATATCTGTGTCACAAATAATGTAAGCAGGGAGCATTCCCACGCAGGAAAGTCTCGTAAAAGTGATCCAATGAAATCAGCAAGATTTCCCTGCGTCACTTTTAGGACGCCACTGCGTCAAAACCTTACGCTTGCTTGGAGCAGGCGTTAGGAGTGCGCAGTGTATTGGGAATAGGCCGCAACACGCATTGCTGGAGTTTATCGTGCTTGCGACACGACTCCACCAATGCGTGACTTTTCCGCCAACAAATGTATCAGAAGTTTTTGACACATCTGTCAATTCTTCCGCCATGGTGCGTCATATTGTAAATACGGCGCATCTATGGCGGTGCAAGCATTTTTCTGGGTGGTGCAAGGAAAGTGACACATTTCTATAGGTGCCTCACTTTCTTGCAAACCTGCCCACCCCCTGTTGCATCCTATTTACAAAGAGACGCATCTAAGCAGATGCGTCACTTTGTAAGCCCGTGCACTACATTATACCTGCGTCAGGTATAATGTATGTAAGGTGGGCGTTCCCACGTAAGGAAGCCTCGTAGAAGTGACACAGTGAAATCTGGAAGACTTCACTGCGCCACTTCTAGGTTGCAAATGCAGCAATATCTTACGCCTGCCTCACAGCAGGCGTGAGACTGATGCAAGTCCTTTCACATGGAGCTTGCCCTATGTGAAAGGACACATTGCTGGAGTTGCGTCACTTTTGTGACATACTCCAACAATGCGTCACTTTTGCGCCATACAGATACCTCAGAAATACTGACGTATCTGTAACTCCTTGCGACATGATGCGTCATACAGTAAATATGACGCATCAATCATGTCGCACGGAAGGCGCACTGAGAGGTGACGCATCGCTGCTTTCACGCAGTGATGCGTCATTTCTCATAAATGAGGCCCTAGGGGGCTTATTTACAAGCGACTTGCACCTCCCATACGTCACTTTTCGCATGTTAAAAATGACACAAAAGTGGCACAAGGGGCTTGTAAATAGGCCCCTGAATCTCTGCGGTACCCTGATGCCTTTCGGTTTTAGCGCTTTACAAACATTGACATGATTATATGATATGATGCTGGGGGGCATGATTAAGATAGGCCTTCACTTCAGTCTTAGGCTGATGACACAGACTCATTCCTTTCTAGACTGTACAAGAAGAGAGTGGCTCCTAGGCAGCTTTTACAAACACTTCTCATTGAAGTGTCATCTAGATACATATGTGCTTTCTCCGCATCCCAGTTCGGTTGCTTACAAAGGCTGTCTGTTCTCCTCCAGCTGTACCTTGAGCAGAAATTAAGAGGAAGACACGGGGCAGAATCTATCTATGTAGCTCAAAAGAAGCTACACCTACAAAAGGACAGGCACAATTAAATATAGGAGAGTAAGTGTGACGTGAGACATGAAGTTGAATACGAAAAATTCGAAGATGGACAAAAAGTGCTGTACTAGCAAGATCGAAAGGGTAGACAAGAACAGAATCGGCAGACACGAATAATTTGGCAGGAGGACAAGTGGTAGACAAACAGGAGAGTGCAAAGTTGTGTGTATGAGCCAGCAGGAATATGGGCAAACGTAGAGATTAGAAAAGAGCACACGAACACTGCACACTCCTCATTGTACACTGCACACTACTCTTTGCGCATGTGCCATTGCTCTGTACACACAGCTCATCAATATGCACTTTGGACTGCTCCATAACCATCATGCACAGCTCACTTTATTACACTTTGTATGGTGCTCATCACATACTCCAAGTTACTCAGTGTGCACTAGTCACTGCTCAATGCATTCTGCACACTTTCCACTGATCAGTGTGCTATATGCATGATTCACTGTTTAAATACACAGTGTTCAATGCACCGAAGTGTGCTCAATGAGTACTATGAATGGCTCACTTCTCAGTGCACACTGCTTACTTGATATTGTGTGCCTTTTTGACTTGCATCATGCACTACCAATTGTTCAGTACGTACTATTCTATACACAACAATACATAAGGAGTAAATCAAGCACATAATATTGTTCATATCGAATGTATATTCCACATGGTTTAATACCAGTGAACCTGACCTTTATTAATTACAAAACAAATTTGTGAATTGCCCTGTGAGTTTTTAACACATTTTCGCTTTGAGTTAAACACTAGGCTTCAGTGGCATTATTGCAATGTCTTCAGAACTAAGATCATGTGATTCAGTGGATTCTAGGATTCAGTAGCAAAGGCCATATGATGTCACTTCCTGTAATGTCTTTGAGGTCAAAGGCGTGATGTCCCTTCTGCTACCCCTTACATTTTGGTGAATTGACTCCCATGCGTGTTCATACAGATTTACTACTTTTGGAAATTCACAAACATTCCAAGTAGTAGTAGGTTTCCAGATACACTACTTGGAATGCCATTTAACGTCTCCCAGAGGCACCTATGGGTTCAATTCAGAAATCAATGTGGCATATCGTTTAAGACAGGGAAATGGAGTACCCTGTGCAAACACACATTAATTTGTCTGTTTTTGTTCATTGTAGAAATCTCCTTCCCCATGAGGAAAGTCCTTCCCCTACACCACCTGTAAATCTCTGATGATCCGTACCCCTTCTTATCCTGCATGGGAAGCTGCTCAAGCTCAACAATTTCCAGGATGGTTCAAAATTGGATTTCAGTTTGTAACTGCGCACAAACGTATTACTTTATTGGCAATCACAGACTTGCAATGCCTTTTCCCCATTCTTACATGGGATTTACTACTACTGATTTCCCTAAACATGAGGTTGAGAAATCCCAGGTAGTAAATGCATTTCCCCGCCCAGGAATCTTTCTGTGAATTCCTGGCAGGCATAGATGTAGGTATTTTCAGCTGTGAGTGTGTGTTTATTGACGAAAATACCTCAGTGATTTGGGTCAAATGGAACAAATGTTTTTGGTATTTGCTGCCTTGGAGAGCATTTAAATGATACACAGCTGTGTTTTTGGCAAACACACTTTCCCTAACATCCTTTAAGCTAAATTCTATCTTCAAGATATCAGGCATGGTGCCCCTATAAAAAATCAAGGTAGCTAAGCATATTTTGGATAGGAAAAGTCAAATCTCATGGGAGAAGAAATTGCCTCAATTTTTTTTAGACAAATAAGCATCTTAGAGCATGTTGTCTGTCGAGAGAATTCACAAAAATGTGATACATAGAAAGAGAACATTTGTAAGGGGGGTGCAGCTAACCCCCAACGAAGATGGCAGCATAGGTGTTGCGCTCCGGACCCGAGCAGAATAATACTGCAAATATTATCTTTCCCTGAAGGACGCCCTATCAGGAAAACCATCTTCAGATTTCTTCACGCATCCCTCAGGCAGCTATGGCAGCTCTAAGTGTTTTTGACAGGGTTTGTGGGCTCCATCGCATATCGAGCTGTGCTCCTTGCATCAGATATAAGCAACATTCTTGAAAATTTGGCCCGACTCTCCTCAAAAGCGTGCATTGCTACCTCTTACAATGTCCTAAAGGGTCTAAAACGTGTCCCTAAAGATTCACAAGTCGGCACAGCATCTCAGTTTCTGTTTAAAGCAGAATGGAGGGAAAGTCCTTTGTTTCATTACTGTTCGCTAGAATAAAATGGTGAATGCTAGCGCTCCACACACCCCATACACTCATTTCGGCTCCGGCTCCAATTAAACATCTAGGGCCTCACTACGATGTCGGTCGGAAAGAATTTCGACCGACTCGGTTTCGGAATGGTTTCTGACCGACTCTGGTTCTGGGAGTCCGACTGACCAATTATGATATTTTCAAACACTGTTCGGTCATACTCCCATTGACTTCAATGGGAGGCTGTTTTTCCGACCGACAACACAGGCTCCCATTGAAAAAAAGAGTATATTGAAAACCTTGCACCCTGTGGCGGGCACCGCCTTTTTGTCTATCACACTGTGCATGGTTGGAAGGAGGGGACCCATGGGTACCTCAACAGGCCCCTATTGGAGGCCTCTGGGTAAAGGGAAGCCGGCTAGGGGTCCCCAAAGTTGGATTCTAACAGCCAATCCATGTCGGACATACTGATTTGGAAAGGCTATCCAAATCCGACATCGTAATCGCTCGCTCAGAAACGCAGTCCATAGAGAAGTACGTGGCGGCTCTGACCACCTCAGAATTTCTGATTGCTGTTCAGACGTGAGTTAAACCGAGACAGACAGTCTGAACAGTTTCCAACCATCATAATTGGTCGGTCGGAAAGTTTCAGAGTCGGTCAGAAACAAGGCTTCCGACACAGATTCAGACTAATCAAATGCCTTCCAGAGCCTTTCCAACTGATATCATAATCGACCCCCTAGTGTGGCTTTATCAGGCATGTACTGCATGAGTATTCATCGGTCTAGATTATTGATCTTTTGCGAAGACTTTTAAAACAACAGTGCCTTTTTAGTAACATCATTGGTAAAAAGAGTGAAACAAGGAAGGAACGTTTCTGTGCTCTACAACTGCACACTGTGGAGAAGTGTGGCTCAGGGGTTAGAGGCGGCAGACCCGGAAGCTGAGATTGGCCCTGGACCAGGGTTCAATTCCCCGCCCCGACGGGGGTTGGGCTCAATAATTCCACGGACTCGATAATTCTCGCTCCGGTGCCTCCTCGACTCACGGGTTCACACTCTGCGACTCTGGGCAATAGCTTGCTTAATCTCCACAACGGCCCCTCGCGGCGGGATGCCTGGCTTTCACCTTGTGGATACCCTGCTGGGGTATCTCACAGGGGAATTCCAGGACGGGTTCCCTAAGCAAGCGCATAGATGCCTGCGATGTGGGCGATTTGCGCTATATAAATACATGTACATTTACATTTACACCGTGTTATAATGGGGACCTCAAGTGGAGGTGACTGCAAGATTTTTTCAAATTTGCGGCTCTGCTCTTTGTGGCCAAAAGTGAACTGAGCGATAACCCATTGCTCTGACTTTTGTTCACTATCGTTTACTGTTGGAGGCTCGGTAACAAAAGCGATGGTTCATCTGCACCTAAAGGTCCCTGAACACTAATTCTGGATTTCATTTCCATCACGTCTGGCAACACATTCAAACAGCACTCATACATTTTTTTTGTATAATCAGCATGATAGCAAAGATCATGCGACCACCTTCGTATACCTGATTGTTCCTCTTTGGTCACATATGTAATCTTGGTTAGACACTAGATGCTATATCTGAACAGTGATCTTAACCCATCACTGTAATACCTTCAGCGGTCACTAGCAAGATTTTATAGTACCAGGTTTTTTTTATCTACTAACTGAGGTTGTGCACTGTCTCCAATATCATCCCGCAAGTCAAACAGAATTTTCCATATTTGCAGTTTCACAACCCTACACATCAGGGGCCTCATTTATGAAAAGTGACGCATCGCTGTGTGAAATCAGTGATGCGTCACTTTTCACTGCGTACTCCTTACGACATTCCTGATGCAACATATTTAATGTATGACGCATCATGTCGCAAGGAGTTACAGATACATCAGTATTTCTGACGTATCTGTAAGCGCAAAAGTGACGCATTGCAGGAGTGTGTCACAAAAGTGACGCAACTCCAGCAATGCTTCCTTTCACATGGGGCAAGCCCCATGTGAAAGGGCTTGTGTCAGTCTTACGCCTGCTGTGAGGCAGGCGCAAGATTTTGATGCAACAGCGTCCTAAAAGTGACGCAGTGAAATCTCATAGATTTCACTGCGTCACTATTACGAGGCTTTTTGCGGGGGAACGCCCCCTCTGCATACATTATACCTGACGCAGGTATAATGTGGCGCAGGGGTTTAAAAAGTGACGCATCTACCTAGATACGTCACTTTTTAAATATGGCGCAACTAGGCGCATTTAAGTGGGGAATCAAGACTTTTTGAACAGAATGGACACTATACTATTGAAACTCAATGGTCTATGTAACCTAACTCAGTCAACAAAATTAAATACAGAGAACCCGCAATCCGAAATGGGCAGCCCCAGGCAAAATGTACAGGCACTGGCTAAAAGGTTAGGTGAAGCATAATCTTGCACCAGAAAAGTTGAATACAAACAATGCTCCATCGCAAAATCCTCTGAAATAGTGTCGCAGAAAATAATTTCTCTGAAATTTGAGCCTTGGAGGATAGGAGCAGAAGAGGCAACCTTTGAATTGTAACTTACCAGAAAAAAAAGCAGGCAACGATAAATCTTGTGTCTCTTACCGGAAATACTGCATCCCTCAGGTGCTTGAACTAACCTTTGACCGAACTATTGAAATTGAAAGGACCCACAGGATTCCAACACATGTCGCCTCTATCTTCCTCAATAAACCAAGCACTCTCATCTTCCGACCTCTAGGATACCAATATACTGAAATGATCCATGACCATATGAAGAAAATTTAAACGCTAATCTGGAAAGACCACAAAATTGGCATTGCAGCTATGCAAGACCTACAGTGGAAATCTTCATGCACCAAATAACTGGCAATCAAATGACACACTCTTTGTCACTAAAAATTATATGATGCTCCTTACCTCCCTGTAATATAACCCTTCTGCTATAACAAATTCTTCTGGTATGCTCTTCTGGCTCAGTCGATATATGTTTTCTTTCATAGTTTCTCTGTCACTCGGTTTATATCAGCTTAGTCTAAAATGCCACCCATGGTATGCACTGTGTTATTATTATTAAATCGGTTTTGTACAGCGCACGGTTACCCTAGAGCATCCCAGCTCTTTGCCACCAGAGAATATCAGAAATAGCGAGAACAGAAAAGGTTAGCAGAAGAGGAAGGTTTTAAGTTATTTTCGAAAGCGCAGAAGACAAGGTTCCGCGCGTAGACATAGAGGGAGAGCATTCCAGAGGGTGGCAACGTTGACTGAGAATCTCCTTCCTCCTGATCGTTTTTTTTACCCTAGGGACAACAGTCAGATGTTGCTGGTCTGAGCGCAAAGTTCTGCTGGCTTTATACAGGATCACCATCTTCTGGAGGACGGGAGGGCCTTTGCCTTGCAAGATTTTATGAGCAAGGCATAGGGATTTAAATTTCACCCTTTCCCGTATTGGCAGCCAGTGTAGCACCCTCAGTGCAGGTTTACCAGAACGAGACATAGGGATGTTGTAAAGCATTCGTGCTGGCGCATTCTGAACTTGTTGGAGTCTGTTCAGAGTGCTCTCAGGGGCACTGAGGTAGATCGCATTGCTGAAGTCTAACCTAGACATAATCAGACCCTGGATTAGGAGCTTTCTAGATAGAAAAGGGATGAGTGGTAGCACCTTACGTAACGATCGGAGGAGACCAAAACAGACACCCGCTAGTTTGGAGGCCTGAGTTCTGAGGGAGAGATCTCGCTCCATCCAAATGCCCAGGCTCTTGATCTCAGCCTTAGGTTCAGGAAGAGGTCCTAGGCAACTGGGCCAGGCCAAGCAGGGGAGAGAGGGATTTTTTGGTCCCATCAACATAATCTCCGTCTTGGACCCATTCAGTTTAAGTGCTGAGTCCCCCATCCAGGAGTGGACCTGTGAGAGGCAGGCGTGAAGTATCTGGGAGTTTTCTGTGGATTGGGAGAGGGCGAACACCAGTTGGGTGTCGTCGGCATAGCTCACGATGTTGATGTTGAATGGAGCCACCACTTCCTCCAAGGGAGTCATATACACGTTAAAAAGTGTGGGACTCAGGGAGGAGCCCTGTGTCACGCCACAATGGAGGTGAGTGGATGCCGATTGTGCGCCCCCTTCCCAAACCTGGAAAGATCTTTCACTAAGGAATGACCTAAGCCAATTTGTGCTGTCCCCCTCACGCCGGCGTCCGACAGTCTCTGGAGTAACACTCGGTGGTTAACGGTGTCGAATGCTGCACTCAGGTCCAGGAGGATCACTGCCACTGATCCCCCCGAATCTAAAATGCAGCGTACCTCCTCCATGACTGCCAGCAAGGCGGTGTCAGTGCCTTGGCCCGGGCAAAAACCTGTTTGAGAGCTTTTTAACACACCATTGGACTCAACAAAATTAGATAACTGAGAGTTAACCAATTTTTCCACGATTTTGCTCAGTCCTGGGAGGAGCGAGATAGGCCTGTAATTGGCCATATCTAGGGGGTCAAGAGAGGGTTTTTTTAGGAGGGCTTTCACTATTGCGCTCTTCCAATTAGGTGGAACAATACCCGTGCCTAATGAGGCATTGATGACTTCGGTGATGGGCTCCACAATGGAAGGGGCAACCTGTTTAAGGATCCTCATGGGGGCAACATCCCGAGGGGAGCCACTCTTAATTGAGCATAGAACTTTAAGGACTTCATCCTTAGTGACTGGCCCAAAGGATTCCAAAGTTATCTGAGGACGACCCTCCTCCTCCAATAGCTCAGGTCCTATCTTGGGCTGGGGCAGAGAAATGAGAATTTTTTCAATTTTTGTGTGGAAGTATTCTGCCAAGTTGTTGCATTTAGCTTCCAAATTTTCCGTGGGGGCAGAAGGTGTAGGAACCTTCAAAAGTTCTTTAACCACCAAGAAGGTTTCTCTTGAGGAGTTAGAGGCATTACTAATTTTCTCCTCGAAAAACTGAGTTTTAGCCAGCCGGATGGCAGTCTTGTAGCTCCTCATTGCCGTTCGGTATTCCATCTTACTAGCTACCTCCCAGTTTTTTCTCCAGGAACGCTCTAATTTTTTGCATGCCCTCCGCATAACCCTCAGTTCAGGTGTATACCAAGGAGCGGTGTGTAGTCTTTTCTCCTTTATTCCTGTCGATCTTATAGGAAGGACAGCGTCTAAAGTGTTCAACATCCACCTACAAAGGTTCGCTTCTGCTTCGGTCTGTTCAAGATTAATGGGGAAATGCTGCTCCTTCCCCCACAATGATGTGTATTATGTTAGCTAAAATGCGGGTCACCTGAGGCTCCTGTGTCTCTCCTGTCGGCAAGGGGGTTCGACTTTACTTACTCTATAGGTCTTGGTATGACTTTTGCAAAGTTCTGTTTACTCTCTTACAGGTTTGACAATGCTACAGTATCTGCTTTGAGATTAGCCTGGCTTCTTCTACCATGTTTACCCTAACATAGTGTCATTTCCCTAACTCCTTCAAACATATACAATAGGATGTGTATATTGATCTTTTCTGTTTTGGAAAAAAATGGTTCATAATGGTTTTTAAAGTGTTATCATATCACATTATAGGTGTCCACACAATCATAATCCTGCTCAACTTTGGACCCACTGTTTGGCTGCTACTCTCCGCTTCGAGTCCTCCATGGCTGCCAGCTTGATACTATTGCTTATGATGATCTAGTCAGATGGTTTCTTTTCAAAATTACGAAAAAACACTCCTCTTTTCATATTGCAAACATCTATGCCCTGACGACAGGCAACTCAACATTCTGGTCATCTTTAAACAACAGACTTTTGGAAATCCCACCTAATAGCAACTTATTTTAGCAGGAGATTTTAACTTACCCTAACACCACCTCCAAAATTATACAATTTAAATATAAATACAACAAAATAGAGCAGAGCAGGAGATAGATCATTCGGCGTGGCCGCGGCGAAACTCTGGAACTCTCTTCCCATCGAACTCAGGCAGGTCTCCGGCCTTCTCGCATTTAGAAGGCACTTAAAAACTTGGCTTTTCCCAAACCCCTAGCTTGTTTCAGCTGCCCCCCTTCTCTCGATACGAGTCTGTTAGCGCCAGGTTGCCTTTCTAAAGTTATGGTGCGCTTTAGAAGTGAAATAAATAAATACTCAGTGAAAGGGCAAATGTTTGGTCATCCAAACTGAAACAAAAAACTTCCTAGAATACAATAAAGCTGGGAGACTTGCTCTCACCCTCAAGAATACTTTAAAAACCATCAACATCAAGACCATTAAAGGTCAAACAGTCTGCTTACAAACAGACCTCACAAAAATCGTTGATACATTTCTCAACTTCAAATCACAATTATATAATCCTACAAAGTCAGGAAATAATGAATGTGTAGAAGCCCGCAAATCTTTTTTAGATGCTCACCAACTCCCCACAATCCTGACAGAGACATTATTACCCTCAATAACCCTATTACACAAGAAAATATCTTTATAGCAATCAAATCTGTAGAACCAAATTAAAACCCTGGCCCAGATGGTTGTCCTGTTACCAGAGCTATCAACACTTATTAGCACCTCATATTACTACTCTCTTCCATACTTTTAACTCTGCGGGTAAGCTTGGAGGTTCGTTCTCAGAGGCCCATATCATTATCATCCCCAAGGAGGGGAAAGAACTTCTGGATGCAAAAAACTTTTTTCCATTAATAAGTACTGACTATAAAATTGATACTAAGATATCGGCATTCTGACTTGAGAAAATCCTCCCTCTACTCGTACATCCCACTCAAACAGGGGTTTGTAAAGGAGCAGTTAGTCGACCCTTGACCTTGCCAGGTACGTTGCCCCCCCCACTGCAGCTCTTCCTGCACTTGTGCCAACATCCTTCTCTCTGCCCTCCTGGGCGCTGTTTTATCCTTGCCCCCCGCCAACTGCTCATTTTCCCTCCGCTGCTGCCCCTGCGTCCCCGCCCACACCTGCACTCATTCACCTTCCCCTGTCTTCCGCCTCCCGCCTCCCAGCTCCTCCTCCTTCCCAGCTCCCCTTCAAATGGCGCCAGCTGCTCGGCCGCGCCTAAGGCAAGCCCGTCTGCGCCCGCCCGCACCTGGACTGTGCCCAGTGCCAGAACCCCTGGACCCCGCAAACGCCACAACACCAAACTCCACTATGGCGCCAGCAGCCTCCACGCAATCAACGCTGACCGAAACCACACCTGCTTCTAGGCCTCCCCGAAACAAACCCATGGACCCTTCTCCTGCCACTCCTGCAGCTTCACCTGCGACAGAACCACCAAACCTCCAAGGACTGGAACCAACCAACTCCGCTGCATACTTCTCAACACCCAATCTGCACGCAAACACGCCGTCGAGCTCTAGGATCTGCCCGACACCTCCGCCCCAGACGTGGCTTTCCTGACCGAAACCTGGTGGAATGACTCCTCGGCGGCCGACATCGCCATAGCCATCCCGGACGGCTACAAGATCACCCGCAGGGATCGCGCCAACGGAACCGGAGGAGGATTAGCACTCATACACAAGTCTACTCTCAAGGTTTCCACTTACGCAGATGACACCCTACACACCGCCGAACACCTGCATTTCCGGATCCACACCGATCCCAATTCACCCTCAGAGGAACACTCGTGTACAGACCCCCCTCCCCCCAGGCTCAGTTCAGCGACTCCATCACCGACTTCGCCAGCACCCACGCACTTGCTTCCATGGACTACATCCTCCTCGGGACCTGAACTTCCACCTCGAGAACAACAACGACGCCAACTCTGACACCCTGATCGCCAACCTCGCCAACCTCAGCCTCAAACAACTTGTCACCATACCCACCCATGCCGCCGGCCACACGCTGGACCCCCTCTTCTCCACAGGCACCCACATCACCTTTGACCACACCACCGAACACCACTGGACCGACCACGGCTGCATCCATTTACCTTCAAGAAACTAAATACGCACCACTGCACCCAACAGCTGCCTAGCCGCTGCTGGAGGAAAGTCACCGAAGATCGGCTGATCACCACCCTCGCCCAGAACCCACCCACTGACCCCACCAAGTCAGACGCCGCAGCCCGCAACCTCTGACAGTGGATCGACAGCTGTGCCAACACCAGATTTGCAACAAGTTCCGAAATGCACCACTTTGACAGTCAAAATTACACCATATGTCGGTGAAAAAGTCTATATTTGAAAGAAGATAATCCAAATAAAGGAGCGCTGAGTCCAAAATTTGCAAGCAAGTGTTCAGGATTCTTTTAATTTTCAGATCGAAATGCCAGCCAACGCGTTTCGTTCCTTCAAAGGGAACTTCTTCAGGGCAGTAATGATAGATGACAAGTATAGGAATTTCCTGAGCCGAGATCAAAGATTGACCATAGTTATATATATCCTATGTCTGAATGTCGACGAGTAGGTAGGGTCACCAGATATCAATTTCAGAAAGGTAGTTGCCTTATATCTTCCAAAAGGAATACACCTTATGAAAGCCTTCCTGCAGATATTTCAATTATCTCTATTGTTTCTTATTTTTCATTTCTTCCTCATTAGTATCAATGAGCTGTTAAGTTTCTTGCTGAATTATACCTTTAAATATTTTGAAAGTTCGTATTATTCACTGTCACTTGTTCCAATTTGGAAATCCCTAATTGACTCTGGCGATGTGGTCACATTCAGGTAGTTACCTGTGGGGGTCCCAATCGCTATCCCCAGTCGGCGTTTCACAGTGCTCGCGCCTGGTCTGCTCCGGCCAACACCCTTGCCCCACTCAACAAACCCTCCAACAACCACGCCAGCAAGGGAGTCACCTGGTTTATCGATGAGCTCCAGACCTCCAAATGCACATGCCGGAAACTGGAGAAAATATGGCTTCCCGAACGCACACCGGACAACCACGCAGCCTACAAGGACGCCACCCGCAGACATCACCACCTCATCAGATTAGCCAAGAGGTCCTCCTTCAAAGACTGCTTGGACAACAACGCACACAACAGCAAAGCGCTCTGCAACATCGTAAAGGAACTCTCCAACCCCAGCGCCACTGCGCCACTGTGCGACTCACTAGCCATCTTCTTCCACCGCAAGATCACTGACATCCACGATAGCTTTAACACCACAACCACTCGACTACACCAGACTCCACCCTCCCTGCGAACACCACCAGTGCTATCCACCTGACCTCCTGGTCCAACGTCAACGACGACGAGATACGCAAGGTCATGTACTCCATCCACTCAGGATCTCCGTCAGACCCGTGCCCACACCACGTATTGAACAAAGCAGACGCAGCCATCGCACCCCAACTACAGAAGGTCATCAACATCTCCTTCGAAACAGCGACATTCCCGGAAACCTGGAAGCATGCCAAAATCAACGCTCTCCTCAAGAAGGCAAAGGCGGACCCCAAGGACCTCAAGAACTTCAGGCCCATCTCCCTGCTTCCGTTCCTGGTGAAGGTCATCGAGAAAATCCTCAACAGGCAACTGGTCCGCCACCTCGAAGACAACAACATCTTGGACCCATCCCAGTCCGGATTCAGACAAAACCACAGTACTGAGACAGCCCTCATCACTGCCACAGACGACATCAGGCGCCAACTAGACAACGGCGAAACATCATCCCTCATCCTCCTGCACCTGTCGGCCACCTTTGACACGGTCTGCCATCGCACTCTAAAGACACGCCTCCCAGAAGCTAGAATCCAAGAGAAGGCCCTTGACTAGACCATGTCCTTCCTCTCCGGCAGTACCCAGAGCGCCCGCCTCCCACCCTTTCGATTCGAAGCCACCAACATCATCTGCGGCGTCCCCCAGAGCTCAATCCTCAGTCCGACGCTGTTCAACATCTATATGGCCCCCCTCGCACAAGTTGCCCGCCAGCACAACCTGAACATCATCTCCAACGACGATGACAAATCATCTCCCTCACCAAGGACCCTCACACCGCCAAAACCAACCTCCACGAGGGAATGAAGGCTGTCGCCGACTGGATGAGGAGCAGACGACTGAAGCTGAACTCGAACAAGACAGAGGTACTCATCCTCGGACCCACCCCCTCAGCCTGGGACGACTCCCGGTGGCCGACGACATTGGGAACAGCACCAACACCCACTGACCATGCACGCAACCTAGGATTCATACTCGACTCCTCCCTCTCCGTGGCTAAACAGGTCAGCGCTGTCTCCTCCTCCTGCTACAACACCCTCCACTTGCTCCGCAGGATCTACAAGTGGATCCTGACCGAAACAAGAAGAACAGTGACAGAGGCCTTTGTCAGCAGCAGACTAGACTACGGCAACGCACTCTATGCAGGAATACCAGCCAAACACCTATGACGACTGCAAAGCATCCAAAAAGCCTCCGCCCGACTGATCGTCAACGTCCCCCACCACAGCCACATCACCCCCACCTAAGAGACCTACACTGTCTCCCCGTAGACAAGAGGATCACCTTCAAACTCCTCACCCATGCACACAAAGTACTCCACAACGCTGGACCAGCCTACCTTAACAGCAGGCTCAGCTTCCACAACCCCATCCGCCAGCTCTGCTCCGCCAGCCTCACCCTCGCCAATGTCCCACACATCCAACGAACGACCTCCGGCAGCAGATCTTTCTCCTACCTCGCCGCCAAGACCTGGAACACCCTCCCCATCCACATACAGCAGACCAAAGACCTACTCGCCGTCAGAAAACTCCTCAAGACCTGGGTCTTCGAGCAGTAGCAGCACCCCCTCCCCTCAGTGTCTTGAGACCCTCACGGGTAAGTAGCGCGCTCTACAAATACTCTGATTGATTGATTAATTGATTGATTGATTGATTGATTAGTCGCTGATAACTTTAGGACCTTTTACCACGCTCTGTAAAAAGCTACTTTCTTCCCAGGCCATGGGGATGGCTCTGGATTTAGAAAAAAGTATTCAACAAGGTCTCCTGGCCCTTCTTAAAAGCCACTTTAAAAAAAACAAAATTTAGGTTCAAGGTTTATTCTTGTGGGCGTGGCAATCTACTTAACCAAATAGCCTGATTTTAACTCAATAGATACATTTTTGTAAGCTTTTAATTTTGCTCAAGGCACGAGGCAAGGTTGTCCTTTGTCTCCTCTATTGTTCCTTCAATCAATTGAACCCCAACTGCATTCTATTTCAACTAATACAAAAATTTAAGGAATTCCATTTAAAAGTGGATCTCAGAAATTGGCTGCATAAGCTGATGATGTCCTAATTTTCCCTAATGAAGCAGAAAGCGCCACCCCCGAAATTCTCAATGTGACCAAGGACTACGCCACAGACTCATGGTATACCTTAAATAAAGGCCTGGGATTCAAAACTTAGTTAAATGGCAACCCAACAAATAAAAAATATTTGGGACTAGAGTTTGCAAGCTCTATTTCAGAAACTAAACTTCACATAGAAACCTCCCTTCTCACAAAAAACAAAAAGCTAACCAGGGATTGGTCTCCAAAGTTTATTACATGGGGGCAGGGCAGAAAAAGTTATAATGCTGGTTGCCCTGCAAATCAACTTGTATCTCATCATGCTTCCATTTCACTTTTCCACTTCCTTCTTCACATCTCGAAATGCCCTGATATCACACTTTATATGGAAACAAAAAAAGGCAAGGATTTCTCTTCAAAAATTACAGTCACACAGACAAAAGGGTGGCATCAAGCTCCCTAACGACACATATCAATGAACTGCCTTCTAAGTCAGATCAACCATTTGGTGGAGGCACCCGTCTATGTCACATCGCCCAGCTTGGGTAAACATAGAGTCAGACTTAATTTCCCCTCTCTCCTGTATAAGTACTCTAATAATAAAACATATTATGGTACCTCATTCTTACCAAATTTGTAAAGACTCCAGAACCCCTATCAAAAAAATAGACAAATGTTTCCCTCATAGACTCAAAGGCTCAGAGCTTGCCTTCCTATGGTTCAATCCAACCATAAAACTTGATTGTAATCCCTCTTTCTGGGAAAGATGGGCCTCACTAGGCATACTATATTTCAAAGTCATTGGCAACCCCTGAAAACCCACTAACTGTTGATACACAGGCTTTCTAAATTCAAACTCCATCCAATTGATTTTTCAACTATCTGGGGGTACATGCATCCATGTTTCTTGCAAGCGCAAATGGTGTGATTCGCAAAAATCGGCCGTTTGTGCCTGCAAAAAGGCCATTAGTGATGCATCAAAGTGTTAGGCACTCTCAATTTAAGAAATTGCAATTTATTGTGATTTCTTAAATTGCGATTGCATTTAAGGAGCACAATTTGCTATTCCTTGAATGCAATGCTAGAAGCAATTAGAAATAGAGAATTCGCTATTTGGGTCCGCAAAATACAGAGAAATTAATCTGGTCTGTATTTTGCAAAAAACTTTAAAAATGCACTAAAGTGCATTTTTCAAGGTTTCAGGTTATACACATACATGCTCTTGTGGCATGTGTTAGTGCAACATGGCTGCACATCACAATTTCCGGGGTGCAACAGTGTGTCATTTTGACACATTTGCACCCTTGAAATTACATGCACAATTTGTGAGTACCTATTGGTACTCGCAAATTGCGCATGTAATTTCCCATTCATTCCTATGGGCATGTAGGCCCTTTGGAATGAATGGGAAGCCATTCCTTAATTGCGACTCGCAATATGCGAGTCGCAATAAAGGAATGTTTAGGAATCTCTATTTTAATAGCGCTTCCTACATGCATAGGCTTTTGAGAGTCCTTAATTGTGATTCCTTAATAATCAAAATTAAGGACTCACAAAGGCTTTTCTTGATGCATGTGCCTGAATGTCCTTTAAAGTTGCTCATGGAGGTTTTTAAAAAAGTACACAAAAGTGACTATCTAGATTTTCATCAAAACCTAATGCCCAAAAAACATAAATTATCCATAACTTATAAAACACTTACAAAAGTATCATCAACATTAACTGACGAGGTCCAAAGGACATGGGAAGCATCATGCATTAAATACAACATTGACCCCATCCAACCTTCACATTGTACCAACATCTGGAGATCTTTTGCTGCATCATAAAGTCTTGCCTCTCATCTTACAATGGAAACTATGGACAATATATAGAGCATTGTGGACTCCTGAATGACTACATAAGCAAGGTATTCAGTCTTCAGCTGCTTGTTGGCACTACCAACACCCCACAGATGACCTAGAACATTTACTAATTTACTGCAAACACATTAGCCCTTTCTGGTAATCTATTGAAACTACTCTATCAAATATACTCAACACACAAATCCCCTTATCACATACTATAGTCTCTCTAGGTATTCAAACCGCATCAGACTCGTTCACACTATCCACTTGGGACTGTTTTCCTATTGATATTTTGTTTGCACTTGGCATCAAAACAATTCTTGCCAGTTGGAAACATTATAACAACATCTCATACCATACTTGCAGTAGTTAATTTGAGCCGGCGGTTTCCGGTGCTCGCCACCAGCGCTTAATTGCCAACACTGACATCTATGACAGCTGCCACATGGTGCCGCTGTTTGTGATACATAAAGATGAGCAGACAAAGTCATTTATTAATTCAATCTAAATTAAAAACAAGTAATACCTGCCACCCGGGGACAATCTTATGGCTTTGGGGGTCTAAAACTGTCTAAATTCGCATATTTGTAGCATTGTGATGGTTAGTGGTTGTGTAAGTACTGTCATTGACAGTGCTGACAGTGGCAATGTGTAGTACAATCTCCGGTGACCTCCGTACAAGGGCCCTGGCATTTATTTGTTTTACAAATTAAGCACTGCATACTTGGTGGGCCTGTGTATGTTGTATCTGGAGTGCGTACAATCTTCCACAGAACCAGACTTTTAAAAAAAGTCCCTCGCCTCTTGCAAATGATTAACCCACTGTGAAACGCATCAGTATAGCATAAGAATTCAGTATTCTTCTCCCTCCTCTTTTTGCACTCTTTACCTTATCTCCTCCTCCTTCTCTCTCTCCTTCTCTATGCAAATGTGCCTTTTTGAGTGACACAACAAGACTACGCTTCCACTGCTTTTCGACTTTTGTTAAAGATACATTTTTTACTCTTAGACTCAAATGCAAAATGTTGATACAATCCTGACTGTCTTTATTTACATTGTAACCTCTTTGTTTTCACAATTACATGCTGTATATTTTAAAAACACAATAAAATTGATTTGAAATAAAATTACAAAACTATAAAATAAAATTACAGGTTCAATTTATCTATTATTCGTAGTATTATTTATACTTAGGTATTTGATTTATATAGTGTTTTCGCCAAACACTGAACAAACTGTATGAAAAAGCTTAACATAAAGAGACTTTAGCTTGGTCTCATTTGTTAGTAACACTAACAAACTTTTAGATAATTGTTCATGGATGTTTTGAGGTCACCTTAGGAATTGCAAGCAAGGTGTGCACTGTGCTTTTATGTTGATGACAACCCAGCCTCACTGCCAAGGTTGAATTAAATATATAGCATCTTTTAAACTTAGATTGCTTTATGTATCCTTTCTTTTTTAAGTAAGTGTCATACCTTTTTGTCCATCTAACCTGCGCTTCTCATTCTCCTGTTTTTAAAGATGTATGCCTAATGCATAGTCGTAAATATGGGCCATACATAACCTCTTGAGAAATGATTATGATTCAGTCAGAGCAAAATGACCAAATGGTTTTATGAGTTGATTTCACTTCTTCCTATTACAAGTGTTTCCACATGAGGAAAATGTGAATGCATACCTAGCAATTGGTACAATCTTATATTATAATTTTGCATGTGGAAAAATCAATCAGCAAAATCACCTGTAAAATATTTGCATGTGGAAACGCGCTCAGATTTACCAAGTGGCAAAACCATGTGCAGCAATAGAAAAAGAACTTCTGACTTGTTGGTGAGTTATTCAAAAGTTTCAAAGTTATATTTGGAGAAGCAGATTTGACCTTCAAATGGACTATAGCCCATTGGTTTCTATATTGAATGGTGAGAGTGTGAAGTATCAAGGGGCAGATTTATGTAGAACTTGCGCCACGTTTAAGACGCCGATACGTCACGCATCGGCGGCGTAAATGTGGCGCATCCCTACGACCCATTTACAATGTGACGCATCTAGTCAGATGCGTCACGTTGTAAAGCCCTACGCCACATGTGGGCGTTCCGGCGCAGGGTGGGCATTCTGGGGCAGGTGCGCCTCGCAAAAGTCAAATCTACAAGATTTCACTCAGTCACTTTTAGGCCAATGCTGCATCAAAACCCTGCTCGTGCTTGAAGCAGGCGTAAGGCTTGACACAGCATTGGACAGATAGGGCACCCCCGAGCCTTGCTGGAGCTGCGTCGCGCTTGCAACGCAACTCCAGCAATGCGCCGCCTTTATGGCACAGATGCGTCACGCATCTGTGCCATTTTTGCCCCATGGTGCGCCACATTGTAAAAGCGGCGCACCATGGGTGGCGGAGCTGCGGCGCACAATAACTGGCGCATCCCTGAGGATGCGCCAGTTATTGTAAATCTGCCCCCAAGTGTCTAGGATTATTAGGTTGCTTACAAACTTGCTTTAATACCTGTTGAGGTAGTTCATATTCCTGGTAGTAAAAATGCCAGAGCAGAATTTTTATCAGGTTTCTAGAAGTGAGAGACATCTTAGAAGAGGATACTGATGAGGATCTTGACAACTGTTTTGTTGCATCTATTGAAATATAGGGTGAAGTATAGTGTGTGTTCTGAGTAGGGTTCACGTGAGGCAATGGAAACTGATGAAATATTGAAACAAGTTACCCAGTTCATCTAGAGTGTGTGAAAAAGGAGAAGAATATTGGTGGAGATATGCATTTGTATGTGAAGATAACTGATGAGTTCTCTGTAGAGGGTGATAACTCGTGATAGAAGAAATATTAGTGTTGCCTTTAAAACTTGAAACTGATTGCCATTGCTCATGAGGTCCATTTGGGTGCTAATCTCACAAAATGTGGAGCACGCACAGCAAACTGGTTGCCGGAGTTGGGCAAAAATACTGTTCATTTAGTAAAAAATGATGTCATTTGTTGGATTTGTGAGAAGCTGAAGACTTTCAGTCCTCCACTGCAACCTACTGAGCTACCTTCAAGACCACTGGAGAAGGTGCAGATGGATTTAGTTGTACGTTTAATGGGTTATATGCTTAGTCCTGGCCTGAGATGTTCTTAATTGGCTACACAGCAAACGTTCAAAGGGACATTTATTTTCTGGGCCTAACTCAAGGGTCATGGTGGATTTTCTTAGGGATATTTTCCAACAAGAAGGGTTCTTCAAGAAATTGGGTTTTTGATTACTGGGGAGATGAAGACACTTCTTAAGGAACAATGACAATCCCTGTCAGATTGAAATATACAAGTAACTAAATTAATCTGCGTTTAAACTTCTGGCAGCTTGGCACAAAAGCTGTCACGCTCAACTTAGAATCGCTGTGTTAGGTATTTATGCAGCACACGAACAGTAATAGATTGAAACCATAACACCAGAAAAATCCCAACTAATTTAGACACATAGATTAAAATTGAAATAAAATGGAAAAAATTAAATGACAGCAAAATAAAATGAAACCTAATCAGTAGAACCGAAGATTTGAACCTTTAAAGTTTTACGTGAAAAATAGAGCTGAAAAGATCAAAGTGCAAACAGTGGGTATCTGGTCAGTTAAGACTAGGGCAAAGTAAAAAATTTGGGCAAACCGAAATGGAGAAAAGTTGGTTACACAAAGTTGATTGGGCCCAGTCTTGGCTTACGTTCGGACTAGGAAAAGATGTTTTGGAAAGTTTCTAAGGAGATAATGTTCAGCGGGGCAAGGCAGCCAGAAGCGGCTTCGTATTGGGGGAGCTGATGGATGGAGTTACGTTGAAGATCTCTATATTCAGGCTTTGTCACTTTGTTTGAAGGTAATGTTCTCCATTGGGACAAAGCTACAGGCTGTAGTCGGCAAGAGCTCCATGAAGTTGGACACTGTTACTTGGAGGTCCAGTTGAACAGGCTTTGCTGCTGCAGGAAAGAATGTAGTGAGAGCTGCTTCAAAGTTCAGCCGACCAGCAATTCACCTTGGGTGATTGACAAGCAGGTAGGTTCCAGTCTCCTTTTGGTTCTCAGGTAACTCTTTGGTGAAAACATTTATTATTCCCTAGTTTCAGGTTTTGTCTGAAGGAGCTTAGTAGCACCACTTCCAAGGGTTCAGGACTGGTTGGGCTCCACTTGGGCGGCCACTTCAGGCAGGGGCCAGGTGCAGGGTTCAGGATGTCTTGAACATGTTATGTCGCTGTAACTCACAAAGGAGGCCAGCCAACAAGGTCTTGGATCCACTCTGGTAGTCCTGGGATCAAGCAGCAAGACAGGCCTCAGGCAGCAGGACAGTCTCTGAGGATACAAGGCAAGTTTAAAGCAGCAGGGCGGTCCTCTGAGGTACAAAGCACCCCTCAAGTAGCAGGACAGACTTCTGAAGTAAAAAGCAGTCTATCTCAGGTCCTCCACAGGTCCAGGAGTAAACGGAAGAGTTAGTCTCAGGGTCCTATATTCATACCTGTTGCCAGCCTTTGAAGTGGAGTGAAACGGCTAGGCTACCCCACAATCTGGATTGGAAAATTCCTTCTTTCCACCACCAGGTTCTAAGCAGTCTGGGGTGACAAAAGACTGGTGTAAAGTTCCTTTGTGAGTGTGCTGGAGGCAGCCCTTTGAAATTGAATTTGGCAGGGAACAGCTAGGCCACTCCCATCTGGGCAGGATGATCCATCCTGCCAACATCTTGCCCCCTTTGTCTCACTGTCTGAGAGGCATACACAAAGGCAACTGCCAATCTATTCACAGTCATTTGACACAGGACACCGGCTGCAGGCACGAAATGGTGAGGACAAGAAAATGGCAACTTTCAAAAAGTGTCATTTTCAGAATTGTGTCTTAAACCCTGACTTTAACATTAAAGAAGGTTTTAAATTACAATACTTTTGAGTCGAGCATGACTTTTCTACCTGTTCCCAATTAAAAGATAGCACTTAAGAAATGTAATAAGGTAACCCAATGTTATTCTATGGGAGAGGCAGGCCTCACAGTAGGGAAAACACATTTGAGAGTTTTCTACTACCAGGACATGTAAAACACATGCTCTGACGTGAAGTTAGATGACAACCAAGATGGCGGTACCCTGCTGAAGCTCCTGTGAGCACCCAGGGTCATATGGGTCGGGAGACCACCAGTGACAGTGGGGGCGATGTGCTACATCCGGTGGCCCCCCAGGAGCTGCCCTTAACTTATGTGACTCACTGTATGTGACCCAGCCACTGCAAGGAGCTGGGTGAATGCCAGCAGTAATGGCCTTCTGGAGCTGAGGGGGATTGCTATCCGGATCCTGGGAACCAGGATTGGCCCCCTCACATTGGGCCGCAGTTGTCTTCCCAGACAAAAGTTGTATAAGCCCCCATGCTGCATGCTGTACCCATATGAAGAACGCTGGTGACTTGGGCCTGCCTCCCTGGAGACACCCCTTATTTCTGGTCAAGGCCTGTCTAGAAACATTGACTTCAGGACTTTGGGCTGCTCCCTCCATCCACCATGCCAGCATCGCCAGCATGCGCAATATCATGACAGGCTATGAGTATGCCTTTACAGTCCACTTTCTTCACTTTTCTTCCTCTCTCCTCCTGTGCCTCATGGCGGCTTCTGTGAGCACTAGGGCCCTCCCATTAGGCCTACACCTCATTCATGCCCCACCTGAGAATGCACCTGACTCAGGGGCCGTGAGGATTCAAACCCGGGTGGCAGGACTGAGGATCACTTGTCTGATGGTCTCGACCATAGTGATTTTTGCCCCAGAAACACCCTCCGGAGATGCAGCTGAACACCCTGCATATCAGAGGGCAGTTGAAAAGGTTTAGCTAGGGGACAGGACCACTGGAGCCCTCATCATTTTTCTGCTGGGTTGCTGGAACCCGATGGACCTGCCCCACTGAGCTATGGCTCTGACCACACTCTGGAAAGGTGAGAAATTCACTGACAAGAAACATGTGCAGTCATTTTCTTTCTAACTGCTAATGTAGGAGCTATTATCCACATTACTCTCTTCTCATTGTGCCATCACTCTTACATCTCTATTGGCAAAACATGAGTACAGCTACAATATCCTCTTTGATGGTGTTGCTGATATGTGTTCACTAGCTGTTTTAGTTGTCTGCACAAGGTATGCGGCTATAGCTCTGCTGTTACATACTGACAGCTCATCTTTAAATAAACTGTTGTTATTGTGGAGAGCTCCACTGTGTAACTTTTTTATTCATGCAAGCTGATAACTTTACATACGGGAAAGACCGGAAATCTCAAACTATATACACTTACTCCATCGGTTACCATGTTTTATGCTAAAGTTGATACCTTTAATACCTTTTTTGTAGTTGAGAATATGGAGACTGTAGGTACCAGCCATGATCTTTCAATGTCTTCCTCTAACATGCCTGGAGCATCCACATCTACCACAGAGATATTTTCTATCCTTTCTTCACTGTCTACTGTCTCCACTACCAAAGGGTAAAAAAATATACTCACTCCCCCATTAAATCTACCTTAGTAATATCAATGGAACCGAGGAGGTTAGGGCACTTAAGCCCCATATGGAGGACACTAAAAAACAGCTTCAACTTTTAGATGACAAATAGTTTCATGTAGAGAACTGAGTTAGTCAGGTGGAGAAGAGGGTTGAAACGCTTGAGGATTCAGTACAGGTTGTTAAAATATTGCAGGCTGAAGTGATGTTGTTAGTAAAGCGTGCTGAGCACTTGGAGAACCGCAGTAGAAGAAATAATTTACGTATTTATGGTCTGGTTGAAGTTGTGCATGGTTCAGATCCCACCTCCTTCTTTAAAACATTTCTTCCCCAGATTCTGGATCTTCCTCCTTTGCCTCTTTTAACATACAGCATGCGCATATACTTGGCTATCCAACTCACACTGCAACAACTTCGCACAAACCTTTGGGTGTCATCATCTATTTCCTGGAATATCTTAATCTTCTTAGAGTCATCAAGGCAGCCAAAGCTAAATGTTGCATTTTGTGGTCTGGCTCTAATTTTTTTTTGCACAAGATTTTGCCAAAACTACAGCAGACAGAAGGAAGAAATTTCTGGATATGCATCCAGCTCTTCACTCGCTAAATGTAGATTTGGTCTTCTCACCCTTGTTTATTCAAAGTAACTTATAACAATAAAGTTGTCACTTATGAAGATCCCCTTCTTCTAAAGAAATGTATTGACAGCTGCATAGGAATGACAATGGTGACTTCCAATGAATAATATCACCGGATGTCCCTTTGTTCAAATGTTTCTTTATAGCCTATGATTGGAATCTCTCTAATTATGTTCAAGGTGATTAGCATGTTTTAGAATGTTTACTATACTATAAATGGTTTTAAGAGTTGTTTCTTGGAATATTAAGGTTTTGGGTTCACCTATAAAGCGTTAATGGTTTGTAACTCATCTTTGTAGATTAAAAAGTGACATTATTTTATTGCAAGAAACTCATGTGGTGGAATCAGAAATTGTAAATTGGTCATATTTTCTCCTCACACAAGTAAATGTAATCGAGTGGCAATACTATGTAACAAATATTTATTTCTCAATATTTAGATTCTACTGATAAATTGGTTGTGTTTTCCTTTGTATCAATAACATTTCTATTACAATCTTCAAAATATATGCTTCCACACAACTAGATAATCCTTTTAGCTAATATTTTATCTAAATTGATGATACCCACTGATGATTATTTAACTTTTGGGGGGGACTGTAACATGGTTCTGGATCCTTTTATTGACAGATATTACAATTCCATATTTGTTCCATGATACATGCACTAACACGTCACATCTACAATAAAACAAAGGGCATTAATAGATATTTAAATCAAGAATATTCTTTGTGCCATGCGGTCACTTAAAAAAGGTAAAGTTCCCGGTCCAGATGGTTTTACAATTAATTTTTATTAGCATTTTTTAAAATGTTTAGTTTCCAAATTGCATCATCTTTTTACTCATTTTGTGACATCCAAATCTGCTGGAGGCTTATTTTACAATGCCCTAATCAGCTTTATTCCCAAAGATAAAAAAGATCTTACTATGTGCAAAAACTATAGGCCCATTTCCCTTGTGAATTTTAATTCTAAACCTTTTGCTACAATTCTTGCTTTACCTGTTGAGCGCTTACTTCCCCAATTAACAGGTAGGGGATATCTATCCAATAACACTAGATATTTTTTCTAATGGCTTAAGTGAATCTAAATCACATAAGCAGTCTTTAGCAGCTATTGCATTAGCTGCAGAAAATGTTTTTGATCAAGTTAAATAGCCCTTTATTTTCTTCGCTCTTTTTTAGTTTGGCTTTGGTTCTAAATTGATAAATCTCATCTCTCTGTTATACTCTTCTCAAGGCAAGCTTCTCATAAAGCTTCCAATGTGGTTAATGGTTTCATATCCTCACAATTCTCTCTTCATAGAGATGTTTGGCAAGGTTGTCCTTTATCCCCGCTTTTTTTTATTCTTGCTCTAGAGCCTTTTCTAATTAAACCTCATCTAAATCGTTATATTAATGGTTTTCAAGATGGAGTGGAGAATAACAATTCAAATTGTCTATCTATGCTAATGATATTCTTCTTTTTACGTCAAATTCTCAAGGTTCCTTGCCAGCCTTTTTAACAGAATTTACAGATTTTGATTCTATTTCAGGATATAAATTAAATAGAGAAAAATGGGAAATTCTCTCTTTAAATACATTTTGTTTTCATTCTGATTTAATTGATTTAAATTTTCATTGGAGCCACGATAAAATCAAATATCTTGGTCTTTGGTTACATTCCACCATGAAAGAAAAAGTCTCTACTAACATGTCTCAATGGAACCCTCTATTTTTGTCCTGGTGGGGCAGATTAGACTCCTTAAAGATTATGTTAGTTCCAATAATACTTTTTACCTTATCTAATATATCCATAAATATTCCCTATTTTTTAAACGTATTCATTATTATCTAGTTTCTTGTGCAATAATGAAAATATTTTTGTGTTCCTACAGAAACGTAAGCATTCCAAGCATTTAGGAGGAGTTAATTTCCCAGATTATCATATTGCTTTCTTCCTCAGTAATGGTATGTTAAAATAATTTGTTAAGCGGGTGTTCACCAAGCGGTTTCTTGGCGCTAAGCGGGATAAGTTGCACGTACAGTAGAAGTGCGTTTATTTGAAAGCTTGGGTGAATAACTATGTTTTAAGTTGTTTCCTAAATTGGATATAGGAAGTGGTCAAGTGCAATTCAGGGGGAAGGGAGTTCCAGAGTTGAGGTGCCAGGGTCAAGAACCTTAGACCTCCATGTTTTTTGCATTTGAATACACAAGGGGTCAACAGATTCATGTTTGAAGAACAAAGGTCGTAGGAGGGGACATACCACTGAATTTTGGAAGCAATGAAGGCGGGGCTGCGATCAGAAAGGGCTTTGTAGATCGTACAGCCTAGTTTGAAAAAGCAACGTTGGGTCACAGGGAGCCAATGAAGGCTCATCAACAAAGGTCTCACATGGTGAGACGTAGCCTGACCATAGACTAGCCTGGTGGCTTGGTTCTGCACCAATTGCAGCCGGCGTAGTTGGTAGGCTGGAATGCCGGTATACAAAGAGTTAGCGTAATCAATACGCAACATAACCAGAGCTAGAATGACTTGGATCAGGGCCTCAGTGGTTAAATATCCGCATATTTTCTGAATTCTTTACAGGTGAAAAAAGCAAGCAGAGACCACTGAGCATATCTGGGCCTTCATGGTGAGGTCATTGCTGATCACAATTCCCAGGCTTTTGACCGAGCTGACTGGGGGTGGGGGGTACCCCAATAGTAGAGGTAAAAAATTGGAGTTCCAGGGATTTGCTGGGCCGCCCGTGAGAATCATCTCAGTTTTATCGGGGTTTAATTTGAGTTGATTGATGTTCATCCAGCTACTAATTAATTTTAGGCATGGGCGGAAAATTCGTTCCGCTCGCAGACTTTGTGGATTTTTGGCAATTTTGCGATGCCTGAATCGGGCAAATTTGCCGAAAAATCCACAATTCGCTAGTTGGCGAATTTATTTTGATTGGTCACTCTTCAAAAATACAATCTCATGCACTCGGCGTTGACTTACTGTGATTCTGAGTTTGCTGAGTTGTTTTCCTCGAGGTTTGCGTGCGCTGCGCCATTTTGGATCTGGGTGCATGATCACGCGAGACTTTTTGACCACGAGTACGTCATGGAGTCCCGCCATCTTGCACTGCGAGACTTTGAGAACACAAATACGTCATAAGGGACCGCGATCACGCATCGCGAGAGTAAACAATTGCGAATACGTAGATGCAACGCGCAGCTGACATCCAGCGGGAGATGTGAACAGCTCGCTTTCCTGAAGTCACAAAAATTGCAATTCTGTACAAGAAATCTATCGCTGGCAGCATAAACCTTCTGAAAATGATGATTTGGATCAGAATAACTCCTCATATTGACATTTGGCTGCACTTTATTGTGCAAGGAGTCCATTTTTGGGGCGTGGGAGGAAGGAAGTGCCCGAGAGTCTTCAACTTCCTGTTCCTGTCCAGCAGGCTCCTCCCAGTGCTTTATCCATGTCCTGGTCACTTTTCATTTGGATTTGGAGCTGGAAGGGTTACTCTTTGTGGATGCTGCTGGATATTTGTATTTAAGGACTTTTTGTTTGGATCACTTTTGGATTTGAGATTTTACAAGATAGTTGGTGTTGTTTGTTTGGGGCATTGCAGTTGCTGCAACTACAATTTATAAACTTTTTCACAACTTTAAAAAATATATATTGTGGGTAGCCACAGTATCCAGTAGGCCCGGGGTTAGTCATGGGTGCATGATACAACTGTTTCTGTGAGTTTTGTTGAACTTAAATATGATTTACGGCATGGATGGCATGGAATTGAATAGCTCACTGTTACATGTGGAAGTTTTATTTTTATTTTGGGGTGCGTGTTAAAGCCACACTGGCCAGTAGGCCCAGGGGTAGTCAGTGGTGCATGGACCAAGTCTTTCTGTGAGGTCTATTGAATGTAAACATCATTTAGGGCATGGATGGCATTGGATTGGGGTGATGTTTGTGTGTATTTCGATTTTTTGGGTGTTGTTGAGGCCTGGTTCAGAGACTGGCCATGTGGTTGGGGGCCATTTTGAGGCCTGGTCCAGGGCCTGGCCATGTGGGTGGGGGTCTAGGGGCCATTTTGAAGCCAGGCAGTCTGCTTTGTGCCATAGGCCTGCACCCAGTCAGCCTTGCTTTCATCCATTATGCCCAGGGGTACTTAGTGGTGAATGGACCAAGTCTTTCTGTGAGGTCTCTTGAATGTAAACATCATTTAGGGCATGGATGGCATTGGATTGGGGTGATGTTTGTGTGTATTTCGATGTTTTGGTTGTTGTTGAGGCCTGGTCCAGGGCCTGGCAATGTGGGTGGGGGCCATTTTGAGGCCTGGTCCAGGGCCTGGCCATGTGGGTGGGGGGGCATATTGAGGCCTGGCAGTTTTTGCCATAGCAGTTGCGGGCCAGTAGGCCTAGGGTTATGATGAATGGGTGCATGAAACAACTCTCTCTGTGTGGTCACTCTTCTATTAATTTAAACATCCATTTTTGATTAGAATTGCAATTTTTAAGTGTGACTAAATGACACCAATAATTCCACACGCTTTCTGGGGAGGATAAGGTCAAAAACAACAGAAAATCAATTTCAAGGTAGGTCAAGGAATCCGAGGATATTTTCTTATTCTGCTTGACACACACCCATGAGTATTTGCAAATCAATTCAGAATTTCATGTCCGCCATCAACAACAACAACATCCTCCTACGCGCGACGAAAGCTTACGCTGCTGTGTCCTTCAGTACTAGTTCTTGCAGTAGCCATAATCCACACAACTATTAGTTAACTTTTGATTGAATACTTTAGCTTTGCTTAGGCTACAATTTATGGCACTGTTCTTGTGTACTGTACTATGTGCTATCATACTGTTCTAATGCTCCTCAGGCCACTCAATGTCTCATTTCCTTTTTTTTCATATGCTGCTACTGCCAGTGTGTACCACTACTACTACCACCACAACAATGCCATTTTATCCGTATCGGATTCCATAGCCAACCTTAATCTCCAACTGCCATGCAGCCAGCCCTGTGCCTAGCCCTATTCTCAAACACGAATCACAGGTAAGATAAGCATTTTGGGGGAGAAAGAATAATGGAGTAGGAGAAGAGGAGAGACTGACGGTAGTATTTGTAAAGAAGTAGGACAATTGAATTCACTAACTCTGTCAGTGGCACTTTTGTCCAAATTTGGGGGATTACTTAGACAATTTGAATTAACCAGCCAGTTAAGTTTCAGGAAAACAAACAGACTGTTACCCCCCCCCTGCCTCCCCCACAAAACAGTAAAAACGTGAATGCTATGTTTAAGTGGAAAAAAAAAAAATTGTTCGGCCCTAACAAAAATAAGCTATCCCACAAGACCCGACCCACCCCCCCACCCCTTAACCGCAACCAATGTCCATGAAATGTCCTCACATGTCCCAAAACCCCAACGTCCAATTCTCAACCCCGCAAAAGTCTTTAAAAAAGGGGCAAGGGGCAGTCTCTCTCTACTCTGGCCGGTGGTGTCCTGTGGCCAGGTGGTCACGCAGCTCTCTCCAGAGTGCCTTGAGCAGGGCTTTCTGCCTCTCCACCTCCTGCTCAAGGTAGGCCACTCGCAGGGTTAGTCGGTGCACACGAGCCTTGCAGGTTCTGTGAGGGGCAGCTGTTGGTTTCACTGCTCGGTGGCGGCGGGGGGCTGCCGGACCACAGCGCCGTACCGCTGGAAGATTGCGCTGGCTGTATGACCCAGGAGCAGCGGAGGAGGATTCAGCTGTTGTTGTTGATGTTGACTGAGAGTCATCCACCTCCTCCTGAGCCACCAGCCGCCGATATTCCGTGACAATTGCCTCCAGCTTCCATTGCCTGGCCAAGATAACCAACTCCTTTCTTGTTAGTTTAGAAGGAGTATCTATATGAAGAAAGAAAAAAATACTGTAACCAATACTCTTTAAGATTAACACAAAATAATTCAACAGAAAGTTGTGTCACAGTAGCACTAGCAACTTGCAAGCACAGTACATAACATTTGTGGCATGTATCTATCTAACCTCCCACTGTGTCAGTCTCTGCTCTAACATTAGTGGGAGTTTCAGGAATTCTACTAGCACTATTTGGACTCAATACACTAGACTCAGACAGTACACCAGTCTTCTTCTTCTCTCTTGTTTAGCAAAATTAGTACGCAAACTTGTCAAAGCCAGCATAATGCCAGCGCAGCCAGCTTGCACCCAAGAAAAACAGAGGCAAGCCATGATGACGGCGACTTACGTTACTGTTACCAGTCCAATACATGCAGGTGGGGAAGCTCTTACTTTTCTATCACGGGTGGCACTGGCCATACTCTGTTACAGGGGCTACTGCTCAATTAATTTAACTTTCCCCCTTTCCTGCCCCTGACTACTACAAAAGAAAAATGAAGAAGATAATATGATCATCTATTCCTTCACAGGATATTTCCTTACATAAGAGATGACTTTAGGTGCTTTGTTTTTATTGATTGAGTGAACACCGATAGGCCACACATGAATGACATAGGTAAAAAAAATTATTAACATAGATAGTGAGTGGTCCCCGTAATCGCCGGAGGAAGGCACATGTGATTTGACTTGTGAACTATACAATATAGATACACAATATATGCTGTGCTTGCAAACTACTGTTTGTCAAGGGAGTATTCTGAAAAATTACAACTTCTACTTTCCTCTGCTTTGCTACTCTGGCACGGACGTGCGGTGTTGCATGCTCTTCAAAGTAACACTCTTCATCCAGTGACCGTCTACTCTGTCTACTCTACATACACCTATGCTACTATGAGGAAGATACCATCCAGGCATCCATCCATTCAAAGTAAATGTCAATCATTCTTCTTAATGTCTCAACTGGACAAACCTTACTTTTTCTAACCGAAAAACACCCTTTTTATTTTATTTTGTAAACCGCCAACAATGCATCCGTGCTTGACTTGCATTTGAATTTGACCCAAAGGATATATTGTGCACACATAGTTTCTGTTTCACCCACCCAGGTAGTCCTCTTTTCTTTCTCCTTCCACCCATCCTTGCTTCAGCCTTCAACCGGCCATGCATCAGATTCCCAGTCACCTGTGCCTGCATTCAAAAACACGTATCATTCTTTGCCAGTCATTAATTTAACTCACTCGTCCTTCACAGCTGAGTTGAAGTAAAATTTAGAGGAGGCTATTGGTTACTCGTCAACTCCCGCCGCTAATGCCATTGCTAATGCTATTGCTAATGCTATTGCTAATGCTATTGCTAATGCGAAGTCAAGGGTGACTGTCTTCTACCTGGTTAACAAAAACTTAGTTCTAAATTTGTAAGTCTTCTTAACAGTAAAGTGTACTTGTACTGTACAACATATACACCCCTGCAGCGAGCCTACTCTGCAATCTCAATAAGTAAGGAATATAATAGCTTACCACTGCCCGCCACTACCGAGGCATCCCCCACAGCAGTTCCTGCTGGCACCGCATCCGCCCCTGGAGTGACCACCTCCACGCTGGCCCTGGCAATGGTGGTGGGCTGTGCCGATGGTGTTCCGCCTAGAAAATACATTTCATGTTTTTAGATGCCATATACACCACTCCCTATTTTGTCTAGGAATGAAAAAATGTTTTACTACATAAACAAATTTAATTATTTGTGACTCTCTAGTATAAACTAAAAATTCCCCTTTCGGAAGGGGAAGGTATTTTTATTCATGCTTAGCCATAACATGCTTCACTTTTTGGCACAACTGATGAATGCTTGCTTTTAAACACGCACCATTTTTCTCATAACAGACAGAAGCTTCCCTTCTACGAACAAGAGCAAAATGTTACTCATCATCACCACCACCTGCACTTTAAGTTCCAACCTGGTGGGGGGTCTCCCACAATTAATGTGTAAAATCAGCCACTGTTCAGTTTCAAGAGTTCACCATTTCTCTTTTATGAAGTTGATTTAATTTTAATAAATGTTTTTATAAAATGCACAATTGAAAATTAATATACAGAGTACACACAGAGCTAGTTGTTTTACTTTTAATAAAGCTTTAAGACTTACATAGACTCTGTGTTTTTTTGGTCATGAGTGAGTGAGCAAAAGGGTTTGCAATTTGCAAGCACGATTCTGTGACTCTGAGAGGTCGGGACTCTGACTCCGTAGTCTTATGTTCTGGGTTGTATAATCATTGGGGATCACCGCTGCATTTGGGAGCTAAATAATGACTCTGACACACTAGCTAGTCAGTAAGGAGATTGGGGGTTCAACTTCTGTTATGACTGAGGTTAATGGAAAGTCTAACGGCGCCTATTATCACCAATGCCCTATTTCTTGTCCATAGTTCTGTATGTGTGGAATAGTCGCTGCAACAGTAGTGGTATGTCCTCCTATCCAATCAAAAAGTAAACTAGTATCTTATTCTTGGTGGCCATTGACATTTTATTGTTGGGAATTGTCAAAGCATAAACATTAAGAAGACTTCAATAGACATTATGGACAACACAGAGGACTGCACTCAGTGCCTAGAGCTATTGCTGAATAGGAGTTTTGCCAACTGTACAAGCTTAGCTATCTACACAGACAGACTAATAATAATAAATAGTAGCACAGAGAGTCATAGTGGAGTCAGGATAAGAATTTAGAAACAGTCTACAAGAATATCAAAGATGATTTAGGAAAAAATTGAATTATGTTGAACGTTTGGAATAAATAGGTGCTGTAAAAGTTAGGGAAGTATAATTATTAATATTAACAGGAAAGCTTACTGGGGCCAGCAGAAGAGCCCTCGGCGGACCTATCCTGGCCTTCCTGCTCCACCGGCGCCGCCACCGCCACCTCTGTCCTCTGGCCCCTGGGAGGGGCTGATGTACATGAAAGAAAGACACAAACATGGATGATTGTTGTCAACAAAATCAAACATTTAAAAAAAACACAATAACAAATTATTTCGGGGAAATAAACAACAATTGCACTAGGATATTAGTATTGCTGGATTCGTGGACCGTCTACTTGGAAAGTTATATAACTCACTAAACCAACTACCAAAAGGTTCTACTAGGACTGGCAGCACTCAGCAGTACGCAAAGTGACAGACACAGTCCACCATGATTGCAGACCACTAAAAAATGTCCTACTAAATGACAAGTCATTACATACTCAACCTATCAATCCACCACCACTATCTCTTCTTAGTGGCAGGAGTACAAAGGAAGAACTGGACTTGAGTCTCTAGTCTCTAGCAGTACGCAGTTCTGTAAAGTACACACATAATCACTCAGGCCAAATGAGCACAAAATTGAAAACAAGTAAGCATAGTAGCACCGTCACTCAGTAGGCAAGCACCTGCAATCACGAAAGCTTTTGAAACATAATTTACCTGCAATGTAATCGCCAGCATTCTTGCTCTTCGGAAAAAACATATATTTGCAATATAACATAGAGCAGAAGAAAACAAAGTTGTTATTAAATAGCTACTAGTACTCACCAAGCCTAGGGATCTCGACGCCAAGCAGGTCGAGCAGGTCTTGTTCCCGGTCCAGTATGTCAGACAACCGGAGCATCACCTGGTTGTAGGTGCGCCAGACCCCGACCTTCGATACATGGCCCGGCACATCTTACCCCATAGCTGGTGACGCTCCCGGAGGCCATACCCCATACCGGGCCTGCCACCTGCTGCAATGGTCCTCGGGAGGTGGTGCTGCACAAAGAAGACCAGTGCGGACACCTACACCATGCTGAAGATCTCCCTGGGACTTACAGACTTCCCCCGTAAGTGCCCGCAAGGGAGCCAGCTGAGGGGTGCGGGAGCGGGACTCTTCCCCTTCGACTTGCCGTCTCTCTTTGCCATGTTCCTGGGTTAAAGAAAGGAAAAAGAGGAAAGAATAGGGAAAAAAGTAAATAAAAGAAAAGAGAGAGTTAAAAGAAAAAGTAGTTATTAAAGTAACGAAAAGTAGAAAAAAACACAAAATATAGATGTACAAAAAAAAGAGAGTGAGTAAAAAAGATTTTTAAATAGTTCAAAAAAACAAAGGATTACAAAGATTGAAGCTGGATAGAAAAGGCATGCCCAGAACCATAGCAATAAATGAAAAACAAGATGGCCACGCCCATTGCAACCACGTGGGTAAGTTTGCGCAATATTTTCCTCGCGAGCACCCAAAACAGACGCCAACACGTAAATGCGGCCCGAACAGGAAAAGCGCAACACGAGCAAGCAACTAGCGACTGGAATGAGAAATAGCCAACGCGAACAGTGAAAACAAGATGGCCGTGCCCATATACCACCGCATGGGTAAGTTCACGGTAGCTGCAGTGAAAAAAATCCTGCGAACACGCAAAAATAAAAAATCCACAGTCTTGTGAAAGTTCGCAGATTTTGCGGACCGCAAGCACGCTTTCACACAAATTCCCGTCCCGCAAACTCGCAAAAATTCACCCATACTTAATGAATTTCATTGTAGACTGAAACTTCTCCATTGACGATGGGGATGAACCAATGTTAAACACTAGCAGGAGGTCATCAGCATATTTAAAGGTTCCGACCTCTCTTTTGCGAAGGGCCAGAATCAGGGGAAAAATATACAGATTGAAAAGAAGGGGAGAAAGGGATGAGCATTGTGGAACACCACAAGTTAGTCTTCTTTTTGCAGCCGAAAAGCTGGCAAGACGGACAGCTTAAAAACGATCACAGAGGAAAGGGGTGACTACCTCAGAGAAGTGCCCCGGATCCCCGCGCATCCGACACGGTTGACCAGCAAATGGTGGTTGACCGTGTCGAATGCGGCCGAAAGATCCAGGAGCACCAGGGCTTGCGTGATATTCTGGTCAGCCCTCCTTCTTAGTTTGTCAACAGCTGCCAAAATGACAGATTCGGTGGAATGTTTGGGTCTAAAGCCTGCTTGATGTGAGTCCAGGTATTGAGATTACTCTACAAAAGTGCTGAGGTAGTTGGCAACATGGGCCTCTAGGACATTTCCCAGAAAGGGCAACAGCGATATGGGGTGAAAGTTACTAGGAATTAAAGGATCGGTGCCTGTTTTTTTCAGAATTGGAAAAATGTCCTAAATAAATTGGGATCAATGCTTTTGGTAAGGGCATTATTTAGGAGCGATATTGGGGGTTCTGGGCAGTGATGGAAGTCTTCGCGAAGGATGTAAGGGGGACCACAGTCCTTTGGGGATCCAGAGCAGACTTTTTTGAGTAGGGAAAAAAAGGCATCTTGAGTAATTATGGGAATTTGTTCAAGCTCAAGCTGATGAGAATTTATGTGTGAGTCTTGAGGGTCTGTAAGAAACAAAAAACACACTCTGGGGGTCTAAAGCTGGACCTAATACGCTCCAGACGACAAACTGACTAAGAAAGACACCGCTAGCTCAGTCAATGGATGTTTGCCAAAACTATGTAACAAAAAAGTTTACGGGGTGCTCACAACCATGACCTGGAAACAAAACAGAAATATTAAATAGTCTGCACTCAAAAGATTATAGTATAATAATCACTTGGTACTGACCTGTGTTGTACAGGGAGCAAACCTCACCTCTCCTGGAACCTGGCTCAGGATAATATGAGGCCCTGCTCTAGAAAGAGGTGAAAAAAGGGAATAAGGAAGTAACTTTAGATAACAATGACCTTATGTACCTCCTTCCTGATAATTGCATTGCCCAGTACTTGCGGGAATGTAGGCATGTGGAGTGGAGGCCTGTAGAGTAAAGCACAAATGAAGGAGGAGGATTGGATTCAAACGTGAGTAAAAGGCTATCAACCGATGGAATACCAAGTGACAATAGAGAAAGTAAAAAAAATACGAGACACAGGGACAGAAAACTACAAAGGGACAATACCATGTTATAATTGCAGCTGTTGCAATAATTTAATAAAAGGGAACACCATGACACACCCAATGAGCGGTATTACCATTGGGTGTGTCATCTCAGCTCGATGAAACCGAACGGTCTCATGACAGAGTGGAATTTTCGTGCTATCTGTAATACTATTCTGATGCGATTTACAATCCTGATGAACATTATTATTTACCAGTTGTCTTTTATATCGTTTTTTTATTGTGCATTATAACATGAATGTATTTATTTATTTTTTGCAATGTTGATTAGTCCGGATTGATCTCATCTTTATTTACCTTTTCTAAACTCATCTTTTACTAATATTCACCCTTCTTTAACGATCGGTATATTTCACCATTCCAAGATGGCGTCCAGATTAACTCTAGATAAACATACCTGTCCTATTTTGACCTCCAAACATTCTTAAAGGACGAAATGTCGGCACTTCTTCAATCCCGGCATGACCGCAGGGGAAACCTTCTACACAAACTAGAACCCTTGCATGATTTGCAGGTAAGACACTCTATGAGCACATTATCTTTCATTTCGAACCACAGAATCACTGAGCACTCCAGCGTGTAGACCCAGAGTATCAATATACTCACGGAATCAAGAGAGATCCTTTCTTGACTTTTTGCACGCATGGAAGATTCACCGACTGACAATGCATGATTTAAGTTCCTTAGAACTATAATTTCTTCAACTAACGTTTTTTGATGATTTACCGACCACCCTGGATTTTCATTTTGATTCCATTTACGTTATATTCTATCTCAGCACTATTTTTTACCATCTCATCACATGCTTAAACACCGCATCACTCACATTCTATACCACTTTTTGGTAGATAATATAGTTATAACTGTGTTTACCTACATGCTTGTAGGATGTTATCCTCACACTGAGTTCATTGATCTTTTTGTTTAGATTCCCCTGATGAAGTGCACCTTGTGCACGTAATGCATTGGGAACGCTTGAGGTTCCGTGACGATTTGAACCTGTGTTTTCAACATTGTCGTAAACTCATAATTCTGGTACCAGTGAACCGCAAATGATCCATTTAGTATATCCTGGTGTTTTCGCTATGCTACGAGCAAGAGCATTCTTGTTATAACCATATTTCTGATTCACCCATGGCATCCATTTTAGATTAAGGCATCCATCTTGTATTCTTGCCCTCACATAGTCAATGGACACACAATGACCTCTGATCAATTCATTTCACTTAAGGACACGTAGGCTTTAGCCGGCGATTCACCTTGCTAGTGACACGTGCACCTTAGGACAGAAACGCTGTGGCCGCATGACTCGGCAAAAGCTGCCTCCTCTGCCTGAGGCCAGTCCTGCTATACTGGTTCTCGTGTTCGTTGGCCTGATCATGATTAGGCGGCCGAAGCTGGTAGCCTTGCCCATTTACGACCCACAAACATCTCTTATCCTGCTTTTCTATCTTCTGCACCTGGCTCTGCTCCTTTCCTTCTGGGCCTTTATTAGGGGGAGGTAACGAAATTTACGATGAGGCGGTCCGGCTCTTGAATGAAAAGATGACATGGGATTTGATGGAACAGTGGGAACCTCTCGTTCGTAATGTTTTGACATCAGATATTGCTGACGATTCCTGTGTAACGCCAAATATTTATTGTTTAGAACATAAAGTTTAAGAAACGCACTAGTATGTGGAGAATGTTGCCCCCAGCTAAAAAAAACTGTATTTAAGGAGCAACCCACTTTGTGCAAATCGAACAGGCTCCTAGAATCTGCCCGTGTGTAGTTTCTGTGACTTCTGTGTCCCTGCAGTAATAAACCTTTGGTCTTTGACGCCACCATCGAGAAGCCTGAGTTTCTGTTTATTTGTGCACCGAGACAGGTAGAACTCAGGGGTCTTCGGGTGTTGTCCCTGACACCTCTGTACCTTAATAAAAAGTCCAGAACTCCAATTGGCGCCCATCGTCGGGCGACGTCATTCGGTACCGGTCCAAAAGCCTGAAGAGTTCGAGAAGCTTCGTGTGAAGATTCCAGAGGGAGGCGCCCCACTTCATCGATCCCGGCATATCGCAAAAGTGGCCCGACGTTCTCTTCCACGAGGGTTCCCGTTCGGACGGCTGCAGTGGTCCGCTGCCTTGACTGTCGCCCTGTCTTGGACCCGAGGTGCAGACCTTAGTACGGCGAGACGAGGCGGGTTTCTCCTTGGTGACGTCTTCAGTGCCTCAGTTAAGTATTAAGTGGTTGCTAGTTGTTTGGTTACTTCGTAAGGGTTTGCTCCTGTTTGGATAATCCTTTAGTTCCTTGGTTTGGTTTGGTTTTGCAAGATTATCAATGGTTGTTCTAGTTACGATAATCTTTTAGTTTAGTTTGGGTATCGATACATTTGTTCACTTTGGTAGGCCTAAGTTCTTAGTTCGAGTGCACACCTTTGTTTGTGTTTGTTCTGTGTTCCGGTTTAAAAAATGGTAAGTCGGAAAAACTGTATGATGTCGTGTTTTGGTTGCAACAGGGATTCCCGGTTGGAGGACTCGTGTCTGGTTCCTCAGATTGGAACTCTCCTTTATGATCTTTATTGCAAGTACGGTGTGGGTCCTATATCCTATAATGAGGTATGGATCTGTTATACGGAGAAAGATGGTGTCCTTAGTTGGCCACTACATGGTAGTTTTGAATCCGAAATTCTTGATAATTTAGAAATGAAATTGTTTAAGAAGAAAGCCCGGCCGGCAATGTTTGATTCTTTCCGTTATTGGCGAAAAGAATCCAAACAGAGAGAGACTAAAAAGTTGAAGAAAGAGCAAAAACAGCAAGAGTTGACTTTAGAACAGTCTGCCAAGCAGCTGCAACTCAATGAATCTGGGAAAGCGATAGAGGTGGCCAATAGAGAGCGTAATTTAGCGATAGACAAGTGCTATCCTGCCTTGCCATCGAGTACGGCTAAGATAGTAGAGGACCCTGAAAAGGATCCCCTGTTGTCTTACTTGTTGAGGTCACCTCCACCATATGCACAGGGTGCTACGGCTCCACCTCTGCCTAATGTTTTGGTACCGGTTGCTGGACAGCCTGGTATACCTGCTCCTGTTCCCCTGAATCAAGCACCTGCACTCCCTGTGATTAACAATATTCCTCCGGCACCCCCTCTTCCAGGGTTGCCAGCTCCTCTGCCTGTGCCTGTACCACTAATACCTGTTGTTTCACAAGCTACTTTGCCTGCTACCCCTACTATTGCTGTTTCCTCTGTTCCGACTACTACTCTACTTCAAACTTCTGCAAGCTATGTGACTCCGCTTTCTGTTCGTCGAAGAATCACTGATTCTGTCTCTAATATTCTATCTCCCTTTTACAAAACTCTGATTAGGAGTCCTGCCGCTGAATCTGTTCAGAGACGTAGTCAGTTTCCTAGTAGTGAAGAACGAGGAATATTAGATTCTACTGCCCTTAGGTGGATTTCGAAAGTTGGAAGATATAATGTACGAGATGTATTAGATACATTTATGCAATGGAATGAACCGACACAGCGCTATGTGTTTGATGTCATGTGTTCCCTTTTACGTGAAGAGTGGGAGGAGAGCGAATCTGAACTAATTCCGGATGAATTAATTCATGTTCAACAAAAATTTGCTGCAGGTATGATAGTTGGTCAGGAGATAAAAGAAGCAATGGAACTAATTTTAGATTTTAGATTTGATCCTTCCCTCCGTTCACCAAGAGATTTAGAGAAACGTAGCACGAAACAAGGTCGCCAATATCCTATGAGAGAAGTACCGCCAATATGGCGCGAAGCCAAACAAGCTGATGCGGTCCGTGGTATTGCAGCCGCTCCAGCCCAATTCCAGAGAGTGTGGATACACATTCCGTGGAAACGAGCTGAAGTGTTAGCAGTAAAACAGGCCTTACCAGATCCGCGTAAAAATCCCGCTGGATATTACAAAGAGCTGGCCCAGACGGTTGAAGCTTGCATAATGAATTTAGCGGACATTGACATGCTATTTGGCAATGTAGTACAGCAACCAATTTGGGCTAAAATTCGTAAAGAAAACCATCCAGTTGCCCTAGGTGGTGATTGGGCGGCTATAATAGCAGCAGATGGTCAACAAATTGGTGGTTCTAAACCTGAACCTCTAATTGCTAATTTGCCCGGTACAATAATCGATTTGATGAAAACTCTGATGCCAGCATTGCGCGTTAACTGGGACAAGTTGTCCGCATGCAGGCAGAAGAAGGACGAAAGCGTCTCCGATTTTTTCACCAGGTTTGAAGAAACTTTCGTAGATCACAGTGGTCAGGATATGAGCACGGAAGGAGGCCAGAGATTATTTGTTGATAAATTTGTGCACAATTTGTTACCAGAGCTCAGCAATAAATTAAAAGATTCTGAAAGTGCGTGGGCTGTCTCTACGACTGCGCAAATACTTGCAACTGCCCAGTACTATGAAAATAGGGATAAAGAAGAGAAGGAAAAGTCAGATAAGAAAACAAAAGATTTAAAAACTAAAGTCCTTTTGCAGCAGGCATATACGCCTCGCACGAATCAGACAAACTCACAGCAAGGGCCATACCAAAGGACCGACTATGGTTCTCAAAGACCACAATACCAATGGAATCAGTGTGCTTACTGCAAAAAGGAAGGTCATTATAAGAATGAGTGTCCAGTATTAGCACAAAATAATGCTGCTGCAGCTCAGAGAGGTCGTGGTGGTTCTACGCAAAATTCTAGAGGTCGAGGACGAGGTGCTATGCCTCCACAAACGAATGATCGCCCTTCTAATTATTTTGATCAGCGAAATGGACAATCTGCACAACCAACTAGATCTTTTTCAGGCGCCCCTGTTCACAACCCTGTTTCTGGTCCTTTGTCTATTTCTGTTGGACCTCGTCAATTGAAAGCACCTCTGATTTTGACGACTGGTTGTAATGAAAATCTGCTTTGTTTAGACTTGGTAAAACGCCTGTACGCGACTTTGTACTGTTCTCCGTCAGGAGTACAGCTTACGTTGGGTAAGAGAATCATCTCACCGATGTACTTATCAATGGATGCGCTCCCACTGGAGCTGCGTTCTCTCCCTGATACTCTTTGGGCGACTGGTCCTAACGACGTAGGTCTTTTGGAAATTCCACCATATGTAGTAACTTTGAAAGCAAATGTCAAATTTCCACGAATCCCACAATATAAGATCTCTAGTGAAGGTGAACGTGCGCTCTTATTGATAGTGCAAGATTTGATCAAGAAAGATGTATTAGAGGAAACTAGAGGAAATGTCTGTAACAGCCCTGTACTGCCAATTCTAAAACGCACTGATCCTTCAAAGCCTCCGGTCTATAGATTTGTAATCGACCTTAGAGAAGTTAACAAAATTGTGATCCCACAGTTTCCTGTGGTTCCAGACATTACTGCATTGTTAACGTTGATTCCTGCTACAGCCACATGGTTCTCAGTGATCGACTTGAAGAATGCCTTTTTCAGCATTCCGATAGCTGAGAAAAGCAGAGATATTTTCGGCTTCTCTCTAGGAGGCCGAAGCTTCAGGTTTAAACGTGCTCCACAAGGCTATTGTGAAAGCCCATCCATTTACAGCCAGGCATTAAAAAGTCAGTTAGATTCTTTTGTACGTCCTCCTGGTTCTGCTTTAGTGCAATATGCCGATGATCTTTTAGTGGCTGCCGATGACAAGGAAACTTGCAAAGCAGCTACAATTTCCTTATTGCATAATTTGTCTGATTTAAATCACAAGGTGTCACTGTCCAAAATGCAATATTGTTGTCAAGAAGTGACCTACCTAGGTCATCTCTTGTCAAAGGAGGGAAGAAGGTTGACCGCAGAGAGAATAAAAGCAATTACGCAGATGAATGTTCCTAGCACACAGAGAGAAGTGCGTGCCTTTTTAGGTATTACTTCATACTGCAGGCAATGGATCCCAAATTTTTCTCTTTTGGCAAAACCATTGGTGGCCTTGACTGGAAAAGGTGTTCCGAGTCCGGTACCATGGTCTGCCGAATGTCAGCAAAGTTTGTCTGAATTACGAAATGCACTGTGTTCAGCTCCTGTGTTGGGTACACCCGACTACAGTAAGCCATTTACACTCTATGTTCACGAGAGAGAAGGTTGCGCGTTGAGTGTGCTGACGCAACGATTTGGTGATAAACAACGTCCTTGTGCGTATTTTTCATCAACATTAGACCCGGTAGCCAGAGCGTTGCCTAGTTGCTTGAGGGCTACAGCAGCAGCTGCAGCGTCCATTCGACAATCTGCTGGTTTGGTCATGAACAACATGCTAGTGGTCATGGTTCCACATGCCGTGGACACGCTCATGAACCGAACCAAGACACAACACCTTACCAGTGCTATATTATCAGGCTACGAGCTGACACTGCTAGCAAGTCATATTCAGATTAAAAGATGCAATGTATTAAATCCAGCAACACTGTTGCCGACTAGTCAGGAGTCGAGTGATTCTGAACCACATGACTGTTGTTTTAGAACCGAGGAGGAGACAAAATTACGGATTGATCTTAAAAACACCCCATTATCAGATCCAGATGGCACGTTGTATGTCGACGGGTCTTGTTTTAAATTGGAGAATGGTGATGTAACAGCTGCCTATGCAGTAACAACTTTGAGTACGATTGTGGAGACTGCAAGAGTGAGTCAGAATTCTACCCAAGCTGCAGAATTAATTGCATTGACTAGAGCGTGTGTTTTAGCTAAGGGAAAGAGAGTGAATGTGTTCACAGATAGTCAGTACGCGTTCGGTGTAGCGCATAGTTTTGGCCGATTGTGGAAGGAAAGAGGTTTTATTACGTCCCATGGGACTAAGATCCAGCATGGTCAGCTAGTCAATGACTTGTTGGAATCTCTAACCTTACCAATGGAAGTTGCGATTGTGAAGTGCAGTGCTCATCGAGCAATCACGGATGATGTTGGTCGTGGAAATGCCTTTGCTGATGAGACAGCTAAACAGACAGCTAGGAATACGATGAGTGGGATGTATGTTGCAACGTCCGCAAGATGGATTACTGAATCGGGAATGTGTGAGGACACAGTGGAAAGTGTGAAAGCAATTCAGGAAGAAGCGACTGAAGAGGAAAAGCTTGCATGTAAAGAGAATACGGGTAAATTGGACTCGAGTGGATGTTGGATTGATTTGTCGGAGCAGCAGCGTTGGATGTTGCCTGACGCGTATGTACTTGCGGTGGTAACGATGGCGCATGGAGCAGCGCACATCAGTTCTAAAGGGATTTGTAAGATGTTGGCTCCAGTCTGGAAGAATGATGGAATTAGTAAGTGTGCAGAAAGAGTGGTGAAAAATTGCATGATATGCCTGATGCATAATCCTGGCAAGGGAATCCCCACACCCGCTGGTCACTTCGCTCCTCCTTCTTGCCTTGCCCCTTCGAAGTGATTCAGTTGGATTTCATTCACATGGATCGATGTAACAACCTTAAATACGTCCTAGTGGTAGTCTGTGCTTTTTCAAGGTGGATCGAAGCATATCCACTCAAAGATAATACTGCCTTGTCCACTGCCAAAATCCTCCTAAAAGAATACTTCCCCAGGTATGGTATGCCACGGATTGTATGGTCAGATAACGGGAGTGAATTCGTAGGGAAAGTTATGCAGAGTGTGTGTACAGGTTTGAGTATTAAGCAAAAGTTTCACAGTGCGAATCACCCCCAGTCAGCAGGTTTAGTTGAAGGGTACAATGGCACCCTCAAGCTGAAACTGGCTAAGATACAAGCCTCCACGGGCTTGTCCTGGCCAGACGCACTACCTTTTGGCCCTGTTATCCACAAGAGCGACTGTGCATTCTCGAGTAGGGCTTAGCCCCTATGAGATTGTGTTCGGTCGCCCTGCTAATGTTTGGGGGGTACCTAGACCTAGGGAGTTCAAACAACTGGAATACCCAATGCTGATTGATTACCTTTTTGACTTGACTGCTAAATTGAGTCTCATTCACCAACAGGTTTTCGATGCATTACCAAAGCCTCCGGAAAGTCCAGGTCATCAACTGAAACCCGGCGACTACGTTGTCATCAGGAATTTTGGACGGACCAGAAATCTTCAACCCAAGTTCGTCGGCCCGTTCCAAGTACTGTTGGCAACAAGGACTGCTGTACGTGTGGCTGGGAGGAAAAACTGGGTCCATGCGACACATACTAAGCGTGTACCCCTTCCACTCCCTTATGATAATTGGGTGAGAAAAGGAATTGGTGCCTCTGACACCGAACCGGTTCCTAGATATGTTCCTTTCAGCGATGCAGAGCTGATAACTGATTCACCGAACTCTGACTCCCCTTCTGAAGCTGCTCCTTTGATCACTGAACAGAACACTGCATCAAACGAACATTTGTCCTCTGCGAACTCGAACATTGTAACTCCTGCTGAAAATAGACTATTTCTGGATCAAACTACTCCAGGAAAACTGAGATACAACCTACGTTCTCATTCTAAGGACTAATAAAGCAGGAAACTGCCTATTTTTCATATTTTGATCTGATACATTGCCTCCAGCCAGGAAGCTTGCTGAATATTGTGTATTTCTGTTGTTCTTATTACCTTACCATCTGGGTAGCCGTAGGGTCGTGGCTTTGTGCCTAGTTGAATCTGCGGGGGCCAGACACAAGGTCGGTCTTTCTGTTAGTTCTGGGAACTCCCAGGGCTGATAGAGGCATTTTCAACTACGTACATATCATCAGTGGTCGCGAGCGGTTGTAGAAGATGGAGCTTCCTGGGCTGCACCGAGAGAATGTAATTTATGTTCGCAGAAATAGACTCTACAAGATTCTTCATAACAAATGTTTTCTGATGCAATGTGCAATTACGTTTTTGATTGTTTTAATAACATTGGTGGGTGGAATCGTCTTTGGTATTCATTTAATTTTTGCACCGATAACAACTACAGTACCTCCCCTTGATCTTGTTTCTTCTACTGTTGCTTCTTTTCATTCCTTTCATCCGTTCCCTGAACATGAGCAAGCTCGACGCTCAGAATTTATCAATAACACTTTTGTACAGCTCTTGCATCAACACCAACTGGTAGTTAACACAACAGACTGCTGGGTATGTGGATTGATACCACACACTATGGATAAAGGCATTCCCTATCTGGTCTTGCCTTTTAGCTATAATGGACCATGTCAGGCCTTCCAAACTGTATTTGTCTATGCTCTCGAGACCTATCCCCCGCGTCCTCCACGTTCCGCTAAGTATAACTCTGTTAATAAAGCCTTGATAAAGGGAATAACTGACATGATTAAAGACGTCAATAACTCCCCATCTGTCCCTAGAGATGAACTACGAGTTTATCTGAGTTGGAACTCTACGGAGTATAGCATTAGTTTGGGTGAAAGCAAGCGTAAGAGCTCCACTCCAGTCTGGGTCGTACCTCACCGAGGTCAATTCTGCTTGCAAGGTAATGGGAGAAATCCAAGAGCTCGGCTAGGGAAGAGTGACTATGTTGAGACTTATGTGTATCCGTCAAACTCTTCCCCTGCCTTCCTAACTGCTAAGGGTACCTACTTCATCTGTCAGGATAGGGCATATACATGGCTGCCTGCTGACTTTTCAGGTTCATGCTATATTGCTCGACTGTTGCCTCCGACATACACTGCTTCCCCAGATTATCATAAGACCAGAGTAGCAAGAGGTGTTTTCAGCAAAGAAGATACCGCTGGTCAGGAAGCCGGAGACTTTTTCAAAGGTTTCCTTCCGTTCTGGGGGCCTATGGCCAATAGTAGAAATCTACGTCAGCTAACACGGGTAGTTGAATCTGCTATTGCAGAAACTGCTGGTGCCCTTATTAATTTAACAGCTGAGCTCCAGGCGGATCGTCTCATGACGTTACAGAACCGTATGGTTCTTGACTTAATACTTGCAGATCGAGGTGGGGTATGCAGAATGATCCAATCGAGCTGCTGTGTTTTTATCCCCAATAATGCTCCGACCGTATACGAAGCGATCTCTAAGCTACACAAGATTTCCGACTCTATTCACGTAGACAAGGGAAATTGGTCCTTAATGGAATGGCTTTGGACTCTACTGTCAGCATGGGGATGGAAGGTTCTGATGGTCGTTGGTGTTATCCTAGTATTCCTATTCTCGTGCTGCCTTATTATCCAATGTGGTCCTGCTCTGTGTAGCCTCTGTGCTGCAACCTGTTTCAGAAAACCGCCTGTGTTTGGAGACAAGGTACGAGAAAGGATGATGATGCAACAACATATCACTGACCTAATGAACATTGAGATAGACTCTGACATAGACTGAGTAATTGCCTATGTAAGGGCAAAAGGAGGGTCTGAGGTTCCGTGACGATTTGAACCCGTGTTTTCAACATTGTCGTAAACTCATAATTTTGGTACCAGTGAACCGCAAATGATCCATTTAGTATATCCTGGTGTTTTTGCTATGCTACGAGCAAGAGCATTCTTGTTATAACCATATTTCTGATTCACCCATGGCATCCATTTTAGATTAAGGCATCCATCTTGTATTCTTGCCCTCACATAGTCAATGGACACACAATGACCTCTGATCAATTCATTTCACTTAAGGACACGTAGGCTTTAGCCGGCGATTCACCTTGCTAGTGACACGTGCACCTTAGGACAGAAACGCTGTGGCCGCATGACTCGGCAAAAGCTGCCTCCTCTGCCTGAGGCCAGTCCTGCTATACTGGTTCTCGTGTTTGTTGGCCTGATCATGACGATTCCTGTGTAACGCCAAATATTTATTGTTTAGAACATAAAGGTTAAGAAACGCACTAGTATGTGGAGAATGTTGCCCCCAGTTAAAAATACTGTATTTAAGGAGCAACCAACTTTGTGCAAATCGAACAGGCTCCTAGAATCTGCCCGTGTGTAGTTTCTGTGACTTCTGTGTCCCTGCAGTAATAAACCTTTGGTCTTTGACGCCACCATCGAGAAGCCTGTGTTTCTGTTTATTTTTGCACCGAGACAGGTAGAACTCAGGGGTCTTCGGGTGTTGTCCCTGACACCTCTGGACCTTAATAAAAAGTCCAGAACTCCACGCTTTGCAAATATTTGTGGAAAAATGAAAATCTAAATCATGTAAATTTCATCTATATGAAGTTAACTTTGAAGTTAATAAATACAATTATCTTCGAAATAAATATATTCTGATAAACAAATTTCCATTGGATTACTACTTTTGAAATTTGAACGCTATATAGTGGATCGCAAGCTGTGCCCAGCGGGTCATCCCCTATTCAGAGGATGCTTCAATCAATTAATCTTGAAATCTGCCTTGTATATTCCTAAGAGGTAGAGAGTGATACCTCTGGAGCACGCTACACTAGCACAAAATTAACACTTTGAAGCCTGTGCGCCAACCAAAAATTCAGATTTCAAGATTAAAACACACTCTATCCCCGCTGCTGTCACAGCACTACTATTCAGTCCCCCCTATGAGTTGATATTGAAAGTTTTTTCTTTTATCCTTTTATTTTAGGAGTTTCTCTCTTTCTCTTAAAAACTTCTTTTTATGTCTCTTACTATTTTAAAGATCTCTTGGATGCTTTTACAATCCTCGATATTGCATAGTAAATATGTTAGAATAAATAAAAAAAAAATTAGAGAACTTGGCATATGAAGGGTTTAAAATGGATATATTAACTTTTTGAGAATTACTATTGTCTTCCATCTACCTTTAACTCAACAACGTTTTTCCCTTCGCTCTTAGTTTTCAATTAAATATGCTTCCCTAATATCATCCATTTACTGTGCTTAAATTCCTCTGGCAGATGACACTGTTCCCTTCATCCCCTTTCCTCCTTTAGCTTCCTCTTTGTTATCCTTCAGTTCTGAGTCACAAATTCACAATAAAATGCTTGTTTCTCCAGAAGATTGGAATAATACAGATGTGAAGTTACAGTGGGAGCATGACTTGGGTGCTTCTTTTTCAACTCCCTCGTGGAATAAAATATGGCTCAAAATACGAAAATCCTCACGAGCAGTTAATACCATTCAAACCTTTTTTATTTGGTATAGCCACAAAATGATTACACCTACCACATTACATAAGATATATCACACTTTCCCCTCCTTCTGATTTTAAACATATGCTTATTGAAAGTCCCTCTACATATCAATTTTAGCTGAGGGTTTGGAAACAAATACATGTTATTTTCCATACACATGTACCTCTTAATTTTAAAGATATATTTTTAGGTAGCCTTTCAGAAGTTTGGTCTTCATACAATATTTCAATCACCATAACATATTTACTGCTTGCATTTCAAAACATTTTTAAAGATTCTTAGAATGTATCTTTTCAAGCATGGTGGTATAGTGTTTGTTATAATCATAGACTGGATAGAGCGTATATTAAGCCCATTTTGCCATCAAACAAGACATTCTTTGGCTTCCTGTGACAACGTTTCTATATTCATCAGCACAATCAACGATCGTCTATTATCCACAAATGGAAGAAGTTCCCAACCCCCATGAGATATTTACTATCTATAATATTAACTATTTTCTCACACTGTTCTTTTTGTATTTTTCTTATCTATGTTTTATAGCAATGGGAATATGTATAGTTATTTCTTCATAGGATATTTTCAGAGTATCTTATTTTTCTCTTTTTTTATTCCCTTTTTCATTATAACATGTTGTAAGATTTCTTTTATTTAAGTTGCTTTGTTTGATGTACTTCATTGTTTGTACTACATGAAATGCTAATACACTTTTATTTAAAACTTAAAAAGGGTTATATTTGTACACTGCCAAAGGATTGTACCTTTGACCAAAATGCAAGTACAGTAAATCAGCATTTTGTTTCAGTGTCTTTCCTATTTTCTCAAATGCAATGCAACCAGATTATCACCTGAGAGCACCCCAAATCCATAGTAACTCCATACTTATCATAACCATGAGATGTGCCTGCATAAGGGAGACTGGACAAAACTACTTGGTCTCAGAAATAAATGTAAAAAATCTGATAAACCCTATCTTTAATTGAGTTTTAACCCTTCCGTCAGGACAAGGGAGATCTGTTGTACATAATTAGAAAATATATTGTTCATGAAAATCCATTTTAACCCTGAATGTGATAGAAGTTATCAAGATAATAGTGCATCATACAGATCTTGCCACTTTTAAGTGGTCTGTACTAATATTACATCCCCAATGAAAACCTACATGCATTTGATATTGCTGTGCTCTAAAAATTGTGGGCAACATTTTCTTTATTATTGTTCTGGCATTTATGTTTGTACATATAACAAATGATACACAATATTAAGCAAACTGGTTAAAAAATGAAAATGTCTCCGCATTTTACATAATATATTCAAGCTGCAATAAGGCATCAATGCATTTTCTCTAGCAATGTGTAGCTCTTAGTTTGCTGAAAAAAATATATAGGGCCTTACATAGAACTTGGTAGACAGGGAACAGAGTCATTATGTGGGGAGTTTCAATGCCATCATGTTTAGAGTGCCTTTGTTCATAATACACTAGTAATATATCAGACTGGATCACCGCCTCATTTCTCATGTAGTACTCTATCCACCAAACCCCAAATCAGGCCCCAGAGCGTTACATGTGCTTATACAACCTAATGCAAATTTTTGTTAGAAAATTCCCCTATGGGGCTGCACAAATACTCAGGCAGGGAAAGGGTTCAATAATTTGCAGATGATAATGATATTTAGCTCTAAAAGTCCATTTCCAAATTGAACCTTTCACCCAGGAGAAGAAAGGTTCAGAATCCCTAGAGCAAGCTGTGGTCGTTTAACTTGATTAAAGTTATATAACAATACAGTATTATTCTACGAAAATGATGTTACGTTTTATGAAGTGTTATCACTTATACAAAGCAATACCATCAAATCTGATATCAGCAACATCAGGGATATCACGTCTGTCTTATCTTGCATCCCAAGACATTGCTATCAATACAGCAGAATGCTGATAAATTTGCCCATTATAGACTGCAGCCATGTTTACTTTGGCACTGTTGTGTCTGTGCCGATCACAATACTGGTAACAATATTGGTGCAAATCATGGGGAGTGAGTGGAAACAAGTGTGTGGAACAACTGGATGTATCAAAGTTAATGTGCTCTTATTGTATAGATGTTTGGATCACAGAAAATGCTGCCCCAGCATTTCGCTATTTGAGGCACTTCAGATATGATCCGTGCTCCCAGGAGACAGGAAAGAAAACATATTTGACTTGCATTGCATTTTAATAGTTTAGGTGATGCTTAAATTGTGTGTTTCATCACTAATCTTCACTAGAGAGCAATACATCAAACAGTGTTTTTAACTACTCAAAAGTAAGAAAATTGAATCTGCAGAATGTAGCTGTCACATCAAAGTTTAAGGATGTGTCATTTTATAACCATTAGCAGAACATCTTTCATATGATTTGCTCTGGAATGCTTCCTAACTCTTCACTTCACCTACTGGCATGAATGTTTTGTAAAGAAAAATAGATGTTACCTATCATGTGACATTCGTTCTATGAGATACAGTTGAATCTGTGGGTGCCTGGTTGTAGTTATAGAATGGTGTGCCCTCACTTCTAGGAATCAGATTGTTCATGTAATATTTACAAGGCTTGTTTTTATTTACACACTTTTGACCACATAGGGATTCTGATCAGCCACTCAAGGAGCAGATGCCATGAAATCAGGATCGCACTTTCTGTAACATCAGCTCACCTGATGATTTTGATGTCTAGCTTACATATATGCACACACATGCACACATTCACATACACACACACAATGTGCACTTCTACTTCATGCCTTAAATATTGTGACCCCTGGGTGAAATAGTAGCCAAGCAGAATATTACTACACAGGAGGAAATGGTGGGAGAAAAATTAAGATTAAACATTTACATCAGGAAATATCTCCATACCCTTCTAGCATACATGGTTTTGTGAATTGCTTGAATCTGTCAGTCATCAAAGGAATAGGTATGTCAATTATGTCAGTCATGCAAGGATGGAGCATCCCATATCTTACGTTCAGATATTTTAGTTCAGGGCCCAGAGCTCTCTTTGAACCTACAATTGGTAGTTTTAGACAAATCTTGAGCTATCTGTAAATTGTCGCCAGAACAAATAAATTACTTAATTACTTTCACTTTCCTAATAAATAGTATACCTTTATCATTTTCTGAAATTAACATTACAATGTCTCTTGGAGAATCAATTTATTTGGAAGAGGAGTATATCCTGCACAAGTAATAGACTCTTTATATTTTAAGTTAAAAGATATCAGATAAACCTAGAATCTTAGAGAGGAACTTCTAGAAATATTTTCGGGACCACTGGGCATTCCCTGTAGGCTCTGGCTTTCACACATATTAATGTTTTCTAGATACAATCTTCTAAATGTTTTTTTTTCAATAAAGAGACTTCCTCTAAGAATATGTATATCCTTTCCACAACTTCTTGAGCTTCAAATACACTTGGATGAACCTTTACAATTCGCTGCTCCTTAAAATCCCAACAATAATCCATTTGATGCAACATCTCCTTGACAAAGTATATAAAGGGCTTAGTAAGTGTTATGACATGATTTATAATTGTATTAATAATCTGATTAGAAGAAGCTTCAGTAGGAGAATGAGGGTGATTTTTCTCTTTTTTTGGTTTAACACTCCTTGGAGACATATTTTGAGCAGTTAGCAATATGTCAGATGAGAGGTTAGATTAATTCATCTTAATTTTACAAGAGAATTGAAGCCATGTGCATCTTCCCAGTCACACAGAACCTCACCATATTGAACAGTGTGGCAAGGATAAGGTGTCCAAGAATGAATACTAAAATAGTGACACTGCATTGAGATGACACAGACACAATAACCTAACCAAATCTAACATATGCAGAAATAGAAAAAATATGAGTATGTTTGACAGTTAATTCACAGGCCGCTAATGGCCCATACCTGCTTTTAAGATTGGGGTATTGCTTTTTCTTTAGATTTTACTTTTGACCCATAATACTGGCAATACAAATCCTTGGGATGTGCAGAAAGAAGGTCCATACAAGCACATTTCAGTCTATGGATTTTCACCCAATATTCCCCTCTAGACAAGGAAAATGCCAATCTAAATCAGCTGTGGTCCTGCTCAAATAAGAAGAGACCTGCCTAAATGACCAAGTACTCTCCAGGCAGGAACACAAGCAATCCCAGATGGGTTTTGGCCTACTTAACCATTGTCAGGAAGGCATAACTTGAGCCCTGTGGCAGGACCTATATCTGGGCTTACCTGTTTCACACGTGGCAGCAAAACCTTGGGCAGTATTCCAGACCATCATGTTTCACCCACTGTGCATTTCGAGATAGAGACCTGCCTTATGGAAATGAGCCTTGGTTCTCCTCCAAAAACTACAATTTAGCCCAAACTGACAGGCAACATCCCATCCAAACATGAACATGAGCAATCCCATACCTATTGTTGACGCTGCTTACATTCATAAGGATTTATATGAGCAATTGTTAACTACTTCTCTTTAAAACCTCAGCAAAGGTAGTGTCACAAATGGACAGTCTAGATGGGGGTCATTCTCAAACATTTGAGGAATTAGACTGAACAATTTGGGAAACCCTTGAATATTTACCTTTAGTTTAGAATGGGATTTTGAATTTCACACAACATTTTAGCCTTATCTAAGCTCTGTTGGAGAGAAGAGGGCTGGATCCTATTGGAATATAAATGATTATACTTTGAATATTCTGAGTGAGATACCATGCCCATGGGGGGAGTTGTGCACCTCAGGGGAAAGTAATTCAGAACTGAAAGTTAATTTAGTTCACAGCACTCTATGTACAGAGTAGACAATCTTCAACCAATTCCCTAGGGAGAGTTTTGTTCACTGTGCACAAAACATCCCAACACCACAGACAGTGGTAATTAAAAAGGTATTTATTTCTTTGCTTAACTTCCCAAAATCCAGAATTGTGCAAAGGAATGGGAGGAAGGACTCACAGAGGATGAGACTTTTTGTGCAGATTCCTTCCCCCAAAATGTTTTGTTCCTTTCGGGAAAGGGACAGAGTTTAATTGAGGAGGTTATTTTTGGTTGTCCTAATGGTTGATACTGCGAGAGCAGTCCGTTTGTTCATGAATATGCAGACATAAGAATTAGATTCAAGACTTTGAAATCCAATTATTTTTTAACCAGAAGCAGTGTATTGTAATCATGGCAATCATTATGTGAAGACATCTGTTCTCCCCAAACATAGGTCAATTCTACATATCTTTATGCTCTCTGCAATTTACACATGGTCTTGATTGGCAGTGCCATCACTGAATTGCATACCAGGAGTACCATGTTAATGCAATATAAAATGTTCTATGGGAAAACTTGCAGTGCATCTGGGGGAAGAGGTATTCCACCTAATATCGACTCCAAAATGTTTTGCTACCAGGATATCATGAACAGCATACTGAGGACCAAAAGCAGTGTTTTAAGAATAAGAAAACTATACTTATCTATATGCACTTACCTTCTTGATATTCTGGGCATGATATGTTTGTCAACATATAGAAAAGGGAGTTAGAGGATTGTAAGCTAGGCTTGTCCTCCAAAATTTAAGTCAAACAAAAAGGTTTCTGTTTCCAGATACCCAAGAGCCTTGCTCAAAAAAGTACAGTCAGCACACACTGGGGTTGACCGTGAGACATATGTTAATGTGTGTAAAAAGGGAGAATTGCTCCTTTTTTAGGTGTCCCCTCACTCACCGGGGTTGCCCCACGGTGACATGCTTCATCATTGGGGCCATCCCAGTCCTCTACGGGCTGGGGCGTGCTACGACTTGCGAAGTTACGTAGGAGCACTTTTAAGGACTATGTGTGGTGCATGTGTAAATGTGGGGAGTGGACTATGTGATGTAAGTTAAAAATACCTGCCCAGTAGGTTTTCAATAAACTTTATTCTGGCCTCTAGGTGGTAATATTTAAAAACGGGGTGGGGAGATAGGCTATCCTAAACTTAATGTGTTCAGATGTACCTATCAACTCCTATAGTCGACATGTTTCGTGCATACCCCAAGCACTTCTTCGGGACTACACAGGGACCAGCCCTGTGTTCGCCACTCCTCAACTCTTCAATGAGAATTTATCAAAATTAATTTTCAAATGCAGCAAACTATGTTAAGTGCATGCAAACAATACCTACGTATTTTGTTCCAAAAAACACGTGGTTCCTGAAAGATAAAAAACAACTTAAAAGGTCACGGGGTGAATACCCCCATATCTTATCACACATAGTTTGCAGGCAGAAAATGTGGTGATTTTCTGTGATCTAGAAACGGACATATTGACCGTGGTTGTTTTCATGCACAAAAACGTGATTTATTTCGTGCATTGTAACGTGATATAAAACACACCTCTCTCAGTGACACACCCAAGCATTCATCAGTCACACTCACTCATACATACTTTTCAAGAGACCTAACTGGGCCCCATTGAGTCGGAGGGGTATCGATATCCTAACGTGTGCTGCTTCCGAAACACTGAAGGGAAGCGTTGTGATTGTTAAGCACCCAGGGTCCCCCAACCAATCACAATGCTGCAATGTGGGCCTGGGCATGTTCTCTACACATGCTGTAATGAAACAGCATGGATAACCTGCAAATTGCGCATGAAAGTTTGGCCGGTCGAGAGGGCCTGTCAAAGCGTCATTGCGCACTTAGGAGTGGGCAAACCACTCCTCCCCTGCCCTGCTCTGAGAGCAGCCCTGCCCACCCACCACCTGCAAAGCAGATGTAAACAATAAAATGATAATAACATCAAGTTATTATAATGTTATCATTCCTTAGTTACACTGCTTAAAAGCAGTGGGGCAATACGCCTCCGCCTTAGCAGAGTAGCAGCTACTGCTCTGCAGTCCATGCTTGCTATATACATTGCCCTCTCATACATAGCTCCTGCTCTCTATTTTTCAGTTTTTCTTCCTCCTCACTCAAAATCTACAGTGTATTGTTCCTGTCACCTACCTTCTGTTATCAGATCATGCCTCATTATTTTCTTTATCTCTCTCTCGCTCTTTCTCTCTTTCTCTTTTAGTTCAATTTGTCTCTCGTTTGACCTCCCCTCCACTTCTCTCTCCTCAGCTGTAACTACTAATCCCTCTTTTTTGATCCAGAGTTTTCTGGGCCCACATTTTGCTTACATATGGTAGTCCGATGGACCTTTTACGTTGCACTGAAGAAATAGGGGGTTAGCAGTTAAATACATCTGTCAAATTCATTAAACAGTGCATCCCATTTTGGTACAGGACCAGGAATCAGAAGCCAAGTTTAAGATAGTTTTTACAAAATGTGTACCCAAATTCAAATAGATCACTCCAAATACCATGCTACAAAGATACAGTATTACACCGGGTAATCCAAAATTAGTGAAGAAATTCAGGTAGATCAAAATTAAACAGACAAGGATATACGTGGCAGCTGTTCAAAACAACAGCACCAGTACCTGATAACCAGAAAACAATATTAACTTCTCTTGTCTATACTTTTATAATCAAGATATCCCAAGCACAGTCCACAGGGGAAGATTCATTCAGGTAATCTAAAGAAGCAAGGGCAAGGCAAGGGTATTTTGATAGAATAAGTATTAGTATCTCAGAAGATCAAGCAATAGCCTTTAATAGGTAGCAGTTAAGTGTCAGCCTAAGATACACTTTGGAAGTATACCATAGGAGGCATGGAGGTCTGAACCTCACAAAGTCCATTCAAGGGTTTGTGGGGAATCATGGAAGGTGTCTGCAAGGGGTCCAAAGGAATTCTGCAAATATGTTGCAGAAAGGGGGTTCAGAAAATAAGTCTGCATAGATTCTCTAGAGAGATATGTAAAGTTACAAAAAGTGTGATGCTGGGTTCCAAAGAGATCTTAAGTCAAAACAGGGCTGTCAAAATATTATAATCCACGAGGTCCATAAGGGATACCCCTTTTGTTACATCATCATAGAAAGTACATTGTCCATGGTGTTCACATGTTGCAGAATGAAAACTTAACACACTAGACATGGTAACAACAACCTTTTCAAATACACAGATCAGGAAAAATAGTCCTTCCATGAGTGCTCTGGTTTCTCGTGTACTTTCGTCAAGGTCTGCTTCTCAGGCTATGCAACTATCTCTAGTACAGAAATGTGTCTATTCTTTATTACCAATGCATATGAATGCCTGCAAGAAAGCCACATTAGCAGAAACTGGAATAAAGTAATTTATAAAAGACAGCATAATAAAATACAGACCTACATGAATCTAATCCACCCGACTCCAATGCAATCCACCCCACCCCAACAGACATTCTCCGCCAGCCTTTCAAAGGCGGTTATTTAAAAAAAACAGTAATTTGTAATTCTTAAATTTTAAAAGGAAGAAGTAAGAATAGTATACAATGTTTACTAATACCTAGTATTGTTGTATAGAAGAAAAGGTGTATTACATAATAAATACAAGGGCAATAGTTTTATTTAAACTATGAACTTTAAAAAAATTACATTTTAAAGAAATAAAATATTATTTTATAAAAAAGTATATGTGTACTGGAAAACATTCTTATTTAAAATAGGCAAGTCAAGTCAATAGTTTATTGTATATGATTACTTAAAATCGTTACATTTTACAATTGAAAATATTTAGACATGAACCTCCAACTAAATGCCAGTCATTAGCAATGAGCTTTGCGATTTTTAAAATCCGAACAACATTAATAATGCTCGTAAGATGTTAACTAACAGTTTGAACAATATACGAAAGTTTTATTATTCTGATTTTTCTAGGAACTCAGGTGACTAAAATTGTCCAAAAAATGAATTAACTAGGTCCTGTTAAGATAGAGTCTATTCTTTATTACCAATGCATATGAATGCCTGCAAGAAAGCCACATTAGCAGAAACTGGAATAAAGTAATTTATAAAAGACAGCATGATAAAATACAGACCTAGAGGAATCTAATCCACCCGACTCCAAAGCAATCCACCCCACCCCAACAGACATTCTCCGCCAGCCTTTCAAAGGCGGTTATTTAAAAAAAACAGTAATTTGTAATTCTTAAATTTAAAAAGAAAGAAGTAAGAATAGTATACAATGTTTACTAATACCTAGTATTGTTGTATAGTAGAAAAGGTGTATTACATAATAAATACAAGGGCAATAGTTTTATTTAAACTATGAACTTTAAAAAATTACATTTTAAAGAAATAAAATATTATTTTATAAATAAGTATATGTTTACTGGAAAACATTCTTATTTAAAATAGGCAAGTCAAGTCAATAGTTTATTGTATATGATTACTTAAAATCATTACATTTTACAATTGAAAATATTTAGACATGAACCTCCAACTAAATGCCAGTCATTAGCAATGAGCTTTGCGATTTTTAAAATCCGAACAACATTAATAATGCTCGTAAGATGTTAACTAACAGTTTGAACAATATACGAAAGTTTTATTATTCAGATTTTTCTAGTAACTCAGGTGACTAAAATTGTCCAAAAAATGAATTAACTAGGTCCTGTTAAGATAAAATGTGCCTATAAAAGATGCAAAATTTTACATTAAAATTTGATTAACTACTATTTTTCTGTTATTTAAACTATCTCGTGATTGGTCAGGCTTTTAGTCTGCGTATTACTTGGGCTTGTGAAGTAGTGCCATGCTTGGACTAAGCTCATGCTGACCTTATTCATGCTTTTTTGGTTTCCTCTAAATCGGCCTGACCCTTCCAATCAACGTATCACAGCTTGCCTGCATGTGCCGATGTTCAAATCCTTAAACATGGGTTTTAAAAGTAGACTCCTTAAATCCTTGACGCTGGGCAAGCAAACATAATTTAAAATGGATTAATATACAACAATTAACAAACATTTATAATACTTTTTAAAATAAAAGACAACACATTGAACACAATAAATAATTTATTTTTAATAACTTTTTGTTTGGACTAATACTAAATTGACACTCCAAAATGATTTTATTGCACATACACATACATATATTTGTTAAATATTTTATTGTGGAGAAAAAGAAGATGTACATTTACATTTTTAAAACATGTTTAAACATTTTTCACATGGTTTTCAATTGTATTCAATGTGTAAAATTGTCCTTTTTTTCTTTTTTACTTTTTCTGATGACATACACGTTTCAGTGTAAGTTTCTACAGTTGATGGAGCGTCGTGATGAAGATCAGATAGAAGGAAGAGCTGCAGTCAGGTAAGTGAAAATTTACTTTTTTTAGACATTGTGGCAGGCATAATCTATTGTAAGGAGAGGGGAAGTAGTTTGATGGATTTAAATATGTACTTGTGTTTTTTGTATGTTTGAACAAAAATTTGATTCCGATGCATGTAGCAGTGGTATGCTCATGAAGGGGTTTTCGATTGTGAATTTTATTGTGCTGGTTTTAAAAAAAAGGGAACTCTGTAATGGAAAGAATTTTTTTTTCACCAAACGGTTATAGTAGTAAAGTTTTTTTTAAAGTTTATTTCTGCATTGCAATTTTTTAAAAAAGAGATGCATTTTAAAGGATCTTCAACCAAGTGGATTTTTGGGCTAGGCAGACGGGAATGTTCACTGAAACAAAACTTTAAAAAAATGTTTGGGTATTTTTGAAAATCTTTTATTTTTGTAAAAGGATTGATTTTGATCCATCTTAACCTTGGGTTTGGATATCAGAAAGATCCTGGATGGAAAGAAGATCAAAAGAGGATTGCTACTCTGGATTTCTTGTTGCATTTTGTGCAAGTTTTGTTCCAATTTTTTTTGGGATGCGTTTTTCAACGGGAACACAGATTACTTTGCAGCAAATACAAAAGGCTATGTCAATCTGTGTCTTTTTTAAAAACGTAAACGCAGGCTTAGAATCAAGTTGTGGATTATGGTTACACACTTTGGACATTGGGGGAGCTGCAGACTCTTGCAGGGAAGTGAATTTTTAGAGAGGATCAAGAGTCGAAGAAAGAAGATGACTGAATTTAGGAACCTGTTTTTCTAATCTTTGAATAAAAAATGTTTTTAGAAATGAAATCCAATTACATTAAATTTAAAAAATGCAAATCAGGCAAGTAAGATAGAATTGATGTTAGTCATATTTAGAAATGTAGTATGTGAGCAATATTGTCTAGGTAATCTGACATAACCATCAACGTAAACTGTTGAATTTGTCCCAATAATCTCTCAGACATTTCCTTTGATTTTTTGGTCATTTGTGGGTTCAGACTACCAGTCAATGATTGCCCTATTCTCATTTCTTAGAAACTTTCTTTCTTCTTCAAAATTTCCAAAAAATTATAAAAGTTAGGGTGAGGCTTGCCAATCGGTTTGTTGAGGGAGTTGTGCCATCCATCTTTAGCATTATTCGTCTTTGCTCCTCCCTCTAAGCAGGTCGTATAATAGTTCCACCACTTGACAGGAGACCTTTTTAATCCCTCTGTGACCCGACCTGCTTAGATGCCCAATCCATGTGTCCTCAAAGTAATTAATAGGGTTCCCAAATTTTCTTCATTTGCAGTAAATTACTCTGATTCAGTAATCGGCGTGTAGTATTCATCCACACGGTCAGGGGAAACAGAGCACAATGCTGTTAGTTTTTTAATTCTAATTGTAATTTACTACCTGATATGTAATCCTCAACTAGGATGTTTTTTTGAATTTCTCGCTAATATGCCTGTGAAAAGTGAAACAAAATCCTTGAATTTGGATTTCCGGCTAGGTTTTAGTAATGGTGTTAGATATTGATAATTCAAAGTCAATCATCACTTTTCTAGGACTTTTGTTTTGATTTTTAGATTTTACCACAGATAAAAGTTCACTGTATGTTTTAGATTGTTTATGAGGAAGTAAACAGAATACTTGGGGGCTCATTACGATGGCGGGTGGACTTGGTCCGCCCGCCACCGTAGCGGTGATTGGGTCCGACCGCCATGCATGCGGTGGTCCTGCATATAAAATTATGATGGGACCGCCACCGCAGCGGTCGGATTCTGCACCTTTAACATTGTGGCAGTGGCTGCTGACAGCAACACTGCCGCAATGTTAGAAAAAGCATTTTGTGCATTTCACTGCACTACGTGGCAGGCACTACACTGTGCCTGCCACTTGGTGCAGTGAAATGGTACCCCGTCCACCCACACCACCCCCCAATAAAAGGGGGGCCCACAACAGGACCCTGAAGACATTCTCTGCCAGTCTTTCAATGGCGGACAGACTTGGTCCGCCTGCCACCGTAGCGGTGATTGGGTCCGGCCGCCATGCATGCGGTGGTCCTGCATATACAATTATAATGGGACCGCCACCGCTGCGTTCGGATTCCGCACCTTTAACATTGTGGCAGTGGCTGCTGACAGCAACACTGCAGCAATGTTAGAAAAAGCATTTTGTGCATTTCACTGCACTACGTGGCAGGCACTACACTGTGCCTGCCACTTGGTGCAGTGAAATGGTACCCCGTCCACCCACACCACCCCCCAATAAAAGGGGGGCCCACAACAGGACCCTGAAGACACTCTCCACCAGTCTTTCAATGGCGGTACAACCACCACAGAAAGGCTGGCTTCCGCTGGCATCATAACTGTGCCGACGGAGCCTGCTATGCACCGCCACCATTGTGAGCATGCTGACCGCTCCACCAGGAAATCATGACAATTTCTATCGGCGGAAAAGCGGCGGATGGACCTTCTGTCTGCTGGGATATCTACTGCCATCATAATTTGTCGGGGTAAATCTCATGACAATGGCGGACCGATCGCCACTGTGGCTATTTTTTTGCTATCGTAATGAGCCCCTAAGGGAACTACAGTGTTACTAATGTAGGCATGTATAGTGTATTTTTGGGAGAATTGAAGGGGTGTGGATTTAAACATCCCATCCATCATCCAAATATCACTACTCTCCAATTTTAAAAGGTTACGGGCTTTGCTAAACATAAGTATTCTCTTTTGAGGGTTTTTGTTGTTGTGCAATAGAAGGGTTTCATTAGTAAGAGTGACAGATAGTTCCTGAGGAATGTTAATATCAGAGAATGTCCGGGCTGTTACACGTTGGGGGTTACATGCCTGTTTTTTCCTTTGAATAATTCTTCTTAAGTTTGGGATTGTGGACATAGAACTAGCTACATGCATAGGAATGTTTTGGGATACCTCCCTCAAAACTGAGCCACAGGGTTCATTGGAAGTTCATGCAAGGTCTTTCCTTTGAGTTATGTTTTTTCTTACCTCAATCTCCATTGCAGAGGCAGAGTGGTTATGTTCTGTGGTTCTTTCAACACTACCTCCAAGAGTAACCCCTATGCCTGTGCAATAAGATGAGTAATATTGCACACACCTCCAATGACTCCTGGACTCAGTTTGTCTCTCCATATTTTAGGAGACAATTTCCTTTCATGACATAAGATATCTGGCTTGTCTTCTTGATGTCATTATGGTGTTTTCTGTAAAATAATTTTGAGAAAGAGTTTTTAAGTTATTGCTTTTTAAAAGAATATTTAGCCTGCAAAAAAACTTCTTGTTATTTTTATATGTATGCAGCTTATCTAGTTTGGCATTGTTTTTTGTTTACAACCTGTAAATAAACTGGTTATAAACTTTTTAGGTTGTCTATTGAATGCACTAAGAACATGCTGGATATATTTTGTGATGTTTTTCGCTTTTCATTGGTTTGAATGTTTGCTATGGCTTGTAGTTGGGTCCTTTGAAAAGAGAAATATGTATTTTTAATTGTAGATGTAGTTTGCCTCACATTAGTAAACTTGCCTGGTTTGCTTGTCTGTTCTTTGGCAAATTTTGAGTGTTTTCCTGAAACAGATTCAGCTGTTTAAAATATTTTACTTTGGTGAGAGTTTGAGATGGTCTGAAAAGTAAAGTGGATTTTTAAACAGACATTTTAAAAAACATTATCACTTTTACTTCAGTTTGACAAATAACATTTGGTTTTCAGTTACAGAATGTTTTTTATTTCAGTTCCTGCTTTGTTAGAAGAAATATTTGCTTTGTTTTGGACACAACATGAGGATTTGGAATAATTTTACCTGTGTTTGGCCTTCGGTTTGTTTAACCTCTGTTTGGAAGTTAGTTTCTTGTCCTGTGGATGGTTTTCAATCCAATGTTTTTCAATGTTGAATTAATTAACGTATGTCTAAAAAAAAGTACTTTATTTGTTTCTTTTAAATTGTTTACTTTCCATAGTGCACCTGACCAGCACTTTCCCTGGGACATGCACCATTTGGAGTTAGAATAGCTTTTTTACCTCCACCACTGACCAGCAGCTTCCCTGAGGCAAGAACCCTGTGGTGCTAGAATTGTAATTTTGGATCCCACCACTGACCAGCACCTTCCCTGAGGCAATCACCCTGTGGTGTTAGAATAGGTTTTTTTCCCCATCACATACCAGCACTGTATCTGAGGCAAGCACCCTGTGAAGTTAAAATCGTCTTTGTGCTCCCCACCACTGACCGGCACCTTCCCTGAGGCAATCACCCTGTGGTGTTAGAATAGATTATTTTGGTCCCCACCACTTCCAGCATCTTCCCTGAGGCAAACACCCTGTGGTGCTAGAATAGTAATGTTGCCCCACACCACTAACCTGCACCTTCACTGAGTTAAGCAACCTGTTGTGTTAGAATAGTTATTTTGTCACCTATCACTGACCAGCTGCCTCTTTCAGTTTTCTGGGATTTACTTTTTTTTAATAACAATTCTACATTTAAAATCGATTAAGTAAACTTTTTTTTTAAAATAGACTTTTATTTTTTCCTATTTAATTAACCAACATTTCTTATTTGAAAAATACACTTTTTGGGTGGAAAATGTCACTGGGTGATTTTCCAAAATCTGTGAAAAAATTTATAATAAAAATGTAATTTCACTTTAAGCTTTTTAATATTTTCCAACTATTTGTGGTTTACGTTTGACGTTCACTTACTTTAGTCAATAGATGGTAGTGTTTTCAGGTAGAAAGTGGCAGTTTTCTCCTCCTACTCCAGATGGGTGTGGTTGTCAGTAAAGTCTAAGCAACACTGAAGACAAAATGGTGGTCGGCTTCATCTATACGCTTAGAATGGAAAAACGAAAATTTAAACAAAATATGTTACTTAAACGATTTTTCCGTGTGATTCAGAAGCTGACTGAAGGTATTTTTTACATTTTGTGTATGAAGGTTTGGTTTTTCCGTTCTGTCTTAGAATGGCATCCATTTTGTGTACGGGATGGCTTGCCTGATGTTGTAGAAATAGTGGTAGGGCACATTTTTTCTCTTACTTTGTATGTCGTCAATGCCTTGTATGTCATATCTTCATCAATGTACTTTTTATTATGGATTAACTGTTTCTACTTTAAATAAATATATGTATAATGTATTGTCCTTGTTTTAAAACAAATTGATTGAGTATTTAAATTATTACCTGGGTATTAAAAGTAATACCCGGGAATTAATACACTCCTCCACCAAAAACCCCAGTTTCCCTAGCATCCTGTCCCAGAGAGTGGGTGACAAAAGAAAAAAGGTATAACATTTTTATTTTGGGTTAACTCATTCTACTTTAATAAATATAAGTATTATGTATTATTCTTGTTTTAGAAAAATTGCTTGAGTATTTAAATTATTACCTGGGTATTAAATGTAAGACACACCCCCACCCAAAGCCCCTGTTTCCCTAGCATCCAATCCCATAGGGTGGGTGACAAAAGAAAAAAAAAGGTATGATTTTTTAATTACTATCCATTTTGCATAGTAAAAGTATGCGTTGTACTAGTTTGTGTTAAAATGGTAGTTTAATGTATTCCTATGTACATGCGTTGTACATTTTTGGGATGTAATGGTAGTTGCATTGTATTCCTCTGTATGGACCCCAATACCTGCTACCAAAAGGACTGCACCTGTGGGCAACAATATTTCCTCTTGAATGGACTAGGCACTCTCATCTGCCAGTTAGGCTTTTAGGCACTGCACATAGATCCTTCAGCTACTCCAACAGAAATTGAAGACACCCCCTCAGTTCTGAGAGATTGCATTCCTTCAATTACCCTCCAGAATACTCCCTTTCCTGGTCAGGAATGACTTGGAACTGAAGTAAAATAAGGTGGGTTTGGCCCCACATTTATACACATTTTCTAGACAGGGAATATGGATCCATTGTGTTGGAAATGCCCCTATTTGTAGGGTCACCCCCAAAGTTTTACCTTCCACTTCCACTATTTCTGACCTTATTTGTGTTGGTATTAGAACTCTGAGCACTGTGCCAGTGCTAACTAGTGCTAACTTGCATGTGCTCTCTATGGCAAATATGACAATATTGGCTCATACTCAATTGGCATATGTAATTTACTTATAAGTGCCTAGTAGAGTGCACTTCATGTGCCCAGTGCCTGTAAATTAAAAGCTATTAGTGGGCGTGCAGCAATGATTGTGCCACTCACTTAAGTAGCTCTGTAACCATGCCTCAGGCCAAATATTGCAGAGCCTTTGTATGCAGTTTAGATTGCTATGACGATTGGCAAAATAAACCCTGGGTAGGTGACAGTTGGGCTTTGTGTATTCCTGATAGGGAACCACACACAATGGGAGCTAAGGTGTGGCTTGATGGGCCATCCTTGCAGGAACAGGACAGGGAGAGCTGAATCCAGCCTCACTTACACCTAAATAGGCTTTGTCATGTCCCCACACAAAGGGCTGCATAACCCCTGTAGTGAGCCCAGCGCTAAGACAGGAAGAGCAGTACATCTCTGCAATTGAAAGTCCTGCCATTAAAGTCTCCCCCACTTCAAAGGCCCATATATATATATTTTTCCCCCTTTTTTCTCACAGCGAAAGTAATAACTCTTTAGCAGCCCCCTCTGAGGTTAGGAAATAAGTGCGCTCCTTATGGATTATTTTAAGTTTTGCAGGATTCAGCAAAAATGCCTGTGCTCCTTTATCCTGGAATAGAGGGATAAGCTGGCGAAGTTGCCAGCGAAGTTGGACCGTAGCATGGCAATAGTCAGGACGCACAAAAAATTCAGTATCTTTACCCTTGCGCTTTCTATTTGGCCTGGCCAGGTCATAGAGGGCTTCCCTAGCTAGAAAACTGTTCAATGAGATCAAGATAGCACGAGGTTTAGCGGCTGCGTCTTGTCGATTTTTTTGAAAAGGAAATCTATGAGCCCTCTGGATTTCAGTCTCCCATCTCTATTGTTTTAAATTGGGAAAGGCTTCTGTAAAGAGCTCTGTGATATACTGTCGAGGATTAGACCCTTCATTTCCTTCCGGAACACCAAGGACTCGGAGGTTGTTCCGGCGTGATCTATTTTCCAAATCGACCAGTTTCCAGTTGATATCTTCCTTTATCCCTTCCATTGCCTTTATTTGAGAATTTTGCTGAACCATTGAGTCTTCCAATTGAGAAATCCTAGTTTCCGTAACTCTTGCTACTGTATCATTAGATACTTTCATCACTTTCCTCAAATTATTTTGCAATTTCCTTACCGCACCTTGAGTGCGGAGATTTTCTGCTTTTGTCTCTTCTCTGTGATGTAACATGACTTGATAAAGAACCTCCAATGTTATTTCTGGTGTTTCTGGTCCTTCTTTAGTTACGCTAGGCAAATTAGAGGTAGGGGGAAGAATAGCTCCATTATCATCCTGCCTTAGTCTATTAGGAGACTCTTCAGGATCTGAGTCTTCCGGATCACTTAGATCATTCTGTCCCGGATCAGAAAAAGATTTTACAAACTCTTGCAGAGATTGGGCCCTTCTTACTACCTCCTAGTCTTCCATACCGTCCGAATCTAAGGCTTGAGAGAGATCAGTCATGGAATAAAAATTTCCAGCAGAGTCTATGGATTCCATATCTTCAACTAAGTTAAGATGTGCTGAATCCAACTGTTTTTTTACCTCCTCAGATTGCTCATTTACCAGGGTAGTTATATTGTTGTTAAATGACTCGGCAACATGTACTTTGTCTTTAGTTGTGTTTATATTGTCAGGGCTTTTTGAGGGGTTGACTGTAGTACCCACTTTTTTTATAAACATCCCTGATATTTTTGGAATGGCACCTTGCCTAAAACTCCCAGAATTCAACGTATTTGAGTCTTGTAAATTGGCTACTGCTGGAACTTCTAAGGGAACCTCACTAGAAGAGATAGGAGTTTCAGTCATATTTCTAGGCATATTCATACATGGGGCTCCAACAGAAACTGCATTAGTTGTACTCACTATGCCAGCTGCTGATGAGACTGTTGCTGTTGCTTCCCCCGTAGGTTGAGTAATTTCCTGTGTAGCCGCTGTATCTGTAGCAGCCCTTGTTTTTGGCTTTTGTTGCCTTTGGACGCCGGTGGTAGGGATTTTTGGAGCCATCCCTAGCTCGGAAGAACAAAGCTCCTTTTGCTCTACTCGTGTCTGCCGAAAATGCTGGCGTTTTCCGTGCTCCGACGGTTCCAGGCGTGTGCTCTGACCAGGTGTGCCGCTGGAAGGGGAGGGGTGAGTCGGGCGTAGCCACGCAGATCGAAGGAAATGCGAGTAGCTTTTCCACGGATCAAGTCGCATTCCAAAGCCAGTAACAGTCCAAGATCCGTGAGTGTATATTTTTTCCCCCCTTCTAAGGATGTGTAGAACAGGGTCACTCCTTATGCCCAGTCGTGCTAATGCCGTTCCGGTAGCGGTGTCTCACGGAGCCGGTCGGGACGGGAGCCTCCTTCTGCGCTGCTCACACGTACACTGCTGCGTCCGCCATCTTGCCGCGCCGGGTAATCAAGCACTTCTTGATAGTAAAATCTGGACTATTTGTTCTGTATATGCCCCAAATCTAGATGATCCAAGTATATTGAACTCTTTAAATTTAGAATTAGCCAACTGGGCTCCATCATTAATATTGTGTAGTGATCTCCACCTTCATATAGACCTTAATAGGAATGTACGCAATATCTTAGATTATCAAGGGGCAAAAAAAAAATCATTTAAAGCTCTACATTCTTTGATAATGGATCACGGTTTATTTGATGTTGCTCATGAAAAAAATCTTTCAATACCCGGGTTTACATTCTTTATTTTTCCCCATAAAAAATCTGTACGCCTTGATTACTTTTTTATTAAGAAGATACTACTCTGTGATAATAAATTTGATCCCTATCCGCGTATAATTTCGGATCATAATCCAATAGTAATCGAAATTAAAACTAACTTATCAATTTCTTATGTTAGGACCTGGACATTTGATAGAAAACTTTTAGTTGACCCCGAGTATTTAGATATGATGGCAAAGTGGATAAAAGAATTTCTTGACATTATTAGAGGAACAGCCTCGGTTCAGAATACATGGGACGCTTTTAAGGCGGGGATCAGAGGGGAGTCACTATTGTATGTTATTAAAAAACAAAAAATTATACGAGAAAAGGTAGATCAAGGCTATAAAAATGTCTTATTATGGGAAAAAAATTATCAACTGCTATTATTCAAAAACAATCAACACTAGATATTGAAACAAATCTAGTGATTCATAAAGCTGTTCTATATGAATCTTTTGCTTCTAATCTGGCGGAAAAAATAGCAACCTATAGATCTCAATTGTACGAGATGGCTGAAAATGCAGGGAAAATCCTGGCTAAAAGAACTAGACAAAAAGAGGTATTTAATACAATAGATTCAATTCAAGACGAAACAGGACAGACACATATTAATCCTGATTCGATCCTTGAAATTTTTCGGCAATTTTATCAAAAATTATATCAATATAATGACGACTGTTACTCGTCACAACAATGTATGAATTTTGCCAGAGCTAATGCCCTACCATCTCTGTCTAATGACCAAAAAATAGCTCTAGAAACAGTACTTTCCTGGGAAGAAATCGAAAATGCATTAACATCGTTAGCAATAGGAAAAGCAACGGGACCTGATTGAATCCCATTGGAATTCTATAGGGTTTTTAGAAATATCATAAAACAAGACCTACTCATTACTTTTCATGAGGCACAGAGAGGTTTTCCACCGGAGTCCTAAGCCCAATCACTAATAATGACATTTCTTTAAAAAGTTAAGTATCCATTAAACCCCGCGTCATACAGACAAATATCTTTGATAAATACAGATAGCAAGATATACTCAAAAATACTAGCAACACGATTGTCAAAAATAATAGCAACAATCGTATCCCGATGGCAACATGGGTTTATCCCAAATAGGGATACAGCAGATCATGTACGGAGAGTTATTGCTATCATGGACTGGGCTGAGGGTACCAAAACATCAATCGGGATCACCCTATTGGATGCCGAAAAAGCATTCGATAGGGTGGCATGGCCCTATCTTTGGGAGTTGCTAATTATAAAGGGTTTTGGTCCAGGGATTGTAACTGCTTTTAAAGCTTTGTATAAAAATCCAATCTCATCGGTAAAAGTTGGGGCTACGAAATCAGCCTCATTTCCTATTCAACGTGGAACACGCCAAGGATGCCGATCCTCCCCTCTCCTTTTTGCTATTTACATTGATATTTTCCTTAATCAATTAAATCAAGATGAACACATTGTTCCGGTGGAAGTGGGTGGTATCAATTATAGAGCCCTTGCCTATGCAGATGATCTAGTATTACTCACCAGTGATATTGAAAGGGCATTCCCCAGAATCGAAGAACTGGCAACAAATTGTGGTTCCTTTTCAGGATACAAACTGAATTTATCTAAAACACAAATAATTTATGTGGGTCAAAATCCTCCGCTTCTTAATAATATAGTCTCTGAAGCAACATATCTGGGGATTAAATTAACTACTCCTATATCAAAGATTCCTAACCTTAATTTTGTCCCGATTCTGAGGAAGGCCAATTCAACCTTGGAAAGAACAGATCATCTGCATTTATCATTACATGGCAGGAACAATGTGCTAAAAATGCTGATTCTGCCAAAATGTATATATTTATTCAGAACAGTTCCATTGGAATTCCCGCTTGAATACTTTAAACAACTTGAAAGAATGACAGGAAGATTCCTATGGGGGTATAGAGGCATTAGAAGAGCTTATAAAAAATGATACTACTAAGGGATAGAGGTGGATGGGCTGCTCCATACTTCTTATTTTATTATCTGGCTACAGTACTTCCATTTATATCTCCCTTAATTGTGGGCAAACAAACTCCCATATCATATGCACATTCCCCATCGATTTATGAATTAGCTATAGGTATGGAAGCTAATAACCAATTTCTAAGAATAATAGAACCAAGCTACTACAAAAAAACAAAATTTAAGATTATCTCGGCAGCTTATAAAGTTTGGAGAGTTATTAAAAAATTGGTGGGGATTCCAAAGATTATAAGACATACTCCCTTAAACTCTCCACACTGTTTTCCTCCCATACTCAGAGACGCGGTGATGAAAAGGTGGAATTATAGTGGTATATACTATCTGAGTGATTTATAATCGGCCAACTCTAACACTATATCTACCTTTTCTGAACTACAACAGAAATTTAGAATCCTTCCTCACGACTACTTTAAATACCTACAGATTTTTAGCTTTCTAAACTCGCTGTCGCTTAATGATCGCCAAGGGTTAAAAATGATTCTGATGATAGAGAGTCTGTTCGTTAAAAGAAAAATAGGTTATTTTTATAACCTTCTTATAACTTTTCTTCCAGACGATCTCTCTGTGATCCAACATAGATGGGAGGAGAAATTGGGTGTAAATGACTTGATGTTAAAAGAATCAATTAAGACTGCTAATACTATTCTAATTACAGGACGATCACGAACTCAGCATTATATGGCCATGTTTGATCTCTATCATACACCAGCTAAAATTATGAAATTGGGGGCTACTGTCGGTATAATTTGCAATCGATGTACACAGATTGGAGCAGATGCAATACATATGTTTTTTTCCTGTTCCAAATTATATGGTATTATTTCACAAATCCAACTTTTCATTGAAAAAATCACAGGGAGAACAATAATTCTTACACCAGAACTGATTTTATTTGGACTATCAATAGACACTTCAGAAAGAGAACAACAACACTTGATTTTTATTATGTTGTCCGAATTTAGGGCATGTATTACTCAGGAATGGATTAATCCAGAACCACCATCGTTTTCTATGTGGAAGGCTCGTTTACTAGCAAAATTAAATTTTGAATCAGCTATATATGCAACTAAAGGAAGAAAGAAAAAACAATTAGGGATGAAAATCTGGGCTCCGATACAACAATGGATCCATGAGGAAATGACTTAAAATATTCATTTGCTTAACTTTTGTTTGTTTTTCTTGCTGTTGTGTTCCTCTTTCTTTTATTGTATTTCTCATCCATGTAAATTGTAATCAAGCTAATCTGTGTTTGTTTGCAACCTAAAAGCAATAAAAAAAAATTTAAAAAAATTAATTGATTACAGGTTAATTTAGGGTGTGCTTGTACCTTAACCTGACTAGGATTGTGGTTAATGCTTGACCAGGGCTTGTACCCCTGTGAACCAGGAACCCAATTTCTAACACATTGCCTCAAACTGCAGAATTTATTTGGGTTGGTTCTCCTTTGAAGTATTCACCTCAGGCTGCTCTCCAGACACAGTCTTTGTCTAGGATGACACTTCTCACATTAAATTGCAATGGAGCGATCTCCAGATTAGAGCACCCACAACACAAGCACAATGAAATGTAAGGTTACTGCACTTGTCTGCCCTCTGCTCAACTAGAGCAGTGATGGGAGATCTACTAAAGGGAAGGTCTATACCTAAACTCAGGGTCAGTCTCAAAACATACACACACACAAAGACACACACAGCTCTAATACTAGACATGTGCTACAGACACTACATGCCACTACCAGCAAAAGATTCTGGACATACACATAATAGCAAAACTTTCGAGAGAGGAAGGCAGTAGTTAAAAACGTCTGTTCACACTAATGATCCTTCCGAAACACAGTATCTTGCAACCCCTGCACTATGTAATATACACAGGACAAGGACTGTAGTTCTATGCCCACAATCAGGGTATGTTTGGTATGGCCCCCAGGTCAAAGGACAAATCGAGAAACTGACAGTCGGGACAGGCCTAAGTCTCTACACATACACACAAACACACAATACTAGCTTGACACTAGGGGTCAAAATAATAGTCAGGATTCTAAATATACATAAAACTGAGTAGCCAGGGTAGGAGATCACCATTGTATCCCATACAGGGGATCTTCCTGTCCTAACATGGAGAGGTGCTAAAAGCCCACAGAAAACCTACTGAACTACAGCTGCACACAAGTTGAAATGGGGACTGTTATTGGTTTCTGTTGTGTTTGTTTCCTTTGATTACTGTTAACTTGCAATTTCCTGCTAAAACATGATGTATTTTAAATTACAGTTTCATTTTTTACACCACAAACTGCTGATCCAGGTTACTTTTTGGTTCAGGTTCAATACATTGGTGTGGCTGTTTGGTGGAGGCACGGGGGCTGTTGCTCTCCTTTGCTAACAAACTGGCTAACAGCATGTCTTGGGTCTGCTTTGGAATCACTTCCTGTACTTTGGTGCCATGATTTCATTCTTTTAAAATTGTTTAGCCGTTATAAATCATCAGAATTCACTGACCTTTAATCAGTGTCACATATTGAACACTGCGTGTCATCCTGAAGGGTTTATATCTCCCTGTCTTTACCCTGACCCTGAGAGCATCTTCAGTGGGCTACAAACAAGTATTTTCTCCCCACTGAACTCACACCAGGTAAATACAGAAGACAATTGTCATAACATTCTGCAGCTGAGGTCAGCACCTTCGAGAGCACTGTGCAAATGACGTTCTAGTTTATTGTTCCACAAACTCAGTAAGACAAGGACGATTATGTGAAAGTCTGTCACATATCCTATGGGTCTATGCACTGCTGACCTTAAGGAAGTACATTTGTTCTGTGTGTGGAAATGGAAAAACTCTGACAAATCTGAGGCATTGATTACATTTAGGAATGCTATTAGGTAAACGAATACATACAATGCTTTTTTAAAATAACAATATTTACATACAGTTCGGAAATGGTCCAGGGGCTACAGTGGTGCCGATTCAATAAAGCACCACGTTTAGATTGCTTGTTTGGAGTATTTCACTTCATCTGACTTTCTATTTAAGGTCTGTTAGGCTATTAACTTCCGTGCATGCATTTGGGTATGCGTCTGTATATATGAATACTAACCCATGGTAAAAGGGCAACCAAATCAATAGTCTTTCTTACTGGGTCATATGACTGCACTACTTTAAACTTTGCCCAGCAAAAAAGCCCGGATTACGAGTGCCCCAGGTGCATGTCAGTATTTTTCTCATTCAGTAAAATCAGATATGCTGGCACTCGCTCTTTATTCGCCACCCATTATGAAGTCCTCCTTCCACAATGGGGACGAACATGCAATTGTTGGTGCTATACAAGACACTGTCTCCTGTGAATTTCAGCAGGTTTTAGTTGGTTAAAAAAGCAGGGCTGCGATTTTGTTTTGTTGTTGCAGTTTTAAATAGCGTGAACTCAACCCAAAGTATTGGAGAACTTTACAGGAGCCCCAGTTTCTTTACACAAGGCAGCATTTATTATTATTATTATTTTTAAGGCATAGGGCCTGTTTTATATATTGGCGGTAAGCTTACTCTGACACTTCAGAGAAGAAGTATGTTTTCCACCAATATAATGGTCTGCCTGCCGAATTTACATGAGGGTAGACCATAGTTTGGCAATGGCTGAGACTACTCAATCTCTGCCTTAGCCAAACTTCTCTGATGGCCAGATGGAGAATTGACTATATGTCTGCTTACCTATTTGAGATGGGCAGACCTATAGCCATGTTCACTGCCCATCACCGACAGGCAAACCCTGGTGTTTAGTGACAGTAAAAAATGAAAAATGCCCCCCTCGCCATGGAGATGACTTACATAGCGAGGGACACTATTTTTATTTTCAAAGACAAAACACATCTTCAGAATTTTCTTTCTGAAATACATTCAACAGACAGAGCTGTGCGTCAAACTTAAAAAGCATTGACCTGCACCGCCGTGATGGTGGTTCCTACCAATGCTTTAGAAAAGACCGCTGGCTTGGTTGTCATTTCTAAATTTGGCAGGCGGTTACTCCGTCAGGGAACATTATCGCTATTGCTTGGTTAGCGTGAAAAAATTATCGCCGAGCTGCAGCGATTTTTATCGCAGATAAACCTTGGTGTTACCAATGTTTATCGCAAATGCGATAAAAATCGGCCGCAATGCATAAATATCGCTGAAAAGTCAGCGATATTCATGCATTAGCGAGCTAATGCTCTTAGCCATGTTATCCACCTCCCATTGGATAACATGGCTAAGAACTGCTCATGGCAGGTGTTAGCTTTTGGAGATATTCGCGCTTAGCGCGAATATCTCCAAAAGGTGGTAATAGGAGATAGCGATGTTAGCGACTGTTTCCAGTCGCTAACATCGTGGCACGCCCACTTTGCATGTCATTAGTGATAAATATCACTGACATGCAAAGTGGGGCCCAAGATGGTCGCTATCTCCTACTAGCTGTTGCTAACTGGTGTTAGCGACAGCTAGGTAATAGGGTGATAAGAGTATCTCCGCTTGCTTGGCTTTTAAAGCCAAAAAAGTGGAGATAAACCTCCTTGATAATTTGCCACATAGTAATTTACAGGGGCGGCTCCTCTACTAAGGCAGAGGAGCGTAGCCCCACTGCTCTTTGAACAGGAAAAATAAAATGATACTAACATAGTTAGTATCATTTTATTTTTCGCAGGTTCGGGCATGGGTTAGGGTGGGGCGGGGCTTGAGGCACGGGGGGGAGTGGTTTGCAAACTTTAAGTGTGCATGACTGCTTGGCCAGCCATGTTGGCCTGGCCAAACATTCATGCGCACTTTGCATGTTCCCCACCAAGCTGCATTACACAGCTTGTGGGGAACATGCACAGTCCCCAGACCCCATCTGAGCGCCGATCCATGATGCTCAGACCTATAGGGAGCCTGGGTGCCTCCTGATTCAGAGACATACAAACAGAGGAAAGATGTGGAAAATGTATGTAGTATATATTTTTTTTGTTTCCCCCTGCCCCACCCCCACCCCTCCACCCTCATTCCCTGCCAGCCAATACTGGTAATTTACTCCGGAACTGATGGAGTACACTCAGTCTGCCAAAGACTAAAACTAGCCCTTAAGTTATTCGCCCAGAATCTCAGGACTTGAGACAATGCTGGGACTCAAACCTGGTTCTCCAGTTCCAAAGTTGTTAGCTCTGACTACAACTCAACATCCTCTCCCCATTTGATAAAGACTGCATGGCTCAGAGTAGTGATATGTATGCTGACTTGAGTTACTGCATATATTTGAGTACTAGGGGACACGCATACAAATCCTCGCAGTCACCCGGTGAGATATCTGATGAGACAGGAAAAAATGTAGCACTTCTGATTCTTGTTAAAGATGATAGCAGGAGGAAAGGATGGTGTTTGCCACATGCAAATTTGGTGCAAATTCTAAACTCTGCTATACCTACATGAATGAGTCTTTATCTAAAATTGAGGCTTAAAACAATCGAACCAATTTACTTGGCCCCACAAGAACCCGAGTGATAGACCTATTTCTCACTCCAAAGCAGATAGCTCCTCCACCCCTACACTCTCAGCCTTTCCGCTAATCATGCTTGACCAGACTACCAAACTAATTTCTTTAGTTAAATCTGGATCCCCTCTCAACCCATGCCCACCGAAAAATCTTCACTTGGTCCCTAAGACCATTGTGTCTGCACTCTGGCACATTTTCAATCTCATGATCTCCTCAGGTCGCTTCCCCACGGAATGGAACAAAGCCTCCATTCTGCCACTCTTGAAGAAACCCAATCTGGGTCCTGAGGACCCCCTAGCTACAGAAATATATCCAGGCTGCTGTTTCCAGCTAACATCATTGAAAGATTTCCAAATGAAGAACTGTCCGCTTTACTTGAGAAGGGTGACATTTTGGACCACTCTCAATATGGTTCTGGGCACATCACAACACTGAATTGGTCCTAATTACTGCCAAGGAAGAGCTTAGCCAAACTCTCGACAAAGGGGGGAGCACTGCCCTCGTGCTGTTAGATCTCTCAGATTCAGAAAAGGGGTGGTGATGGACAGAGTTTCTGAATTAAGCAGAATACTCCTACCCAGTCAAGAGATCAGGGCTTGATCCATCACCGTTTTTTAGCTCACTGCACCATCCCAGCTCAGAACCTGGCTACATGCAAATTAGTCTGTCCCTGTCCCAGTGCATCATGGGAACAGGGCAAACCAAACTACTAAGCCAATTCTTGTACTGGGAAGGAAACAAGCTTCCGGAGACCGGTTTCTGGCATTACAGCCGTCATCGGCCCGGCTTGCTTGAATCCTGATGGTGCAATGAGCAAGGGACTCACATCTGAGTATACCCTTCCACGCTTATGGTGGACAAAACGATTCAGAAAAGGGGGTGGTGATGAATTTATCAGAATACTCCTACCCAGTCAAGAGATCAGGGCTTGATCCATCACCATTTTTCAGCTCACTGCACCATCCCAGCTCAGAACCTGGCTACATGCAAATTAGTCTGTCCCTGTCCCTTGCTCACTGCACCATCAGGATTCAAGCAAGCGGGGCCGACAACGGCTGAAATGCCAGAAACCGGTCCCCGGAAGCTTGTCTCCTTTCTGGTGAAGAATTGGCTTGGTAGTTTGGTCTGCCCTGTTCCGATGATGCACTGGGCCAGGGACAGACTAATTTGCATATAGCCAGGTTCTGAGCTGGGATGGTGCAGTGAGCTAAATAACGGTGATGGATCAAGCCCTGATCTTTGGACTGGGTAAGAGTGGTCTGCCTAATTCAGACACTCTGTTCATCACCACCCCCTTTTCTGAATCGTTTTTGGCCACTATAGGTGTGGCAGGGTATGCTCAGACATGAGTCCCTTGCTCACTGCACCATCAGGATTCAAGCAAGCCGGGCCGACGACGGCTGAAATGCCAGAAACCAGTCCCCGGAAGCTTGTCTCCTTTTTGGTGAAGAATTGGCTTGGTAGTTTGGTCTGCCCTGTTTCCATGATGCACTGGGCCAGGGACAGACTAATTTGCATATAGCCAGGTTCTCAGCTGGGATGGTGCAGTGAGCTAAATAACGGTGATGGATCAAGCCCTGATCTTTGGACTGGGTAAGAGTGGTCTTCTTAATTCAGACACTCTGTTCACCACCACCCCCTTTTCTGAATCGTTTTTGGCCACTATAGGTGTGGCAGGGTATGCTCAGACATGAGTCCCTTGCTCACTGCACCATCAGGATTCAAGAAAGCCAGGCCGACGACGGCTGAAATGCCAGAAACCGGTCCCCGGAAGCTTGTCTCCTTTCTGGTGAAGAATTGGCTTGGTAGTTTGGTCTGCCCTGTTCCCATGATGCACTGGGCCAGGGACAGACTAATTTGCATATAGCCAGGTTCTGAGCTGGGATGGTGCAGTGAACTAAATAACGGTGATGGATCAAGCCCTGATCTTTGGACTGGGTAAGAGTGGTCTACTTAATTCAGACACTCTGTTCATCACCACCCCCTTTTCTGAATCGTTTTTGGCCACTGTAGGTCTGGCAGGGTATGTTCAGACATGAGTCCCTTGTTCACTGCACCATCAGGATTCAAGCAAGCCGGGCCGACGACGGCTGAAATGCCAGAAACCGGTCCCCGGAAGCTTGTCTCCTTTCTGGTGAAGAATCGGCTTGGTAGTTTGGTTTGCCCTGTTCCCATGATGCACTGGGCCAGGGACAGACTAATTTGCATATAGCCAGGTTCTGAGCTGGGATAGTGCAGTGAGCTAAATAACGGTGATGGATCAAGCCCTGATCTTTGGACTGGGTAAGAGTGGTCTGCTTAATTCAGACACTCTGTTCATCACCACCCCCTTTTCTGAATCGTTTTTGGCCACTATAGGTGTGGCAGGGTATGCTCCGACATGAGTCCCTTGCTCACTGCACCATCAGGATTCAAGCAAGCCGTGCCGATGACGGTTGAAATGCCAGAAACCGGTCCCCGGAAGCTTGTCTCCTTTCTGGTGAAGAATTGGCTTGGTAGTTTGGTCTGCCCTGTTCCCATGATGCACTGGGCCAGGGACAGACTAATTTGCATATAGCCAGGTTCTGAGCTGGGATGGTGCAGTGAGCTAAATAACGGTGATGGATCAAGCCCTGATCTTTGGGCTGGGTAAGAGTGGTCTGCTTAATTCAGACACTCTGTTCATCACCACCCCCTTTTCTGAATCGTTTTTGGCCACTATAGGTGTGGCAGGGTATGCTCAGACATGAGTCCCTTGCTCACTGCACCATCAGGATTCAAGCAAGCCGGGCCGACGACGGCTGACATGCCAGAAACTGGTCCCCGGAAGCTTGTCTCCTTTCTGGTGAAAAATTGGCTTGGTAGTTTGGTCTGCCCTGTTCCCATGATGCACTGGGCCAGGGACAGACTAATTTGCATATAGCCAGGTTCTGAGCTGGGATGGTGCAGTGAGCTAAATAACGGTGATGGATCAAGCCCTGATCTTTGGACTGGGTAAGAGTGGTCTGCTTAATTCAGACACTCTGTTCATTACCACCCCCTTTTCTGAATCGTTAAATCTCTCAGAGGCATTTGACATGGTCAACCACGATGTGTTGGTTGAGAGCCTCGCCTCGCTGGGACTCAGAGATAATGCGCTTCTCCTACCTAGCTCCTTTTTGTCTAACAGATCACAGTTGGAGGCACATGATGCAATTTTTTTCCCCGGCTTTCACACTCCCTTGTGAAGTCCCACAGGGATCATGTGTTGCCCCACCATTTTTTAACTTGTACGTCACTCCCCTGGCCAAGCTAATAAGAAGCTTCAGTTCTACGCTGATGTCCTACTCAGATGACAAGCAGATAATAGTGTCCATTAACAGTTCCTCCACTGATACTGAATCTAGATTTAATGACTGCTTGAGCCACATAGGGAAGTGGATGAGGGATAACTGTTTAAAGCTTAACACATCAAAAACGGAAGTCATGTTCTTTGGCAACATGTCAGTAATCTGGTCGGACAGCTGGTTACCAAATCATATGGGTCCTCCCCCCACACCTGCTAACAAAGTAAAAAATCTTGGAGTTCTCTTTGACACCAAGCTGCCCCTTGAATACCAGATCAAACACACTATATTGACTTGCTTTTTCATTCTCAAAATTTTGAAAAAAGTGCATCCGTTTATTCCATTTCAGCTAAGAAAAACAGTAGTCACAGTGCTAATTGCCTTCAGGCTGGACTATTGCAACGCCCTTCTCACTAGTGCGAGCAAGCGTAGCATACAACTCCAGATGACTCAGAACGCCGCAGCTAGAGTCCTGCTTGGGCTCACTCGCTATGAATCGATCTCCAATACTCTCACAGAGTTACACTGGTTTCCCATCAGTAAACACATTAATTTCAATGTGTCATGCATTACATTTAAGGCAGGGCACAGCCTTGCTCCTAGGCAACTGTCACAATTTTTCAAACTCTACATCCGAGCTAGATCACTCAAATCATCAGACAGCGGCAACTTGATCATACCCAAGGCACACAAACTAAAATGGGGTGGAAAAAGCTTTGCTTACACCACCGCCATACTCTGGAACTCCCTGCCTATTTCTCTACAAAAATAATCCAATTTATTTAACCCCTTCGCTGCTCATGACGAGCTCAGCTCGTCATGAGGCACACTGGAGCTGTGCTTATGACGAGCTGAGCTCGTCATGAACAATGGGATTCAAAGCCTCCCAGCAGAGGAGGGGAAACGTCTTAGCAGCCAAGGTGTTAAATTCAGTAAGCACTTAAAAACCTGGCTCTACTAGCGCACCTCCACAGTTCGACCACTGCTTGCATGCCCATTCAAGCACCTAGATACCTCCGGGTAATTTTAGCGCTATATAAATTCTTCATTTAATTATTCATTTCATTTCATTTCAAACACCAAATAAAATAACATATCAATTACAGTGAAGCATATTTTGCCCCAAAATAACAACAGGAAGCAGTACATTTGAAAACCAGAAAGGTTTACTGATACATTAATAAAGTTACAGTCTCAAACCAAGCCAATTTAGTAAATTACAAACCAAAGCACACAGCAGCAGACCAAGGTTTAGCACATCAACTTCTTCTGTTTCCAAATTTCTAGTGGTGCAACCACTCTCACCATCCGCCACCAGGGATGTCCGTCAAACTAGTTTTACAAGAGAATTGAGAGGTGCACTCAGTCAAGTCAATGATACAAAAAGTTCATAGATTTTGTAAATCTTCTGTTCTTTCTTTAATGAGTTCTTTATTTTATCTCTTTTTAAAATACACAGGCACAGTCGAACAATCCATGTCTATGGTGAGCGCACTTTTGAACTTGTATCGTGGTGAATATAGGTGACAACTAGGACAACATCTCATCCCCTATGTCCATTCAGGCAATATGGATGGAATAATCGGCACTTCGACGCTCTATTCATATTTTTAATTTCCATCAATCTGACCTTAAACTCTGCTATCCTCTCTGGACTAATTATGTTCCACCTCACATCTTACCTCTGGCTTTTACCTAACACTATATGTTGCACGGTTGCACTATTTCTTGTTTCGGGTGCCTTTTTCCCCAATTGGCACATGTCGGAGGAATTAGCTTATGTCAAATTACAACATTTGGATTGGTAATGTGAAAGCAATGTACTGGTGAGGGTGTACTTGCTTTTTAAATTAGCAAACATGCCATTTGGCTTGGATTTTTTACATGACTTTGTCTATTGGTGTATCCTCTAGTCAATTTTAATTTAATTTTGTATGTTATGTAGTCTATCATTATGCTCATTTGAACATAAGGCGAAAAATGCTTATGCATGTTAAAATCTTTTGCAGCCCTGACGAAATTCCCAAGGCACTAAGGGGAATGAAACGCGTTGGCTGTGCCTGTGTATTTTAAAAAGAGAGAAAATAAAGAACTCATTAAAGAAAGAACAGAAGATTTACAAAATCTATGACCTTTTTGTATCATTGACTTCACTGAGTGCACCTCTCAATTCTCTTGTAAAACCAATTTAGTAAATTAGTAATCCCCTGGTACTGCTTATGTGAATATAGTCCAGGCAAGTCAAAAGTAAAATGCAAAGTCAAGTTATTTCATTATTAAATAGGCAGATTTTTGCTAATTGTGTACCCTTGAAGGGAAATTACCTAGTGCTCAGCTAAAGTTGCAGGTATGGTCAGGGAATTCATAAGCTGCAGGTGCTCACACAAGAAGCTATCTGAGCAGGTCTTTGAGGAGCATTAGGTTTCAAGAACTGCAAAAGGGACATCAGCCTCTCAATGTGGACAGAAGTCAGTCTAACTATCTAATTCCAACGCACATAATTAAACCATAACATTCAGAAGAAAGATGAATCGCTAATGGTTGCCACAATGCCATGTTCACAATGTGCCTGGGAGCAGTTTTTTCAGAACCCAATACCTTATCCAATAAATTTCTAGCTGGGGAACGTCCATGCAAATTGATGAGACAGTCCATGAAAAGGGTGTGGTACTGCCCCAGAGAGGCACTCCATACTCCTAATAATAAAAAAGACAATGACCACCACCTGGTATGTATCACAACTTTCCTGTTTCCTACCAGCTGAAGAAATGTGTTTTTATATCATTGACCAGTTCTTAATGCTTGTGAACTCAAACTCGAGTGCCCCCTATTTGCATTCTGCAAGAGTAGGAATATCAAAGATCATATGGTCAGAGCAAGCCTCCTCCCAAAAAAACACAACACAAACCCCTACTAATATTTGGGGTCTAAACCCCCTAGTGGGACACTTTAATCATCTGATTACAACCTTACAGTAGAGCGGTGGCACAGCAGTGCAAACCGCTGCGCCACCGGTATATCGGAGGTCGCCGCCACCCGCCCGACAAATGGCTACTTTTCAGTGGTTTGACGGGCGGGCACCATGCCGGCTCCACCTGCTGTGCCCTTTAAAAGGCAGTGTTGCCTTTTAAAAGTGCACCACAATGGGAATTTCTCACAAGATGCATGCACGACTTAGACTTAAAAGTCCATGCCATGCAGGAATCTATGTGCATGCACACCGGGGGGCACATGTTATGACCCCTTATGTGCATCCACATATCTCTGTAGAATGGGGGGGTCCTGTGGGGCCCTCTTTGTTTCCTCTCTGCCTGACTTTTCATGGTGGTGAAACCACTAGGAAAAGCCTGATTGTGGCAGTCCTGCCAAGCATATTGCGCTCATGGCTATAGCTCCTACACCAGGGGATAGCAGTTCCCTGGCGCAGCCAGTGGTCCTAGTGCGGTAAGTCTGCCTGAGTCATAATCGGGCGGTCAGACCACTGGTGCAGCGGTGGATGGATCTGCCACTGCCATGCCGCTATGAGTCTGACGATCTGAGGACAACCAGACTCGTAATAGGGCCCTTAGTGTGGTAATTGCAGGGTCTGCCAGTTTATCATTGAGACTAAGAAATTTGTACATGAGAATATTCAACTTTTTTCAGTCCATTTTCAAATTGTAATACTGTGAATGTCGTCTACACAATCTCTTGTACATGCAATCAAGTTAACATTGGCCAAACAACGCAGTAGGTGCTCATCTGAATTTGCCAACACAGAAGCTGAATTTGCGAAGTTACCAATACACTATTGGTGGACCACTTTGTAGAAATCGGCCAAAAAGAGAATGATATACTGTGGCAAATGATCACTGTGGTGAATCCCATCATCTAGTTGTGCAGTAGCCAAATTCCTGGGAAGGGCACGGCTTATTAGACCAAAAAGTATGGAAACACGTTCTCAATGTCCGCAGCTTAAACGACTGCTAATATTCGACAAAGATGGAAATTGTAGCATCTAAAAGGCATTATCACACCATCTTATTTCCAGATGGATATCACCCTTAGCATACATAGTGAACCCACTAAGAGATTTTTGTAGTAAAAGTATAATGAATCTGGTTAGTGTTTTGTTCAATTTGTCCTTCTGCACATGGATTAATCTGTTAAGGAAGCACTTTACATCATCTTGTCCTTTTTTTTAGGTCTCTAACAGCTTGAGTTTGCTTTACATAACAAAGAATTCTGTGGGCAGATAGTTCCTCTGATCCATTGCTATCTGCATATTTGCTAGGGAATGCACAGTGCACTTTTGATTCAAGTAATATACATCGTGCCTATTCCCTTATACTGATTTGCTATTTTAATGAGGTCACCTATAATAATTTTTGTTCTTACGAATTGATGGGACTTACGGTAATTCTTGTTCTTATGAATTGACATTTTCCCTTGTTTTTCAGTATACCTGACTGCTACATGAAAGTGTAGTGTTTTTATATAATCTTTTATTTTAGACATCATTTTAGAACTGTATAACCATATCTTAATATTTTGCTGTGTAAACCTTGACATGATGTTTAAAAAAAATGTTCTAGTGGGCCCAAAACATTTTAGGCAATCATGTTCTTCTGACAATTCTATAGAAAACTCTTCCCATGCAGCTGGATCTTTGGACTCATTCACTTTCACGTGACAGTGCTTTTCTGGCAGTTCTTTTAAACTATTTCTGGTATTATTGTGCTGATGGCTTTTATGGCAGTGATGCCAATATCTTGAAATGGAAAATGAAACATCAATGACCTTCACACAGAATTCTAACAATAACAATACAAGATTATGCAACTCGTTGCTCCTGGAACAAAAAATAGAATATGTGCAGTGAACAAGAATACAATATATATATTTTTTTAATGGCGTCTATCATGTGATGCCTACCACAACCATAGCTAAGCTAATGTGATCACAATAATCTAAGTATGGTTAGCTGTAAATTTAAAAATCACACATTATGATCAATCTAAATATAAAATTATATATGACTATATGTACGGATATATGATAGTACAACGCGATCATTTTGATCGCGGTACTTTACATCGCGGATTTTACAACGCAAGTCGTTACAATGACTTGCGTTGGAGGGAGCGGAATGAGGATTAATATAATTTTCTATTCCAACACCAGCCCACGTAACAGTAGGGAAGGTGTTGGAATAGAAAATTACAATATCCCTTAACCAACAGCGCCATCCAGCGCAAGTCGTAGTAATGACTTGCGTTGTAATGGCAGCATTGTAAAGGTTGTGCGGTGCGGTGTAAACACTGTGTTGTAAAGGACATTTACCATATGTACTAATGAGTATGCATGTTGTACATTAGTATGCCACTAAATGCAAAGCAAAAAAATGCGACACTGCATCACCAAAGGCGTGATTGCTTACTGGTAAAGTCGTCGTCTTTCTTGTCAAAGTGCCCCACACGTGTGAGGTGAGTTCCCACCAAACAAACATAACATTTTTTTTTCAGTTTATAAAGCTTCATTTGAAAGTTAACAAAATATGCAAAAAAACAACAATACAGAATTAAATATAACAACTAGGAGTATAGAGGAACAGTTGACTAGTACTATTAAGAACAATCAAAGCTATTTTAAATGTTATAGGGAATCAGGAGGAAAAAAGGGGGGAAGAGGAGAAGGGGAGATGAGAAGAAAAAGCGTGTCATATTGATATATTAGGGTAGTGCATATTACAAAGGAATGTGAGTGAATTTCTTAACTTAATTAATTACATACAATAAGCCAAAAAGAGTTAAAAAGTGAAGAACAGAGAAAACAAGTATTCAACGAGGTTTAACATTTTCAGAATTTAATTGAGATGTATTTGTTAAGACTTGCTGATCTAAATAATTAGTAAGGGGTAGCCAAAAAAGATCTCTAATAACCATTGGCTTACAGGAGGAGGCGAAAGCAGTGTCAAGTCGATGAAATTGGCAAAGACTATTCTACCAATGTTGTACAGATAGTTTTGTGAGAGTTTTTCCAGTTGAGAGAGATATGTTGGAAAGCTAAAGCAAGCATAAGATCAAAGGGACCATGGTTAGTTTGGGTAGATCTAAGGAGTCAGAGAGACTTCCAGAGAAAAGAAGAGGAATAGAATAAGGGATGGAAATAATAAACAGGCAAGAAATATAGGACCAGACTTTTCCCCAAAAGTTAGAAATCAATGGGCAAAGGAAGAGACGGTGTGTAAGATTGGCGTTTAAAAAACCACAGGTCCAACAATTAGAATCAGAAGAATGTGAAAATTGAACAATAGAAACATGTGTGAGATAAAGTCTATGGTAAAGGAAAAACAGAGATTGTGGAAGAGAGGCAGAGTGAGAAATGTTTAGAGAGTGGGACCAAAGTTTATTCCGGAAGATCATAGTCCATTCACATCCCAGGTTAGATTCCCAAGAGAGTTCCAAATTGTATTTTGCACGTTCTGGATTAGGGGCTGAGAAGTATTTGTAGATGAGAGAAGCTTTGGGTAGAGAGAAGAGTAGCTGAAGAAGTAAGTTTTGGACAACAGGAAGGGAAGAAGGAGGAAGAGAGTAATAAATACTGCCATGAGAGTAGTGAATGTCTGTAAAAAGGATTTGGGCAATGGAATAAGATTTGAAATGGAGGAAATAAAAATAGAGATAATCCATCAAAAAGATTTTTGACCCAAATGATGCCCTTTGACCTCCAAGTTTTCCAAAAGATGGGCCTATTGTTAATGAGAATAAGGGAATTGTGCCAAATTGGAGATTCTAAAAAAGATTCTCTAGAGATGGGATAAGGTTGTACCAAATGTTTCAAAAGGGAACAAGTGTGTTTAAATAAAGGAAGATAGGTATTGGGGGTTTTAGCAGAAAAGGCATAACTTCCGTTAAAGAGAAGGGCAATACAAAGGTTTGTTCAATGGATAGCCAAACTGGAGTGCAGGGGGACGGTTCAGCAAGGAGCCATATCTAGGCCTGATGAAGGGAAAATGATTTAAGGTAGAGACGAAAGTCTGAAAAGTTCACACCTTCATTAGACTTTGACTTATGAAGAGAAGATAAAGTGATCATGGCTTTCCTATAGTTCCAAAGAAATTTAAAGAGACACGAGTCAATCCACTTAAAATAAAGACAGGAATATGAATGGAGAGCAAGGAGAATGTATAAATCATAATATGTGTAATCATAATTTTGATTGAGTTTAGCCGACCCCAACAAGAAAGGAAAAAGGAGTACCAAGAAGAAAATATTTATCAATTTGGGATAAGACTGCAAAACCAACTATACCGAAATATTACATTTTTTAATTATTTCAGGCAAACCAGTGGAAGAAAAGGCACGGGGGAGACAACATTTTGTAAGGGGAGGATTTCTGTTTTGTCTGAATTGATTTTATAGCCAGAAACAACGGAAAAGGAAGCAAATTAATGTAATAAAGGGGGAATAGAAGTATCAGGCGCAGAAATAAAGAGTAGGATATCATCCGTGTAAGAGGAAAGTTTTAATTGATGGTCACCATAAGAAAACCCAGAAATGGAATTATTATTACAAATGGAGGATAGGAAGGGTTCAATAGCAAAAATAAATAGGAGACGGGAAAAGGGGCAACCTTGTCAAACACCATGCTGAAGAGGAAAATAAGATGAAATGCAGCTATTAACTAATACTGAGGCTCTGAGGGCAGAATACAATAAAGAAATACGAGAAATCAATTTGGGGCCAAAACCATGTCACTTTAATGAAGCAAATAAGAAGGACCAATCAACTCTGTGAAAAGCTTTTTCTGCATCAATAGAAATGGCCGCTAGAGATTTGAAAAGGGAAGGGGTTTTGTTTAAAACATTAAAAAAAAGATGAGAATAATCGGAAGTGAGCCTGCCCTTGACAAAACCACATTGCTCCTTACCAATTAAGTGGGGCATAAGAGGGTCTAGGCGTAAAGCAAGTGATTTAACAAATCGTTTCTAATCAACATTGACCAGGGAGATCGGGCAATAATTCTTACAAAACATAGGGTCACGGCCTTCTTTAAGTATGAGGCAAATTGCAGCTTCCTGAAAGGTACCTTCTGTCTTACCGGCAGGAAAAAATAACTGGAAGAGATTTAAGAGTTTAGGGAGTAGTAGATTAGAAAAGTGTTGATAAAATTCAACAGGAAAGCCATCTGGGCCAGGAGTCTTCCCTTTAGTCAAGGTATTTAAGGCAGTGGATAACTCAGTAAGGGATAAATCTGTTTCGAGATCAGAAAGATTGAGGTGAGAATTGGAAGGAGTTAGAAGTTTATTTAGATATTCTTGGATAATGGGAAAAGGAAGGAGGAGATTCAGGGGTATAAAGATCCTTATAAAAGAGTTTAAATTCATTGAGAATGTCTTGATCTTTATGCAAAAGAGAGCCATTTGGAGAATAAATAGAATCAATTAGAGTACGGTCTTTACATGTTTTTAGATAATTCGCCAAGAGCTTACCCGCTTTATTACGACCACCGTAGTAGCAAGGGCTATTGCGTAGGCGTATTGAGGACGCATTATCAGTAGTAGTTTTGTTAAAGGGTAGTTTAGCACGTATCAAATCTGGGGAGACCGAATCCATGGAAGAAGTATAGAATTACTTGCTTAATATGCACCACACAGTCTTCTGTTGTTGAAGGAAGCACTTCTTTTTTTTGGAAACAAAATCTATAATAAAGCCTCTCTTAGTGGCTTTAAAAGAATCTCATATGATATGGGAGGAGGAATTGGGGTCACTGTTAAGATCAAAAAATTCATTTACAAAGGTGCGAAAAGAAGAGGAGAAAAGAGGGTCCAGAAGAAGAGAGTTATTAAAACGCCAGCGGGAGGACCTGGGATGTGGGTGGAGCAAATCAAGATCCGTTACAATTGGGCCATGGTCAGAGATGACTATAGGTTCAATAGAGGAAGATAATAGGTTTTGAGATAAAGATTGAGAAAGAAAGATATAATCTAGGCAGGAAGGGGATGCGTGAGGAGGAGAAAAGAAAGAAAAGTCAAGAGTATCTAGGAGGGAAAATCTCCAAGAGTCTATAAGGTGTGCTTGAGAGATAGTGTTAAGAAAATGTTTGTGAGTCTTGTCAAGAGCAAAACGAACTTGAGATTGGCGGTCGAGAAATGGGTCCACAACCTGATTGCAATTGCCTCCTAAAATGAAGAAATCATCCCTAAATTGAATACATGTCTGCGTAATCAGTGGCCAAAAGGAACAATCAGGATGTGTAGGTTCGTAAATATTAAAAACAGTTAAAGAAACATTATTAATTAACAACTTCGCTAACAACCATCTACCTTCTGTGTCAATTTCCTGTGATATACCTTTACAATTGAATGTCTTGTGGCATAAAATTATAACACAATTTTTCTTATTAGTAGAGGGAGAGAATAAAACTGAGGCCACCCAGCCTCTTTTTAATTTTAACGCCTTAGTTTCTGTGAGGTGGGTCTCTTTTAAGAGAACCAAATCAGGGTTATAAGAGGCAACATGGGAAAGAATTCTATGTCTTTTAATTGGGTTAATAAAACCTTTCACATTCCAGGAGATAACTCTTAATGTAATACCATTAAAGATATATACAGAAAAAAATATGCAATAGTGAAAAAATTAGAAAAGAAAGAAATAAAAAGAAGGAAAGAAAACAGGGGAAGGAGAAAGGGAGATCAAATAGGAGCAAGAAAGGAAAAGAACAAATAGTACATATCCAAGGAACCGAGGAAAGAGAGAGGAAGGAAAGTATAGAGGATAAAAGAAAGACCAAAAAGAGAAGACAGTACACGTCAACAAGTGGTATCAATTGAAACAGTGACCTACAACAGAAAAAAGAGAAAGATTGACAACTGTAATACGTACCTTTTAAGAGGGATCAAGAGGAACAGGTAGGAGGTGGAGACACATAGGAGAAGACAACACAACCAACCAGGAAGAGAGTACCACAATGGGGAACCAGATGAGACAAATAGGAAATGGAAAGATGAATGTATCAAGAGAAAACATATGCAAAAGAGTGAGAGGAGAGAAAAATTTGCATGAAGGATTAAAGGAACATATCATTAAATAACAACCATCAGCAACCTGTGGAAGGAAAAATGTGTGAAGGGTTAAAGGAACATAATAATAAATAACAACCATCAGCAACCTTTGGAAAAAATTAGCCTTAGACCAAACAGGATGAAACAAAACCTGTCAGCAATAAATGAAAAAGTCACGGAATGGGGGATGGTGAGGAAGAGAGAGGAACGGAAGTTTCTATAGAAGAAGTGGAATGTAAAAGGATACATTTCTTCATGTCAGCTGGATCATCAAACGAGGAAGGGTTATTTTGGTAGGTGACTTTGAACAGATAAGGATGGAAACTACCGTAATGTGCTCCAAGTGTACGTAAGGCAGGGCGAAGATCAAGGAATTCCTTCCGACGTTTAACTGTTGCCTGAGACACATCTTGCAGATGGAAAGTGTAGAGCCTAACCAAACAAGCCGATCCTTGCGTTTGTGCGTTTAACACTGTAGTAAGTCTACAAATTTTAAAACTAAAAAGATCACACCCCTTGGTTTCGAAGGACCAGTCGATGAGGATAGGTCTGGGCCTAACCTGTGAGCACACTGAATGTTGAGCGCTATAGAAGCAGGAATGTCCAGACGTTTTATGAGAACAGTACTGAAAAATTACCCTCCAAGTCTTCAGGAAGGCCATACAGGCATAGAGTATTGCATCTGTTTCTGTTTTCAGGATCCTCCGCTGATTTGTTTAGCAAAGAGACCTCACTCTCTAAAGTGGATAGTTTAGTGGAGAGATTCTGTAAGTCATTGACTTGAATTTCCACAGTAGTAATACAAGATTCCATCGATGCCCATTTAGTGTCCAACAACTGGAGATGTGAATTAGTCTCTTAAATGAATGTAGGCAAGGCGCAAACTTCTTCAGAGACCATGTCTAAGGAAACCGGAAAAGCAGGATTCGGTGGAGAGGGAGGGTCTTGTTTGAGACATTTGTTGGCAGAAGTAGGGGTCTGCAATTTGGTTGAAGACGTAGATGACGTAAATGTGGTCGAAGACTTTGAAGACCCAGATTGCGCCATTACAACAGTACAGTTAAGAGCACAGTCAGTATGACAGGATTCCAAGACAAGGGCTTGGGCCGGGTATCTTCTGCTGGTAAAAAGTAATTTCTTAATCCTACCCATATAGTGGCGGAGTAATAGTCTTCAGTAAAGCAAGGGAGAAACCACCAGCACACAACCTCAGTGAATTAGAGAAAATGCACGACACAGTATAATCAAATCATTTAAGCGCTGCTGAGATAGAGAAAGCTTAGTTGTACTTCTTGTTTTGAACCAAAGTCAACACCAAGAGATGACTTTGAGGAAAATGAAGAAGTACATCATGAATGGGATAAAATCCAAAAATTGCTGAGAAACACACCACAGGTGCAATGCTAAGGTCACCTCCGGTCACATCAGTAATTCAATATGTCCAAGATAGTAGGTTTTTTGCATCATGTTGCAGTAAGTGTCAATTTCAAAAAGTAGTACCTGAGGAAATTGACAATTCCATCATGAAGCAAAACAAAATGGGGCTGTAACAGGGTTGCAGAGAAATTATCGATTTACAGAAGAAAGAGGTGGAGAAAATGCTTAAAAAGGAAGTGAACAAATCCGGAGCTCTTCCGATTCATGAGTCTCTCAATTTCATTTGGTGAAAGTTGGTAAAACCGCAGAAATCAGCGTGGCATTTCCCACCGTGATCCGGAGCTCCCGATTTAGGCAGCCATCTTGCTAGGCGCCACGCTTGCTACCTATAACTATTTATTTTATAACTGCAAATAAGTCTATTTCACACTCTCCACCTAGTGGAGGTAGCCCTTCTTCCCTTTTCATTTTCTGTGTTGGCCTTCTCCTCTTCTCCCGTAACACAATACAGTTCTGAAGTAACGTTTGTTATACCTGCTTCAAATGATAGACAAGGACTGTTACATTATTTTTAGTCGTGGCTGGTGTGAGGGAAATGTGGTGAGGAAGTGCGGGGAGGGGAGTGCGGGGTGGCAGCACAAGTGAGCTGAAATAATTAAAAAAGAAAACTTACCTGACGGTCTTCTGCTCGCTGTGCTGCTCCCTGGGCTTCTCCTCCGGGTACAGGCTGAAGCTCCCAGTTTTCCCTGTGGCCAATCCCGATGCTGCTCTCCCCACGGGAGCAGCGTGGAAACTGGAAAGAGCGCAATGGTTTTTTGCTCCGTCTGGAGATTGGAGCCTGCTCCTGCTGATTTCTCCAAACAGCAATACATCTGGTCTGGAGAGATGTCAGTGTGCATGAAGGTTTGCCCGACCTGACACAGCCGGCCAAACAGTCATGCGCACTGACAGCAGTGCCCACCACCCCTCTTCCCCTGCTGCAGTGCCCCCAAGACTCAGCAGTAGGACGGAAAAATTATTTATCTGCATTAAGATCATTTTATGTTCTGTTTGCCTCTATGGTGAGTGGGGTGACAATCCTCCGCCATAGCGGAGTACCCACCGCTGATTATATTTCATGTGCATGTTGTACAATGGAGCTTATGATTTTGCTTATTTGCCCAGTGCCATTGTAATGTAGCTAGTGGTTAGGATTGCTGGTCCGGACTTATTCTGCTTTGAAAATGTGCTTCAGCTGTGGAGTTGTGGTTTGGTGATGCTGGTCTAAGAATTGGATTTATTAGGCTTTTCACTTGTCTTTTGCATCAGGTATTCTTCAGACGTGCTGTCAGTAGATTTGTCCTGCTTAGTGTAACTTAATCAGGATATATATATATTTGTTTCTTACAATCCTGCCAATGGCATGGTCTAGGAGGTAAATCTCAATTTAACTCATTTCACCATCTGAAAAATGTGTTTGAGCAGATTCACAATACTGAATATTAATGCTTTGTAGAGGCCTTCTAAGTCTGATTTGTTGCTTTGTCGCTTTCACAACTTATATGGAATACTATGCTAAATCAGGACTTTATGATTAAGGACATATCTGGTAACACATCACATTGCCAATTAAACCAAGATTTGTTCTTGGACCCATTTACATTGGTGAGGGTGGAAAATTATAAGGCCCAGATTTATCAACACTTTGCGATGTGCAAAGTCATTAACAATGATGCAAACCTGTGTAAAGTGTTGATTTGGGACTCACATTCCAGGACAGAAGGTTGTCTTAAGTATAGATCAAAGAAATATTGTATAAAGACTTGAAATCCTTGATTTAGCCAGATGATTGCTCATCATGAAGAAGCATTGCAATAGTGAAGCAGCTCAAGTCCAAAGCTGGCAATATCATTTACCAAACCAGGATACAAAGCCCTCAATGAGATTGAATATGGTAGTTCAAAGAAATAAACTTGAACAACAACCAGCCACAGATTATGCTGAAGACAGATTATTATCCACTAAGTGGCATAATTGATATAGATGCTAAGGAACTGTAGAGTACTTGGCTTTTCAAAGCACCGTCCAAAGTCTTGGGTTTCTGTAAACTTTAAAAGATGTGTTCTTTGGGGACTAGCAATCTTGAAATTTTTCAGTCAGAGGGCCTTGGGCATCACAGATGTCAGACATTTTTTGAGAGAGTCTAGGTACCAGCTTCCAGTAGGCACACCAGGCCCATGCAGGGTTGGGCTGGGTTTGGAAATGGGCACGGGCATCAAAATGAATGTGACCCCATTAGTGATTAGATAGCTAAAGAAGTGGCCAATGTTTGCAAATTGGGTCAGTTTTGAACTTGGAAAGACAGGCCTATAAGTGTTTTGCAAGGTATGGTAGACTGCATGGGTTTGAGTTTGCTTCAGGCAATTATTGTTTAAATATCAGGGAAATCAAAAGTAAAAACCATCCCAGCAGACATAAAACAGTCCCACAAACAGCCAAAACAAAGCCCCACACACTAGCCTGTTAGACCCGTACTGCTGGCACTGCCTGATTGTTTAATAACCCAGCCTAGCCCTAGGCCCATGTTTCAATATTGATGCAGAATACTCACATTGCATGGGATCCTACCGGGAGTGATGTCATTAAAAAGAACATTCCACTGCCATGATAGACCAGGCTCTCACTTGTAGAGCTGAACATATAAAAGAAGATGAACTGCAATGTGGAGTTCTGATTTTCTAGCATGGACTTACATAAGGAGAAATTGATGCAGCAATTATCTGCATTGGCATCAAGCTAGTGTTCCTAACCTGATAAATGCTTACAGATGATTAGGAAAGCGTTCTTTTACATTATATTCCTATGCTGTTTTCAAATAGTCTATGAGGCAACATAGCAGATAAGCTTTCATATCATGCTACCCCAAGCTAGACAAACAGCTGGCAAATTATTCTTTGGCAATCTTTTTTTTGCAATGTTCACACACCACAGTGAGTGGCCAGGTAGAATTTCCAAATACTCATTTTTACCTTGCTTAGGGGGATGTATATCCCACTTATAGCGATTGCAAGGAAAAAATATAACTTGAAGGGCCGGCTGGTAAGTCCTTGGTTTCAGGTGTTTGGGAGTGGGACTGACTGATTTACAAAGTCATTGGGCAGGATCCTTAGGTTCATCAAGTTGAGAATTTAGCTCATTTAAGTACCCAACCACCTCTGAACAAAATTCCTTTTTCTCAGTCTCCGGCCTAACCAGAAGGTCTGATAGTTTGGACATTAAGCATATTTGCAAGTCAGACATATTCAGATGTAGCCCTCGAATTATAAGATTGTTTCTTTTTAGTATCTCTTGGTTCCCCCCTCTAGTTCCTAATTCTGGAGTAAGAGTGATCTCAGTGCCTCTTGAGGGAATGCAATCCCCATTATTTCTCTTAAGAGGGAGAGAAGTAGATATAAAATGTGCTGCCTCCAATGGGTCATTCCCCTGGTTTGTATTTCCTACCGAGCTTGCACAGAGAGCTGGGGATAAATCCATCATATTTCCTCTCTCTGTACTATGTGAATTGCTGGTACAACTCCGTACCCCTACTAGTTGTGGGATTTTGATAGGCTATAGACACTCCGGAGGATACTTTTTAGCTGCAGCAATTCTCATCTCTACAGAGCTAATCTCCAAGTTGATGGCCCCATAGCGGTTGTTAAATAATTAGCGATAGATTTGATTGTTGAGCCTTATAACAGGAGATTTGCTTTCCTCTTACCTATGATGCAAATAAGATATTGAAAAAGGAAAGGCTATAAAGCAGAAAGTAGATAAAATCACATCACCTGTCTCTGGCGGGAAATCAGACCAATAATCTATCAGCCAAGAAAATAGGCCCAGGCTAGCTTTGTGTAGATGCAGACTGGCGCAGACATGTCTGGTCTTCTTTGCTTTTATGATCTTTCTTTCATTTTGAATATAAAGTAATTACATGTATATACATTTGAGAATATTGCCATATATGTACGTGCTTTTTTAATTTCATCAATTAATGCGAGAATTCTATTTATTTTGCAAATAATAATTTTTAACAGCCCTGAAGAAGTGGCAACTCACTTTAACCTGAGAATCACACTTTGGCTGTACCACATCAAAGACACCAATTATTGCACTTGAAATGATTGGAAAGTGACTCAATTTGAAGTTTTTTGGCTGTACTATGTCAATAACATTTTAATAAACAACACTGAATTGTGGAAGTAATGTTACACAGATAAAGATATTAACTTGCAAAATGATAACAAATAATTAATGAAAATAATATTGTGTTGATATGTTCTAGAAATAAATCAAATTGTTCTTACATTTTAAAAAGTGTGATTATGTTTTTCTTTTTTGGACTCTCCACTGATTTGTAATACTTAATGTTACAGTGGTTCATGTTTTTGCTGTTGTATTGCAATTAGTTGTGGGCGAAAAATTCCGCTCTGCCGATAGAGTGTGGTGATCTGTAATCTGTACTTTACTCTGCCTGTTGTCATTCCATCACTGAACACTGTGATGTCACCTATGGGGTTGCTGAGTGCTGAGGATTCCACCCTAGTGTTCCTTGTGTGGCAGTTGCAGCTGCTGTGTCTCCCCTACAAGCGGGACGGCTCTCTTCTCTGCAATAAACCTACAACCACCATCTCCTGTCTCCGCCTCATCTTTACATTGGCGACAAGGATGGTCAGCTGTTCTTCAGCTGTCTTCAACCTTCACTACAACATCCTCGTTTAAATCGTTCTGAAGTTCAGGACCTTTTTACTTTTACAAACTCGACACTCATGTGAGTACATTTACAACTTTCATTGCCTGCTGTACATGTTGAGAGCCGTCACAGCCGCCGGACTTTTGTTTATCTTTCCTGCCGTTTTGTTGTCATTTATCAATTAAGCTTGAGCAGCGCTACTCGTGACTTTCTCTTGTGCCAGTCAAAAGAATCCAACGGAACATTGTCTCGACCGGCTGATCTCACCGAGGCTGTTCCTCCGCTATTTAAGCCTTTCTTACCTCCAGTTCTGCCTTTCCAGCGCTGCGTGTTTTCTCTGCCGCTTGTTTTTCTCCTTCCGACTTGCTCTTCATTATGATGACGTCGTAGAATTCCCATCGAACCTCAGTCAAGCGCCATCACGTCTCACGCATGCTGGTTGCCATAGCAATCCTCAATCGTCACGACGCTCACGCTGTCTGTCAGCTGCCATAATTGTACGTCACAAAGCATTATTCGTCACAAAGGCTTCATTCCTGCTGCAACCAAGTGCTCATTGTTCCTGACGTGCACAGCTGACCAGCTCAAAAGCTCTTGTCTCGGCTGATGCACACAGACACTGATTTCTAGTACTCTTCATTTATACGCTGTTGTGCACAGCTCTTGTACACATAGAACCATTTTCTCATACTAAGGTGCACAGCTTTAGCATGCCGAAAAGAGCATTATCACGCTGATGTGCACAGCTTTGGCACGCAGAAAACAACTTTTCTCACGCTGATGTGCACAGCCTTAGCATAGAGAAAACAGCATTTTTGCGCAGCTTCTGCGCACAGCAAAGAACATCTACACATTTGTGCTGTTGTGCACAACTTTAATTACTTTGTTCATTGATAGATGCAGTTCTTATTTTTAAAACTTCTCTACGGGATTGACTTTTATTTCCTCTTTTGTTCTAAGTTGTACACTTTTCAAAGACAGTTTTTTCTACAATTTTTTTTTTCTTTCTTATTTCAATAAAAAAAAAAATAGGAGATTCCACGATGCAAAGTGTCACTCCTCCAGCTCCGTTTCTTCAGACACCTGGTGATCCTCCCCTTGAATGGAAACTCTGGTTAAGATCTTTCATGGCCTATTTAGGTGCAATTGATGGTCTTAGATATTGTGCTAAAAGAAAAAAAAGTCTTATGTACTATCACCTTGGTGTTGAAGGCCAGAATGTGTTTGACCATTTACCCCCTTTTGTTCCGCCTCCTGGTGAAGCTCCAGATGAATTCGACATAGCTATAGCTAAATTGGACAAGTATTTTGTTAAAACTAAAAACATGGGGCCTCATTTATAAAAAAAGTGACGCATCGCTGCGTGAAAACAGCGATGCGTCACTTTTCACTGCGCACTCCTTGCGACATTCCTGATGCGTCATATTTAATATATGACGCATCATGTCGCAAGAAGTTACAGATACGTCAGTATTTCTGATGTATCTGTAAGCGCAAAAGTGACGCATTGCTGGAGTGTGTCACAAAAGTGACTCAACTCCAGCAATGCGTCCTTTCACATGGGGAAAGCCCCATGTGAAAGGGCTTGCGTCAGTCTTACGCCTGCTGTGAGGCAGGCGCAAGATTTTGACGCAACAGATTTCACTGCGTCACTATTACGAGGCTTTTTGCGGGGGAATGCCCCCTCTGCATACATTATACCTGACGCAGGTATAATGTGGCGCAGGGGTTTAAAAAGTGACGCATCTACCTAGATGCGTCACTTTTTAAATATGGCGCAACAGAGCGCATTTTTTACACCGCTGGTGCGTCACAAAAAGTGACACACCGGCGGCGCAAAACTGACGCAAGGCCTCATAAATAAGGGCCATGGTTGTCCATCGTTACAAATTCTTCACCAGGGCTCAAAAACCTGAAGAAAGCATTGACACCTTTGTCACAGCTTTAAAAATACTCGCTTCCAAATGTGAATTTGATAATTTCACCTCACAACTTATTAGGGTTCAACTTGTTGCACGTTGTTCGTGTAAACAAATTCAAGGGAAATTACTAACTTGCAAAGATCCTTCTCTGGATAAGGCTATTGACATAGCTAAAAGTATTGAGACATCTTTGGAAGACTCTAGACAATTAGAAGTTACTCTCTCCAATACCTCTATTTCAAGTGCAGTCTCTACTAAAGCGTCTGTTTCTACCAAGACACCTAATTTTATTCCTCGTGACACACGTGGTTATTTTAGAAGAATGGGAACTACTGGTACTAGAAGACCTTTTATGCCTAACAGACAATTCAGTCAAAGTACTTTTTGTTTTAGATGTGGCTCTTCTTACCATGTTTCCAATTTCAAAAATTGCCCTGCTGCCAACCAACAATGCAGCCAATGTGGCAAAAATGGTAATTTCTCAAGAGTTTGTATGAGAGGTAGAAGAGGCAGTGTGCGGTGTGTCATGAATGAGAGTGATTCCCTTGATTTAAATTCTCCAGAAAATTCAACTGAATATTCAGAATGTGATGTAACTAGTCAAGAATATGTAGTCGTTGTGAAAGACAGTAACAACGTCAGCCAAACATTTCATGTCCCTGATCCCGAAGTCGACACCATTATTGAAAAACATCATGTTCAATTACTTTTAGATACTGGGGCTCGTATCACCATTGTTTCTCATGATAAATACACTCATTTTTGGCAAGATACGTATTTACTTCCCCCGGATGTTCTCACTGTAGCTTTTGAAGGGAGCAGAATTAACCTTTTAGGTTATTTCTGGGCTGAAATCTGTATTTTTGGAAAATCTATTAAGGGGAAGGTTTATGTTGCCAAGCGAGGTATTAATGTCCTTGGTCTTCTACATCAAGCTGAATTTGGTATCACTATCAAACCTGGTTTACCCAATCCTGTATTTATTGAAGGGTGCAATCTCTCTTGTTCTACGTCTTCGTTTTCTGTTCCTGTATGCAACATTTTGGATGGTAAAGTTTGGGAATGCAAGTATGAGAAAATGTTTGAAGATCGCCTTGGTAAAATCACCAATTTTCAACATTTTATTAAAGTCAAAGATAACATTACCCCAGTCAAACACAAACTCAGAAATGTCCCACTCAGTATTAGAGAGGATTTGTCTAAACACCTAAAGTCACTATGTGAACAAGGAATTATTGAAAAAGTAGAATCCACATTATGGCTTTCTCCCATTGTGCTTGCCAGGAAGAGGTCTGGTGACCTTAGGATGTGTGTGGATTTGCGCAGTCTTAACGAGGCCATCTGGGTCGAAGGCTTTCCTCTTCCCCGTATTGAAGATTTGATAGCAAAAGTAGGTTCATCCACTTGGTTTTCAAAACTTGATCTCAAGGCAGCTTACCACCAGATTGAATTGCATCCCCTTTCGCGACATCTCACTGCTTTTGTTACGCCTGATGGCGTATTCCAATTTCGTCGCCTTCCTTTTGGCCTGGCTTCTGCCGCTGCTGTCTTTCAGCGAATCATGTCTGAAATGTTTGAAGAACTTTCTAATGTAGTCGTCTTTCAAGATGATATTCTTATTTTTACTCGAACTGAGGCCGAGCATGAGAAAGCCATTGACCAAGTCTTTAAGATTTTGGAACAAAGAGGTGTAACTTTACAGAAGAGCAAGTGTGTATTCAAAACCAGAGAGGTAGACTATCTTGGTCATACCATTTCTGAGAGTGGCATCAAACCTAGACCAGGTTTAGTTAAAAGCATTATTGAAGCTCCTGCACCCTGAAACAAAGAACAGCTTTTGTCCTTTCTTGGTCTTTGTGAGTTTTACTCAAAATTTATGAAAGACTATGCCAAGACTACTGAATGTTTCAGACTTCTACTAAAGAAGGGTGCCACCTTCAGCTGGTCTGATGAGTGTGAAAAGGGCTTTCAGCTCATTAAAGAGCATATCACTAAAGCTCCTGCTCTTCAGCCTTTTAATGGTAATAGAGAAACTGTGGTCACTGTTGATGCTTGCGAATATGGCTTAGGAGCTGTCCTTTCACAATTGGCTTATGGCAAGGAATTTACAGTGGGGTTTGCCTCCAGGACCCTTCGTCCTGTTGAAAGAAAATATTCTGTCATAGAAAAAGAGCTCCTAGCTTGTGCTTGGAGCTTTGAGAAATTCAAATCTTACTTGTGGGGTAGACCGTTTATCCTTCAAACCGACCATCGACCTCTCGTCGATATTTTGTCAGGCAGAAATATCAAACGCACAACCGCACGGTTGGCTAGACTTTCCACTAAATTATTGGAGTTTAATTTCAAAGTTATTTATATTCCTGGCGGTAAAAACAAACGGGCAGACTGTTTGTCCAGGCTACCTATACAAGATCCTGACGAAAATGACTGGGAAACTGAGATTGAAGAATGCTTTGCGGCTAATATTTCCCAAGATTCTATTTATTTTGCTGAAAATGATTGGATTAAAGCAGTTGAAAATTATGTTGTCCTTAGCGCGACGCAGCTCCAGCAAGGCTCGGGGGTACACCATGTGCACAATGCTGCGTCAAGACCTACGCCTGCTTCAAGCAGGCGCAGGGTTTTGACGCAGCATTGCCCTGAAAGTGACTGAGTGAAATCTCATAGATTTCACTCAGCCACTTTCAGGAGGCGTTCCTGCGCAGGAACGCCCCCCCCCCTGCGCAGGAATGCCTCCTTATGGCGCAGTGCTTTACAACGTGACGCATCTCCTAGATGCGTCACGTTGTAAATAGGGCGCATTGTTTGCGCCGCAGTTGCGTCAAATAAAGTGACGCTATTGCAGCGCAAAGTATTTAAGACTCTTATTCAACTTTTCAAAATTAAAAAAGTAGCTACTTGAAAATCTTGTGTTAAATGCTTACAGATGATTAGGAAAGCGTTCTTTCACATTATATTGCTCTGCTCTTTTCAAAGATTCTAGGAGGCACCATAGCAGACAAGCTTTCATATCATGCTACCCAAGCTAGACAAACAGCTTCCGAATAATTGTTTGGCAATTTGTTTTTTGCAATGTTCACCCACCACTTTGAGTGGCCAGGTAGAATTTCCACATACTCATTTTTAACTTGTTTAGGGGGTTGTATATCCCACTTATAGCGATTGCAAGAAGAACAATATAACCCGAAGGGGCCGGCTGGTAGGTCCTTGGTTTCAGGTGTTAGGGAGTGGGACTTACTGTCCTAATAATCAATGACACTAGAATTTAATAATTGTTTATAGGACATGGCCAGCCAGAAGAAGCCTCCTTTGTTGCTACTATTTCATAGTAACAGATTAATCACATTTTCAGGGTATTTGTGATGTTCTCTCCCTTTCCCCTATAAGACTCATGAGTCTTCACCTGTGTTCTTAGATTTCAGAATGTAATCCTCATAAGAATTCTGTACTTTGTCAGTTGCTGTTGACTGTTTTAGGATGAGGTTTAATAAACCCACCTTGCTTCTTTATACGTCTTATTCTTCATTTTATTACAATTTCTATCAACTTTATATTGGCGACGATCGGAAACCACCTCAACTAAACAACTTAGCAAAGAAATCTGACCTTGTTTCTCCTCCTGCGGCTGTTCATCTATATTTGAAGCGAAGCGTTGACTTCACAGCGGCTGAAATTTGGATTAATTTGATGGTGAGGAGAGCGGGAGGCATATTTAAAGTTAAAAGATACTGGGACTTATAAAAATAATATATTTTTAGATTATAGAAGGGATTTTGGACTATGCGCGTAAAGTTAACGTTCTTTTCATGCTCGCGCTGCATTCCTAGCTGAACAACGTCACTTACGCTGCGCTTCAAGCTAAACAACGAACGTACTACGGACTGGATTCCTCACGTCTTCCTGTATAACGCTGCGCTTCAAGGAAGTCTGCGCTGCGTTCCAGTAGAACGTTCTCACTGACGTCATCCCTCTACTCTTCAAGGAAGGCTGTGCTGCATTCCAATAGAACGTCTTCATTATTCAATTGTGCTGCGTTCCAGTAGAACCTCTTCATGATTCAATTGTTCCTCACGGCGAAGTTTTCTCTGTGTAACTCTGGTCTATTTGCTCTCAACACACAATTGCATTTCGAATGCCATTCAATAAAGGACAATGCACTATAAATGAACCAGGAGTGTTTCTTTTATTAAAAAGCTAGCATTAAGAAGCATTGTATATTATAAATCAAGAAGAATACACTTTATAAAAAGGAGGTTTATGCTGAATCCAAGCATTTTTTATTTTAAAAAAGGAAATAATATAAACATAATAAGTAAGAGAAAAGAATATATATATATTTTTTCCTTTACTTACCTTTTCAAAAAAAAAAATGCAAAATGTAACTCAGCCTGCATTTTTTCTTACGAGTCCAGGTGAACCAAATGTAAAATGGAAAAAGTGGAAAAAAATGTTTGCAAATTATGCAAGAGTTTGTGGAACAAATTTGAGTGCGGAAAGAAAACATTCACTTCTCCTACATTGTCTTGGAGGTGAAGGTCAAGATGTTCTTGAACATTTACCAGATTTATCGGTTGCCGAGCAAAGAAACTTAAATGAATATGAGATAGCCATTCTACAACTTGATAGGCACTACTTACCTAGACTCAGTACTATTATGGAAAGATACCATTTTGGATTGAGAGAACAAAAGAAAGATGAGACAGTAGAAGATTACGTATCTTCTTTAAGGAAACTCGCATCATCTTGTAACTTTGGACAAACCCTCGATGAAAGGATTCGAGATCAATTTGTTTTAAGATGTGCACATGATGATATTAGAAAAGAACTTTGGTTGAAGGATGAGCCTCCTCTCGAAGAAGTTTTGGTAATAGCAAAACAAGTTGAACATATGACAAGATGTGTTGGAGAACTTAAAAAAGAGAAAGAGAAACCATTTACTTCTGAGTCAAAGGATGAAATAAAAGTGGATGAGACTGTTTGTCAATTGAAAAAACTAGAAAGTGCGAGCTCTGAAGAAAAGCAAATTAGGTCATCAAATCCATTTTTTGCTACATCAAATAACAAATGTTCCTGTTTTAGATGTGGCCAAGTTAGTCATTTGGCTAATTTTCCTATATGTCCTGCTTTAAAGGTAACCTGTAATTTATGTAATAAAAAAGGGCACTATGCTAAATTTTGCAGGACAAAAGCATACAACGGAGATAACTCAAGGAGAAGATGGTCTCAACCTCAAGTAAGATCTATTTGTTTTGAGGTGAATGATGACAAATCAGATCATCCATCTTTCATGGTTAGAGTTGAAAATTCAATGGTAAATTTAAAATTTGATTCTTGCTCTAAGATAACAATAATTGAAGAAAAACTGTTTAATGAGTTGTTTTCAAAAAATGTGAAAATGTTCAAATGTGATATCCTACCATTAGGTTATAGTGAGAAACCTATTACTATGTTAGGATTTTTCATGGCTGAGATAGAACTTGGTTCTCATATTATTGTGGGAAAGGTTTATGTGTCAAAAAAAGGTGATGCGTTATTAGGATGGTTACATCAACATCAATTAGGTGTTAAACTTGATCCCAATGCCTCTCCTCAGGTTCAGATTGAAGAGGTATTTGATTCTGTATGTAACATGAGTGACGATAACTTGTCATTGAGTATGGCAAAACAATTCCCCAATGTTTTTAAAGAGGATTTGGGATGTTTGCGTTGTTACAAATATCACATAAAATTGAAAGATAATGCTCTCCCTGTTGTAGCAAAGGTTAGGAGGATTCCTCTCATGGAGCAAGTAAAAGTTCAGGAAGAGCTAGATAAACTTGTTAAGAATAACATAATTGAACCGGTTGAGGCAACTGAATGGCTTGTTCCAGTCGTTATTGCAAAGAAACCTATTGGCGAGATTCGCCTTTGCATTGATTTAAGATCACTAAATAAAGAAGTTGTGGTTGATAGGTTTCCTCTTCCCAACATAGATGAGATAGTTTGTACTTTGGAAGGGGCTAAATATTTTACTACTCTTGACTTAGCTTCCGCTTACCATAAGGTGGAGCTAGACAATTATTCTCAAGAGCTGACTGCCTTCATTACACCTATGGGTACGTTCAAATTTAAGAGAATGCCTTTTGGTCTCGTTTCTGCGGTCTCTGTTTTTCAACGAATCATGTCAAAAAATTTAAGAGGATTAATTGGGGATAAGTGCTATCAGGATGAATAATTAATTTATGGTACAACATTATTGAGCATGATACTCGAGTGTCTTCTGTATTGAAACATTTGGATGGTGCTGGAATGACTTTAAAAAGGTCCAAATACAAATTCAGAGTCCAAGAGGTTAATTATTTAGGACACCGTATAACCGGTAATAGGGTTTTTCCAAAGAAAGAATTAGTTGAAGCCATTGACAAAGTGAAGGAACCTTCTTGTAAAGATGAACTTCTCTCATTTTTGGGAATGGTGGAGTTTTATGGTAAATTAATTTTTAATTTTGCAGACAAAACCCACAATTTAAGAAGGTTGACTGCGAAAAATGCTGTTTTTGACTGGTCAAGTGAGCGCAAGGCAGAATTTATAAGTATTAAGAAGGAGTTGAATAAAGCGCCTTCCCTCCATGCATTTGTTCCTGGTCTTCCCACTGTTATGTTTACTGACGCAAGTGATAAAGGCCTAGGTGCCGTTTTGGTTCAGAAGAGAAATGGAAAAGATTGCTTGATCTGTTGTTCTTCTCGTTGCCTCAGAGGATCAGAGTGTAATTACTCTGTAATAGAAAAGGAATCTCTTGCAATTTTCTGGGCTTTAAGAAAGTTTAAAAACTTGATTTGGGGCACGAAAGTTTGCGTTTTGTCTGATCATAAGCCTTTGAGAGAGGTGTTTTCAAAAAAAGGTCTAGATGCCATATCTTCTAGAATTAGAAAATGGATTGTTTCTTTGCAAGAATTTGAGTTTTAGGTTGAATATATTCCTGGGATAGCTAACAGATCAGCTGATTGCTTATCAAGATTGGTTGACAGTGATAATTCTGAGTTGGATGATTCATGTGAGCTGGATGAATTTACGAATGTGTGTGAAGTGACAGATGGTGCTATTGATGAATCTGAATGGAGATTAGAGTTGGAGAAGGATGAAGAAATTTCAAAGGTCATTCTTTCCTTAAAGAGTAATACTCATTTGAGTAAGCCTTGGTTATTGGTTTCTGATGAACTTTCTGTAAACGATGGTCTTTTGACTCGTGGTACAAAACTTGTTCTTCCCAGTACTTTAAGGGAAAAATTGTTGTCTCATGCCTATTGTGGTCATATGGGCATTGTAAAAACTAAAGAGTTTCTCACATGCAATTTTGGTGGCCTGGCATGGACCTAGAAATTGAGAGGATGGTCAGAGAATGTGCTGATTGTTGTTCTAGTGACAAGATTTTGAAAAAAAAACAGATGCCTATGGTCAAGAGGGCTTTACCAAGTCATCCATGGGATGAGGTTGCCATTGACATTCTGGGTCCACTCTCTGGAGTTTCTGATACTCCTTACCTTATTGTATTAATTGATCTCTACTATAGATGGATTGAAGTTTGTGCGGTCAGGGAAATTACCTCTGATTCAATCATTAAGTTTTTGGAGCCTTTGTTTAATAAGGAAAGTTTTCCTAATAGCTTGTTATCCGACAATGGTCCTCAATTCTGTTCCTCTGTGTTTGTTGATTTTCTGAAGAAATGTGGGGTAGTTCATAAAAGGTGTTCACTATACCATCCTGAAACTAATGGTGCTGTAGAGAGGGTTAATAAGACTCTGAAAGAGTCAATACAGCTTGCTCGTTCTTCCGGTTTAAATTGGAAAACTGCTCTTCAGGACAGGATTAATACTTATCGTTTTGCCCCTCATTCTTCTACTGGTAGGTCCCCATTTGAGTTGTTCAAAGGGAGGGTTCCTAACACGTTGTTGTGTCCTGGGTGGATGTGCTTGAATAAAGGTCTTGTTAACAATGACATTGGTGATTGGAGAACTAGGGAATTACTTAAACAAGATGCTTGCAAGGCTTACTTTGACAAAAAGAAAAGTGTGTGTTTTCAGGAGGTCAAAGTGGGGGATTTTGTAAAAATAAAGACTCCAGTAGGACGTAAACCGTGGTCTAAATATACTGACATTAGAGCGGTTGTTAAGATTTTCAAGAATGTTGTTAAGACAGAAGATGGAAGAATTTGGAATAAGAGTCGTGTAGTTGTTGTTAATCCTAATTTGTCTCTTTCAGGAGACTCTATCCATAATGATGATTTGTGCAATAATTTTCATCTTGTTCCTAACTCTTCCTTTGACAGGTCCTCGTCTTCTTTCAAAAGGAGTCAAAGAATGTGTAGAGCTCCTGGTTATTTAAAAGACTATGTTTGAGCATGTTCATTCTTGCAATTGTATTACATGGTCTTCTTTGTGTTTATCTTCTGTCTACTTTGTTTTAATTTGCTTTTACTTGATAATATGTTTTTCTCTCTTTCCTTTACCTATTTAAATGAAAGGAAGGGAGATGTGTGATGTTCTCTCCCTTTCCCCTTTAAGACTCATGAGTCTTCACCTGTGTTCTTAGATTTCAGAATGTAATCCTCATACGAATTCTGTACTTTGTCAGTTGCTGTTGGCTGTTTTAGGATGAGGTTTAATAAACCCACCTTGCTTCTTTAAACGTCTTATTCTTCATTTTATTACAATTTCTATCAACTTTATAGTATTCAACGGTCAATGAACTCTCTAACTTATTTAATAGTCAAGATTTGAGGTTCACATGCAGCAATCTATACACAAGTGTGCCTTTGTTTCATTATCTCTGCTGACATGGAGCTGCAGAGATGATCTTAAAAGACCCTCCATGCTCAGGGCTGATTGGTTATAAGGAACACTTGCTTTATTACTGACTATGGAAGTTGTCCTAACAAGAAACCATTTTTGTTGATTGGTTTGTGCTAATTTTGCTGAAATGAAAGTGTCCATCTTGGGTAAATATGTTAAGGCTAGGAGAGGGGCCATACATCTGGCCTCCATGGACCTCTCCTGTGCCATTGATTTAGTGGATATAAACAAATTGTGGGACATCACGGCACATGAAGGACTGGACTCACCTTTATTGAGTTTGCTAAAATGTCTCCACCAAAATATGAACATGAGATTTCGCTATTCTCAGTCGGACGAACATACTCTTCCTATCCAAGTTACTCATGGGGTTAGACAAGGCTGCATCCTGGTGCTACTTTAATTTTACTTTTACATTAATGCCCTCAAATCCTTTTTAACAAACTGCGCCACTGATGTCTCAAAAATGTGCTCGCGTCTTGTTCCTGTTTTACTATGCTCGGACAATGGCGTCTTCTCAGCTCGCACTGAAAATTGTCTGCAAGCTCTTTTAGATGGGTTTTAAAGTTTTAAGAATGGGATAAAGCTCAAAGTAAATAATACTAAATCATATATTTTAACATATGGGCCATAGACCACCTGTTCAAAGACTTTTTTAGTTGCCTTACACTGATAAAGAAAACAATGAATTTTAGCTACCTGGGTATTCTATTCAGCACCAGTTTGAAATGGGACCATTTGATCGCTCAAAAATGCCCAGTCGATGGAGGTGGTTTGTGAATTTTTGTTTAGATTTGGTAAAAATGTAGGACATAAATCCCCCCAAAACTGACCATGTTATACAGAAGTAATTGACTGTCTGTGGGTACATATGGCGCTGGTGTATGGGGACCTACATTGGCAAAGACTCTCCACGCAGCAGAAAACCTGTTTTTAACTAGGCTTTTAGGACTTCTCGGATCTACATCTAGTTTTATCACTCACTATGAAAAGGTCCTAGATTTCATAGAAAATATGGTGGGCGTGGCACCCATTTTGCTGTGAGCTTAAATCTAGTCCACCTTGGTGTTAAGCTTCACTAGGGCAATATTGGAGGATTGTATGAAACAGTCTAATAAGCTAGCTATCCTATGGATTAAGTATAGAAAAACCACCTTTGGGGGTGTGGCTTAGCAAGCTCCAAGATGGCTGCACCTTGAGTGGGTTCTGCCGGCCAAGCCAACAATTCGCCATAATCCTGAAGACTGGAGGTGGTTTTGGAACCCACCGACTGAGCACTGTGGCGCCAGCACCCTGGGGAGTGCAGTGATCGGCTTACTTTGTGAATCACCGCACCACAGAGAAGCAACATAAGAAGGCCTAGGAGCTGGGGGATGGGTGTGCCTCGGGCAGACCCTGAAAGGGAGAAAAACTCCAACACTTGCATCTGCTGTGAAGAAGCTGCCTTGGATGTGAGCAGGATCGCGGCTATATGGTGTGAGCGGCGGCATCTGCAAGAAGGAGATGCACCACTGCGCTGAGGCCGGAGAACCCAACGGAGAGTCCCAAGTAAAGGGGGTGGCTTTGGTAGGAGGAGGCTGAAGGCAGCGAGAGGGGGCAGGGGTTGCCCCGTAGTCCTGGGTGGGCATGGGTCTGTGGTGGGAGTGCCTACCTACGATTTCTGGTGGGACCTCTCCCCATGTCCACTGGGCCCTGCGACATGGACGCTACACCCTTCTGGAATCCCCACTCTGATGCTCCGCCACTGCAGGACTTGCCTGCAGCAAGCACCCGGAGGCCTGTGAGCCATGGCAGTGTAGAGCGGTGATGGCGTAGGAGTGCCTCTGTATGGAACTGAGGCAGACTGACCAGGCACTGGACCTGGAGAGTAATTTGGTCAATGGGAATATGGATTTACCTCAGATAGGTTGCAGACCCCTTCCAGCACATCTATATGCCAATGATTGTGTTTTAATGTCCAGAACAAAGGTGGGGCTGCAGTGGCTTTTAACTAGTTTTAATGCTTTTATAAGTGATCTTGGACTTAAAACAAATGTTGCTAAATCCCATTTTATGGTGGTGGGCAAACCTCCTATGAACACAAAAACATGTTTTATTAATAATGAAAAATGATTTTGTGTAACCACCTTTTCCAACTTGGGCATTCTTTTTAATCAAAAAACACATGGTCCCACTTGGTGGAGACAAGAGTTGGAGGTTTTAATCGTAACGTTGAGGCTATGTTTAGATTCACAAAAAACTAGGTTTCTGGCCTATTAAAGTCATCACAGATATATTTAAGGCTCACACATGCGCCGTCACTTTGTACGGCGCTGGTGTTTGGGGGTTTTGTAACACTGCTGGTTTACAGAGAGTTGAAAATATGTTTCTGAAACGGTTGTTCACAGTGCCTAAAAGTACTGCCTTTACTATTTGTCATAATAAATTAGGTGTAACCCCACTATCTTTTCATCTCCAGTTATCACTTCTTCTGTTATGGTGTAGTATTTAGGTGAAAGAAGAGACTGTCCTAAATTGTGCTATAATCACTGTCTGTTTGAAACTGGACTGTGTCAAGAAAATTCCCTGGATTATGTATATACACGAGTTACTGGGGAAGCTGGGGCTCCCAGACTGTATCGACACTAGGGTTGGCGGAATTTGCGTAATCGTGTTATGCAAATCTCTGAGAAATGGTAAAAATCTCTGAGAACACGCAGAAATTCCACAAACACTCAGAATTGCTTCTTCGTGATGCTTTTTTGCTGTTCGTAATTTCTGTATGCGTGCTTGGGGGAAATATCTCGCGAACACGCATTTGAGAACGCGAGCAAGCAAATCATTTCACGAAGTGGCGGAACGCAGAATTTTGGGCAATTTTGCATTCTCCGTTGAACACAAAATCACCCAAATTCCACAAATTCCACGAACGGAACGGAATTTACCGCCCAGGCCTAATTGACACTCCCGGTAATATTGTAGTGTAGTTCCTATTTTCCCTATAGGCCCTGCGCATTGAAATAACATAAACAGCAGTGTAGACGTAGGACTGCGGTCTTCTAGGTCACTACTGACTATGTTAGACTTAATTGGGTTTGTACCAGCTAGCTCAGAGGTCACTGGAAACTTTCTTAACTGAATAGGAAGTGATCAGCTACCCTGGCTCAGACAAGAAGGGATTCAGTTTTCCAACAACCGCATTAACCTGACAACTTTGCTCCTCAGAATAAGAGTCAATCTCTAGAGTGGTGTGAAACAATAGACAGCTATTTCACTCAGTCAGTTGTGCAGAATTACTTTCACCAGTATGCAGAGAACAGAGAGACCGGCATTTTCAATAAAAGGTATTATTTATTGAACAGTCTTCCTTCTCATGCAAGAGAAAGGAATTGCCACAATTGCAAGACTTGTTATTATAAAAAGTGCGTACAGTAAAAGTAGTATTACGAAATAATACTGTAAAAGCATTGATATGGTTTCTTAGCCATACAATAGTTAAAATGAATAAAATATATACATTTATATATATATTTGGATAACGTCCTCAACTGGTGCTTCTAACTACGCCTACCCCGGTGTACCTGACCTAAGCCTAATACATGGGAGGGAGTAAGTAAGTAGCAGTTTAAGTTAAGTTGGTTTTGCCAAGGGTTTGCTTCAAGAATTCTCTTTAAGGGTTTAGTCAGCACCGTACCTCTGGAATAGAATGTTGGAGGTCTGGTATCTCCTCTCAGGACTCGATATTCCAGTCACCCGCAAGGGTAGGCTGGAAACGCCGGAGCTGGATTTTCTCGGCAGGAGAAAAGACAGCGTCTTTCTCAGCGGGTCAAGGAGGAGGGGCAGCGTCCGTGGGCTTCTCGCATCTGCTGGGCTCTCTGCAAGGGACAGCTGTCCTGCTCCAGTATTCACCACCACCATGTTTGCTTAAGGCAACGTTGGTATATTTATACCTGAAAGGTGCCAAGTTTGACGTAAGTTTTTGGACATAAGACGTCAATAAAGATGTCACTAAGAACTGGTCGTTCTTACACTGCTCGCAGGAGTTCTATTACTAATCGAAACAAAGCAAGCAGGGCTTTCCCAGGTTGCTGGGGGGTTTGAGCTGTTGAAAGAACTCGGTGTGTTATCTAGGAATCTAAGGAAGTGGCTTCTGCTGTGTCATGTACTGTAATGAGCTGCAGAGACGATTTACTGAAATATGGCTCTGATTGTTTATGCCATTATAGGGATATGTATTGATTATAGCCGTATAGGGGCATGAGGTCACAATATTGATCGGGGTCCTAGATAGAACACAACACCCACTCCACGAATTTATGTCCATCAAATTACTAAAACTAAAGCAATAGGATGCGCATGTATTCCTACCCACCCCAAAATACATATTGCATTTGAAATGGTGTATATGTAATACATGAGAATATAGGTACTGTACGTTTTCAAGCATAGTAATCATTCAAAAATTATTGCATATGTAATCAGTTTGAACGATTTTGCGAAAAATTACACATGAAATGTCTCTTAATACAGAAAAGAAGAGCGAGACTATTTCATCACATATAAATACAATTGCTGAAAATGTGCTAGAGGCTGAGGTAACGTTTTTGTCTCTAGATCTACCAAAAATAGAAGCTCTGTTCTTTATGAATAGTTCTACTTTAAGCAAAAGTATTTGTGCCAGAAAAAAGGTAAATATTTTGAAAAATGTCTGATTAAAAAAAAAATAGTTCATGGGGAGCGGGAAAATAGAGTTCCAAACGCTTTTCAGTAGTTTTTGTTTATCAAAACTAAAGGCCGAATTCAGAGTTCATGGGAACGCTGTGCGCCGGAATGTTTTTCCACAAAGTTATTGTTTCAGTTCAGGGGAGAACATCATTTCAGACAGGCTCTCAAAGAATAGGTCTACATATTTAGGTGACAGTACGACCAAGTTTGATAGTGCAGTAACCTGGCAGTTGTGAGAATGATTGCTATCATCGATGACTTGATCAGCAATGCTCACAGAAGGTCGTACCTGGGTGATGCTGCTTTCATTTATTGCTTCACTGCCGCCACCTAGTCGTAGCGCAGGAGTCTCAACGAATGCCGTCATCAGGATTGGTAGCCGCTGGGGACAACACTATGCGTGAGCCGTTACAGGACTTAGCAAAGTATTGATATCCATTGGTACTGCTGATGGTAATGCAAGACAGGTGTCTAACATGCATTCTTCTCCTCATAGCATACATCGAAGCACAGGTAAGATGCAGGTCTGCCATATAGGTCTAAATGAAATAAACCAGGTCATGTTCAGATCTCTCAGCTGGGCCAATCCAAGGACCTTAGTTATGCGGTCCCGGTAGAGCATTGCTAGGATCGTTTCTTCCATCCTTGCCGGAGACATGTCTGTGTTTTGGCTTGCCATATCGGAGCAGAAGGGTCAAAAATAAAATGCCTGCTACGAGTCCCAAAAGTAGTGGTAGGCTGCCAAAGACTGAATGGACAAAATTGGGAATAATGCCCAGAACTGCTTTGAATGGTGTTAAGGGTCCCGAAAAAATTGTCTTAAATACGTTTGAGATACCAATGGCATCCGACATATTTAGGATTTGGCTGAGCATTTCTGTGAAATGCATGGGCCAATTTGTTGATAAAAGTTCATGTATCTCCGATGTTGTCCTTGCAACTTGGAGATCATACGTTTCTTTTGATGACGTGATGGGCACTGTTGTCTGCAAAAGCACAGACTTCATTCTGCTTAAAGTATCAATTCGTATAGAAGAGATTTTCAAATGAGGCTAAATCGGAGTCTCGGAATCTCCAGGGCCGTTTGGGAACAATGCTTGCATACAGCAAGTGACCATGGAAGTCACGCTTACGAGATATGCTTTCCCTGGCACCAAGCCACAACAGCTGTGATCCGTTATTAGAATGTAACTCCCGTTAGAAAGTTGCCTAAAGAAGGGCTCTATCTGCGATGCAGGTGTGACGTGCTGGTGGCATGAAAGGTTGTTTGAAGTCACTTCACAGGCCCCATGTAAATTAATACCCTGGCACAAAAGTATACCGCTTAGTGAATGTATGCAATTTTCACCACTAAGAAATACATTTTTGTCGTTGTCACTGTAGCATGTGTGTGTATATGGTAATTTCCATGATGACTTAATGTACCATTTACCCAACCTTTCATACTGGCCTGTCGGTATATACTCAAGGCAATTTTTAAATCGGAAAGTTGTTATCGAAATTGTGATAATCCCGTGTATTATCCATTCAATGACAGGTCTTTCTGACATTGTCAATGGTAATCTTTCAAGTTTTTTGATGCTCTGGATTGTATAGCCTGCTCCTTTCTGTGCCAAACTGATTTGTTTATCAGTGAGGTTAAAGATAGAAAACAATGACGTTGTGTTGATTAAACGCCATGGCACATAGCCTGAACGAAGATTTTGCAACGTCCAGCCTAGCTGTACAATAGAACGTAATTGGGACTGGTCATGTTGTAACATTAGCAAGTCTTTATCTATTATATCAATAGCAGATGATACAATACTGTCCAGTGAATATATTCTGGAGGACAGAGTCATTAACCCATTGTCCACAACAGAAAGTGATTTTTCCAAATTAATACGATCAATTTCTCGTATTTTCTCGGCTGTTTCAATTTGAGTTTCTTTCCATGCCTCGTTGTATGCCGCATATATGCTGGCCACTATGAAACGTTTTTGACGCTGTTTGCGTGGTCCCATAATGAAATCACGCAAGTCAGCACCATCTTTAAGTAAAGATAAGTGTTGCTTAATTTCTGCCAGTGTGGATGTTTCTAGCCATTCAAGGGACAGTTTCCCTACACTGTATGTTGTTGCTATCCCTGGATGTTGTCTCTGGGAGTATCTAGGGTCTGGTCTGGTCATCTTTAACCCCTGTGTTTTGTTCAGGAATCTATCTTGACAGTTATTAGTGTCTTCTTGCCAGATTAACCACTTTTTCCAATCAGGATCTGTTCTGTTTTGATGTAAAATTTGGTATACGTCTATTTCAACATCCGTGGTAGCATTATCAGGTATTGGCTTTGGAATAGACGGTTTGTTTAGGTCCTTAATCTTCGCTAGGCCAAGACAGGTTGTTTGGTGAATTGTGTCATTTAAGAACATTATTTGTTCTGGGATCATGCAGGCTCGAAATAATGCTTCTAGGCCTTGTACCTGCCAATCTTTTGTACCCCAGATTGTTTTTGTTTCAATGTTGTTTTTCCAGAAATCAAAACCAAATGTGATCATTTTTTCATAAAATGCTTCTGAATATATCAATTTAGTATTTGTCAGCATGGTTTTCGTCCCTGTTTTATCCAACAGTTTATAATAAAATGTTTCTGCATTACTTGTGTTAAACTGAGACGTATTGGAATTTCTCATAGAATGTTTTTGAACTGCTTTTAGGTGGAGTAGCACAATATTCCCATTGGTTATATTTAAAAACATTTCTAGGTTGAGCAGATTTATGCAAATAGTGGTCTGCGTAATGTGAAAAACAGTACATCTGTTCATAATTAGATGAACCTTGTAAATAATCATGTTCTGTAAATTTTGCTGACAACACTAAATCCGACATCATATTATTTATACTTTCAAAATCCCAATCATCAGAGAATGTACTTGGTTTTACAAAGTCACTTAATGAAACCTTAAATTGGTGAGGATATTTCAAGATCTCGACCGGGCTGTATATTTCATAGTCAGTCTTGTCCCACACTACCCCGCCGGGTATTGGAATGGCTGTGACATTTACTGATGATAGTTCTCTTTTCTTGACGTGAGATGATTTGTGAGATTTCAGAACTAAGTTGATGTTCTGACTTGCTGTGTCCATTGAACTGTATTTTCCCTCAATGAATTTTCCCAAACAAAGTACCATGATGAGCCAAAGCAGGAGGAAAAATACACCTAGCCCAAACCAAAACTCTAACCATGGAGAAATAAGATCAGTTTCCTTGAGTTGATGAAAGAGTTCTGTTGCCTTTTCTTGAAAAGTCTTTGTTTCTGGCATCAATTCAGGGTCGTTTTGATCTTCAGAAAAGTTATCGAAATTGATGAAGTAGCCAGAGGCAGTTCTGTCGATTGTTGGAATTGTTTTCTCCATTTGCCATTCATTAGCACATTCTGATGCCACATCATTGTAGACTGGTGTTTCATGACGAACTGTTTCAATTCGAGTTCCAAGAGGCAAGAGTTCCATGGCATTATTGCATAGTCCTTCTGTGTGCACTGCAGGTTTATCAAATGTGATTAGTCTTTCAGTTTGGACCTCTTGGATTGTTGCAAATTTGGGTATTCTGTTATTTCTTGGGAGTCCACTTGGCCTACTGTTGATTATAGGCCACATGCTTGTGGTTTCACCAGGTCGATGGATACAACTCGGTTCTCCTTTTTACCAGCAAGTGGCAGTAGTACTACTGATCTTGTTCCGTTGATTGTTAAGACAGGTACTGCTTTTCTGTAAGAAGGCCCAAATTCCTTCTTCACCGCTATTTTTTCTCTGACCAGATCCCCAATTTTTGGAATCCAGACAGGTCTTGCTGGGACAGGTGGTGTGTCTTCAGTGGTAGATGGCTGTTAATTTAACTTTATGTTGCTTAAGGATTTTCTTGTTTCATTCAAGTCCTGTAAAACAGCCAAACGATCTTTGATGTCAAAGTCTTTATTTTTATCTTTTACCACTGAAGCCTGACTATTAAGGTCCTGAACATACATTCTAGTTCCGAACAATAGTTTGTACGGGCTGAAACCTTTTAGAGAATTTCTTGGCAAGTTATTAAGACTACGTTGGACACTTGTTAAATGTTTGACCCACGCATCACCCAAACCTAATATCTTCGCTGTTATAGATTGCTTTATGTCTCGTTTTTTTTGTTCCACTACACTGTTTCCCTCAGGATGAAATGGACAAGAGAATCGCAATCCAATGCCCATGCTGGTCACGGCCTCCTTATAAGCTCGAGAGCTAAAAGTAGGACCCTGGTCAGAATGAAGCATGGCAATTGCGTATGTGCCGATAAAGACTCGCAGATCTTTTATAACAGTTTTGGCATCAGCCGAGTGCTGGGGCCACATTTTATGGTGAATGTAGTCTTAAACAATTAATAGGACGCATTATTGCTTATAGACAGCATGACCCTGTCCATAAAGGGTATCTGGGCTACAAGCTGGACCGGTTCACAACTGCGATCTCTGCTGCAGTCTTGGCAGTTTTTTGCAAATATTTGAGGTTGCACGCTCATCCCCGGCCACCAGTACTCTGATTGTAATTCAGTCAGAGATTCCTTCATCTGTTTGTGCCTTAGACCCAATCCCATGTGTGCGTCTGCTGTTAAAACTATTCTCCGATTCATGTTTGGAATTACCCTATCCCCCCCTCCAGGGATTCGAGCAAAAGGAACGGAGTTTGCATCAATTACTTATGTATAATTGAGTGGATAGTTCACGGGTATTGCTGCACAGTTGCCTTTTGAAGACGATTTTACTGCCAGCATGGTTTCCCCGTCTATGTATTTTTCTGAATGCTTTTTTGTGGCTACGGAAGCCGGTTTAGTTGCTTCCGCTATGGCTGTATTAGCCAATGAATTCCCTGCAACGTGAACGCCATCACGTTGATGACTCAGAGTGTGTGTCACGTGAGTCTTTTGTAGTTCTTTCTGTAAAAGAACTACTTGTTCCAAAGCATTTTATGCTTGATTGTGGCACCTGTGTCATCTTTGTAATCCTTTTGAACTCAGTTCTGCAAATCATTATTGTAAGAATTGACGCAAAAATGCGAATCGCACACGATTAGTGTCGGGAATTCACGTTCGGCATTTTCAAGCGCCATCTTTAAAGATCTGATTTCAACTCGCTGAGCCGAGCATTTTCTCAGTGATTCAGTTTTTGTTATTTTCGGTCTGAATTTACCACAGAGCCAGCGCCCCTTAACAATCGAGCAGGCTGTATCGTAGGATTTTATTTCTACATTGTAATGCTGTACAAATCTGTCTGTATAGATTATACAGGAGTACTGTTCTAGAGGGAGAATTTCGATTGGCAGAGGATATTCTTTTTCATAAGTTAAATCATTCAGTTTTTTCATCTGCGGGGCGAAATAGTATTTCACATCTTCTGCAGCAAGAGAATTTTCCCACTGTATCCATTTCGGATCCAGTGATACTGTAGGCAGGTTTACTGGGCTGAATAGTGCCTCGAAGGCCGATTCTGCTGTGAGAACCGTGATCCTTTTGCCTTGTGCTAGTTCTCGTTCTTTCGCTATAGCAGTTTGCACTGCTTTCACAGTATTTTCTGTGAGACTGAATGTTTTTTTTGCTTGTGTGTACAAATGAGATTTGTAAGCTATTGGTACCGTTTCTCCCTCATTAGAGGTCAGGTACGTGTATCCGCATCTTCCTGGGATGACTCGGATTACAAGGTTGCGTATATTGTCACGTGTTTCTAATTTTGTTTTCGCTAACATGTCTGTTTGCAGTGATCTCAAAATTTCCGTGTGTTTTTGAGTCCAGTTGATTGGTTTAAATCAGGTTTAATTAATTCGTAGAGAGGTTTAATCCTCTCTGCGTAGTTTAGAATGTAAGTTCTTCCGAAATTCAGGAAGCCTAGAATCGATTGTAAGTTTTTCAGCGTTTTTGGTGCTTGGAGTACAGCGCATTTCTCTAAGAAGTTGTCCGCTAAGCTTTTTCCTTCACTTGATAATTCGTATCCTAAAAATAAGACTGTCAGATGGGCAATTCTTGACTTTTTAAAGTTGAATTTGTAACCCTCTGCCGTGAACCCAAGTATTATGGTGTTCACCCTTTTCAAGTGAGTATCCAAGTCGTCGTCCGTGAGATAGATGTCATCAACATAAGATAATGCCTCATCATCATATATTTGTAGTAACTCTGTTACTCTGGCTGAAAATAATCCCGGGATATTCTTGAACCCCTGTGGGAGCCTACAGAAATTTTTATGTGACCCCATTATTGAGAAAGCGGTCAAGTACCTGCTTTCTGGTGCAATATTTCGACAAAAGAACCCATTAGATATGTCTAATGTTGTTTTATATTTTTTCCGAACTATGTTATTCATCAGTGCTGCACTGTGCGAGTTCTGTACCGCAAATGTTTTGCAACACGAGTTAAGGTGTCTGTAGTCCAGGACTAGACAATACGAATCGTCTGGTTTGGAGACAGGAAACAAAGGATTGTTCATTTGAGAGGTGCATGTTTCAATCACCCCCTGGTATTCAAGTTGATCTAAAATCTCCCTGACCTATTGTTTAGCTTCTTCCTTAATTGGGTACTGCCTTTGTGCAGTAGGTTGACATTTTAACTGGATTTTGTGAGGAGGAGAGTCCTCATCCCATCCTACAGGATTTTTATATAATGCTGGTGCCTGGGCTACTGCCCATTTCCTTGTATATACATATTTAGTGTGAATTGGAATGTGATTCGAGAAGGCAGGCATAATCATTTCTTCACCATGAGGGCACTCCCTGACAAACTTTGGGGGCCAATCTTTCTCAGCTAACAGGATATCATAGCCTTTTGAGAGGTTATCCCAAAATAGACCCCTTATTCTTCTAGTCTTATCTCCCTCTATACGCAGTGTTATTTTGCATATCTTATGAGGTTCGCTAACACTGCTGTCTGCAGTTTCTACTTGAATGTATTCATTCGTGTCCACTGTCTCCAGATGACTCATCAGGATCTTGCGAGCTATGCTGATTTCTGCTGCACTGTCTAGCATTGTCTGTGCCCGCTCTCTGTTTTTCAGCTGTGTCCTCGGTATTCTCGGCATGTTCGATTACTCTAATACTGGCTACCTTCTTCCTTGGGAATTGTAATTTTTTACTTTGAGCAGGTTCCTTGTCTTTGGACTTGGTGTGCTCTTCCCTTGGGTCTGGCCGTCCTCTTCTTTCCGATTTCTGCGAAAAAGATCGAGAGGGACGTGTATCAATACTTTGATATCCATCAGGCTTTTTCAAGTTATCCCTATTTCTAAGGTTATATCTTTTCTCAGAGTGCTCCCTCTGGGGAGACTGGTGTTCTCGAGTCGGAGTTCTTTCCCTCTGTCGAGGAGACCTTCCTCTGGACTGGAAAACTTTTCCTTGGGAGTGGATTGTTTATTTCTATCCCAGCTCTTTTTAGGACTATTTAGATTATTTTTAATAAATGATTTTTCAGGATTTTCGAGTAGTTGGGGTTTTACTGGTTTCCCACCCAAACTATGTCTACCTAATTCTTCATTGCATTTTTCTATAATTCTGGCAAGCTCAATTGATTGATCAGTTATATCTGTTTCTTTCAATTTCTGGTGGATCGCCACAGATGCTGCTTCTCCTTTTATGTTGGCTAGTAATATAGCCGAGACCTGCTTGAAGTCTTTCAGTAATTTCATACCAAGAGTTAAAGCAGGTTCTGGACTGTATTCATTCTGAATTTATTTTAGCACATCTGGTATTACCGCCATGGATGGAACACCATGTGTTTTTGTGTAAATGGAAGCAAAGACTGTACCCCAAGTGTCACAGTCCTCCACATGTGGTGCCACCCCCATTAGAAGGCAGATAGTCAGAATTCTGTGTTTCTCTATAGGGGTAGTATTCGGGAATACTGCCTCTATTTGAGTAATTTTCTGTGCTAACCAGAAAGGAATTTGTTCCCGTTTTGCGGGAGTTTTCCCAAGACATGATTGTATGTTCTGTGGTGTAATTTTATTTGTGTTCCCCTGATGAGGGGTCAGCTGTGGAACATTACCAGCTGTTTGGACTGTTGCAGTCCGCATTACATATTGGACTAACTGTCTATGTATTTTAATTAATGTTTTTAGCTGTGCTAACAGCTCTTCGCAAGACATTTTTTCAATGTCCGGATGTGGTGTGTAGCTGGCTAGAACCGGCCACGTTGCTCCTGGTCTACCTAGTGAACCGAGCCTGGTGATGTGATCATTGTGTTTTAGGGCGCCTTTAAACCAGAGCAGGTGCTCTTGGTATTTTAATGGGATTTCAATCTCCTCGAAAGGAATGTACTCATCCGGTGGTTCCTCTATTTTGTAATAGTGGAATTTGTGTGTTGTAGCATTTGCCGCTGGAAAGTTTATCCATGAATAGAATACCTCTGTCTGCCGATATTTGTGTGCCTCTATCACGAAAATGACGGTACCACCTCGTGAGGTCAGTCCGTTTTCTATAAGTTTTAACGTTATAGTTTTTCTTATGTTGACCGGAATGATGATAGCATCCCGGTCAGTCTGTAGGGGTGGATTTGCTATTCTCAAAGCCTCAGTTTCTTCTGCACCTTCTACCATTCTACTGGAGAAGTTTTTGTTGCAGATCAGGTTTCAAGGAAACAAAGATTAGGTGCACAATATTTTGGAACACTGTATCCTTCAACGTTGAATAAACCAGAAGCTCTACATAGGAATCTCTTCCTACTAAGTTCAGGCGGATTTTAACCTTTCACGCACTCCTGACGTCTATTGGAGTATTTACGGGAGAAAGGGTCTGTGTGAAAAAGCACAACTGAGTTACTCTAACATCTTGCGTTAGTTTTATCGCCTTACCAAACGTTGGTCGCCATGTAGTGAAGTTCCTATTTTCCCTATAGGCCCTGCGCATTGGAATAACATAAACAGCAGTGTAGATGTAGGACTGCGTTCTTCTAGGTCTCTACTGACTATGTTAGACTTAATTGGGTTTGTACCAGCTAGCTCAGAGGTCAATGGAAACTTTCTTGACTGAATAGGAAGTGATCAGCTTCCCTGGCTCAGACAAGAAGGGATTCAGTTTTTCAACAACCGCATTAACATGACAACTTTGCTCCTCAGAATAAGAGTCAATCTCTAGAGTGGTGTGAAACAATAGACAGCTATTTCACTCAGTCAGTTGTGCAGAATTACTTTCACTAGTATGCAGAGAACAGAGAGACGGGCGTTTTCAATAAAAGGTATTATTTATTGAACAGTCTTAAGTTAAGTTGGTTTTGCCAAGGGTTTGCTTCAAGAATTCTCTCTAAGGGTTTAGTCAGCACCGTACCTCTGGAACAGAAGGTTGGAGGTCTGGTATCTCCTCTCAGGACTCGATATTCCAGTCACCCGCAAGGGTAGGCTGGAAACGCCAGAGCTGGATTTTCTCTGCAGGAGAAAAGACAGCGACTTTCTCACCGCGTCAAGGAGGAGGGGCAGCGTCTGTGGGCTTCTCGCATCTGCTGGGCTCTCTGCAAGGGACAGCTGTTCTGCTCCAGTATTCACCACCACCGTGTTTGCTTAAGGCAACGTTGGAATATTTATACCTGAAAGGTGCCGAGTTTGACGTAGGTTTTTGGGCATAAGACGTCAATAAAGATGTCACTAAGAACTGGTCGTTCTTACAGTGCTCGCAGGAGTTCTATTACTAATCGAAACAAAGCAAGCAGGGCTTTCCCAGGTTGCTGGGGGGTTTGAGCTGTTGAAAGAACTCGGTGTGTTATCTAGGAATCTAAGGAAGTGGCTTCTGCTGTGTAATGTACTGTAATGAGCTGCAGAGACGAGTTACTGAAATATGGCTCTGATCGTTTATGCCATTATAGGGATACGTATTGATTATAGCCGTATAAGGGCATGAGGTAACAATATTGATCGGGGTCCTAGATAGAACACAACAATATAGTCAAAATTCCAAGAATTAAACTTAAAAGAATGTTTATGACATATAGCTATGAAGTCAGAGAGCGTTTAGAATATAGCAAGAAAGAGTTGTAGAACACGAATTGCTGGTTTGATCTTTCTACTTTAATCACAGCGGCCCGATTCACAGAACTAACTTAAGACAATGTCCTAAAATACTACCATGTTGGTATTCACAGAAGGCACTTACTCATTTCGGTATTCACAGAAGTTAAGAGTCCTAACTTTAGGACTTCCTAATGCCTTCTGTGAATACCCAAAGTCTTAAAGTTAGTATTTTTCTCAGTTTAGGAGTAGTAAAGTTAGGACTCCTAACTTTAGGTCTACTAAATGCCTTCTGTAAATACCAAAAGTCTTAAAGTTAGGATTTTCTCAGGTTAGGAGTAGTAGAGTTAGGACCCCTAACTTTAGGACTCCTAAATGCCTTCTGTGAATACCGAAAGTCTTAAAGTAAGAATTTTTCTCAGTTTAGGAGTCCTAAAGTTAGGAGTCCTAACTTTACTACTCCTAACTGAGAAAAATCCTATCTTTAAGACTTTCGGCATTCACAGAAGGCATTTAGTAGTCCTAAAGTTAGGACTCCTAACTTCTGTGAAGACCAAAATGGTAAGTGCCTTCTGTGAATACCAAAATGAGTAAGTGTCTTCTGTAAATACCAAAAGAGTAGTAAGTTTAGGATTTTTTCTTAAGTTAGGTCTGTGAATCGGGCCCCCTATGATGTTTTATCTCATAAGATTCAGGATGGGTATTGCCCATTTATTGGTTTCCTATACGTGTGATGTACATTGTGACCCAAAACTGAATTTGTGTCCTTGTGACTAGGAATCAGCACAGAGCAGTTTACATTTTATGTTTTTCTGTGGACTGTGGGTTAAGATTTTTAAATATAAGAAAGTACAGGGCTGCATTACTATATTTGCTACTATTGAAAGATAAATGTCTTTTTTTAATGATTTATAAATAAATTTCCACTGCGGTGCGGCTTCGGAACATTGTTGGTAAATGATTTTATATTGCTTAAAACAATAATTTAAACTCAAATTTGATTCTTTTAATTGTATGAAATGTTTTTATTATGTAATCTTTTATGTTTGATTTGCATCTGAATAAAGATTTTTTGATGATGATGATGAGGTCGACTGCGTGAGCTGCCCTTGGTGGGACTGCCTCGATACGGTCAAGGCCGCTACAACAGCGGTGGTCGCGGCGAGCGGATCCTGGCCACCCCCCAGGAAGAAGTAATAGACTGTTGCACAGGGTCAAAAGTGCAGTGTAGCTGCGATAATACCGCTGGGCCGCACTGGTGGAATTTGCCTAATAGTAGCTGGCCTGAGAATAGTCTGGAGCGAGACTCGCCATGGTGAAGGGTGCCTGATGTACATGGGGCCGATGACTGGAGTCAATTGAACTGTTTTTTGATCGCAGCCTGCCCGGCTTCCTTCGATAGCCACTGCTGCCTTGCTGCACTGAACATAACTATCCCCTGGCTGTCTGGCACGATCCGCACCTGGGTTCTTCGGCCTAGACACCGGGGTACAATAGCGCTAACATTGGATCATTTGCGCATTGTGTGCACTGCGGTCAGTGCCCTGCTGCAGGACGAGGTACTTCGCAGAGGCGCTCTGTGGTGTGGCAGTGGGGTGTGGCCTAATGACAATGCTGAGAGGTGAGAGGCCAGGTGATTTGCCAGTGATTGTGCTCTGAGCTTCTTTGGCTTCGCTGTCCACCCCCCCGGGCATAGATGAGCTAGGCGGCTGGCATGCGCTGAACTTGACTGCCCAGTTGAAAGTACAGTTTACCTGCCCAGGGGCATTCAGCAAACCGTCCACTGACCCCTCCTTCCCGTTCTGCACAACATGGGCAAAGCGGATGGCAAGCAATCCAAGCTAACATTTGAAAATAGAAGGCAGACTCGCCAGGAGGAATCCCCCCAGGAAACGGGTGAACAATCAACTCAAACTAAGGCTGGCGCAATGCAAGATGACGACCTGAATGCACTATTGCTGGAGGTCAAGACCAGCATTAGCAGTATTGACTCTAAGCTTGACCAATTGTCAGCTCGCCTCGACCATGGGAAGACCAGGGTTGACACTCACAATACCAAAATAATGCAGCTGAAAGCGAGAGTGTCTGATACTGAGGACGCGGTGTCCTGGGACAAACAAAAGATGCTCCAAATGGACAAGCTGCTAGAACTGATTAAAGCAAAAATTGAAGATTTGGAGGTGTGTCCCGAAGGAGCAATCTGCGCATCACGGGCATACCTGAGTCCACCAGCATCACAGTAATGGAAGATTCTTTCCAAGCCCTCCTGCTGGAACTCTTTGGCAATGTACTCTCGACGGTGTTTATAGTGGAGAGGGTACACAAATCCCTGGGCCCGCGGCTCCCGCCGGGCACGCCGGCTCGCCCAATAATTACCTAACTCTTGAACTACCGCAACTGTAATGCTGTTGTGCATGGCACACGAAATGGGTGAGGTGAGACACCAGGGGAAAATGTTAGCAATGTATCTGGACTTTACACTGGCGGTGCAGGCGGCCCACCGCAAATTCCTCCCGGCCAAAAGAATCCTTCAGAAACAGGATGTACAATAAGCCCGTAGTCTACCCTGCCAAACTGAGGATGAAGAAAGGAAAGCAGATGCAATTCTTCAGCGAACCTAAGGCCGTGTTGGCGTTTGCCAAGAAACTGGAAAAGCAGCAGTGTAATGGACCCAGAACCCCTGAGCGCACTGAAGAAGGAGCAACAAGTGACAACAACTAACTAAACTATCCTGAATTGTACACTAGCTTGCAAGATGGTGCCTGAACGGTGGTCTCAAAGGTTTTTTTTATTCGGCGATAGTGCTTCAACCCCAGAGGTGGAGGATGCCTGCAAATTCAAAACACTTTGCTATAACAATATCCTACTCTCAATATGGCTTGGCCACCCTGTCCTGAGGTGGGGTGAATGCTAGGTGGAGCCAGGCCCCCATGCGATAACTCCCTTGCTTTTCTAGTGTTAGTAATTAGGGGAGGTTGTGTGGTTTTTCACAACCTGATTGGGGGATTGGTGTGGGAGGGCAGGGTGGGGTTGGGAGTGTTCAGTACAAGGAGCAATGTGTTGTTGTTTTTTTCCCTATTGTTGATGGGGGGATAAGGGGATTGTTATTATGTTGCAAGGCTTGAAATTTAGGAATTATACAACTGTGGCTGGAATTCTAATGCTGAGCTATGTGGTGCAATTGAATGTATTGTGACGTGTCCCCAGAGCAGCGACCCCCCGGATGTATTATTGTGCCTAATAGCCAGCTCGACCACTCTGGGGCTAGACAACACCACCCTCAGGCAGTGTACACAATCAAGACAATATTCGAAGATAATTTGTTGGTGGACATATGGAGGTGCATGCATGATGGACAGAGGAGTGGCACGTTTAACTCCACGCACTATGGGTCCTGGTCGTGTATTTATTACTGGTTATTGACAAAAGATGTTGCAACTTGGGCGGTGGCATCTGATCACCTGCCTGGGACACTCTCTGAACATTTCCCAGTGTGCTTGACACTAGCAATTCCGCAGGCACCGCCATGTGCGTTTACCTTGCACCTTCCCTCCTATGCGCTGCGTGATGCTGCCTTCTGCGCAGAGATTCATACTGCCATAATAGACTATTTTGCTAACAATGTGGAATCAGTGGAGTCACCTTCCACGTTTTGGGAGGAGGGTGATTCTAGGAGAATGCTTTGCGAAGCAGGCTGGGGTGCTGCGGGCAATTTGTTGCAAGCTAAGCAGAATAGATGCCGAAATCAAGAAATTAGAAGATGAGCAGGAAGCTAATATGAACCTGTCTAATCTGTCAGATATTCAGGGGAAAATATCCGAGTACATGGAAGAAGCTGAAAGGGAGGTGAAAAATCTGGGGAAGTCGGCATTGGCCCAACCATATGGGGAGGGAGACCCGACCCGGTAAAACTCTGGCGGGCATGCTGAGCAAGCCGCATGCTGCATTTTATGTTACTGAATTGCGGGACAGCATTGGCCATTTGGTCACCTACCCAGACTCCCTGCTGGGAGTGATGTCCTCATTTTATAAAAATTTGTATACATCCGGAGACACCATGTGTAAAACTGAATTGCAGGCCTACCTTGACACTATAGAGCTTCTGTGGCTTGGCGCAAGCCATCGGGAGTACCTAGGTGATCCGAGCAGTCCTGAAGGGGCCGCGCATGTTATCTCCGCTCTACCGGCAGGGAAGGCGCTGGGACTTGATGGGCTTACTCCCTCATTTTATAAGGAATATGTGGACCTGCTTAGTCCTCATCTCATAGAAATTTTTCATGAATCTCTGGAGATTCGTGTACTTCCGCTGTCGCTCTGTGAGGCTATAATCATCACAATCCTGAAGCCAGACAAGCCACCCGAGTTTTGTGACTCATACTGGAACTTATCTCCCATAAATATTGACATGAAAATATATGCAAAGCTTTTAGCTAACCGTATGCAGCCATTATGCCCCTGATAGCTCACCCGACCCAGACGGGATAACTGTTCACGTTGCTGGCTAGATTGGAGTTTAGCCCTGGCTTTATACAAAAGATATACTTGCTCTACAACCTCCCGATGGCCCAAGTGTGCATCAAATGGACAGATCTCAGAAAGATTTGCGATGACCAGAGGACCAGACAAGGGTTTCCTCTATCACCACTCCTGTTTGCCATGACCATGGAGCCTCTGGCTGCCAGGTTGAGGCAACACCACGCAGATCATGGAATCAGCTACACCACTAGGGGCCTGGTGGTGTCGCTCTATGCATACGACACCACAATGTACAACAGCGATCCCAGCACCAACATATCCCCAATGACGTGCAAGGTTATAAGATTCGGGGGGGGGGTCATTCTGGAGTGCACATCAATTGGAGCAAGTCCATTCTCTTTCCACTTACCAATTCGGCCTCCCCTTGCCCCAGGGACTATCCCTACAGATGGGCTACTGAGCCCACAAATTACCTGGGGATTTAGTTAAGTTGAGATGTGGACAAGGTCTGGAGAGCAAACTTTGGCAGCACCATCGAGTGGTTTGAGTCGAGAGCGCAGGCGTGGAAGGGGTCGCCACTGTCTCTTGCGGACCGTATTGCAATAGCAAAGATGAATGTTTTGACTACATTTTTATACCTCTTTGTAAATGTCCCGATTCCCCTCACATCACAATTTTTCAAAAGACTGAGGTCTAGCCTGGTGACACTGGCTTTGGCAGGCCGCAAGCCCAGGGTAAGATATGAGACACTAACCTGTCACCTGACGAGGGGCAGTATGGGAGATCCAGATCTACAAGCATATGAATTCTGCACACAGTCACGTTTTCTACACCACTGGTTACACCAGGCTCCATTTCAAACACACGTGGTGGTCGAAAGGGATAGATCTGTGCTGCTGCTGCTCTCAACCACTGTTTTTGATGAATATTGTGCACCACGCAATGAAATAGACCCAGTGGAATTTGTGAGATGGGGTTGGGGGGGACTTCGATGCCGTGTTGGCTTCACAATTCTACATTCCCCATTGGCCTGATTGCCTGAGAACCCACTCTTTCCAACACAGCAAGATAAGGGAATGGCCAACAGGGCCTTGGAGCTGTGGTGGAATTTTTCCCGTCAGGGGTTCATGACCTCGATACCCAGCCCGGTGGCACGCAGACTATAGGGGCTAGATACACTACTTCACTATTAGATACGTGCAACTTGTAGGGTGCTATATGCTACTTTCCAGGAGCAGCCCCCAATATTTGAGGCGCTAAAACACATTGTATACTACAGCGTCTTCGCAAAAACTGGTCACCGGACAATACTCCGTTGCAATCTGCTCCACTTCATGGGAGCCCCTCGTGGCAAGGGTGGCACGGGAACAGGAACTTGGTACTGAGATCTCAGAGGCAGTGTGGACATTCAGCTGTGTGCTGACAAAGATTATCCCCCCAATTATAAGCTGTGGCTGATCTATTTTAAGTATCTAAAAAGATGTACCGTACCCTACTACTAATGCATAAGATGGGGCTATGCGAAACCTCGAACATTGCTTGCTGTGTGGTGCTGGACGCATCATTTTTGCACCTGGCTAAGAGTGGCAAATTCTGGGGTGAGGTGTGAGAGACAATTGGAGTTATAGTGGGGGCCCCTCTAGATCTGGAGACTTTCCTGTTGGGATATGTCGAAAGGATAACTGCGGCGAATCATAGGCTGGTAGCAATATTACTATCACTGGCTAGGCGCAGGCTGTCGGTTCATTGGGGGCACCGGTTGAAGCTGCTGCATGCTGTGTGGCTATGAGACGCTGCCTATTGCCAGGGGCAGCTCAACACATATTGGGAGCTTATGCCAGAGAGTGTTACGCTTGTAGACATTTGGGAACCTTTTACTACATCGTCACACACAGAGAAGAAGCCAAGAGGAGGTTTAAGGACCTGCGTGGGGGTACTCCCCACTCCTAATAACTAACACACAAAGAACCCATGGGTCTGGGACAGGAGCCTGATTGGCAAATGGACTACACTAACCATACTACAAAGGGAGGGATATCCCTTTTTAAAGGACTGTTCCACTCACACACCAAAAGGTGTCATGCTTCATCAAAGGGTTGCCTCCTCGCGTCAAGAACCTAGTCTAGCACAGGCTACAACCCCCTCTCTACAAGGCAGGAGCTCAGGGATATTTTCAAATTGAGCAAATGGGTTGTCCTAAAAAACCTATGTGAGTGTGGTGAGTGATAAGATATGTGCAGTGCTGGAGTGAATGTGAGTTAAAACTGCCTACAGAGCTAGCTATCAGAAACCTTTATTCAGCTGCCCTATGACAGGATTAAAAGCAATAAGATCATTATTCAGAATGAGACCTTTTGTCGTGTGAGGGGAACCGCCCTTTAAAAAGGGATATCCCCCTCTTTGTAGTATGGTTAGTGTAGTCCACATGTCAATCAGGCTCCTGTCCAGTACCCGTTGGTTCTTTGTGTGTTAGTTAAGCTGTTGCTACATACCTGTGAGAGATGACTGAGACGTAGCTGATGTATCAGGCACAGACAACTTGATGAGGTTGAAGCCCTGAGGGCAAATAGTCTATACTATTAAATATACATGCTGATGTCGATGCTGGGGGCAGTGGGGCGACAATATTGGAACATCAAAAAGTTAATCACTTCAAGGAATTGCACTATGTGAAGGTGTATGTTTAATGTATTTCAGCACCTGAGTACATGCTTCTATGCCATGACAAGCCTCAATATTACTGAATCTTTTCCTTTTCAAAAAAGCCAATAAAGAAAAAAAAGTATTAAAAAAACACCTTTCAAGACCTAGGATCACCCAATGTCTTTGAAAATACTAGCGAGATTGGCTCATGCATGATGGCCTTGGTAAGAACACATACTATGCCCATTGTCATTGTCAACCTGTGAGGGCATGGAGCTCTCTCTAATATGAATAAAGGCACCAGAATACTGATTTTATTTAACTCACCTTTGAGTAAATACAAATCACTTCCTGGTGGCTTTCCCCCTTACTTGGATGTGGTTTGCATTAATACCCTGTTGCCCATGCGACTGAGTATCCATACTGTCCACTAAGCACTTTATAATATTTTGCTCTTTATGTTCTGCTTGTAGAACCCGGATGTCATGTGTTGTTTTAGCCAGGAAAGGTTTAAAAACACATCAAGCAGGTTTATTACTTTTACAATGCTGAGAGTCTCCAACAATCTGCTATGCAGTGTTGAATTGTATTACCCATGTGAGGAGCTAAAGTACAAAATATGCAGCATGATACAGCTATTATGCCATGCTAGAGAAATGATGATGTACAATTCAGTAATTAATATTAGTGTTTTAACTGTGTTTGATCTGTTCCTAATTATTTTTAACTTGTGCTTTTATGGTCTTTTTTTGACTGAACAAAGATTATTTGACTTGACTTGATTCTGTGTGTTCAATAAACATTTTGGATGTAGGGCAGAACTTTGTCATCTGAATAGTGATAGTTTGTTTTTTAATGAAAAAGGAGTGAAATATGTATGTTTTGCATGCAGTACTCTGTGTTGCAAATGTCTTAGGGGCATATTACCAACAACTAGCGATAATTATCGCTATGTTGGTTTAGTGGCGATATTTTAATCACCGAGCTGCGGCGATTTTTATCGCTTACGAACCTTGCTATTATCAAGGTTTATCTCCTAAGCGATAAAAATCGTCCGAAATGCATGAATATCGCTGAAAAGTCAGCGATATTCATGCATTACCGAGCTAATGCTCTTAGCCATGTTATCCACCTACCATTGGATAACATGGCTAAGAACTGCTCAGGGGCAGGTGTTAGCTTTTGGAGATATTCGCGCTTACGCGATTATCTCCAAAAGTTGGTAATAGGAGAGAGCGATGTTAGCGACTGTTTCCAGACGCTAACATCTTGGCACGCCCACTTTGCATGTCATTAGTGATAAATATCACTGCCATGCAAAGCGGGGCCCAAGATGGTCGCTATCTCCTACTAGCTGTCGCTAACTGGTGTTAGCGACAGCTAGGTAATAGGGAGATAATTTTATCTCCGCTTTCTTGGCTTTTAAAGCCAAAAAAGCGGAGATAAACCCCCTTGATAAAATGCCCCTTAATTTATTAATGGATCTCAGACTTTGTCGAATGATTTGCTCTATCTGGCTAAAACAGTGTCTCCTTTCTATCAGTTCTAACATCTTCATAGAGAGTAAAAAAGATTATAAAGCGAGGGGCTTTCACTCAGGTCCTTGGTTTATTGGCATAAATTATTGTGAGTCTTCCTATGGATTGCTTCCACTTCCTCTGAACTGCACGTTCACATTTATACAACAAAGGCATATATTTGACAAAAAATGTTCCTACCCCAAGATTGCACACTGCAAAAGCAACAACAGTTGTCAACGAGGAGAAAGATGCTTCACTGCCTCTATTCCCACCTTTCACTTGAACCACTGAAAGTAGTCCACTCCCGTCTCGAGTCAAGTGGTGGCTAGGCGGGGTATTGACTTATTTGGAAAATTTGCCAAATATTGTAATTTTATAGGATAGAAACATCTGTCTTTTGCTTCCACAGATATTTCTGACTTTCCTTGCGAAAGGCTCTTCTCCCTCCACCTTTCATGATCTTGGGTCCTCCCTCCTACCTTTGGCCTCACTCCTAAATTACAATCATAATTTTTACGCACCTCAGTGGAAGGTGAGACATACATATTTTTTTGTTGTTATATATATATATAATCTTTATTGCTTGATTAATTAAAATCATTGCAATCACAACATCTTACAAATCCAAGTAAAACACATTTAGATTACAAACAAAACATCTTCTCATCACAAAATAATAAAAAAACTGTCCCATAAATACAATTTAAAAACGTATCAATAAACCCAAATCTAACAACCATACATCCTTAAGTACAGGATATTATTGCACATTTTACATTTTAAAGTGACGGCGTGCATTGCATACTATTTCCATGTGTATAGAAAAAATATTCTAACAAATAACCATTCATTTCCACTATGAAACACTTCACATATTACATTTCAAAGTGCTAATGGTAAAGTGCAGAAGTGACTAAAACAAAGAAGTTTCTATTACACATTTCTTGCATCCATTAGCTTTCAAAGTGCTAATGTGCAATAATTGCAATGACCAATATATCAAAACAATAAAAGTGCATCAATTTACTGCAATGGTAACCCAGCTATTGTTAGTCGCCAAAGCCTTAAAAATAATAGGGATCTGCCATATTATATCAGACATTTTTCAACTGCCATTAACATTTTTACCAGTTGTCAAAGTAATGGAACCGATTCACCAGATAATGACATGATTAATGCCTGTCGAGCAGATCGCACACCACTCATCAAAAAGTAAGGTCTCAAAACTAACAGATATGACTTCTTTTCCTGCTTATACTCGAGACACTGAAAAATAAATCATCCCATCAGGTCAGCAGACTCAATATCTTGTATGCCGGGACTTAATTGAAAAATTCGATATAAGCTGTAATTTCACTGTATAGCAATGTCTTTACTTTCCATCCATAGCTGATTGAGTTTCGTGGCTGGAGGAAATCCTCCAACTGCCTGCCATGACCTGTACTTTTCCTTCCTCTGTCAACCGTCCAAGCTCAGCATCTTTCTTACATGCAAGCATCTTGTTCTAGTGCATCAACGGGAGGAGAGACATCCCTATGCCTACTTTCCCATTTCACCCAAATCCAGTTGTGGCCAGCATGACTCGCGGGTGGGATTTTGGGGTCTCACATGAGAAGTGGGTCGCACCGTGGGAAGTGTTTAATTTAAGAAAATAATAATTTACATTAGCTGCCCAATCCGGTCATGTGTCGTCTCTGCTCCACGCAGCCGCAGGAAGCAAGCACGCAACCTCCCTCCCCTCCCCTAAGCCAATCACCACACAGGGATGGTGGGGTCTCCCGCGAGAAGGGGGTCATGCAGTGGAAAGTGTTTAATTTTAATTATATAAAAAAAAACTTACCTTAGCTGCCCGATCCGGTCATGTGTCGTCTCTGCTCCTCGCAGCCGCAGGAAGCAAGCACGCAGGCTCTCTCCCCTCCCCTCCCCTAAGCCAATAACCACACAGGCATCTATGGTGAGGCTGTTTTCTCCATTCATATATATTGTCTTTATTTTACATGTAGAGTTGATTTCCATCTTTCCTTGCCAAAGGTCTTATGCACTCACCCATTGTCACCTATAATGCCCCTGGTGTCATCCAATTCTTCTCACCTTGGCCTATCTCCCACACGCCATGCTCCATTATCCAGTTTCTCACTGAAAGGGGAGAGCTACATGCAGGGAAAGCTTTAGGGCAGTGAGGTCGCACTGGGTGCTGCCATGTGGGGGAGGCGCTGTGTCTAGCAATACCTTGTGATTGTTGAGACAAGGGGCACTTTTGACTGGTGTTAGTGAGGGAATCCGAGGACATGGTCGTGGGGTGTGGAGGCACCAAAAATAAATATTGCACAGGGCGCCACGAGTGCTAAATCCTGCACTGGCTAAATGTGCCTCTATTCGAAGCCTCCCACACAAGATGCAGGCAGAGAAGGCAGGTCCCGGCTCATCAGGAGCCATGCCCAGGGCCGTTCAAATGCAGTGATCTATTTGGAGCATCTATCAGAAATTGTAATTTCTTAGTGTTTGTGTGTTTCCTTATTAAAGGCTCTTCTTTGCCTACCCGTCCTGACCTCTTATTTACCTTCTTTCATCTCACTCCCTTGGCCTATCTCCCAAATAGCGAGTGATCTTTCCCAGCACCTCAGAAAAAGGGGAAACATCCATGCCCATTCCCAACCTTTCAGAAAGCCACTAGCAAAGAAGTTTGTTCCTGGCGCTTCAAGTCACTAGGTACTTATTTGAAAACTCTAGAAATTGTGATTTCATTACATTATATATCACTTGTATTTTCTGTGTTCGCATGTTTATGTGTTTACTTTCCAACAGCCCTCCTTCATCCACCTATATAGACCTGTACTTTGTACTCTTTCCACTCTTTGCACTCTTCCTCCTACCCCCGCCTTTTATCTTAGAAGATGACTGCCATGTTCAAGTGTCCCAATGAGGGTGGCATTCACTTGTGCCTCTATCTCTACCTTTCACCCCAGCAGATAGATGGATTCAAACTCATCAGGTCATCAGACCCATGGACTTTTTTGTTTGTACAAATAACGAAAGAAATGCCAGTACTGATGATATTTATTCAATTATCATACTTAACATCCACACCAAGAAAACTAATTCAAAATGGGGTATTTGCTCATTACTCGCAATTTTTTATTTTTGAAATTTAGCAGTTATTACAAAATGTTTCTATTTTATAAAAAGAGAAGCATATAAGAAATGAGGACACATCAAAAACCGCATTCAATAGAAACTTCATACATTCTAGAACTTCAATCATATCACAATCAACACAGCATTCACCACATTCATATCTCAATCAGTCATACCACATACTACCACTATAATAAAACAAAGAAAATACTGGATCTGCACAAATTATGTAATCATTTGGTGCAATTTAAAGAAGTTACATTCCTGTCTGTTGATGAATTTAGAATCATTCATTAGAACTTAATCCAGTAAAAGGTAATGTACATAGGGTGGTGAGGACCCAGGGAGTGGTAATGCCCCCTAGATACTCAAGCAGACCAGTAGGAAAATGGCCTACGCGTTTCAAATCCCCTATTGTTCGTCAGGGATTCTCATCAGGGCCTCAGACACTGTAAGTATAGGAAGGAAAAAGACATAACAGAGAATATTTTAGTAAAATGGGGAAAGAAAAAGTTTTTTTGAATTGCACATCAGTAGTCTAACAGTATAGGCATGCACCTAACAGAAACAATCAATTTGTATAACCCATTCTAAAGCCAGATGGTTTGAGGCATAGGAACAATGGGGGGGCAACTTCTATTACAGGTAGGAATTAAAACATATGCAAGTAATACTTACTACCCAATAGCCTGAACGTGCGGTCTAAGGAAGTCAAAAACGGGAGGCTTCTCTGGAGTGAAATAACCTAAAAGACCAGAAACAACTAAGTGAGGCTCCGGCGGGAGTACATTTGGACAAGAAGCAGAGAACTGGTTGCGGTAGGATTATTCGAAAAAGAGTACCAGTGGCCATATTGTAATCCTGGATCGAAAGAATAAAATCAGGAGATGCATTGGTTGGAGCCATGTTACTGGGGGTCTTATCTGACATAAGCTGGGCACTAGACAAGATTGCTTACTGGACACTACACTCGTAAAAGCCAAAGAAGCGGATACCTTGAGAATCGAAGGCAACCGCCGGAAATGAAGGGCTGTGACCTGGATGAAGATAAGGAAAAAAGGGGGGGCACTCCGTATTTCAACTTGGTATTTTCTAGTCGCCTAGGTCAACATTCCAAAAGGGAATTGTATCTGTGAAAAAGGAAAAACTTAAATGAGTCACGCTGAACTTATTCGTTCAGGGCTGCATAAACAACGTTAAACATTGGCCTCACCTTTGAAGACTAAAAGCTGGTGCCGGTCTCCGTAGTGTGTTGGGGAGGCAGCGTCAGCACATACCAATTCAGTCGGCGTGTGCTGCAAAATGAAATAAATACGCCGATGTCAAAAATTATTCTGTAATGTGAACCCAAGGGCACTTGGACGTGGTGACGGCCAAAGTTGTCCGGTAACGGATGTTTTTACCTTAAGAATTTAATCCAGCGGGGTTACTCTAAAGTCTGTAGCTGAGTAGCCGAACGCTACTTTTTCACACAGGCGCGTTACGGAACCCAGCGAGGTAGTGGAGGGGCAGCGTCAGCACATCCCCGTTTAGTCGGAGTGTACTGCAAAAATAAATAATATTAGAATAACCTTCAGGAGGTTTTAAAACGTGTCGAATAACGTGCACTCAAGGTGCCGAAAGCTAGGCAAGAGAGGTTAGAGTAAGGCAAGAGACCGAGTTGTCCAATAGAGGACGAATTACCTTAAGGAGTCAATCCCACACGATCTATCCAGAGTCTGTCAGCGTGTAACAGAGCGCTATTTAGGAGACCAGCGTTGGTCACCTTTATAAGGAGATGTGTGCTGGTGTAGCCAATAGGAGGCTGTGCCGTGTTAGCAAAGGGGCGGGAAGTGAGTGAAGCGGGCTGCAGCACAAGAATTGATAGTGCTGTAGAGTAAAAAATTGGGCAAGTTTATATACTAGCATGGACTGTAACCCTGAAAGTGCGTCCAAATAATGATAGGGACACACCACGGGGAACTGTAGGAGTGGCCACAGCGTCAATAGTTCTAAGAGGAGGTTCCTAAAACCAGATGGAGGGCGGCATTTAGATATACATTAGTCAAAGTTTGAAAATTTCTGATAGCTCATTCAAACCTGACACCGCAGTGTCAAATTTGACAATTAGCATTGCCTCCCTTTTGGACAGTTTGAGGCTCAGATCACCACCCCGTGGGTCTCTTTCTATCCTTGAGATGACTGTCCATTTGAATTCATTTAGACCATGCTGCATCCTAATCCAGTGGTTTACCAAAGGAGCGTTCTCTACGCTTCTTTTTAATCTGGACTTGTGCTGTGAAATGCGTTGTCGCACTTCCTGATCGGTTTTGCCTATGTACAGGCGGTCACACGGGCATATGATGCAGTACACTACAAGTTTAGATTTACAGTTACTGAATACCTCATGCTTCCATGAGACACCCTTATGCTGGAAGACCGTACCCTGTATCATGGTGTCACAGCAGAGGCACGTACCACATTTGTGGTGGCCAAGTACAGGTGCTAATCCCAACATTTGGCGAAGGGAAGGTTGAGTTTGCAATGGCATTGCCGCTCTAACCACATGGTTTGCGACGCTATTCTCTCTTTTAAACGCAAAAAGCGGAGGATCTCATTCTTGGATGTGGAGGTTTTTCCAAAATCTGGCAAATTGGCGACAACATTATTTGTAAAACCTACAGACCGTACGTAACAAGGCTCTTTTATTTCAGAGTAACCATCCCAGAAGCCTAAAAGAGAACCTGCCGTACGGGCAGTTTTTGCGAGTACGCAGAAACTGCACGTATGAGAGTGACTACACATACCATGCAGAAAAACTAGTTTCTAAACTCTGCGATAGAGGGTACCCCAAAAAACTTGTCAAAGATTGTATGAAAAGAGCTAGATGGACACCCCGTGAGACATTACTGGAGCGAAAACAGAAAACAGAACAAAAGCGCCAAGTTTGTGTAACCACCTTCTGTCCTAATGCCAATCAGTTGAAACGAATCATTGGTCAGAATTGGCATTTAGTGAAGAATTTAGATGAGAGCCTCAAAGAGCCTCCGCTTTTTGCGTTTAAAAGAGAGAATAGCGTCGCAAACCATGTGGTTAGAGCGGCAATGCCATCGCAAACTCAACCTTCCCTTCGCCAAATGTTGGGATTAGCACCTGTACTTGGCCACCACAAATGTGGTACGTGCCTCTGCTGTGACACCACAATACAGGGTTCGGTCTTCCAGCATAAGGGTATCTCATGGAAGCATGAGGTATTCAGTAACTGTAAATCTAAACTTGTAGTGTACGGCATCATATGCCCGTGTGACCGCCTGTACATAGGCAAAACCGAGCAGGAAGTGCGACAACGCATTTCACAGCACAAGTCCAGATTAAAAAGAAGCGTAGAGAACGCTCCTTTGGTAAACCACTGGATTAGGATGCAGCATGGTCTAAATGAATTCAAATGGACAGTCATCTCAAGGATAGAAAGAGACCCACGGGGTGGTGATCTGAGCCTCAAACTGTCCAAAAGGAAGGCAATGCTAATTGTCAAATTTGACACCGCGGTGTCAGGTTTGAATAAGCTATCAGAAATTTTCAAACTTTGACTAATGTATATCTAAATGCCGCCCTCCATTTGGTTTTAGGAACCTCCTCCTAGAGCTATTGACGCTGTGGCCACTCCTACAGTTCCCCGTGGTGTGTCCCTATCAATATTTGGACGCACTTTCAGGGTTACAGTCCATGCTAGTATATAAACTTGCCCAATTTTTTACTCTACAGCACTATCAATTCTTGTGCTGCAGCCCGCTTCACTCACTTCCCGCCCCTCTGCTAACACGGCACAGCCTCCTATTGGCTACACCAGCACACATCTCCTTATAAAGGTGACCAACGCTGGTCTCCTAAACGCGCCTGCGCGAGAGAATAGCGCTCTGTTACACGCTGACAGACTCTGGATAGATCGTGTGGGATTGACTCCTTAAGGTAATTCGTCCGCTATTGGACAACTCGGTCTCTTGCCTTACTCTAACCTCTCTTGCCTAGCTTTCGGCACCTTTAGTGCACGTTATTCGACACGTTTTAAAACGTCCTGAAGGTTATTCTAATATTATTTAGTTTTGCAGTACACTCCGACTAAACGGGGATGTGCTGACGCTGCCCCTCCACTACCTCGCTGGGTTCCGTAACGCGCCTGTGTGAAAAAGTAGCGTTCGGCTACTCAGCTACAGACTTTAGAGTAACCCCGCTGGATTAAATTCTTAAGGTAAAAACATCCGTTACCGGACAACTTTGGCCGTCACCACGTCCAAGTGCCCTTGGGTTCACATTACAGAATAATTTTTGACATTGGCGTATTTATTTCATTTTGCAGCACACGCCGACTGAATTGGTATGTGCTGACGCTGCCTCCCCAACACGCTACGGAGACAGGCACCAGCTTTTAGTCTTCAAAGGTGAGGCCAATGTTTAACGTTGTTTATGCACCCCTGAACGAATAAGTTTAGCGTGACTCATTTAAGTTTTTCCTTTTTCACAGATACAATTCCCTTTTGGAATGTTGACCTAGGCGACTAGAAAATACCAAGTTGAAATACGGAGTGCCCCCCCCTTTTTTCCTTATCTTCATCCAGGTCACAGCCCTTCATTTCCGGCGGTTGCCTTCGATTCTCAAGGTATCCGCTTCTTTGGCTTTTACGAGTGTAGTGTCCAGTAAGCAATCTTGTCTAGTGCCCAGCTTATGTCAGATAAGACCCCCAGTAACATGGCTCCAACCAATGCATCTCCTGATTTTATTCTTTCGATCCAGGATTACAATATGGCCACTGGTACTCTTTTTCGAATAATCCTGGCGCAACCAGTTCTCTGCTTCTTGTCCAAATTTACTCCCGCTGGAGCCTCACTTAGTTGTTTCTGGTCTTTTAGGTTATTTCACTCCAGAGAAGCCTCCCGTTTTTGACTTCCTTAGACCGCACGTTCAGGCTATTGGGTAGTAAGTATTACTTGCATATGTTTTAATTCCTACCTGTAATAGAAGTTGCCCCCCCCCCCTTGTTCCTATGCCTCAAACCATCTGGCTTTAGAATGGGTTATACAAATTGATTGTTTCTGTTAGGTGCATGCCTATACTGTTAGACTACTGATGTGCAATTCAAAAAAACTTTTTCTTTCACCATTTTACTAAAAAATTCTCTGTTATGTCTTTTTCCTTCCTATACTTACAGTGTCTGAGGCCCTGATGAGAATCCCTGATGAACAATAGGGGATTTGAAATGCGTAGGCCATTTTCCTACTGGTCTGCTTGAGTATCTAGGGGGCATTACCACTCCCTGGCTCCTCACCACCCTATGTACATTACCTTTTACTGTATTAAGTTCTAATGAATGATTCTAAATTCATCAACAGACAGGAAGGTAACTTCTTTAAATTGCACCAAATATTGTATAATTTGTGCAGATCCAGTATATTCTTTGTTTTATTATAGTGGTAGTATGTGGTATGACTGATTGAGATATGAATGTGGTGAATGCTGTGTTGATTGTGATATGATTGAAGTTCTAGAATGTATGAAGTTTCTATTGAATGCGGTTTTTGATGTGTCCTCATTTCTTATATGCTTCTCTTTTTATAAAATAGAAAAATTTTGTAATAACTGCTAAATTTCAAAAATAAAAAATTGCGAGTAATGAGCAAATACCCCATTTTGAATTAGTTTTCTTGGTGTGGATGTTAAGTATGATAATTGAATAAATATCATCAGTACTGGCATTTCTTTCATTATTTGTTGTATAGGCTCAGCCTTGCTGATCAGAGCCAACCCCATTTTTTTTTTTTTTTTGTAGGCATCTGCCTACAACAAAAAATCTGCCTGCAATTGTTCCTCAGAGCATAGGATAGCAGAGCCTGCTTTTTGTGGCACCAGTGTTTTTCGTTTTCCTTTGATGCATTCTCTCCTTTTCCAACCCATTGTCATCCCCTTTTTACCTTGTCTACTTTTATTGGCTTTTTCCATGCTGAAGAACATTTTTCAGAGGAGAGATGGTCCTTGTACTTCCCTTCACCATCTTTTCAGGTCGGTTTAATCAGGGCCCTTTGTATATAGTGACTCTTTTGGTAAATCCTCTAGAACTTATAATATCACTGGAGCATTAACTGTGTTTTGCTTCCAAAGGTACTTGTATGCTTCTTTCCTGAAGAGCCTACTTCACCTTCCCATTCTGACCTGTGCTCTGCCCTCTCACCTCCAACTGTGATACTTTTGTTATTTCTTCCACCTCTTGAGCACTCTTTTCCAACACCTCAGCTTGTGGCATGACACATCTGTGTCCCTGCTTCCTGTCTTTTAACTGGGCCTCTGGTTGAATAATCTGCTCCAGACTCCTCAGATCGAGATCTTTTTATGCAGTGACTGATTTGGAAAATCCACTATGCATTGTGCATGAAAGGATCGCTTTTGTTCAAAACGGGGTCAGGGCTCCTGTTCTCAGCCATACATGTCAAGCATTATTAGCAGTGCTAGGTCACAACATATGCAATTCACTGATGCGGGTTATATGAGGCTAATTCCCCTTGTCTTAAGATGATGCTTTCTTTATGTCGATCATGCTCCAGGTGCTTCTTACCTTATGCAGCGCTAGTAAGGCCACTGTTCCATCAACAATTCTGTTGATGTAGGGACTCTTTGGGGCAATAATTTTCTCTTATTATTGGGCTCATTAATGATTTTCCCATGAATACTCACTGACACACAGTAGTAAGCTCAATACTCCTCCTACTGTGTAGAGCCACTGTTGCTCCTTGCAAATTCCATTGATGCATGCACTTTGTAGACCCACTGATGACTATTCCTAAGCTCACTGATACGTGCACATTGTGAGACAAGTGATGCCTGCTACAAGGTCCATTGATATATAGGCTATTTGCGGCCACCAGCGCCTGTCAATAGGCCCACTGATGCACATTGAGGGCCTCATTTATGAGGCCTTTGTTCCTTAGGAACGTCTCTTTTTGTGACGCTCCGTGGCGCAGGAGCTAGCTCCATATTTATGATGCAGTTTATTTATGCTAAATGCTGCCTCGTAAATATTTTCCCTTTTAGTGCAGTTTTTTTGTTAAAGAGGTGTTGCTGGGGGAGTTCCCTGCAACATCCCTATCATTTTAATACTCCCCAGATTAACGAGAAATCGTAAATCTGAGACAGCACCAAAAAGGTATTCCTCCCCAGGGGAGGCGTAAGGGAGGCACAACGAGAAGAAATATTTTATTTCTCTGAATTTTTCCTTTTTTATGTGCGCTACATTCAGCACACATAGAAAGAGGAAAAAGCCTCTACTGATTTTTTTTATGTAGGAAGGTTTATTTTCCTGCACAGAAACGATCATCCTGCAACATAGGCAAACTAAAATAACCACAGACTCTTTGTTTGCAAATTGTTAAAATGTAAATCAAATGCATTAATCTAAAATATTGCCTCATGAATGAAATACACTCTAAAACAGTAAGCAAATATTAAATCTCAAGACGTATATGTTCCATGGAGGGGACAGGTGAAGAGACAAAAGTACAAAGTTAAAAACTTGAGTTATCAAAGATACCAACCTAAAGAATATGAACGAGGAAAACCACCACCCAGGCCTACGTGGTGGCAGAGGACCCTGGACAGAGAGTCAGGGATCAAACACTCTAAGATCAGTACAAGAATAGGACTGGAACAGGCAGGGCTCTCTGCAACCCAATAATTTGCAGCGCACCCTCTCTCTCTCCATGTGTAAAGCAGCAACCGCATCTAACACCCTAACAATCTAGACCCCACCCCTAATCACATATTCTTTATACCCTTACCAAACATGTCCTTCCCACTAAAGTTGCTAAAATCACCTATTCTAGATACGGGATTGGTTAAAAACGAGGGGCGGATGGTCACCCTACCATTAGATCACACCTTTTTAACTATCACATTACATGATATCCGTTCCCACATATTCAGTATACATCCCTGTTCTCTCATGAGTTTAATGTCATAAATGCTTAAACAATTAACATCCCGTGTCTTTTTCAAATGACGACACTGGAGTTGGCTGCTTACCTACATTTTCACAAATTGAAAAGGCACTTTTTAAGTCACTTGCCTGTGTTAAGGAAATTGGCTGATTTCCCATTACCCTGTCACGTCCTGCTCACTCACCTTTTCGTATATTATTTGTACCTTGAACTTAATTCCTAATTAAACTCTTAACTTTCCATTGATACACTCGTAATCCCAATTTTGATTGTAAAATTGTGGTATTGTACTAATGTACCTTGTATGGGACCATTGTTTTCCATAACATATGTCCACCATTGGTCCCTTCAGACTTTTAGGGTCTCCTTGTTTCTTTTTTGAACTTTCAGCTTCTTTAGCATTCCAGCCACTCAATCACGTAGTTTGTACCATTGCACATTTTATTCATTACCGTTCAGTTAACTGAAGACAAAATCGAAACTAATCCATTTACTAAAAGAACAAAGAATAGACATTTATTAAAAATGTGAAAATGACATTTTCACTGTTAACCACCCACCTTATTTCTAATCCATGTTAACAGTTAACCTAGCATAGCATAAGCAGGAAAGCGGCATTAATTATTATAACAAAGCAATACACATCATGCTTTTACTACATATATGTGCAATTTGCCATGTCAAACGTTCATTACACGTTCTATACACAATATTACTACATTTTCAGTTATTTACGTATTGTTAGGGTTAATTTCAGTCATATTGCAAAGCAAATCTTCCACGTGTGGTTGCATGTTAATATACTTACTACTTAAAATTAGTACGTATTACAGTGGTACTCAATCCAAGCGGGTTTCTTTTTACGAAGCCCCGCACCATCAATTCCCCACTTTGATGGCTTTTGAAGCCATCATAAATACTTACCATACCCAGTGCCACCTTTCAATTAATCTAAAGTTTAGTATCTCTTTCTTCTTTCATTGCCCTCTCATTTAGTCTTTTTATCATGTCATAATATCCTTCATTTATTTCCTCAAGTTCTATCTAATCGCTTTTTCTCTTTACTCCTCTCCTTTTATTCTTTTTATCTGATATAATTTTTCTTCCTTTCATGCACTTACAACATTTATACAATATAATTAAAATTGTTTTTGCTATTGAAAGTACTGGCATTGCTATTTTTCCCAAAAGTCTTTCTCCAAACTTTAAAAAACAATTTCTCACAGCTATAATAATCTTACCAATTCTCTTCCATACACCGTCAACCTCCAGTTGGGTTAAATCCTTATGTAACTTTGTAATTTTTCTAATATATCCTTCTACCCCTTTACTTTTATCAGGGATATAGGTACGACAGTGTTGAGTTTTTAACGTTCCACACATGCCTCCCTCTTTTGCCATGATAATATCAAGGGCAAGTCTATTCTACAAAACCATTGATCTTATTGCCACCATTTCGAGATCAATCATCATAAATCCACCAGCAGTATCTGTTAATAAACGATCAACAACTGTAGACAGGTTTCAAATTTTATGTGAATTTAGAACTACCCAAACTGAGGGTATTAGTGCAGAGAATAAATGACCTATTATTTCAGAAAAACTTGCTCTTTCACAACATATTATTCCTTGGTTTATTTCATTGACACTATGATCTTTTCTGTCTATATGGTAGACCTTTGGAAAAACAAACAACTCTCATACAAGTGGGCAGGTAACCTGCAATAGGATTTTCTATCACATACATAATATATTCCCAGAAACAGAGGATCAGATCCACCCTTTAATCGCCAACCTCCAGTAATTTGGAAAGTATGCTCACATTCACTAGTGCCAATGAAATAATTGTTGTTGTTAGTTTTTGATCCCAATAAACATAACTTCCCTTTCTGTGACCTGTCCAGGGACATTGCAACATAGTGCCACTCTTTTCATATTTTCCCTTTCTAAATGCCCAAGGTGGTTCTTGTGTTTTTTGCTTAACAGCATTTTTCTGGAAACTCTCTCCATGCCCAAAAACAGTCTTTCCTCATAATGCAATCCGCAAGTTAAATTATTTTTATAAGCATATTCTAAATCTAATGGTTTGGTAATAAGGAAAAATTCACACACATAACATGCATGTTGACCACATTCTACCTTGTTTAGTTCTCTTGTAATTGGTACTTTAGATAATACTAAGTCTACATCTGCATATTTATACTCCAATGTACCTTTCATGTAAAATAGAATACTGAGAACACTACATGAAACAGCATATGTTAAAGAAAGATGGTGGTAGGTTATACCTTCAGTGACAGAGAATAGAAATTTCATGCAGACATAGCAATCACTCATTTACATAGTATTAGTATATTCATACACCAATTTAGAAAACACATTTAAGGAATAATCATTAGTTGATTCATAAGGAGGAAAAATGGTTCCATCTAATTCCTCTTCATTAGTATTCGTTTTTTGTTTAGCAACATCTTTCATTCGTTCAATAGACACATCATTAGTGTTATTTCCAGGCTTATTCATTCACATTAAAAATTGGTATGACAACAATTAAAAAGATCCACATAAATGTTAGTAGAAAAACATTACATAAGCAAAATTTAACATATCTACGTTTTGGTTTAGATTTTGGTTGTCCAGTCACTTCATTTCCTGCCATTTTAGTACTCTACAAGAATGAAAAAACAATCTAACAATTTCTCAGAAATCTAAATGAACACTTATCCAGTTAAAAAATATATTTATAAGGGTGGTGTAATCCTACACCCAATGACGTTCTTCTTTACCCACTTTGTCTATTTGAGAATCCCTAGACGGCTTGAGCTGACAAATTTTCCCTCTACCTCAATTTTTTACAGTTCTTGTTAAGGTGGTCTTAATTTGCTTTCATCCTCCTTTTCAGTATCACTACTCTTGTGTTCCTCACTTAGGCCTAAAGTTTCAAACTCCTCTAGAATCACGTAGGTCCTTTCAGGGGCCTTGTATTTTCTACAGGGAATTCTGTTTCTTTTCGATCTTCTTCTTGTGCTTTTCACTAAATGTGCCTGTTCTATCTGACTAAAGATTTTGTTGATTTATTCTGGTCTTCTTCTCAATCTTCTTTTTACTATTCTGTATTTCAATTTCTTCACCCAATTTGGCCACCAATCTCCCTTTCTAGATTTCTTTGCCTGAACTATCTTATCACCTTCTGTGTTCTGTTCTTCATTTCTCTTATTCTGTCTTATTTCTATCACTTTTTCCTGACTTTCTTGGTTTTCAATCTCTGTAGGTTCAGTGCTTGAGTCTGATTCACCAACTAATTCTCCCTCTTCTAACTCCTTGGTGAGCTCGTTTTCTGTTGGAATGGTCTTTGGAACCTCAGCTGTTTATTTTTTCTGTCACAACAGCTGTTTCAGTTTCTCCTGGTTCGATAGCAGCCTCACTTTCTTCTGACTCAACAACAGTATCTTCGGTCCCAGTATCTGGTGCCCACTCTACTCGACTTGTGCTTGACTGTTCATTGTCAAAATGTTCATCAGAATCTGTCACTTCAGACTCTTTAGCTTCACACACTTCAGCTACTAGTTGTAGATTTCTGTTTCTCAGTTGCTGCTCTTTAGGTCTTTTGATTGGACTTTGGACTAAACCGGTATGGCTTGCATGTATCCAATTTGGCAAACCAAAACACTTCACTGCTGTGGTTGTCACCAACATGATCTGGTAAAGGCCAATGCAACGGGGTTATAGACACATCTTCCTCACGTGCTTCTTCACTAGGAACCACTCTCCAGGATTCAGGTTGTGTGCTTGTACTTGCTTTATCGGTGTGGCATCTCCTCCAATCTGGTGAGACACAAAATGTACCAGGTCAGTCATTCCTCTACAGTAGTCCAGCATACGATTATCAGATAGGTTCATCAATTTATTTGCAGGTATGTATGCTTGTCTCATTGCTCTTTCCATTAACACCTCGTGGAAACTTAATCCAGTCTTTTTGTCAGGTACACTTCTGAGACTCATCAATACAAGGGGTAAAGCATCAGCCCATTTTAGTGTTGTGGATGCAGACACCTTCCCTAATCTGGATTTTATTGTGTCAATAATTTGTTCCACAATACCAGATGCCTCTGGTCAATGGACACAATGCAATTTCTGTTCAATTTGCAAGGCAGCACAGATCATTCAAATTATTTCATTATTAAAATGAAATCCTTTATTTATTTATTTATTTTATTTATTTATTTAAAGAGTTTTATATAGCTCTGGCTAGACCCGAAGGTATCAGAGCGCTTTACATGAGAATCAACAATGTAGCAGAAAAAGATAAACAATTAAACAATACATAAAGAGGCAATACATTGGGAGAGGAGAGAAAGGAGAGAGAAAGTAGTGGAGGGGCAGGGGAGGTGAGAAAGGGAGGATAAGGGTAGAGACAACAAGGAGAGACAAAAAGAAGTCTGTCTAAGTAAGTGACGACCAAGGAGGGAATCCACGGCTCTGCTCACTATTTAAATGTGATAGCTAGTCGTTAAGGGGGGACTCCCAGATATGGAATTTGCTTTGCTGTGGAAGCGACCATTAACTCTGCCATTGCTGGTTTCAGTGAGACGTAAGCTGGTTGTGCACACCCTGATTGCGGCTTGTGCCTCCTGTATGGTAATGTCCTTATGGGTGAGCAGTAGAATGTAGATTCCGATCGCTTACAATGTCTATATGGTGTTACTGAAAATGGGGGGTCTCATATAGGTGTAACCTCGATCCCTGCCGACGATCGATTTGGGGGTGCCGTTTTGTAGTCAGGCGCGGAACAAAAGAGGTAATTCTATCAAATTGAAAATGCTCAAAAGGTCTTAAGGAGGGTTTGGTCATGAGCTCCAACCTCCCAGGTTCACCGTCTGGACTCGACAGTGCTCACGGCGATATCAATGAGGTCCATGCTCATCGTCCTCAGTCTTGCAACGAGCCAAGGAAATGGCGGGTGGGATCCTCAAGAGATTGTGTTGCCTCCTCTCCTCTAGTTGAACGTCACCCAACTTACCGGCAGGCATCTCACTGTGCCTCCATCGTGGGTCTCCTTGGACAGCCACTACACAGCCGAGCGTGAAGGTGCTGTGCGCTGGGCGCTCCACGAACTTGGGATGGACGCGCACATGGTGAAGTTAAAAAGTCATCTGAACAGAAATCTCCATGATAATAGATTAGAGAAGGAGAGTGTTAGACTCTAGGGGATCCGCCAACACTCCGGTTATCGTATTGATGATTTAGGTGGAAGAATAAGGTGGCTGATCGTTGTTCAAGAGGAAGAAAACAAGGTTCTCTACGGAGCAACAGCAATTATGCAACAGTAAGACTGTTGTTCCTTTTCATTGGGTATGCTTCCAACCAGTGAGAAAACAAACAAACAATGACCAGGACATACTTTAGCCCATTACATGGAGGCAGTTCGATGAAATCAATCTGCAGTTTAGTCAAAGGTCCTCCTGCTCTCCCAATTACACCCCAACTGATGACTGTCTTTCTTCCTGGGTTTTGTTTCTGGTAGATAACGCACCTTTGTCACAGACTCCCAGCGATTCTACCAGGACTGCTTGAACATTCTTATCATGGCATCCCGCCCAAAGTGTGCATGTCCATGATACATCCTAGCCATGTGAGAGAGCAATGAATCTGGTAATACTGGCCTTTCATTATAATAAACCCATATCTCTTCATAGTTTTTCCTGAAATCTACTCTCTTCCATTCCACCTTTTCTTTGTCATTGATTTTTTCCTGCACTAGTCTAACCTCATCCCAAGTTTCAAATCTAGTGGCGAGCATAAGGTGGCATTTGGTATTTCCTCATTCTATTGATCTGTTTATTGCCAGGGTATTTTGAGTACAGTTAGGGGCCAATTGGTCTGCGTATCTGTTACACTTTGTTATATTATCATCTCCTGATTGATGTGCAGCACATCTTACAATGGTTCATCTGCAATGTCTGGGCGGGCTGAGTGTAAAGCTCCGTCACTTCCAAACAATCATGTTCTGCTTCTTCTCTCACCTCTTCACATCTTGAGTTTGGTAACAATGTGGCCGGGTTCACAGTAGTGCATCTTACCACTGTCACATTTTCAGCACCTAGGATCATATTTAGACAGCCGACTATTGGTCATATGTTGAGTCCGAGTACCTGTTAAATGTATCTCAACAGAGTGAGGTACATAGACCTTCACTGGGTAACCCATCACAATTGATTCACTCTGTTCCAAAATTGCACAAGTGGCAGCTACTGCTTTTAAGCAGCCTGGTAATGCAGTGACCACTCAATCTAGAGTAGCGGAAATGTATGATACTGGATGTCTTGCCATTCCACGTTTCTGAGTTAAGACCGCAAGCACACATCCATCTCTTTCACAACAGTACAATGCAAATTCTTTAGAATAATCTGGCATTCCCAAAGCAGGTGCTTGATAAAGACTGTTTTGCAATTGGTTGAAATATTCCATACTCTCTTCATCTAGCACAATCGGATCTTTCACATCTTTTTGTGTTAATCTTTGTAGAGGTTTTGCATTCAGCGAAAAACCACATATCCACTGTCTGCAATATCCAACCATTCCCAAAAACATCCTCACTTCCATTCTGAAATGGCGTCTGTTACACATGCCTCACGGGTCTTTGATGCCAACAGTAGGTCATCAATGTATTGGACCAGGACAGAATTTCCAGGCAGTTTTACAGTTTACAAACATTTATTTAAGATCTAATTAAAGATTGATGGACTCTCAGAATACCCAAATTGGCGACAACATTATTTGTAAAACCTACAGACCGTAACAAGGCTCTTTTATTTCAGAGTTACCATCCCAGAAGCCTAAAAGAGAACCTGCCGTACGGGCAGTTTTTGCGAGTACGCAGAAACTGCACGTATGAGAGTGACTACACATACCATGCAGAAAAACTAGTTTCTAAACTCTGCGATAGAGGGTACCCCAAAAAACTTGTCAAAGATTGTATTAAAAGAGCTAGATGGACACCCCGTGAGACATTACTGGAACGAAAACAGAAAACAGAACAAAAGCGCCAAGTTTGCGTAACCACCTTCTGTCCTAATGCCAATCAGTTGAAACGAATCATTGGTCAGAATTGGCATTTAGTGAAGAATTTAGATGAGAGCCTCAAAGAGCCTCCGCTTTTTGCGTTTAAAAGAGAGAATAGCGTCGCAAACCATGTGGTTAGAGCGGCAATGCCATTGCAAACTCAACCTTCCCTTCGCCAAATGTTGGGATTACAGGGTACGGTCTTCCAGCATAAGGGTATCTCATGGAAGCATGAGGTATTCAGTAACTGTAAATCTAAACTTGTAGTGTACGGCATCATATGCCCGTGTGACCGCCTGTACATAGGCAAAACCGAGCAGGAAGTGCGACAACGCATTTCACAGCACAAGTCCAGATTAAAAAGAAGCGTTGAGAACGCTCCTTTGGTAAACCACTGGATTAGGATGCAGCATGGTCTAAATGAATTCAAATGGACAGTCATCTCAAGGATAGAAAGAGACCCACGGGGTGGTGATCTGAGCCTCAAACTGTCCAAAAGGGAGGCAATGCTAATTGTCAAATTTGACACCGCGATGTCAGGTTTGAATGAGCTATCAGAAATTTTCAAACTTTGACTAATGTATATCTAAATGCCTCCCTCCATCTGGTTTTAGGAACCTCCTCTTAGAACTATTGACGCTGTGGCCACTCCTACAGTTCCCCGTGGTGTGTCCCTATCATTATTTGGACGCACTTTCAGGGTTATAGTCCATGCTAGTATATAAACTTGCCCAATTTTTTACTCTACAGCACTATCAATTCTTGTGCTGCAGCCCGCTTCACTCACTTCCCGCCCCTCTGCTAACACGGCACAGCCTCCTATTGGCTACACCAGCACACATCTCCTTATAAAGGTGACCAACGCTGGTCTCCTAAACGCGCCTGCGCGAGAGAATAGCGCTCTTTTACACGCTGACAGACTCTGGATAGATCGTGTGGGATTTACTCCTCAAGGTAATTCGTCCGCTATTAGACAACTCGGTCTCTTGCCTTACTCTAACCTCTCTTGCCTAGCTTTCGGCACCTTGAGTGCACGTTATTCGACACGTTTTAAAACCTCCTAAAGGTTATTCTAATATTATTTATTTTTGCAGTACACTCCGACTAAACGGGGATGTGCTGACGCTGCCCCTCCACTACCTCGCTGGGTTCCGTAACGCGCCTGTGTGAAAAAGTAGCATTCGGCTACTCAGCTACAGACTTTAGAGTAACCCCGCCGGATTAAATTCTTAAGGTAAAAACATCCGTTACCGGACAACTTTGGCCGTCACCACGTCCAAGTGCCCTTGGCTTCACATTACAGAATAATTTTTGACATCGGCGTATTTATTTCATTTTGCAGCACACGCCGACTGAATTGGTATGTGCTGACGCTGCCTCTTCAACACGCTAAGGAGACCGGCACCAGCTTTTATTCTTCAAAGGTGAGGCCAATGTTTAACGTTGTTTATGCACCCCTGAACGAATAAGTTTAGCGTGACTCATTTAAGTTTTTCCTTTTTCACAGATACAATTCCCTTTTGGAATGTTGACCTAGGCGACTAGAAAATACCAAGTTGAAATACGGAGTGCCCCCCCTTTTTTCCTTATCTTCATCCAGGTCACAGCCCTTCATTTCCGGCGGTTGCCTTCGATTCTCAAGGTATCGGCTTCTTTGGCTTTTACGAGTGTAGTGTCCAGTAAGCAATCTTGTCTAGTGCCCAGCTTATGTCAGATAAGACCCCCAGTAACATGGCTCCAACCAATGCATCTCCTGATTTTATTCTTTCGATCCAGGATTACAATATGGCCACTGGTACTCTTTTTCGAATAATCCTGGCGCAACCAGTTCTCTGCTTCTTGTCCAAATTTACTCCCGCTGGAGCCTCACTTAGTTGTTTCTGGTCTTTTAGGTTATTTCACTCCAGAGAAGCCTCCCGTTTTTGACTTCCTTAGACCGCACGTTCAGGCTATTGTGTAGTAAGTATTACTTGCATATGTTTTAATTCCTACCTGTAATAGAAGTTGCCCCCCCCCTTGTTCCTATGCCTCAAACCATCTGGCTTTAGAATGGGTTATACAAATTGATTGTTTCTGTTAGGTGCATGCCTATACTGTTAGACTACTGATGTGCAATTCAAAAAAACTTTTTCTTTCACCATTTTACTAAAATATTCTCTGTTATGTCTTTTTCCTTCCTATACTTACAGTGTCTGAGGCCCTGATGAGAATCCCTGACGAACAATAGGGGATTTGAAACGCGTAGGCCATTTCCCTACTGGTCTGCTTGAGTATCTAGGGGGCATTACCACTCCCTGGCTCCTCACCACCCTATGTTCATTACCTTTTACTCTATTAAGTTCTAATGAATGATTCTAAATTCATCAACAGACAGGAATGTAACTTCTTTAAATTGCACCAAATGATTGTATAATTTGTGCAGATCCAGTATATTCTTTGTTTTATTATAGTGGTAGTATGTGGTATGACTGATTGAGATATGAATGTGGTGAATGCTGTGTTGATTGTGATATGATTGAAGTTCTAGAATGTATGAAGTTTCTATTGAATGCGGTGTTTGATGTGTCCTCATTTCTTATATGCTTCTCTTTTTATAAAATAGAAACATTTTGTAATAACTGCTAAATTTCAAAAATAAAAAATTGCGAGTAATGAGCAAATACCCCATTTTGAATTAGTTTTCTTGGTGTGGATGTTAAGTATGATAATTGAATAAATATCATCAGTACTGGCGTTTCTTTCGTTATTTGTTGTATAGGCTCAGCCTTGCTGATCAGAGCCAACCCCATTTTCGTTTTCACATTATCATAGCTGGCTTTTTCCCGCGAGGTATTTGTGTTTCTCCATCAACTCTGAAGTTTGAGTATATTCAATAGCTCATCTATATTTCCTTTGATCTAGTGTTGATCTATTGACGGCTTCTAGATCTTATTCAATCACTTGTTCTTCCAATTTCTTTTTCACAACACTTCTTTACTTTTCCCTTTACTAGTGCACTTCTTTAATTTCCTTTTTGGGTTTCTAAGTGATGGCAGACAAGGACACGTTTCCCTATAGCGAAGAGCACATCAGTAGTCTACTTAGGGATCCACCAGTGTTCGCTTCAGTCTCCCTTAGTGTGTCAGCGACATCCCAGAACGAATCAGAGCAACTATTGCGTCTGAAAAAGAAGCAAATCAGAACTGATCTGCATGGTCACTTCCTACTACAACATCTTAGGGAAGGGACCATTCCAGCTGGTCTTCAGATCAAAAACATTCCGGTGATTTTCACTGAAGATCCCATCTTCAAAAAAGGTTTCTCCTTTATCGAAACCAAATGCAGTAGGGACCTTATGGTCCTTACAGTAGAGACAGCAGTTAGACTTTCCAAAATTGAACTTGAAAAAATAGCGAAATTAGAAGCTGAGATCAGCACTAATCCAACAATATCAGACGCTAAATCCCTATTAGAAAAAGTGGAAAAGGAAATCCAGTAGTTCAAGGACTACACCGTAACACAAAAAACTAATCAGTTTGAGAAGGATAAAAAGAATTTCTCATTGGAGAATATATATCCATATTTACAACCCGACTTCTATACCAAATTGGAATCCAGACGATACCTACCAGATAACCAAGGTAGGTCTAGAAAACATTTCATTTCTTTTGGGGAAACTTCTTCATCCTCGGGTAACGACAGCGATACGAGTGGTAATACCAACCAGCCCAATAGAAGTAGAAACTGGAATTCCAATCAACAACAGCGTGGACAGGCCCAAAACTCTTTTTTAGGAAGAGGCCAAACGAGACCGAGAGGCCGAGTCAGATACACAATCCCATGGGAAATGAAGACCCGTCGACAGCATTACAAGAACTAAATAGGTCCCCCATTTTTAATCTCTCTCAACGAGTACTTACTAAAGCAGAAGAGGGCATACTGTCAAAGGGACTATCATTCGTACCTTCAAAAAGAACTGACTTTGTCCGCATGAAGACAGAATTTATAGAATTCTGCAGAAAACTGAGATTAAACATGTTTTTTCTGGAAAATCCTACACCACGGTCAACAGAGGAAACAGGCTTACGCAATAAGTCTACATTCTGCCCACCCGGAAATAAGATTCCCAAGGAATTGGTAATCCTTGAAAAAAGCCCCTTGTCGGCTATTTCACAAATGGAAAAAGAAAAAAGATTCATTAAATTCAATACCACGAGAGAGGAGATGTCTGCTCTAACCACCTTAAAAAACGACTCGACTGTCGTAATAAAGCAAGCCGATAAAGGCGGATCTATAGTACTATGGGACATCATAGACTATACGAATGAAATACGAAGGCAGCTAGATGATCCGTCTTGTTATCGGAAAATTGATAAAGATCCCACAAAGGAGTTACAAAACCAACTCTTTGCCATCATCCAGGAGGGTTTTGAGCTGGGATTCGTTGGCAAGAAAGAATGCGAATATCTACAGATCAAGCATCCCAAGATCCCCATGTTTTATGCACTACCAAAGGTGCATAAAGACCAGAGTAGACCGCCAGGGAGACCCATCGTGGCAGGATGTGGTTCTCTCTTGGAACCCATTGCAAAGTACGTGGACTGTTTTTTAAAACAATTCATGAACCAAGTGGTTCCATACTTACAGGACACAACCGACTTTATAAACAAGTTGGAAACCATAACCTTTTGTGAAGGGACAGATTTGCTAGTCACCCTTGACGTGACATCACTATACACGCAAATCCCTCAGGATGAGGCATTGGCAGTGCTCTCCTTTTTTCTAGATTCACGTCCCAGACCTATGCGTGTTCCAACACAGTTTTTGGTAGATCTGGCATCTTTTGCGCTTAAGAAAAACTACTTCTGCTTTAACAACAAATTCTATTTTCAAGTAAAGGGGGTGGCAATGGGTTGTCCCTTTGCCCCCGAGTTGGCGGTGCTTTTTATGTCAATGTACGAGGATTCGTACATACATAACAACAACCCCTTTGGACAGTTTATTGGGAAATGGTATCGTTTTATCGACAATGTTTTTATGGTATGGACTGGAGGCCTTGAAAATCTGACTGTGTTCCACCAATGGCTAAATAGCAGAACACCTGATATACAATTTAGCCTTACCCAGTCTGAAACTAAGATCTCATTCTTGGATGTGGAGGTTTTTCCAAAATCTGGCAAATTGGCGACAACATTATTTGTAAAACCTACAGACCGTACGTAACAAAGCTCTTTTATTTCAGAGTAACCATCCCAGAAGCCTAAAAGAGAACCTGCCGTACAGGCAGTTTTTGCGAGTACGCAGAAACTGCACGTATGAGAGTGACTACACATACCATGCAGAAAAACTAGTTTCTAAACTCTGCGATAGAGGGTACCCCAAAAAACTTGTCAAAGATTGTATGAAAAGAGCTAGATGGACACCCCGTGAGACATTACTGGAGCGAAAACATCAAACAGAACAAAAGCGCCAAGTTTGCGTAACCACCTTCTGTCCTAATGCCAATCAGTTGAAACGAATCATTGGTCAGAATTGGCATTTAGTGAAGAATTTAGATGAGAGCCTCAAAGAGCCTCCGCTTTTTGCGTTTAAAAGAGAGAATAGCGTTGCAAACCATGTGGTTAGAGCGGCAATGCCATCGCAAACTCAACCTTCCCTTCGCCAAATGTTGGGATTAGCACCTGTACTTGGCCACCACAAATGTGGTACGTGCCTCTGCTGTGACACCACGATACAGGGTACGGTCTTCCAGCATAAGGGTATCTCATGGAAGCATGAGGTATTCAGTAACTGTAAATCTAAACTTGTAGTGTACGGCATCATATGCCCGTGTGACCGCCTGTACATAGGCAAAACCGAGCAGGAAGTGCGACAACGCATTTCACAGCACAAGTCCAGATTAAAAAGAAGCGTAGAGAACGCTCCTTTGGTAAACCACTGGATTAGGATGCAGCATGGTCTTAATGAATTCAAATGGACAGTCATCTCAAGGATAGAAAGAGACCCACGGGGTGGTGATCTGAGCCTCAAACTGTCCAAAAGGAAGGCAATGCTAATTGTCAAATTTGACACCGCGGTGTCAGGTTTGAATAAGCTATCAGAAATTTTCAAACTTTGACTAATGTATATCTAAATGCCACCCTCCATTTGGTTTTAGGAACCTCCTCTTAGAACTATTGACGCTGTGGCCACTCCTACAGTTCCCCGTGGTGTGTCCCTATCAATATTTGGAAGCACTTTCAGGGTTACAGTCCATGCTAGTATATAAACTTGCCCAATTTTTTACTCTACAGCACTATCAATTCTTGTGCTGCAGCCCGCTTCACTCACTTCCCGCCCCTCTGCTAACACGGCACAGCCTCCTATTGGCTACACCAGCACACATCTCCTTATAAAGGTGACCAACGCTGGTCTCCTAAACGCGCCTGCGCAAGAGAATAGCGCTCTTTTACACGCTGACAGACTCTGGATAGATCGTGTGGGATTGACTCCTTAAGGTAATTCGTCCGCTATTGGACAACTCGGTCTCTTGCCTTACTCTAACCTCTCTTGCCTAGCTTTCAGCACCTTGAGTGCACGTTATTCGACAGGTTTTAAAACCTCCTGAAGGTTATTCTAATATTATTTATTTTTGCAGTACACTCCGACTAAACGGGGATGTGCTGACGCTGCCCCTCCACTACCTCGCTGGGTTCTGTAACGCGCCTGTGTGAAAAAGTAGCGTTCGGCTACTCAGCTACAGACTTTAGAGTAACCCCGCTGGATCAAATTCTTAAGGTAAAAACATCCGTTACCGGACAACTTTGGCCGTCACCACGTCCAAGTGCCCTTGGGTTCACATTACAGAATAATTTTTGACATCGGCGTATTTATTTCATTTTGCAGCACACGCCGACTGAATTGGTATGTGCTGACGCTGCCTCCCCAACACGCTACGGAGACCGGCACCAGCTTTTAGTCTTCAAAGGTGAGGCCAATGTTTAACGTTGTTTATGCACCCCTGAACGAATAAGTTTAGCGTGACTCATTTAAGTTTTTCCTTTTTCACAGATACAATTCCCTTTTGGAATGTTGACCTAGGTGACTAGAAAATACCAAGTTGAGATACGGAGTGCCCCCCCTTTTTTCCTTATCTTCATCCAGGTCACAGCCCTTCATTTCCGGCGGTTGCCTTCGATTCTCAAGGTATCCGCTTCTTTGGCTTTTACGAGTGTAGTGTCCAGTAAGCAATCTTGTCTAGTGCCCAGCTTATGTCAGATAAGACCCCCAGTAACATGGCTCCAACCAATGCATCTCCTGATTTTATTCTTTCGATCCAGGATTACAATATGACCACTGCTACTCTTTTTCGAATAAACCAGTTCTCTGCTTCTTGTCCAAATTTACTCCCGCTGGAGCCTCACTTAGTTGTTTCTGGTCTTTTAGGTTATTTCACTCCAGAGAAGCCTCCCGTTTTTGACTTCCTTAGACCGCACGTTCAGGCTATTGGGTAGTAAGTATTACTTGCATATGTTTTAATTCCTACCTGTAATAGAAGTTGGCCCCCCCTTGTTCCTATGCCTCAAACCATCTGGCTTTAGAATGGGTTATACAAATTGATTGTTTCTGTTAGGTGCATGCCTATACTGTTAGACTACTGATGTGCAATTCAAAAAAACTTTTTCTTTCACCATTTTACTAAAAAATTCTCTGTTATGTCTTTTTCCTTCCTATACTTACAGTGTCTGAGGCCCTCATGAGAATCCCTGATGAACAATAGGGGATTTGAAACGCGTAGGCCATTTTCCTACTGGTCTGCTTGAGTATCTAGGGGGCATTACCACTCCCTGGCTCCTCACCACCCTATGTACATTACCTTTTACTGTATTAAGTTCTAATGAATGATTCTAAATTCATCAACAGACAGGAAGGTAACTTCTTTAAATTGCACCAAATATTGTATAATTTGTGCAGATCCAGTATATTCTTTGTTTTATTATAGTGGTAGTATGTGGTATGACTGATTGAGATATGAATGTGGTGAATGCTGTGTTGATTGTGATATGATTGAAGTTCTAGAATGTATGAAGTTTCTATTGAATGCGGTTTTTGATGTGTCCTCATTTCTTATATGCTTCTCTTTTTATAAAATAGAAAAATTTTGTAATAACTGCTAAATTTTTAAAATAAAAAATTGCGAGTAATGAGCAAATACCCCATTTTGAATTAGTTTTCTTGGTGTGGATGTTAAGTATGATAATTGAATAAATATCATCAGTACTGGCATTTCTTTCATTATTTGTTGTATAGGCTCAGCCTTGCTGATCAGAGCCAACCCCATTTTTTTTTTTTTTTTTGTAGGCATCTGCCTACAACAAAAAATCTGCCTGCAGTTGTTCCTCAGAGCATAGGATAGCAGAGCCTGCTTTTTGTGGCACCAGTGTTTTTCGTTTTCCTTTGATGCATTCTCTCCTTTTCCAACCCATTGTCATCCCCTTTTTACCTTGTCTACTTTTATTGGCTTTTTCCATGCTGAAGAACATTTTTCAGAGGAGAGATGGTCCTTTTACTTCCCTTCACCATCTTTTCAGGTCGGTTTAACCAGGGCCCTTTGTATATAGTGACTCTTTTGGTAAATCCTCTAGAACTTATAATATCACTGGAGCATTAACTGTGTTTTGCTTCCAAAGGTACTTGTATGCTTCTTTCCTGAAGAGCCTACTTCACCTTCCCATTCTGACCTGTGCTCTGCCCTCTCACCTCCAACTGTGATACTTTTGTTATTTCTTCCACCTCTTGAGCACTTTTTTCCAACACCTCAGCTTGTGGCATGACACATCTGTGTCCCTGCTTCCTGTCTTTTAACTGGGCCTCTGGCTGAATAATCTGCTCCAGACTCCTCAGATCGAGATCTTTTTATGCAGTGACTGATTTGGAAAATCCACTATGCATTGTGCATGAAAGGATCGCTTTTGTTCAAAACGGGGTCAGGGCTCCTGTTCTCAGCCATACATGTCAAGCATTATTAGCAGTGCTAAGTCACAACATATGCAATTCACTGATGCGGGTTATATGAGGCTAATTCCCCTTGTCTTAAGATGATGCTTTCTTTATGTCGATCATGCTCCAGGTGCTTCTTACCTTATGCAGCGCTAGTGAGGCCACTGTTCCATCAACAATTCTGTTGATGTAGGGACTCTTTGGGGCAATAATTTTCTCTTATTATTGGGCTCATTAATGATTTTCCCATGGATACTCACTGACACACAGTAGTAAGCTCAATACTCCTCCTACTGTGTAGAGCCACTGTTGCTCCTTGCAAATTCCATTGATGCATGCACTTTGTAGACCCACTGATGACTATTCCTAAGCTCACTGATACGTGCACATTGTGAGACAAGTGATGCCTGCTACAAGGTCCATTGATATATAGGCTATTTGCGGCCACCAGCGCCTGTCAATAGGCCCACTGATGCACATTGAGGGCCTCATTTATGAGGCCTTTGTTCCTTAGGAACGTCTCTTTTTGTGACGCTCCGTGGCGCAGGAGCTAGCTCCATATTTATGATGCAGTTTATTTATGCTAAATGCTGCCTCGTAAATATTTTCCCTTTTAGTGCAGTTTTTTTGTTAAAGAGGTGTTGCTGGGGGAGTTCCCTGCAACATCCCTATCATTTTAATACTCCCCAGATTAATGAGAAATCGTAAATCTGAGACAGCACCAAAAAGGTATTCCTCCCCAGGGGAGGCGTAAGGGAGGCACAACGAGAAGAAATATTTTATTTCTCTGAATTTTTCCTTTTTTATGTGCGCTACATTCAGCACACATAGAAAGAGGAAAAAGCCTCTACTGATTTTTTTTGTGTAGGAAGGTTTATTTTCCTGCACAGAAACGATCATCCTGCAACATAGGCAAACTAAAATAACCACAGACTCTTTGTTTGCAAATTGTTAAAATGTAAATCAAATGCATTAATCTAAAATATTGCCTCATGAATGAAATACACTCTAAAACAGTAAGCAAATATTAAATCTCAAGAAGTATATGTTCCATGGAGGGGACAGGTGAAGAGACAAAAGTACAAAGATAAAACTTGAGTTATCAAAGATACCAACCCAAAGAATATGAACGAGGAAAACCACCACCCAGGCCTAGGTGGTGGCAGAGGACCCTGGACAGAGAGTCAGGGATCAAACACTCTAAGATCAGTACAAGAATAGGACTGGAACAGGCAGGGCTCTCTGCAATCCAATAATTTGCAGCGCACCCTCTCTCTCTCCATGTGTAAAGCAGCAACCGCATCTAACACCCTAACAATCTAGACCCCACCCCTAATCACATATTCTTTATACCCTTACCAAACATGTCCTTCCCACTAAAGTTGCTAAAATCACCTATTCTAGATACGGGATTGGTTAAAAACGAGGGGCGGATGGTCACCCTACCATTAGATCACACCTTTTTGACTATCCCATTACATGATATCCGTTCCCACATATTCAGTATACATCCCTGTTCTCTCATGAGTTTAATGTCATAAATGCTTAAACAATTAACATCCCGTGTCTTTTTCAAATGACGACACTGGAGTTGGCTGCTTACCTACATTTTCACAAATCGAAAAGGCACTTTTTAAGTCACTTGCCTGTGTTAAGGAAATTGGCTGATTTCCCATTACCCTGTCACGTCCTGCTCACTCACCTTTTCGTATATTATTTGTACCTTGAACTTAATTCCTAATTAAACTCTTAACTTTCCATTGATACACTCGTAATCCCAATTTTGATTGTAAAATTGTGGTATTGTACTAATGTACCTTGTATGGGACCATTGTTTTCCATAACATATGTCCACCATTGGTCCCTTCAGACTTTTAGGGTCTCCTTGTTTCTTTTTTGAACTTTCAGCTTCTTTAGCATTCCAGCCACTCAATCACGTAGTTTGTACCATTGCACATTTTATTCATTACCGTTCAGTTAACTGAACACAAAATCGAAACTAATCCATTTACTAAAAGAACAAAGAATAGACATTTATTAAAAATGTGAAAATGACATTTTCACTGTTAACCACCCACCTTATTTCTAATCCATGTTAACAGTTAACCTAGCATAGCATAAGCAGGAAAGCGGCATTAATTATTATAACAAAGCAATACACATCATGCTTTTACTACATATATGTGCAATTTGCCATGTCAAACGTTCATTACACGTTCTATACACAATATTACTACATTTTCAGTTATTTACGTATTGTTAGGGTTAATTTCAGTCATATTGCAAAGCAAATCTTCCACGTGTGGTTGCATGTTAATATACTTACTACTTAAAATTAGTACGTATTACAGTGGTACTCAATCCAAGCGGGTTTCTTTTTACGAAGCCCCGCACCATCAATTCCCCACTTTGATGGCTTTTGAAGCCATCATAAATACTTACCATACCCAGTGCCACCTTTCAATTAATCTAAAGTTTAGTATCTCTTTCTTCTTTCATGGCCCTCTCATTTAGTCTTTTTATCATGTCATAATATCCTTCATTTATTTCCTCAAGTTCTATCTAATCGCTTTTTCTCTTTACTCCTCTCCTTTTATTCTTTTTATCTGATATAATTTTTCTTCCTTTCATGCACTTACAACATTTATACAATATAATAAAAATTGTTTTTGCTATTGAAAGTACTGGCATTGCTATTTTTCCCAAAAGTCTTTCTCCAAACTTTAAAAAACAATTTCTCACAGCTATAATAATCTTACCAATTCTCTTCCATACACCGTCAACCTCCAGTTGAGTTAAATCCTTATGTAACTTTGTAATTTTTCTAATATATCCTTCTATCCCTTTACTTTTATCAGGGATATAGGTACGACAGTGTTGAATTTTTAACGTTCCACACACGCCTCCCTCTTTTGCCATGATAATATCAAGGGCAAGTCTATTCTACAAAACCATTGATCTTATTGCCACCATTTCGAGATCAATCATCATAAATCCACCAGCAGTATCTGTTAATAAACGATCAACAACTGTAGACAGGTTTCAAATTTTATGTGAATTTAGAACTACCCAAACTGAGGGTATTAGTGCAGAGAATAAATGACCTATTATTTCAGAAAAACTTGCTCTTTCACAACGTATTATTCCTTGGTTTATTTCATTGACACTATGATCTTTTCTGTCTATATGGTAGACCTTTGGAAAAACAAACAACTCTCATACAAGTGGGCAGGTACGCTGTAATAGGATTTTCTATCACATACATAATATATTCCCAGAAACAGAGGATCAGATCCACCCTTTAATCGCCAACCTCCAGTAATTTGGAAAGTATGCTCACATTCACTAGTGCCCATGAAATAATTGTTGTTGTTAGTTTTTGATCCCAATAAACATAACTTCCCTTTCTGTGACCTGTCCAGGGACATTGCAACATAGTGCCACTCTTTTCATATTTTCCCTCTCTAAATGCACACGGTGGTTCTTGTGTTTTTTGCTTAACAGCCTTTTTCTGGAAACTCTCTCCATGCCCAAAAACAGTCTTTCCTCATAATGCAATCCGCAAGTTAAATTATTTTTATAAGCATATTCTAAATCTAATGGTTTGGTAATAAGGAAAAATTCACACACATAACATGCATGTTGACCACATTCTGCCTTGTTTAGTTCTCTTGTAATTGGTACTTTAGGTAATACTAAGTCTACATCTGCATATTTATACTCCAATGTACCTTTCATGTAAAATAGACTACTGAGAACACTACATGAAACAGTATATGTTAAAGAAAGATGGTGGTAGGTTATACCTTCAGTGACAGAGAATAGAAATTTCATGCAGATATAGCAATCACTCATTTACATAGTATTAGTATATTCATACACAAATTTAGTAAACACATTTAAGGAATAATCATTAGTTGATTCATAAGGAGGAAAAATGGTTCCATCTAATTCCTCTTCATTAGTATTCGTTATTTGTTTAGCAACATCTTTCATTCGTTCAATAGACACATCATTAGTGTTATTTCCAGGCTTATTCATTCACATTAAAAATTGGTATGACAACAATTAAAAAGATCCACATAAATGTTAGTAGAAAAACATTACATAAGCAAAATTTAACATATCTACGTTTTGGTTTAGATTTTGGTTGTCCAGTCACTTCATTTCCTGCCATTTTAGTACTCTACAAGAATGAAAAAATAATCTAACAATTTCTCAGAAATCTAAAAGAACACTTATCTAGTTAAAAAATATATTTAAAAGGGTGGTGTAATCCTACACCCAATGACGTTCTTCTTCACCCACTTTGTCTATTTGAGAATCCCTAGACGGCTTGAGCTGACAAATTTTCCCTCTACCTCAATTTTTTTACAGTTCTTGTTAAGGTGGTCTTAATTTGCTTTCATCCTCCTTTTCAGTATCACTACTCTTGTGTTCCTCACTTAGGCCTAAAGTTTCAAACTCCTCTAGAATCACGTAGGTCCTTTCAGGGGCCTTCTATTTTCTACAGGGAATTCTGTTTCTTTTCGATCTTCTTCTTGTGCTTTTCACTAAATGTGCCTGTTCTATCTGACTAGAGATTTTGTTGATTTATTCTGGTCTTCTTCTCAATCTTCTTCTTACTATTCTGTATTTCAATTTCTTCACCCAATTTGGCCACCAATCTCCCTTTCTAGATTTCTTTGCCTGAACTATCTTATCACCTTCTGTATTCTGTTCTTCATTTCTCTTATTCTGTCTTATTTCTATCACTTTGTCCTGACTTTCTTGGTTTTCAATCTCTGTAGGTTCAGTGCTTGAGTCTGATTCACCAACTAATTCTCCCTCTTCTAACTCCTTTGTGAGCTCGTTTTCTGTTGGAATGGTCTTTGGAACCTCAGCTGTTTATTTTTCTGTCACAACAGCTGTTTCAGTTTCTCCTGGTTCGATAGCAGCCTCACTTTCTTCTGACTCAACAACAGTATCTTCGGTCCCAGTATCTGGTGCCCACTCTACTCGACTTGTGCTTGGCTGTTCATTGTCAAAATGTTCATCAGAATCTGTCACTCCAGACTCTTTAGCTTCACACACTTCAGCTACTAGTTGTAGATTTCTGTTTCTCAGTTGCTGCTCTTTAGGTCTTTTGATTGGACTTTGGACTAAACCGGTATGGCTTGCATGTATCCAATTTGGCAAACCAAAACACTTCACTGCTGTGGTTGTCACCAACATGATCTGGTAAAGGCCAATGCAACGGGGTTCTAGACACATCTTCCTCACGTGCTTCTTCACTAGGACCCACTCTCCAGGATTCAGGTTGTGTGCTTGTACTTGCTTTATCGGTGTGGCATCTCCTCCAATCTGGCGAGACACAAAATGTACCAGGTCAGTCATTCCTCTACAGTAGTCCAGCATACGATTATCAGATAGGTTCATCAATTTATTTGCAGGTATGTATGCTTGTCTCATTGCTTTTTCCATTAACACCTCGTGGAAACTTAATCCAGTCTTTTTGTCAGGTACACTTCTGAGACTCATCAATACAAGGGGTAAAGCATCAGCCCATTTTAGTGTTGTGGATGCAGACACCTTCCCTAATCTGGATTTTATTGTGTCAATAATTTGTTCCACAATACCAGATGCCTCTGGTCAATAGACACAATGCAATTTCTGTTCAATTTGCAAGGCAGCACAGATCATTCAAATTATTTCATTATTAAAATGAAATCCTTTATTTATTTATTTATTTTATTTATTTATTTAAAGAGTTTTATATAGCGCTGGCTAGACCCGAAGGTATCAGAGCGCTTTACATGAGAATCAACAATGTAGCAGAAAAAGATCAACAATTAAACAATACATAAAGAGGCAATACATTGGGAGAGGAGAGAAAGGAGAGAGAAAGTAGTGGAGGGGCAGGGGAGGTGAGAAAGGGAGGATAAGGGTAGAGACAACAAGGAGAGACAAAAAGAAGTCTGTCTAAGTAAGTGAGGACCAAGGAGGTAATCCACGGCCCATCTCCCCTATAGCTAAACCAGGTAGCTCCATCGGGCGTCAGAAAAAATAGTTCAGTCTCAGCACATTGAGAGAGGAGAGAAGGAGAGACATAAAAAGAGGGAGGATGCGGGAAGAGGCGACAGGAGAAACGAAAGAAAGTCTGTCTAAAAACCGACTGGGTAGGTGACGTCCTAGGAGGGAATACCAGGCCTGTCTCCCCTATAGCTAAACCAGGTAGCATCAGACCAAATAGCTAGATCTCAATTGACGTGGGACAATTCACAGATAAACATGGTGGGGGTTAAGGGCTAGGACTGGTGAGGGCAAAGGTCGGTAGCAGGAAAGTGGAGAAGAGAAGAGCGGAGAGGAGTAGGGGGTAAGGGGAGGAGGGAGATTAGGTCAGGAGAGACGCCGGAGGGTTAGTTGCGGCTGTCATGTAAGATGTTGTCTTGTTTCTTAAGCACTTCAAATTGCAATTGTTTCTGTCAGAGTTCTTTGCGCAACATTCCTAAAGGGCCCTAGTCCTCCACCCAGGTCATGATATTCAGGGCTTCTGCGTGGCTTTCCAGATGTAGGTGCTTCTCTGCTCACTATTTAAATGTGATAGCCAGTCGTTAAGGGGGGACTCCCAGATATGGAATTTGCTTTGCTGTGGAAGCGACCATTAACTCTGCCATTGCTGGTTTCAGTGAGACGTAAGCTGGTTGTGCACACCCTGATTGCGGCTGGTGCCTCCTGTATGGTAATGTCCTTATGGGTGAGCAGTAGAATGTAGATTCCGATCGCTTACAATGTCTATATGGTGTTACTGAAAATGGGGGGTCTCATATAGGTGTAACCTCGATCCCTGCCGACGATCGATTTGGGGGTGCCGTTTTGTAGTCAGGCGCGGAACAAAAGAGGTAATTCTATCAAATTGAAAATGCTCAAAAGGTCTTAAGGAGGGTTTGGTCATGAGCTCCAACCTCCCAGGTTCACCGTCTGGACTCGACAGTGCTCACGGCGATATCAATGAGGTCCATGCTCATCGTCCTCAGTCTTGCAACGAGCCAAGGAAATGGAGGGTGGGATCCTCAAGGGATTGTGTTGCCTCCTCTCCTCTAGTTGAACGTCACCCAACTTACCGGCAGGCATCTCACTGTGCCTCCATCGTGGGTCTCCTTGGACGGCCACTACACAGCCGAGCGTGAAGGTGCTGTGCGCTGGGCGCTCCACGAACTTGGGATGGACGCGCACATGGTGAAGTTAAAAAGTCATCTGAACAGAAATCTCCACGATAATAGATTAGAGAAGGAGAGTGTTAGACTTTAGGGGATCCGCCAACACTCCGGTTATGGTATTGATGATTTAGGTGGAAGAATAAGGTGGCTGATCGTTGTTCAAGAGGAAGAAAACAAGGTTCTCTACGGAGCAACAGCAATTATGCAACAGTAAGACTGTTGTTCCTTTTCATTGGGTATGCTTCCAACCAGTGAGAAAACAAACAAACAATGACCAGGACATACTTTAGCCCATTACATGGAGGCAGTTCGATGAAATCAATCTGAAGTTTAGTCAAAGGTCCTCCTGCCCTCCCAATTACACCCCAACTGATGACTGTCTTTCTTCCTGGGTTTTGTTTCTGGTAGATAACGCACCTTTGTCACAGACTCCCAGCGATTGTACCAGGACTGCTTGAACATTCTTATCATGGCATCCCGCCCAAAGTGTGCATGTCCATGATACATCCTAGCCATGTGAGAGAGCAATGAATCTGGTAATACTGGCCTTCCATTATAATAAACCCATATCTCTTCATAGTTTTTCCTGAAATCTGCTCTCTTCCATTCCACCTTTTCTTTGTCACTGACTTCTTCCTGCACTAGTCTAACCTCATCCCAAGTTTCAAATCTAGTGGCGAGCATAAGGTGGCATTTGGTATTTCCTCATTCTATTGATCTGTTTATTGCCAGGGTATTTTGAGTACAGTTAGGGGCCAATTGGTCTGCGTATCTGTTACACTTTGTTATATTATCATCTCCTGATTGATGTGCAGCACATCTTACAATGGTTCATCTGCAATGTCTGGGCGGGCTGAGTGTAAAGCTCCGTCACTTCCAAACAATCATGTTCTGCTTCTTCTCTCACCTCTTCACATCTTGAGTTTGGTAACAATGTGGCCGGGTTCACAGTAGTGCATCTTACCACTGTCACATTTTCAGCACCTAGGATCATATTTAGACAGCCGACTATTGGTCATATGTTGAGTCCGAGTACCTGTTAAATGTATCTCAACAGAGTGAGGTACATAGACCTTCACTGGGTAACCCATCACAATTGATTCACTCTGTTCCAAAATTGCACAAGTGGCAGCTACTGCTTTTAAGCAGCCTGGTAATGCAGTGACCACTCAATCTAGAGTAGCGGAAATGTATGATACTGGATGTCTTGCCATTCCACGTTTCTGAGTTAAGATCGCAAGCGCACATCCATCTCTTTCACAACAGTACAATGCAAATTCTTTAGAATAATCTGGCATTCCCAAAGCAGGCGCTTGATAAAGACTGTTTTGCAATTGGTTGAAATATTTCATACTCTCTTCATCTAGCACAATCGGATCTTTCACATCTTTTTGTGTTAATCTTTGTAGAGGTTTTGCATTCAGCGAAAAACCACATATCCACTGTCTGCAATATCCAACCATTCCCAAAAACATCCTCACTTCCATTCAGAAATGGCGTCTGTTACACATGCCTCACGGGTCTTTGATGCCAACAGTAGGTCATCAATGTATTGGACCAGGACAGAATTTCCAGGCAGTTTTAAAGTTTACAAACATTTATTTAAGATCTAATTAAAGATTGATGGACTCTCAGCATACCCTTGAGGAACTGGGCATCATGCCAAATCACGATTTCTGATGCCGAAAGCAAATAAATACTGGCTTTCTGAATGCAAAGGGATGGAAAAGAATGCCTGACACAAATCAATAACTCTATACCATTCAGCATCACAGGAAATCTGGTACAGAATTGCAGCAGGGTTTGGTACTACCGGGCAACATGAGACAACAATTGTATTCACCTTTCTCAAATCATGAACTATTCTATATTTTCCGTTGGGCTGTTAGATACCAATGATGGGTGAATTACAAGGACTGATCAATATTTCTTTTAAATTCCATGGTCAATCATCTGATCAATCACAGGCGTGACTCCAGCAATTACTTATGGATTCATTTTGTACTGAGGGGTATTGGGATACTCTGCTCCATCCTTCACTATCACCTGAATGGGGTCCACATTTCTCATTAATCCAATCTCTCTTCCTGTGAAATCGCACATATCTGATCTCACTGTATCCTAATATTTTTCTGGCAAATCTTCTTCTGTCAGTAGTGAATATAATCCACTTATTTCTAGCTCTCATTGAGCCATCAATATTTTATATTCAACATCCTCATCCTGTGTCATTATTGCAACACCATCCGGTGTGCAATAAATAGCGCCATTCATTTTGCACAACAAATCTCTGTCAAGAGATTGACTGAACTGGTATCACACACTACAAACCGAAGTATGTCTTCAAAGTTTCCAATGTGAACTTCTTTTGGGGCTGTGACAGGAGTTCTAATATGTTTATTTGCAGCACCTACAACTTGGATAGTTTCTCCTGAGAGGAGTAGGTTTGGGCTTTCCTCTACTCTCACAGTGGAACTGGTAGCGCCAGTGTCCAACAAAAAGGTGATATCTTTGCCTTCTACCTTTCCATCAATAAATGGGCTGACTGATCTACCGCTAAAGATGTGCCAAGTACGCATTCTTCCTCCCCCCACAGACAATGTCACTGTGTTAAATCCAACTCACTCTCACTACAACGCACCAAATATTGCGAAACTAGTGGATTCTTACAAAACTGCTCTTCTTCTCGAAATCCCGAACTTGCACTGTCCATCTGCATGTGAGCATTCACTTTGGAAGGTATGGGTGGTTGTGGCACCTGTAACTGAGATGTAACTACATTTTTCTGCTGCCTGATTACTTCATTCTGCATCTGTGAATTCAGGCACGCACCCTCCCCAGCAGCCCCATGGTGCTATGCTTTGCCTCGAAGCCAGCCCCTCTCCTCGGCTGGGTTCAAGACTGCAACGGTTCAGCCTTTCATCAGGCGCATAGTGATTGTGATTGTGTTTTTTATATTGGTGTTCTTTCCATTGTACTTGTAGTGTTTTTTGGCTGTTTTTGTGCTCTGTTTTCTGTTTCCCTTCAACCTTTGCTGTGGGCTAGTGTCCCCCTTGTCTCCCCTCCATTTTCCTGCTGCCACTGACCCCTCCCCTACCACCCGCTCCCACCTCCCAGCTCCTCGTCCCTCCCCCTCCCCTACATCATGGCGACCGCTGTGCGGACACGCTGCTGGCGTGCCGATGGCACACCTAAGGCAAGCCCGTCTGCACCCATCTGTGCCTGTAACACGCCTAGCGCCAGACCCCCTGGCCCCCATGAGCACCACAACACTAGACGCTGCTACAACACCAACACACTCCACGCACTCAACGCCGGCCGATCCTCCACCTGCTTCCAGGCCACCCAAAGGTCCCCCACGGACCCTTCACCGGCCAAAACTTCTGCTACACCTGCCAGTCCACACCGGCATGTCCTGCCTAACCCACCAAAGCAGACCAAAACCACCTCAGATACATACTGCTCAACACCCGCTCCATCCACAGGCACACCGTCGAACTCTGGGACCTACTCGACTCATCCTCCCTGGAAGGTGCTTTTCTGACGGAGACCTAGCTGAACCCCTCATCGGCACTCGATGTTGCCATAGCCATAAAAGATCACCCGCAGGGACCGGGAAGAGGAATCACCATCGTCCAAAGAAATACCCTTAGATTCTCGACCAACACCGAAGAAACCCTCAGCACCGCCAAACACCTGCACTTCCAGATCCACATCGATCCCAACACCACCCTCAGAGGAACCCTAGTGTACAGAACCCCGGACCCCGGCCATTGTTCAACGACATCCATCACAGACGCCGTCAGCACGCATGCCCTGGCCTCCACAGACTACATCTTCCTTGGAAAACTGAACTTCTACCTGGAAAACACCAACAACAGCAACTCCACCACACTACTAGACAAACTTCGCCAACCTCGGCCTCAAACAGCTCATCACGGCACCCACCCACTCTGCTGGGTACACGTTCGACCCCATTTTCTCTACCAGCAGCCATCTTTCTATCAGCCACACCACTGAGCTCCACTGGACCGACCACCGCTACAACCACTGCAAACAACCACCAGCAAAGAATCTTCCACCCCAGTTGGAACAAGGTTACTGAAGTCCAACTAACCACCATCCTCACCAGAGACCCACCAGCTGACCGCACCGAACCAGCTGCCCGCAACCTCAAGCGATGGATCGAGGACTGCGCCAACACTCTCGCCCCGATCAAGAAACCCACATAAAGACGCACCAGCAGAAGAGCCATTTGGTTAGCTGCTGACCTCCAGACTTCCAAGCAGACCTGCAGGAGACTAGAGAAGAAATGGCACCACGAGCAAACACCGGACAATCATGCAGCCCACAGGAACGCCAACTGCAGACACCACTGACTTATTCGAACTGCCAAAAGGACCTCCTTCAAGGAACGCATCCACAACAGCGCACCCAATAGCAAAGAGCTCTTCAGCGTCGTGAAAGAACTCGCCAACCCCAGCTCCAGCTCCAACGAAATCCCACCATCACAAGACCTCTGTGACTCTCTAGCTGCCTTCTTCCACCACAAGATCGCAGACATCCACAACAGCTTCAACACCCAGATCTCTCCCACAGCCACCGACACCTCAGACTCACCGCCCCCTAGTCACAACGGTTGCCTGATCTCCTGGAACCACGTCAACGTTGAAGACACCATCAAGACCATGAACACCATCCACTATGGCTCACCATCAGACCCCTGCCCCCACCACATCTTCAGTAAAGCGAGCTCCATCATCACACCCCAACTCCGTAAGATCTTCAACAGCTCATTTGAGACGCGACCTTCCCGGAAAGCGGGAAAAACGCAGAGATCAACGCCCCTACTCAAGAAACCCAAGGCAGACCCAAAGGACCTCAAGAACTTCTGGCCCATCCCCCTGCTCCCGTTCTTATCGAACGTCATCGAGAAGATCATCAACAGACAAATGACCCAATTCCTCATAGTGAAAAACACCCTGGGCTCGTCTGGATTCGGATTCCGCAGCAAACACAACACCGTAACTGCCTTAATCGTCACCACCGACGACAGCAGGGCCCTGCTGGACAATGGAGAAACCACGGCCTCATCCTCCTGGACTTCTCGGCTACCTTAGACACTGTCTGCCACCACACCCTGTGCACACGACTCTACAACGCGGGAATACGCGATAAAGCCCTGACCTGGATCACCTCCTTCCTCACCGACAAAACCGAAAGAGTCAGCCTCCCTCCATTCCAATCTGAAGGTACTAAGATCACCTGCGGCATACCCCAAGGATCATCCCTCAGCACTCCACAACGCAGGGCTAGCATACCTCAAAAAGCGACTCACCTTCTACATCCCCAACTGCCAGCTCTGCTCCGCTGACATCGCCCTCGCCACCGTTCCACGCATCCACTGAACAACCACTGGTGGCAAATCCTTTTCCCACCTCACCGCCAAGACAAGGAACACCCTCCCCGACAGACCCAGGATCTGCTGACCTTCAGGAGACTCCTCAAGACCAGACTGTTTGATCAGTAGCTGCTCCCCCCCCAGCATCCCCAGACCCTCACGGGTGAGTAGCACGCTCTAAAAATGTTCTGATTGATTGATTGAAATTTTGATTTACTCTGTTACCCTTTTGTGTAGATCTACACTAGTTCTTCCAATGTCCCAACTTCCCACGAGCATGACAAGGATATTTCTTTTTAGCCTCTTCCTTACTCATTTTAAACTTTTCTCAATTTTCACTATTTGCCTGTCCTTCCTGACCCTGTTTTTGTGCAGCATTATTAACTTCCTGTTGCTGTTCTGCCAATTTAACTTGTGTCCACATAATTTTCTCTTTTAACTTTTTAAGACGAGATTCAATATCATCGCTACACTACTTGGCATATCTTAGAATCCCTGCAATTGACTTACTCTGGCAGCACAGCATATGCTGCTTGTATCCTTGCATTAATTTTGGGTCTTAATCCATATCCAAACCGATACACAAAATGTCCCATATCCTTATCTCCTATATTCTTTAACCCACTATACTGTTTAAACACCTACAACAACCTCTCATAATAGGCATGAACTCACTCTTTAGGCTCTTGGATTATTCTGTCAATCTTAACCCAATCTGTTTCCTTTAGAGAGATTTTTCCTTTCAAAAATGTAATAACTTGATGATAGTTTTTCATTACCTCTTCAGATGGGCACCTCTTTTAGCATCCCTAGGGTGCTCATCCTCTGGCCAAACAACAGTGATCTTACATTCTGTCCACAAATCAGCTGGAACCACTATCTCAAAAAACCCATCTAAATCTTTCAACAATACTTTTGAAACGTTTACAAATCGGTCCACTTGCTTATACCATTCAACAGGTTCCTCTTGTAATCTTGGAAAATCATTGGTAAATGACAGTATATCCTGTCTAGTCTAAGGTACATGAACATATCTTCCACCTAGAACTTCTCTCATGGGACAAACCCTTTCTACCTGCTTGGTTTCCTTTAATGGAAACATGGATGCTCCCTTTCCACTTGTTTCTTCCTTCTTTTTCACCCATTTACTCCTCCATTGTTCTATTGTTCACCATTTCTTCAAGATATTCATCAATTCTTTTATCTGAAATCTCCTCCCTGACGTATTCAAACTCTCTAAGTCTTTATCAGTGAAAGCCTTTCTGTACGTCTTCTGTAACACCTTTGATTTTTCTATATCTACACCAAACTCCCTAGCCATTTCTGACAATTTCTCCTAAATCTTCATTTAATTGACTCACGTTCACACTTTTTGGCTGTGCATCCATCTTAGTTAATTATTTTACCAAACTACTGAGCTATTCTGGAGAGGGACCCATCAACCTCCCAGCTGTTGGAGTTATAATTTGACCTTTTTTCCTCGGATCTAATTGGGTACTTCTTTTTGGGGTCTCAGTCATTAAATCTCCAACTGGTATATCCAACGGGGTGTTATTCTGGCCATCTTAACTCTCATTTTTCGCTATATTAATTATGCTACTCCTTACACTACTTCTCAGGACTTCTAAAGTTGGCATTTTCTGTAGATTTTAATTTTCCCCAAATAGTGGGACCCAAGGACCAATAGTCACAGGCACTGTCAGGGCTTCTGCATTCAAGTTCAATTCATTCAGTTTCTGTACTTGTTCCATTCTAGCCTTGTTTAACAGACTTACTTCAATCTCTCTTATTAGCTTAGCTAATTCAGTGACTTGAGGAGTTAATGGGGATATTTTTAACATTTGTGGTGCACTTGGGTTCACCTCCCCTGAATTTTCTTCAAATGGCGCGGGTCTTTTTATCAACATTTCGTCTAATAATTCATCATCTTCTTCGAAACCCTCCCTGGATGTTTCCTGATTTTTCATATTTTCCTTGCATTTAGCTCCTGTTTGACTCTCTACCGTCAAAACTGGGAATGAAAATGTGGTTACTACAGCTTTTCTCTTTCTTTTCATTTGATCCTCTCCCCTCCCAAATGGGTAACCTGCAAAAAATCTTCTATTTTTCCTACCCCCAAGACACTTCTCTCTCTCAACTGCTTCTACCTCCCACTCTTCCAATGGTTCATACTGTGTGAGTCCAGGATTTAGCTCCAAAGAGTTCATCTTGGGCCATATGTATCAAGCAAATTCACATTCACAAACGGCGAAATTCACAGAATTTCAGCGTTTGCGAATGCGAATTTGCCAAATGGTATGTATAATGGAAAATCTGGTGCAAAACAAGGAATCGCAAAATTTGCCATTCCTTGTTTTGAAATTGCATTTAAGGAATCGCAAATTTTGCGATTCCTTAAATGCAGTGTATGAAGCAAAGAAAAAAAATGCAAATTGTCCTTAAGGAATCGCAAATTACCACCAACTTCAAGTTGGTGGTAATTTGCTAATTCCTTGAAAAATGCACATTTTTGCATTTTTCAAAGTGTCATGTGACGTACATACATGCCCTTATGTATGTGCACCACATGTGCACCCATGCTTATTTCAGGGGTGCAACAGGGTGTCCTTTGGACACCCCTGCACCCTTGAAATGATTCTCAATTTACGATTCTCAAATTGCAAATCGCAAATTGAGAATAACTTCCCATTCATTCCTATGGGCCGCTTGGCCCATAGAAATGAATGGGAAAGTATTCCTTAATTGTGATTCGCAATTTGCTATTCACAATTAAGGAATACTAAGAATTTGCAAAAAAATTGCGAATTTGTACATACATCCTATTTGCAATTCTGAAATAGCGCTTTCTAAAAAAACGCTATTTCAGAATCGCAAATCAGGTTGATGATACATATGGACCTTAGTCTCTCAAATTTTGTAAGATCGTTACATTGAACCTACCAAACTTAGGAATAGCTAATACCCCATCATCCTTTCTATATTTTCTCCAGTTTTCTAACCAAACACACGTATGATACCCTCGCTCCATCATCATATAAGATGCAGGCGTTCTGGGGGCAGAATAGGAATTCCCTCTCTTGTCACAATTGGTCTGTCCTTATTAAGTAGATTCTTTAGTTTCTTCCACAAACCCATCTTCAGACTGTTCAATTTCTACCCTATCAAAACACAAAAACATTTCTGTATTCCTCCTTTCCTAGGCGTCAACTTTATCCTATCCCAGCGCGTCTCACACCTACTAACCAATCACAATAAACTACGTATTTTCAGTCTTGCCCAATGTCAGTGCGTCTCACACTAGTCACCCAATCACCACTCTGCTCACTCCCACTGTCTGCCCAATGCCAGCGTGCCTCCTTGTGACGTCAGTATCACTCCTGCTACTGACCCGCCTTTTACAAAATCTTACAGCAATTTATTTTCTGCATTTTTCTTAATCAAAATGTGTTAGTGACAACATAAAACACAATGCTCTCTTGTCTGTTCCACAAAACTAATAAAGAGATAGTCTTCACCCTTTCAACAAGATTTTCTCACACTGCAAGCAATGATAACGACCAACGTTATCTCACTTCTCTGTCAAGCTCCGGAGTGACCTATCTACTCCTCTCAAGATCGCACCGAGTTACCACAGGAGGGTCTCTTGACATACAAAGAGGGTTGTCCTGTTATTGTTCTCGGACTCCCTTACCAGAGTTTCAAAGACGGTGACCCTTCACTATTACAAACTTTCCTCTTTCACACAGAAATTTCCCTAAACATAATACCAACAGCCCTACATAGCTTTTCAGTATTAATCACAACAAACAAAGCGCTTCTGCAGTGTGATTTCTTTACCACACTCTTCTAATTCCTTCCAGGGATTCCTCAGGCACCTCTTATACCGGTACCTCTGGACAAAATATAAACAAAAACACTAACCCTTCAGGTTAAAACATATAATAAATATTCAATAATTATTACCTAATTAATCAATAATTAAACTATAACTCTGCTACCAAGAAACTGATCCAGTGCAGCCCCAATAATTTGGACAGGGACGAACATTCAATTACTCCATTTACTTTGGCCCATACACATACGCCCAAAGTCCCTGTTGTGCTGGTGTCAAGTTGCAAATTCCTTACCAATTCTTACTCAAAGGTTCAATAATTAGACAATTCACAATTTCACAGTAAATCATTTCGTTCAATTTTACATCTTCTTGGTCGATGGACCAATTAGTTGAAAAATTGAAGGCTACAGTTATTCAAATCATAGACAAACTAAAATAACCACAGACTCTTTGTTTGCAAATTGTTAAAATGTATCTAAATCAAATGCATTAATCTAAAATAATACCCATGAGAGTAATACACTCTAAAACAGTTCGCAAATATTCAATCTCAAGAAACATTTGTTGCATGGAGGGGATAGATGAAGAAACAAAAGTACAAAGATAAAAACTTGAGTTATCAAAGATACCAACCCAAAGAATATGAATGAGGAAAACCACCACCCAGGCCTAGGTGACAGCAGGTAACCCCCGGACAGAGAGTCAGGGATCAAAGACTACGATTAGGACATGAATAGTACTGGAACAGCTAGGCCTCTCTGCAACCCGATAATCAGCAGTGCACCCTCTGTCTCTCCATGAATAAAGCAGCAGCCAAAACTGCCGCACTCACAATCTAGACCCCACCCCTAATCCCCTATTCTTTATACCATAACCATACATGTCCATCCCACCAAAGTTGCTAAAGTCACCGATTCTAGCTATGGGATTGGTTAAAAACCAGGGGCGGATGGTCACCCTACCGTTATTTCACACTTTTTTAACTATCCCATTGTGTGATATTCGTTCCCACATATTCAGTATGCAGCCCTGTTCTCTCATGAGGTTAATGTAACAAAATTAAGGACAAATGCTTATACAATTAACATCTTGTGACTATTTAACGCAACAACACTTGAGTTGGCTGCACGTCAAGCATCATGTCCTTCCCCATCCTATGCTCTTTCAGCTATTTCAGCATTCCAACCACTCAGTCAGGTGGTTTGTGCGCGCTGCAAGTTTCATTCACTACGGTTCAGCTAACTTAACACAAAATGGAAACTCGTCCATTTACTAAAAGAACAGAGAAAATAGACATTTATTAATATTGTGATATTTACATTTTCACTGTTACCACCCACCTTATTTCTGATCCATGTTAACAGTTAACCTAGCATAGCATCAGCAGGAAAGAGGCATTAATAATTATAACAAAGCAACAAATCTCATGCTTTTACTACATATATATGCAATTTGCCATGTAAAACACATTCATAACACGTTCTATACACAATGATATTACATTTCCAGTTATTTACATATTGTTAGGGTTAATTTCAGGCATTTTGCAAAGCAAATCTCCCACGAGTGATGTTTGATTGCACATTAATATACGTACTACTTAAGATTAGATTAGTACGCATTACAGGTGTACTCAATCCAAGTGGGTTTCTTTTCACATGCTCTGGGTAAGGTGCTGACTATCTTTTCAAGGTCCACTGATACATGCAGACTGTGGGGCCATTAACACCTGTCACTACGCCCATTGAAGTATGGACTTGGCCATTGGGTTTGGTAACTGCAGCATCTGTCATGACAACGCTTACAACAAACAGCACAGAATACACATTGATAAAATAAAGTAGAAACCCTGAAGGGTTTCCAGCATAGCTGTATCATTAATCAGATTTCTAATGGGAACGGGAAAGATTCCTCTGGGTATTTTTTTGTTATGCATGAGCAATCGATTTACTGAAACTCAGCAACCAGGTACAACAATGGAAACCGCTTTGTGAAATCCAGCATCATTTGAAAACTTCCATTAAAAAATATTTAAATGAAACTTCATTGATGTGTCAAATAAAAAGACATAAATACCAAATGCATACCTCTGCCAGATAAATTACAACACAGATATCACCGGGTTATTTCAAGCAAAAGTTATTTTCTCCAATTTGTGGATGTACAGTTCATGGTAGGCTAAAGCTGTGAAGAGGAGACAATATAAATCACTGTGGAGATAAATATACTGAAAACAGGATGAAAAGTATAAAAACTGCATATTAATGAATAATGAACCTAATGAATAAAGGTCCTTGTTGTGAGTTGGCCTATTACCATACAAATCCGAAATATGAGTTTTGTGAAACGTATTTGCAGGTCAAAATCTAATCTTAATTATAAGTAAAAAGGCCCCGGTAAGAGGGCCAGACTGGCAACCCAAAGCAGACATGGCAAATTTGATGGACCATACCCCTGCAAATCCCCCCAGGAAAGGAGGGGGCAAGTGAGAAGCATTGCTGCTTTTGTTACTGGATGCCATTATTGCAGCCCTGCATGCAAAACTGGGCTTTAGTAACAAAACCGGCCACCACCACTATAAAATCAGCCCCCAACTGCCAGCCTCCCTGGAAAATGCCTGTTGCCCGCTACGGCCAGTCGGCCTTAACGGTAAGGCCATGTTGCTTTTGGTGAGGTAAGCACCAAAATCCATATGCTATTTCTTATTCCACGATACACAGAAAAAATACCTGGATTCCCACTTTTTGTTTTTCAGAAACCACACTATATTCTTTTTGTGGTTAGGTTATTTTATTCAACCTCTTAATTTTCAGTTTGAATATTTATTCTGAATAGGAAGTCTCTTCTATTCCCAGAAGGACATAAAATTTACACCACAAGGACACATCAAATTCAAACATGTATAAATGACTTTGGACAAAACCAATTAAACAAAACAGACACATATATAAACAACAATTGCTTCAAAATTGCAACATACAATACAACGCACTATCTTTAATTTATTCGTGCGTAGCCAAATTCATTTTTGATTAAAAAAACATGCTACTCAATGTAATTCATCAAAAAAGCAACACAGCATATATAATTTCCTATTTGTAAAACACTATGAAAAGGTTTTAATCAATTCCATCAATTTAAGAATATGCCGACGCGTTTCCAGCCACGTGTGTCCATTTTGTTTAATTGGTTTTGTCCAAAGTCATTTATACATGTTTGAATTTGATGTGTCCTTGTGGTGTAAATTATATGTCCTTCTGGGAATAGAAGAGACTTCCTATTCCGAATAAATATTCAAACAGAAAAATAAGAGGCTGAATAAAATAACCTAACCACAAAAAGAATATAGGCCCACATGTATCAATATCGGCTTTTGCGATTTCTAAATTGCGAAAAATAGCGATTCGCAATTTAGAAATTGCAAAAGCCTATGCATGATTATTTTTTCATTTTTTATGCAATTCGGTAAAAATCGCTATTTTTACCGAATCGCATAAAAAATGCGATTTTCAAATTGCGAATTCGCAATTCCCATTCATTCCTATGGGCCAAAATGCCCTTAGGAATGAATGGGAATTGCGAATTCGCAATTTGAAATCGCAATTCATCAATCCATTTCAAGGGTGGAGAGGGGGGTCTAAATGACCCCCCCCCCCTGCACCCATGAAATGTACTTTTCAGTAGAAGTTACATACACACATGTCCTAAGGACATGTGTGTCTGTGACTTAACAGTTTAAAAATTGCATTTTTGTGCATTTTTAAACAATTTCGCAAATTACCACGAGGTTGAACTTCGTGGTAATTTGCACTTCCAATTTTAAAAATCGCACATTTTTTGGAAATGATGCATAGCATTTAAGAAATCGCAAAATTGCGATTTCTTATATGCTATCGCAATTTTAGAAATCGCAAAAAAGTTGCGATTTCTAAAATAGCATGATGCATCCCAAACAGCACTTTTGGAATCGCAAACGGCCGATTTTAAGGAATCGCACCGTTTGCGACTCCAAAAATGCTTGATGCATGTGGGCCATAGTGTGGTTTCTGAAAAACAAAAAGTGGGAATCCAGGTATTTTTTCTGTGTATCTTGTATTTGGGCCCTACCTGGTTCCTGTCATTGGGCTTAACCCCTGTGTTAATTTCTTATTCCACGGCATAAACTCACCACAAGTGCTAGTATCGCATGTGGAAATGACATACTCCAGTTTTAATTAAATCAAGTGCTCATTTAAAGTCACATAAGCTTGTGTAACAAGTGGGCTAGTAACACCGAATTGGGCGGATTTAGCACTTCCCTGTCATATGGGTATTAAGAGACTTGCATTATTCTTGCATGGGGCATTAACACAGAAAAACTTATTATGTTCAATACTAGGAACACATTCAGTAGGTCAACCCTTGATTATAAAATGCTGAGTTTGGAACATGAACACTGATTTTGGTAGGTTATCCCTCTTTTCACAAGAAACTATATATGAATACTCACATAATCTTGCGATATTGCTGCGCTGGTAATACTGCACTGGCGTAAAGTTACCCCTGTTATATGGCCACAGTGAATGCTCTTGGATATGATATAAAGAGTTATTATTGATGCTTATAATTCAGATTTCTATGTTATACTACTGTTAAAACAATAAATGCCCCAATTCATAAATACTATTCCTATGTCTGCATCACTACATGTACTTCTATTCTCAGATATAAATTTCAGAAAATTGGGAATTCAGAAAAGTTCCCAACATTGCAATTGGAAAATTGTGCGAGTTGCAATTGCCAAACAATCTACTGGGATCTTCATGTGAGATTTTGCTGAGTTGCCATTTCCCCAATAATCCAGGCCCCCTCCATAAAAAAGTGTGTTCCAGAGATTTTCATTTTTGATTTGTGTTATTTTGATCATTAAGCTTGGTTAGACATTGTTTATCCTGGCTGAAATTTTCTGGTCAACCTTTTTTAAAATGGCAGATATGTTGCAGCGATGATGTCATATTTCAGGAACCATGAGATCTATACACTTCATTTTTGGGTAAAAACATGGATTTTGGGGGTCAAGTATTCTTATAGGGACAGAAAATAACTCCTCAGAGCAGCCCTTCTGCCATTTTCCAAAATGATGGCTATAAAAGAGGAAGGAGAGATCCTTTTTCAGGCAGGTTGCACGCCACGCCACACAGAACCACCTGTGTCATGCCCTTGAGCCCCAGCTGCCACTGCTATCTTGCGTTCGAGACCCTCCTCCACCCGCAGGCTATCACCTGCACCTCATTCCTGGTGGCCAGTGGTATGCCGTAGGTTTGCTTTGCTGATTTGCACTGTATTTTGGTTTTCAATTATTTTTATTGTGCTCGTTTTCTTCGTTTTCATTCCCCTTGTGATAGTTCTATGCCCTTGGCTTTCCCTTCTGTTCCCTTTGCTTTTCCCCTTCTCCTGCCATTGTGTCGCTGCGTCCCTGCACCCCGCTCCCATTCATCCACTCCCACCTCCCAGCTGCTCCTCCCTCCCACCTCCCCTTCCTATGGCAGCCGCTGGGCGTTGAGGAGAGTGACCCTTGACCCTTTTTCCGGCAGGTCACTCCCCATGCCGCACAGCACCACCTATGTGTTGTGACCTTGAGCCCCAGCTGCTGCTGCTATCTTGCGTTCAATGCCCTCCTCCAACCGCAGGCTACCACCTGCGCCTCATCCCTGGTGGCTAGTGGTAGGCCGTAGGTTTGCTTTGCTGTTTTGCACTGTACTTTGCTTTTTAATTGTTTTTAGTCTGTTTGATTTCTTCCTTTTCATTCCCCATGTAGTAGTTCTGTGGCCTTTGCTTTCCCTTCTGTACCCTTTGCTGTTCCCATTCTCCCCCCACTGAGTCTCCTGCGACCCTGCCCCCCACTCCTATTCATCGTCTCCCAGCTGCTCCTCGCTCCAACCTCCCAGGCAGCGGGCACGCCGCTGGTGCCAAAGGCATGCCTAATGCAAGCCGGTCTGCGCCTGGCCCGCAACAGACCACGCATGCAACCTGGGCTTCATCCTGGACTCCTCCCTCTCGATGACCAGACAAGTCAATGCCGTCTCATCATCGTGTTTCAACATCCTACGCATGCTCCGAAAGATCTTCCGATGGATCCCCACCGAAACCAGGAAGACGGTCACCCAGGCACTCGTCACCAGCCGATTGGACTATGGAAACACCCTCTACACCGGAACCACAGCCAAACTGCAGAAAAGACTCCAACCCATCCATAACGCCTCCGCACGACTCATCCTGGACATCCCCTGACACAGCCACATTTCTGGACACCTTTGAGACCTGCACTGGCTCCCCGTCAGCAAGAGAATCACGTTCCGTCTCCTCACGCACACAAGGCCCTCCACGACTCGGGCCTCAGGTACCTCAACAACCGCCTGACCTTCTACACTCCCACCCACCAGCTACGATCGACCAGCCACGCCCTCGCCGCCGTTCCACGCATTCGAAGAGCCACCATGGGAGGAAGATCCTTCTCCTACCTGGCAGCCAAGACTTGGAACTCCCACCCCATCCACCCAGGACCACCTCTCCTTCAGGAAGAAACTCAAGACCTGGCTGTTCGAGCAGTAGCGGACCCCCCCCAAGCGCCTTGAGACCCTCCGGGTGAGTAGCGCGCTATACAAATTTCTTGATTCATTGATTGATTGACCCAGCACCAGAACCCCTGGCCCCTGCGAACACCACGACTCCTGTCTTCATTATGATGCCAGCGTCCTCCGCGCACTCAACAAAGGACGATCACACACCTGCTTCCTGGCCGCCCGAAGCGTACCCAAGGACTCTTTTCCTGCTGGAACTGCAGCTTCACCAGCATTCGATCCGCCAATCCACCCACCAGGACAGGACTCAACCACCTCCTATGCATACTCCTGAACAACGTCTCTGCACGCAAACACAACGTCAAACTCTGGGACCTGCTCAACACATCCTCCCAGGACGTCGCCTTCCTGACAGCGACCTGTATGAATGACTCCTCAGCACCCAACATCGCCATAGTCATCCCGAACAGCTACATGATCACCCGCAGAGACTGCACCAACGGAGTAGGAGGTGGAATCGCCATCATCCAGAAGACCACCCTCAAGGTCTTGACCAACTCCGATGACACCCTCAGCACCGCCGAACACCTGCACTCCAGATCCACACTGATCCCAACACTACCCTCAGGGGAGCCCTGATCTACAGACCCCCTGGACCCCGGCCTCAGTTCAGCGACTCCATCGTCAACTTCGTCCGTACGCACACCCTCGCCTCTACAGACTACATCCTCCTCGGAGACCTGAACTTCCGCCTCGAGAACAACAACACCAACTCCACCACCATGATCGACAACCTTGCCAACCTCGGTCTCAGACAGCTCGTCACAATGCCCACCCACTCCGCCAGCCACACGCTTGACCTCATTTTCTCTGCAAGCTCCCATGTCTCCTCCAGCCACACCACCGAACTCCACTGGACCAACCATCTTTGCATCCATTTAACCTTCAGGAACCCACCACGCACCACCGCACCCAACAGATCCCCCGCCACAGCTGGAGAAAAATCACCAAAGAATAGCTCAACACCGCCCTCACCCAAAGCCCACCCACTGACTCCACCAACCCCGACGCAGCCGCCAGCAACCTCAGGCATTGGATCGACTAGTGTGCCAGCTCCCTTGCCTGATCAAAAAACCCTCCAACAGATGCACCAACAAGAATGCCAGCTGGTTCTCCACGGACCTCCAGACCTCCAAACAAACCTGCCAGAAACTAGAAAAGAAAACAGACACCAGAGAACCATGCAGCCCACAAAAACACCATGTGCCAACACCATCACCTCATCAGATCCACCAACAAGACCTCCTTCAAGGACCACCTCGACAATAACACACACAACAGCAAAGAGCTCTTCAACATCGTGAAGGAACTTTCCAACCCCAGCTCCAACAGCAACAACATCCCACCATCACAAGACCTGTGCAACTCCCTTGCCTCCTTCTTTCATTGCAAGATTGCAGACATCCACAACAGCTTCGACAACCAGACCAGCACAACAGCCAACAACATCTCAGACCCCACGGCCACCACACACAGCGACCCCCTGCTCACCTGGACTAACATCAACGACGATGACACCATCAAAATCATAAACACCATCCACTCCGGCTCCCCATCAGAACCGTGCCCACACCACATCTTCAACAAAGCCAGCGCCACCATTGCACCCCATCTCCACAAAGCCATCAACATCTCCTTTGAGACTGCGACCTTCCTGGAGAACTGGAAGGACGCCGAGATCAACGCCTTGCTCAAGAAACCCAAGGCAGACTCGAGGGACCTCAAGAACTTCCGGCCCATCTCCCTGCTCCCGTTCCCGGCAAATGTCATTGAGAAAACCATCAACAAACAGCAGACCCGCTACCTCGAAGAGCACAACATCCTGGACCCGTTCCAATCTGGGTTCCGCAATAACTACAGCACCGAAATGGCCCTCATCGCCGCCACCAATGACATCAGGGCCCTGCTGGACAACGGCGAGACAGCAGCCCTCATCCTCCTGGACCTATCAACCGCCTTCGACACGGTGTTCCACCACACCCTATGCACATGCCTCCACGGAGCAGGAATCCGAGACAAAGCACTGGACTGGACCATCTCCTTCCACTTCGGCAGAACCCAGAACGTCCGCCTCCCCCCTTTCCTATACGAAGCCTCCAAGATCATTTGCAGCATACCCCAAGGATCATCCCTCAGCCTAATGCTGTTCAACATCTACATCGCCCCGCTCACCCACATTGCCAGACTACACAACCTCAACATCATCTCCTACGCTGATGACACACAGCTGATCCTCTCCTTCACCAAGGACCCCCTCACTGCCAAAACCAACCTCCACGATAGAATGAGAGCCGTCACCGAATGGATGAAGAACAGTCATCTGAAGCTGAACTCGGACAAGACGGAGGTTCTCATCCTCGGCTCCACCCCCTCAGCCCTGGATGACTCCTGGTGGCCGACCGCCCTGGGAGCAGCACAGATACCCACCAACCACACACGCAACTTGGGGTTCATCCTTGACTCAACACTCTCCATGACCAAGCAAGTCACCGCCATCTCATCCTCCTGCTTCAACACCCTCTGCATGCTCCGCAAGATCTACAGGTGGATCCCCACTGACACAGTCACCCAGGCCCTCATCAGCAGCTGGCTGGACTACGGAAACACCTACTACACGGGAGCCCTTGCCAAACTGCTGAAATTACTGCAACGCATACAGAACGCCTCTGCTCGCTTGATCCTCGGCATCCCTCGACACAGCCACATCTCACTCCACCTGAGAGACCTGCACTGGCTGCCCATCAACAAGAGAATCATCTTCAAGCTCCTCACCCATGCACACAAGATACTCCACGACACCGGACCAGCATACCTAAACAGACGACTCACCTTCTACACCCTGAACCGCCAGCCAGCTCCGCCATCCATGCCCTAGCTACCGTCCCCCGCATCCGTAGAGTGACCTCCAGTGGCAGATCATTCTCCTACCTTGCCTCCACGACCTGGAACACCCTCCCCATTCACCTACGGCAGACCCGAGACCTACTAACCTTCAGGAGGCTGCTCAAGACCTGGCTTTTTGAGCAGTAGCAGCACAGCCCCCCAGCGCTTTGGGACCCTCACGGGTGAGTAATGAGCTCTACAAATTCCTGATTGATTGATATAGAAAATAATAGTGTTTTTTATTCCTGTTATATATATACCAAACAATGTTGGCGATCTGACTATGAAAAGAAAATATGATTCTCACTCCAGTTTTACATACATTTTCATAGTTCACTGTATTTATCTGTTTAGGCAATCACTCATGGTATATTGGCTTACATTGAAAATTTGAGAAGAGCATATCAACAGGGACATCTTTTTGTAGTACAGTTTTTGCAAGGACATGTATGTGTAAGTTCTGTGCGTAGAGGCTTTTAGGAATTTAGCAGGTTTTAGCGACCTATCAATATTTTCGCAAATACATTCACACAGATCTTTCACTGCTTATGCATAATCCAAAACATTTATACATCTTCTGATCAAGTAGAATGCTAATTTAATGTGTTCATGCACAGAATACAACATTGGTGGAAGGTCACTTAGGGGGACTGATCTCTTGAACTCACTGTACCAAAGACCGTCAAATGTGTGATGGTCAGAACTCATTTTCAACACATGCACAAGGTATTTTTCCACGTATTTAAAGTCACATTCTTCTACTGTCTCAGCAAACCCTTTTAGAAACTTCACAGGTTCAGCAGTTAAAGCTCTAAGCTTTGTGTCGGGCTCACAGAGTGTCCAGGCAGTAATCCAATAACCCCAGGAGCGAAGACAATCCCTCAGCTTTTCCCAAAGGTGTTTCCCTCACTGTGTCACAAGGAACACAACAGGGAGGAAAGACAACTCCAGAAAACGAAGAGACCAAGTGCAGTCAGTGAGTTGGAGGAGAGGATCAGGCAGGAAGGGCCGACAATAGCTGTAGCGGAGGAGAGAACAGAACAGAAACAATGTAGTTACATACAGTGGAGCTATATATGCACCCTAACTTCCTTCAAACATACACCTTTAAAAGTGTGCTGTCCCACACTCACCTGTGACCAACTGAAGAAGACTTTCAAAGTAATGTCTTGGTCTCTTGTACAAAAAAGAAGGCTTCAGGTTGTCTTTACCTGCAATCAGTAAAGTTCCCGCTTTACTACACCACCAAACAGGAAGTGTAACCATAGAAAGGGTTTAGAGTTCAAGGCCCGAAACAGGAACCATATTGAAGAGGGTTTTGAAAGTCCAAAAAGAAACCTAGACAAAAGAAGACTCGTTTTCAAATCCAGGGGAACACGAGTTATGATCATAGGAGAATACCGGCTTTGGAAAAGCAACAGCGTCGAGAAGAGAATCCAGATAAATGCGCTGGTGCGTTGTGATACTCTGGGCTTAGCAGTGTTTCTGACGCGCTGTTCTTTCACAGCGTAAACAATGCCTGAATAAAGCTTTATTCAAAAAGTAAAAAGAAAAACGCGTGTGCCCATTACACCCAATCTTCACGGGACACGAACAAATAAACACCGCAAGGCTTCACAAAAAATGAAGTACTCACAGTCAGCCAAAAATAAATAGCGCCGCATTCGAGGAGAGGGGCGCTAATTAACTACATGAGCGCTATGGTGTTTTCCCGCTGTGCGCTGAAATTTCAAAAAAGAGCCTTCTGTGACAAAGCCAGGTCGTCATGCGCGCAGCGCAGGTAACACCCATGACGAGCTGGCTTTGTCACCAGCATTGAAGGGGTTAAAGTTCTGTAGTTCTCAAGGAACAGGTGGGACAAGGCGGGCGTCACGGGGAACACCACAGGTAGGAATGAAGCGATGGCGCTTCCAGCAGGAAACGTGGCACAAGGTGAAAAGCAGACTTGAAATCCGGAATGGAGGACAGAACTTGACACGAGGTAACACGGAATCCAACAAGGCAGAATAAGGGCAGGGAAGGAAAGCCAAGCGCCGCCATGTTCTCCCTGGAGGCTTAAGAACCTCCCATCAGTATCAGATGACATGTTTCAAGGTAGTATGGGACAGCACACCCCTCACCACCCTGGCAATGCATTATGGTCCTGGTAGTGCCAATGATGAACCCCTAGCTTGAGGTCTAACACTTTGTTACAATGTCTCTCATAGAGTCATCACTCCTAAAAAATGTGCTTGGATAAGAACAATAGGCACCTGTCTGGGTTAAATTTCTTGCAAAGAAAATGAAGCGGATTAAGTGTCTTTTTTCGCCTGTTTCATAATGTATCCGTAACTCTGACAATCCTTGGCCTATGAACAGTGCAACAAATTTAAGTAGCACAATAATAACATCGGTATGATTTGACAGTATTAGGACTCGATTGGAACCATTTTTAGTAGCCCACTCAACATGTGGAACAACATGGAGGTCAGCTTCCTCCAATTTGCTGTTAAGTTGTTAAACAATATGGCCCATACCTTTTGAATATCTCTCTGCAGGCACCAACTCTTCATTGACAATCATTCTACTTGCAATAATTGGAAATTGAGTGTTTACTGAAGCACCAGCAATGTTTCGGCTAATCAACATCCCCAAGTGAAAGGTACCTCCACTACTCTGAGGGCGAATTATTTGTGACACGTGCTTTATGCTATTAACTTGCGACGTTCCCTCGCTTTTAAAGAATCGTTTTTTAGAAATATTTTGTTGTTGCTTTTTGGGGTGTTACTTTATTAGGAAAACTCTCACAACTGCTGTATATTTGTTTAGAAAACAACCGATCGCATACCTGCACTATAATTGTACTTTCACCGCTGTTTAGCGGGTCCTCAGGTGCTGACACACTGCGTGAGGCATCTTGGGGGTAGGAAGGGACGGGTGCGGGCACCGGCGCCATTTTGGTGAGCATTGTAGTTGCAGGTTGCCACGCTCGGCCGCTATTTAAACCTGCCAATGCAAGCGCGCAGCGTACATGCGCAGCGGCCATCTGCGCCCATCCGCGACCAAACAGGACTAGGGGCCATAAACCCTGGTCCGTGTATTAAATATAACAGATGGGAGCTGTTGGAGGCAAATCATGGGAATCCAAAACCCAGTCAGTCGTGCCTAACCAAACTGCGGCAGGTAGGGATGCTTAAACCCCTTGGTAGGAATTTAGGGACCGAAACTAAGTACTCAGTAAATGATCTGCATTATGGGCTCCTGAACACGCGCTCACTACAAAAGCACAACTTAGAGGTCTTCTCTCTACTACAGGATGGGGAATTGGATATCCTAGGAGTCACCGAAACATGGCTAGAGGAGACCTCTATGCCAGACGTAGTAGCTTCCTTATCGGTTAATTTCATGGCAATCTGCCATAATCGAGCAGGCACTAAGAGAGGTGGCGGTGTTGCTCTTTTGCACAGCAACCGCTGGAGAGGCGAAAGAGTCTATGCTGAAAGTGTGGGGGGTGCTGATGTGCTGGGTGTTAAATTTGGGGTGGGGACTGATTGTTTGGTTATACTTCTAATATATCGTCCCCTGTGGGCCACACCGGATTTTTTGGACCTGTTCCTGGAGTTGGCCCAAGATTTCCAGTTACGCTACAGTAAACTGATAATTATAGGAGATTTTATTTTTCATCGGGAAAAGTCCCCGAAAGAGGGTCAAGCCAACCAGCTAGAAGAAGCACTTACGACCATTGGTTTTATCCAACAGGTGATGGGTCCCACACACGAAAGGGGCCACACCTTAGACCTCATCTGGACGATAACCCCGGAGCAGGACCCTGTAGTTATTCTACCCTGCGCATGGTCAGATCACTATCTAGTGAAGGGCAAGATTCCCGTTCGTGAACATAGGGGAAAGCCTGGAGCAGTGAGGAAATGGATAAATATAAATGAGGAGAAGATGGTATGTCACCTTCAAGCCTCTACTCCGCTCAGTAAGACTGAAGAGAACCCAGAAGTCATCTGTAATAACCTGACAGATAAATTAAAGAAGGCAATCGATGTTGTCGCACCAGCACTGAGGGTGGCAATTGTGGATAAAGGGCTAGGGGCCCCATGGTTTAATGAAACCCTCAGGGTCAGGAAGTGGGCTCTACGAAAATCTGAGCGAGCCTGGCAGAGAGACTACAACTTGAAGTCTATATGTACAAGAGCTTGCTCTCTACAAACAGGCTATTCTGTCTAATCATGGGCGAATTTTTCGAATTCGCAATCCGCAAATTTGCGGATTTGCGAATTTGCAATCCGCAAAACTCGCGAATTCACGCAAATGTGCGGATTTTTTTATTTTTGTGAGTTCGCGGGTGTTCGCGGGGCACTTTGCGTGTTCGCGGGTGTTCGTGAGGCGCTTTGCGTTTTCTCTGGGTTTTTTTTTGCTGGTTAATCACTGCCACCCTCTCGTTTTTTATGCCCATCTGCCCTCTGTACCACTTGTTTCTGTGTCCTTCTGCCCTCTGCTCCACTCATTTTTTGTCCCCTTCTGCCCTCTGTCCCACTTTTGTGCCCTTCTGCCCTCAGCCCCACTTAGAATGGCGCCGGCAAGCTGCCAGCGCCTTTCTAAAATAGCTGCAAATAGCTTCAACAGGAAGCAATAATAGATAAAGTAAAGCAGGTGCTGGAGTTGAAGGTCAAATTAAGTTACACAATCATTAATCACCCCAAGTTTGGGGTGATTAATGATTGTGTAACTGAATTTGAGCAGCACCTGCTTTACTTTATCTATTAGAGCTTCCTGTTGAAGCTGACTTTTGTAACTATTTTAGAATGGCTCTGGCAGCATGCCGGCGCCATTCTAAAAGAGTTACAAAAGTCAGCTTGAACTTTTGACCCAATCCGTTCCGCTCGTGGATTTTGCGGGAAATTCGCGAATCTCGCTGATTGCGAATTTACCGAAAATCCGCAAAATCCGCGAGCCGAACGGATTTTCCGCCCATGCTTAATCCTGTCCAGGAAAGCAGAATTTTATGAAGACAGGATTGCCAAATCCAGGGACCCACAGAAGGAAATCTTTAAAGTCCTAACGGAATTAAGGAAGAATAAAGAGCAGAGCCCTGAGTTCACTTAGGAGGACTGCCAAAAATGTCGGGATTTCTTCTCGAACAAACTTGAAAATCTCCTGTCAGAAATTGCGCTCACTTCAATCCTTGACTGCCCTTTACAAATCACCCCAGCTATCTCGTTGGCTAATTTTCGCCTGGATACTCTGCCATTGATTACTGAGGACAGACTGGCTAGTCTCGTGGGGCGAGTAAAGTCGGGTTCACAGGCGGACCCTTGCCCCCCTGGGGTGTTTAAGCTAGCGTTGCCAGGGATTGAGGAAGACGTTCTTACTCTCCTCAACAGGTCGCTGCAAACAGGACAGGTTCCATCAGCCTTCAAGGAGGCATGTCTGATCCCTCTGCTGAAGAAACCTGGGGCGTATGTTAAGAATCTGAAGAATTTCAGGCCCATTTCTCAGTTGCCGTTTTTAGCTAAGGTGTTAGAGCAGCATGTTCTTACATACCTCTCAAGCCATCTGGAAAACATTGACCTACTTGAACGGAACCAGGCAGGTTTTCGGGCGCATCACAGCACAGAGCTGGTGATGCTGTCCATCTTGGACGAACTAAGATGTAGAGCATATAAAAAGATTCCCAGTGCCCTGGTGCTGTTAGACCTCTCCGCGGCTTTTGACACAGTGTGTCATAGTCAATTGTTGTCGCGGTTGAAGGACTTTGGCATCCAGGGCACGGCACTTGTCTGGCTCTCCTCCTTCCTACAAGGGAGATCCCAAAGAGTTCAGCTGGCGGATCTGGTTTCAACCTCAGTGGCCATCACTTGTGGTATGCCACAGGTCTCCGCCCTCTCACCTCTTTTATTTAACATTTATTTGCAGCCACTGATCTCGGCCCTCGACCATATGAACTGTCAAATTTACAACTGCGCTGACGATACCCAGATCATCATCCAAATTGAGGATTACCCGTGTGCGCATGCCAGACTGCATAACATCCTAAAATACACAGCTAACTGGATGTCTGCCAATTCCCTGAAAATTAACCCAGAGAAAACTGAGGTGTTGCCAATTACCATCTATGGCAACCCATGGAATGACCTGTTCTGGCCAAGGGAATTGGGGCGCCCCCAGAACCTGCAGTAGCAGTTAAAAGCCTGGGCATTCACATTGATGGCAACCTGACGATGGAAAAACAAATCTCTTTGGTGGTGGGCATCTGTGTGGGTCTCTTAAGACAGCTAAGAAAAATCTCCCAGCTTTTGTCTTTTTCCACCTTGAGCCACGTCTCAGCCATGATCCTAGCCAGGATGGACTATGGTAACTCACTATATGCAGGGCTCCCCCAAAAACAACTGACTAGACTGCAAACGGTCATGAACGACGCAGCGAGACTGATTTTGAAAAAGCCTAGGAGAACGCATGTTTCACCTCTCTTGCGCGAACTACATTGGCTGCCAATCAGACAGAGAGTGATGTTTAAGGGGCTCTGTATCACGCACAAAGCTCTATATGGCAACGCACCAAGCTATATGTAAGCCCGCGTGATCCCATACACCCCTAGGAGGGTGTTACGTTCATCTGAGGCTACCCTCCTGGCCCGACCACGCTTCAGATAGGCCACTATAGGCGGACGCGCCTTTTCTAACGTTTTTCCGGCAGCCTGGAACAACCTACCAATTGAACTTCGTAAGGAACCCAACCTGCTGCCTTTTCGCAGGATGCTAAAAACTGTGCTCTTCTGGGAAGCTTGGGGCGTGCTGTAATTCGATGACTGGCCCTATGAATTTTGGTGTGTACCTGAACAAGCGCTTAGAGACCCCGGGGTCATAATGTGCTATATAAATCTAAATTAAAAAAAAAAGTTCAAGGTTTTCGATGTTGATGACCAGAATATATTAAGTGGAACAGGTATAGGTGTTGCATTTTTAATGCAGGCAAGGCCAGTCTTTCCACTTGTAGACATTTGTCTGATTCTCTCACATTGTTTGGCAGATAGTTAAAGATAACTACCAGAGACAGTGTGCAGTTCTTGTAAGTTACACACTGACTTTAATATCTGAAGAACTGGCTGAATGGCCTTTCCGAAGTTTTGCATGGATGAAATCTTGACCATTCGCAATGTGACATATAGTCCACAACAACAACAGTTTTCAATGAGGTCACCTTTTCAAATTTAAATTCTTGAAGGGATACATTTTTATTCAAGCTCTTGTGGGAGTTTATGGTGCACTGGTTTGGTTGCAGCATCCCCATCAAATAATGCATTTGGTGGAAGAAGATCATATGAGAGACTGTCCTTGATAAATTCACCCTTTTCTTTTATGACACCCATTTCTCTATGTGCTTGCTATAAGTGTTTTTAATAACTTGTTTCGTAGTTGCTGATTGAATGAAATTCTTACTATAGCAATGAAATCGTGGAAATTTTAGCTTTAGTGGTTATGTTAAACAGCTATTTCTCTTCCAGTACAAATCTCTCCTGCTTCAGTATTGCGTTTAGTCTCTATCCATATTCCAGCTCATCAAGTAGACGTGTCTTTATATCATTATCCGCATATTGTTAGGTCACGAAGTTGTGTAGTCACACAGGCTCAGTCATTTCAAAGGGGTTTTCTTGCTTCTGCATGAATGAAGAAGACTCTCAACTTGTTCATTAAGATGCTCCCTTCTTTTTCCCACACATTTGTGGTGAGGAACATGTTCACAATGGTCCATTCATTTAGAATTTGTCATCTCTATGAAAACATCACAAATAGAAAGGACTTTATGGTAAGCAAGCTGCAATTGAGCAACATATTCACTGTTACGTGTCGGACCAACAATTCCCTTGGAGCTTTTCTGTGGTCTCTAGATCGTCTATTTCAGTTTCATACCTGGGCCACAGCATTGAACATTCCCTCTCTGACTTTCACTACAAAATGTCTTTGGGTGAATTTTCTGTAGAGGTATGGTGTTTCAACCTCTACCCTCTTCACTCTTTCTAAATACCAGGACCCATATTCCGGGTAGTTTATGCAATTGAATTAGTAATAAGTGACTCCAGAGTCTTCACATGCAGCTCCCAATCACCTTCTTGATCAAAATGTACCAAGGTTTCCACTAGAGCCATCATGTGTAAAACATTTCTCCAGCATTTGCAAAGTTCTGATTTTCTTCACATTCTTTGACAAACTCTACAAACCTAGATTTCAGATTTTCAGATTTTGAACTGAGTGTATTGAAAATTGCCTGACTTTGCATTTTGTCTTTTTAATGAAGTGCTCCCTGTACCTTGTTCACTTCTGAGATAAGATATGCAAAACCTAATTTGCCATTCTTGTTCCAGAAAGCATTCCACTGCACTGTTTATATAGCCTCAGATATGATGAGCATACCTTGCATTCTGGAAGATCAGAGCATGAGTTCCAGGCCATGGAGGAACTGGCTTTTCTTCATTCTTGCATCTGCACTGAATAAGCAATATGATAAATTCAGTTAAATCAGCTTTGCAGACCGCATCATCAGATAGAAGAAGATCCATGTCCTCAACTCATTTGAAACTTTCTGGTAGACTGGGAAGTGTTGATGGCTTATAGTCATTTTGCACACGTTGGCAAGGCGGTTGGGTTATAAATTTGCAGCTTTGATTGTTTAGGCCTACAGCTGATACAGCTTGTTTTCCATCTGCTACTTCATTTTTACAGTCTTGAAAAAGCACCATGGCAGTATTATGTTTGCTGGTTGCTTCAGAAAAAGAAGTGCTGTCTTCAAAAGCAAAATTATCAAGAGCAGCAGTTGTCCACTTGGAAGTGGTGTACTGTCGGATTCACAAGATTTTACAGCATGAGCTGCTAACAAGTTCCTGCTCCGTACTATGTCATTACAACTTTTTCATACATCAATCCTATTGCCTGAAGTGAATAGCTCTCTACTTTTGCAGTTTTCATAGATTGTGCAGGCAGTTAACATGTGTAGCTGAGATATATATTTTAGAGTAATGTATTTCATAAAACAATATTTGTAAAGACAGTACACCTTCACAGCATAAGCCTGTTGGATCATGGGATTGTCTTCCACTTCTTTGCTTATATCTTCAAAGCCATCATCAATGTTGGTGGCTTCTGTTCCGAACTCAAGAACTTTAATGTGTAACAGTTTTGCTTTGCTGACATTAAACAATGATGTAAAACATGTTAAGATAACATCAGGCATTCTTGCCTGCTCCCATAATTTGCAGAGCTCTGGCTTCTCACAAAATGTGTAATTAAGTCCAAAATCTAAATCTTTCAGGATGTTTCATAATATAGTTCATACTGGTTTTAGAGCTTCCTGTGATCTTATTTTGGCAACAAGAACTCAAGAGTAAAATCAGCTGAGAACAACATAAGTAGCTCAATATTTTTGTAAGACTGACATAAATAAATGTTGTTAATATACATCCTCACCAGAAAAATCTTAATTTCATTATTGTTGGCCAATTCAATTTCATCAAAATATTTATCTGATCTCACTGTGTGAAACCAGAGCCAGCACTCAAGAGTGGCTTTAAAACGAAATTTGTTTTTTCAAGGAGTGCAAACTTAACTGAAGGTTGGCAGTTACATTGCTGTTGGGACCTCATTGTACATTCATATTTTCAAATGTATGCTCACATGCAGTTTGGATGGGCAAACAACTCTGCTACAAATACATGCACCTCATTGTTTAGATCAGCTACTCGGCTGAAAACTTAATCTTGGAAGAAACTAGCTGCAGTTAAAAAAAGTTTTAGCATTGAGGCTCCCATTCCATGCACTTTGCTCTTATATCATGTCCTTTGGCCCTTGTTCTGGCTAAAGCACAGGAAGGAGGTAACTGAGGGGTAGTCATCTATCTTCTAAGTGGATGGGTGTTGTGTTTAGTTGTCGTTGCTTTCTCAGAAGGATCAGATTCTTGTTGTGATTCACTGGTCTCTGCAATTTCTTGACCAATTTTTCCAGGCATTTTTCCATTGTATACGCCATGTAGCACTTGTTACAATGATAAAATATTTGATCCTCTTCATCCATAAAGTTCATTCTTTTGTGAACTTCATCTTGGCATATATCAGCAGCATCTCAAACTCTCTTCCATCCAGCCGCAGTTGATGTTAACATGTCTTTCAGATTAGTTTGGCATCTGACAAATTTTTCTTTATGGAAGTAGTCCCCAGATTTTGATTTTATAGTTAGCAACACTGTCAGAAGGTAAAGATCCTCTGCTGCCACCTGCTCTGCTCATGTTTAAGAATTTGAATCAGTGGAAAACATGAAACAAAAACAATATTGAAATAAATTACCAATATGGTGGCTAAAAAACACATAAATATAGAAGCAGCATTTTGGAAAATGACTGAAGGGTTGCTCTGAGGAGTTAATTTCTGTCTCTATAAGACTACTTGACCACCAACACCTATGTTTTGACACTAAAATGAGGTATTTAAGTCTCATGGTTCCTGAAAAGTCCAAAATGAAAATCTCTGGACAACAATTTATTAACAGAGGTATGTCAGTGGACCAGGACTATGAATAGGACCAGACAGTACAAATTCATAATGGAGAAAAGGAGCCCAAATGCAAATGCACATTTTTATTTAATTTCATTTTTTTCTATGCTTGCAAAACATTTTTCCCCTTAGAGACACATCCCCTGCCCTACTCCTTCACAATCATTGGGCGTGTTCTATTCTCTTTCACATCCTTAAAGGGGACTTATACCACCCCTTTGCTGGAGTAAATCTCCAAAAGCAAAAGGAAGCCCCTATTGATAGCAGGACCATAGGAAGCCTTCCCAAAACACTTCCAAATGCGGAGTGTATGAAAGCTGGAATTACTGCAAACATGGTCTGAAAGTTTGTTAAGAGACCTGATGCAAGGCGCCTAAACAAGTGTATAATCCCACTAGTATCAAATATGTTAATGATATGATGAACCATTTCTCTGAAATGGAACGGGAAGTTCATACGGAACAGGGCCCATATCTCTGTTGAAGACCTTGCAACCAGGGGAACAAAAATCTCTTGGGCTGAAGTTAAGGCCACTATTTTTTTAAACAACATGGCTTTCAGTCTGCCCAGCGAATCAAACCTTATGCTGGAAACATTTAACAGAGGCCACAGTGGTGTCTCCCTAACTAGGCAAGCCAGGCGAAACAATACTTGCTTAGAACAAACAACCCTGAGGTTTACTGTGACTAGATATGTGATGCCTGGCGCCATCCCGCAACCTCCTTGATCATTCAGCATTAAATAACTCCCATTTGAAAGTAACTCGAAAAGTGGATGAATCGCTGCAGCTGGGGAGCCTTTCAAGTAGTAAGATAAGTTTGCATTCAAATCATTACATGCTCTTTGAAGTGAGATGTCCTTACACACAAAAGATCCACTTAAAGCCTTCTCACAGTCAGTTCCTCTTGGGAAGACCTCAGTATCCTTATTTCTACACCAATAACTGTACAGTAACTCCCAGGTTTCTCTACGCACCCTTCACCCAACACTTCATACCAGCCTGCTTGGATATATCTAAGGCAGTATAGGAACTGAAATGTCATGATTGGCAGTGTGATGGAGCCAGGAACTAACCATTCCGTAGACAGTGACTCTGCTACTGTAAAAGGTAACTTCTCAAATTTTTCAATGAGCAGCATGGTGACAGGAATATCGTACCTAGTGTTCTTCTCAAGAACAGAAACTTTAAGTTAGTAAGGGCTTGTAGGTATCCACAGTGAATGAGGTGTAGCAGTTTCTCTGATAATCAAATGGCACATTTCTTGCAGGCTTGTAGGGGCTCTAACATTCAAAGGATCCCACATGGTGGCCGCCATCTTGGGAATATCTAGGGCAGCGCTATGTTTGTTTTCAGTGGGTGCAGTAGACCAACTGCACGACGCATACGTAATGGAATTGAATGGTGTACTTCAACTGTAATATAAGAGCCGTTAGCTGCATTTCTTGCTAGTGCAGACCTTTGTTGAAAAGTTTGGTTAATAATTGAATCTCTCTACACAGATAAATCGGAATCCTGAAAAAAGCGTGTGATAGCAGCATTGCAATCTCACTCATACTCTCTAACCAAATTGAAAAGTCTCAGAAGAGATTTGAGCAGCCGTTTGAAGTTGTTTCATGATGGAGTGGCTGTCAGAGGAAAACGTAATTATCGAGAGCACATGGAAGAGAGTCAGACTTTCTCATCTGGCAGACAGTAAGACGCTCATCTGCCTACACTGTATTTTGTTTGATTTAAGGCTAAAAGCCAAAAGCTGTTAGGAGAGTTTAGATGGGAATTTAACAAAGACCTTAAAATCATAGCTCTACATTGATCCTGATTGAAACATATTAAACTTGAAGATAAAGAGTCAGTTTATACAAAGATTGAATAAATAAAGACAGATAAAAGATAAGGTCAAACTTAACTGAAAAGAAAAAACATTTCAAGATTAAAGCTTGTTCATGAAAAATATATTATTTGTCAACAAGAGAGGGGAAAATTCCTAGACAATTTGATAATAGTTTTTATAAAATGTTTTGTGGCTAGATAGAGATTATTAGTAAAAGAGAAGGCAGATATAGAAAAAGTGTAAGGTGGATTTTGTGTTAATCTTGTCTCTGGAGGCTCAATAACAAGACTTAACAAGAAGAATAGGAAGTTGAACTAAAGAGGCAGAAGGACCCACGAGGCAGTCCTTCTTTTCTTATCCACCTCCCTTTCCACCGGACTGACACAAGAGCTGAGAATTACCAAATTGTGGCTTTGGCACTGGTGACGGCCATTGGGACCATCTTCTGCTCCTCTGGAATAGTTGATAGTTAGGTATTCTGAAAGGTGTACTTTGCATCTCTGAGTGCCATGGTTACTTGTCTGTCAGTCAAATTATAAGCCGAAAACAATTTTGAGTGGTTAATGTACCACCATGGCACGTTGCCGGAACACAGCAATTGGAGCATCCAGCTTAAAAGAAAACTGGAGTGCAAATGTTCCTCAGTGAATAAATATGTAAGGAAAGTGTGGTCATTCCATTGTCTACCACAGCTAAAACCTTTTCTAGGTTAATTCTCTCAATCTCACATAATCTCTCAGCAGCAACCTGTTGGGAGACTTTCCACAGTTCCTTATAGATGGCATATAAGAAGCGTTTTTTACGTGATTTCTTGGGACCTAGCAAGAAATTCCTAAGATCCATGTAGTCTGACAGAAGGGACAAGTGTTGTTCCACCTGTTGAGGTTTTTAGCCATTCTAGGCACAACTTCCCAACACTATAAGAAGTCAATACCCCTGGGTCGTCTGTGTGTTTATAGTGTGGGTTGGGCTTATGGATACAAAACCCTCCGGTAGTTGTCTTGAATGTTGACTGACACCTATTTCTGTCAATAGGCCAAACCAACCATCCCTTCTAATTGGAAGTTGAATGCCTCAACACACGACTCTCCTTCTACACCCCCTCCCGCCAGCTACGATCCTCCAACCAAGCCCTTGCCACTGTACCTCGCATCAACAAAACCACCATGGGAGGTAGATCCTTCTCCTACCTGGCAGCTAAAACCTGGAACTCACTTCCCACTCACCTTCGCCTTACTCAGAACCACCTAGCATTCAGAAAGCAACTTAAAACGTGGATATTTGACAAGTAATTCCCCACCCTTCTTCAAGCGCCTTGAGACCCTCTGGGTATGTAGCGCGCTATATAAATATACTGACTTGACTTGACATGAATTGTATGTACAATTCTGTATTATTGCACCCAGCATCTCTGCACTCATAGGTGTGTCATTCAATATACCTTCAATATGTGTTGGCAAGAGGATGCATGGTGTTTTCAGGTCTTTCATTTTTGCAACCCCGCAGTACAAAGTCTTTTGCACTGTTCTGTTCAGGAAAATTATCTGTAATGGTATGAGGCAAGTTCTAAATAAAACCTCAGTTCCCTGAACTTGCCATTCTTTTGTCCCCAGATGGATTTTGTGTCTATTGTGTCCCTCCAATAGTCGAAACCTTGTGTAGACAGTTGGGAGATAAAAGGTGCTGAATATATGAGCTTGGTGCTTGTCAGCATAATTTTTTCACAGTTGCATTCGTTTGCTCAAGCTTATAATAGTATGAAATTGGGTCTGATGTAATGAACCCTCTAAAGTACGCACATTTCTGTGAGAATGTGGCAGAACTACCTTTCGGTGGTATTGGGAAATGTTCCCATTGATGGTAAGTGTTAACAGTGCGTGGGACACTTGCTCTATCTATGCAAAAAGTAATTACCATAATGCTGGTAACAATACAGACTGTCAAAATCAGGTGCACCTTCATAAAATTCCCTGTGAGAAAATGCAGCAGATTGTTCTAAATCTGAGAGCACAGTGTTTACAGTCTCAATGTCCCAATTATCAGAGAATGTACTCTGGGTAATGAAATCATTCTTTGAAATGTTGAAAAATCTGTGGAATTTTCAAATGTTCAGTAGGACAAAATCCAACATGTGAAACTCTACCCCAAGCTATACCGTATGGTACTGGAACTGCTGTAATGTCCACTAGGGACTAGTTTCTTTGTTCACGGTGTGATGACATATGGGGCTTCAGTGCCAAGTTCACATGTTGTACTGCAGAGCGTTGTGGGAGGTAATGTCCATTCAGTAGTAGGAAAAAGACAGTTATGACACCAATTCAAATGAACAGGAACGGGATCCCTAATACAAACCAAAGATGTAGCCAAGGAGACACAAAGTACGTTTTTTACAGCCAGAGATAGAACTGTCAAAATTGTTCTTTCTTGGAAATGGGTGTTGTTTGCTCAGGTTCTCTTGGATTTGAAGAAAAGTAATCGAAGTTGATGAAGTAGCTAGACACAGTTCAATCTATCTTTGGAGCTTAGTAGTGTTTGTAGAACTGGCAGTTGCTTCTTGTGAAGGGACGTACATTTCAATATTGGGCCAAATTGCAATTTGCATTTCAGTTTCATTTGGATGTTGTTCAATTTTAACAGGTGTAATTCGTACTCCATTATTGGCTACTCCGGCATCTTGCGCAGAGGAGTCTTGAAACGTTATTAGTCTTTCCATCTGAACTTTCTGTATAGTAACAAGAAGAGATCTGCAGCTACCCAGGATTCCACGTTGCCTACTGTATGATCAGATCAATGGAGACAAATCTTCTTTCTTTTTTGCTAACAAAAGGTGGAAGAAGTACTGTTCTTGTTCCTTGAACTGTCTGGACAGGTCCAAGTATTCTGTAAGATGGCCCAAACGCCTTCTTGTCCACGATATTTTCTCTGACCAGGTCCCCAATTTTTCGTACTCAGACAGGTCTTGCCAGTACCGGGTTCACTTCCCCAGTGGCGGTGCATTTTACTTGGACGTTGCTTTGTAATGCCCATAATTCATTGAGTTTGTGTAAAACAGCAAGGCGATCATTCAATTCAAATGGGTTTACATCCGCCACTGTGCTGGCACAATCGATGTCAGGTATCCGGATTCTTGTCTCATAGGGGGTACATCGTCTGGAGGATTTGTTTGGGCATATTTTTTCATTCCCTCTGGATCCCATATAGGTGATTGATCCAACTACCGTTTACCCCTAATACCCATGCTCTTACGGATTGCTTTAGGTCTCGTTTTTCACTCTCCAGCACCGAATTTCCCTTCGGATGGTAGGGGGAGGAGTACCGCAAAGCCACGCCCATACTTTCCATGGCTTCCTTGTAAGCCCAAGATCTAAATGCAGGACCACGGTCGGAATGTAGAGTACCAATTCCGTTTGTCCCGATGAAGACTTGCAAATCCTTGATAACAGTTTGAGCGCCAGCCGAGCGCTGAGGCCAAACCCATAGAAATCCAGACCATGAATCTACTGTCACCAAGATGTACTTGTAAGCCCTGTCTAAATTTAAGGGGCTGCAATGATCCAAATAGACACATACAAGAAGTCTGTATGAAATGAGCAATAGTGTTTATGGTGGCCGAGCTACGGTGGAACATTTCATCTGCTGGCAGATGTTGCACTTTAAGACTTAAGCCTTTGTTTGTTCAGATAAACTTGGCCACCCAAATCGCCAATTCAGTAATGAAATTGTAGCAGTGACTCCTGCGTGTGCTGAGCTCAGACGCTCATGCACAGCTAGGATTAAACCCAATCTGTGATTTGTATTTGGTATAGCTCTATCCCCCACTTCTAGAATTTGCGCATATGGTGAGTTGTGTGCATCTAAATTATGGGGATATTTGAGGGGTAAACATTTTGGGATGGCAGAGCCATTCTTTGAGGTGTTGACAGCTATCAGTATGTCTCCGTCTATTATGCTAGAACGAGTGTTTGCACCAACGCAGCAGTTTGCACTGTCGCCTTGGTGGCTTCATCAGCCAGTGAATTCCCTTCAACATGTAAGCCAACACTTTGATGACTCAAGGTGTGAATAACTTGAGCCCATGAAAGGCATGCTTTCAGCTTTGCCACTTGTTCACATAACAATTTATGTTCAATTGTGCAACACTTGGAATCTCTAAACCCATTCTGGCCCCAGTAATGACATTATTCATTATAGGACTGCACACAATTAAATGAATTGCACACGATCAGTGTGGGGAATTCCCGATCCATATATTGTAGTGCTAGAATCAGGGCTTTCAGCTGTGCCAACTGTGCTGTACAAACTCATTGAGATTATGTAGTCATATTGCTGGGACATCCCGCATACGTCCCTTCACTCTTGCACATGCTGCGCTATACTGTTGTTTACTTCCTATGGCAGGCAGAACAAAACCCTCAGTATAAATTATGTATTAACACCTTGGCTGCTCAGGATATTCCTCTGCTGTGCTGGGCCATAATGATAATGGGTGTGGTCATGTCATGAGCACACGAGCACCGTGCCTCATGACGAGCTGAGCTCGTCATGAGCACCGAAGGGGTTAATATTTTTCTAGAGGCAAGATTTCATTTGGGAATGCTTGTGTTTTCAGTGTAGGACCATATTTGTTTGGTAACCACTTCTAAAATCGGTACTGGGGTTACAACAGTAATGTGTTTCCCCTGTGCTAGTGCTCTTTCTCTCACTTCAGCAGTCTGTGCTGCAGTCAATATTTTTGCAGTTGCCGCATATCGCATTTCAGCATTTGTGTTTAAATGTACTACAAATTGATCTTTATTTTGGTAATAACCATAAAAGATATTACATATAAAAACTTAGTTAAAAAAACATTTTATATTTACACATACAATATAACAACCCATTACGCAGATCAGAGAATTCATAAAAACAATTTAAGAACAAGTAAAATATTTTAAAAGAGATGCTGTAAAAAAAGGGATTGGGCAAAAGCTATACAAGGCTATCGGTCATGTGGCAGGAGGTGATGGTGGACTTGATATGAAACCATCGCCTCCGCCGCACAGCATGCCAGAAGCGTGATACCGAAAAGACTAGTGGAGTAGAGGTATCATATTTCAGTACTCTATAGGCGGCCTTGTAATGACCAAAGCCTAAGTTGAGGCATATTTGTAGAAGCCAGCGTTTCCTGATACATTTGTATGTTGGGCAAAAAAACAGAACATGGATTTCATTTTCAATTAAAGCACCGCAGGTTGGGCATTCAGATGAACTATTAGGGGACCATTTTGCAGTCACGGCCCTGAGAGGAAGAGTACCACGTCTAAATTGGACATAAAGTTTTCTTGCTGCCAATGGTTCAATATGATCCAAAAAATCCTCAATTTTATACTCCACTTTGATATGAAAAAATTCTGTGGTCAATCTGCCCGCCCCGCTGTTGTATGTGGCAGCCAGCCTGTTTGCCCTGTACAGGTTAACCAGATCAATACGTGACAGGTTAGAAATAGCTAGTTCTGGGTTGTGCCAGAAAGCTGGGATACCGAGAATTACACTCATATTTTTTATATGAGCGAACAAAGGTATTCCACCATTGCCGGGTAGACCCAATAGTTGTTTGACCTCATTTTTGTAGCAGGCCAACTCTGGCGTTACCCAGAGCATATGCCAATAAAGTAGTGGCCTCAACGCAACTTCATCTTGTACAGGTCTAATGCCGAGATCCATTCTAAGGGGGATTAAGGGAGTACTGGTCGGAAGACCCAGTAGGGATCTAAAGAATGACTTTTCAACTGTGGTGATATCCTTACTCTTGGAGCGGCCCCGTAGTAGTGGCCCCCTAGTTCGGACCCATATAGAATTGCACCCCGAGCTTGGACTCTATAAATTTCCATGATGGGGCAATGGGTTTTGTGGTAGAGGCCTTGTGGGTTTTAAGGATACCATCACATAGCTGTGTAAGGCGTAATTTTGCCTTAGCTAATTGAGGACGCCAATCCATATAATCCGTTACGGTGACCCCTAGATATTCAAAAACGGTTACCCTGTCTAGGGTGACACCATTTAGATGGGGGCTCAGGCGGGAGGATTTTGGGGGGTTACAGATCATATATTTAGTCTTTTGTGTATTGATTTCCAAACCTCTCGCCTTGCAAAATTCTGAGAAGCTGTCCAGGGCATGTTGAATTCCCATCGGGGACTTTGACAGCAAGAGGGTGTCGTCCGCAAACACTAGCGCCACCACCTGTGCGTTGTTAAGCTTGGGGGCATCAATGTCTTTGGATCTCCTTAAGTGGGTGACCAGTCCATTTAAGTAGAGGGAAAACAGCGTGGGCACCAAAACGCACCCCTGCCTGACTCCTCTACTAACTGGAAACCTGGGTGTCAAGTTGCCCGATTTTCCACTCCTGACTTGGGCCAAATTGTCTTGATGCAATCTCTATATGACCCCAAGAAGGGAAGGAGGGAACCCCATTTCTAGAAGTACCGCCCAGAGAGTTTGACCAAATTGAAGGCGGCCTTAAGCTCAACAAAAATTAGGTAGAGGCGGCCACCCTCTACTCTCACGGTTTTCCTATAAAGAAGTAATAGGCATACCAGTTGGTCTACCGTGGAAGTTTTCCCCCTGAAGCCCACCTGGTATGGGCTGAGTATCTGTTGATCCTCAATCCATGCCTGTACCCGGTCTAAGATGATGTGGGAATAGAGTTTTTGACTGACATCAATCAAACTAATCTGGCGGTAATTGACTGGAAGAAGTAGGGAACCCTTTTTAAAGATTGGGATTATTTCGGTGCCAGCCCATGTCACAGGAGTGGGGGCGCCGTTGATTATAGCATTAAACAATAGCAGGAAATAAGGGGTCCATATTTCGGGTTGATCCTTGTAGAGGTCCCCGGGAATTTTATCTAAGCCAGGGGCTTTACCCAAAGGGAGCCTATTTATGGCTAATGCCACCCCATTGAAAGTTATAGGGGTAATACTCTCCTTTGGATCAATAGAGTTCTGGTTAGGGGAGGTTAGAGGTGCATAAAGTTTCTGGTAGTGGTCTATTCACTGTTCCGGTGCTATATTAGGATCATCTGCCACTAAGCCCCATTTAGTATCTGATCTAACTATAGCCCAGAAATTCCTCATATCCCTTTTATTAAGGGCTTCTTTAATGCTTTCCCACTTTTCTGATTCCTAGGATTGTTTTGCCTCCCTTATCGCTTCTTTGTAATCAATTCTCCTGGACGTCACCAAAATCCTATCACCACTTTTTAGAGACTCCTGAAGTGCAGATTTAGCCCCCTTACATTTAGAATGTAACCATTTTAGGGCCTTCTGGGATTTTCTTACATTAGATACCACAGAGTTGAAAAGTTCGGCTAGGGTGCTCAACAGGGTCGTATGTACCTGGATGATGGAAATCATCCTCCTTTCTTGATTCTCAGCAAGGCAAAGAATGAGGTCAGAGAGGGCTTTAAAGATGGCATTATAAGTGGATCTCATTTTTTCCGGGGATTTACTAATCGTCAGCCATTTTAAGAGTCTCCTCTCATTAGTAAGAAAGGGAGGGTTAGGAATTGCCTCATTGTGCTGGCTACAAGAGTTGAATAATGGAATCCTGAGGAGAAGCGTTAAAGCGTTGTGGTCACTGTCATGGTGAACAGAAACCACAAAGTCTTCTACAAAAGGCCAGGCTCTTGTCTCAACCAAAATGTAGTCGATGCGAGAGGTCCTGCCAGGACAATTATAAGTAGGGCACGCATGTAAGTCAGACTGTGCACGGCCATTGCAGGCTCTTAAGGAATGTGCAAGAGTTAAGGAGTTATTTTGAATTACAAGAGGGGTCCATGCCTTAATCAGTGGAATTAAGAGAGCTGGGATGGACCACTGATCATCCTCCTCTCTAGAGATACTTTCAATGGTACCGGGTAATGGTTCAAACTGGCAATTGAAATCTCCAGCCACACTCAGCGAATCCTTTCCCGCTAAGGAGTGTATAAAATCGTCCAAGGCTGCCACTGTGGGTGATTCGCTCCCTATTCTAGTAGTGAGAGAATAGACATTGACAAGGATCGGGGTATAGTCGGTGGGGAACACTAATGATAGACACTGTAAGTATATTATAGGGGTGGTAATTTGGGAGACTACGCAGCCCAAATGGGATGCGATAAGGATGGATAGACTCTCAAAGGGTGTCCCTCTAGGGCCAATGAGTGCTAAATTGTTCACGCGTGAAACCCCTGCTTAGTTAACTCTTGCCTTGCCCATGTCTCTTGAAGTAGACAAATGTCATATTGATTGATAAATTGATTCCATTCCGGGCAATTTACCTTTTTTGAAATACCTGCCAAATTCCATGACAGAATTTTAAGTTTGGAGGTAAGTGGATCTGTCGGGCTGCTGTTAGTCCGTTGGGTGCTAATTAAAGGGTAGTGACACTGCAAAAAATTATAAAGATTGTCTGGACCATTAATAAGGGAGTAGATAGCCATGTTTGAACCGGCTAAAGAATGACAAGGGGGCGTTGACAAACCATTGACAAGACTCTTAGGGAAGAACACAGTAGTGTGGGAGTCGCCCCAAGCTAGACAGATCATGGGGTATATAGATAAGGGTTTGTTGGTCCATGTTTAGTGGTCCTAGGAAATACTTGGCTGAAAATAGAATTAGATGGTACTTGGTCATCCAGTCAATCTACATCTTCTAGGGGAGCAAAACGATTATTCAGGGGAATGCAAAAAGAAGTCAGGTCTTGATAGTGCCTTAAGGGCGGATGATGAGGTCATTTAGCACCCAGGGTTAACGTTCTGGTAGGGCTAGTCTCCCCTAACCGATTACTAGGGGGGTAAAAAGATCCAAGATTGAATGCAGTTATAGAGGTGGAAATTCCCCGAAGGGGTACCAATTGGGTAAGAATTCTTTGCGTGAGTTGGCGGTCTCTAAATTAATAATCACGCAATCACCATTGATATTTTTTCTGTGGGGCCTACCCAGGCAACTCTCCTTACCATCAAACTTTCATTGGCCAGCTCATATGGGAAATGTTTATGCTTAGCCAGCCAAAATAAAACTTTGTTGCGAAGATCCAGCTGGGTCTCCCTAGAAGTGTTTATGAGTTCGGGGATACCTGTTAGTATGATCACGTAGGGGGAAGCTGCAGGCAGAAGCTCTATCATCGGTAGGGTCCCAGGGAGTGGATCATTTCTAAGACTGGGATGATTCCTTTGGTTGGATGTTCCAACTACGGAAATACTAGCTGGGTCAACAATCCTTGAATGAGTGCTATAATTAGTGGAGAGGGTATCTGTTTGTTGGTTGAGAGATCGTGGAGCTTGTTGGGGGCGAGTAGTAATTGTATGAGTAGTACTAGGGTTATTGCTCTGCTATAGCGCATTTGGTGCTGGTTTGGTCAAAGTGGGGTTAGAGCTTCTATCAATAGTCCCTAGCCCAGTCCCAAAGTATGACAGTACTGGTCGATTTTGGTCACTTCCGATAGTGGTGGTAGTTTGTAGGGTTGGTATAGGGGAAGGACAGTGGTGGATTGTAGCAAGATCTTTAATAAATTTAAGGATTGGAGCCACCTCCTCTTTAATAATAGCCCTACACTTGGCAACTAAGTCAGATAGTAATGTGTCTATCCAAGGGGGATGTAAAGGTTTAGATGGAGGAAACAGGGGTATGGTAGATAGGGATGGGTTACCACTTGACTGGCTGGAGCTTCTTGTCTGCTTCCCCTTAGCCTTTCTATATCTGGTCCCACCCTTACTCCCTGTTTTTTTTTCCCAGTAATTCGGCCTATAACATTGGTTCCTCCCCGTATATCACTAAGTTGTTGAGTTAGGTTAGAGGTACTAACTCGAGAGGGAAGGACCTCGCTAGAGGTTGGAATGTCATCAAGGGCTGACTCAGTGGGAGGGGTAGTGGGTACCAGTAATGATAAATCTGGTGCTATAGATGTTGACGTTCAGTATTCGCTATTTCGGTGTTTACTGCACCGATTGCGTTTTGGAGCATTAGGTCTATAGCGGTAACGGGTTTTGTAACAGAAGAGTTAGTTTGAACTCTGGGGAGCTTAGTTGCACAGGCTCGCTTCCCTTGAATACGTATAGAGGGGTTTGATTGAATCATCTTGTGCAGATAGAATTAGGTCAAAATTAAGGAGCCAACGATGTTAAAAAGTCCCGGATTCAGAATATACAAAGGATAACGATGGGAAATCAACAGTACCTTAGTTCATTTACAGAATGACCCTGCTGCAAATGAAAGGGGGGTGGCCCACCCCAGCCTCTTCCGGGCAGTGACGGGCTAGAATGGGCCCGACCTTGGCCCGAGCTTCGCCCGCGCGCGTCTCGCGCGTGTGCCGCGCTGCAGGAGGTGCAGGCGGATTTTGAAGGGTGTTGGGCGCCTCTTACTGATGTCACTAGGTGGTGCCTTCGCTCTGGATGCTGGGAAATGGAGTCCCACATTGGGAACTCCAGCCGTTTTCCTCACGGCGCTTGGCGTAGGTAGCTGGTCCCCTGGCCCCCACTGGAGCTTCTCAGCGACTGCCCTTCTCCTCACGGCTGGCAAGAAGAGTGCTGGTCGATGTCCCGCGCTATGGGAGGTGCAGGCAGATTTTGAAGGGTGTTGGGCGCCTCCTACTGATGTCACTAGGTGGCGCCTTCGCTCGGGATGCTGGGAAATGGAGTTCCCCGTTGGGAACTCTGGCGTTTCCCTCACGGCGCTTGCCGTAGGTAGCTGGTCCCCTGGCCCCCACTGGAGCCTCTCAGCGACCGCCGTTCCCCTCACGGCTGGCAAGAAGAGTGCTGGTTGATGTTTAAATGTGACTTGTATGCAATTGGGACTGTCTCACCTTCATTGAAGTGATGTATGTATAGCCTGATAAACCCGGGACCACCCAGGACACCAAGTTGGTAGAATTCACATGTGTGTGCAAGTGTTTTGATGCTATCATATCAATCTGAACTGAACGTAGTATATCTCTATGTTCCTGTGTACACTGACGTGCTGTGAAATCAGGTCTGATTAAGTCATAGAAAGTTTTTACTCTTTCACCGTAATCTAGAATGTAATTTCTGCCAAAATTTAGAAATCCTAACATGGAATGTAAACCTTTGAGAGTCTTTGGAGGATGGAGCAGCGGACAGTTTTCTAAAAAGCTGGCTGCTATGCTTTTGCTTTCACTGGAGAGCTTATATCCCAAAAATAGGTCATTGAGATTCACAATTTTTGATTTCTTGAAATTAAACTTGTAGCCCAAATTGGCGAATCCCACAATTATTTTGTTCACTCTGCACAAGTGTTCATGGAATTCATCGTCTGTCAGATAGATGTCATCTACATAGGACACAACCTCCTCATTGCAGGTTTGATATATTTCTGACACTCTTGTCGAGAATAGCCCCAGGCTGTTCTCATACCCCTGGGGCAAACAACAGAAGTAATGCTGAGTGCCGAGGGCTATATTTTGGCAGAAGAATCAATTTGAGATATTTAATGTTGTTTTGTATTTCTTCCACATATTGTTATCCATTAATGCAGTACTAAGTACATTTTGAACTGCAAATGTTTGTGTGCATGTGTTTAAATGTCGGTAATCTAAAAGTAGATAAGTGTTGTCAGGCTTCATTACTGGAAATAAATGATTATTCATCAGGGAGGTGCAAGTGTCAGGGTCTACATACTTATTGCTGTCTGAACCACACAGGAGCAGAATGAAGCTAGATGCCAATACCCTTCTCAGAACCAACCCTGCTAGGTCTTTTAGTATTCCATTGCAGGTAAGTCCTGAGGGGGGAAAGGGGATGGGGACAGAGAAGAGACTGCTCCAATATTCTCCCTGTTCACCTAGGTCTTCCTCTTCTTCTTACAGGACTGCAACATTACCATGTCAAACCCTTTATTTACTGTGCCTTTTGACTTACTGTTTTTTCTATGGTGTATAAATAACTTATCTTACCACAATGTTTACTTCTCATGTATTGTTTGCTAAGTTGTATGAGAAGTCTTCACTCATCTCTTTCCTTTTTATTCTCAGGTACAATCTGCACTTGATCCTGCTGTTTCTTAATGTAAGAAAGATAAGATAAGTATTTATTTCTGTATTCCTAATTTATGTATTATTTGGGTCTCTTGTTCTTTCTATTAACTCACTGTTAAGAGACAGGAGTGGGCCTTGAACTGGGGTTTCTGGAGTAGGATGACTGGGTTTCTGTCTTTAATTAGTTTTTAAACAGTGCTTCAGAACTTAGGTTAACTGTTAAAAGGAAGCATTAGTTTTATTCAGGCCTTCAGTTTCAACATTTGCTGGAAGCACAATTTATTCTGCCCTGGTTTTAATGTTTGCTGAAGAGTTAATTTATTTTGGCCATATATGAGGAGAACATCACTGAAGTTCTTTAACTGGGCCTTCACCTTATTTATCTTCAAAACTAACAAGTGGCATGAGAAAGAAATATGCTGGGCTTTTGACCCTGACTTCACCTTTTAATTAATTCTCAGAAGAGTGAACAAATTTCAGTCAAAGAAGACACAGTGTGTTGAAAGGTCACACCTGGGTCTGACAGATTTTAGAACAGCTAAAAAAGACAGCTCATTCAAAAAGCTTTTTATTTAAACTTCTGGGCTAAGGAAAGCAATTATTGAAAGATATTTCCAGTTTTCAAACAAAGGAAAATATATTCTGACTTTGTTTCCTTTTTAAAAAGAAATTTACCTCTGACACACTAACCTTTTCTCACAGAATGTTTTACATTAGCTACATAGTTTAACACTGCTCTTCCAATTACCTCTTCAGTGAAGGGCACAGTGGAATGTTGAAGCACACTTCACCAGATGTTATGAAACCTAAAAGACTAGACTGCTAACAGCGGTGTGCTGTCAAAGTATGTACATGTTGGCAGCAATCTTGGAATTCCATTGGTGCCAACCAGCACTCCAGCTTGAGGGATTATCTGACTTTTGATAAGTTTGTAGGGGGGAAATGTTAGCCAGCATAGAGTTCTAAGGAGGAAACCTCCTGTGAGTCCTGACAGTAAGTCTCAATCACACCTTGGTATTCAAGTTTGTCTAGGATTTCTTTGACCTGTCTTTTTGCCTCGTTTATTTAAAGGGTATTGTCTCTGTGGATTTGGAGTAGATTTTAATGGGAATTTGTGGTGAGTAGACTCCACATCCCACCCTACATGGTTGTGGTATAATGCCAGAGCTAGCGCTAGCACCCAGTCCTGCACGGATGAATGTTTTAAAGTTCTGGAACGAGGTTGGAGAAAGCAGGGAAAATGACGCTTTCCCCTTTTGGGCAATCCATCACAAACTCAGGCGGACAATCTTTTTCTGCTATCAGTATGTCATATTCATATTTTAAGTTCTCCCAAAAATAGAGATGACCCCCTCTGCTTGGAGTGTAATTTCATAAAGTCTATGTGGGACACTAACTCTCATATCATGTGTTTCCACCATGATATGTTCATTCAATACTACTGTCACCAGCTATTGTTACTTCTGCCACGCTGTCTAGCATCGTCAGAGCCCATTCCACACTCAGAAAGTGAGTCCTCAGTAACCTGGGTGTGTCTAATATTCAGGCCAGCTACTTTTTTCTATTTAAATCAAAGTTTTGCTTGAGGTTGCTCGTCCTATTTGATAATATAGTCTGAATTTCGATGTGTTTCCTTTTTTGTCTTTGGTCGATCTTCTTGCTTTTGTTCTGATCGCCAGTCCCTCTCAGAGTTTTTTGATGAACACTGAAAGGAACGGAAGGAATGTGTATCAATGTCCTGATACCTGTCAGGGTTTCTAATTTTGTCACAATTCCTAAGGTTATACCTCTTTTCAGAGGACTTAAGTTGGGGAGACCCACCCCATGATCAGGAATTCTTTTTGTTATTGTTATTTTTACATTGTTTGTTCTCCCATTTCTTTTTAGAAGAAGTGTGTGCTTCCTTTGAGTTGTCTTCGTAGGGTCTACCTGCCATTAGTGGCTTCCCTGCTTTTGCTCCCAAATTATCTCTACGTAATATAGCATAGGTTTCTTCGATCATTTTTGGTAATTCTCTCTCCTTATTTATAGGTGCTTTTTCCCATAGGCAGCTGTACATGACCACTGCTGGTGCCTTACACTTTATGTGCACAACATGATTGCAGAGACTTGGGCAAAGTTACCCATCAGTTCCATTCCCATGTCCAGGACAGGTTCTGCCCCATAATCATTCTGTATCTGTTTCAATACCTCTGGAACGACTACTATGGAAGGGGTTCATGTTTTCTGATGTAAACGGCAGAAAATATTATTCCCCGCGTGGTACAATCCTCAATTGAGGGTACCATTCCCACTGGCAACCAAATGGTTAGCATGCTATGTTTTTCCTGCAGACCCGTATTTGGAAATACTGCTTCCAGTTGAGCTATTTTTTGTGCTTTACTAAAATAGAATTTGCTCCCGTTTGGATGGAATTGTCCCTATGACTGATTTCAGTGTCTGTGGGTTAATGGTGGGTGAGGTCTGAGGTGGACCAACTGGAGCATTTCTCACAGGTTAGACTGTTAATGTTCACATGACAAACTGGACAATGTAAAAAGAACTATTGATGGACGGAATGCAGAACAATGACATACATTCACCCCAGAACAGCGATCTGGGCCTAAATACATCGTTTTTTTGCTCACCATATCATTCAAGTTTGGACCAAGCCATATACAAATCAGTCTTGACCCTGCGCCCAATGGAAACAGTCCAGCCCGAACTGCCAGGCCAGGTCCTCCCTGGACTGGAAACATGCATCCTAGGACCGGCTTCTGGGTTTCACCCCTCTTCAGCCAGGATAGCTTGATTCCAGTGGCATGGAGAGCACGGTACTCACGTCTGAGTGTACCCGTCCCACTCTGGGGGAGAAATGCAAAAAGAACTATTGATTGACAGAACGCAGAACAATGTCATACATTCACCACAGTACAGAGATCTGGGCCTAAATCCATTGTTTTTTTGCTCACCATGCCATTCAAGTTTGGACCAAGCCATATACAAATCAGTCTTGACCCTGCGCCCAATGGAAACAGTCCAGCCCGAACTGCCAGGCCAGGCCCTCCCTGGACTTGAAACAAGCAGCCTGGGGCTGGTTTCAGGGTTTCACCCCTCTCCAGCCGGATAGCCTGATTCCAGTGGAATGGAGAGCACGCTACTCACGTCTGAGCATACCCGTCCCATTCGGGGTGACAAATGCAAAAAGAACTATTGATAGACAGAATGCAGAACAATGTCATACATTTACCCGACTACAGAGATCTTGGCCTAAATCCATGATTTTTTTGCTCACCATGCCATTCCAGTTTGGACCCAGCCATATGCAAATCAGTCTTGACCCTGCACCCAATGGAAACAGTCCAGCCCGAACTGTCAGGCCAGGTCCTCCCTGGACTGGAAACAAGTAGCCTAGGACCGGTTTCAGGGTTTCACCCCCCTTCAGCCAGGATGGCTTGATTCCAGTGGCATGGAGAGAACAGTACTCAAGTCTGAGCGTACCCGTCCCACTCGGGGGGAGAAATGCAAAAAGAACTATGGATGGACAGACTGCAGAGCAATGTCATACATTCACCTGAGTACAGAGATCTGGGCCTAAATACATCATTTTTTTGTTTGCTCACCATGCCATTCCAGTTTGGACCCAGCCATATGCAAATCAGTCTTGACCCTGCGCCCAATGGAAACAGTCCAGCCCGAACTGCCAGGCCAGGCCCTCCCTGGACTGGAACAAACCGGCCTAGGACTGGTTTCAGGGTTTCGCTCCCCTTCAGCCAGGATAGCTTGATTCCAGTGGCATGGAGAGCACGGTACTCACGTCTGAGCATACCCGTCCCACCCTGGTGACAAATGCAAAAATTACTATTGTTATACCTCGTTTCAGAGGACTTATGTTGGGGAGACCCACCCCTTGATCATGAATTATTTTCTTTATTGTTATTTTTAGATTGCTTGTTCTCCCATTTCTTTTTAAAAGAAGTGGGTGCTTCCTTCGAGTTGTCCTCGTAGGGTCTACCCGCCATTTGTGGCTTCCCTGCTTTGGCTCCCAAATTATCTCTACATAATACAGCATAGGTTTTTTCTATAATTTTTGGTAATTCTCGCTTCCTATTTATAGGTGCTATTTCCCATAGGTGTCTATTATTGTTATTATTATTATTATTATTATTAAATGGGTTTTGTTAAGCGCAGACTACCCGGAGGCCTCGTAGCGCTGAGTATGACTGGGGGGCATGTGAGGACAGTGTGATTTAGGTGAAGAGGATGGTTTTTAATTCCTTCCGGAACTTTAGGAGGTTAGGTTCGTTGCGCAGGGAGGCCAGCAGGGAGTTCCATGCCTTGGCCGCATTCCAGGAAAAGGAGCGGCCCCCCCATCTGGCACGTTTGACTTTGTTCTCAGTGGCCAGAAAGGCTGTACTGGAGCGCAGCGACCTGCGAGGGAGATATGGAGTAGCCAGCGAGCAGATCATTGCTGGTGCTTCCTTCCACATGGCCCTATGCATAAAGCACATTGATTTAAACAGTATTCTGGCCTTAATGGGCAGCCAGTGGAGTCTTTTTAGGGCAGCAGTCCCTAAATCCCGCCTGTTGAGGCCCAGCAGGAGGCGGGCTGCTGCGTTTTGCGTGACCTGGAGCTTCTTCGTTGTAGTGGCCGGAGCCCCTAGGTACAGCGCATTCCCGTAGTCCAAACGGGACAGAATGATGGCTTGCACCATGATCCTGCGGGCTTGTGGGGGGAGAAGTGGTAGTACTTTCCTAAGCATACGCATCAAGCCGAAGCAGGTGGCAGATATGATGGTTGCTTGGTGATTAAAATTAAGATTAGCATCAAGCCAGATGCCCAGGCTCTTTATTTGGGGTTTGGACTGAGGCTGGGTGCCCATGCATGGGGGCCAGTCAGGCAATAGGCAGGGGATGTTTGGGTTCCCAAGAATCATGAGCTCCGTTTTATCGCCATTGAGTCTTAGATGGGAGGTGGCCATCCATTTATTGACTGCTACTAAACAATTACTGAGATTAGGTGGGGAGGTGTTAGTTTGGTTCAGGGAGACGATCAATTGAGTATTGTCAGCGTATGTGACTAACTCCAGGCCAAATGAGTGGACAATGTCTGCCAAGGGGAGCATATATATGTTAAAAAGGGTGGGGCTCAAGGACGAGCCCTGAGGCACACCCTGAGCAAGAGGCCAGGTTCTGGAGTGAGTAGTGCCCTCAACTACTCTAAATGAGCGGTTTTCTAGGAAAGATTGTAGCCATCGGATGGCTGTTCCTGACACTCCTATTTGATTAAGGCGGTGAATAAGGATGGTGGTGTTTACGGTGTCGAAGGCGGCACTGAGATCAAGCAAAATGATTGCTGTAGTGCCGCCTAAGTCCATCTGTTTCCTGGCTAACTCGGTCACTGTCAGAAGGGACGCTTCCTTTCCCAAACTGGGGCGGAAACCTGCTTGGGAGTCGTGGAGTATACTATTTGATTCCAAATACTGTGTGAGAGATGTGTTGATATGTCTTTCGAGCAGTTTACTAACCCAGGGGAGCAGGGATATTGGGCGATAATTGGCCATGTTGTCTGGGTCTAAGGTGGGTTTTTTCAAAAGAGCTCGTACTTGCGCTTTTTTCCAGGCCGTGGGGACTATGCCAGTAGTGATGGAATTGTTAAGGATATCTATGCATGTTCACTGCTGCTGCCTCCCCCTTTATGTGCTCAACATGATTGCAGAGACTTGGGCAAAGTTACCCATCAGTTCCATTCCCAAGTCCAGGGCAGGTCCTGCCCCATACTCATTCTGTATCTGTTTCAATACCTCTGAAACAACTACTATGGAAGGAGTATTGTGTATTCTGATGTAAACAGCAGAAAAGATTACTCCCCACGTGGTACAATCCTAGATCGAGGGAACCATCCCCACTGGCAAGCAAATGGTTAGCATTCTATGTGTTTCCTGCGGACCAGTATGTTTTAATACTGCTTCCAGTTGTGCTATTTTTTGTGCTTTACCAGAACATAATTTGCTCCTGCTTGGATGGAATTGTCCCTATTACTGATTTCAGTGTCTGTGGGTTAATGGTGGGTGTGTTCTGAGTTGGACCAACTGAATCATTTCTCACAGGTTGGACTGTTAATGTTTGCTTGACAAACTGGACAATGTGTCTGTATAGCCTGACTATGTCTTTATATATTGTTTTTTATTAGTTCTATTGTCAACTGCAGGCATCTGCTATAGTGAACTCTGGAATTGCAATTGTGTGTGCCTTTAAAGACTGTTTTTCTTTATTTTGTACCTATTTACTGTAGTTTTTAAGCTTTTTCAATCTGCATCAATTTTTATACTGTTTTTAAATTATTTTTATGGATGTAACAATGCAGCTTTTATGATTCGTTTGTGAATTTGAAAAAAATGTATTTGATGTGAAGATTGTATGGACTTCATCCACTGGTAGTGTATCTATCTAAGGATGTGGAGTGTATGTTGCTAAGACCGGCTGGGTCCCTCCTTCCATGCTAGGTAACAGAACCTGGTGAGAGATATGCAAGTCAGCCTACTCCTGGCAACCCTAGGTGTCTATTTTATAAAAATATACAGATTGGCAAGGTTTACCTAGGTGCTGGTTGAGCTAGGTTCCAACACCAACAGCTACCCACATTTTGGAAAAAAAGGGTCTGTTTTCAGGTGTAAAAATGTGATTCGTCCATGTTGTGTTTAGGGCAGTTTCCTTTTTTTTTATAAGGAACAGTGGTCCTAAGCTTAGAAAAAGGTATTCAAACAGATTCAATTATAGACCACAATGAGTGCTTAAGTTCAATTCCAATGTCCAGCCGGACATGGAATATTTATTTGATCAATTTAGAAGAAATTTTTTACATTAAAACACACACAAATAAAGAGGGCCCAGTCCTGTACCCACTATGAGGGAAAGAAAAAAATTGAAGGGAAAGGTAGAAAACAAATTAGATTTTCAGGCAATAACTTTTTGGAGCAGAACGTGGCTTGCATCTTAATACATAGTACTGCAAGCTCAAGACGTCAGTGACAGCAATATATTAACACAATGGTACAATTGCGACACTGTATGTGAAAAGTCGATATTTAGATCCCATGCCCCTATACTAGCGGGATCATCATCAGGACCAATGATAATTGCCTGGTTCTATGAATAATAATAACGCCTTAAAGTGGTGCAGTCTCAATAGCCACGTATTCAAGGTCTCGGAGTCGGGTGCTGTTAATAGTACCTGCTTATAGGGATGAAAGCAGGTTCAGTTTGAAGGGGTGTGCTTGTCCAGGGCATGGATTAGCCCAAGAATTGGCGAATTAGCGCTTCGAACCACAGTGGGGTTCCTAGCCGAGCTCCGATGAAATTCTTTAGGCAGTTGACGCGATGGTCACTAATTCCAGGTTGTGCTCGATGGCACCACTTTAAGGCGTTATTATTATTCACAAAGAAAATATTTGAAAGGTTCCCCTGGTTATGTTCACAGGGAGGGGAGTGAAAGCAACAAAAAGTAAAATCCCTGTGGCTTGTGTAGGCAGTAAAGTCCGAATGCTGACTGTGGAGAAAAACGTGTGGGGGATTATGCTTTAAGGAGAAATAGTACTGGCCACTGGATGTGGAGCACCTAACCCGCTATGTGTCACACTTCAGGTAAATAGACACTTCAAACTAGGAAATGAAAACAATTTATACAATTTATTGTGGTACCTCCCTGTAGGGTTACACTCTAAGTTAAAAACATTAGTTGAAAACAATTATCATCATTTTAGAAAAAACATAACATAGACATTAATTAAAAACGACAGTCAAAAGCAAGAGTCGACGCGGCGTTTCGGTGACTTTACAATCGTTGCACCTTCTTCAGGACATTTGGTAATATTTGACTGGTACTCTCAAATTGAAGGCTTTGAAAATTGAAGTCTTAGTCGATTGGGGTCTTAAACGATTATACTTCGTCTGGTGGTAACAATACCTTTCTTCATACTATTATCTGTGCTTATGAATCGGCACGGAGGAGCCACCGTAGTTTACTTTATGGCCCTTTTCAATTGAAATTGTCGGATCCCTTCTTCACATTGGAATCACAATTGGAGTGTTCGTTATTTATTTGCTCAGAGGTCGATTTGTCCGATATAAAAGGTTCGATTCGCTTCCTCTGGTTCGTCAGCCTAAAAACGATAAATTCGGCCTCCCTGCTCCTCCGTGTCTGTATCGTCATAGAGTGGCCGGGAGGTGACTACACATTCTTACAGATGTTATAATGGGTATATGGAATGGGAATTTGGATTAATCAAAAAGTTGTATTCCTAAAGGCTAATCCAACCCTACTTTGCATTTCTTGTCTAGGAATTGATCAATGAACAAATCATATTTGTAGGATTTTATGTAACTGTTTTTAATACGATTCATCTGATAGCTGGTGCTGAATTTCATGTACATATCTATTTCTGTCTTGGAGGACGATGCCTCCATTTGCATCCTCCGGTTTTATTATTAGCTCATTAAAATTTGATAGATGTTAAACAACCTGTGATTCGCATACAGATAAGTTATATCATTTACTTCTTCCTACTAAACACCGCATCAATTTTCGCTAGAACCCCATTCTCAAAAGGGAGGATTTCCTTAAGCACTTGAAGATTCAGTGGATAAAAGGCTGAAGGTAAACTTAAACCTGTCACCTTAAAAGAGGGGGTAGGTTCTATTTTTTTCGAAAATGTTTTTCAATTGTGATGTTTCTGGAAAACCAAAAGAACTCCACCGGGCCTGAAAGAGACCAATTCCATACAAGGGGTCAAAGGACAAGCCTTTATTAAATACATCAATGTCATATTGTTCAAGGACATGGGATGACAAATTGAATAGCGGTATCTCCATGTTTCTCACCACCCGTAAAACCAATACATGGTCTGTCATTGTTCCGGGCTCTTTTGATTTCTCTAACACCCATGCTTTGACCTCTGCAACTCCATTTCCTTGTTCAAACGTCTGCATGTGTTATTGTGTATCTATTGTTTGTGTCTTTTTGTACATACGGGGTGATAGGTTGGGTTTTCTGTATTAGGACTTCATTTGTTGAATGGGAATAAAACTATGGGGCTATTTTCAAGCCCCTATGTGGTGGCGATAGCAGCTTCGCCTTATTTATAAGGCAGCGCTGAGTCACTTAGCATGGTTTAACGCTACCTTGTAAATATGGCTTCCTTTCAAACTACACTTAGCGTAAAAGGGGCCGGCAATGGGTGTTGTGGTGGGCATTCCATTGCAACACCCACTGATTTTGACATTGCCCCCTATTAACAAGGGCAGCGTAAATAGAAGACAAAGACAAAATTAAGAGCAGGGAAAACCTGGTCTTAAACAGGCAAAACGAGGAGACATGCTTTATTTCTCCTCATTTTCACTGTTTATATGTGTGCTGCCTTGTGCACCACACATAGAAACAGCAAAACACTAATGATTGTTTATGAGCAGGAAGGTCCCCCTTCCTGCACATAAAAAATCATTAAAAAAATACTGTTTTGCAACTTCAGCACACATAGAAGTCACATAACAGCATTATAAAGATTGTTTATGTGCAGGAAGGGGGACCTTCCAGCACATAAACAATCTTCCCCTCAACACAAGCACCCTTGAACTATGGTGCAAGGAGGCCTACGTTAGCGCTAGGCAGCAAAATATAGCGCCAGTGCAGGTGGAAACGCACAGCTGCACCATATTCTAGTAAATATGGTGCAGCCCTGCTTTTCTAAAGTGAAGAAACGTGTTGTTAGCCTTCTTGGATTAACAACAGGCTTCACCACTTTCTTGTGGATATGTCCCTCTGTTTCATAAATAAAAGACATTTTCAACCTTGATACCCTATACTCCAAATGCAACCTGATAATCTATTGGTTTATCTATCACAAATTGATTTTCTTGCTTGCAAATCGTTGTTGTTCTACATACATTGGGTCTTCTATACAAGCCTATGCAGCACCGGTGGTGGTCTTTAAAATGATAAAAAGTGATCTACCGGAGGCACAAGGGGCTTGTAAATGAACCCCAATGATTATTATAAATGCCCAAGGGGCAATTCAATGTGTTTGAATAAAAATTCCAGGTCTGTGGGAGTGAGACTAAATCAGCTTCTGTTTCTAAGCCAAGTTCTGTTTGTGGGTGGTAAGTGTTTTCAGATTAGACATTGTTATACTTTTAGAAACTGTCTTTATGCACCTCTATAGTTTGATAATTCCAGGCCACTTGCCTTTGAAAGTTGGCTGCTGTACTTGACTTTTAAAGCCCAAACCTTAACAAAGTACTTCTTAGGGAATGGCTCTAAAGGCCCATTCAAAGACAGACTCTCATGTTTCATTCACGCAGCTGTAGACTGATCTATTCTGCTCCAGCTCTTTTGATGCCCCATGCTCTCTACAGTTAGCAATAACAACATTTCTTCAGTTATTTGACAAGTGAAATGACAATTTTTTCACTTTGTTCATGCGTAAATGTCACCCAATTAGTTCCATTCAATAAGAGGTTATGCTCTTCAATATATGTGGAAATGTTCTACAGAACACAGTGTGCTTAGTTGCTGCTTGTGGAATTTGACTTCAGCGTCACAGGGCTGACTGGTATCTTCGGGGACAATGCATTTTATTATGGGAAGATGGGAAGGAGACACTCGCTGCACACTAAAGCCATTAACCAGACTAAAGCCATTACTGGCGACGAGCAAACTCAGTGTTTGATCATGATGTAGTGGAAAATGAAGTTTATTTGTAGGAGTGCATTATAATCAAACCTGTAGAGCGTACCTGCATATAATCCTTGTTGGAATAACATGAAGTGTTTAGATTTAGAAATGTATTAACATGAAATGTGATGTGTTTTAGCCATCGATTAGTAACTTGGAGAATTAACATAGAAAGAGCTACTAGCAGAAAACATCAACGTGAAGAGTTTGTATTGTGTAAAGGACCATCATTCATTTATTAAATCTGTTTATTAATCATGTCATTTTAATGTAGGTAAATGCATTAATCCAATGTGCCTTATTTTCCTATGCAATTTCGTAAAGCTCACATGTAATTTTCTTTGTTGGCTGTTAGAAAAGAGATCTCTGTTTGGCTAAGACTTGCACCAAAGCCAGGCAGAGACCACCACTCTAGTCAGGGAAAGAGAGTTACACGCCAAATATAACCCCTGCTCACCCCCTTGGTAGCTTGGCACGAGCAGTTAGGCTTATCTCGGTGGCGATGTGTAAAGCATTTGCACAATACACACAGTAACAACACATTAGGCACACCATAAAAGGAACTCCACACAAGGTTATATAAAAATAGCCTTTGTATTATAATAAAAACACATCAGATAGTATTCACACAATATACACTGTGCCAACTGGCACAGGCAATATTCACAAGGGATTATTTACACATGACAATCCACGTGGGCCACTGTCAGAATTAGCACTTGGTAAAGAAATAGTAAAAGTAAGAATATATATAAACTTAGAACACAGCCAGTAATTACTGGCAGACACTATACTCAGTGTCAACCTGTAACATAAATCAGAACAGGCACAGTATCACATAAGGCGAGAACTCTATTCTACGCCAACCTCATAAGCTAAAATAGGATCAACCATAATCTCCTAAACATAACTTGCTTTAGGAAATAAACTTAATAGCACAACCGACAGTAGGGAATAAATCAAACCTAGACCACAGTAGAGAAATAAAACATAATGTTGTAAGCAAACCTCAGCTAGGCCTACTTAGTGCAAGGGTTCGCCCTTCTCTGCACAGAGGCCCACATGCATCATTGTGACATTTTGCACTTCCTAATTTGCGAAAAATAAGGAATCGCAAATTAAGAAGTGCAAAATGCTATGCATCATTATTTTCGGTATTCATTTGTGATTCGGTAAAAATCGCAATTTTTACCGAATCCCAAATGAATACCGAATTCTTAAGTTAATTTTCGCAATTCCCATTGATTCCTATGGGCCAAAAGGCCCATAGGAGTCAATGGGAATTGCGAGTGGCACTTAGAAAATTTCATGGGTGCAGGGGGGGGGGGTCCAAAGGACCCCCCCATGCACCCCTGAAATGTATTTTTCGCATCATGGTCCTAAGGACATGTGTGTGTGAAACATGAATGTTGAAAAAAAAACATTTAAAGCATTTTAAACACTTTTTCCAAATTTACCGAGTGACCCTAATTGCGAATTTCCACTTGTCAAAGTAATGATGCATTGCTTTTAAGAAGTCGCACATCTGCGACTTCTTAAAAGCACCGCAATTTTAGAACTCGCAACAATGTTGCGAATTCTAAAATTGCTTCATGCATCCCAAAAAGCACTTTTGCATTTGCAAACGGCCGATTTTAAGGAATCGCACCGTTTGCGAATGAAAAAGTGCTTGATGCATGTGGGCCATAGTCCTCAGACCTTAGGAAGAAGTTGGCAATGAAACTGGAAAATACAAAAGCAAAGTTTATTAAACCTTTAAAGGTGGTACTACAGTCCACACAACACCCTTCAGTATTGTATCGAGTAGCACACCTAACTAAAGCACATGTCCCCTTTTATGCACAATGAAGGGGCTCAAGAGAAGGCAGTACAAAAAACAAGAGCAGTTTCATGACCATACAAGGACATATTGGAAGGCACAATCGATAGGTGGGCGGAGTTAACAGTCTTCGGTAACTAGTAAACACATTCCTATCTGGAACCAATTAGTAATGGTCGTTGACCCTAATGCGCATGTCTGGACACACTGGAAGCGGGGAATACTAAAAATAGTCTGTTGCCAGGCAGACTTCAAGGGCAGTTGACAAGAAGGTAGGACTAAGCACATGGCAAGCACATGGCAATGTATAGCATACAAAATGGACGTTACAAATACAAGATGGAGTCGGCACATTTGTTACGATAATGGTCAAAACGAAGCATGTCTTCTGCTAATGCTTAACCATTATCGCCGTTAATTTACAACAGACGACTCTTTCAGCATTAGCTGAAGACATTCGACTTCCTGGGAAAAGCCAGAGACTCATCTCTTATATCAATGTTCATCATGCTAGCTATCTCCTGTTTCAAATCATTCTGCATTTTAACTTCTGCAATATTACTTTTGGTCGGTAGTAAGGGTGGGCGTACAATCCGTTTCGCGGGCGAATTTGCGGATTTTCCGCGATTTCGCGATCCGCGAATCTCGCGAAATCGCGGTAAAATCCGCGAATCAGCGGGGACGAATTTTCAGAAAAGCAAGGGTTACAGCAGCAGGTGCAAAAGTTGAACCTAATTTCTTTGTACTTCAACTTGGACACCTGCTGCTAATTGCTTCCTCGCGCCTCATTGCCTACTTGCAACTATTCTCTGACTCTGCTCTGACCCTTGAAGCAGGGTCAGAGAATAGTTACAAGTAGGCAACGAGGCACCTGTCCAAGGAATTAAACCTCATCAGGAAGCACTTACAGATATATAAAACAGGAAGAAGGGAGAGGATGGCAAATACACCCATTTTGAGTTGTCAGGAGGGGTTAAACTAAAAGAGACCTTTACAGCACAATTTTCATATGCATTTTGCTAAAAATAAAAAGCTGTATGTTCTGTAGGGGCAACTCAGGAATCTGGCCCTTCAGAGATCCAGCCTCTCTTTCTTTCTCTCGTTCTCTCTTTCCCTCTCTTTCTCTCTCATTCGATCTATCTATCTATCTATCTATCTATCTATCTATCTCTCTCTCCCTCCCTCTCCCATAAACAACTGCATGGGTAACTTCGCTATGCAAGCGGCTCGCGAAGACGCAAAAAGCCCCGCGAACACGCAAAAAACCCCGCGAACACGCAAAAAACAAAAATCCGCAAATTCGCACAAATTCGCGAATTTTGAGGATCGCAAATTCGCAAATCCGCGGATCGCGAATTCGCAAAATTCGCCCATGCTTAGTCGGTATGCAAGCAATAACACACATAGAACATATCATTGGACTGCACTGAATACTTACACAACAAGTGAAAATTATTGCAATTATTATGCATAGGGCTGTTAATACTTTCCAGCCTCAGGCAGAAATCAGAGTCCAAAGCCATCCTGTAAAAGTCCATGTACCATTTTCTGCGTGAAGATCTGCAGCGATTTTATGAAGTTTATTAATCGCTTTATATACTGATGGGGTGTGGTCAGGTTTAAACATACAGCAGCTCCTACCTATAAGACGACATCCACCACCTCTATCTGCTAGCATAACGTCCAACACCATTCTATTCTGAAAAGCTACAATTCTAGCAATTTGCAACTCTTCAGTGATGTTTCCTAAAGCTACAGCTGTTTGATCTGTGACAGCTTCCACTACACTAGTCTATCGTCGCACTTTTCTGCTGTTTAATGCAGCACCTACAAAAAAGAACAATCCTAAATTAAAATATATATATATTGTTGTAGACTAGTGTCGGTCTGATCAATACCATCAGTAGTCAAAGTTCTCTTGTATCTATTTACAGTAATATTGTTGAACAGTTTAAGATTTCGATGATACAATGGAGGTGCTAGAAACACAGGGGGCAATAAAAATGACACATAACAAATGCCGGTCCAACCGGCTGGCAGTTGATAATATCCACGATTTCCACACACAAAATAAGTGTTGTGTGAACCTAAAAAGGTACTATCATTTAAGCCATCTATATTCAATACAGTAATACAATCACTGACCCCCACAGGGATATGTCCAATGCTCTGTACACATAGTACTGCTTGCGTTTGAAAGACGGAAATGACAAAATGTTCAGCATTGAATGAGTCTCTTGTATTTGTGAGGATATATGGCATTGAAATATTGTCCTGTTGATATTCTTCCTAAGCATGGGCTAATTTTGTGAATTCGAAATTCGTGAATTTGCAGATTTGCGAATTCACGATCCGCAAAATTTGCAAAATTCTTTTGCGAAATTTTTTTTGGGGCGTGTTCGTGGGCTGATTTGCGTGTTTGCAGGGCGCTTTGCTTGCTCGCAGTGGTTTTTTTTGCAAGACCCTTCTGCCCTCTGCCCCACTCGTTTTTGTGCCATTCTGCCCTCTGCCCCACGTGTTTTTGTGCCCTTCTGCCCTCTGCCCCACTCGTTTTTGTGCCATTCTGCCCTCTGCCCCACTTGTTTTTGTGCCCTTCTGCCCTCTGCCACACTCGTCTTTGTGCCCTTCTGCCCTCTGCCCCTCTCCTGTTTTATTTTAGAATGGCGCCGGCAAGCTGCCAGCGCCATTCTAAAATAGTTACTAAGTTAGCTTCATCAGGAAGCACTAATAGATAAAATAAAGCAGGTGCTCGAATTCAGTTAAACTCGAGCACCTGCTTCTATTAGTGCTTCATGTTGAAGCTAACTTAGTAACTATTTTAGAATGGCGCTGGCGGCTTGCCGGCGCCATTCTAAAATAGTTACAAGCTTGAAGCTTGAACTTTTGCCCCCCGGATCCGTTTCGCTCGCGGATTCGCGGATTTTTGGCAAATTCGCGGGAGTTCGCAGATTGCGAATTTGCCGAAAATCCGCAAAATCCGCGAGCGGAACAGATATTGCGCCCATGCTTAATTCTTCCCACTCCCATTTAGTTCCATTCGCTTGAGGATACCCATCTTTGTCCTGATGGCACTCTTTATTTAACCTGAAAAGCAGTCTACCCACTGTAGGCTTCCTGGTCGCAAAGAGCAAAGCATACCAGGCTCGACAAGAGCCATTATGCAAAAAAGGGAGAGATATGAACGGTGTACCTCCTTTCTTTTGATGTGCAGGCATCATCCCACAAATCCAACAGTTTGTAGCGTTCGTAGCGATGTGTGTGTGATGCAGCATTTGATTGAAGGTATTATTGAGATAAGATTGTCGATGTTTCAATTCTTGATATGGGAGCGTAAAGAAATAATGCTCCTCTGGTGTAGGTGTAGTAACAACAAACAACTCACGAGCAGGAGTTGTCTCCTCAACAGACCATGTTATTGTTGCCACAATTACCAAAGCAACAACAAACCCTACAGCACTAAAAATCTTCTTTTTCTTTTCTATTTTAGTCATAACACAGAACAAATCTTCCTGTAACTAAAGTAGTTGTCAGAGCTCTTACCCCTGGGTAGCCAATGATTTTTTCACCACGGGCCAAGATAGGTGTCACTACTCTAATGCAAGGCTGATCCCCCCCTTGCCACATCGGCTCTCCGTTTCACTGACCCAGGGAATGCTCAGACAACTTTCACAATGCTGCAGATTTCTCTCTCGGTCTCAAATTATATCTTGTTGCTCCAGGGACTGTTTGGTCCGGGAAGAACACCTCAGATCAGTTAGGCGTCACAGCACGACCTCTCTCCGCAGTCAGAACCTCTCGGTGGTCGGTCAACACAGCAGGCTCCACCAAAGTCGGGAGTACTCGGCGACAATGGGTACCATGGACCCAATTCTTCCGATTCGTGATTCGAACTGCTGTTCTAGTAGCAAGTAGCACTTGCTCTGGCCCACGCCACCTTGGCTCCAAACTGCTTGACCTCTCGGAAGGCTTTAGAAGGACGAAGTCGCCAGGCCGGAGGTTGTGGCCCTCACCTGTGGATCTGTCAGGAAGTGCTTCTCGAACCTGTTGATGAATAGAAGCCAAGTTATCAGTTAATTGTGCCAAATAGTCATTCATTAAGATACAAGGTACATCATACACAGTACACAGAACTCGGTTTAGGAATTCCCCAGATATTCATGGGCCTGCCAAACAGAACCTCATAAGGTGTGAGACCTGTTCGAGAATGAAGTAGAAGCCTGTATCTTAGCTAATTTCAGTTTCAGAGTAGCATTGTATCTTTCCACCAAACCTGCTGATTGTGGGTGGAACACTGCATGAAACTTCTGTTTAATCCCTAATCCTTTCAGGACTTACTTTATAACGTCCCCTACAAAATGCTGTCCGTTATTGCTCCACAAAAATCTACAAACACCATAGCGAGGAAAGAATTCCTTCAAAAGCACCTTTGCCGTAGTAATTGCAGTATTGTCTTTTGTGGGGTACGCCTCAATCCATTTACTGAAGGCACATACCACCACCAAGATATACTTCAAATTATTACAGCGTTCAAGCTGAATATAATCCATCTGCAAAACTTCAAAAGGTGCAGTCGGTGTAGCAAATCCTCCTGCTGGAGTTTGTGTCCCTTTTCCAGGATTAAATCATAGGCAAATCATACAGGACTGTACTACTCTCTTAGCTGTGCTAGCAATTTATGGATGCACCCAAACTTGTGTAAGCCATTTCACTATTGCTGAAGCTCCAACATGTGCTAGCCCAAGTGCCATCTGAACCATAGGTTGTACAAAAGCTATAGGCAACTTCCATCTATCCATCTGCTTGTTTCGCCAACAACCTTCATCATCCAACTCTCCATCTATGGACCATTGCTCTCGTTCTTTGTCAGAAGCGGTCCTCTGTATCTCTAGTACTTCCTTCCTAGCATCGTGCCACCGTTCATCTTGTGACTTCACTACATACATAGAAGTAGTGTCAGGCTGCATCGCAGTCTCACGTGCAACTCGATCTACAAAAGCGTTTCCTAGTCCCACTTTATCTGTCTCATTTTTATGCGCACTGCATTTCACTATGGCTACTTACTTTGGATATGTTAATGCAGTCAAAAGATTATGCACTAGTTCTCCGTGCATTATGTGCATCACGTGTGATGTCAGAAAGCCTCTTTCCTTCCAGAGCAGGCCAAAGTCATGCGCCACTCCAAAAGCATAGCGGCTCTCTGTATAAATATTCACACGCAATCCTGTACTAAGCTCACACGCTCGCGTCAAAGCTATTAGTTCTGCTGCTTGAGCTGACTTCTGTGGTATGCGAGCTGTCTCTACTATCGTGTGAAGCGTAGTAATTGCGTATGCGGCTGAAGTTGTACCATCCGGTAACTTCAGACAAGACCCATCAACCCACAGTTCTCCATCCACATCTGGAAGGGGCGTATCTTGCAAATCAATACGACCCTTTGTCTGTTTCACAGTCAGAAAAATTCAATTGTGTGTTTCCTGCGCCTCAGGCTGAGTCGCCGGAAATGGCAACAATGTGGCTGGGTTGAGTCTTGCACATCTCTTCGATGTAATGTGAGGAGATAACAAAGTCAGCTCATATCCTGTCAGACGAGCGCTAGTCAAATGCTGCGTCTTTGTTTGATTCAAAAGAGCATCAACAGCATGGTGTACCAGCACCAACAGCTTATGTGATAAGACTATCCCTTCACTCTGGTGTATTGACACAGCTGTTGCTGCTACTGAGCGAAAACAAGCAGGCAACGCTCGAGCAACAGGTTCAAGTACTGTTGAAAAATAATCAATCAATAAATCAATGACACTTATAGAGCGCGCTACATACCCGTAGGGTCTCAAGGCGCTGGGGGAGGGGGGTGCCGCTACTGCTCGAACAGCCAGGTCTTCAGCTTCTTCCTGAAGGAGAGGTGGTCTTGGGTCAGGCGCAGGTCGGTCGGGAGGGAGTTCCAGGTCTTGGCGGCCAGGTAGGAGAAGGACCTTCCTCCTGTAGTCGCTCTTCGGATGCGGGGGACGGCGGCGAGGGCGTGGTTGGCTGATCGGAGGTGGCGTTTGGGAGCGTAGAAGTTGATCCGGCTGTTGAGGTAGCTCGGGCCTTGGTCGTGTAGGGCTTTGTGTGCGTGGGTGAGGAGGCGGAAGGTGATTCTTTTGTTGACGGGGAGCCAGTGAAGGTCTCTCAGATGTCCGGAGATGTGGCTGGTTCGTGGGATGTCGAGGATGAGTCTGGCTGAGGCGTTCTGGATCCGCTGGAGTCTCTTCTGGAGCTTGGCGGTGGTACCGGCGTAGAGGGCGTTGCCGTAGTCCAGTCGGCTAGTGACGGGGGCCTGGGTGACGGTCTTCCTGGTCTCGGTGGGGATCCACCAGAAGATCTTCCGTAGCATGCGTAGGATGTTGAAGCAAGCCGAGGAGACGTTGTTGACTTGCCTGGTCATGGAGAGGGAGGAGTCCAGGATGAAGCCCAGGTTGCGTGCATGGTCTGTCGGTTTGTGTGCGGTGCCCAGGGCGGGAGGACACCAGGAGGCGTCCCAGGCGGAGGGTGAAGAGCCCAGGATGAGGACCTCCGTCTTGTCAGAGTTCAGTTTCAGGCGGCTGGTCGTCATCCACTCGGCTACCTCTTTCATCCCTTCGTGCAGGTTGGCTCTGGCGGCGGCGGGGTCGTTGGTCAGGGAGAGGATCAGCTGGGTGTCGTCGGCGTAGGAGATTATGCTGAGGTTGTGTTGGCGTGCGATGGCCGCGAGGGGGCTCATGTAGACGTTGAAGAGGGTGGGGCTCAGCGAGGATCCTTGAGGGACGCCGCAGATGACTTCGGAGGCCTCTGACTTGTACGGTGGTAGGCGGACTCTCTGTGTTCTTCCGTCGAGGAAGGAGATGATCCATTCCAGCGCCTTGTCCTGGATTCCGACGTTGCTGAGGCGCTGTACTAGGGTGCGGTGGCAGACAGTGTCGAATGCCGCGGAGAGGTCTAGGAGGATGAGGGCCGCTGTTTCTCCGTTGTCCATCAGGGCTCGGATGTCATCGGTGGCGGCGATGAGGGCGGTCTCGGTGCTGTGATTGGCTCGGAAGCCGGACTGTGAGGGGTCGAGGGATCCATTTGTCTCGAGGAAGGCGGCCATCTGCTTGTTGACGGTCTTCTCGATGACTTTGGCTGGAAACGGGAGGAGCGAGATGGGGCGGTAATTCTTGAGTTCGGTGGGGTCCGCTGTGGGTTTCTTGAGTAGAGCGCTGAGTTCGGCGTACTTCCAGCTCTCAGGGAAGGTGGCGGTGTCGAAGGATGTGTTGATGATGTCTCGCAGGTGGGGTGCGATGACAGCGTCGGCCTTGTTGAAGACGTGGTGAGAGCAGGGGTCGGTCGGTGATCCGGAGTGGATGGAGTTCATCGTGCGGATGGTGTCTTCGGTGCTGATCGGGGTCCAGGCGTGGAGGGTGGTGGTGGGGGGTGGTTGTTCGGTCTTGGTGTGCGTTGGCTGGTTGTTGAAGCTGTTGTGTATGTCCGCAATCTTGTTGTGGAAGTATGAAGCGAAGGGAGTTGCAGAGGTCTTGCGATGGGGTGATGTCAGTGTTTCCTGCGCTGGGGTTGGATAGCTCTTTCACGATGTTGAAGAGTTCCTTGCAGTTGTGTGCGTTGTTGTCCAGCCGGTCCTTGAATGCAGTTTTCTTGGCGGCGCGGATCAGCTGGTGGTGCTTCCGGGTGGCCAGCTTGAAGGTGGTCCTGTTGTCCGGTGTAGGTTCCCTTCTCCAGACTTTCTCGAGGGCTCGGCAGTTCTTCCTGGAGCTCTTGAGTTTGTCGGTGAACCACGGGGCTTTCTTGCTGCCGGGTCTGCTGGGCGGGGTCCTCAGCGGGGCGAGCTCGTCCGCGCAGATGCTGATCCACTTCGTGAGGTTGTTGGCGGCCTGGCTGGGGTTCGCTGAGCTGGCAGGAGGGTGCTGGCTCAGGGAGGTGGCGAGCTGGTCTGCTGTGATCTTGTTCCAGCTTCTGCGGGCGGCCTGTTGCTGGTGGTGGTGGGTCGTCGTTCTCTTGAAGGTGAAGTGGACGCAGCTGTGGTCCGTCCATTGAAGCTCTGTGGCGTGGCTGAAGTCGATGTCTGTGCTGGAAGAGAAGACTGCGTCGAGTGTGTGTCCGGCGAGGTGGGTGGGGGTGGAGACCAGCTGCTTGAGTCCAAGATTGGCGAGGTTGTCGAGCAGGGTGCTGGTGTTGCGGTCGTTGTTGTTCTCCAGATGGAAGTTGAGGTCCCCCAAGGGGATGTAGTCAGCGGAGGGGAGGGCATGCGGGCTGACGAAGTCGGCAATGTCCTCGCTGAATTGTGTGCGTGGTCCCGGAGGTCGGTAGATCAGGGTGCCTCTGAGGGTGGTCTTCGGGTCGGTGTGGATCTGGAAATGCAGGTGTTCGGCGGTGGTCAGGGTGTTGTCGGTGCTGGTCGTGAGACGGATGGTGTTCCTGTGAATGATGGCGATGCCTCCTCCCATCTGGTTGGCGTTGCGGTCCCTCCGGACGATCTTGTAGCCCTCTGGGATGGCGATGGCGATGTCGGGAGCTGAAGAGGCGTTCATCCAGGTCTCCGTGAGGAAGGCAACGTCAGGGGCTGTGGCGTCTAGGAGGTTCCAGAGTTCGATGGCGTGTCTGTGGACGGAGCGGGTGTTGAGCAGGATGCACTTGAGGTGGGTGCTGCTGGTGTTCGACTTGGCGGGTGCTGGTGCGAGGCAGGTCCGGATGCAGGTGAATTTGCAGGCGTGGCAGCTGAAAGGTCCGTGGGTGCATCGTGGTGTGGCTTGGTGGCATTCTGGGAGTCGGCCGGTGTTGAGTGCGATGAGGGTGGCGGCGGAGTACGTCAGGCGGGTAGGTCGGGGTCTTCGTGGGCCAGGGGTCCTGGCGCTGGTCGCGATCCGGTCGCGGACGGGCGCAGATGGGCTTACCTTTGGCGCGCCTTCGGCGCACAATCGGCGCGCCCGCTGCGCGTGACCGCTGCGCGTTCGCACGGTCGCCATATAAGGCGAAGTGCGCGGGTGGGCGGGGCAGCTGGGAGGCGGGAGCGGGGAGGGTACAGAAGGGAAAAGGGGCGTGGTAAGCGGCGGTGGCGGGAAGCGGGGAGGGAGAGCGGAGGTCGGCGAGGTAGGCGGGCAAACAGGAAGGAAAACGCAAAAAATATGCACAATGGCGTTGCTTATCACCATGTGTCTGTACTAAAACTGACAATGCACATCAATCCCTCTCATGTACATACAATGTAAAGAGCTTTGTGTAATCTGGAGTACCTAACACTGGTGCTGAACAAAGAGCTTGTCATAACTGTCGAAAAGCACTCTCACATTCATCTGTCCAAGGAAGGGGTGTTGGAGTATCTTTTGTCAAAAGCGCTAACAAGGGTTTAGCAATATGTGAAAATCCTAATATCCATTGCCTACAAAAATAAGTAAGACCTAAAAATGCTCAAACCTCTTTCTGTGTGGAAGGTACTGGTTTGTCTAGAATTGCTTGAATGCGATCTGATGTGAGTGCACGCCCCTTCTTAGACAAAAGGTGACCTAAGTAGGTTACCTTTGGTCTACAATACTGCAGTTTCTTTCTCAATACCTTATGGTGATGTAAGGCAAGGAAAGCAAGCAAAGATAGCGTACATTTATCACATTGTTCAAGGGTATCGGCTGCTAACAAAATATCATCAACATACTGAATGAGCGCCACACCCTCGGGTAGGACAAAGGAAGCAAGCTGTCTTTTCAATGCTTGGCTGTAAATACTAGGACTCTCAGTATAGCCTTGAGGAACTCTACAAAATCTATACGATTGATTATTCAAAGTGAAACTGAACAAATATCGGCTATCAGGATGAATAGGGATCGAAAAGAAAGCATTCTTCAAGTCTATAACAGAGAACATAGTTGCAGTAGGTGGAACTAAAGTGTTGTGATATCTGAAACCACTGGATATTGCGGTACCACTATCTTATTGACCTCCCGTAAATCAATAATAAATCTGTAGATCCTAGTATCAGTGTCTTTCTTCAAAATTTGGAGGATCGGACTGTTACAAATGTTAAAGGGAACTTCCTCAACAACTCCAACTTCAATATGCACTGGTGGAATAACCATCTGACCCACATCGGTATCTGAAGTAGCCCACAGAGTGTTAGGTAGGGAAGCTAATGCAATATCCTCTTGAACAATACAAACTCTGTCCGTTACTGGGTAATTGTCATTCAAAATCACAGCCAGACAGGGGAGCCCTTGGAACCAATTGTTTAGACGAAGCGCTATGAGTAGCTCCTCTATCAACCAGAAACTGATCAGTAGAACCCAAAACATGTGCTGTAACATAAGGACCCCTCTGATCTACTGGAATTTCAACTGATTCCTTACCCCATCCTACGCAATCCTATGCATAAGCATAATCATTCGACTCAGGCTGCACATAATCAGATATCTGATATTGGTTGCGCCTATCAAAAGTATTGAACCCATTTTGTACCCACACATTAGAATCAAACCTAGCACTATCGTTCATAGCACTTCTGGGTCCTGAGTTCCCCGAGCGATTCCTCATGGATCCTTGGCCACTGACATAGCGCTGTGAGCGCAACAATGGACACTCATCTGCCCAATGACCACATTTCCTACAATACGTGCATTGATCAATGGCCAAAGAGGGACGAGTATAAGAGGAATTAGAAAATCCTCGTCCGCCTCTATCGTTACCTCGAAGAGGTAGAACATAAACCTGAGATAACATAACTTTTGTTTTTAATTCTTTAGACTTTTTATCCTCATTGCCCTTCGCTTCTAGTTCCTGACGCTCGTAATATTGACCCATCGTCAGGACGGATGCCGGAGAAGAGGTAGTACAAGAGCTTTCGCTAGCTTTCAAGCGGCTAGCCACTCCTGGTAATAGATTCATAACATACTTATCTACAAACAAAGGGCGGCCCATATCGTCCGTTAGCGACTGGCCACTGAAATCATGAAAAGCTTCCTCAAAACGTGTGAAGAAATCTGAAACTGGTTCATCTGTCTTTTGCTTACAAGATGCTAAAATAGTCCACTCAATCTTTTTAGGGGAAATAATTGTTTTCAACTTAGCTAATATTGCACCGGGAAGATCTAAAATCAACTGACATGGCTTTTTCGCTGGTTCCCTGTCCAAATCTTCCCTCTCTATCTCCTTCCATAATACCCCATACGCTGTGCTATCATCTATTTTACGCACGGATCTCCACATATCGGGTGGCAATATGAGTCCGAAAAATAAATCAATATCAGCCAGTGTCATGGTACAAGAATTTAAGGCTCCCTCAACTTCCTCATAGAAAGCGGCAGGATTTTTACGCGGATCCGGCAATGCAGCTTTAAGTGTCATAACATCTGCTCTATTCCAGGGAGTATATACCCAATTATAAATAAAATACCCTTTTGCATCTACAGAATATTTATCGTCACTGGTACCCGCTCTTTTAGGCAGGACATATAAAGGCACAGCTTCTCGCACAGGCTTTGCATGCACTATTGCGGTCTTATCTGTTTCAAAAATAGATGATTGTTTCCCGTCGACCAATCCCGCTCGTTCATCTGTTTTAGCTTTCCATTTCTCCTCCCGTAGCCGAAGCGCCTCATTTCGAAGTTTAAGCAGCCGCCTGATTGTATCAGTCACCCGGGACAGAGTAAAAAGACCTTTACGTAATTGCTTACAACCGATTGCCACATCATCAGGTTCGAGAACATCAGATACTTTTCGAAACATATCAACAACTTCTTCTGCAAAATGTTCAGTAAAATATATCTGCTATCTATCTTGCCATCCCTTTTAAGTCTCTAAGATATCAAAATCAACAACAGTATCCTTAAGTGACTGTCGAGCAATCTTTCTAAGTTCAGTCGCACGATCGACCGGAATCATGGAGCGGGTGTCACGTTTCGTTGTATCAGCCCCGGAATCCTCTTCTTCGCCAGATGGAGCAGACGGAACGATATACGGAGGCGGAGGACGATCTAACAAAGAAAAATCATCTTGCGGTTTATTAAGGACAGGATAAAGAGGTTGTCGAACAGCATATTGCCAGATATCTGTAATCTGCGCTCCTTCTCCTGTCTCTCTTCCAACTCTTTTGCCTCCTTCTTTCTTAGTTCTTGCACTTTTTCATACACATTCTTCCGTTGTTCTTTCTCAATCAGCGCTTGCTCCCGTTTCTCACGCTCACGTACTTCTTTCACCCACATTCGTACACTCTCAAACATATCTTGTCTAGATTTTCGCTTAAACATACACTGTTCCACATACTCAATTTTCCGCATATCAAATGACCCATACTTCGGCCAACATAACTCAGGATCCTTTTGCATGTATTTCCTCCACAATGAGCTGTACATTATAGAAGAAAGACCATATTTAAGATACATATCTCTATGAGGCGTCCCTCTGGGGGAGCCGGCTGCGATTCCTCAAGACTTAACCGGTTATTTCCACAAAAGCAGCACATCCTACGGAGTGCGCCAAAAGCAAGCATGCCAAAAATAGTGCAAAATATACAGTATTATAATCAATGTAGCACTTAAGGTATCTATAATATGTTGTGCCGTTCAAATCAAAATCGCATTGTAGAGAAAAATCTTCTCATTACCTGCCTATATATGTTGCATACAAGCGTATCCTAAAACTGCCTTGCCACTCCCAGGCTTCCAAAACCCACAGCAAGTACCGTAAAACGGTTCTTACCAATCACAGGGTGTCCAGATTCCAACTGCCAAGTTCTAGATTCGACCAAACGGCCACTGCACGGCAAGCCCACAGAAGAGATCTCAGTCGAGGACCGGCATCATCTGGATGGTCAGATCAGAAAGAAAGGAAAAAACACCTTGGATGCCAAGACTCGAGTCTCTTCTGGCATGGGATCGCGTCCTCAGCGAGATTCCAATCCTTTGTCACGACCACTCCTTCGGGCATCCGAGTCGCTGATGAGCCCCATGTGTCGGGCGCCAATTTGTTGTAAGCAAACCTCAGCTAGGCCTACTTAGTGCAAGGGTTCGCCCTTCTCTGCACAGAGTCCTCAGACATTAGCAAGAAGTTGGCAATGAAATAGGAAAATACAAAAGCAAAGTTTATTAAACCTTTATAGGTGGTACTACAGTCCACCAACACCCTTCAGTATTGAATCGAGTAGCACACCGAACTAAAGCACATGGCCCCTTTTATACACAATGAAGGGGCTCAAGAGAAGGTGGTAAAAAAGACAAGAGCAGTTTCATGACCATACAAGGACATATTGGAAGGCACAATCGATAGATGGGTGGAGTTAACAGTCTTCGGTAACTGGTAAACACATTCCTATCTGGAACCAAATAGTAACGGTCGTTGATCCTACTGCCCATGTCTGGACACGCTGGAAGCGGGGAATACTAAAAATAGTCTGTTGCCAGGCAGACTTCAAGGGCAGTTGACAAGAAGGTCGGACTAAGCACATGAGAGCACATGGCAATGTATGGCATACAAAATGGACGTTACAAATACAAGATGGAGTCGGCACATTTGTTACGATAATGGTCAAAACGAAGCAGTTCTGCTGCTAATGCTTAACCTAATCGCCGTTGATTTATAACAATAAGACAATAGGTAAAACCCAATAAGCATAAAAGCACATCTATAGCATAAATCAAGGTGCATAAGCCATACTACAAACATTGCATTTCCTAGCACCTATAAAAAGTACACTAGTGCCTTTCGCCCAACAAAACCTAATAGTCCCCCTGGGCCAACTGGCCATCTAAAAGGGGCTCAAATGCCCTCTGTCCCGAAGTCAGGGTGCGCTGCCAATGCAGCAACAGTCACTAGGGGGGCGCACTTGGCCTAAACCTAAACGTGGCAGCTGCCCATTACTTGCTGGGCAGCTGTGAGACTGAAATGAAGGGCCTAAATTTTGCAGCTGACACTAAGTGCTGCACAGCTATGCAGGCCAAGGTAGGGATGAAGGAGTGAGTCTCACTCCTGGATTTACAAGGACATGTCCCATAAAAGAAAAGAATCCAAATGGTGCAGCTGCCCACTACTTGCTGGGCAGCTGAGAATGTCAAAATGCGGCATGGGCTCTCAGTAGCCCTTAAGACAAATTGTGCCACACGTGGAAGCCATCTAGACTCTGTAAATCAATAATGTGCCACTGGGAGCTATCTAGGCTCTGAAAATTATTGAGGCTTCGTTGGAGCCCTAAGGCTCTTGGAAGAATGGGGCCATGACATTTGGAAAGAACACTGGTCCCCCAAACTAAATCGTCCCAAACGGCGGAGCAGGCTGGCTTCTAGTGCAGACAATGCCTGCCTCGTGGGAGCGGCCCACTTCAAAACGGGCCGCCCAAGATGCAAAAACCACCCTGTGCCATGATGGAGCGGCCTCTGCCAGACGGGCCGCTCTGCCTGTCACCAGGCTGCTGGGCGTGCGCGGGACTTACTGCCGGATTGCAGTCCCGCCCAAGTCCCGGGCAAGGGCACCTGACTTCTGAGGGGTAGGCTCCCTCTATATCTCGGGCATAGAAAGCGGGGTGGGCACCCACTCCATTAAAATATTAGTAAGCGGGGTGGCACCCGCCAGTAATGATCAAATCCACACGGGGACGCAAGGTGGGCACCTGCACCTCGAAATAAATAAATACGTGGAAAAATGCAGGGTGGGCACCTGCAAGGGAATATTTAAAATAGGCGGGGTGGGCACCCGCAAGGAGCACAAGGAGGGGGGAATCCCCAGGCAGGGGGCATCTCTCGGGGAGGCATTACAGCACAGCGCTGTGGAGGCCAATAAAAATAAAGTGCTTGCAATGCGCTGGGACAGGCAAAAGGTCCTCAGAGACAAAGAAGGGATCCTGGGGCAAAGCAGGAGGATCCCAAGGAAATCAAGTCTTCAAGGCATCCAGCGGCAAGGCAGAGCTCAGAGAGGCAAGCCTTCCTCTGAGCCCCAGCAGCAGCACGCCCCTGGTAGTTTCAAGTCCGCAAACAAGAACATTTTCATGGGGTCACAGCCCCTTCTTTTATACACAGAAATCATTTGTATAAAAGGTGCAGGCAAGGGGAGAACCAGATGCAACTAGTTCTGGAGCACTGTGTTTTGCTCAGAACCCTCTCCCTATTCACAAGACAGGCCAGGGACATCAGATGCACCAAAGGGGGTGGAGCCAGCATTGTGGAGGGAAGGCACAGCCCTATTCAGGTCCCAGGTGCAACTCCTCCCTCCCATCTACATGCAGATCTCCCTATTCACCACCGGGCAGACTCACCCTGACTCCTGGAACCAAGCACACCAGCCAGCCCCTGTCACTCACAAGCCAGACAGGCAATTCACATCTCACAGCACACAGAAATGCAACTTCTAAGATTGGCACTTCTACACTAGACACAATAAATCTGCGCACATCATTGCGCAGCATTTATTACCACGAATTCGTGCGTACCAAACTCAACCCTGCACTCCCCACATATCAGGAATTACCACAGGTACACATATCCCCCATGCATTCCTATGGGAGGGCAGGCCACTCTCAGCACACACACTCAGAGTGCGCACGCACTTTACACTGGGCCACAGTGCTAAAGTATGCAGAGGTTTAAAATCACTACTACTATGCCAGAGGCTAAAGGCAAAAAGTTTAGGGGTGAACCTGCCAAAAAGGCCCAATTCCAACATTGGCCAAATCTTGAAGGCCTGAAACACATTTTCCCTGGAAGCTCCTGCTTTAAAATTAACAGTTTGAATTTCATGTGTGTTGTGGAATTTATTTTTCTCTCATTTTGTGTTGCAGGTAAAAGAAGAGCTCTTGTTAGCTACAATAATGTCTTTGTTTTATAGTCAGGCAAGGAGGGAAAAGTTACATTGTACGGTCTGAATTGATAACTGAAGGCCGTTGTCCTTCCCACATGGGAAGGCTTGGGAACTAAGGACACATGTGGTGAGTAGAAGAACCCTGTTGTCCCATGGAAAACTACCTTTAGGGTGGTACCCAGAGCAGAAGGCATGACTTTCAAAGAATCGTGGGAAAGTTCTCATCAATATTGTGTTGTTGGAAGTGGGGAAAGGTCCCTCTTGTCCTTTTGGCTTTAGAGAGAGAAAGCACCTCAGAACAAGCTCTGTCTCTACAGTTTTATGCTATCTGACCCATCGGAGGTGGGGAGACTTCTTAGGAACACTCCACACGCTGACACAATGTCTTTGTTTTCTTAAAGATGCTTAAGTAGGGATGTCATCTTAGCGTTAGTGTTAGTGATAGATTAATGCTTTATATTCATCAACCCTCGATGCAAGGACATTTTGACTCATGTTTTCTGATCCTCTGGATTCTGCTTCTTGAATTAATTGTTTTGTTTATGCTGTACTGTTTAAACTGGATGTGCAGGCTTTGCTTTATGCTGATTCCAGTGTATTTCTAAACTCTTATCTGGAGGTGTCTTTATGGCCAGTTATTTTTGGCTTTGTAATAAACTAAATGACCTTATGTAGTTATCTGTGGTTACTATGTGTCCAGAGTAATTCCTGTTGCATTGATTGGCAAAAATAAAAAAAATTCTACCCTCTAAGCTTACATGCTGGTAAAAAGAACCCTAAGATGTTGATACTACAATAGGTCCAAAATGTATAGGCCCGCCGTTTTAATCGTTGTTGTAATACTTTATTCGATAGGATTATCATAAAAGCACAAACATACAAATATATAAAAACAATCCATCCAAAGCACTACAATTACATCCAGCGCAGCAAATAGCAATTTAAAAAACAGCAAGGTAAAAACAATGTTTAAAACAATATTTACTTATTAAAAAGTTTTTATATGATACCCAACAATCTAGAGAGTATTATCCCAGCACCCCCTAGATATTTTGCCACCCCACAGATGATATACATGGAAACAGTATTAGTTGTGATGATGCGGAGGGCTGACCTATGATCTTTTACACCCAACTCCCTGCATACAGGTTTCAACCATTTAGCCCTAACGGATTTGTATGCTGAATAGGCAAATAAAAAATGGCCAAGGGTTTCCTCTAGACATTGGCAACCTGGGCATTTTAGTTCAATCCCCCCCTTGGTCTTCCACCTTTCCATACATTTTTTAAGGGGCAGGGTGCCATACCTTAATTTCAAGAACAAGGTTCTGTCTCTAGCTACTTGGATAAAATCCAAAAATGGTTCCAACTTCATAGAAGGTTTATGGATAAGAAAGTTCGTTGTTAAAGTCCCCAAATTTGAATTGATGTTAATCTTGGCCTCAACCCAGTCCCAATATAATTTCTTTACAATTTGCTTTGCAGGAGGGACTTGTGACGCCCAGGACTCACCCAGGCCTATTGATAATACTAATTTCTTAAGGTTGTTAAGCCACTTTATTTGGTGAGAAACATTTAAGGTTATTAGCTCGTCCAACACTCGGGCATACCCGTCTAGTTCCTCGGTTCTTCTAAGGCGCACCCAGAATAGCAGCGGCTTAGTTGAACTTTGTCCGAGATAGATTTTTTTCCCATATCAGGAAATAAAGGTAACAAAGGGGTTGAAGCTGGAAGTGAGACTAAATCTCTAATGAACTTATTTTCCGCAGTTACCAGTGCCTTAGTATTTTCAGCACCCCATAATTCGGAGCCATATACTGCCGAGGTCAAAGCCTTCCCTTCATAGACTACCAAGGCAGGAGCGACCGGTCTACTAATGGAGAGGCGCTGGTTCTTTAGTATTGCACCGGACACCCTTTTAAGATTTAGTACCATTTTTGAACTATGGGAATCCAACCTCATATTGTTGGACAGCCTCACCCCTAGATAATCAAATTCGTTCACCACCTCTAAAGGGGATCCACACAAGGTAAGATGAACCTTCCTAACCTTTCTATTTGGAGTTAGAACCATTAGCTTTGTCTTCAAAGTGTTGACCGTTAACCCACGATCATTACAAAAGAGGGAAAAGCGGTCAAGCAATTTTTGAAGACCGTTAGGCGTCTTGGACATCAGGAGGGTGTCGTCCGCAAAGAGAAGTGTCAGGGTTTTCTCCCCGGCAAGGACGGGGGCATCTGCCAGGTCCTCCCTCAAATGGTCCACCACCCCATTTATAAAGAGGGAGAACAATGTCGGCGCCATCACACATCCCTGCCGTACCCCCCTGCTGACTGGTACCCTCTCTGTCATTTGACCCTGTCGCCCCCATCGTATCCTAGCATAGTGGTCCTCATGCAATTTGATAACCAGTTGCAGCAAGGGACTAGGAAACCCCATGGCTTGTAAAATCTCCCATAGCTTGGCGCGTGGGATAACATCGAACGCGGTTTTCAGGTCAATGAAAGCCAGATACAAGCAGCCCTTAATAATTGATACTGACTTCCAATAGACCGCACAAAACCGGAAGACTTGATCCATTGCACCGACATTCCGCCTAAAACCAGCCTGAAAATGGGTAAGAATACCATTATCCATTAGCCATGTCTCAACTCGATTTATAATGACCCTGCCAACTACCTTTTGAATAGTATCAATTAGACTAATTGGTCTGTAGTTGGCAGGGTCCTCTCTGTTGCCTTTCTTAAAAATCGTAATCACCTCCGCCCCTTTCCATGATTCCGGGACGGGATGGCCTAGCTGGATAAGAGTCATTAAACTTGCTATATACTCTGCCCAGATTAAGGGATCATGTAATAGAAGATCACCGGGCAGACCATCTGGGCCGGCCGCTTTGCCTGGAAGTATGTTTGAGATAGCGGCCTTAACTTCTTGCTGGGAGAATATCATTTCATTACCAGTCAACTCCAAACCGGGGTTGCTATGGCTACACTCTGCTGATGGAAGCAGGGGAGTTTGATCGGCAACGTCACAATACAATTTTAAAAAATGAGCATGCCATTGCTGTTCAGTAATACGATTTAAAATAGGATCAACACCCCTCTGGTCTAGCGCATTAATCAATTTCCAGAAGATGGTGGAGTTCTTTACGTTGGAAGCAATTTTAAGCTGCTGCCAATGCTCTTTCTCCCAGTTTTTCTTTGCTAAGGCAATTGAACCATGATACTCCTTTCTAGCTAGTTTTACTGCCGTCAATTCCTTTAGTTTAATCGCTAAACCAATAGCTTTTCTCTTGGCTCTACATTCGGCTGTATACCACGGGTTCGCCTTCGGCGGTCTATTGGCCACCGCGGAGTTCCTTTGGGTATTTTTAAGGAAATATTCTCCTATTTTATCTGTGAATATTTTATACTGACCCAATAATTTATGCCCCACAAAAGGAATCTCTCCCTGATCCACCGCTGCTAGGCTGGATGTTTCTGCTTTAACTAAGTCTCTAATATTGTTAATTTTCTCCTCTTCACATTTTACCACATCCCACCTCAGTTTCCGGTTACAATTGGAGGGGAGAACATCCTTCGTGACCATCTCTGGACCCCCGTTCTTACTAAACCCATGTACCCAATTAATTTCCATACATAATGGGTTATGATCACTATCTGAGGACTGCCTGACTTCCATATCTTTTAAACTAGCCCAAGAATGAACATCTAAAAAGATGTAATCAATTCGCGATGGGCAGGTTATCCTATTATAGGTCATTGCCCCTTCACGATCAGAAGTAGTCCGACCATTTAATGCCCGTAACTTATGCTCCAAAGCTAATGCATTCAACTGTATTGCTCTGGCAGTCCACTTCTTAATAGGGGCCAACGCTAGAGGTAGTATCGTCTGTCTCCAGTCTTCAGAATTCAAACCCAAAGCGTCCTCATCATCTAGGGGTTCAAATGTACAATTAAAATCGACCCCCAGCAGGATTTTAGACCTAGGTGGAAGCTCAGACAATTTTACATCTAACAGCTCAATCGTTTGTGATAATAAACCACCCTGTACCCCTCTTGCATAAACACAAAACAAATGGACAATGCCCCCATGTGAGCTTTTCAAAGAAATATGCAAGATGTCATTGGACTGTGTATTATGTGTGGTAACAGTACAATTCAGGTCCACCTTTACCCAGACCACCTTTTCCTATAGAAACTGCTGGGACAAAATATGTGGAGTACCCATTTTTATATTGTGGGGACAATCACCAAGTTTCCAGAAACAAACAGATGTGGAAGGGATCAATAAAATCATTCCAGTCTGGATTATCAAGATTTTTCCTTAATCCTGCTATATTCCACGAAATGATGTTAATTGAAGAAAGAGCTACAGTTGTTACAATGGTTGTGGGCGATGGGGTACAGACCAATTCAATCACTAGTAGCCACATTATCCACAGACACTTCAATCTTTTCTCCAAGTCTGGATATAGCCTGCAGTGACCCTGCCTCCTCCTTCAGAACCTTTTGTCCGGAAACATAAATCGAATGTCAATCGACTGCTTCCAGGGCACTAAAACGATTAAAACAGGGTAATGGAGGGAGGATATGCTGATGGCCAAACCATTCCCCCTGATACTGATTAAACCCAAAAGGGGGCCTGCCTACTCTCCTTTGTACTATGCTCCACCCTCTATCTTCGCCCCCATCCCAGTGGTTTACATTGTGCTCCTGAAAAGGATCTTCTCTCAACCCCCTTCTTATATAGTTTGGAGCCCTTAACCAACTCCACCTATTACTGCAATGGTCTGCAAGCATATAGAAATAGGAGAGGGATTTAGCTAGAATGGAGGAGTTGTTGTCACATGGGGGTCTAGCACAGAAATACTCCACCGTACGCGGGTCCTCAAATGTCACAACAATACAGTCACCCTGGAGATTCTTTGGATTCTCACCCACCCAAGGTGCTCTCTCCAGCATAAGTAGATTACTACGAATGTTGGGCGGGAGTGGGTAGTTTCTATCTAACCAGTGGCAGACTTTGTTTTTAAGAGCCCAGTACGATTCTGTTGATGAGGGGGGAAGCTCAGGTACTCCTGTTAGGACGATTACATAGGAATGGGCATCAGGGGGCAAATTAATATTCCGACGTGTTTTAATATTCGCTGGATGGGATAAAGGGGGTTGGGATCAAGAATAATGGGAGGTTTGGGGGCAACAGTAGTGGGGCAGTTTACTTTCTGAGGTATACTAGGCACAGTAGAGGGAAATTTATTACTGCTATTTGTATTGACCTTAGTTGGAGGTATTTTGGACGAACACGCTTTTCGGGTAAGGTTTTTCCCTACTACTTGTGTATTAGGCAATGGTGGTTTGGCACCAGCCGGTACTGGACCACCAGTTGCCTTTTTGCCAGGAACTTTTGGTCTGGCTTTTAATTCCAGATTTAAGGCCTGCAATTGATCTTCGATGCCTTGTAGTCTAGATTCCAAAGGAGACAGTAAGGATTTAATCAGCTCAGCTATAGAGCTCATAAAAATACCCTTCCTGTCTTCAGCCCCATCAAAGGATTCATCCAGACTACTCTCTTCAAGAAAATTTGCCAAACTTGGGGTTGAGGCTGTATCATCAGGGATACCCAGTGATAGGGGGACGACACCCCTCAACTTTACCTTCACTATTATCTAAAGTAACCACATTATCCCTCTCTACCTCTAACCCACAGGACATACTACTTGGATCACTGGGAATTCCTGCCCCGTCAACTATGACTATTGGATCAGCACTATCCTTGCTTGATGTTTGGGAGCATTTAGGGATAGCGCCCTCCCTCAAACCTCTTTGTGCAAGTGTTGTATCATGATCATTTATAACAATTGGAAGAGCCATTAAAGAGGTTGGAGGGGCTACTTGAGGGGCCATCAAAGAAGTAGAATCCATGGGTACAGATTGACTGGTAGAGATAGAATGACTTACGGGAGTAGGCTGAATAGGATCTAATTGGGAAGTGCTTTGAGCTCTACTTGGTGTGCGCGCAGTGGCTATGAGGCCTAAAGATGATCTCCTCGCTGATGCGAGATCCTGTGACACTCTTCTTTCCATGAGGGCAATCCCCTCATCGATTAGAGTGTTTGTGCGCACAATACTCAGGAAGAGGAAATGGATGGGTCCTCATCTATGGATTCTGGATGCCCTTGGGGTCCCCATCACCCCAGGAGTCTGCACATTTGAAACAGGTCCAGGTACCCCATATCCACAAACTTCCCAGCTAGGTTGGGCGCATTGCCTGCCCCTGTGCCTGGGGGAACGAGAATGTGTGGCCCACTCTTGTTAGGTTTGAAAACCCCCCCGTCTTATTATATACATATTCCATGCCATAATAGGTTAGCAGTGCGCAGCTAAATGACATCTCATTTGTATTCATGTTATGCAACCCACTGAGGTATCCTTGTAATGCGCAAGCTTCAGTTAGCGCGTGTGACTCCATTTTGTTTTTTGCAATCCCTATTAGGCTGTGTCTGAACTAGGCACGATATTCATTTAGCTTGCCTCAGCCGAACACAGTATTTACTTATTATTTTCTCTTTAGTTCAAGGTTGCCTTCTGACTTACTAATGATTAGACCATGCCACATTTGCATACCTATCCATGTGTGTAGCTCTGCCCCCACATTAGGAGACACTGAGACCCAGCATGGCAACCTTGAAACTGTGATAATGTGTACCCATATAGCAGGTGATAGCCCATCTTTCTTTGCCTTCTTTGTTTGTGCTCAGCCTGAGCCCGTAACTTTCCACTGTGGGCTTAGTTTGGGGAGGGGGGTGTTCCTAGAAGAATGGTTATACATTGCAGGCTGTTGGAGGGGCCAGTCCCTCAACAGAGATCTTAGGGTACAGGTCAGATTGGACATCTCTACAGAGTATTGCTAATAAATGCTTGTTTGTATTCTCTACTGTCTGACTGATGCTTCATTACTTGGGAAGGCATAGCAGGTGGTTCTCAGTAACCTGGGTGGCCCCTGAGGACCACTTCCTTCAGTTGGCTTCAAAACAATGACCCTGCAAGGTGATACAACTCACCCCGTAACCAGGTTGCAGGGTCAGGTTGTGTCTGGTCAGTCCTTGTCTAGTGGTCACTGGTTGGGGTCCTATGAAGACAAAACCTTGGATTTGTCCATGTGGTCCGAAGAGTTGGCAGTGGAGAATAACCTTGATTAACCTGAGTGCACCAGGTGAGTGATTTGAATCTTGGAAAAAAGGTGCCATTCTTGAACGGCACGAGCCTAGGGGATGTGTCCTGGTACAGTCTCTGGACTGCCATGGTGCAGTTTTCGGACTGCCTTGCTTGAACGAAATGAGTCCACGGGCTGTGCCTTGGTACGGACTTCGGACTGTCTTGGTTTGAACTTGGTGGGTTTGCGGACCCTTAAAAGACACAGAGTGTTTACGAACAATCTGCCAGGCAAACTGGAAATTCAGCTTACTCTTGAAAAGGTCTGGGGTGGAAGGCTATCTTCTTGAACTTGGTGCATTTTCCGAACTGTAGGGGGCCTTCCTTGTACCGTTCCGTTTTGGTTCTCAAACCCCTTTTCTGGCTGGTATTATGTTTGTCTGTTGGGGACAGCGCATGTGTCTTATATTAAGATGCCTTGTCTAAGTAAACTGGAGTGTTTTGAATGTCGGTGTTGTTCTACAGAGGCTCGATTAGAAGAGAGCCAGCCAGCACCTCAGGAGGGTACCCCAAATTTTGATTTATACGTCAAGCATAGCATTGGCCCTATTATGTTTAGCATGTTGTGGAATTAATATACTGGGGACAATGGTGATTTACAGTGGCCGCTTACTGGCACATTTGATAAACAAAATTTGAATTTCTTGCTGGGCTAATTGTTTGCCAAAAAGAGCAGGCAGTTGATGTTTGATTCTTTAAGAGTATAGCAGAAGGAAGCAAAGCAACGACGTATGAGAGCAGAAAAGGAGGCCCGAAAGGGACAGACGCAAACAATAACGCAGAAAACAGTGGCTTATGATAGTGAAAATATGGAAAAAGGCATAGAATGTGCAGACAGGAAGTTTCTATTGCAGAATGACAAATGTTATGTGACTAGAGAGGAAGGTCTCACCAGAGTTGTAGAAGGGGTTATTAACAACACCGCAGGTTTACTCATTAACATTATAGCTGAGCTCTTCAAAACCTGATGGTCTTAGATGTCATCCTCAAAATAGGGTTGGAGCTTGTAGCGTCATCAGTAGCAGTTGTTGTATTTACATTCCTGACCACACCTCTAATGTATATTCTGCTATACAGAAGCTACACAGGCTTATATCTGACATTCACCAAGAGAATGGCTCATGGTACTTGACAGGGTGGATCTGGGGCCTGATATCCTGGGGTTGGAAGATACTTCTTTTTCTAGTAGCTATAGCGGCTGTCATCTTTACTTACTGTCTCTGTGTCAACTGCCTTCCAGAATGCTGTACGTATTGTTCGGGCAAGCTCACCTCGAACCTTAAATTGCCAGAACAGGATAATAAGGTCTCTACTATGATGATGCAAGACATACAGGATATGATGTTGATCGATGAGGGCATTTTTTAATATTAAGAAATGTCTGCTATGCAAGTGCCTTATTTTCTTCCCTGCTTAGAATTTAAAAGACCGTATCGGATAGCACCAATAAAGCATTTAGCCTTCTCTGTTAAAAGGAGGGTCTGTTAGGTTTGAAAACCCCCACTCTTATTATATACATATTTCATGCTGTTAGAAATACCGATTTCCGGTTGGCTGAGGCTTGCGCCAAAGCCAGGCAGAAACCACCACTCTAGTGAGGGCAAGGGAGTCACACGCCAAGATAACCCCTGCTCACCCCCTTGGTAGCTTGGCACGAGCAGACAGGCTTATCCCGGAGGCAGTGTAGGTTAAGTATTTGCGCACGCACCCAGCAACAACACCCAAGGCCCATCACAAAGGAAACTCCACGCAAGGTTATATATAAAAATTGCCTTTGTATTATACCAAACACATTAGATAAATAAAACACACTTTACAATGTGCCAACGGGCATGGGTGAAATTTACAGGGGATTATGTACATGGGACAGGGTCCCGTGGGCCACTGTCAGGAATAAGCACTTTTATAACTAGCACTTGGTAGAATTAGTTCTTTTTAGGAATAACGCTTAGAACATAGAACATATAATAATCTGTAGCACCAAATAGCAAATGTAGCACACAACCAGTAATCACTGGTAAAAGGTAAGTATCACCTACGCAATCCTAAACTCCTTAGGCAAATATCACTCAGGAAACCATGAACTCACTAGCATAACCTATACTAGGAAAAACAACCTCCTAAGCATGAAAACACATTCAGAGGTATAGGCAAGCAGCTTTGTGCGTGATGCATAAAAACACATTAGGCAGGTAATCACAATTTGTGCAAAGATCACATAGGGCATACACGTACCCCACGCAAGGGCACAACACCTGAACTGTCCCCCCAGGCCAACTTGCCTCTCAGGGGCTGAAACACCCTGTGTCCCAAAATGTCAGGGCAGGCTGCGCGGGCAGCCAACAGAAATGCGTCAGAGGGACCAGCCTAAAGGTAGCAGTTGCCCACTAAGTGCTGGGCAGCTGGGGATCTCTTCTGGGCTTCTGAATCACTTGGGGTGCCCAAAACAACATGTGAGCCTCATGGGTTCTGTGTAAACAACTGGGGCACAACAACACGTGGGAGCCTCGCAGGCTCAAGGCACAAAATGCCCCCAGGAGCCTTGCAGGCTCTGAATAAGAAAAGGTCCCCTAATTAGGTGGGAGCCTTGTGGCTCTAATTCCAACAATGCGCCCGTCATTGGAGTCCCCCCTCTGGGGACACGAAAAGACAATGGCACCGGGAGCCCTTGTGGACTTTGAACAAAATATGGCACCAGGTAGGTAGGAGCCTCTCGGGCTCTAAAGACAAAAAGGGCTGGAATCGATAGAGTCCCACTCGGGGGACTCAAAGAGGAAAAATTCCCCCTGAGCCTCGTGAGCTCAAAATGCACTTGGCCCGGGAGCCTTGTGGGCTCTGAACAAATTGCCCCCTGGACGTTGGAGCCTCTTGGGCTCGAGAAAGGAAATGCCCCCGTTGTTGGAGCCTCACGGGCTCTATGGAAGCATAGCCCTCGTGGGCTAAGTCAAGAATGCCCCCAGCACTGCCACAACGGAGCCCCACTCACCGGGACTCCTGGCGTGGGCTCTGACTCCGCAGACCTCCTCCCGGCATTGACAATGCGCCCGACAGGTCCCGCACCGGTGAGGCTGTCTCTGGTTCCAGCGGGGCACAGGGACGCCGGCTTTCTGCTTCTTAGCTTCCCGGGCGGACTCTGGCTGTACGCAGGGCTCTCCTCTCGGCACAGGGGCCCCACCAGCCACCGCAGCCCGCCTCCTGCGTAGTTCCGGATGTGCTTGACTTCCGGCTTTTGGTCAGGCCCGCCTCTGTCTCGAGGAGGGCTGCCTGACTTCTGGTCTCTCGCGCTTCCTGGCCCTGAGCTGTGGCGTGTATTCCTTGTCTTTCCCAGGGGTAAACGAGGGGTAGGCATCCTCAATGGTATCGAATAAGCGGGGTGGCACCTGGTAAAATAAATAATAATAAAACCGGGGTGGGCTCCCGGGTACGCTAGATCACGCAAAACGCAGGGTGGGCACCTGCTCTGAAATACAGAAATAAGGGGGGAATCCCCAAACAGCCTCTCTGCACTGCAGGCCCCCCAGGGTGGAAAGCAAAAGCGCTCCCAAGCGCTAGGGGAACAAATCCAGTGCTCCCAAGTGCTAGGGTCCCCAAAGTTCAGCAGATGTCTTGTAGGAGGTGGGGGGCAGAGGCTGGGCCCAGGGGCCAGCTCACAGGGCCCTCCAGGCAGGCAGCAGTCCCAGAGGCGGTCCTCCTGGCACCCAGCAGCAGTAGTAGGCCCCCTCCAAGTTAGGATCAGCAAGAGAATATTTTTCAAGGGGTCACAGCCTCTTTTTATACATATAAATCCTTTATTTCAGGGTGCAGGGTGGGGGAAAAACCAGTCGCAGCTGGTTTTGGAGCACTCTGATGTGCTCAGCCCCTCTCACTATTCACTGGCCAGGCTAGGGTCATCAGTCGCACCACAGGGGGCGGAGCCAGCATTATGTGGGAAAAGCCCAGCCTCTTCAGGTCCCAGGTGCACTCCTCCCTCATATCACTCATGCAGATCTCTCCACTCACCACCGGGGCAGACCCATCCTGCCTCTTGGAGCCAAGCTCACCAGCCAGCTCCAGCCAATCACAAGCCAGACAGCCAATTCACCTAAATTACACAGACATGCCAACTAGAAGTGGCACTTCCACACTAGACACAATAACGCCGTGCACATAATCGCACAGCATTTAATCACACGAGTCCGCACATACCAAACTCGAGCCTGTACTCCACACGCATCAGGAACTAACATGGACACATACATTCCCCATGCATTCCTATGGGAGGGCAGGCCAACCTCACTACACGGACGCACTTTACCCTGGGACACAGTTGGAAAGTGTGCAGAAGCCAAAAATCACTAACACCAAGTCACAAATAAAAAGCAAAAATGTTTAGGGGTGAACCTGCCAGAAGGGCCAGGTCCAACACGTGCCATAATAGGTTAGCAGTGTGGGGCTAAATCACATCTCATTTGTATTCACGTTATGCAACCCAAGTTATCCTTGTAATGTGCAAGCTTCAGTTAGCGAGTGTGACTCGATTTTGTATTTCGCAATGCCCATTAGGCTGTTGTCTGAACTAGGCCTATTATTCATTTAGCATGCCTCAGCCGAACACTGTATTTAGTTATTATTTTCTCTTTAGTTCGAGGTTGCCTTCTGACTTACTAATGAATAGGCCATTCCACCTTTTCCTATCTGTCCATGTGTGTAGCTCTGCTCTCACATTAGGAGATGCTGAGTTTCAGCACGGCAACCTTGAAACTGTGATATTGTGTACCCATCTAGCAGGTGGTAGCCCATCCTTCTGTGCTTCCTTTGTTCATGCTCGGCCTGTACCTGTACCTTTCCACTGTGGACGTGGTTGGGGGGTTTCCTGGAGGAATGGTTATGTGTTGCAGGCTGCGGGGGGGCCAGTCTTTTGGCAGACATCTTATAGTGAAGGTCAGGTTGGACTCCTCTGCAGAGTATTGCTATTAAATGCTTGTTTGTATTTTCTAGTGTCTGACCGACTCTTCATTACTTGGGAAGATATAGCAGGTGGTTCTCAGTAACCCGGGTGGCCCTTAAGAGCCACTTCCTTCACTCTGTGGCAAGGAGGAGTCTGTATGGCCCCTGTCACAGGTCGTAGCTAAAGAGAAAGAATGCTCCTGCCTGGTGGGACCACAACCTACTGTGGCTGTCTTCCCCACTCACCAGAGGACAGGGACTACGCCAGTGAGCCTGTAGGGGGAGCAGAGGATATGGGACTCTCTCAACAGCCCCAAGGTGCTCTCCAGCCTCTGGGTAATGAGAGTAGCCTAGGGCACCCACCAACAATAAAACCAAAGAGAGAACTGACATGCGGAGCAAAGCATCACAGCAAGCAAGCCCGCTGTTTAAATATTAATTTTTTTGAGCTGAGTAATGCCCATAATGCCCTGCATTGGTTATATACTTAACCCTGTCTTTCATGGACAACAACAACAATTTTAAGCCACTGTTTGGGAGGCACTGTTGTAAGAACTCACGATAAATCTTCTTGATGCTAGAAAGCATGATCCCAGGAGAGTTTTACATTGTTTTCAAGCACCCCAGAGCTGTAGACTTTGCTTATGGGCTCTGAAGTGTGGGGACCCCTAGTAAATAGTACTCTAGCTACAATATGTTGTGTCTAGACGAGTGTAAAAGAAAACTCAATGCATTATTAATAATTTCTTTAATGAATATTGCCATGCTTATCCTCATAATGGGTTAATATAAGTATGATTATAGTTATTAATGACAATCTATTGCTCAAGTTTAATATGTGGTATTGGTATTATTGTGGTGGCACCCTGACAAAGCCTACTTGACATGCAGGATACATATTATAGCGGTAAACCTTTTATAAAGCCAACAGGTTGCCTTATTTGTTGATGTATTCATGCCTTAAAAGGCCAGTAAGCCTACCCCATAAACAGTGACACCCCCTTATTTTGGATGATGGGTCTAGTCTAGATATGGGGTAGTATGATTACGGTCTTCACAATGTACTAATGAGGCAAAATGACATGACTGTGTCACCAAAGGTATTTCCATCTAGCTGATGTATATATTTGCATTTTTTAATGCCTAGTATTTAGTAGTCTGTTTGTGTAAAATACTTCTACTTTTCCTTATAAATGGTGGAAGATTATCTCCCCACTGGCTCAGGGTCAGCAAATTAAAAATAAACTGATGTTCTAGCAAAGGTTTATATTTCATTTGCCGGCTCTGAGCAAGATTGTGCAGGGAGGAGCAGGGTGGGACACTGGAGGGAGGAGGAGTGCTGTGTGGGCTCCCTAGGTATGCATATGTGTTTGGCTGTCTGTCTCAGGCCGTTCAAACACACATACTTAGGTTTCTCCAGCCTGGCTGCATTGAACAGCTGGGCTGGAGAAACCCCACAGACTCCCTGAGCAGAGAATCTTTTCAGCCCTCCCGGGCAAATCCCTTTGCTGCACTCATAGCATGAGAGCAGCACAGAAATTGGATGGGAGTCTTTCCCAGGGGCTGGTGGGACCAGGAAGAGGACAGGAGGCATGACACAACGTGGGAGGCAGTCGGCGCTTCAGTTAAATTCTTTAAAAACTATTTATATAATTACTAACACCTCCACCCCATGCACCCCCCCATACTACCCCTTCTCAGGTTCCCTCCACCCACTCCACCATCCTTTGCTTGTTGCATCAGCCAATGCACAGCTATTTGAAATTAGCTGTCATAACCAGCTTTATTCATGAGACTATAGATCATATAGTGACACAAAACAGCTACTCTAATGACACCTCAACCTTACCATGAAGCACATGTTTTTATTCCAAAACCTTAACCAATTCATCCTAGTAAGGGGATACTTACCTTGTCACCACGTACTGTGTCTCTGCTCTGTCTCTCTTCCATGGGACTCCGACCGAACATCACAATGTACTAATGAGGCAAAATGACATGACTGTGTCACCAAAGGTATTTCCATCCAGCTGATGTATATATTTGCATTTTTTAATGCCTAGTATTTAGTAGTCTGTTTGTGTAAAATACTTCTACTGTTCCTTATAAATGGTGGAAGATTATCGCCCCACTGGCTCAGGGTCAGCAAATGAAAAATAAAATGATGTTCTAGCAAAGGTTTATATTTCATTTGCCGGCTCTGAGCAAGATTGTGCAGGGAGGAGCAGGGGGAGGCACTGGAGGGAGGAGGAGTGCTGCATGGGCACCCTAGGTATGCATATGTGTTTGGCTGTCTGTCTCAGGCCGTTCAAACACACATACTTAGGTTTCTCCAGCCTGGCTTCATTGAACAGCTGGGCTGGAGAAACCCCACAGACTCCCTGAGAAGAGAATCTTTTCAGCCCTCTCAGGCCAATCACCTTGTTGCACTCATAGCAAGAGAGGAGCACAGAAATTGGATGGGAGTCTGTCCCAGGGGCTGTTTGGACCAGGAAGAGGACAGGAGGCATGACACAACGTGGGAGGCAGGCTGCGCTTCAGTTAAATTCTTTAAAAAACAATATATATAATTACTAACACCCCCACCCTATGCACCCCCTATACTACGCCTTCTCAGGTTCCCTCCACCCACCCCACCATCCTTTGTTTGTTGCATCAGCCAATGCACAGCTGTTTGAAATTAGCTGTCATAACCAGCTTTATTCATGAGACTATAGATCATATAGTGACACAAAACAGCTACTCTAATGACACCTCAACCTTGCCATGAAGCACATGTTTTTATTCCAAAACCTTAACAAATTCATCCTAGTAAGGAAAAAATGGTAGTATAGCCATGGGGGTTGGGGAGATCAGTAATTAAATTATGCTTATGGTATGCCACAGGTGTGTCGACACTGGAATCCAAACCATAGTGTGATGCGTACGTCATTCCTCTGAGGAACGGCACAGCATCGTTTGTTTTGATGAAGGTCCGTACATAGCCTATTGAGGCAAACTGGGATGTCTTAGTTGGGGACCTAAATGAAAGGTCTGAATGTAGTCATGCACATCATTGGACAGTGTGGGCCACCAAACCCATTGCTGAGAGGTTTTTGGGATGCCTGGATCACCTGCTAATAGAGTATCATGACACCAGGTTAAGACTTTATGTCGTAATTCTTTCTTGTGAACATATAAAGTGGCATCATGGTAAGGAAGCTAATTGTGCACATATTATCCTCTTGACTCACCCAAGAGTCCATCTCTGCTTCACTCATTCTCTGCCTCTCTCTATACAAGAACGGTTCCGGGTCGCAGAGACCTATGATTTACTCTAATTTTACAATGTTATGTGATGTCTGTCCCAGTGTGTCCTGACTAATGTTGTTGTGTGTTGTGATAACCCACCTCTCACAGCACCTACCTGGGAGGCGTACGCCTCCACAAAGTAAGGATGGGTGGGGTCCAGTTTAGGGGATGCACATGTCATGAGAGATGGAACATTCTGAGTATTAAAATAGCAATGACTTAGACAATAATAGGATTCCAAGCTGAGAAAATGGAGGGACCAGTTAATAACAGGATTGTGCAAATGAAGGTAGGTGTGAAAATTAGATCAAAGGTCAAGGTCTCAGTATGCCATATCTAGCACTCTAAGCATAGCAGTGTAGTTAGCTGTACAACCATACCAGAAAACAGCTCAAAACTATCTACAGCTCACACAGGCTCTGGTTCACTTGTTCGAACCAGTGGTATATGCAAAAAACTAGCCAAGGCTCGACCTAAAATATTTCCTGTGACCCCGTAATCAGTAAGCATGGGTAAATCCTGCCTCGGTTGGGGAGCAATGATAAGGGTGACCGGTGTTATTAAATGTTTGGGAACCCTATGTGAGGTATTAGCGAGGTAAAGGAGGGTTGGTTCAAGAACCAGTCAGTCAAGAATGCTTTATTCGACAACGTAATGTCATAAAAGTAAACATAACATACACCACTACATTTCATTAATAAGAAAAGCATTCCTAATGTCAGCAGGATGGCCACATTTTAAAATACATACCAAGTAAAAACATTTTGTGCAAAATTCAAAGTGCAAATGGGCAAACGTAATAGAATACAAAACTTCGCTTATGTTGTGCCTATGATCCATAAAAGCGCAAAGACTTTTATAAAGAGCAAAGTGCTAGAAAAATGTACACTAAACAGGATAGACCACAGTAATTGCATTCCTGATAACTATACGAAATACCAGGACCTGCTATACATACAGTACAAAAAAGCGTTATATAAAGTGCAAAATGCAATATGGCAATCTCATACCCAAAGATAATCCCCGATAAAAATCATAGTGACAGTTGAAATCCAATTTTTCCTACGCCTAATGGCTCCTATTAAAAAAACTTGCAACCCCAAAATAAGCCATGGTGGAACCTGACATCTGGACTTTTCAGAAGTACACAGTGCTAATGAGATATGCTCAAGCAAAAATGGTTCACATTCATGGCATAACCCAGAGACCATACAAAATACCAGTGTTTGCTATACATACAGTACAAAAACATTGTATAAAGTGCATGGTGCGACAGGGCAAACTCATATATTTGGATAATCCCCATTTATGACACATTTTGGGCCTCTGAATAAAAATCTATTAAAAACCATTATGAATTTTTTAAAAACAGTTTTTTCCTACGCCTAATGGCTCCTGTGTCAACCCAAAACAAACCACGAGGGAAGCTGACATCTGGAGGTACAGTCGGGCTGGCCTAACTTGAACAAAATAACAATCTCTAAGAAATGGTAATATGAATTTGTTACGTAGGGAAACATAATAATAATAATAACCACAGAAGAACATAAAATAAAGAATGTCCTGTTCAGAAAAATTATCACACTGGCAAGGTTCTAAGGTGCCAGGTTTAGAAAAATCCTGAGGGACTGATAGAAGCCAATGAGCCATTTGCAGAAGAAATCTTGTTAAAAGAAAATGATGGAAATGTTTAACAACACTTAATAAGGTTGGACTTGGTTGTTCATGCATAATGTAACATAGCATCTTACAGATGGTTTTAACAGCTCCTCTTCTTCCCATAGACCCTGGCGCTTGGACAAAAACTAAAGTTTGGTATTTTTAATTCTAAGTTTGTCCATGGGTTTGGGCCTTAGAAATAAGTCAGGACAGCCTAACCAAATTGTCAGTTCCTTTAGATACTTAAATTGGGGAATGTGTTTGGCTCTGACTAATGCTAGGCAGTCCGTGATTATTATTTGATTTAAATTTGTAGTGGGACTTTCCATACTCTCAGCCAGCGCATCAACGGAGCACTGCAATCTGATCTGATATATAACCCATCCCTAGCTCTTCGTGTATTATATAAGCGGCGGTAGAGTGCGGAACTGCCAGGACTTTACATAAGAATTTGCTTTTCTCCTGCTGAATGCCCTTCCCTTCTTTATATCCCCAGATGTCACTGCCATAGGTTGCCATCGGGATGCATTTTTCCTTGTATATCTTCATCAGGGCTGTAATGGGTTTAGTCCCTAGTTTTATTGCAAAATTTAATATGGCCCCTGTAGCCCTTTCAAGGATATTCTTTTATTGCGTTATTTGTGGGCACCATGATGCACTTTAGTCAAAAAGTACCCCCAGGTAAGGGAAAGTTGGGACCTTTGTTAAATCTATCCCTTTGCAGTAAAATGTAGTCTTTTTTTGTGAATTTCCGGGGCCAATAGACATAGTGTGCGATTTTTTAAAATGTATTGATAAATCTAAAGAATCCATGAAAACTATAAAAGCATTTAAATGTGATTGGAGGCCCATTGCCGTTTTAGCTAATATGACTGCATCATCCGCATATAATAATGCAGGAAACATCTTCTCGCCGAATCTAGGAATATTCTTGCAACTGGCCATTAAGGAGTCTCCCAGAATATTTATGTACAGTGTGAATAAGAGAGGGGCCAGGATACAGCTTTGATGTACCCCTCTTTTCACGACTCAGATGGGTGTCAGATCCCCATCGCTGTTATATCTGACAGCCACTGTGTTATTCTTATGGATAACATATAAGAAATCCACAAGTACTGGTTCGAGACCCATATCACTTAGGATAGACCATAGTTTTGATCTGTTAACACAGTGAAATGCTTGCATCAAGTCCATGAATGCCAAATAGATTATTCCTTTTTTGGCAATGGTGTACTTTCCTACCACTAAGTGTAAATTTAAGCATTGGTCCAAGGTGCCTTTACCAGGCCTAAAGCCATATTGCAAATTACATTTCGGTTATCCAGCCATGTTGTTAAATGATTTAAAACGACTTTTCCCATCATTTTGGCTGTAGAATCTAAAAGTGAGATTTGCCTATAACATATGGGCTCATCCCTTGCACCCTTTTTAAAAATAGGGACGATAACTGCGTTCACCCAGCATATTGTGTATCCATGTGAGCATCCAGCATTAAATACATTTGTTAAGATGCTCGCCCATGCATTTGAATCTGCTTTGTATAGATTGGCCGTTACCCCTCCGAGGCCTGGGGCCTTTCCGTCAGCAGTAGTTATGATTGCTTCATAGACCTACTCTACCCTGATGTGAGGTGGTGTACTAGTTTGTCCACCTTCCATAAACTCCTTTGTTACTGCCAAGTTTACATTGCTAAAAATGTTACTGAAATGTGATACCCATTTTTCTGCTGGGATTAGACAATCAATATTAGAATTAGGAGTTTCAGATTGGAAGGGGCTATTCATTACCGACAGAAATTTGCGCTACGTTTCAATATGCCAGCTTGTTGTAGTGCATCCCAGGCTTGTTTTTTAGCTCCTTCATCCTGTTAAGGACTGCTATTTTATAAGCTTTTCTTTTATCCCTAATTTCTGTTTTGTCTCAGTTTTTTTTTTAGTGCTAGTATAAACTCCGTATGGGTTGCTGAGCATACTCCATTGAACCATCTTACAGCCTTCGGACGTCTGGTCCCACCAGTATTTGTGAGGTCGATAGAAGCAGTTTTGTTAATTACTTGAAGGCTGTTAAAATAGAACTATCCTGTGTATCAGGGTCTAAGCAGGACTCAATTTCAGGGGCACAAACTGTATATAAATTAGTTCAAAAATTATCTTGGGCTATCCTTTCCCACTTTAACCTGCGGGCCTGATATTTAGTACTGATATTGGTATTTGTCAAACAGATAGCAGATTCTCCCACTTCAGTAGCAGAAAATAATATAGCAACAATGAGGGGGTTATGTGACCAATAAATCCTCAGTAAATAAAACTAATGGAGCGGACAGTAAGATGTAGTCAATAGTGCTAGCTCTACCATTTCCTACGTAAGTGGGTACTGGGACCAAATTGTCCGACTGTAGGAGACAGCATACGTTTAGATTTGCTAAAATACCCGTGAGCAAATTACCTGAAGGTGTGTGTTCAAAATAATGTATCGGAAAATTAGATTTCCCCTGGCCCTGGTTTGAAAAACAATTTAGGTGACATTGATGGATGTTAAAATCCCTTAGAATTATTATTTCAAAATATTATGAATTAGCCTCCTCATAATTTTCCAGGAAGTCCTTTAAATCTTGTAGATTTTCCAACTCATGCCCTCTGGTAAATGAATTATAAAAGTTTATAACTAACACGGTGGGTCGATCCTTAAAAGGCAGTTCCACTGCCAAAACATTCTGGGATTTACAATTAAATAAACATGTCTTACAAAAGAGTTTTAATGAGAACTTTAACAGTAAACCTCCTCTCGCTTCACCCATGCTTGATGGAGTGGCACATTTATAAAATGTAGTGAAACCGTCTAGATAAAAACAATCATTGACTTCCCAGGTTTCCTGGAGGACAATAATACGACTATTTCGGTCCTTATTCCCGCTATGTTCCATGAAAGAACTTTATCATACTTGGCCACAGTGGGATTCTGGATCGGGGTGATTCTGTGACTGCAGTGGTTATTTCAGCATAAACCTCAGCCACTGGTCTTTGTGCGTTTGAGGTCCTGCTGATTGGGGGAAAACTCTGTTCAGGTTTATCTTCTCGCTCTAGTCAGTCAAAAATAAGCTTTATTCGGCTTTTGTTTAAAACCATAAAAGCAGCAAAGAAATACAAACATGTATAAATAACTCGACATAACATTTGCAAAATAAAAAGAAAGACCAACTATTAAAACAGACTAAAATTAATTTGTCCATTTCAGGTCAATGAAAAGGTACATGCAGAAATCGGGAAAAGGGTAGTGGCTATTGGGACAGGGTTCCTAACGTCCCCTTTTACCATGAATTATGATTCCATGCCAATTGCCTGGGGGACGGATAGGATCGGGGGGCGGGATAGAAATCGTATAAGTCCCAGATGCGAATGGGGCCATCTCACGTCCCCTTTTACCATGAATTATGCCTGGGGGACGGATAGGGTCGGGGGGCGGGATAGAAGTCGTACAAGTCCCTGATGCGAATAGGGCCATCTCCCTCCCTAGGTTGGGAGGATCGCAAATAAGGGACAATGTTCGTTGACTTGAATTTAATTAGAATGAGGTCGCCCGGGATGTCTTTGGGTGACGTGCCTAGCCACCCTACCCTCCTGACACTCAAGATGCCGCCATCTAAAGCAGGTTGCAATGGTCTGTGTTGTTTTAGCCAGGAGATGGTTTTGTGTAACAAGTCCTGATGAGTTTCAAATTTGCCCTGACTAGGTGCGGGGACCCCAGAAAGAACAGTCACATAGGGGGCAGCTTCTGGAGGTAGGTTGATCCGATTCCTGCTTTTGTGTGCGAGCCTAGGACATCTATGGGGTACAGGTACGGGATTAATGATACTGTTCCGTCTTCTTGGCTTAGGTAGAGAAATGAGGGGTTCAGAAGTATGAGCTTCCATAAGTGTTGAGGGTTTGAAGTATTCATTGTTGCTGGGGAGAATAGGGTGAGTGGGTGTGACCGTTGTTCCAGTTGGGGTATGGTTCCTTAATAGTTTGTTTTCTATGCTGGTTAACCTATCTCCCAGCTTATTGATTTTAGTAATCAAAGGTGATAGTGCAGTAAAAAACAATTGTTCGATCTGTGCCAGTAGGGTTGATTGAGGTGGTGATACTGGGTTAGGTGTTTTATTAGCCGCCCTAGTCGGCAAGATTGGTGGTGAGTTGGAAGGTTGTAGTGAGGGACTAGTGAACATATTGTCGGTATCATCAACATCTCTAACCACTTTAGGGGGGGTAGATACGTTCTGGACATAGTTAGTACCACACAATGCATTCAGCTCCTCCCAGATGGGCATGGTATAACGACAGTGCAAAGTCAGAATCAATAGTGATGAGATGCAATACCTTCAAGTTAGTAGCAGCCAAGTGGAGTGGCCCGACCCGGCCTCCTTGTGCCTCTGAGGGCCACAGAGGGCCCGCCCTTTGCCCGGGCTTAGCCCGGCGCTGCCCGCGCGCTCCCGCGGCGCGGTGTATCACGCCGATTTTTAAAGCGCCTCCTGGCGCGTATTCCCCGGGAGTGGGGCTGCAAGGGCACTTGGGAAATGTAGTTTTGCCCCCTCGGTCCCCCCCCACTGCGGCCGCGCTCAAAGTGGAAAGGCTGCGGCGGCAGGGAGAGACCGGATGCGGTGGTGGGCTGCCCAGGACAGGAACAGGTCACAAAAAGGATTTCCCCAGCCGGGACACGATGCAGCAGGTAGGCAGAGCCGTAAGACACCGGCCCAGATCCCCGCTTTGCCGAGTATCACGCCGATTTTAAAGCGCCTCCTGGTGCGTATTCCCCGGGAGTGGGGCTGCAAGGGCACTTGGGAAATGTAGTTTTGCCCCCTCGGTCCCCCCCCCACTGCCGCCGCGCTCAAAGTGGAAAGGCTGCGGCGGCAGGGAGAGACCGGATGCGGCGGTGGGCTGCCCAGGACAGGAACAGGTCACAAAAAGGATTTCCCCAGCCGGGACTTGATGCAGCAGGTAGGCAGAGCCGTAAGACACCGGCCCAGATCCCCGCTTTGCAGAGTATCACGCCGATTTTAAAGCGTCTCCTGGCGCGTATTCCCCGGGAGTGGGGCTGCAAGGGCACTTGGGAAATGTAGTTTTTCCCCCTCGGTCCCCCCCCCACTGCGGCCGCGCTCAAAGTGGAAAAGGCTGCGGCGGCAGGGAGAGACCGGATGCGGCGGTGGGCTGCCCAGGACAGGAACAGGTCACAAAAAGGATTTCCCCAGCCGGGACACGATGCAGCAGGTAGGCAGAGCCGTAAGACATTTGCCCAGATCCCCCTCTAGTCAGTCATTTTTATCCAAGTTATGTTGATCTGCCAAATCTTGAAATGTAATGTAAGTTGGCAGATTGTTATCTATCTTTCTTTTGGCCACATGGTTCCCTGATTTTGTTGTATTTGCCATTGCCCTTGCATAAAACCTTCACGCTGTCTTGGGGGGGGTAAAAGTATTGTAATGAGCCTACACTTATTTGGGAATTTAAGTTACACTGGTATACACTGTCTATTAACATCTTGGCTTTCTCTGGGTCCTTAAAATTAACAACTATGCAATCTCCTACGCTAATCTTTTTGGTTTGTTGGCCTATCCACTCCACTCTTCTGGCCATTATAATGTCGGATGATATATACTGTCCATTTATTGCATTTTTAGTACACCAGTGAGTAACTTTATGTATTAAATCCTAGGCGGATTCCCTGGTTTCTTGGGAGAGAGGGGGGACCTTTAGTAAAACTGCTACTAACGGGGGAAGATTCAGGGGGCAAGTCAAGGGTACTTTGGTTCACAACTTATTATTTTGCAGTGGGATTCCTGCCCCTACCCCTATTAGGTTTGGCACAATGGACGTAGACCAGTTATTACAATTGGTGATTAAATTGTGGACTAATTCCTCTACTTTTTCTATTTTGTATGTTATTGGCACTAGTAGGGTATTTATCATTAATTCAAGCTTTGTAAATAAAGAGTTAAATAACTGTCCTTGGCCCAAATCATGTTGTGGAGGTAGCTGTGTCCACATTTGTAGCCGTGGGGATTTCCATATAGACTTTTTGTAGACAGTTAGTTTTCTCTTCAGTGGTGATAGGTCAGGGGCCTCTTCAATTCCCTCTGGTGTTTTATCGATTAAGATATTAGAAGACGTGTTTGACTCACCAGAAATAAGTATTTGACTTGGGAGTGCAGAGATTGGTAAAGCTGCTGGGCATTCTGGAGGGTCCATATTGGCCAGAGAGTTCCCTTGTTCTCCCTCCTCCCTAATAGTTTGGCTTTGAAGACATTTTCCAGCCGTTAAAGGTAATCTCCGATCGGTCAAGGCTATCTCCTGCGTAATTGTGTGGGCAGCTTTAGTCAGAAATGAATCAAATTTGCCTACCATGCCTCCCCACTGAGCACCCCATGTAGTGTAGTTCCTAGTTTCCCACTAGGCCCTGCGCATTGGAATAACATAAACAGTAGTATCGACGTGGAACTGCGGATATTCCAGGCCTCCACTGACTATGCTAAACTTAATTGGGTTGTGTTACCAACTAGCTCAGAGGTCACTGGAAACTTTCTTCTCTGCATAGGAAGTGATCAGCTTCCCTGGCACAGACAAGAAGGGATTCAGCTTTCCAACAACCGTGCAACATGACAACTTTGCTCCTCAGATCAAGAGTCAATCTCTAGGGTCGTGTGAAACAATAGACATGTATTTCACTCAGTCAGTCTAGTGCAGTTTACTTTCACGAGATGTAGGGAATAGAGAGACGGGCGTTTGTCAATAAAGGTTAACATTTATTGAACAGTCTTTCTTCTCGTAAAAGAGAAATGTATTGCCACAATTGCAATAATTGTTATTATAATAAGTACGTACAGTAAGATAAGTATTGCGAAATAGAACTGTAAAAGCATTGATATGGTTTCTTAGCCATACAATGGTTTAAAAGTAATAAAACATATATACAGTCATATATACATTAGGCTAACATACTCAACTGGTGCTTCTAACTAAGCCTACCCCAGTGTGCCTGACCTAAGCCTAACACGTGAAAGGGGAGTAAGTAAGTAGCTTTAAGTTAAGTTGGTTTTGCCAAGGTTTGTTTCAAGAATTCTCGTCTAAGGGTTTGGTCAACACCATACCTCTGAATAGAATGATGGAGGATTGGTATCTCCTTCAGGGGTCTCTCTCGATATCCCAGTCACCCGCGAGGGTAAACCGGAAACGCCGTGGCTGGATTTCTCTGCACGAGAAAGGCAGCGGGTCTCTTCAGCGCGTCGAGGAAGGAGGGGGGACAGCGTCCGCGGGCAGCTGGAATCTGCTGGATGTCTTCGCAGAGGGATGGCTGTTCAGCTCCTTAAGCGTACTGCACCATAGTTCGCGCTTTAGCGGCGATAATGGTATCAGCAGCTTCACCACCACAGGATAGCAGGCTGCAGCGACAGAGTGCTAGATTTACCAACACGGGGTCGTGCAGGCAGCTGGCTTCAGTAGCTCGTACAACAGGCATTGCTTAAGGCAGCGGTCTTCAATCTGTGGGGCGCGACCCCCTGGGGGGTCGTGGAGTCCTGGGAAGGGGGTCGCAGATTCTGCAGAGTGCAGTTCCTGGCATTGGGCTGAGGGTGCTCACGGCGGAGGCCTAATTAACACCGAGGTGTGAAAAACATCAACGCCTCATTAACAAGTAAAAGGTCTTTTGAAGACCTGTCAAGTACTTGGGTGTGACTGTGTGTGTGTCCCTGAAGCTGTTACAGCCGGGCTCACATACACGAGCTGGGGGGAGCTGGGGGTGGGGGGGGCTGGGGGAGTGGCTGTAGTGTAGCCCTTTCTTCAATGGATGTTGCGCACCTGGAGCTGTGGGTCCCGTGACACGTCCCCCACCCACAGCAGGGAGGCACAGAGATGCCCTCCCATGAGTGGGAAAGAAGAAGGAAGACGATGCAGAGAGATACTGATCCCCCCCCCCCCATGAGAGAGGCACAGAAAAGGTGGGTGGATGAATGATGGGTGGATGGATGGATGAAAGGCTGAAGGATGGATGGATGTGTGAAAAGGTGGGTGGATGAATGATGAGTGGATGGATGAATGAAAGGGTGGATGGATGAATGATGGATGTATGGATGGAAGGATGAAAGGGTGGATGGATGAAGGATAGATTGGTGAAGGATAGATGTATGGATGGAAGAATGAAAGGGTGGATGGAAGGATGGATGGATGAAAGGGTGGATGGATGTGTAAAAAGATGGGTGGATGAATGAAGGGTGAATGGATGGATGAATGATGGATGAAACGGTGGATGGATGAATGATGGATGTATGGATGGAAGGATGAAAGGGTGGTTGGATGAAGGATAGATTGGTGAAGGACAGATGTATGGATGGAAGAATGAAAGGGTGGACGGATGAAGGATGGATGGATGGATGGATGAAAGGGTGGAAGGATGAATGGTGGATGGGTGGATATATATAAAGATGGGTGGATGAATGATGGGTGACTGGATGGATGACAGGGTGGATGGATGAATGATGGATGTATGGATGGAAGGTTGAAAAGGTGGATGGATGAAGGATGGATGGATGGGAGGATGAAAGGGTGGATGGATGAAGGATGGATGTATGGATGGATGGGAGGATGAAAGGGTGGATGGATGACGGATGGATGTATGTATGGATGGATGGGAGGATGAAAGGGTGGATGGATGTATGGATGGATAAAAGGCTGCATGGATAAATGATGCATAGATGGATGTGTGAAAAGGTGGGGGGATGAATGATGGGTGGATGGATGAAAGGGTGGGTGGATGGATGTATGGATGAAAGGGTGGATGGATGGATGGGAGGATGAAAGGGTGGATGGATGAAGGATGGATGGGAGGATGAAAGGGTGGATGGATGAAGGATGTATGTATGGATGGGAGGATGAAAGGGTGGATGGATGTATGAATGGATAAAAGGTTGCATGGATGAATGATGGATGGATGTGTGAAAAGGTGGATGAATGATGGGTGGATGGAAGGAAGGGGGATGGGTAAAGGATGGATATATGGATGAAAGGGTGGATGGATGTATGGATGGGAGGATGAAAGGGTGGATGGATGAAGGATGGATGGGAGGATGAAAGCGTGGATGGAAGAAGGATGGATGCATGAATGGATAAAAGGTTGCATGGATGACTGATGGATGGATGTGTGAAAAGGTGGGTGGATGAATGATGGGTGGATGGAAGGAAGGGTGGATAGGTAAAGGATGGGTGAATGGATGGATGATGGATGTATGGATGGATGGATGGATGTGTGAAAAGGTGGGTGGATGAATGAAAGGGTGTATGGATGAATGATGGATGTCTGGATGGAAGGATGAAAGGGTGGATGGATGAAGGATAGATTGGTGAAGGATAGATGTATGGATGGAAGAATGAAAGGTTGGACAGATGAAGGATGGATGGATGAAATGGTGGATGGATGAATGATGGATGGATGGATGTGTGAAAAGGTGGGGGGATGAATGATGGGTAGATGGATGGATGAAAGGGTGGGTGGATGGATGGATGAAAAGTGAATAGGTGAAGGATGGATGGTGGGTGGATGAAGGATGGGAAGATGAAAGGGTGGATGGATGTGTGAATGGATAAAAGGTTGCATGGATGAATGATGGATGGATGTGTGAAAAGGTGGGTGGATAAATGATGGGTGGATGGAAGGAAGGGTGGATGGGTAAAGGATGGATGTATGGATGGAAGGATGAAAGGGTGGATGGATGAAGGATGGATGTATGGATGGAAGGATGAAAGGGTGGATGGATGGATGTGTGAAAGTGTGGGTGGATGAATGATGGAGGGATGTGATGAGGTCTAACAGGCGCATTTATGGTTGTCAAAAGTTGATGATGAAGAGTACCAGTTTCTAGAAACTTTTGTCGGAAGGGGGTCCTTACGCCTAAAAAGGTTTTACAAGGGGGTCTCGGCATCAAAAAGTTTGAAGACCTCTGGCTTAAGGCAACGTTGGTAATATTTATACCTGACAGGTGCTGGGTTTGACGCAAGTTTGCTGGACATAAGACGTCAATTAAAGATGTCACTAGGAAGTGATAGTTATCAGTTGCTCATTAGAGTTCCATTACTAATCAAAACATAGCAAGCGGGGATTTCCAGGTTTGCTGAGTTTTTATCTTGTTGAAGAACTCGGAGTGTTATCTAGGAATATCAGATAGTGACTACTGCTCTGTCATTGCACTAATTGGTCGCAAAGGAAGTGGCAGAGAGAACTATGCTGGAATGTGGCTCTGTTCGTGTGAGGCCAGAGATGACTTTTCAGAAAATCGCACTTGAACGGTTATGCCAATATAGGGAATAAATGGATTTATAGCCGAATAGGGGCATAAGGTCACAGTATCGATCAGGAACCTAGATAAACACGCAACACCCACTCCACGGGCTAATGTCCATCAAAATTACTAAAACTAAAGCAATTAGATGCGTGTGTAACATTGCCCACCCCAAAATACATAAATGCATTCGAAATAGGCGTACTTGTAATACATGAATTTAGGTACTGTACGTTTTTTAAAGCATAGAAATCATTCAAAAAATTATTGCATATGAAATCAATGAACGATTATGCAAAAGGAATTACACATGAAGTATCTCTGACAGAAGAAAAGGCGAGATAAATCATCACATAAAAATGCATTGTAATAACATGTGTGCTAGAGGCTGGTGTAATATTGTTATGTCTCTAGATGTGTTTAGAAATAGAAGTGTGAAGCTTCTGTTCTCTAAGAATAGTTTTTACGTTAAGCAAAGAATTGTTCGTGCCAAAAAAGGGTCAATATTAAAAAAATTGTCCAATTCAAAGAAAATAGATTTCCAAAGCTCCTGGCAGTTTTTGTTGATCAAAACTGAAGGCCGAATTCACAGTTCATGGGAACGCTGTGTGTCGGAAAGCTTCTCAAAAAGTTATTGTTTCTCTATGGGTGAGAACATCATATCAGACAGGCTCTCAAAGAATTGGTCTACAAATTCAGGTGATAGTTCAACCAAATTAGATAGCGCTGTAACTTGGCAGGTGTGAGAATGATTGCTGTCATCGAAGGCAGGACCAGCAATGCTCACAGAACGTTGTACCTGGATGATGTTGCTTTTGTCACTCGCTCCACTGTTACCACTTGGCTGTAGCACAGGAGTCTCCACGAATGCCGTCATCAGGATTGGTAGCCGCTGGGGACAACACAATGCGTGAGCCGTTATTGGACTGAGCAAAGTATCGACGTCCATTGGTACTGCTGATGGAAGTGAAAGACAGATGTCCAACACGCATTCATCGCCGCAAAGCATACACCGTAGCACAGGCAAAATGCAATTTTGCCATATCGGTCTGAATGAAAGGAACCAGGTCATGTTTAGATCTCTCAGCCTGGCCAATCCAAGGACGTTAGTTATCCTGTCCCGGTAGCGCATTGCTAGGATTGTCTCTTCCATTCCCATGGGAGCTATGTCTGAGCCGAGGCTTGCCATAACGTAGCAGGAGGGTCAAAAATAGAATCCCTGCGACGAGTTCCAAAAATAATGGTATGCCGCCAAAAATGGAGTGCACAAAATTAGGAAAGATTCCCAAAATTGCCTGGAAGGGTGTTAGCAGTCCCGTAAAGACTGTCTTAAATATGCCTGGGATGCTTGTAGCACTAGACATGTTAAGGAGTTGGCTGAACATTTCTACGAAATGCACGGGGCAATTTGTTGATAAAAGGTCATGAACTTCAGTAGCTGTCCTTGCAACTAGAAGATCATACGTCTCTTTAGATGACGTTATAGGCACTGTTGTCTGTAAAAGTACAGATTTCATTTTGCTTAATGTATCAATTCGTATAGAATAGAGATTCAGACGAGGCCAGATGGGAGTCACTATGTCTGGAGGCCCACTCGGAAACAATGCTTGCATACAGCATTTGACCATGGATATCACTTCTACTAGATAACTTTTTCTTGGCACGAGGCCACAACATCTGTGATCCGTTCTAAGAATGTAAATCCCGTTCGAAAGTTGCATAAAGAAGGGCTCTATCTGAGTTGCAGGTGTGACTAGCTGGTGGCATGAAAGGTTGTTTGAATTTCCATCACATGCTCCGTGTAAATTAATACCCTGACACAAAAGTATACCGCTTAGTGAATGTTTACAATTTTCACCACTAAGAAATACATTTTTGTCACTGTCACTATAGCAAGAATGAGTGTATGGTAATTTCCATTCGGATTTTACATATCCTTTACCCAATTGTTCATATTGGCCAGCAGGTATGTACTCAAGGCACTTTTTAAATCGGAAAGTTGTTATCGGAATTGTGATAATTCCGTGTATTATCCATTCAATGACAGGACTCTCTGACATTGTCAATGGTAATCTCTCGAGTTTTTCGATGCTCAGGATTGTATAGTCTGCTCCTTTCTGTGCCAAACTGATCTGTTTATCAGTAAGGTTAAAACTGGAAAATAATGACGTTGTGTTGATTAAACGCCAAGGCACATAGCCTGAACGAAGATTTTGCAGCGTCCAGCCTAATTCTATAATAGAGCGTAATTGAGACTGGCCATGTTGTAACATTAGCAAATCTCTGTCCATCACATCAAAGGCAGAGGATACAATATTGTCCAACGAATATATTCTGGAAGACAGAGTCGTTAACCCATTGTCTACTACAGAAAGTGATTTCTCCAAATTAATACGATCAATTTCTCGTATTTTTTCAGCAGTTTCAATTTGCTTTACTTTCCAAGCCTCGTTGTAAGCAGCATAGATACTGGTCGCTATGAAACGCTTTTGACGCTGTTTGCGTGGTCCAAGAATGAAATCGCGCAAATCAGCACCATCTTTTAGTAAAGACAAGTGTTGCTTAATTTCAGCCAGTGTGGACGAGGTTAGCCATTCAAGGCAGAGTTTCCCTACACTGTATGTTGTTATAATCCCTGGATGTTGTCTCTGGGAGTATCTAGAGTCTAATCTGGTCATTTTTAACCCCTGTGTTTTATTCAGGAATCTATCTTGACAGCTATTTGTGTCTGTAGGCCAGATTAACCACTTGTTCCAATCAGGATGTGTTCTGTTGAAATGCAAAATTTGTGACACGTCTCACTCAATATCTGTGGTTGCATTTTCAGGTATTGGCTTTGGAATAGACGGTGTTTTAAGGTCTTTGATCTTAGCTAGGCCAAGACAAGATGTTTGGTGTATTGTGTCATTTAAAAATAACATTTGTTCTGGTATCATGCAGGTTCTAAATAGTGCTTCAATGCCTTGCACCTGCCAATCTTTTGTACCCCAAATTGTTTTCGTTTCAATATTATTTTTCCAATAATCAAAACCAAATGTCATCATTTTGTCATAAAATGCTTCTGAATATATCAATTTAGAATTTGTCAGCATTGTTTTCATTCCTGTTTTATCTAACAGTTTATAATAAAACGTTTCTGCATCACTGGTGTTAAACCCTGAGAAGTATTTGAATTTCTCAAAAAATGCTTTAGAACTGCTTTTAGGTGGTGTAGAACAATGTTCCCATTGATTATACATAAAAACATTTCTAGGCTGTGCAGATTTATGCAAGTAATGATCCCCATAGTGGGTGTAACAGAATAACTGCTCATAACTAGATGAACCTTGTAAATAATCATGATCTGTGAATCTAGCTGACATTACTAAATCAGACATCATGTCATTAATACTGTTAAAGTCCCAATCATCAGAGAATGTACTAGGTGTCACAAAGTCACTTAAGGAAACCTTTAGTTGATGAGGATACTTCAGGATTTCGACCGGACCATAGATCTCATAGTCTGTTTTCTCCCATACTATCCCACCAGGTATTGGAATTGCTGTGACATTTACTGTAGACAGTTCTCTTTTCTTCACGTGGGATGATCTGTGTGGTTTCAGGACTAGGTTGATGTTCTGACTTGCTGTGTCCATTGTAATATATTTTCCTTCAATGAATTTTCCCAAACACAGTACCATGATGAGCCAAAGCAGGAGGAAAAATACACCTAGACCGAACCAGAACTCTAGCCAAGGGGAAATAAGGTAGATTTCCTTCAGTTGATGAAAGAGTTCCGTTGCTTTTTCTTTAAAAGTCTTTTTTGTTTCTGGCATCACTTCGGAGTCGTTTAAATCTTCAGAGAAGTTGTCGAAGTTGATGAAATAACCAGAGGCAGTTCTGTCAATTGATGGGATTGTTCTTTCAATCTGTCTCTCGGTAGCACTTTCTGATGCCACATCATTGTAGACTGGTGTTGTTTCTTGACGAACTGTTTCAATCTGTGTTTCAAGAGGCACGAGTTCCATGGCATTATTGCATAGTCCTTCATTGTGCACTGCAGGCTGATCGAATGTGATTAGTCTTTCAGTTTGAACCTCTTGGATTGTTGCAAGTTTGGGTATTCTGTTGTTTCTTGGGAGTCCACTGGGCCTACTGTTGATTATAGGCCACATGCTTGTGGTTTTACCAGATCGATAGACACGACTCTGTTCTCCTTTTTACCAGCAAGGGGCGGTAGCACAACTGATCTTGTTCCGGTGACTGCTAAGACAGGTACTGCTTTTCTGTAAGAAGGCCCAAATTCCTTCTTCACCGCGATCTTTTCTCTGACTAGATCCCCAATCTTTGGATTCCTGACAGGCCTTGCTGGGGCTGTTGCGGGTGGTGCCTCGTCAGTGGTACTTGGCTGTTGCTTTAACTTTATGTTGCTTAAGGATTTTCTTGTTTCATTCAGTTCCTGTAAAACAGCCAAACGATCTTTGATGTCAAAGTCTGTTGTTTTTTCTTGTACCACTGACATCTGACTATCGAGGTCCTGAACTCGCATTCTAATTCCGAACAATAGTTCGTATGGGCTGAAACCTTTTAGAGAATTTCTTGGCATGTTGTTAAGACTAGTCTGGACACTTATTAAATGTTTGACCCACCCAGCGCCTGAACCTAATACCTTCGCTGTTATAGATTGCTTTATGTCACGGTTTTTTCTTTCTACCACACTGTTCCCTTCCGGGGTATGACGGACAAGAATACCGCAACCCAATTCCCATGCTGGCCATGGCCTCCCCATAAGCTCGAGAGCTGAAAGCAGGACCCTGGTCAGAATGGAACGTGGTAATTGCGTATGTGCCGATATTGACTTGCAAATCTTTTATAACCGTTCTAGCGTCAGCCGAGTGCCGGAGGCCTCATTTTTTAAGTGCCTATTAGCCTTAACTGTTAATAGGACGCAGGGTGGGGTGTAGGCAGCGTTACGCTCTTTCTGACTGGTAGCCGGTAGCAAGGCTCGCTACTGCGATCCCTATTACAGTTTTCACAGTTGTTTGCATATATTTGGTGTTCTACACTCATTCCCGGCCACCAGAATACTGATTGTAATTCAGTCAGTGATTCCTTGATCTCTCTGTGCCTTAGACCCAACCCCATGTGTGCTTCCAGTAAGAGGAAGCCCCTCCTGCTCCTGTTTGGAATTACTCTGTCCCCCACTCCAGGGATTTGAGCAAAAGGAACGAAGTTTGCATCGATTATGTATGCATAATTGAGTGGATAGTTTACGGGTAGTGCTGCACAGTCGCCTTTTACGGTCGTTTTTACTGCCAGCATGGTTTCCCCGTCTATGTATTTATCTGTACGCTTTTTTGTGGCTACGGAAGCCGGTTTAGTTGCTTCCGCTTTGGCTGTATTAGCCAATGGATTCCCTGCAACGTGAACGCCATCACGCTGAAGACTCTGTGCGTGAATCACGTGAGTCTTTTGTAGTTCTTTGTGTAAAAGAGCTACCTGTTTCCAGAGCATTTTATGCTTTATTGTGGCACCTGTGTCATCTTTGTAGTCGTTTTCGATCCAACTCTGCAGTTTATTGTTGTAAGAGTTGACGCAAAAATGAGAATCGCACACTATAAGTGTCGTGAATTCACGTTCTGCATTTTCGAGCGCCATCTTTAAAGATCTGATTTCAGTTCTCTGAACCGAACAGTTTCTTACAGATTCAGTTTTTGTTACTTTCGGTCTGAATTTACCGCACAGCCAACGACCTTTAATGATCGCACATGCTGCATCGTAGGATTTTCTCTCTACGTTGAAATGCTGTACAAAGCTATCTGTATAGATTATACAGGCGTATTGTGGGAGAGGCAGAATTTCGATTGGCAGAGGATATTCTTCTTCATATTCTAAATCATTCAGTTCTTCAAATTGCGGGGCGAAATAGTATTTCACGTCCTCCGCTCCTAGAGAATCTATACACTGTATCCATATCGGATCCAGTGACACTGTAGGCAGGTTTACTGGGCTGAATAGCGCCTCGAAAGCGGATTCCGCTGTAAGGATATTAATCCGTTTGCCGTGTGCTAGTTCTCGTTCATTTGCTAATGCGATTTGCACTGCTTTCACAGTTCTTTCTGTGTGACTGAATGCTTTTTCTGCTTGTGTGTACAAGTGAGATTTAATTGAAATTGGTACCTTTTCTCCCTCATTAGAGGTCAGGTACGTGAATCCGCATCTTCCTGGGATGACTCAGATTACAAGATCGCGTGTGTTGTCACGTGTATCTAATTTTGTTTTTGCTAACATGTCTGTTTGCATTGATCTCAAAATTTCTGTGTGTTTTTGAGTCCAATTGATTTGTTTAAAATCAGGTTTAATTAGTTCGTAGAGAGGTTTAACCCTCTCTGCGTAATTTAGTATGTAAGTTCTTCCGAAATTCAGAAAACCTAGAATGGATTGTAAATTCTTCAGCGTTTTTGGAGCTTGGAGTACAGCGCACTTCTCTAAGAAGTTGTCCGCTAGGCTTTTCCCTTCACTTGATAATTCGTACCCTAAAAATAGTACTGTCAGATGGGCAATTCAGGACTTTTTAAAGTTGAATTTGTAACCCTCTGCTGCGAACCCAAGTATACTGGTGTTCACTCTTTTCAAGTGAGTATCCAAGTCGTCGTCTGTGAGATAAATATCATCTACGTAAGACAATGCTTCATCATCATAGATTTGTAGTAACTCTGTTACCCTAGCTGAGAATAGTCCTGGGCTGTTCTTGAACTCCTGTGGGACTCGACAGAATTTTTTCTGTGACCCAAATGCAGAGAAAGCGGTCAAATATCTGCTTTCTGGTGCAATGTTTTGACAAAAGAAACCATTAGAAATGTCTAATGTCGTTTTATATTTTTTCCTAACTATGTTATTCATTAGGGCTGCACTATGCGAGTTTTGTACTGCAAAAGTTTTGCAACATGTATTAAGATGTCTGTAGTCCAAAACTAGACGATATGAATTGTCTGGCTTGGAGACAGGAAACAAAGGATTGTTCATTTGAGAGGTGCATGTTTCAATCACCCCCTGGTACTCAAGTTGATCTAAGATCTCCCTGACTTGTTTTTTAGCTTCTTGCTTTATGGGATACTGCCGTTGGGCAGTTGGTTCACTTTTCAATTGGATTTTGTGAGGAGGTGAATCCTCATCCCATCCTACATGGTTTTTATATAATGCAGGTGCCTGGGCCACAGCCCATTTCCTTGCATATGTATATTTTTTGTGAATCGGAATGTGATTCGAGAAGGCAGGCATAATCACTTCTTCGCCACGAGGGCACTCCCTGACAAACTCTGGGGGCCAATCTTTTTCAGCTAACAGAATATCATAGCCTTTTGAGAGCTTATCCAAAATAGACCCTTAATTTTCCTAGTCTTATCACCCTCTATACGCAATGTTATTTCGTATATTTTATGGGGCTTGCTAAGTCTGGCGTCGGCAGTTTCCACCTGAATGTATTAATTCGTGTCCACTGTCTCCAGATGACTCATCAAGATCTTGCGCGCTATACTGATTTCTGCTGCACTGTCCAACATTGTCAATGCCCACTCCCCGTTTTTCAACTGTGTCCTCAGTATTCTCGGCATGGTTGATTACTCTAATACTGGCTACCTTCTTTTTCTGAAATTGAGATTTCTTATTTTGAGCAGGTTCCTTGTCTTTGGACTTGGTGTGCTCTCCTGGGTCTGACCGTCCTCTTCTTTCCGAATTCTGTGGAAAAGATTAAGAGGGACGTGTATCAATACTTTGATATCTATCAGGTTTTTTCAGATGATCCCTATTTCTAAGGTTATATCTTTTCTCAGAGGGCTCCCTCTGGGGAGACTGGCGTTCTCGAGTCGGAGTTCTTTCCCTCCGTCGAGGAGACCTTCCTCTGGACTGGAAAACTTTTTCCTTGGGAGTGGATTGTTTATTTCCATCCCAGCTCTTTTTAGGAGTGTTTAAATTATTTTTAATAAATAATTTTTCAGGATTTTCGAGCAGTTGGGGCTTTACTGGTTTCCCCCCCAAGCTGTCTCTACCTAATTCTTCATAGCATTTTTCTATGATTTTTGCAAGCTCAACAGGATCTTTTATATCTGTTTCCTTCAACTTCTGGCGGATCGCCACAGATGCTGCTTCTCCTCTTATGTTGGCTAATAATATAGCCGTGACCTGCTTGAAGTCTTTCAGTAATTTCATACCTAGATTTAAAGCGGGCTCTGGACCGAATTCATTTTGAATCTGTTTTAGCACTTCTGGTATTACCGCCATAGACGGAACACCGTGTGTTTTTGTGTAAATGGAAGCAAAGACTGTACCCCAAGTGTCACAGTCCTCCACGTGTGGTGCGATTCCCATAGGAAGGCAGATGGTCAAGATTCTGTGTTTCTCAATAGGGGTAGTATCAGGAAATACTGCCTCTATTTGAGTGATTTTCTGTGCTAACCAGAAAGGAATTTGTTCCCGTTTTACGGGTGTTTTACCAAGACATGACTGTATGTTCTGTGGTGTGCTTTTATTTCTGTTCCCCTGATGAGGGGTCAGCTGTGGTCTATTAACAGCTGGCTGGACTGTTGCAGTCCGCATTACATATTGGACTAATTGCCTATGTATTTTTATTAATGTGTTTAGCTGTACTAACAGCTCTTCTCTAGACATTTTTGCAATGTCAGGATGTGGTGAATAGCTGGCTAGAACCGGCCACGTGGCTCCTGGTCTACCTAGTGGACCGAGCCTGGTAATGTGATCAGTATGTTTTAGGGCGCCATTAAACCAGAGCAGGTGCTCTTGAAATTTAAGTGGAATTTCAATCTCCTCGAAAGGAGCGTACTCTTCCGGAGGTTTCTCTATTTTGTACTAGTGAAACTCTTTTGTTATAGCGTTTACCGCTGGAAAGTTTATCCATGAATAGAATACCTCTGTCTGCCGATACTCGTGAGCCTCTATCACGAAAATTACTGTACCACCTTGAGGTGTCAGTCCGTTTTCTATAAGTTTTAAAGTTATAGATCTTCTTAAGTGGACCGGGATGATAATAGCATCCGGGTCTGTGTATTCAGGACCTTGCTGAGTCGCATCTGCTGCGGCCCCAGTGGTTCCATTATTTTCTGGCATTGTAAAAATGCAGGTTTTGCAGAGTAGGTCTCCAAGGAGACAAAGATTAGGTGCACAATATTTTGGAACACTGTATCCTTCAACGTTGAATAAACCAGAGCTTTACATAGGAATCTCTTCCTACAGAGTTCGGGCGGATTTTAACCTTTCACCCACTCCAGACGTCTATTGGAGTATTTACGGGAGAAAGGGGTGTGAAATATGCACGACTGAGTTACTCTAAAAGTCTTGCGTTAGTTTATCGCCTTACCAAACGTTAGGGCGCCATGTAGTGTAGTTCCTAGTTTCCCACTAGGCCCTGCGCATTGGAATAACATAAACAGTAGTATCGACGTGGAACTGCGGATATTCCAGGCCTCCACTGACTATGCTAAACTTAATTGGGTTGTGTTATTAACTAGCTCAGAGGTCACTGGAAACTTTCTTCTCTGCATAGGAAGTGATCAGCTTCCCTGGCACAGACAAGAAGGGATTCAGCTTTCCAACAACCGTGCAACATGACAACTTTGCTCCTCAGATCAAGAGTCAATCTCTAGGGTCGTGTGAAACAATAGACATGCATTTCACTCAGTCAGTCTAGTGCAGTTTACTTTCACGAGATGTAGAGAATAGAGAGACGGGCGTTTGTCAATAAAGGTTAACATTTATTAAACAGTCTTTCTTCTCGTACAAGAGAAATGTATTGCCACAATTGCAATAATTGTTATTATAAAAAGTACGTACAGTAAGATAAGTATTGCGAAATAGAACTGTAAAAGCATTGATATGGTTTCTTAGCCATACAATGGTTTAAAAGTAATAAAACATATATACAGTCATATATACATTAGGCTAACATACTCAACTGGTGCTTCTAACTAAGCCTACCCCAGTGTGCCTGACCTAAGCCTAACACGTGATAGGGGAGTAAGTAAGTAGCTTTAAGTTAAGTTGGTTTTGCCAAGGTTTGTTTCAAGAATTCTCGTCTAAGGGTTTAGTCAACACCATACCTCTGAATAGAATGATGGAGGATTGGTATCTCCTTCAGGGGTCTCTCTCGATATCCCAGTCACCCGCGAGGGTAAACCGGAAACGCCGTGGCTGGATTTCTCTGCACGAGAAAGGCAGCGGGTCTCTTCAGCGCGTCGAGGAAGGAGGGGGGACAGCGTCCGCGGGCAGCTGGAATCTGCTGGATGTCTTCGCAGAGGGACGGCTGTTCAGCTCCTTAAGCGTACTGCACCATAGTTCGCGCTTTAGCGGCGATAATTGTATCAGCAGCTTCACCACCACAGGATAGCAGGCTGCAGCGACAGAGTGCTAGATTTACCAACACGGGGTCATGCAGGCAGCTGGCTTCAGTAGCTCGTACAACAGGCATTGCTTAAGGCAACGTTGGTAATATTTATACCTGACAGGTGCCGGGTTTGACGCAAGTTTGCTGGACATAAGACGTCAATTAAAGATGTCACTAGGAAGTGATAGTTATCAGTTGCTCATTAGAGTTCCATTACTAATCAAAACATAGCAAGCGGGGATTTCCAGGTTTGCTGAGTTTTTATCTTGTTGAAGAACTCGGAGTGTTATCTAGGAATATCAGATAGTGACTACTGCTCTGTCATTGCACTAATTGGTCGCAAAGGAAGTGGCAGAGAGAACTATGCTGGAATGTGGCTCTGTTCGTGTGAGGCCAGAGATGACTTTTCAGAAAATCGCACTTGAACGGTTATGCCAATATAGGGAATAAATGGATTTATAGCCGAATAGGGGCATAAGGTCACAGTATCGATCAGGAACCTAGATAAACACGCAACACCCATTATGTGGGGCGTGTTTTCCTTAGCCCATTTTTGGATGTTAATCCCCAAGAGCCCCCCTGTCTCTGTTTAAAATCTTTTATGAAGTGCTTGAATGTTCAAATAAAACAAAGTGATTAAAAGTTACCTCACTTATGTTAGCTGGGTACCATACCAGGACTCAAACTTCAAAGCACACTTTGCAGATTTCGACCAAAAACGACCAGGGTGTCTGGCCCAGTCCGGCCTCCTCCAGTCGCTAACGGGCGCAGTCCTTGGCCCGGGCCTACCCGTGTATGTCCCGCGCTGCGGGAGCACGCTCTCCTTTTTAAGTGCCTCTGGGCGGTAGCTGACTGACGGTGGCGGTAGAGGCCGTAAGGGGGGCTAGAACATGTAGACCCAGGCTCCTCTTTCCCAAAGCAGCAGGACACAAACACCAAGACGGGCTTCAAGAACCACACCTGACTGTGTAACCCCCTGTGTCAACTGGGCACTCTATCTTTTTCAGCATTGTGTCTGAAGTCAAGGCACTAGTCTTCCAATATACCTTCGGTTTGGCTGGACATTCTTGTGCAAAATGCCATGCTTCATCACAATACAATTTAGAAAAGGGGGTGGTGATGAACAGAGTGTCTGAATTGAGCAGACCACTCTTACCCAGTCCAAAGATCAGGGCTTGATCCATCACCGTTATTTATCTCACTGCCCCATCCCAGCTCAGAACCTGGCTATATGCAAATCAGTCTTTCCCTGGCCCAGTGCATCATGGGAACAGGGCAGACTAAACTACCAAGCCAATTCTTCACCAGAAAGGAAACAAGCTACCGGGGACCGGTTTCTGGCATTTCAGCCGTCTTCGGCCCGGCTTGCTTGAATCCTGATGGAGCAGTGAGAAAGGGACTCATGTCTGAGTATACCCTGCCACACCTATAGTGGCCAAAAACGATTTAGAAAAGGGGGTGGTGATGAACAGAGTGTCTGAATTGAGCAGACCACTCTTACCCAGTCCAAAGATCAGGGCTTGATCCATCACCGTTATTTATCTCACTGCCCCATCCCAGTTTCAGAACCTGGCTGTATGCAAATTAGTCTGTTCCTGTCCCAGTGCATGATGGGAACAGGGCAAACCAAACTACAAAAGCCAATTCTTACACCCTCCCGCTCACGCTCTCAATGCTAATTGGCTGTCAAGCGGTTGTAAACATTCGAAACCAGGAACTGTTGGCAGCCATTTTGTGCCTCGGATTCAAGCAAGCCGGGCCGAAGAGGCTGAAATGCCAGAAACCGGTCCCCGGTAGCTTGTTTCCTTCCCAGTGTAAGAATTGGCTTTTGTAGTTTGGTTTGCCCTGTTCCCATCATGCACTGGGACAGGAACAGACTAATTTGCATACAGCCAGGTTCTGAAACTGGGATGGTGCAGTGAGCTAAAAAACGGTGTTGGATCTAGCCCTGATCTCTTGACTGGGTGAGAGTATTCTGTTTAATTCAGAGACTCTGTCCCTCACCACCCCTTGTTGTAAATATTTTTGTCCACCCTAAGCGTGGAAGGGTATACTCAGATGTGAGTCCCTTGCTCATTGCACCATCAGGATTCAAGCAAGCCGGGCCGAAGAGGCTGAAATGCCAGAAACCGGTCCCCGGTAGCTTGTTTCCTTCCCAGTGTAAGAATTGGCTTTTGTAGTTTGGTTTGCCCTGTTCCCATCATGCACTGGGACAGGAACAGACTAATTTGCATACAGCCAGGTTCTGAAACTGGGATGGTGCAGTGAGCTAAAAAACGGTGTTGGATCTAGCCCTGATCTCTTGACTGGGTGAGAGTATTCTGTTTAATTCAGAGACTCTGTCCCTCACCACCCCTTGTTGTAAATATTTTTGTCCACCCTAAGCGTGGAAGGGTATACTCAGATGTGAGTCCCTTGCTCATTGCACCATCAGGATTCAAGCAAGCCGGGCCGAAGAGGCTGAAATGCCAGAAACCGGTCCCCGGTAGCTTGTTTCCTTCCCAGTGTAAGAATTGGCTTTTGTAGTTTGGTTTGCCCTGTTCCCATCATGCACTGGGACAGGAACAGACTAATTTGCATACAGCCAGGTTCTGAAACTGGGATGGTGCAGTGAGCTAAAAAACGGTGTTGGATCTAGCCCTGATCTCTTGACTGGGTGAGAGTATTCTGTTTAATTCAGAGACTCTGTCCCTCACCACCCCTTGTTGTAAATATCATCACAATACAAACACAGGTTTATTTCTTTTTTAGTTCTTTTTCCTCAGGGGTCAAAAGAGCGCCCAAGCCCACAATCTGCATTAGTTTTGTGTTATCCTGTTTCGGAGACACTGACTTTTTCCACTCAGACAGCACAACTGGCAGTCTGAGTTCCCCTCAGACACGTTTCTTTAAACTATACCGACCGGTATTAGGGTTTTCTAATGTAGGAGCATGCTTTAAAGAATCGGTATTTTACCGAATCTGTATTTACAGATTCGGCAAAATTACCGAATCGGTAAATACAGACTCGGTGAAAATACCGTTTCTGTAAAAGCACATATAGGTAGCACATCTTTGAGTGCGGCAGGCCTTTCAGATTCGGTATTTTACCACCCAATTGGATTGGGTGGTAAAATACCGAATCCAGGTGTGCATGCACATGTGTGCATGCACACCTATGCCATGTGACGGACAGACATGCCCTTAGGGCATGTATGTGTGCCACATGGCACACATGCCTGTATTTGGTCTGCTAGAGGGTGTCAAAGTGACACCCCCTGCACCCTTACAGGAATCAGTAATTACCGAATCGGTAAATACCGATTCGGTATTCACCATTGATTCCTATGGGCTTCAAGCCCCATAGGAATCAATGGGGGATACTGATTCTGTATTTACCGAATCAGTAAATACCGAATCTTACAGATTCAGTATTTACCGATTCTGAAATATCTACATGTGCCCCCTTCTATTTTACCACTTCTTAAATACCGAATCGATAAAATTCGGTATTTTAGAAGTGGTAAAATAGAATTACCTACATCTAGCCCTAAGTTACTGAAGTCTAAACAATCTGAGGGCAATTCCACAATGTTCACACGTGAATCCTTTGAGTCATCCCTTAACCTTCTATAAAAGAGGGATGTTCTTTTTTTTTCTGGCCACTGGGTTTCTATGACTAGTTTACAAAAAACATGAATGTAGGTAAGGAGGTGCTCTCTCTCCTGACGGAGTTTTAGCAACGTGTTTATACTAGCCTGGACAAAAGTGTTCCTAGCATAGAGACAACCCACTGTCTCTTTAAACTTTCCAAAATCATGTTACACTGAGTCATTGCTTTCAGCTAGTGGAATAGCCCAACCAGCAGTTGTGCCCCCGAGATAGGATATAACAAATGCTATCCAAGCAGTATCAGAGGGAAAGACTCCTGGTTTACATAAAAACTGCAACCAGTACTGATTCCAAAATGCATCAAATTGTGACTATTCCCAAAAAATTGTTTGGGCAGTGCCGGGGGTACCGGGACTGGAGTGGTAACTGTGGCATCAACAGGATTAGCATTTCCAGTACCGGAGGTGCTTGTTAGGTTTCCCAAACTTTTCAGGCACTCACCCCCAGTCACAGATCTGGGTTTAATCCATCACCGTTCTTTAGCTCACTTCGCCACCTCAGTTCAGACCCTGTAATATGCAAATGTACATATTATTTTCAAACAAATATCTAACAGCTTTTTTTCAGACCCTGTAATATGCAAATTTACATATTATTTTCAAACAAATATCTAACAGCTTTTTTGATGTGTTTAGCTTTACACTAGAAGTTCTATTTTATTTTCCATACTTGCACATATGCTCTCTGTTATATATATGACAGAACTATGCACCAAGGATTTAAGTGGTTTGAGGGAAAGATGATGGTGTGACCAAGTATTGTATGGGATAAAGTACCCCCACCATACATGATAATGATATTAATAGTCACCTTGGAGTTCCACAACCTTACAAAGGAACTCTGCCTTCAAATGTGTTCCTCTATGTGGTCATGGATATCCTTGTGACTTGCAATATCCTTATAATATACAGTAAGGGGTGTTTTATCCAATAGTTTATCATCTGAAGATCTTCAAGAGCACTAACAGTTTTGCTCTCACTGTTCTGCCCCCTGTAGATACAGAGAGTGAGACCCACGTGCCCAGTGATCTGTTGCTGCCCCCAATCAGTCTACCTGTGTTGAATGTGAGCCATTTTTTATGTTCTGTATGTTTCACAATCATTCTCATATATCTGAATGCTGCCAGGTTATTTCCATTTGTGGTAGCCCATCATGCTCTATGTTCACTAATCCACCCAGTGGAACAGTAATGATTTATTTTAATTGATTCCCAGTCCATTGATAAGCAATGGCACTTACTTCAAGGGCTTTGTATGATAGTTTAGTACATAGTCAGGAGAGAGTGAGACTATGTGCTTGGGTTTTACACCTCAGCAGCTAAGTCGGTTCGAGAATGCCTCAACTGGTGTGCTAATGGTTCCACTGCCAATAACAAAGTAATGGGGACCGTGGACACCCTTGTATGTCCTCCTCTGTAGCCCCTTCTGAGAGCACCCCAATGGTTTACCTGTGTCAGTGGTTTTGTGTAGAGTATTTTTTAGTAGTTTTACCTATTTCCTGAACAATGGGCCAACGTTCATTGTTGTTGATATGGCAAATATATGAATGTGTTGAAGGCTTTTTCGATGTCTAAAAGCAACATTTAAACTTGTGGGGTGGATACTTTCAGGTTTTCCCATTATATGCCTCAACCACCTTATATTTAATGTTGTTCTCATTTCAGATAGAAAACCATTTTGGTATTCGTGTAACAGTGTCCAATTATATGCATTGAGCATGGACAGCGAGCTGTAAATCTTAAAGCCCATTGGATCTTTACCAGGCTTTGGCAGAACAATTATTAAAGCCATACTCATGGATCTTGGTATAACACTCTCAACCATGGCCTCCTTATAAACTTACAAGAGTCTGTGTGGCAAAAGGTTGTTGAATGTGTGGCACCATTCCTTCAGAAAACCACCCACACCTGGTGTTTTGGATGTATTTAATTCTTGTAGTGTGGGTTACTTTTTTCGGTGTCAATGGTTTGTCTAACTGTTGTCTTTCTTTAATCATGTGTTAACTGTTTCATACCTCTTGCTGCCATACGATGCATGACTCGCAAGCTGGGCTGTAGCAACCAGATAACTGCCTTTCTTGGGCTATGTCGGTAGGTTTTAAGTTGTGTGGCAACGTTCTTTATAGGCAAATGGTTGTCTAACCCAACTCCCTGGCTCACTCAGACTTCATCTTAAAGCTTTCCATGTCTTCTATTAGACATTATCTCTTATAGATCAGTCATTCATTCCAGGTTCCGTTTCCATTCTCTTTGATGTATTTTGCTGATTAGGCATTTGATCTTCACTGCCCCATTTCTGATTCCATGGAGCACGACCCTTTATTGAGGCCTGTTTTTGCAGCCACCTCCATGCTTGGTTTGCTTGTCTTTTGTAAAAAATGTTCACATTTTTCGAAAAAATAAAATATTTTTTGTTTTTGTCTCTGCTTTTTATCTTCACCGCTTCAAAAGAGCGAGAATGTCTCTGCACTTGTGTGAGGTCAGGAATCAGCATGCGGGCAATAACCATCAATATTACTCTTTTGGTTCCTGCTGTTTGGAGAACTGCGTCTCTGTCTGTGTAGTTAAGGAGACAAAAGAAAATGGCCTTTGGTGAAGCACCTGTCGGACGAGGCATTGTTGATCTACGGTGTGCTCTTTTGGTTTAAAAGATGTGGGACAGCTTCTTGGCTGTTAAAAACGTTGGCCCTCATTTACTATATTGTGACGCAAGGCAGCGCAGCAAGCCTTGCTGTGCTGCCTGCCATGCGTCAAAATAAAAGGGCAGGAACACACCGTATCTATAAGATGCAGCACAATCCTGTCCGTCCCTGCTCCAGCACAAAAACAGCAGTGGTGCACGAACACAGACACCTTTGTGTCATGTTGCAATTGCAGGGATGATTGTTTTTGGGCAGAAAGGGACACTTTCCTGCACTAAAACAATCATTGATAGCATTTTCCTCTTTCTATGCATAGTGCAGAGTGCGGCACGCATAGAAAGAGGAAAAAAAACATGCATAGAATTCTGACACATTCCCAGCCTTACACAACAATGTAAATCTGGGAGTGTGTCAGGTTCCATGGATGTTTCTTGGGAACACCCATTGCAACAGCGATGGAACACCGCTTTCACGTAGAGTAATGCATGAAAGGGGGCCCATACTTACAAGGTGATTAAAAGGTGCACAGGGTGACTTTAGGTTGTCTGGTAAACATGGGCAAGCCCATTGGACTTCTGGTGCTTCAAAGAAAGTGACACACCGGCGGCACAGTGTCCTTGTAAATAAGGCCCTTAGTCATCCACTATTCCAGATATAGTCAAAGGATATCTGTATGTTCCACTGTTGTTTTTAGTATTTTGTGCACTGAAGAAACCATTGATTTATTTTTGTTTTGTTAGCACTGTACATTTAGTGCTTCTTGACAGTGTTTTAAGGTGTGCTACTTTCTCTGTCACCTAGCGCTTCAATGCACACGCTGTACATATCTACTGCCACTGTGTCTACTTTGGTTTATAACAATGATCTTGTTTTTTGTCTCTATCTCTAACATATGTTGATGTGGGCTCCACTATGTACTCTCAGTTGTTTGATCTTCATTTAAGCGCTGGAACGAGCTTGAATACTTATTCAGATTACTTTGGGTCACAAAAGAATTGGTTCCCTTGTCTTTCACCATTATTGGGGCATATTTACAAGGCCCTATCATCACAGGAACATCACTTTTTACTTCATTCTTGTGGCGATAGGGGCTGTACCATATTTACAAGGCAGTGTTAAGCCACTTAGCATGCTTAATGAAACCTTGTAAATGAGGCCCCCTTTAAAGCTATGCTTAGCGAGAAAAGGGAGGGCAATGAGTGTTGCGGTGGGCGTTCCGCCGCAACACCCATTGATTCTGATGCTGCCCCCTATTTACAAGGGAGGCATAAATATGAGTCAGCACCAGAATTAAGACCAGGGAAAACGTGGTCTTACCCTGGCACAATGAGGAGAAATATTTAATTTCTCCTAGTTTTTGCTGTTTTCATGTGTGCTGCGTTGTGCAGTACACATGGAAATAGCAAAAGGCCAATGAATGTTTATGTACAGGAAGTTCCCCCATCCTGTACATAAACAATCAGTTTAAAAAAATGCTATTTTACAACTTCTGGGTGTGCTTCAATAAGCAGCTCAGACAAAAGTTACAAATCAACATTTAAAGATGTTCTCCTGCACGCAGACACCCTTGCATTATATTGCAAGGGTTCCTGTGGTGGTGCTAGGCTACTAAGTGTAGCACCAGTGCAGGGGAAAATGCAGGGATACACCATTGTCCTGTAAATATGGTGCTGCCCTGCATTTATGAAGAGGCACAGTGAGGTGATAAGCCAGGAAGGCTAACGCCTCACTCCGCCACTTCCCTTGTAAATATGCCCCATTATGTTTTCACTATTGTGCGCCCAGTAAGATATTCTCACCTGCCATTTGTGATATTCACATTCGATGGTCTATAATAACAGAAAGTTCCCCCATCCTGTACATAAACAATCAGTTTAAAAAAATGCTATTTTACAACTTCTGGGTGTGCTTCAATAAGCAGCTCAGACAAAAGTTACAAATCAACATTTAAAGATGTTCTCCTGCACGCAGACACCCTTGCATTATATTGCAAGGGTCCCTGTGGTGGTGCTAGGCTACTAAGTGTAGCACCAGTGCAGGGGAAAATGCAGGGATACACCATTGTCCTGTAAATATGGTCCTGCCCTGCATTTATGAAGAGGCACAGTGAGGTGATAAGCCAGGAAGGCTAACGCCTCACTCCGCCACTTCCCTTGTAAATATGCCCCATTATGTTTTCACTATTGTGCGCCCAGTAAGATATTCTCACCTGCCATTTGTGATATTCACATTCGATGGTCTATAATAACAGAAAGTTCATGTAACATGTAAATGCGTTGAGTTCCGCCTCTTAATATCTTTGAAATGCACAATCTATATAGCAGTGTGGTCCTTGCCACTATATTAAATGTTTTCTGTGTTGCCTCTATTCCCTTCTTTGTGTTGGTGCTTCCTATTGCTCAGCTCATCTCTTAGGATGTGTTTCACATGCCTTGTCATGTAAAGAGTATTACACTAGTAATTTTTCACTTCAAGACTATAGTATTCTGTACTAAGTGGGGGGGGGGTCTGACTTGCTGTCCTGCTATAGAGGAGTGCTTGGTGACCCCGTGGGCTCGCACCCCGTGCTATGCTATTCAGTGATGCATTCTCCCCACTCAGTACCCAGAGTATGTCATTTATTTTGTGCAAAACCAATTCTTCATTCTGTGTACGTTCACGTACCTCACGTTGTACATCCATCCACATATCAAAAGCAAGGCGGCCATCTTCAGGTGAAGTGGGGTGTCTTTTTCCAGTTCAGTTTTTAACTCCTGAATATGCTGACAATAGGGATATTATATATGTATGCATACAGAAGAATTTCACGTTTCACCATGTTCATAGTTTCAAACATAGGAGCATATTTACAAGAGGCGTTACGCTAAACAAACATTTCTAACACCACATTTCTCCATTCTGAAAGTTCAGGGATGTGCCGTATGCACAAGAATACGGTGCACCCCTGGGTTTCCCCTAGCTGGAAAAGGCAAAAATTAGGAGAAATAAAGCATTTCACCATGTTTCGCCTGTTTAAAACCAGGTTTTCCTGGTCCTACGTTTGGCACTGCCTCCTATTTACGCCACTCTACAAAATCAATGGATGTTGCTGTGGAATGCCCACTGCAACACCCATTTCCTTCCCCTTTTACGCTCAGTACAGCATGAAAGGGTGCCTTATTTACAAGGAAGCATTAACCAACGTTAAGGGGCTTAATGCTGCCTTGTAAATAAGGTGACGCCCCCTTAAGCCAACACAACATCACTACAAGTGGCATTGTGGTGGCAACAAAGGCTTGTAAATATGCCCCTTAGATGGGTAGCTTGGATTGGACACTTCCAGGATTTTTGGCAGTTGTCCAGGGACCCAAGAGAGTCCAAGTATTTACACGGTCTCTGCTATCCAGGCCTCCCCCAGATTTTTTATATTTAGCTCCAAACTGCCAAAGTTTTTCTAAATGATGTTTAGGGTGCAATATTTATGTGAGATGATATTCTGACTATGATATTCTGATACATCGCATACATCACAAACCTGCTCCAAAGACTGGGCCTCATTTACAAGAAAGTGATGCAGCGCGGCGCCACAAGCCCAGCACTTTCAAAGCACAGGAATGCAACTTATTTACAATAATATGTCGCATTTGTTTGCTATGCCCTGTGCTGGCGCACAATGGGCTACCATGCGCAGACGCAGGCACCTGTGCACCATGGTGAAAGGATGTCTGCGTCAGGGGGCTTATTGTTCAAGTGCAAGAAGGATTCTCTTCCTGCACATATTCAATCTGAAATGGCTTTTTTCACCATCTATGTGTGCTGCATTAGCACACATAGAACTTGCAAAGTGTCATTTTTTTAATGAATGATTGTTTGTCCCTTCCTGTATATAAACAATCAGTAGAGGTGATATTATTTTTTCTATGTGTGCTGCTGAATGCAGCACGCCTAGAAAGAGGAAAGCAACTTGGAGAAATTAATACAGTTCTCCTCGTTGTGCCTCCCTACGCCCCCTCAGGGGAGGCATAGCATTCAGATGCATTTCCAGGTTTACAATTCCAGTAAATCTGGAAATGTGTCAGGTTCCATGGCCATTGTGTGGGAAGACCCATATCAACACCCATAGAACACCCCTTTCAGGTAGATGCATGAAAGGTGGTTTTTAAGGCAAAGATTCCCCCAACCCTGTTCTATGAGATTGGATCAATCCCTGTTAAGGATTGGAGTTTTTTAGATAGAATTGAAGGTCAAATACTACGTACAATAAGTAATTTTAACACGTCAGTTCCAACAGCAGCAATTAGACTGCAAAACCCTAGACCGTAAACTGTATCATCAGTTTCGGGTAGGTACTCTGCCTATCAACTCCTTTACTGCGAAGTGGGCGAAGAAAGCAAGTAATAAATATTTTTTTTGTCCTGACCAGGTAGAAAGCATTGGTCATCTGTTTTTTGCATGCCCAGCATATCGATCTCCTCGATTGAAATGGCTGATACCTATATGTATAACCTTGAATTGTGGGGGACATCGTGAAGCCCTGCTGAAATTACGTGATATACGAACGGAAACGTCTGTGATCTGCGTAGCCAAATTTCTGGGGTGGGTGTGGCTGATCCGTACAATGAAATTGAAAACCCTTTTAAATTAATTGTCATAAAATGTTTGTATGTTGATTGTTGATACATTCTTTTTCTAAAATTTGGGGGCATGCTTGTAGTAGCTTTTAAATATTATGTAATGTATGTCGTCTTTTATGAATTTTATTCGAAATAAAGACAAAATGAACTGAACTGACTGGAATTCAGCTTGACAAGCTCCTATATCCAAGGTCTAACTACGGTACTATGCTGGGGATATCAGTTAAAAGAGTCCTCATGTGTCATGAAATCTTCAATGTTAAGGCTGGTAATTACTCTTTTTATCATTATTTCCCATTTGCACTAACAATCTTTGGTATACAAGAAGAATCTGTGTTCCCACTCCCACCATTAGGATGTAAATCAATCCTAAAAACCTTAAGTGGAAAAATTAGCTTTAAATTTTTTTGTAATTCTAAAGAAATGTTAAAGCTAAGAGGCAGGACAAACTCACCGAGAATTGCACAAAAATGCTTTTTTGGGAATTTAGAACACAGAATTTGATGTTTGCTCATTTTATGTTGCATTAATCTTTTACCTCTAAACGACTTAATAGCAAACTGGCCCCAGAATTTGAATAATGGAAAAACTTGTAACTTGTGTAAGCTGAGCATTTAGACCCTGAACCATGGTTTGTTTGTTTGTCCAGTAATGGCTTGGAGTCGTCATCATTGGCTTCGGCCGAGGTTCTCACAAAATTGCGTTAAAAATATTGCATCAGCCCGAGATTAAAAAAGCATTTAAATTATTTTAAGCATTTTATGTATATATTTTACATCTTTTACATATCTTTTAATGGGGTAGTCAACCCCCTTGTTTGTCAACTTTTTACAACGTATTAGTATTAGTATTTCGTCCTTTCTCAAATTGCATTTTGCACACTGATTGGCTGCTATTCATTCTATTATGCACAATAGGGATGTGTTGCGTTTGTTTCCCACTATGTTCTTGTTGTTAATTTCAAAACTTAATCGAAGTGGGAATTCGGATGTATTTTGCATAACCCTGGGCGAAGGACTTCCCTACGCCCACAGAGTGGGCGTAGTGTTGCCTACTTCGCCCTTTGCAAAGTAGGCATAGCAGGCAACACTACGCCCACCCCGTGGGCCTAGCGAAGTTGCCTGCCACCCGCCTCCCTCAACCCTCCCCTTCATACCTAATTTTTAAAAATAATGAAAGAAAAGTAAATAAAAAGGCACTTACCTTGTGCGCTGCATCCCGGGGCTCCCTCTGCTCGTTCGCGCCGCCGTCGCCGATACCAATGCGCAGGCGCGGCAGCCCGCGCATGCGCATTTCTCGCAAGAAATGCACATGCGCGGGCGGCCGCGCATGTGCATTGGTATTCAAGATGGCGGCGACGGCGGCGCAAACGAGCAGAGGGAGCCCCGGGACGCAGGGCACCAGGTAAGTGCCTTTTTATTTACTTTTCTTTCAATATTTTCAAAAATTAGGTATGGGGGAGGGGGCAGGCGCGTAGTGGGGCTACGCGAAGTGCGAAGGGGGGCGTAGTTTCTCGCCCACTTTGTGTAGCTCCACGTAGCCCCACTACGCATACTACGCCCAGGGTTAATTTTGCATATGAACTAGCTGCTACTGAATTGCTTATTGCACAGGTTGGGATATACTTAGTTATTCCCTTTTCTTGCTGCTTATTCCAAATCAAGATTTTTAGCCGAAATTGAACTTTGGACTCTGTTTTGCATATGAACTGGCAGATACATACTGCCCTTTGCACATTTTAGGAGATGTTCTGTTATTCCCTTCTTCTTGCCACTAACTCCAAAGTGATCTTCTAGCCAAAACTGAACTTTGAATTTATTTTGTATATGAACTGGCAGCTACTGTACTGTTATGTTTTATTATGTGTAATAATATGCATCGATTTTTTAAGTGGACCTCCTTGGAGTTCCAAATCTTTAATAAAATATTTAATTGAAAACAACCACAGCAACACCCATGGAACCCTGGGATGCTTCAGCTCCTAGTGATGTGAACAACGGCTCTGCGGATCACTTATGGGTAACAACACCTCTCTCAGTGGCTGCTCTATGAATTAGATGGTATCACCTTTGTGCCATAAGCCTGCTCTCAAGGTGCGCCACTTGGATCTTCATCTGTAGTTGTGGGCAACAGCGATGTTGCATCTACCACTCAGAACCAATAAAACAAAATTTGCTTTTCCATGTGAGAAGACTTTGGCCTGTTTTTAAACAAAATAAACCAAAGCAGCTTTTGTTTTTCCTCTCTTCTAAGCCCCTGTGGCTTTCTAAGTGCTTGGTATTACAAATAGGATATTACCATTTAAGGCTATTAAGAAATATTTTTGAGGGAAGCTTGCTTTTAGATGGTTTTATACCAGTTTTAAGGTTTTTCTTTTTAGCTTACATATTATCATGGCTTGCAGACTTCTTGGAATGAATCTAGATAGTTTTTAAATGTTCTAAATGGTAGTTTTTAAAAAAATGTAAATTTCCTGCTGGCTTTATAGATTTTATGTATCAACCCTTAGTATGAGGAGTGGGTGTTGTATTCCCGTGTTAGGCCCATGTAACGAAGCAGCATATTTCATACATTGTCCTTTTTTTCAGCAGTTACCTTTTCCACATATTTGGTGTGCGACAATGTTGGATTAGTTTCCCTGAAACAAAACTTGTTAACACATCTAGCTTCGCACAACATTATCACAATACCCCGAACATCCTGTACAAGGTCTCTTTTCACACTATGTACAAATGCCATCTCTATCTTCATCCACCGGATGAGAGAGCTAGCTACATATCCATAACACCCCTAACCTATACCCACATTGCAAGGCTCCTTTTTATTATTAAAGATGAGCATCCAGATAGGTTAGCAGACGAGGCACTTCAGCTGACACCAGAGGTCCATGCATGCTGAGTATTCACCGCACAACAATCTGATATCTCGTGAGGGTGTCCAGTTTTTGACCTAGATGGGGTCCTTCATTCTCTTACACCCCACCAGGTAGTGGGGTAGGATCGTTCCATGGGGGGGGGGCTCTTGGCTCAACACCCACACACACTCTAAGTACAGTTAGAGTAGTGTTTGTGTAATGGGGTAACTTTTGATTACTGTCCTGTTTAATATGCCAGCATATATACCTTGTCTAAGCACCATGGTAGAACTATATTTTGTTATTCAGGCTTTTGTTGATTGTAATCACTTTTATCTGTTTCTCTCTCTTAATCATTGCAGCACATGTTTTCTATACAAGAATAACGATAACGATAATTCATTTGCTCCCTAGTAGATTTTGGGGGGCTTACGGTGGCTCTGTGAGCTAGCTGGTCTATAGGCCAACATATCCTGCTGAGGTGTCCGGAATCAGTCTTAGCACCACGCCCCTAGTTTCTGTTGTCTAAACAATGTGCAGATCCTACGGATTAGTAAGAACTACACAACAGTCCATGTGGCCTCATCCACCCATCCTCCCACAAGTGTTTGTGTTGCCCCCATCCACCTGCCCTCCCTCAGTTGTCCATGGTTCCCCTTTCCTCAGTTGTCTGTGTTGAACCATCCAAGCATTGTCCCTCCATTGTCCATGCTGCCCCATCCGATGTCCGTGTTGGCCCTCTCACCCAGCTTCCATCAGTTGCCTGTGTTGTATCCCACCCTGCATAACATTATGCACCATGGTGCAAACACCGCTGGCTGTTTCATAAGGTTTTCATCTGGCCTCCCCCCTATTTTCCTTGTTGTCCATACTGCTCCTCCCACACTCCATAGTAAAAAAAGTGATGTGACTACCTTATATGGAGAATCTTTCTTTTGTACACCTCCTGAACCACTATTTGTTTGTGCCTAGTGGCTTTTTCACTGAAGCCTGTGACTCTTCTCTCAGACACCCGCTGTGAAAAAGTTCACATTTTCGTATTGACCATGGTGGCTTCCAAAGGTATCACACATACCTTAGAGAGGTATGGTTAAAGCTTAAAGAATCATAGTTACCAAGCTGAGACAGGTACGTCCAATGCTGATCTCTCCTGCTTGCGCGATGCAGTGCAGTAAATGTGGATGCTGCACTGAGGTGCTCTATATTTTAGTAAACCTATGACAAAGGGGTTAGAGAGTATGGCAGGACCATATTTATTAAATATGTCCTTCTGATGATTTCTTCTGATGGTGCACAAATAGGCTGCCTATTCACAGTGGTGTAAAAGTGAGTGTGTGATATCTAATATAGGTTTTGTACTGGAAGTATACACGTCCAGTACAAAATCACAGGGCTAGACAATGTTAAATGTGTAAGATAACAAGGACAGCCCTATATGCCCACGGGGACTAGGGTAATAATATTTTATCAAGACAATTGCCCAGTGCAACTCATTACGATCATGGATTTTGGTGTAGCTCTAAAGTAATGTAATCAATCACTGTTGCTCTTTCTGATATGTAACATTCAGTTATGAAATGTCACAGCATGATGCTGCTTTTCTTTCTGATTCAGGTCAAATAATGTATCTGCCTCTGGGTTCATGCATTTGTAGATGTGCTAGAGTATGATAACACTCACTAGAAGTAGTTTCCTTGCACTACATGACTGTCCCTTGTCCCTCAACAGTTACAGGGTTGATACACTAGCACCCACTGGAATATGGTGCAAGCGTAATATAGCACACCCTGGATGCAGTATTTGAGTAACAAGTAATCACAGTTGACTAAATGATACTACATTGTGAATAATTTTAGAAGAGATTTGACAGCATGGACTCGGACATGTTACATATATCCTGGACCAGACTAGCAGACTTGTAATTTCATTGACAGGTCATTACAGTCGTTTTTGAAGCAAGAGATGATAATGAGCACGTATCTTGACTGAGTTCCATTTTCTCTTTGCTCTTTAGGTGCATGGGACAGATAATTAGGGGCACCATTACAATGGCAAGCGGACACCGTAACGGGGCCGCCCGCCAGCGGTGCGGCGATCCTGCTGTGCCGATTACGATGTGCCAGTCACACTGGCAGGTGCATCACGCATATTTTACATTGCGGTGAGCAGTGCTGCAAGCAGTACCTGACGCAATGTAAAAACTGCATGTGGTGCATTTGTATGCACAACGTGACAGACACTGCGTGGTGCCTGCCACCTTGTGCATACAAATGTCGGGGGTACCATGGGTACCCCCAAAGCAGCCACCCACTCACCCAACCCCCTGGGGGCCTGCAATGGGCCCCCAAAGAAAAGACTGCATGCCTTTCCATGGCGCAATCTCCGTCATGGAAAGGCAGTTCACCGCCATCATCCTAAGGCACCGCCACCATATTGCTGGCCTTTTCCGCCCGGTAGACAATTGGGCGGATTGCCTACCGACGGAAAACCAGCAGATGGTCTTTCTGTCTGCCTGGGTCCCCACCACCATCGTAATGTGGCGGGGGAAATGTTAGGCAGGCGGTGGAGAATGGCAGGCAGATCCCCACCGCCATACGGGCGGTGACGTTTGGCCCGCCATCCTAATGGGCCCCATGGTTTTGAAGATACTCAACAAATAGTCTTTGGTTGAAACGACAACACTCCCTCCCTTAGATGTGATGTAAAGGAATTGACTGAGAGAATATATATACACTGTGAGCTACAGTCTCCTTAAGACAATTGTTCATCTAAATTACAACCTTAAGCCTTGTACAGTATTAGTTTAATGTTTATATTTATATGTTCAACTATTGTAAGAGCACTGTATTGTCTGCACTATGTTTTTGCTATATGTATTGTACTGTTTGTGGATCAGATAAATTGGTATTCAGACAAAATATTGAGTTAAAATATTGAGGCACAAAAATATCGAGTTTTTAATATTGTGTTATACAAATATCATATGGAGGAATATAATTGACAAAAATATAGATTTTTAAGGTAAGTAATATAGATGTTAAAATATCTATGTTGTTAATATACTTCATAAAAAATTGTTGTGAGGAATATCATTTTTTAATTATCTTTATGTATTTTAGTGTATTTTTTACTTGTGTATGTTATAAATTGTTCATATAATTGCTATTAATGTTTATAAATATATGTTGTATATTGTAGTTGTTTTGAAAATAAATGATTTTGTAATGTTTTTGTGTTGTGGGGTTTTAAGTTGTAAATTAGGTTTGAGTTGTGGGATTTGGAAGGGTAAAGGGTGGGAAGTTAATTAATTTCAATATATTAACAATTAACCTGAATTATTATTATTGTTTAATTAATAACAAATTATGTAAATTGTGTAATTCATTTGTTTTTTTCTCAGATGTAATTTAGGTGCAGGTTTGTCTGATTTGTAGGGGTAAAGGGTGGGAAAATTATTAGCTGTAATTACTTAATAATTTTAATTAATATTCATTATTCATTTGATAATTATGTAATTTGTTTTTTAAAGTTTTAATTTAGGTGTGGGTTTTGAGGTTTGTCTGGGTACAGGGTGGGAATGTAATTATTTTAATTAATTGATAATATTTAACTAATATTAATTATTTCGTTGAAATTTATGTTAATTGTGGTATTGATTTGTTTTTTAAGATGTCATTGTAGGTGCTGGTTGTGTGATTTGCAGGGTGGGAAGTTAAATATTTTAATTAGTAAACATTTTTAAATTAGTATTAATTAGTAAACATTTTTAAATTAGTATTAATTATTTAATTGATAATTATGTTATTAAGATATTTGTAAAATTATATTTCAGGTGTGTGTAGGTGGGTATTTAGGAGTACAGGGTGGAGAGTTTATTAAGAAATAATTTATTGATAATTATTTGATTAATAATTATGTAAATTGTGAAATTATCATATTTGGGGTTCGTAGGGTTACAGGGTGGGCATCTATTTATTTTAATTAATTGATAACATTTAACTAATATTAATTATTTAGTTGAAAATTATGTTAATTGTGTAATGTATTTGTTTTTTAAGATGTCATTTTAGGTGCTGGTTGTGTGGTTTACAGGGTTGGAAGTTAAATAATGTTAATTAGGTAATCATTTTAAATTAGTATTCATTATTTAATTGATAATCATTTAAATTATGTTATTAAGATGTTTGAAAAATTATATTTCAGGTGTGGGTAGGTGGATATTTAGGGGTACAGGGTGGAGAGTTAAATAAGTAATAATTTATTGATAATTATTTGATAATTATGTAAATTTTGAAATTATCATATTTGTTAAGTTATATTTTAGGTCAGAGTTGTTTAGTTGTTAGAGGAATAGGGTGAGAAAATATTCAAGTAATAATGAATTCTAAAAGATTTATTAATTAATTAAAATGTGTTTTATTTATTACTTAATGTGTTAATTGTGTTACACCTTTTTATTTCAGTTGCATTTTTGTTGTTGGCTATTATGTTTGCGGAAGTCTAGGGGCCAATTACCATGACGGACGGATGCATGACCGCTGGGCTGGTAGCGGCGGAAAATGCACCTCATCGTCCGCCAGCAGCGGGCCTTCCATCCGCCATATTAGGAAGGGGAACTGGGCACACTTACCGTCCGCCGCGTATAAAGGTGAACCGCCGCGGGAACACACCAGACATCACGGTGGACAGAGCCAATCCAGGCTCACCACCATGCAGAATGACGTCCCGACTGTCCGCAATATTACGATGTCGCAAACAAACCAGAACACCGCAGCGGATACACCTCCATCTCATAGATGGCAGAAGCACCACAATGGAGAGGGAAAGCTTTGCCATGAGACCCACCACACGGACCCGACCGCCATGGACCCAGCCCTACACGCCTTCCTGGCCCTGTTCCTACTTCACTACCAGTAAGTCATGCACCGTCGTGGACGCCGCCGCAGGTACGCAAGCATGCAATACACACATACCACTCCACAGCATGCATGAACACTGGTACCTGTCCACACTAGACACCCTGGTGGCGACAGGAACACACACAAGTGCACCCACACCAGTCGCACCTCACCACAATTACCCCACGCATCAGGCATATGCCACCCACGCAACACCACAACCTGCCCAAGGACGGACTCCGCTGCTCTGTCGGCGGGTGGGCCTGTAACTGCAGCCACTCTGTCCGCTGTCAGCGGTCTTTGGAGACATCCGTCTGCCACAGTCGGGTTTTGCTGGAGGGGAATCCTAATAGCACAGATAGTTTCCCCACGGTGCGGTCGGACGTTCATTTCCCACGAGACTGGCGGCCTGGACGCTTTCCATCCGCCATCCTAATCGGCCCCATAGTGTGGTATTTAAACTTACTTAATACTATTATTCTTAATTTACAATCAATGTTTAAAAAATAAATATTTAATTTGCTTAATTTTTGTTAAAATTTTAAGATATTATTGTTACATTTTGAATTTTATATTTTTGTGTATTTAATAGACAAATTAAAATATGTTATTTCTACAGTTGCAGAGTCTGGAGTGGGAATAGTTCATTTTACCACTTTGCTGACAAGTGCTTACCCTATTGTTGCACTGAATGAATTAGTAATAGTATATTTTACCCCTCCTTAGTCCAACATGCTCCCTACTGTTGCACAGACTGAGGTGGAAATAGTAAATTATACCCTCTACTGAGACCAATACTTTCCTTACTGCTGCACAGACTGGAGTGGGAATAGTATATTGTACCCCTCCTGAGTCCAACGCTTTGTCTACTGTTTCACAGACAGGAGTGGGAATTGTAAATTGTGCACCTCCTGAGTCTGATGCCTTCAATACTGTTGCACAGCCTGGAGTGGGAATAGTACATTTTACCCCTCCTGAGTCCAACGTTTTCCCTACTGTTGAACAGAATGGAGTGGGATCAGTAAATGTCACCTCTCCTGAGTCCAAAGCTTTCCCCGCTGTTGCAAAGCATATGTGGGCATAGTAAATGGTACTCCTCCTGAGTCTAATGCTTTCTCTACTGTTGCACAGACTGAAGTGGAAATATTAATATTTCACCCCTATGAGTCCAATGCTTTCACTACTGTTTTACATATTGGAGGGGGAATAGTTTATTTATTATTCCTAGTGTTTAGTACTTTTGCTAAAATAGTTTAAGTACATATTATTATGTGCTTATGTATTTTATTGTATATTTTATATAAAGATGCATTTATGTAAATATTGGGATAGTTTTAGTAAAACATATTTTTGTTTATTGTTTTTCTGTATAATTGAATTGGCAATATTTACATTTTTTTGCATTTTATTTATTACATTTTGAATTTAGTTTGTGTGTGTTTGTAAATATATATCTTGAAACAGAATCCTTAGTGCAAATCACGGAAAGAACACCAGCACGTACTCCTTCATTTGTGGTGCAAAATTCTTCTTGTTTATTAAATTGTGCTGCCATGACGAGTTTCGGCCACGTCCTGTGGCCTTGATCACATGATCACGCTACGTTCTACATATTCTTTAATAGGCTTTCAAACACCATGTGACTAGTGACATCATCAAATTCACTAGAAAACATACTACATGTGTGCACATTGCAACCAAGATCACATTATCGTACTGCATTACATTCTAGGCTGTGCTGGGGAAATAGAATAGATCAACATTCTGATGCATAAATACCAAATAATAAATACGATACAAACATCAATAAAATCTGACATGTATTATATATGCACGCTTTTGCAATTTGATAAATATCAATCTAAGTGCAAATATCATTAAGAGCACCCTTTTAAATGCTTTTAAGAGAAAAGTAAAAATTGAGCACATGCTTAAATAGTCCCTGTTCTTAGAGAAAAAAGATACACCCTATTTCATATGTCATATTGGAAAATATATAAAAAGCAGTGAATGCAACTATCATTTCTATATGAATTGAAAGGAAGTCTCTTATCTGTAAACTGTGAGATACAGCATGCGCATACCGCTCAAACTTCTGTGGGACCAAGTACTCAAAAAGATAGTTGATATTTTTCCCAAATAGCGAAACTAAAATAACAGCAGTTAAAACCTCGCTAAAACTATCATACTTGGATTGGTAGACCGCCACAATCATATTTTTTAAATGTTGCCAACACTGTGAAGCAAATAAATAACAAACAGATACTATTATTAATTTATATACATGTACAAATACTGCCATATTTAAACATATTATAGTTAGTGCATTATTTGATATTTTCAAATAGTCTAAGCCTTTTAGCTAGTCCAACTAATCATAAGGGTGTATGGAAAATGACCCAAATCGAAAGTGAGGCAATTACGAAATACTGCCAATAAAGGTAATGCATTTTTATTTGGGTAATCAAGAAGTCTCCCTTATTTGTTATTTTAAAGTGCAGAATGATAGACCATGTCAAAAATGCTATTGTGCTTGAAGTGCAACCTGTGTAAAGTGCATAGCTCTAAAGTGCTTACAAGGTGTAATGCTATGGCGCCTATAATAAGGGGTCCAACATATTATAAATAGCAGGATAATAGATGAAAATAGGGAATGTAACAGCTAGGGAAATTATATATATATATACATATATATATATATACATATATATATATATATATATATATATATATATATATATATATATATATATATATATATATATATATATATATATATATATATATATATATATATATATATATATATATATATATATTACCTACTGGCGGTCGCCGGTAGGTATATATAGTTAGGATTTTTTTCCTATGGGATTTCTGAAAATTCTATGTCGAATAACTTTGGTGTTTGTGGATGGAATTGGCTGTAATTTTCAGGAAAATGGCACATTTTGTTTCTGACCCGCCCATAAAAATTTGGGGGGGTTTCGTCAAGGGGGGTTGAGAAAAAAGGGGGGTCCCAAAACGCGTTTTTCCCATTCATTTTTCCATAGGGCGGTTGGACTCACTTTTAGCTCGAACGGCTGAATGGATTTACACAAAACTTGGCAAAATTGTTTTTTAAAACGATAATTTCTCAAAATCCACTGGAGCACATATATTGAGACATAGCAAAGGCACGTCGGGCAAACCATATCTACAATTTTGCCAAGTTTTGTGTAAATCCATTCGGCCGTTCGAGCTAAAAGTGAGTCCAACCGCCCTATGGAAAACTCAATGTTAAAAACACGTTTTGGGACCCCCCTTTTTTCTCGGCCCCCGCTTGATGAAACCCCCCAAACTTTCAGAGAACGCTCAGAAACAAAATGTGCCATTTTCCTGAAAATTTCAGCCAATTCCGTCCACAAACGCCAAAGTTATTCCACATAGAATTTTCAGAAATCCCATAAGAAAAAAATCCTAACTATATATACCTACTGGCGACCGCCAGTAGGTAATATGGTACACAGACAAAATATCGATTTTTAAATATCGATATACAAAAATATCGAAGTTTAAATATCGATGGGACAAAATATCGAAGGTAAGTAATATCGACAGTCTTAATATCGATATTAGTATGATATCAGTAATATCGAAGTTGTAAATATCGATGTCAATAATATCGAAATTAATAACTTCGATGTTACTAATATCAATTTTTAAATAAATTTAGTGTATATTATATTGTATTTATTATGTTTTATTATTTATTTTTAATGTAATTTAATTAAATATTGTCTTTTACTACTGTAGCGGGTTGTGGGTTTATAGGGGAATAGGGTGGGAAGTAATTTAATTATGTTAAATTAATTATTAATTAGTAGGAATTATTAATTAATTAATTGAGAAATAATTTTTAATTATTTTTAATTAATTGATTAATTGATAAATATGTTCTGTAGTGGGTTTTGGGTTTATAGGGGAATAGGGTGGGAAGTAATTTAATAATAATTAATTAATTAATATATGTTTGTACATATTTTAATTAATAATTAATTGGTAATTAATTTTTATTGATTAGTTAATTAATTAATATAATTTTGTACATATTTATAATTATTAATTAGTTGGTAATTAATTAATATTAATTATCTAATTACATTAATTTTAGTAATTTTTATATATATTTTTTATTGTTATTCTTAATTAATTAATTGGGAAAAATAATATTAATTATTAAATTAAATTAATTATAGCAAATGTGCTAATATATTTACTTTATTGTTATTGTTAATTAATAATTAATTGGTAATTAAATAATATTAATTCATTTTGGATAAAGGAGTATTTTTAGGGTTCAGGGTCAGTTTTCAGTTTTTGGGTAAAGGGGTATTTTTAGGGTTCTGGGTCAGTTTTCAGTTTTTGGGTAAAGGGGTATTTTTAGGGTTCAGGGTCAGTTTTCAGTTCATGGGTAAAGGGGTATTTTTAGGGTTCAGGGTCAGTTTTCAGTTTTTGGGTAAAGGGGTATTTTTAGGGTTCAGGGTCAGTTTTCAGTTTTTGGGTAAAGGGGTATTTTTAGGGTTCTGGGTCAGTTTTCAGTTTTTGGGTAAAGGGGTATTTTTAGGGTTCTGGGTCAGTTTTCAGTTCATGGGTAAAGGGGTATTTTTAGGGTTCAGGCTCAGTTTTCAGTTTTTGGGTAAAAGGGTATTTTTAGGTTTCAGGGTCAGTTTTGGTTTTTTGGGGTACAGGGATATTTATAGGGTTCAGGGTCAGTTTTGGGTTTTTGGGGTACAGGCGTACAGGGTAAAAACAAAATAATATTACATTAAATCAAATAAATTACATGAAAAAAATTAAAATTACATTAAATTATTAAGTGTTTTATTTATTTTAAATGTATATGTATTAGTTTTAATTTTGTTTCAATATTTTTATTTAATATTTGTAAAATTATATGTATTTTAAAATTATTTTTACATTATTATTAATACATTTAAAAAAACGATATTTTTGATTCCGATATTTTTGTACTACGATATTATTTTTTCGATATTTTTGTACTTACCTTAATGAAGATAGGATTCCGATATTTTTGCTGTCGATATTTTTGCTCCGATATTTTTGCATTTCGATATTCTGTCTGTCGATATTATGTCAGACATTCAGGTAATATACATGTGATCAAGACAGTGGATACTGTCGAAACGCGTAATGGCGGGCATGCTGAGCAAAAACAAGCTTGAATAAACTCACTTTGTTTGGCACCAAGAAAACGGGTTCCTCTCTTCATCTTTCCAGTCCGGTGAAACGTGGCAGGGCTGGGATTGTTTGGCGAGTTCTTCATATATATATATATATATATATATATTCCTCCAGGTGCTCCAGAACATGAAGACGCCACTCCGCGAAGGATGGTTTACAAACCTTTATTGCAAACCACGAAAGGCAGCCCATCTATTTCCTGTCCCTGACGCGTTTCGGTGTTAACAAACACCTTAATCATAGGGGGAGGGGGAGCTTGGCAAGACACGGTAAAGTACTTCATACATATTTGTCCCAAAAGAGCAGTCACTTCCCAGTAAGTGGCATGCTGGGTGTTGAAGTTCAATTCAGCCTTCCAGTAGGTTCCGTTTTCCTGCCAAAATGTCGTGTCTTGCCAAGCTCCCCCTCCCCCTATGATTAAGGTGTTTGTTAACACCGAAACGTGTCAGGGACAGGAAATAGATGGGCTGCCTTTCGTGGTTTGCAATAAAGGTTTGTAAACCATCCTTCGCGGAGTGGCGTCTTCATGTTCTGGAGCACCTGGAGGAATGTAGCACGCGGCAGGCTCCACGCCGCGGAAGATGCACCACCTGAAAATGTCAGGACTGCGAGGCTGTGTACTTTCATCGCCTGCCAGCACGAGGGACGCATAAATTAAACCAGGAAAGCAGTCCACAAGCCCACTGGAGGGCTATGAAAAAGTGACTTTAAATTGGGGAATTAAAACATTTTGGCAGGAAAACGGAACCTACTGGAAGGCTGAATTGAACTTCAACACCCAGCATGCCACTTACTGGGAAGTGACTGCTCTTTTGGGACAAATATGTATGAAGTACTTTACCGTGTCTTGCCAAGCTCCCCCTCCCCCTATGATTAAGGTGTTTGTTAACACCGAAACGCGTCAGGGACAGGAAATAGATGGGCTGCCTTTCGTGGTTTGCAATAAAGGTTTGTAAACCATCCTTCGCGGAGTGGCGTCTTCATGTTCTGGAGCACCTGGAGGAATGTAGCACGCGGCAGGCTCCACGCCGCGGAAGATGCACCACCTGAAAATGTCAGGACTGCGAGGCTGTGTACTTTCATCGCCTGCCAGCACGAGGGACGCATAAATTAAACCAGGAAAGCAGTCCACAAGCCCACTGGAGGGCTATGAAAAAGTGACTTTAAATTGGGGAATTAAAACATTTTGGCAGGAAAACGGAACCTACTGGAAGGCTGAATTGAACTTCAACACCCAGCATGCCACTTACTGGGAAGTGACTGCTCTTTTGGGACAAATATGTATGAAGTACTTTACCGTGTCTTGCCAAGCTCCCCCTCCCCCTATGATTAAGGTGTTTGTTAACACCGAAACGCGTCAGGGACAGGAAATAGATGGGCTGCCTTTCGTGGTTTGCAATAAAGGTTTGTAAACCATCCTTCGCGGAGTGGCGTCTTCATGTTCTGGAGCACCTGGAGGAATATATATATATATATATATATATATATATATATATATATATATATATATATATATATATATAAAGAACTCTCAGGTAACTCCAACAAATTCCTCATACCACGAGAAAGAAAGAGCGCGGACCACAATAGCTTCTTTTAGCAAATTACTTTATTGCTGTGCGAGGTTTCTGTAGAAGCCAAGACGCGTTTTGTCCCTCCTGGGGGACTTGATCACATGACACGCTCATGGTAGCACAGTTGCTTTAAATATTTTTGACTTTTTTTCTGCAGGTACCATGTGATTACAACCATTAACCCCTTCCATGCTGGTGACGAACCCCAGCCGTCATGCACTACGGTGCTCGTGTGCTGATGACGGCTGGGGTTCGTCATGGCCCGCCCCTGTTCGTTTGTTTACCGCGCGGGGGCGGAAACGGGCCAGCAGGGAAGGGGTTAATGTGACAGTGCAAAAACAATTGTTTCAATGAAATTTAAAGTGCCAGTGCAATATATACAATTCTTACAATGATCCCCGAAAAATAGGTTGCAGTATTTACAACAAACTCATTACTGATGTTAGCAGACATCCATGCTTAAATGCAAGGTTGTACAGGCCTCCTCAAGTTGATTATTGCAGAAAGGGCTATATAGCTGGACACATACATATAATGTTTCTGTGAATGAATGAATGAATGAATTAATGAATGAATGAATGAATAACTTTTTATTGTTTGGTTACTCAAAACCATTACATTAAAACAAACGTATAAAAAAGGAATTACAAAAGTTAAAACAGGGAATGTGTTAGCGAAATAGTCTATGCATTTACTGAGTCTCTATTCATTTAAGCCCTGAGTGGCCATCAACTTAGACGGTGTCTCTTGGATGAACTTCCCAAATGAGGCCATGTCTTTTACTGTAGACAGTGTATATAATTGATGGACCGCCTCCTTTACAGTGCGGGTCCCCGCTTGTCTTAGAATGGGCCTAAGGTAGAGACTGCGTGCTGCACGCAGGGCCGGGCAGCAAAATAGCAGATGAGCGTGGGACTCACGTTTGTAATTGCAGAGCCTGCATTCCAATGCACAGAGCTCTGCCCGTTCAACAGCATATAGTTCTTTAAGGGGCAGAGGGGGTAGTCTGTAGGCTAGAATCTTATGGAGAGCTGTGCGGCCCACAGCCTGCGTGAGATGGTGCTTGGGATTGTACACAATATGCGGCAGGCATAGGGTCTCGTGTAGGTCTCTTATCGCTAGTGACTCCAAGTCCAATTTGCGGGAGCGAACCTGAACTTGTTTCTTGATTGCGTTTTTGATCGCCATGTAGTTGACTAGTTCGGGGTCCCAAAGCTCAGTGGCCAGATTGAGGCGTACTTTTGCCGCAGTAAGGGTAACTGACCAAGGATTCCCGGGTTCCATAAAGATATATTTCAAAACTGCCTTAAGTGTCTTATCTTTTGCCGTTGAAGCAAGGTAGTAGTATTTACTTAAGGCTGCCATCTCTTCCAGAATTTGTTGGTTGAGCGAGAATTCTAAGCGGATAAGGGTGTTTCTAGTGCACTTCGGTAAGTGAAATATTCTCTTGTATGCTCTGCAATGAATTTTTTCAAGTTCCTTGTTGAGTTTGCCCGGGTACGCTTGCTGAGCATAGTTGAGGGCCGCATTAGTTTAGCCTTTAATACTCTTCGAATGGCCATTGTAGTTGGACTATGTAAGGAAGCTTGTAATTTGCAGGGTGCATAAGTGATGGTTTTTCCTTTGCCTTGGATTTTCTTTAACTGGGCGCCGGAGAGACCTGACTCGTGGTAGCAGACTCCCAGGTAGGTATATCGTTGTGTGATTTCCAAGGAGAGATGACCAAGATTCCATTTTACTCGTTTTTTATGTGGGTAGTGCCCAAAAATAACTATTTTTGATTTAGAAGGATTTGCCACCAGCCTGTTTTCGTTGTTATATGTTGCCAGGGTAGTTAGCATCTTTTGTAGTCCTATTTTAGTGTGATCCAGGAGTACCAAGTCGTCAGCGTACTGCATAAACTGGATTTTGAACCACCCAATCCTTGGGGTTGCTAGGGCTGCCCCCAACAGGGCTGACTCCATATCTGCTGTGTACAAATTGAACAGCAGTGGCGCTAACACGCACCCTTGCTTTAGGCCTTGGTCCGTGTTGATCTTCTCAGATGCTGAAACACTCGAGAGTTTAATTCTAACCCAAGTTTTTTGATAGAGTGACTGAATTGCTCTTAGCAGAGTCGGATTGATGTTCCATTGTGCCAGCTTTCTCCATAAAATTGCGCGATCTACCCCATCGAAAGTGCCAGAGTAATCGATGAAGCAGGCGAATAGAGGGAGGGTTTTACGTAATCGTGCTTGATAGGCCAAAAAGGAGAGTGCAGTGATGTTGTCCACGGTCGAAGACCCGGGTCTGAAACCAGTTTGACAGAAAGGCAAAAGACCTTCTTCACGTGCCCAATCTGCGAGGTCCGTCAGTATTGCACTGGCATAGGCTTTGCCCTCGATGTCCAAGAGGGCAATCAGTCTGTAGTTGGACTGCTCTGATTTAGGCCCCTCCTTATGGATTGGGTGTAAAAGCGAGCCTATCCAGGAATCAGGCACATCCCCCAAGAGCCAGCATTCGTCATATAGATGGGACAGATTTTCGGACCAGAATTCGATGTTCGCTTTAAACAATTGGCCAGGAAGGCCATTTGGGCCTGGTGCGCCATTTTTCCTGATTTGTTTTAGGATTTTTGAGACTAGCAATTTACAAGGCGAGGCCTTCTTGTCGGTGGTGGAGTATGGCTCGTCTCTTACTATCAGTCCGTTATTTTCCGGGGAGAACGGTTTGCCTTCGTTGTATAGAGATTTTACGTGGGCTACCCAGGTTGAGGCCTCAAGGGAGTTTTCTCTGTGATTAGTGCCTCGGCCAAGATTACTTAGGTAGCTCCAGAACTCTTGCGTTTTCCCGGGGCTCAGCAGGTCAAAAATCTTCAGCCATTGTCCATCGCAATATTTGCGTTTTGCAGCCCATACTTTCTTGGAATGGTTTTTTACAGCCTCTTGTAGTTGTTTTTTGTCTGAGGCTGTGCCATTTTTACAAAAAGCTTTTCGTTTCATGTTCAGGTGTTTAGCACTATTTTTGATTACCTGGTTGAATCCCAATGCAGCTGGTAGATCCCAGTGGGGAGTCCTGTTTGAGTCCTCTCGAAGTATCGCTGCTAATGTCCCAGTGATGCCATGCCATGTTGTTATAGCGCCCTTCTTCTGTTCACACGATGGCCAGCCCGCCCACGAGTTTATCCAGTTATTAAATTTGGAGGTCGCTACGTGCCCCCATTTAATTCTTCTAGGGAGCTTCATCAGTTCATCTCCGTTAGCAGCCCCCATGCATTGCAGCCTGTGACACGTTTCTGCTGTCAAGTTCAGAGTGATTGTTATGGCGGCGTGGTCGCTGTCACTGCGCGGATGGACTGTGTAATCTGACATTAGGGGTTGCAATTTGTCGCTTAAAATTATATAATCGATTGTCGTCTGGTTATTTTACGCGGGGGAGACAAAAACCCCTGGATTGTTCTTTATATGGATTGAATGTGCTGAGGCCAGTTTGTACGATTTTAGTAGTTCGTTCATTGCCTTTAGTAGCACCAGACTTGTGGTTTGTGTACTCAAGACCCCTATATTATGAATGTTGAGGTCTCCAAGGATAATGCAATCTAATGCTGGGAATTGTAGCAACAAAGACTCTAGATGGTTTATTAGCATGGGCAGGTTTGCTGTGTGCCCATGCTGGTTATGGTAGATGTTTATTACTAGGATTGAAGTTGTTCCATGTGACGGGTAGAAGCCTTTCAAGATACCCGCCTGGAGCATGTTTGGTAGGTTGTTTATTTCCGTAAATTCTAGTTTAAGCGTGTGCTTTATATAGATACATGGCCCACCTGATGGTCTTCCTAATATGTTGGTCTTTGTTGGTGCTTTGCCGTATTCTGCGTATCCTCTTAATGAGAGTGGGTTAATCAGCCAAGATTCTTGTATGCAGATTATATCCGCCTCCTCCAAAAAAGTCACCGCAGCTTGGTTATGTAACAGCTTTTTGAAACCTGCAATGCTCCAAGTCATGATTTTCAGGGTGTTTATGGTTCCTGCTTTGTTTAAGAAATTCACCTGCTCGTTGGACGTGCGTTGGTGTGCATGACCTGTGTCTTCAGGGAGGTGCCTGTTAGGAGCGGGGGTTTAATATTAGTGGCAGCCAGGACCAGTCCTTGTTCGTACAACCCCTCGATACGCATGAGTGTTTTCCTTGACTCAGGTTTGCAGTTATCTTGATTGGAGTGCCATTGATTAGGCCTGTGTTCGTACAGCCCTTGGGCCCTTGAAGAATTGATGCTGCATCTTGGGCTTGGGCAGGGGTAGTGTTCGAGCGTGGATGCCCCCCAGTGTGCTGTTCATAAGTTTCCAAGTAGCAGAGTGAATGATGAGCTTTTAATATTGAGGGGTAGTTTTGTACTGGCTGCAGCTTTATTTTTATGCCCCAGTTTTCCAATAGCGTTTGTTTGCTCTTTAGTGTCTCCACCTGTCAGAACCGTAAAGGATACACTGGTTCGGCCCCCTCAGGAACAGAAGCTTATTCCTCAGTCCCCCTCAAGCCAAGACTAGAGACCGCTTAGATATTACAGTCTCTAGTCCTAACCCGACAGGGAAAGGGGAAGTGGACAGACAAAACAAGAGAGACTTCTTCCTCGTCTGGTCTGCTTCGGAAGCCCTCAGATTGGACTCGCTGAAAAGGAAAAAACAATTCTTTAGCCCTCTCTACTTAACATTTTAAGTTACTCTGCTCTAAACTATTTTCTATGGACTCTATGCCTTACCTAAGCAGACTAGGAAGATTGCCACTCTCTTATAGGTAATGTCTGGAGTGTTACTACTGGTTCACTGGAAGAACACTCTTTGGTCTTTGGAATTTTCTTGACTAGATTTGACGCTTCGAACACTCTCTGACCTGTGATACTCAAAGTCTTAAACTCAGAATTGCAATGTCTCTTAACTCTGGGACTCTTCCGAAAACTCCTTGAGGAGTAGATCTCTCACAACAATTCTTATCTGGACATTCTCTGAAGCTTCAAAGTTTTTGATCAAAGTTTCTCCACAAGGGTCTCTGACAGGCTCTAGACGCAAACGCTCTTCAGCTTCCTTGCCAAAGTGAGTCCACTGCGTCTTTAGTTCATTGCCTTGAGACTTCTCTTTGATAACCCAAATTCAACACGCTTACTTGAAAGTCTTTGAGGGAACTACTCTTGACTGAAGTATTCCCAAACTCCAACTCCTCCACACGGCAACTTCTCTTGGCTCCGACGACGTGATACTTCCAGGTCATTAAGATACTGAGGGAAAAAAGGCGAATTAGGAAATGTATTTTTCTTATTCTACAAATCGTAACTTGTTACTTTCCTTAAGGTTTCAGTTCGGAAGCCTTTTCTGACTAAACTCTGGTCGCAAGAACTTTCTCTGAGGAGAGCGTGAAGGAAACACACTTCTCCGGTAATTTCTTCAGTTGAAGTGCGCAGCACGATTTGTGCGCGTGCGCGAAATACAGACACTCTAGGATCAACTGCAAAGTAAACCGCCACGCAGGAAACGGAATTACTTCCGCATTCCCAAGATGGCGGACCTCCGCAGCGCTGTCACTAGCAATCGCAATGAAGTTTTCCAGCAAGGGTTTCTTAGCTTGCACCTTCTTCTTGGTCCACCCTTCTGGCGAGGAGATGGACGGATCCTGACACCACCATATGTGGGCTGATGAAAGTTATCTCCGTGGTTTCATTTTTTTCCTCCGGGTCTGGCGGAAGGAAGGAGATGGACTCAATGTCTGTGGTTTTTGTCCCTTCCAGCCCTGGGATATTTGCGCAGAGTATCAAGAAGTTGCTGCAGTTAAGAATATCCCATTTGCCCTGAGAGGCATAATCGGGATACAGCCTTATTTTCCGATCTTGAGTTGTTATTTGAGTTGAGTGGAGTACAGGGTCCACGTCCTTCTGCTTCTTAGCCTGAATGCGAGTAAATGATGACTGAACCATGCCGGGCCAATGAAGGGTTGCCTGGTTTAATGGCCTTGTGGTTTGCTGGGCTACAGCCTCGCGGGATGGGGGCTAAGCGGCTTGTTGTTGAATAGCCTGTTCTCTGCATGGTCGAGCGTGGGGGCCAAAGTCCCATTAGAAGGGCGCTGGGAAGTTTCCGTGATTGCAATAGTCATTCTGGGTTTTTTGGCATCTGGTGACACTTGGGTCACTCTGCTCAATATGGCCTTTGTGTAAGTGGATTGCTGAAGGCTTGCTGGGCAGGGATCGTGGTCGCTTAAAAGGGGCATGATTTACTTCCCCATTAATATGACCTTGCAGCTCGATTACTTGGTTTTCTGTTTTCAGTGCAGGAGTATGCTGGAGTGCTGCCAATTGAACCGGCGTCATCAGATCTGTTGCTGCGTTGGTTGTATACTGAGCTTCTGAGACTGTCGCCTTTTTTTCTTCTATTTTAGTGATAGCTACCAGTTGGGTTGTTTCCTGGATCTCAGTGTGACCGGGAGTCTGTGTGTCAGGACATAGCCAATGCCTAACAGAGCAGGTAGCAAGTGATTTGTTCTTGTTCATCTTGTTGAGTTTTCTTAGCTTTTTTTTGTTCTTCCGGGATAGATTTTGACATGCTGGGCTATTCAGTTTAGAAATATGTTGAGTAAGGGTGGGCGTAGTTCGCGAAGTAGCGCTACGCGAAGCTACGCGAAGTGCACTTCGCACTACGCGATCTTCACGTAGCACTACGCGAGCTGCGTAGTTTCATGTTCGCACTGTGCAAGATGCGATTTCAATGATTGCACAGTGCAAACAAGCATCCGGCACTGTGCAATCATTGAAAACGGCATCTTGCACAGTGCGAGCTGTAGTTTTCTGCTGCTCGAGTAGATTTTTACTCGAACGGCAGCTTTCTCAACGCGAACTGGTAGTTTCTAATCGCAAGCGGTTGCGAGCATGCACAACCACTAGCAATGAGAAACCTGACCTCCTCGCATTGAGAATCTCGCCGGGATGGCATTTTGCTTGCTCACGGTCGCAAACATGACGTTGAGGACAAGCAAAAAATGACAGCTGCACTACGCTACGCTAACTATGCGTGTTCGCACTGTGCTACGCGCAGCTCGCGTAGTGCGAAGTTGCGCAAACTTTGCAAACTACGCGAGCTTAGCGTAGTGCTTTGCCCAGGGTTAATGTTGAGGGTCATGATTTTTTTCCCGATCCGTGCTAGCATTTGTTCCGCTCTCAGGGAACATCGCTGGGGGCACCGTGCAGGCGGTTTTTTCACTTTTGTAGGATTCCGTGCTACAAATTTGATGTGTTGTAATACCTTTTATTTTTGAAGGTGCCTGGATGGTGTCCTGTGCGAGTGGTTTCTGATGCTTGCTTGCTTTGTTCTTTAGATCCTCGACTAATGTGGTCATGATCTTTGGTAAATTTTCTAGACTGTGCAGGATTGGGCTGCAACCACAAGGCTCTAATTTTTAAGTTTGTTCTATTCTGTGCTCTTCGAATCAGTGAATTCAAATTGTCCAATTTAGAATCTATCCCGGCTATCAAACTTGCAACAATTTGCAGAATGTTGATCTGGGCGTCAAGCTTGTCTGCGTGCATTATGGCTGCGCCTGTCATTGAAATGAGGGTCTCATTGATCAGTGATAGATGATTAGAGATCACTGGTATCTTCTCCCCCTTATCCGCGCAGCTGCTCGCGGACATTGGAGACTGGACCGTTTTGTTGTGTTCTGGGGTGCTCCATCGTAACAAGTTCAAGGGCTGTTTTGTATTAGGCCAGGTGAATTTGGATTTCCTCCTTCGATTGCCGTGTAGATGCTATCAGGCACATCGGATATGATTGCTCTGTTTGCTGAGGGTCTTCCTTCTCTGGCAGCATGTGTGCTATCAAGCTCATCAGTTGTAGGTACTCCGTTTGGGGTAGGGCACAGCTGAAGGCCCTCCAGTTGTTGATGGGTCAGGACTGTGGTAATTGTATGGGTAGGCTTAAGTAAAGCTGTGTTCAAAACTGCTGATTTGGAGAGTGTTCCGCTTCGAACGTGGTTATTATTGGTGAAAGAGGGATGCCAAGTGCCCGAGAGGCTGTAGGTTTTAAAGGCTGCCCGTCCTCTGTTGCCCTATCGGAGGGTGGGCTATTTGGAGTCCGGTGGGATTCTGCAGGGTTGGATGGTTTAAGGTTGAGAAAATCTTTTATGTCTCTATTGCCTGCGGTCCCATTAGGAGTGTCTTTCACACTGGGACCGGGCTTGTGAACAGGTGGCTTAGGAGTACTCCATGGTGAGGCTGTTAGGCCCGGAACTGAGAGTTCTCACAGTGCACCCGGGGACGTGGGCGTAGCTCTGGTTGCTCCGGCTATGCCTGTATATACCCGGTCCAGGGGCCCTGGCCCTAACCCTTGTTAGGAGCTCCCTGTTCCTGGGGGGTAGAATAGCTTTGCCTTCTGTCTCCTGGCTGATCTGTGGGGACGGGGCCTATCCTGCAGTTGTACTAAATTAGAGTTTCTGGTCCTCATGGTTTGCCAAGTTGATTGACTTGCCCAATTCAGCTGGGCGCAATGCCTTCTACTTAGTGTGGTGGGGCAGTGGGAGCAGTGGTGTGGTAATGAGGCCTAAATAATCAAGTTAATCTCCCCTCCAGTGGTGCCAAGGTCTGAGTGTTTCTCCTTGCTGCGACCAGCGCTGGTGGGCAAGGGGAGGGGGAAGGGGGAAGGGGTCTCACTCTGCGTGAGTGATAGAACTTTCGCACCCCTCCTGTAACTTGCCTGACGCTGCTGCTGCTGCCGCTGCTGGTATGCTGGTGTCAATGTTGTTCTCTCCTATGGATGGGCAGGATGTAATATCTCCAGAGTTTTGCCTGCGTTAATTGTCTTGCCCCTGCTCACAAATCCCTATGAAGGTGTATCTTATTTTAGTGAAAGTGAAGTTGGCGATCAGCTCCTGCCGTCAAATTGCCCCATGCCTCCACAATGGGTTGTCTTTGTTGCCTTGGTGCCAGGTACCAGCAGCTCCGGACCACTGCTGGAAGTAACTGGTGATTTCACTTTATCCTTGCTTTTGTCCTCTAATTCTTTTAATTCTTTTGTACTGTAGGCTACCACTGCAGCCTTCTGCCGCTACAGCTCCCCTCGCTTAAACCGGGCTTAAGCAATCCGATGCATTCCGCTGCAGCGCCCGGGGCCCTTTTCCCAGAAGTAGGCAGTGGGCAGTGGTGCCGGCCCTCCGAGCTCCCCAGATCCTCCGAGCCCCAAAACCGCGGGACACCTCTGCCTCTGCCTCTGCCTCTGGAAAGCAGTCAAGTGCGGCAGAGTGCAGCCGGGAGCCGGGCAAAAACGTGGCAGTTGTTCGTTTATTTGATTTAATTACTCAGCCCTCCCCGCCTTCTCCGCCGTTGCCACCGTACCATCAAAGGCCGAGTTCTCCTCACCTGCGATCCAGGGAATCGAGATGCAGCAGGGAGGGGTGACCGGCCGGACGAAGGCTGTAAAAGTTCTCCTCGTCACAGGGCTCACAGGGCTCACAGGGCTCACAGGGCTCCCAGGACTCGCAGCAGCCCAGTTGATGGTCTCGGGGGTCTCGGCTGGCTGGCTTGGCACAGCTCAGCTCAGATGGCTCGTGTTATGGCTCATTGTGGTTCTCAAGCAGAGAGCCGGCAGCCTGTGTCTGTAGTTACCAGCTTGTAATGGAGTCTCAGGCGCTCTGGCGGTCTGGCGTGCTGGAGCTCTAGCGACCTCTAATGTGTGTATATGTATTCTCCTGCCCCCATATCAACTATTTTTGAGTGACCCTTTGAAATTCTGCCCAATAATATACCATTAATAATGCAATTTCATACTCCAAGGATTCATCATATTCACATGTAATGCAAGTGGTATGTTAACATCTCAACTGTGTAAAACCCAATAAAAACAGAGCGATACATGTAGCAGCTGAACGGGCAATTTTTGGGTTCAAAAATTCTTGTTGTCACATTCTTGAGGAAGAGAGAAGGAGAACATAAAAAATTAATATAAATATAAACTAATTTTTGTATATATCTACAAAGTATTGACCTCATTTGAGGTGGAGGTTTCTAGGATTGTAGGCGTAGGGAAAGAATGAGGGCATGTGCAAACTGTGCAATCGTATAGATATATATATATAAATATATAAATACAATCATTAATATGAATATGAACATAAATATGAATGTGAATATAACTATAAATATAAATACATGTAAAATCCAAGTGGTTAATATAAAATATAAATATATTAAATATAATCAATACGGATTATAGCCCAATAAATATCTAAAATCTAACACCTATACACAAAATAGAAATCAAATCTTCCTGCCCTGACTAGTAGTTACCATTTTTCCAACCTTGTCTATTCAATCAAAAAATTAGCAGAATCAATATCTCCAAAACAGTATGTTGCTATTGTGCTTCAAGACTCGACCAAAGTTCCTCGGTTGCATTGAGGCCCCCCGGGGATTTGGTGTCTAGGTTTAGAATGTACAGCATTTCGAGTTTGCTCAGAGCCTTTGTACGGTCCCCTCACCTTTTGGAGTTTGGGACAGTATCTACCAAATAATATTTCAGCTCCTCTGGATCCCCTTTATGTTTTTTATTAAAGTGGCGTGCCACCGGATAGGAGGGGTCATTGTTTTTGATGGCTCTAATGTGCTGTAGCACTCTTTTGTGGCCCTGTAGCACAGTGCTCCCAACATATCTCAGTTTGCAAGGACATTCCAATATGTAAATCACATGATCAGTTTTACAATTTAGAACATTATCAATGACCCACTCTTTTTCGCTGAATGGGGTTTTATATTTGGTCATTGATACCCCGTGTTGACAAGCCTTGCAAGTCTTACACTTGAGGAAGCCTTTCTGCTGGGATAACCATGTGCCCTTTGTTACTGGTCCACTTGGATCATTTTTTACCAGTGTATCTTTCATAGACTTCCCTCGGTGGTATGTCATTGCCGGTTGTTTGGACACTAGTTTCCCAATAATGGGATCCTGTTTAATGAGATGTAAATTTCTCTTAATAATCTTTCGGACTGCACCTTCATGTTGGTTATATCGTAAGATAAACCTGAATTTGTCTCTATTCTGGCTTTTAGTGGGAACCTCTGTTTGGTTTTTACTAGGATTTCCCTGGTCATTGAATTACTCTTGTTATGGGCTTCATCAAGACACTTTTGACTATAGCCTCTTTCTAGAAATCTTGTTATACGCTGTCCTTGAGCTGTCACTAGGTCCTGTTCATTACTGCAAATGCGCTTTAGACGTAAAAGTTCCCCATAGGGGGTACTGTGAATTAAATATATATATATATGCTTGCTATATTATTACATTTACATTTTTTCTAAATCATAATATAAATTAAAAATAATAGATTTTTAAAATGGTTTTATATGATATATGTGTATATAAACATACATACATAGATATATATGCGTGTGTTTGTTTAAAATACATATTTTGACATTATATTAATATATATATATTACCTACTGGCGGTCGCCAGTAGGTATATATAGTTAGGATTTTTTCCCTATGGGATTTCTGAAAATTCTATGTCTAATAACTTTGGCGTTTGTGGACGGAATTGGCTGAAATTTTCAGGAAAATGGCACATTTTGTTTCTGAGCAGCCCTTGAAAATTTGGGGGGGTTTCATCAAGGGGGGGCCGAGAAAAAAGGGGGGTCCCAAAACGCGTTTTTCCCATGTTAATTTCCATAGGGCGGTTGGACTCACTTTTAGCCCGAACGGCTGAATGGATTTGCACGAAACTTGGCAAAATTGTAGGGACTGTTAGGCCGATGTGCCTTTGCTAGGTCTCAATATATGTGCTTCAGTGGATTTTGAGAAATTAACGTTTAAATCAAGATATATATCTGTAACAGCGGTCCGGGCAGCGATCCGGTTCGCGTACTTTTCGCTTATCGGAACTTTGCGCACGGAAAGCTGATTGGCTCTTCGGTGTTTGTCAACATTCTAAACAGTCCGGTGCAGCCGCCATCTTCTCTCTCGGTAGGATCGAGAGACAAGAGGAGGCCAAAACAAAGAGGGAAATTTCCATAAGGGGGCATAGTAGATCCTCCCTGACCCCCTAGGTTTTATGTGGTGTTTTTAAAAGGGCCCAGCAGGGTCCAAAAAAATATATTTTTTTTTTTTTTTCGCGATGAGCGTCTAGTACGCGAACCGGAAAGCGTTCTGGGCAGCGTACTATAAGGATAATAGAATGATACACTTTTCAAAGACTGTATGTTAATTGTTTGGTTTTTTTTCTTTTTTTTTTTTGTTGTCTTTATTTTTAAAGTTATTTTTGTTATTTTCATTGTTTTTCATACTTTATTAAATTTTCTAACATTTCATTGTCAGAAATGTCATAATTTATTATAGGGTGTAATTGTTTTTCATTTTCAAGCAAGTTGTCTACTGCTTCAACACATTGTAGAAGTTCGTGGTCTCTACTGTCATCCATAAAGTCATCAAGTTTGTCTTGGCTGCTCTCCTTCAGTTCAATCGAAAATGAAATTTGTTGTTCGCCTTCCATTTTGCCTGAAATTTTGAATAAGAAAATATATATTAGTAGAGATAGGGCACTGTTGGGATTAATTTTAGATAGTCATTTTTTATCAGTGAATTTATCTTTTGGCAGTGTATAGTATCAGAGTGGAAATAGGACTATAAAAAAGTGTATGTGATTTAACCAAGACAAGCCTAACTCCATTCATAACTATAACAGAGAAGTCTATCTAAATACATTACTACTACAGAGGGATAGTGTATACGTAGCAGAAAAATTCTATTATATTAAGTTATAGTGCACAATATATTTCGTTTTTAAAAATTATATCTTACCTTCACAAAGAAGTTGAAGTTTTTGGAAGCTATTAAAAGGTGTTGTACAACAAGAAGTAGTAGTCAAAATGGCTGTGTTTTCTTCTCTTCCTTTATATATATTCAAGTATATAACCAATCAAATGTCAGGTAATAAAAGTAGAAAATGAAAGTAACATTTTCATTGGTTGTCAATTCCAACAGTTCAGATGTGTTTTGTGAAGTAATTTACCTCACGGTATTTGGAGAGGTCTAAAGGCTAAATGGCTAAATGAAATTTCAATCAAATTTGTGAGAATGAAAGGGATTGTTATGTAGTATGAGCTAATTTATATTTGGTGAGAGTGTCTCTAGTCGTTTTTCTGTAAATTATTTTCCCGCCTTTTTTTTGGATCGCTTCCCGGATAGCGGTCCGGTCCGCGTACTTGGAGCGTAACGGGAGTCCACCATTTTGTGTTACGGTCGAATCAAGGAATAAAATGGAGGGTAAATAATGTTCTGAATGGGTAGAAGGGGGCATGGTACAAGTATTTTGCCCCCCTACGTTTTCTGAGGGTGGCTGAGGAGGACTATATTTGCGAAGAAAAAACTTTTTTTTGAAATTTTGCGCGGTTAGCTTCCAGTTCGCGTACCGGATAGCGCTCTTTAAGCGTAGTTTGTTGAAAATTACAGAAAAAAGTTAGAAAAAAAATAATAAAAGTGTGTGATCAGATGAAGGGTAGCTCTGAGAAGAGCTTTTGGGTTTATGGTACATTTAGGTACTTATAAGTAGGTACCAATGCACAGTCTTAAATTCAGAATGAAAATTCTGTTGCCCTCATCTGAGAAGTGAACTCCATCTCCTCTGTAGATATCTTGCATGTAGTAACGCAAGTTATTGTTGTACAGAGAGCCCATTCCATGGTCTCTCATGAAAGCTGACACAGATTTGTTTACATGCTTCCTCGCTTTCTCAATTTGTGGACAAAATTGGTTGGACCACCTCCATTTCTGTCTTTGGCATATATTGGAATATACCAAGGCAGTTTGAGGAAAAAGTGCCATTAATTGCTCAAAGGTGTCCTTTAAAAGCATTTCCAGACCTACCCCTGTCAAAGTGCCCAAATCATTACCTCCACAGTGCACTATTAACAGGTCAGGTTTTGGCAAATGCATAAAGGTTTTCACCAATGGTATCAATTGGTGACATTTTAATCCTCTTTGGCCCAACCACTTAATTTCCACATCTTGTAAATTGAGGTTAGGTAAATTTCTGCTCTCAGCATACCTTTGAGCCCAGTGGATGTAACTATGTCCAACAATCCAGACGTTAAACATGGTGGCTGAAGGTTGTTCTGCAGTCAGATGAAGTGTGGTAATGAAAGGGCAGTTGAAACAGTAGGAGTTTCTAAAGAAAAAAAACTGTGGATTTACAATGCTAATGATTCATTAGCAGTGATTGGTGCATTTACATTTCTGAAAACAGAAAGTTAGGGTGCATGGATGTGTTCTTTGAAAGATGTAATTTGAATGGTCAAGGAAGAAACATTTAATGAAAGATTGCACTGGATACGCAGGTGCACTGAGAGTTCAGAGTTCAATTGAAACATTGTTGTGTGAATTTGCAAACATGAGAGGTCTTCCAGGAGGTGGTTGCTATGGATACAAGGCAGACAGGGCAGAGGGGGGAAGGATTTTGATTTGAAAAAAGTGAGGGAAGAGGTATGATTGGCTAATATGAGAGATATGTGGAAAGAATATCTGTATTTCTGTGCTTTCAATAGCTGCAGCCTTTGGAGTGCATCCTTTTTCTTCTGCTGAAGACAATTTGGTGTATTTCTGAGACTGTTTTCAAAACTCAAAAAATATTTGCTAAGGTGAGAAAAGATTTATTTAATTTAGATAGAGAATAGTATGATTTAAGGAGAAAATGATGAAGAAAGCTGTGTTTTTAAAATGTGGTTTTGTCTCTAGTGATATACTAATAGAATTAGTTTCAAAGAGAAATTATAATTGCATATTTGGTGTAACATTCTGGCATGCAGTTACACAAGATATTGTAATACATGGAGGCCATTTCATGGTCTGTTATGTAAGCTGAAACAGATATGTTGCTTTTAAAAACGATTTAAGAAATCAATTACATTTCTAGATATGTACTGCTAGAGCTTCATAGGTTGTTTTGGGCCATATTTATAAGGTATTTGAGTGTCTAAGATGTTGTGTTCGCCTTTTAAAATGTAAAGTGTTCCTCATGGGACAAGTGTCTTGTAAATACGCTCCCACTTGTGCTTGGCAAATTTAGATTTTGATTATGGGAGTTACCTAGCCATGTTAATAGTGTCCCAAAAATGGTGCTAGGGCATTCCAGAAAACACTTTCATGTGTCTCAAGGACATTTTTAGTCATTTCTTCATGAATGCAGGTATACAATTGATTTATATGCTGTGTTTAAAAACGAATTTTGAAATGAATTAAATTTCAGGATATGTACTGTTAGAGCTTCATAGGTTGTTTGGGGTCATATTTAGAAGGCATTTTAGTGTCTTTGAAGTTATTTTTCCCTTTTTAAATGGAAAGCGTTCCTCATGGGGCCCTGAGCAGTTCTTAGCCATGTTATTTAATAGGAAGTGGATAACATGGCTAAGAGCATTTGCTGGGAAATGCATGAATATCGTTGATTTTTCTGCTATATTCATGCATTGTGGCCGTTTTTTTTCACATTGCTTCATAGGTTGTTTGGGTTCATATTTAGAAGGCATTTTAGTGTCTTTGATGTTATTTTTCCCTTTTTAAATGGAAAGCGTTCATCATGGGGCCCTGAGCAGTTCTTAGCCATGTTATTTAATAGGAAGTGGATAACATGGCTAAGAGCATTTGCTGGGAAATGCATGAATATCGCTGATTTTTTTGCTATATTCATGCATTGTGGCCGTTTTTTTTCACATTGCTTCATAGGTTGTTTGGGTTCATATTTAGAAGGCATTTTAGTGTCTTTGATGTTATTTTTCCCTTTTTAAATGGAAAGCGTTCCTCATGGGGCCCTGAGCAGTTCTTAGCCATGTTATTTAATAGGAAGTGGATCACATGGCTAAGAGCATTTGCTGGAAAATGCATGAATATCGCTGATTTTTCTGCTATATTCATGCATTGTGGCCGTTTTTTTCACATTGCTTCATAGGTTGTTTGGGTTCATATTTAGAAGGCATTTTAGTGTCTTTGATGTTATTTTTCCCTTTTTAAATGGAAAGCGTTCCTCATGGGGCCCTGAGCAGTTCTTAGCCATGTTATTTAATTGGAAGTGGATAACATGGCTAAGAGCATTTGCTGGGAAATGCATGAATATCGCTGATTTTTCTGCTATATTCATGCATTGCGGCAGTTTTTTTTCACATTGCTTCATAGGTTGTTTGGGTTCATATTTAGAAGGCATTTTAGTGTCTTTGATGTTATTTTTCCCTTTTTAAATGGAAAGCGTTCCTCATGGTGCCCTGAGCAGTTCTTAGCCATGTTATTTAATAGGAAGTGGATAACATGGCTAAGAGCATTTGTTGGAAAATGCATGAATATCGCTGATTTTTCTGCGTTATTCATGCATTGCAGGCCTTTTTTTATCACATTTGCAAGCACTTCTTAGCCATGTTATCCAATGGGAGGTGGATAACATGGCTAAGAGCATTTGCTTCAAAGGTTGTTTGGGGTTATATACCATTTTTGGGAAATTATTAACATGCCTATCTAACTCCCATAATCAAAATCTAAATTTGCCAACCGCAGGTGGGAGCGTATTTACAATAAATTTGCACCATGAAGAATGTAAAATAGCATACTAGATACTCAAATAACTTATAAATATGATCCAAAACATCTTATGAAGCACTAGTAGTGCATATTTCTAGAAATGTATTGGTTTTCATTTAATGATTTACTTCATTGGTAGGCCTTCACATGTTTTTTTACCTTGGTTTTTTTTCAGTGAAAATCTTATCTGCAACCATGTGTTGGCCTCACCTCAAATAAACAAAACAGGTGATGGACTGAATGTGGATCAATGACACACATTCACCCCAGTCCAAAGATCTGGGCCTAAACAAACCTTTAGATAGGCTACATCTTATCGTCATCCTGAATTAATGATTTAAAATATTAGGGAGTGATTTATGAGTGTTGTATGCCTGTTTTGTACCATTGAGTGTCATTTTTGTGATGCAGTGCTGGTGGAAAATATTTGCTATGTTAAATAATTAGTACGGCATTAAGTTTTAGATGACTGTCATTTATTTACTGTTTGGTAATAGTGGTTAATAACATTTTATATTATATTTTTTCACAGATTCAACTGCAGATTCTTTCATAGTTTGGAAAATGCCTTCCAGAAGTCGAATACGAAAGGCTAGAAAACGTCAAAGACAGCAGGATGATGTTTTATTGCAGCAGTCCTCTTCCCCAAATACTTGTCAAAACACCAAGAAAGGTCCGGGTAAGAGCATGAAATCATTCTTAAGAAATATTTGTAGTAAAAAAAATTTTGCTCAAAAAAATGTGTCTCTTAACAAAAAGAGAAGTAATTTAAATGGAAAGGAGAGACCCATCACAAATGTTACTGGTAGAGGAAGAGATAACTCTGTGCATGATAGTAGAAGGAAACAACAGTTTAGGGACATTCGACAACGAATGTTCCGTAATAGGATATTAGTTAATTTATTGAAAAATATTAAAAAGAAAGGCCAACAGAAAGCGGCATTTTATAGGAGGAAGAAAAATGTAGAGAAAATTATTGATCATGCTTTTGAAATCAAGCGAAAGTTGTTTATTTTGGTAATCAATAGAATTAGGAAACTAAGCAAGGTAATTTCTGATTTCAAAACAAAAAGTAGATGGAAGAGAGTAGTAAATCGTACTAACTTTTGTGAAGTTTTTTCTGGAGAATGGATGCATAGTTCAAGTTCTGAGGCATTTTTTAATGAGGAGAGTTATTTTCAGGATAATGATTTGGTGCATGCAGTTGACATCAGTGGTCGAGCTTATGAAGTGAAGGATGGTTGTCCAGTTGAAAAAGAACAACTTGTGACAACAGAGACAGAAGAGGCGCTAAGTGATGAGGTTTTAGGAAGACGTCCTAAGGGTCCTGTGTACATTTGGAAGTGTAGTTCTATTTGCAGTGTGCGACAGGTTTCCATCAATTTGCTATGTGATTTTATACGGACATTTAATAAGAAAAGTTTGAAGCAGAAAATGAAGTTGTTGCAAGATTTAGATCCTTGCAGAGTGAGACAAATGACAGGTTTGCGTGGTCATTCACTGGCTTGTCTTTCCAGGAGAGTATGCCAGAGTGTTTTTCATCATTTCAGGATGCTAGCAGTGCATCATAATAAAGTGAGAAAATTAGTGAGAATGTTGTATTATGCTAAGAGTCCAGCAATTATGCTTAAACAGTTATGTGCTGCTCTTTTGCATGGTTCTGAAATAGATGTGAAGAATCTTTGTGAAGAAATTGAGTTTTGTTACTTTGGTAGTAAAGATGAGAATGTTCAAATTGACCCTGAAGTAGAGGGTAATGTGGAAGATAATGTACAGGTTTCCAGTACAGATAATTTTCAGAAGGAAATTGCCACGTTTCAGATGAAATCAAGTGAGAGGCCTAATTTCACTTGTGTATGTTGTCGACGCACTTATTATAAGAATCAGACTAAGGTAGTGGATTTATATGCAAAAAGTGAAAGGGAAAATAATAGTGAATGGAAGGATTTAGCCACATACTTGATGGTAGAAAATTATTTTGATTTGGGATCGGATCAACGTGTGTGTACTTATTGTTGTAATAAATTAAACCAAAACCAGATGCCTGCTAGGGCAGTTCATAATAATCTGGAATTGGTTGAGATTCCTTCTGAATTGAAGGATTTAAATACTTATGAATCTATTTTGATTCAAAGTATCCATCCCTTTCAGGCTATTGTAAGAATGGAGCCAAAGACAGGGAAATTGCCTCCAGCAGATTTACAGAGAGGATTAAAGGGAAGAGTTGTTTATTTGCCTCTAGATTTGAACAAAAACATTAACACAATTGGAATAGAAAAAGTGGAAGAGGAACCTCTGGTTATCTTGGTTAATGGGGTTCCGACAAAGAATAAGAAAATATGGCAAGATTTAGTGGATGTTAGGAAAGTCAAAAAGGCAACAGTGTATTTGAAGAAAAATAATAAGTACTATAAGAATGTATATGTTGCAGAAGAGGAAGTAAGTGATGAAGAGGATAGCGATTTGTGTGCTGGCCAAATTGAGAAAGTAGAGGCCTCTAAAAGTGAAGAAATATATGAACATTATAGTGTTCATCCTTTGCATTCGAAGGAAGTGATGGGGGATGCTATTGAGTTGTTTCAAATGAAACAAGCCAAAGGGAGTCCCATTAGTGTTTGGGAGGAAAGTTTGGAAGCTCGGTGTTTCCCACAGCTATTTCCCACAGGTCAAGGAGGAAGATATGATGAGCGACCTCGTGAAATTCCTGCGTCTGAATACCGGACTTTACGATTGTATGCAGAAGATCCTAGGTTTCGGCAATGCATTCCCTATTTGTTTCATCTCCTGTTTGAAAGCGATCTGTCTGGACTGTCATATGCAGTGAACCACATCTTAAAAAGTGGTATACAGATGCGAAACATCTCGGCAAGTGACTTTATGCATAAAGTCAATGTCCAAGACAGTATTTTGGATTCTCACTTAATTAATCTCATGGCGTGTCAGCGTGGTACTAATGAGTACTGGTACCGTCGTCATGGTGACTTAAAATGTATGCTGAGGAACTTAGGAACTCCGACATGGTTCCTCACTCTGAGCTGTGCCGAGTATGGCTGGGATGACTTACTTGAATTTCTACGAGAGGCAAATGGAAATATTGAAAACATTGAATTCAAGACACCTGGAGAACTGTGTTCTTTGGATCCTGTGAATGTATGCAGGTACTTCAATCATAGATTTGAAGCTATGATGTCTTTCATCACAAATAAAAAGAATCCACCTCTTGGAGAGGTGTTGGATTTCTTCTGGAGAAAGGAGTACCAAGCAAGAGGTGCCCCTCATATACATATGTTGCTGTGGATCAAGGATGCACCTAAATTTGGAACAGATCCGGATGACTTAGTGATGAATTTCATCGAACAGTATTCTACGTGTGCTGTTCCAAACGCAACGGAGAAGAAAAGTCTAAGAGAACAAGTTCTACGTTTCCAAAGCCATCGTTGTGGAAAGTACTGTCGTCGTAAATTCAGAAACAAGGACAAGTTCTACACCAAATGTCGTTTCAACTTTCCACGACCGGTGATTTCTAAAGGAAGAGTGAACAGTTTGATGTCTTCGCTGCGACATAATGTGACGAGGAAATCACCCAAGAATACATACAATTTGAAAAGGAACGAAGAGTCCAAGTACATCAATGACTACAACCCAGTGATTTTGTCCATGTGGAATGCCAACATGGATATACAGTTTGTGGCTGACAACTGTATGGCTGTGGCTCGGTATGTGACATCTTACATCACCAAAAAAGAAAAGACCGAACTGAAGGATATGTGGGAGGACATTTCCCATGAAAAGAGCCTCAGCAAGAAGTTGTACAGTTTCAGTCTGAAGATGTTGTCGCATCGAGAAATCGGAGCTTACGAATGTTCTGATCGATTGTCTTCAGCAAGTCTCTATGCCAAATCCAGGAGTCTCGTTTGGGCGAGTCTTGGTCTTGCTGCAACGCGAAATCGAGTTCTAAAACCTGTTCGGGAAATTGAGTATTTGGCAGAAAAGGAACCAAACAGTACCGACATTTTGAAGACCAACATGTTGGATACATATTATCCAAATCGAAGCAGTCACCTTGAGAATGTTTGTCTATATGAGGTTCTCCAAAATTATATATTCAAGAGGAACATCAAAGAAGATATTGAGAAAGGAGTGTATGCTGTAATTGGAAGTGAGGGATGCCTGGTCAAGCAAAGAAAATGCCAATTAGTAAACCATCGAAAATTAAGTGGCGAATCTCCAGAAAAAAAGGAGTTTTTCTATTTAGCACTTTTGCAACTTTTCAAGCCTTGGCGTGCAGAAGAGGAACTGCTTGGAGATTTCCTCTGTTACGAAGACTCTTTCAATGCAGCCAAGGAGTCCATAGAATGTCCTGCTTTTTCTAAATATCAAGAAATGCTAACTTTGGAAATTGAGCAGGAAGCAACGATTGCAGCCGAGATTGCCAGAGACAGTTCTCAGGACAGTCAGAGTTCTGTTTCATTGAGTCAAGATCCACTTGGAGGACCTATTATCGAAAATGAAGCTGCCACTGCTATGAATGAAGTAGAAAGAGCCATGGCACATGCTCAGGAGGATTCAGTTAACTTACAAGACTTGGAAAAACAACTCAACGTTGAGCAGAGGAAAATATATGATGAAGTTACCAAGGAAATTGAGCACGGATTAAGTCATGAGAAGAAAGAGTGCTCGTGTACGTCGTTGAAGCCTGTCCGACTGTACGTGAGTGGAGAAGCGGGAACTGGAAAAAGTTTCCTCATTAAAGCAATCTCTTGTTATTTGCAGGAAAGGACTGAGTCATCGCTGTCTTGTGTTGTCACCGCTCCTACTGGACTGGCAGCACATAATATTAAAGGTATTACTTTGCATCGTCTATTGATGCTGCCGGTGGAGCATGACAACAAATTACAATACAACAAGTTATCTGGAGATGCTTGCTGTGAAGTTTCAAGAGTCTTGAGGAAAATGAAACTACTTATCATTGACGAAGTAAGCATGGTTTCCAATGTCATGCTTGCCTTTGTGCATTTGAGAATGCAAGAAGTACTTAAAACTGAATATGATGTGTTATTTGGTGGGAAACACATCATTGTTTTCGGAGATCTTCTGCAGCTGACACCAGTAAAAGGTCAACCTGTGTTCAAAATACTCACGCATGAAGATACCAGGAAGTGCCTAGGGAGCATTGGCAACGTCAATATATGGTTAAACTTCAATTATGCAGAACTGCATCAAAATATGCGTCAGGCAAAGGATGAAGATTACAAGAATATTCTACAAGATATTAGAATTGGAAAAGTGACCGAGCATGGGAAAGAAGCTTTAAATGCACGATTACTGTCAAAATTATATCCCAAACAAGAGATTGTGCCTGAGAATATTTTTCGGAAAATTACTGAGAAGAAATCCGGGATATGTCTCATGCCAACTCTTGCAGAATGTGCCATCTTTAACAACAAAATGTTGAATTTAGAAAAGCAAGAGATTGTGAAACTTGAAGCTATCGACAAATTAGAGCATATGGGATCAACAATTATTTTGTCAGACAATTTGAAATCAAAATTGGATTCATTAGAGAAGACTATATCTAAAACAGCGGGTTTTGAAAAGACTTTGAATGTGTGTTTAAATTGCCGAATTATTTTGAGAAGGAATTTACATGTAGAAAGAGGTCTGGTAAATGGATCAATGGGTAATGTTGTTGATTTTGAGAAATACAGAAATAGAGATGGAATAGAATTTTTAAAAATTAAATTTGATGGCATTGAGGAAGTACAGCAAATTGGTCGTTGTTCTGCTAGGTTTTTGCTTGTTAAAGATTTATATGTTCGCCGTAAACAGTTTCCTGTTTGCTTGGCATATGCGGTGACAATCCATAAATCGCAAGGTTTAAGTGTAGACTGTGCATTGGTGAATATTGGCAGTTCTGTGTTCAAGGAGGGTATGGCATATGTGGCATTGTCACGAGTTAGAACTTTATCGGGATTGTACTTGATTGACTGTGATGTCACAAACATTTGTGCGGATCTAGATTGTGTTAAGGAATACAATAGGTTAAGAAGAGAGTATGCGCCACATTTGCCTCAATATCCTTTGTTTGAGAAACGTGTGGTAGGCCGCAAACGTAGAAATAGCAGTAATAGTAGGGAGGTTGTTGCAAAAAGACTAAAAGTCAATGAACCGAAAATTGTTAGCAGAAAGAAAGTGGATTCTGTTGAAGATGTTGTCGGTTTTCAATTTGAAAACAGTTCTGGTGTCAACTGCTATGCAAATGTAGTGGTTAATGTTCTCTTTTCACTAGAGAGTTTAAAAGAACAGATTCTGTTGAATTCTGAACAAATTTTATGCTGTTTGTTGAATTCTGTTTTCGAGAAATGTAGCACTGATCGAACAAAAGTAGAAAGTGTGTCTGAAGTTCGTTATCTGTTAGATGAATGTTCAGGTCAAACAGACTTCTCTGAAAATAATCAGCAAGATTGTCAGGAGTTTTTAATGTATATGCTTGATATATTGCAAGTTGAGGGTGTAGATGTAGATCACCTGTTTGGGCTTTCTTATCAATGGCAGCATGACTGCGAGAACTGTATGGTATCAAGTACTACTAGTGTAGACTCAGAAAGATTTATATATTTAACTTTGCCAGACAGTAAATCAGTCTCCTTTAATAAGCTAGTAAATGCAGCGGATCACAACATGGAGTGTAGCCAATGTAAATGTGATATGATGTCAACATTATTTATACGTAGATATGGCCAGTATGTCATTTTAATGATCCAACGTTGTAGGCCTGATGGATCAAAATTGTCAACTTTAATAAAAAATTTTGTGGCTTCTCAGCTGTCAATATCAGGGAGGACTTTTGTTACTGTAGCAATTATCTATCACGATGGTCCATCAACAACATCAGGACATTATACAGCTTACTTAAAGTCTGGAAACGGCTGGTCATTCTGTAATGATTCCGTTGTAACGTTCAAAAAAAAATTGCCGTTTGACCTTAAAAATTCTTACCTGGTGTTTTTAAAACCAAAATTTTAAGTAGAGGGAATGTAAGTCTGCAATGCTGTCTAGATTAAAAATCCAACTATATAAACCTAATGCAAGTAAGTCTGCTTCATAGTAAGCAGTATCAGTGTCATAGGAAAAGGAGAACATGAGTGACAAAGAAGAGTAAGTTATTAGTAGTCCAGGATTGTGAAAATAATCTCAAATATTTTATTTTTGAAAGTTGCGAAAATAGAAAATGTCGGGATTTGATTGGAAGAATAACAAGACTTGCGAATCGCGGCAACATGATTTGGCCTAGTGGAAACATGTGATATAATGAGAGAAGTCTTTTTTTCTATGTAACATATTTCACGTATCGATGGAGGTTTTCTTTCAGAAAGTGGCGGGCTGAAAATATTTGTAGCACAACAGAGTGGATGCTGTTCATAGGAGATCGTTCGACGTCATTGAAAGTAAGTTAATTTTAAGGAGTTTTGAAATCAGATTTCGAAGGTTGTATGGGTTTTTTAAACACAATCATTTTGATTGTGTTTTTTTTTTCCCGCTGTTACATGATGAATACCTTCAAGTCACTGATTTAAGTGAAATTTGATACATTCTGAGAACAGCAAAAATAAACCATTTAACATGTATAATTAATGTTATGCTTTTTGAAATTATGATATATATTTAGAAATGTGAGGTAGATATGGAGAAGCAGAGTCTTCTGTAAGTGTCAATTTTAATGCTTACAGTGCTGTACTTCTAGGTATTGTTTTTTTTTAAAAAAAAGAAATAGGCCTCACCTCAAAGAAAGCTCTTGAAAGCACACATCTTATTTGCATCCTAAAACAATCATTTAAAATGTTTGACACAATTTTATGATGGCTTTACATCTTTTTTGCGCTGTTATTGCATCACTATTGTGAGACATAAGCAATGCAAAAGAAGCATCATGTTTCAAAATAGGCCTCATTTCATCAGCATGAAGATACTGTTTTTTTAAAATAAATATCTTTAGGATTGTGTAGGGGTCGTAGGGAAGTAGAGGTTTCTGTAAATGTCAAAGTTGTTTAAAAACTGTTTCTTCTTGAACCTTTTCCCTTCTTTTTTCTAATTTATAAATACATGTTTTAATATTTTTGGAAATGTTTGTTCTCTCTTTTACAGATTGAATGTATGAAAAATTTGCTTGAAAAGTTAACATGAATTATAAGGTAAATGTTTTCTACTTTTTTAACCTACATTCCACTACTGATGATGTTACTGACTATGTTATGATTGATGTAATAAATGGGCATGTTTTACTGCAATGGTAGGTCTTCACATCTATTATCTCGTCTGTATTCTTCAACAAGCATAAATTTGATATGCAACCCAGAGTACGGTTCACCTTAAACAAACTTTTAGAGAGGACACACCTTATCGTCACCCTCACTCAATCATTTAATCTATCACATTTAACATCTATTAGTTCTACTGCTTCATTTCTTTAATCTTTACTTTCCTGTGTTTGCTACTTCTCTCCTTCCTTTCTCTATTACTTAATTTTTCTATTCCTTCCAGTATTTTTCTCAGTCCCTCTCTTCTCATACTTCTTCATTATTATTCACTAATTCTGTCTCTATTAATGTTACTGTTTCTGAATGATCTCCAAAAATTTTAAAAACAAGAACAGTAAGTATAAGGATAGGAAAAGACATTTATGTTACAAGAAAGACAACTATAGGAAGTAAACAGAAAAAACTGTTACTCGCAATCCACTGCTGATGATCTCACTGACCATGTAAAAAATTATGTAATATATGACATGATCAGAAGTGAATTGCGGGTAACAGTATCTTTTCTTTACTCCCTATAGCTGTCTTTTTTTGTAACATAACTGTCTGTTTCCTTTCCTTATACTTACTGTTCCTTTTTTTAAAAAAATTTTTTTGGTACGCTCAAAGTACGCGTACCGGAGTGCGAACTGGTAGCGAACTAATAGAAATAGAGCTTGGCAGAGTTCAAAGAATTCTACCAATTTTTTTAATAATGGGGAGGTAGTTCTGAAAAGAACTGTTTTTTTTTGTTTTTGTTGTTTTAAATTTTTTTTATTAGTTTTCTGAACATTTTTTATATTTTTTTGTTTTTTTCTGAACATTTTGTATTTTTTTTTATTTTTGGGGGGGAGGGGGGAAACAAAAATGATTCATCGAAGACGGCTCAACAGGAGCAACAAAAAAAAAAAGAATTTACTTTTTGGGGCGTTTTGGGCACACATGATTGGTGATGGCTCTCATTATCAGGGTAATGCTACTTTCGCGGTAGCAAAGTGTCTGGTTGCACCACACACAGACTTGCTTCACTTCTCCCATGTTGATTTGGATGTTCGGGATCACCTCCCTCGCCTCCGGTCCCGATACCTCCTGAACAACAGATCTTCTTGCCATTTCTGGCGGATTTTGTTGTTGGTCGCGAAGTTGTGCATTGCTGTAATTGTTAGGGTGCCATCGACTCATGTGCCTGTGCATTGTATGATTGCCAAAACTGTACTTTTTGTCTGTGCCCCTTGAAAGACGATCGCCGCAAATGCGACAAAAGACGTATCTGGCATTTACTTTCTTTTGGTCAGCAGGAAATTTAAAAAATTGCCAGATATAATTTTCTTTTCTATTATATCTTCTGGGCTCCTCTGGCAAAAACTCGTCATTTTCTTGCTGTTCTTCCTCTTCTTGATTTTCCTCCTCTTCTATAATTAGTGAAGCAGGTAGTCTTTTCTTCCCATGAGGAGGTGGAGGAGGTGGTGGGGGCACACTGGCAGAAGCAACCATTGAAGCCATTGCTGATGAATCAAAAAAGGTCTTTCTCTCACCAAGATGAAAGTCAGAGTGAGGAAAGAAGGAGGGGTTTTCATCATTTGGGAGAAGGAAAAATTCTAAACCAATGAAAAGTGTTAATTTTATATCACATGACCAAGTATTACATCATTAGGAAACCAAAAGTGAAATGAACCAATGAAAAGTGTTATTTTCGAGTCACATGACCTGCTGTGTTTACGTTTCGCGCTTTGCTCCGCTTTCCGGTACACTTCCGGGTCCGCTAACTTGGCGCGTCCAACGACGTATTACGCGATAACGCAAAACGTCATGCAAACGTAACAGTTACGCTAAAGGAACGTTGACCGGTTCGCGTACTAAGCCGCGGCTTTAAATTGAGCTAACGGGAAGCAGTCCGGTTCGCGGACTGGGAGCGGAACAAAAAAAAATGTTTTAAAAAAATTGTCTAAAGAACATGAAAAATATATTTCAAAATTTAAAGAACAATACATTGTACAGCTATAGATATTAGCTTTTAAAAAACCATTGAAATTCAATGAAAAAACCATAGGTTATACTCCATATATAGTTAGGAATTAGCATTTACAAAACCTTATTTTACTCGCATAAAACCATTGAAATTCCATATATAGTTAGATGCGCTAACTATATATCGCGCACCCGCAATCCACTGCTGATGATGTCACATATTACATCATTCATGACATGGTCAGTGACATCACTGATGACATCACTGATGACAACATCCAGTGACTGTATGTTTCTGTAAAGTTAAAATATGTCTTACATATTGAAGAATGAGTGGATGTATAAGTGTCTGGATGAAGGATTTAGTAGGTGCATGAGTGACTGTATGAGTGAGTGATTAAATGTGTCTCACTGAGTGCATGGGTTAGTGACTAAACTGTCTTAATTTGTGCATCATTATGTCTGTTGTTCTGTAAACTGTTGCATGTGTGGATAAGTAGCTATATGAGTAACTATATGGGTTATTGATTGGTTGCCCAAGTATTTGTATGGGAGACTGAGTGTGTGTGTGGGTGGCTGGGAGGTGTATGACTCTGTGCATAGATGTGTGAGCAGTTGATTCACTAGATGTATGAGTTCAAAAGTGCATGTGGAAACAGCTGTTTGGGCGGTTGACTGTGTGCATGAGTGTATTGGTGAGTGAATGGATATCTCAGTGCTACATGTCAAAGTAAGTACATATGTAAAACACAGTACATGTGAGAGTTGAGATATATAAATAACTGAACATAAGAGCCAGTGAATGTGTGAGTGGCTGTATGGATCATTGTGAACTTGTATCAGGGATTGTATAAGAGAGTAAATATGTGTTAGTATATGTTTGAATAAGTAAAGTTTGTATAACTGTATAGTTGAGGAAATGGAGGTGTGATTGATTCTTTGCATGACTGACTAGGTGTGTGAGTAACTCCATGGATGAGTGACAGTCTGTGAGTGTCTGTTTACACTGATTGTATCTAAGGTTATATTAGAGTCTGAAGAGGTTCATCGTATTATCACATGAATGATATCATCAGTGATGTGATCAGTAATGTCAAATGAGATGTCATCAGTGATGTCATCAGTGATGTCATTTGAGATGTCATCAGTAATGTCAAATGAGATGTCATCAGTGATGTCATCAGTGATGTCACTGACCATGTCATGAATGATGTAATATGTGACATCATCAGCAGTGGATTGCGGGTGCGCGATATATAGTTAGCGCATCTAACTATATATGGAATTTCAATGGTTTTATGCGAGTAAAATAAGGTTTTGTAAATGCTAATTCCTAACTATATATGGAGTATAACCTATGGTTTTTTCATTGAATATATATATATATATATATATATATATATATATATATATATATATATATATATATATATGTTAAAAAACTTATGTATGACTATATTTTTGCGATATTATTGTAAAATAATATTTTTTGCAATATTTTTGTGCTTATCTGTATATGTATAGCAAAACTATTTTCTTGTGGCATGATATTTCTGGTTTCGATATTATGTCAGTGAACTGATAAGTTACCAAATCTGAAACAGAGAAAAAAAGGTGTTGTTTAGGCTATTCAGGGTCCATTTGTAAAGTCACCAACGCTGTCAAATCCTCCTGGGTAGATGCTGGCACATTGCATGATGGGATCAATTAAAGGGGGAAGGTGCTATGATTCATGCAACCCAAATATTTGGGTCACCAGCTAAATTCCATCCTCCTACTTGACTTTTAGTATATTTTTCATTGGTTGGTTATGGGTCTCACTTCAATGGTGGTACTTAAGCTATCAGGTGACTTTCAAGATGGGGCTTCTGGGCCAAGGCTCATAGGCGAGGTCACTTACAGCTCAGGACTTCCATGTCACAATCAATGAGTGGCAATGTTTATGGGTCATGGTGTGCGAGTGATGGTACTTCCGGGGCAGGTTGTGGAAAAAGGGTGTGACACTTGCCACATTATTGAAACCACAGCACTTTTTCGTTTGAAGAAAGGTCTTCATTTTTATGACTATTGTCAACTGTTGAATATGACAGCTTTCCTGAAGACTCCACTTATCTAAATGATGTTTCTTTTCCTGTCCCTAATTTTCCATGCACATCAAAAAGAGGGAGATTTCGTAAACAGTCAAAGTGTCTGTAGGAAAGTTGATACAAAAACTAAGCAGACATTGACATCTTGGATTAAAGAGAAAACTATCATCTGTACAACAGGAGTCAACATTTTGTCGAACTCCATTTCCCTTTCCACAAATTATTGCTGTGTCTTTTGTCTCTCACAGCTGAGCCCACAGTGGTGTTTGTCCGTAAGTCCTATTGCTTGACCACATTCTCTAAAACCTCTCAATCGATACATTTCGGAATACTGTTGTGCCTTTATTCATTTAATCGATCTCGCGTGTTTGTTGACAGTGTCACTGTGTGTTTACCATTCTCTTTGTATTATGATGTCCCAGCATGAGCAACATGGCCTACCTTCTACACTGAAGTCAGTTCAGATCTTAGTGCAGCATTGCTAGTTCACAATTGAAACGGAGTAAGATTCCAGCTGCTGAGCAGGTCATTTCAAATATATTTTTCATGAATCTGACATTCAGAATTACCTGTGGTGGTGACCCATTGGTACGTTTCTCTAGACACAATTTAATTGCTGAATCCCACCCAGCGACATGTTGCACTTCATTTATAACTAAACACGTTTTTTATGTTTTATGGATGTGTGTCTAAATAGACGAGTATGACTGCTGTGTCTCAAAGCCAGGCATATAAAAAAGAGAACACCATGGTGCAACCCAGCTGTAGCAGCCGAGCTTCTTGTCAATAAACGTGTTTACTTGGGCAAAGCGTATTCCTGTATACCTTCTTTGTCAACTTAACATACACAGAAAGAAAGCCTGGCACCTCAGGCAGGTATCAGTAAAGGTTTTGGCTGGGAGCTGACATTGCATCAAATGTTCTTTTTGCACAAAAGCACAGTGGGAAAAAGATCGAAACAAGTCAAAAGACGAAAATATTAGGTAGCAGTGATAAAAAGAAAAAATCAATCAAGAAATCAAAGGTGCTGTGCACTCTTCGCCTCTTCCACCCTCTCCCTTTGCAACAAAATATTTTGTGTGTTCTGAGGAACTCCTGCCCTATTTTTCACATGTCTTTATTGACAAGTATTACCAATAAAAAAATAAAAAATCATAATATTAGGATGCATGGATTTCCTCATCAGTAAGCATAACATGCCCTGGAAAACTGACCCCCAACTAGTCCTCTTGTCCAAAATGATAAAGAAATAACATGTTGTGTTTATTATTTTTTTACCTATAGCCTTAATTATTTAAGGGTACCTTGGTCGTGCAGCACTGTCTCTAAAGCTGGAACTCATCACAAGACTGTCACCTCACCATCAATAGTGATGGCACCCTGGCAGAGCCTCTTTACAGGCCTCCTCCCACAATAAATGATTATGAAACCAATGGGCAAGAATTTAGCATTCAATGTCTCGTCACATCTCCACTCCCTGCAGCCATTTTAGGGTTATGATGAGAACTCTCTCTCTAGGTTTAGTAAGATAAATCACCTAGCAACTCTAGAAATGTGTTATCCATCAAATACAAAGCCTCGCTGAGAAGGTTACTTAGTTAAATATTGCCCAAGTCAGATTCAGGCCACAGATGTTCACTGACTTTGTAGTATCATCTGCAGTGGGTGTGTTAGGCTGATAGTGGATTGTGACGATGTTAGCATAGTGATTTTATTGGACCTTTCTGCTGCATTTCACAAACTCTGCCACACACTTTTTATAGAATTTCTAGAAGGTCAATGTATTCAGTGTTTTAGGGGCTCATTAGGATGGGGGGCGGAGGCACAACTGCGGTGCTGGCGGAAAATGACCTTTTCCGCACTCCAGCAGCAGTCTTCGCGGCTGCCACATTACAATGGGCAAACATAGCCCATTTTCCATCCACCGCGGAGCAAAATGAATCGCCAGATATTTGCACCCGCCATTGCGGCGGAATGAGCCAATAGAGATCCACTGCCATGCAGAATGACGTCCCGGCCACCGTACAAATCACGATGCCCCAAACAGCCCATCACACCGCAAAGGAGAAACCACCCACCCAGAGACGGTGGAAGCACAACAGCAGAGCAGGGATTCCCTAAACCCTGAGGATATCGACGGACCTTCTGCTTTGGGAGAGAGGAGAGAGCTGAGGGTGCTTACTGCTGCCTGCGTCGCCTGTTGCCTGCTCCCGCCGCTGCCCCTCGCCGGACCCGCTTCGCGGGTCCCGCTTCGCGGCCAGGAGTGTGCTTAAGGCTGCAAGGGTTTGCTCACCGACCGGCAGGGCTGCGAGCCAGAGGCGGGGGACTCCAAGTTCCAGGAGCCCCAGCGCGCCCGTGGTCATCTGGGCAGCTCTCCCTGCCGGCTCCGCCCCCACCTGGACGGTCAAAGCGGCGTCCCTCAACACTTTCTGTGGATTCCCTAAACCCTGAGGATATCGACGGACCTTCTGCTTTGGGAGAGAGGAGAGAGCTGAGGGTGCTTACTGCTGCCTGCGTCGCCTGTTGCCTGCTCCCGCCGCTGCCCCTCGCCGGACCCGCTTCGCGGGTCCCGCTTCGCGGCCAGGAGTGTGCTTAAGGCTGCAAGGGTTTGCTCACCGACCGGCAGGGCTGCGAGCCAGAGGCGGGGGACTCCAAGTTCCAGGAGCCCCCGCGCGCCCGTGGTCATCTGGGCTGCTCTCCCTGCCGGCTCCGCCCCTAGAGACCAATCAGCCAGTAATAAAAGAGGAGTACCATCCCCGCTGCGCGGGAGCGTGCGGGAGGGCGCCGGGAGAAGCCCGGGACAAGGGCGGGACCGTCTGTGGCCGTCCGGGGCCGAAGGAGGCCGGGCAGGGCCATCCCCCTTGATCGTGTGATACGCCACCTAACTTAGTAAGTGACACAGATTCCTTTGTATTACCTTGTATTTATTATGGCGACTGCTACTAATACTAGTCCTACAACCAGTCACTTGATGTCTCTTCCAATGGAGTCTGGCCCTTTGGCCATTGGTCCCTTAGATAAATTCTTTTTCAATCGCTCACTGGCAATAGATAAAGAACTAACTTTGGCAGAGAAGCGCGCCGAGCGTAGACTATCCATCGAAATACTTAAGAACTCTATGGACAAGTCTTCAAATGTTGTCTACCCCACTTTGGTAACCCCTCTTTCATCAGTGAGCCTTCCAGTTACAAACGAAGGCTCTGAGGCCCTGGGTGACAACACAATCAAGACTGCCGCGACGGATTCAAACACTACTTGTGGTAGTACATCTCACCCATTATCGCTCTCTGATTTGGGCCACCAAGTTATACCTGCCAATTCCAAAACTGGGGCTAAAAGGAAACGTCCAGCTGCTGTAAAAAACTGCAAAAAAATGGCTCGACCACCATCAAAAAGTAGGAAGTTACATACATCTTTGAACATTGGGAATACAGTTAATGAGCCAGTACAAAGAACAGGATGTGTAATACCAACCACTTCTACTTCTCAGGATAATGAAGACAAAGTGGACGATTCTTGTTCCGTTCCAAAAGTACCAAGTAAAGACAATGATGTATTATTTGCAAATGTGCTTCCTGAACTGGAAAAAATGTTTAGACTGGTACTCACTCCCATAGAGGACAGAATTGCTAAACTCATTGATAGGTTAAACCACTTTGAGCAAAAAACTTTAGACAATTTCTATTCTACAAAATCCCTGATCAAAGCAAGCAGGGTGGAAACAAACTCAAACCCCCAGGTCGTGAATACCCCCCACACTCAGGACAAGGGTAGAAATCCTAGAAATGGCTCCCCTTTACCTTCCAAACAAAACAAACCCCCAACAAAAGTCACTGCAAAACCTACACCTAGGGCCGATAAAGCGACATCGGGTTCTGAACCTTCACAGTCGAATCTGACACATCCCATACAGTCCTCATTACCCCAGCCACAAAAACAACTGGCCAACGTAAACGTTGTGGCTAACTTGTGCAAACAAGTGGGTAAAGCACCAACATCTGCAAGCGCCACTACCAACACACGTATACCCCCAAACACCAAGGGGGTAGGAAATAAGGTTAATGTTGATCAGCCGGCTGTTAAAGCCCCAACAGCGCCCCTAGCTAATAGCAAACAGGTGCAGAAACCTGCCCTTCAACCTGTTCCCCAAGTTCCCAAATCAATCCCAACGCCCTTGCCAAAGCCACCTCATAGAAAACCCCCAATCAATCTAACTCCAGACTCCTTCCCCTATGTGGCAGTTCTCATCAATGTACCACCTTTACCCCCAGGACAGAGAGAAAACTTCCAGATGCTCAAAAACAAGACCATGCACTGGTTAAAGGAAAATCGTCCTCTGCCGGGTGGTATAGATGGGCTAATAATAGGGGCTAGGAGAATTGACTGGATGGGCTACACACCAAAAACCCTGGGGGGGGAATGTATAGTGGTTAACTTTCAAGATCCTAGGGTGGTGGGATGGATAACAAGGCAGGGATGGGGAACAAATAAGGGCGGTATTGGTATTGTGGACCTCACCTTCTTTTACCCCAGACCAACAAGTGTAGCTACAAGCCTACTAAACGAGCCCATAATCCCCCCCATTGCGCAATGGCCAGTTGTTTCTTTACCACCTTCCCATGCTAGTTTTAATTATACTTCACATACACACAACAATCCCCACGTAGGATGGCAGGACTCGGGCTGGGGATATTGACACACTGGTACTGACAGCATGGGCGGAATTTCAAAAGAAGTAGAGGCGTTGGGTGATGTCTGTGGTAATATCATTGCTACAAATATAAAGGAGAACAACATCGAGGCTGGGTGTGTGGCCGAAGAAGGTGGCTTTAGACTAGGAACATCAAATTCAAATGCCTTATACCCTGTAATGGACGACTCAGTTGTGGGCTTAATGGATGACTCAGATAGGCTGGCTAGTTTAGTGGGAATTTCTATGTCATCCCACGAATCTCCGCTTGCCAGCTTGGGAGGGAACAAATGCAGATATTGGCACCCTTTTGTCTTGGAATATCGCAGGGTTGGCCAGCAAGTTGGACTCCCAGCTTTGGGTAGATTTTATAAGTGGCTTTGACATTTGTTGTTTCCAAGAAACCTGGGCTTGCGATCCACTCTTTTGCTTAGGTTACTTGAATTATTATATACCAGCCATCAAAGGGGTAAGAGGGCGGCCAAAGGGTGGCCTAACAGTGTGGGTCAGACTGGGTTTGCATATTGACATAAAAATCCTTGACCTGGGAAATAGTGATTTACAAGCCCTTAGAATCTCTGTCGCAAAAGGCCAACCAATAGATCTATATAATATCTATGTGAGAGGTGGCAAAGTAACAAATCTATCCACCATCGAGTTGTTGTCTGATGTTATGGAGGCCAATTCCCAGGGAAATGCAAAGATAATAGCAGGGGATTTAAACAGGACCTTCGAACCCTTGAACTGTACAAACGACCTTAATGAGTGTGAAGAGGATAATCTCTGGGGAGTACCATCTTTAAACTTACAACCTGTGAAGCGATGGACAAAAGAGATTTTACTGTTAAATGGAATATGTTTGGAATATGGTATAAGAGCCCTCAATGGTAGGACATCTGGTGATAGGGAGGGCAGTTTCACTTTCGACAATGGTATTAATAGGAGCCGAATTGACTACATATTGTGTAGTCTCCAGCTGTGGAATGGGGTTGTAGACATGGCAGTTAGACCCCGGGTTGAAAGTGACCACAACCCCCTATGTGTGTCACATAAGTGGTGGAATGCAGGTTTAGGAAACCCTATTGAGACACACGATGAAACCCCTCATTTAAGTAACGATGAGCGAAGGCTAAAATGGCCCAAGGTGTTAGCAAACGAAGTCACTATGACATATATCATTAATAAGGTTGATGGTGCAATTTCCGAGATTGAACCTGCCGTCCCAGTGGCTCCCGGGGACAATGTTATCACTGAAATCCACAATAAGTTATTCTCCTCTTTAAGACCATGTTTTTTTATAAAGAAAAGAAAAGGGAAGAAAACTAAAGAAGTGGGTAGGTGGTTCGATAATCATTGCAGAGCAGCACGTCTAGATCTGGGGCAGGCAATAAGGAACAGGGATCGTGCTGCAGTGATTAAGCATAGGAAATTGTACAAAGCAGCCATCTATCGTGCAAAAAAGAAATGGGACGAAGACCATTGGGCCCAATTAAAAGAAGCCTCCGATAATAAAGATTCACTGTTATTTTGGAAAATCATCAAGTGGGGTAGTGGTGCGGGCCCAGCAAAACCTGATAATAATGTACCAGTGGATTCCTGGGTCGATTATTTCGGGCCCCAGTACGCGGAAAGTAATATATCCGTGACAGCTGAAGATATAATCCCGGCCTATGCAATCGAAGATCTATTCTCCCTCAGTGAAGCAGAAATTGCCATCAGTTCTGCTAAATGTGGGAGGGCGCCTGGCCCAGATGGTATCCCCCCTGATATTTTTAAACATGATGTGGCTAGATGGGCGAGATACATCCTACTTGTAGCAAATGCCCTAGCAAAGGGGGCAGTGGTTCCAGATATTTGGAAAGGTGCAACCATTATCCCCATCCACAAGAAGGGCGATCGCTCACTGCCTGCAAATTATAGGCCCATAAGCTTAATAGCCACTGTACAGAAAATAGTCGGAAGAATGGTAACAAACCAGCTAATGGACTGGGTAGAAGACAACAGCGCCCTCTCCCCATATCAAGCGGGATTTAGGCGAGCTACTAGTACCATTGACCAGGTCTTTCGCTTCACAATATTGAGGTGGAAAACCGTTGAGCTGGGAAGGGGCAGCCTGTACGTCGCGTTTGTCGATCTGCGGGCTGCGTTCGATCTAGTCCCCAGGTACAAGCTATGGTCGGTGCTCCAAAAGCTGGGGATTCCTGCAGAACTGCTAACATTAATTATGCGACTGCACGAATCCAACTTTGCCAGAGTCCAATGGGGAGGAAGTAGCGAGACAACAGTGGACTTCCCTGTGGAAAGGGGTGTTAGGCAAGGCTGTTCTATGGCCCCTCTACTTTTCTCGTTATTTATTAACGGGATAGTTGAGAGAATGCTGAGGGCTAGTGTCGATGCCCCTTTGTTGGCGGACACCAGGGTTCCGATCCTGATGTTCGCTGACGACACTCTTATTTTGTCCAAGACTCCCATGGGGCTGCAGCGTGCAATAAGCATTTTTGATGCTTTTTGCACGGAGCACGGGCTAGAGGTAAACGTAGGGAAAACTAAACTAATGGCCTTCTCTGCTGGAAGCAGAAGCTATCCTAAGATAACCCTAAATAACAGCAGGCTCGACATAGTCAATGAATTTACATACTTGGGAGTGCAGATTGCGGGGGGGACTGGCTGGACGCATCACGTGAACAAAGTAGTCCTAAAGCACCAGCAGCTATCAGGTGCCTTAAGGGGGGAACACCGTAAATCAAAAACAAAACCTATAAAACCCGCACTGACAGTGTATGATGCGAAGGTTTTGGGTGCCACCTTATATGGCGCTGAACTATGGGCTTGGAATAGTCTGATGGCTCTTCAGACCTCCGAGAACAAGTTCATGCGCGGGATTACTGGACTTCCGCAGAGCACCCCTCTGATCCCATTGTTTATGGAGCTTGGTAGACGCACGATCACCGACAGAGCTCGATTGCGACCAGTTCTTTACTGGAGACGCCTCTGGACGACTCCAGAAATAAGACAGTACGCGGAGGGCTTTTCGTGGATAATCAAGGAAGATATCTTCCATAAGATAAAATGGTTAAAACATCTGAAGACCATGTTGGTAAATCTAGGGTTTTCCAATCTTTGGAATAACCCTGAGGGAGAAACCTTCCCAAGCAAAGAAGCCCTCAAAGAGCAATACTGGGATTGGGTGGGAGGCAAGATGCTGAATGACACTAAGCATGAGCGGATTTTGCGGATTGGCAATCCGCGAATTTGCGGATTTGCAAACTCGCAATCCGCAAAATCCGCGAATTCCCGCGAATTTGCGGATTTTTTTTTTTTTTTGTGTTCGCCCGTGTTTCTGCCAGTTCGCGAGGGTTTTTACAATTTCGCAATTTGCGAACTTACCTGTCGGGTCGCAAGTTTTGCGAACTTGTTGTTTCTACGTGTCCAACCTGTTTGGGACACTCTTCTTCATCACTGCCACTCTCTGTCACCACTGCCACTCTCTGACTACTCATGCCACCCTCTGGCCCACCCATGCCACCCTCTGTTTCATCACCACACCCTCTGGTTGTCCAGTGTACATTATTTTTGCAAAGCAAAGCACACCTTCCCTGCCTCAAGTGACCTGAATTAATTTGGGGCTGATTAATGTGTCACAGAATATTTTTTTAGCTGGCACCTGCTTCCTTAGTGCGCCCTGATTAGTGATCTTTTGCACTTGCTAAGTGCTTTCATTGTTGCAAAATTAGTTACAACACCTGCCCTGCCCCAACTGACAATAATGAATTAGGGGCTGATTAATGGATTTTAACTTCCAGCCTGGCTCCTGCTTGTCTCCCTTAGCTGTAATTCAGGACCTTTGTGGCATATGTGTAACTATTCTGAGGTTCAGAGCAGGGTCACATAATAGTTGCAACTGGCAACTGAACTCTGGAGGGGCCCCTCAGGAAGCACTACAGGAAATGGCTACTAATGATGAGCCTGAACTTTTGAACCTGGTAAGTAGTTACTTTCAGTTTTGCTAAAATCGTATTTCTGCAATTTCGCACTTATTCGCGGGGCGCGAACTCACGCGAACAGTGCGAGCAGTGCGAGCAAAATCCGCTGCTCGCGGATTTGCGGATTTTTCAGGAAATTCGCAAATCTCGCGGATTGCGGATTTCCCGAAAATCCGCAAAATCCGCGAGCGGAACGGATTTTCCGCCCATGCCTAAATGACACCAGGGCAGATTCAATGTCTGGTCGTTTCCTGGAGACAAAAATTTTACCTGTCCTAGAAAATTATTGGGATAACATCACGGTACCAATGGACAGGAAACTCATTTTCCAGTTAAGGTCAGAATCTATCCCCCTTAAGAAATTGACATCTGGTTGGCACAGACCCACTAATAGCCTATGTCCTGCCTGTGAAAATGCCGAGGAGAGCCTAGGACATTTTCTCTTTTCATGTGAAGCCTATGTGAATCCAAGGAGGAAATGGCTCTCGCCGGTATGCAAAAACTTGGGGACACGCGATAGTTCCGTGGCCCTAAGAATCCTATGCACAACATATCAGGATTCGATAGTCATGGGTGTCGCCAAATACATGGGTTGGGCTTGGGCGATAAGACGACGGTCCTTAGGGGATTGCAGGTAATTTAGGGATTCCTTTTAATAAATTAATAAACTTTTATGTATTGGTATAAATTGTTTTATCTGTAATGTTGTATGAGCTGCACTGTGTTTAATGAATTTTTACTCTGTATTATGTATTTTGTGTAACTGTTCTGATTTTATGTGCTTTTATGAGAATTGTCTCGAATAAAGCTTATACAAACAAACAAACAGCAGAGCGATAAACCAGACTCCCGGTCCCCTCCACCCTGTCCTGACCACAATGGATCCAGCTCTTCAAGCCTTTCTGGTGCTATACCTCATCCACTTCCAGCAAATAATGCACCATTGTGGATAACGCCCCATGTACGCAATAACACAACCCAGCACACAACCACAAGACACAACTCCAGGGGTGATATATGGTTCCTGTCCAAATCAGACAGTCTGGTGGTGACAGGAACATATCCTCTAGCATACCCACAAATGTCCTACCTGTCAGAAAATCACCCCTCGGCATCCGGGCCACACATCAACTGCAAAATCACTGCAATCTCACAGAAGCTCTGGGGTTGGATAACCCTCCTCCTCACACCTACCTTCCACTCATGTGAAGCAAACTAAGTATAATCACAAAATATAGACTCACACTGCACATGAACATCCAATGAACAGTTCACAGTGCCTGTCAAGTCACCCACAAACACCCCACACCGACACTGTGCCACATACTCATACCATAGGTCATCAGCAAAGGAGGATAATGATTGGGCCAGACAAAAGAGAGGTGGACACTGCTGGAAAACCATGGAGCAGGCTACATTGCGTGTGTACATCACATGCTAGAGAAGTAACATATCACACCACCCTTAGGCAATCAAATCAAACATGGGTTGCACAGTGAGTGAAATCAAACGAAAGTGACCTCTGTGCAACAACTCAGGGAGACAGCAAGGCAAGGCATGCATAGGCACAGGGATGACAGGAAGTGTCTGAAGTCAAACTGTGACAAGCCACACATTTGTGCCAACTTACTTGACAAGTGTATGGTATCAGCACTACACATATGACTCAATGTCACACTCCATAACTTTCAAACACAAGTAGGACCTTCACACATACTCCTCCTCCACCCACCACACACCTGCAACACTCAACACCAGTGTTAAACACACAGAATGGTGAAAATGATGTCCTTTGAGTTCACTAACAACCAATCACACTCCCTGGGATGCATTCACAAACATCACACTCAGACTCAGGGATGCGTGAACCAATGCTGACACAAAAACAATAGCCAAACCAAAGCTCACAAACATCATACACATAATTCCAACAGGCCCGCACATGGCCAGCCAAACAGTGGAAAGGCAATGGGACCCCAGACAGAACATGAGTACACAACATTGCCACTCAGGGCCAATGCACAGACGCCATACCTCAACACAAACAAGAATTGCATAATCAAAAATGATGCATGAACACTAACTGGGATCAATGGGACAATCAGCTAACACAGACAGAGACACCACACCACCCATCAAGCCAACATGGTGTCATAGTGTACCACAAGCATGCACATGCACAATCCTGACAAGTGTCATCTTAAAAACAGGAGGACACACCACCAATGTGCACCCAAAACGAGATCAGGAGCAAGAATCCACCTTGCTGGATGTGACAGATACACAGGTAATGCACACTACACTTGCAACACACATCATAATATATCACAATGCACAAACTACCCACACACAATGTCATGCAAATAGAACATCACACACACAGATCATCTGTCAGTTGAAAGAGCCAACACAGGCCAAACACTGCATACATCCACAACAAATAAACAACAGGTGCACAGACCAATCCATCACATTGCAAACTCAGCTGGACATCAGGGGAATGCACAACAAGCAAGTGCAAGGCCACATACACTGCCAACACTGCATGCACAACAAGCAGTGTGTGCACACCAACTAAATCAGTAGCACCAACATCTGAGTGCCACACCATGTACTCACACAACACAAATCATCACAGCACACAGAGAACATCACACTCAGGAAGGGTAGTTGTACCTCAGCAAACACACAAACAGCTCAGCCATCACCCACAGATGCACAACTCAGGGACCCCCAGGTGCAAACAACATGACCAGAGGACTGTGCTACACAAACATTTGCACTGCACATGAGCAACCATGACTGCAAACCAGTACAAGAAAATAACACATAACCAATTGGAAAACTGTCCTAAGTAGCACATTAGTCCTGTGCACTGATCAGCACCACAAAACATATTGTAACAAATGAAGTGGTGGGGAGGCACACAAACTGACAAGCCAAGGGGTGGGAGACATGAAATTGAGGTGGTGTGTACTCTGTAGTGGACAGGTGAGTAGTGTACTGTACACAAACGCATGGAGGAGTCACTCACAATGTGTATGCATCAGAAGCACAGAGAGGAGATGGTATGACTCCACATCCCACATCCCATACTGGAGTCAAATATGGTTCAAGTGGCAGCAGTGCATGAGAAAAATCAGAAATATTTTCAGTGCGGTTGAGTAGGTCTGCACAGTGGGCACAGACTGTAACAAGACACATGGCTGATCAAAAAAACACAACACAGACTTGGCAGTCACACACTCTTCATACTCACAACTGGCTGAAACAACAAGTAGGTGCCCTCCAGGGGCACACCAACATACAGCCCAGTGCTCAATCCACAACTCCTACATGTGCCCACAATCAGAAGCACATGGTTGACAATTCAAACAAACAGGCACTCATTTATTGGATCATACATGTGTGCAGTTGGCATTGCAGGGGCATACTCACATCAACACAACTGACCAAGTCACCCCCTTTACACTTCATGACCACTCAAGTGCAGACATACAAATGTACACATGTGACTAGGAATACAGGCCATCACTAGATGACCACCCATCAACACTGCTGTTCACATATCAAGTATGATCACACAGATCTGATGGACCCTGGCCACCACACAAGTTATCCCGTGGATAGAATTCAACCCTGCTCTGTTTGTGCATCCTAACATGACATGTGTACAATTTAGCAAACCTGACCATAGAGTGATTAGGATAATAGTGGATCATCACAAACACCCATCATTGCACTCTCAAGTCTCAGAGTCAAGAAGAACCTAAGTGCCTGTCACCTCTGGCAAACCCTGAAAAATCGAAACAAGCAATTGGCTTTGTTAAAGTGGCATACAGAGCATGTGTCACATGAAACCATACCCAAACAGACAACTTTTTATTTAGCAAGGACATTGACAAAGCAGACAACAGGAGTAACTGTTTGTATTACATAATACACAGATAGGCCTCACAAGTAGACAAGAGCAAGGCCAGTGGCCAGTCCATAGTTCAAAGGAGGTACATGTATGCATGAGAACCTGCACAGGGAATGGGCACTCAAAGTTACAAACAGCAAGGGCAGTGGTCAGTCCATAGTTCAAAGGAGGTACATGTGTGCATGAGAACCTGCACAGGGAAAGGGCACCCAAAGTTAAAAACAGAAAGGCCAGTGCCCACTCCATAGTTCAAAGGAGACACATGTGTGCATGAGAACATGCACAGGGAATGGGCACACAAAGTTAAAAACAGCAAGGCCAGTGGCCAGTTCATAGTTCAAAGGAGGCACATGAGAACATGCACAGGGAATGGGCACCCACAGTTACAAAAAGCAAGGACAGTGGCCAGTCCATAGTTCAAAGGAGGTATATGTGTGCATGAGAACATGCACAGGGACTGGGCACCCAAAGGTACAAACAGCAAGGCCAGTGGCCAGTCCATAGTTCAAAGGAGGCACATGTTTGCATGGGAACCTGCACAGAGACTGGGCACCCAAAGTTACAAACAGCAAGGGCAGTGGCCAGCCCGTAGCTCAAAGGAGGTACATGTGTGCATGAGAACCTGCAAAGGGAATGGGTGACACTGTACACTGCCATGGTAAGCAACACAGCAAGTGGGATAACATTGGGCAGTCTGGGCACCGCTGTGGGAGAGACAGGTTTGGGAGGGGGACTTTGCTTCAGACCTGGCTTTCAGACAAACTGGGAGGTGCTGATTGTCTGGGCCAGTTGGTGGACTGGACCTGGGAGAGAGAGGACCAGCTGAAGTAGAGGCATCGGTGGCTTTGGAAGCCAGGGGGCTTCTTGGACAGGGTAGCGTGGTGGCACGGGGAGGTGGAGACATGCTGCTGTGAGACACAGTGTGTGAGGGTAAATATGGAGGGCTGCCTCTCCTCTTCTTGGGGATTTGATAGCCCAGAACCATCTTGGGCGGAGTCAGAAGTAGTGCGGGCACAACAAGCACACTCTCCATCAAAGGTGCATCAGGGGAAGGTGGTGGCCCTCCCTCTGGGGATCCGTTGGATCTGGATGTATGCAAGGTCCTGGCCTTGCCTTTTCTCCTCAATCCCCTGTTGACGAGGTGAACTCCCCACAGTGCCCTCCTGTCCTAGCTTCACAGGGGATGTGGGTGGGAGTTGAGGTTCAGGTTGAATCTGCCTTAGAGTGCTTTTCCTGTGGAGTCTTTGGAGGCACCAGCTTCACAGCAGGCACAGCAACTGTTTCTCTGTCTTTGGGATCCACTTTTGGGATGGGAGTGTCCTGGGATGGGGCTGATTTTGAGGCAGGTGAGCCTGAGGCCTGCTTCTTGGCTTGATGTCCCTGAGTGTCATCTGAAGGGCTTCTGCCATTGCGCTCCTGTGTTACTTTTGTTTGTTTGGGGGATGGTGTCTCGCTCTGTGCCGCTTGGGGTGCTGCTGTTATGTGCTGCTTGTGGAGTACCTGGAGCCTGAGGGCTGCGGTGTGTGGTCACTCTCATCCGATGTTGCCACTGGCAGGGAGGTTGCCAAAGGGACTGGAGCAGGACTCTAGGCCTGTGACAGCCGAATGGCTGCTGTCACTGTGAAGGACAAAGACTGGACAGTTCTGTTTAGCCCACCCTCGTCAGAATGAATCTCCTCCATGAAGGCAACTACCTGTGCCAACTTCTTGCCATGGTCTTGGAAGGCATTCAGGAGAGTTGTCATAGTCACACACAGCTGGCACAAAAGGTCCACAGCCTCAACACTGAGGGCAGCAGGGGAGACAGGGGCAGCCATGCCTGGGTGGAAGGACTTTCTAGTACATCTCCTACTTTTCTATATAGATTGCACCCTGCCCATAGGACTGCCTAGGGCCTAATGTAGGAGTTACATGTATGTAGTAAAAGGGATGGTTTAGGGCTGGTAAGAAGGTTACTACAATTAACAAGGAAGGGAGGTAGAGTACAAAAGTAGGATTCCTACTCCACGGGCACTGATAAATAAACAAGAAGAATCCTACTACCAGTGTGCATCACAGGGAGGGGGAACACTCAGTGTTGTGTAAAATACCCCTCACACACCAACAGGCCCCTTGGTGTCATGCTTCATCATCGGGGTCTTCGCATCCCGCTAAGGGGATGCGGCACGCTGCGACCTGCGACTACGCGGGAGCGTTGACAAGTTGGACTATGTGTGGTGTGTGTTGAGTGCAGGTGAAGGGATTTATGTGAGTGAAGGGTGTGGTGAAAAGTTAAAAAGTACCTGGCTAGTGGGTGGTGTGAAAAAAACTTTATTTCGTACCCCTAGCTGGTGCTATTAAAAAGGTGTGCAAAAGAGCGAGGTTTTATTGTCTTAATTAGGGACAGAACCTCTGGTGTGCGTCGACATGTTTCGGTACTGGTGTACCTTCTTCAGGACGGGGCACAACTTCCCAACCCTACTCACGTTTTTCTATAAAAAATGTTATCTTAATTCCCTAAAAAGTGATAACAATTTAAAGGAGGCTACAGTGTGCCTACAGCGGTTCTTTTGGATCATGCAGTTGCATGCCCTGCAAAAAAAAGAAAAAATCCATAAGGTTTGGTTGCCATATAGGATTGGCTCAGACAGGTGCAGTCACCTGGAGCCCCAAACAGTTAAATAAACCTGTAAAAAAAGGGGACACACAAGACACACAACATATAAGACACACTTAAGGTTTTTTGTTTATACTCATTTTCTTAGGACATACTCATGGTCTTTGTGGTATGTTGCCTCATGAGCAAATCCTGGGCATCAAGGTAGGTAGGTGGATCCACAATCTAAGTAGGGAGATAAGTGGATTCAGTGTTGTTCCTTTTACTCACTGTTTAACTCCACGCTACACCTGGACAAACTGGAGTTGCGTTTTCTGTAATATACTCACGAGATCCGCCTAAATTGGCCTCCTTCTACCACCCTGTGCTGCTCCGCTGTGAATACATTGGGAAACAGCTAGGCGGTATATATAGAGGATGAGGGTGTAAGCTCATTGGTTAATTGGTGGTAATTGAAGGCGACCTTGTAAGGAACATCCGTGTTACCGGCTCTCGTATACATGTGTTTTGACCACATGTAACATGTATCCCTCTTTCATTCGTTAATTACCGGGTTTTTTGGTTGTCCAAATATGGACTATCCGCTTTCCAGCCACTCACGGGCTCGGGCTCCGACTCCCGTTGTCAGAGGAACCTTCTGCGCAGGTTCGGCTCGCGTGTCTCTCTGGCGCGCGTGCGCACAAGTATCTTTACCGCGTCTCCCTCAAATGATTCACGGCGCATGCGTGATCATGTCTCTGGGTAGCGCTGGTCACTGGGGCTGTATAGTCCAACAGTTTATCCTAAGAGATCGCTTTGGTATTCCATTGTCACTCAGGGTGTGCCTGGGTGTGAATTGTTAATCCGTTTTTCTTTTGAACAGAGGCATAGAGACAATTATTAAATACACAATATCCTCATCCTTTACAGTGTTAGTCTTTGACTACAAGGATTTTATACACTTCATTGCAAACCCTGTTTGGAGAAAAGACCATCCAGATTTATTCAGTGTTTTTTTGTTTTTCACATAGGAAAATCTTTTGTTGTAGACGTACTCATATCCCAAGCATGGTTTAGGTGATTTGGCTCCATGGGATGTCGTCGTTGAGACCTGTGATATGGGTTCCTAAGCGGAACACCCATCGTTGTTCCTTCTGGAACAAGCCTGTTTCAGAGGGTAGACGTTCGATGACCGTCCAGCGTAAATCATTGATGCAATGCTGGTGTGTCAAAAAATGTGATGCCATCTTAGTCGTTGTTTTCTTGCAGCGTATATTGCTTTTATGCTCCCCTATCCTTACTTTCACGGGTCGGGTGGTCATACCTATATATTCCAGTCCACATGGGCATGTTATCATATAGACCACGTTTCTTGTATTACAATTGGAAAATTGGCGTTGTTCCCATGATGTGCCATTCCTAAAGGTTAGGGTTTTGCTTTTTTGAGTTTGGTGACAGCAGCTGCAATCCCCACAAGGGAAGTGACCTTGCACACCTGTATTATTTTGTCTTGCAGTGGGGTTTTCACGTGGTCTAGTGTGTACCACAATGCCTTTTATGTTTTTACCCCTCCGATGTGCATGCATTGGTTTCTCAAAATCGAGGTCTCCACAGTTCAATATCCCCCAGTGCTTGTTAATGACTTTTGATACCTGGTTTGATATGGAAGTGTAAGTTGTCACACAGATTGGTCTTTTGTTTGTTTCTTTATCTTTTGAGTTATTCTCTATGAGTGCCTCCCTGTGATTGTTTTTTGCGCGTTTCATCGCTTTGTCGATGGTTTTGACAGGATATTGTCTTTGTATAAGTTTAGATTTTAAGTCTTTTGCCTGTTTGCTGAATTCGCTCAGTTCTGTACAGTTCCTTCGGAGTCTTAAAAATTGACCATACAGCATATTCTCCCTTAGGTGTCTGGGATGAAAACTGTCGTAGCGCAATAGACAGTTCCTGGAGGTGGGTTTGAAGTGGGTCGTGCTTTTTAGCCTTCCATCCTCAGTGTAAATATTCAAATCCAAGAAAACCATTGATCTGTTTGAAATGGTGCTGGTAAACTTCAGATACGCATTCTGGTTATTTAACCAGGCTACGAAATTCGTGGCGCTGGTGACATCCCCGTTCCAAATGATGAAAATATCATCTATGTACCGTTTCCAGGTGTCAATCTGGGAACGGTATGGGTTACTTTCATGTAGGATTTTGTGTTCCTCCAAATGGTGGACATATAGTCCCGCTAGACTTGGGGCAAAAGTACTACCCATGCTCGTTCCATGGGTCTGTAGGTATAGTATCTCCTTGTACTTGAAGAAGTTGTCTTTCAAAGCCATGGTGATACATTCAAGGACCAAGTTCCTTGGTGTCTGATACTTCCATGCATTACTGAAGAGCACTTCCTCTATGATCTGTAGAGTCTCTTCATGAGGCAGGTTCGTATATAAGCTCTCCACGTCGAGGCTTACAAGGAGTTGTGCAGCTGGGTCAAATACCTTTTCTTCCAAAAGTTGTAGGACTGATTTGGTGTCCTTCAGGTATGTGCTTGTTGCTTGTACCATTGGTCTGAGGAATGCATCAGAGAACTTCGATAGAGGCTCCAAAATTGACCCAATCCCTGAAACAATGGGTCTTCACGGTGGATTTTCGATGTTCTTATGTATCTTCGGGATACAGTAGAAGTATGGTATTTTCGGAGTGGGTTGTTGTAGGAAATCCGCTTCCTTTTTACTGAGCCAGTCATGGGCTAGGCCTTCCTCAACCAAGCCGCCGATCCGGGTCCGAAGTCTTTCCGTTGGATCTCTCTCCAACACTTTGTAGTTCCGTTCATCCGATAGTAGACGTTGGCACTCTTTGTCATATGCCTCAAGGGTTTGCAACACTATGGCTCCCCCTTTGTCTGCTGGTTTTATAACAAGCTCGCTGTTGGCCGTCAGTTCTCGCAGGGCTTGTTGTTCCTCACCACTCGTATTAAAGAAGACGTTTCTCCCTTGTGTATTCAACTTGTTGACCTCTGTGATCACCGCTTTTTCAAAGGTAAGGATTTCTACGGGAATGGTAGAGTCGGTTGGGGTGAAGGTAGATTTTAACCTCAAACCCGTATCTGTCTTCCAAAATCACCACCAAATCAGTCCTACAACTTTTGGAAGAAAAGGTATTTGACCCAGCTGCACAACTCCTTGTAAGCCTCGACGTGGAGAGCTTATATACGAGCCTGCCTCATGAAGAGACTCTACAGATCATAGAGGAAGTGCTCTTCAGTAATGCATGGAAGTATCAGACACCAAGGAACTTGGTCCTTGAATGTATCACCATGGCTTTGAAAGACAACTTCTTCAAGTACAAGGAGATACTATACCTACAGACCCATGGAACGAGCATGGGTAGTACTTTTGCCCCAAGTCTAGCGGGACTATATGTCCACCATTTGGAGGAACACAAAATCCTACATGAAAGTAACCCATACCGTTCCCAGATTGACACCTGGAAACGGTACATAGATGATATTTTCATCATTTGGAACGGGGATGTCACCAGCGCCACGAATTTCGTAGCCTGGTTAAATAACCAGAATGCGTATCTGAAGTTTACCAGCACCATTTCAAACAGATCAATGGTTTTCTTGGATTTGAATATTTACACTGAGGATGGAAGGCTAAAAAGCACGACCCACTTCAAACCCACCTCCAGGAACTGTCTATTGCGCTACGACAGTTTTCATCCCAGACACCTAAGGGAGAATATGCCGTATGGTCAATTTTTAAGACTCCGAAGGAACTGTACAGAACTGAGCGAATTCAGCAAACAGGCAAAAGACTTAAAATCTAAACTTATACAAAGACAATATCCTGTCAAAACCATCGACAAAGCGATGAAACGCGCAAAAAACAATCACAGGGAGGCACTCATAGAGAATAACTCAAAAGATAAAGAAACAAACAAAAGACCAATCTGTGTGACAACTTACACTTCCATATCAAACCAGGTATCAAAAGTCATTAACAAGCACTGGGGGATATTGAACTGTGGAGACCTCGATTTTGAGAAACCAATGCATGCACATCGGAGGGGTAAAAACATAAAAGACATTGTGGTACACACTAGACCACGTGAAAACCCCACTGCAAGACAAAATAATACAGGTGTGCAAGGTCACTTCCCTTGTGGGGATTGCAGCTGCTGTCACCAAACTCAAAAAAGCAAAACCCTAACCTTTAGGAATGGCACATCATGGGAACAACGCCAATTTTCCAATTGTAATACAAGAAACGTGGTCTATATGATAACATGCCCATGTGGACTGGAATATATAGGTATGACCACCCGACCCGTGAAAGTAAGGATAGGGGAGCATAAAAGCAATATACGCTGCAAGAAAACAACGACTAAGATGGCATCACATTTTTTGACACACCAGCATTGCATCAATGATTTACGCTGGACGGTCATCGAACGTCTACCCTCTGAAACAGGCTTGTTCCAGAAGGAACAACGATGGGTGTTCCGCTTAGGAACCCATATCACAGGTCTCAACGACGACATCCCATGGAGCCAAATCACCTAAACCATGCTTGGGATATGAGTACGTCTACAACAAAAGATTTTCCTATGTGAAAAACAAAAAAACACTGAATAAATCTGGATGGTCTTTTCTCCAAACAGGGTTTGCAATGAAGTGTATAAAATCCTTGTAGTCAAAGACTAACACTGTAAAGGATGAGGATATTGTGTATTTAATAATTGTCTCTATGCCTCTGTTCAAAAGAAAAACGGATTAACAATTCACACCCAGGCACACCCTGAGTGACAATGGAATACCAAAGCGATCTCTTAGGATAAACTGTTGGACTATACAGCCCCAGTGACCAGCGCTACCCAGAGACATGATCACGCATGCGCCGTGAATCATTTGAGGGAGACGCGGTAAAGATACTTGTGCGCACACGCGCCAGAGAGACACGCGAGCCGAACCTGCGCAGAAGGTTCCTCTGACAACGGGAGTCGGAGCCCGAGCCCGTGAGTGGCTGGAAAGCGGATAGTCCCTATTTGGACAACCAAAAAACCCGGTAATTAACGAATGAAAGAGGGATACATGTTACATGTGGTCAAAACACATGTATACGAGAGGCGGTAACACGGATGTTCCTTACAAGGTCGCCTTCAATTACCACCAATTAACCAATGAGCTTACACCCTCATCCTCTATATATACCGCCTAGCTGTTTCCCAATGTATTCACAGCGGAGCAGCACAGGGTGGTAGAAGGAGGCCAATTTAGGCGGATCTCGTGAGTATATTACAGAAAACGCAACTCCAGTTTGTCCAGGTGTAGCGTGGAGTTAAACAGTGAGTAAAAGGAACAACACTGAATCCACTTATCTCCCTACTTAGATTGTGGATCCACCTACCTACCTTGATGCCCAGGATTTGCTCATGAGGCAACATACCACAAAGACCATGAGTATGTCCTAAGAAAATGAGTATAAACAAAAAACCTTAAGTGTGTCTTATATGTTGTGTGTCTTGTGTGTCCCCTTTTTTTACAGGTTTATTTAACTGTTTGGGGCTCCAGGTGACTGCACCTGTCTGAGCCAATCCTATATGGCAACCAAACCTTATGGATTTTTTCTTTTTTTTGCAGGGCATGCAACTGCATGATCCAAAAGAACCGCTGTAGGCACACTGTAGCCTCCTTTAAATTGTTATCACTTTTTAGGGAATTAAGATAACATTTTTTATAGAAAAACGTGAGTAGGGTTGGGAAGTTGTGCCCCGTCCTGAAGAAGGTACACCAGTACCGAAACATGTCGACGCACACCAGAGGTTCTGTCCCTAATTAAGACAATAAAACCTCGCTCTTTTGCACACCTTTTTAATAGCACCAGCTAGGGGTACGAAATAAAGTTTTTTTCACACCACCCACTAGCAAGGTACTTTTTAACTTTTCACCACACCCTTCACTCACATAAACCCCTTCACCTGCACTCAACACACACCACACATAGTCCAACTTGTCAACGCTCCCGCGTAGTCGCAGGTCGCAGCGTGCCGCATCCCCTTAGCGGGATGCGAAGACCCCGATGATGAAGCATGACACCAAGGGGCCTGTTGGTGTGTGAGGGGTATTTTACACAACACTGAGTGTTCCCCCTCCCTGTGATGCACACTGGTAGTAGGATTCTTCTGGTAAGAAGGTTAGCCTGCCAGGTCAAAATGGCAGTTTAACTCCGCACATAGGCTCTGCAGTGGCAGGTCTGAGCCATGTTTAAAGGGCTACTGAAGTCGGTTGCACAATCAGTGCTGCAGGCCTACTAGTAGCATTTAATTTACAGGCCCTAGCACACTTTACTACGGACTTATAAGTAAATCATATATGCCAATTGTAGATAAGTTAATGTTACCTGTTTTGAGAACAGAGAATATGCACTTTAGCACTGGTTGGCAGTGGTAAAGTCCTCAGAATCCTAAAGCCAGAAAATAAGAAGTGAGCAAAGCAGGAGGTCAGAAGGCAAAAAGTCTGGGGAACCAAAGCAGGATGCCAGGTCTAACACTCATTAAACTGGAATTCATTGAGTGAGCTGTTGTATTATCTTACTTTAACCCCTTCAGTGTGGGGGTAATTCCCCCGCTGTGCTCGGGCGCCCGCATGCTCATGACGAGCAGGTGCACCGGCTCCCGTGGAACGCTCAGCACAGCAGGGGAATTATCCCCGCACCTGACCGTTCCACGTCTCATGTCGAGCTGAGCTTGTCATGAGCACCGGAGCACCGTGCCTCATGACGAGCACAGCTCATCATGAGCATGGAAAGTGTTAAGGAGTTTCTGACATTTCACTACACCACCACACTGTTTCCAACACAAAAAATCTTTATCTGGCTTTGATGTGAACAAAGACATCCTTATGGCAAGAGCTTCTACATGTAAATTCTAATCTGACACTGACCAGGGCTGACCAACAACCTGTCATTGACAAGCTGATGAGTTTGTCTGCCTCAGAGGCACAAGGAAAGCCATTCTGGTGCCAGTCTAATGAATAAGCTTCTACGTCTGTCAAACTTACTACATGATTCCCCTTTGAAGAAATGGAGTTCGAAAAATAATTGGCAAAACTTTTCCTTCAAGGAAATGAGCACTGCCATATCAGAGGAAGCAGCAACATGTGAGATTTCAATAGTATGGAACCCGCTTTTTGGTGACGTCACCTTGTAGGAAAGCTGAATGTAGAGTCATGTAGAGACTGCAGGGCATCCACCAAAAAACCTATGCATGTCATGTATGCCAATCTCGTGGTACCCAACACACATTTTAAAATAGTGGGAGCTGCAGGACTCCCTACAGCAGAGCCTCGCCTGGCTCCATGACCATAAAGACTTAACCTGACCGCCTTTCCCCCTCTAGCTTACCCAGTCAAAGTTACGGTCGCCTCACCATCAGCCTTTTCCCTGCCCTGGTGCAGAGAAAACTTAAAATGGCCCAAAGTGCAGCGAGAAAACTCCATGTGAGTCAGTGCCATTGTGAGGATTTTCTTTTTGACTGAAACAATCATGCATTTGGAAAAGTATATTTCACTCCTATATCAAATATATCAGTGGGCATATTTGATGATGCCCCTGTCAAATGAATGTCAAAATACGGAGCTGGTAGTGCAACTTATGAGATCGGCGCTTCAGGTATAAGCATTTGTATTATTGAGCTGTGTATTATTTAATTTGGCAGGGCACTTGTTTTGACACTTTTAAACACTGGAACTCAAATGTATTAGAAGGGATGCTTTTTAAAAATGCCTGGATGACTAATGGTTGTTTTTCTGATTCATGATCATAAAGAACCATTACCTGGAGTCTGCTGAGTAAATTAGTGTCGTTGTCAAGGAACGGGAGGTGTAAATGAAGATTTATTTTCAATGGAATTAGAACAGGAGTTTAAAGTACTGTGGTGAAAACAGTGTTGACGATCCAGCCTTTGTCTCATTTGCATGTCCTCTGTGTGCCAACAGATTGCACAGGAGCAGTGTAGTTCATAATTGCCATTAGTGATCCCCAATTGAACCCATCTCTACTCGACAAAAATCTCATACATGAGAATGAAGCTGTAAACATTCTCAATGAGAAGGACAGACAAGGATTACAGTTTAAAAGTTTACTTATAGAAGGTAAGTACGGAAATATGAAAGTGTGACTATCAATCAATTAAGAATACAAGCATAATAATCATAAGATTAAGAATCTCAGAAAAAGGTTCTACAGAAAAATCCAGTTTACGTTCTCTTTTTAAGAAAGGTAAGAGGTGATCCTGCTAACATAGAGAAATCACGTCCTTTTATAAGACTTTAGACAAATGATTGCATACATTTAAAACACAGGGTATGCACCAATGATGAACAAGCAAGAAGAAACATTGTGCTGCAGTATACATTCAAGGATTTTCTGACGATTCTACTACATAAGACTCAGGCGCTCTCAGAGCTTATTTACATGACATGACTATGTTATTTGCCCTGAGACAGTTAGGTTGTCCTTTATTAGGTAATTTGTGTTTCGTATGACTGGAAAAGTTTTTATCCAGTATTGGGGTATCTTTCATAGATTCACATGCCGGAATCATTCCCCGTCGCTGAGGCAGGAGTCCCACGGTAAATAAAAAAGCAGTGCCAAAGGTAAATAACAGTAGTAGGCCCAAAAGAAAAGGCCTGAGGCCTAGATCTTAGTAGCCTATCTTCATCATTATGCTAAAAGAACCAACATTTTGGTCACAACCAATTAGCTATCAGCACCCTCTAGAACCCTCTCTGCAGAGCCAGTTCTCCTCAGATTTTCACCGCACGTCGTGTGTGAAGGGAGTCTCCCTGAGCTCTGCTCAGTTTCTTCTTTTTGGATCATGCAAGATCATACTTCTTTCCTCTGACCCTATTAAAGCAGTAATATGGCAGATTGGCAGAAAACAAGGTAATAGACTACGAAATATGTCTAACCTTTTCCTCAATAACTCTCACGTTTCTGAGATATGAGACTATTATTGGGACTACAGAAACTTTTATCTGCCACTTCTGATGAGGACAACGAGGATTCTGTCACCTCATAGGAGAGGTCAAAGGGAGAAGTCGCGCCAGGAGCCTCCAGAGGGCGCGCATAATAGCCTTAAAGACTCACCTTGAGTACTTATAAGGCACTTCTCACAGAGAGAGGCAATTTGAAAAAACTTCCTCATAGGCCGATCCTACAACTCCCTTTTCATCCCTGACACTACATTAGGGAAGTCCTCTTAACCTGACATTAGGAGTCTAAAACAAAACTCTGTGTCTACTATTACTGCCTCATCTACGATGGTCTCGTCTACGATGGTCTCCTATGACGGTCGTCTACTATGGTAGTCTATGAAGGCGTCATCTACGACGGTCGTCGACGACGGCCTTATCTATGACGGTCGTCGACGACTGCCTCATCTATGATGGTCGTCAACGACGGCCTCATCTACGACGGTCTTCGATGACGTTTTTTCTATGACGGTCGTCGACGATGGCCTCATCTACGATGGTCATCGACGACAGCCTCATCTACGACGGTCGTCGACGACGGCTTCGTCTACGACGGTCGTCTACGATGGCCTCATCTACAATGGTCTTCGACGACGGTCGTCGTCGACGATCTCGTCTATAACCGTCTCATCTAGGGCTGTCGTCGACGACGGTCTCGTCTACGATGGTCGTCGATGACGGTCTCATCTACGACGGCCTCGTCTATGATGGTCTCATCTACGACGGTCGTAGACGACGGCCTCGTCTATGATGGTCTCATCTACAGTGGCATTGCCTAGGACCTCCTCAGCTCGAAGACAAGCTCATCTACTATGGTCATCTAGGACGGTTGTCTATGACAGCCTTATCAATGAAACCTCATCTACTTATGGCCTTATCTATGTAGAGCCTCATGTACGGATGGCCAGAACTACAAAATGGCCCCATCCATGAGTGGCCTCATTCACGGATGGCCATCATACGATAGCCTCATCTATGATTGCCTCCTCTACGTATGGCATCACCTATAATTGCCTCATCTATGATGGTATTATCTATGATAATCGCCTGACGGCCTCATCATCTATGTATGGCTTCCTCTACCAATGGCCTTCTCCACGAATGGCCTCATCCACAAATGGCCTCATACACGAATGCCCCCATCTACGAATGGCCCCATGCACGAGTGGCCTCATCCATGAATGGCCTCATCCACAAATGGCCTCATCCACGGATAGCTATCATAGGACTGCCTCATCTATAATTGCCTCATCTACGGATGGCCTCACCTGTGATTGCCTCATCTTTGATGGCATTGTCTATGACTGTCGTCTATGACAGCCTCATCTATGGCGGTTGTTCATGACAGTTATCTATGACGATGGTCTTGTCAGCAATGACCTCGCCTACACAACCATGTCTATGACAGCACAGTATACGTTGAGATCGTCTACGATGGCCTCATCTATGACAGCATCCTGTACACAATTTAATGCAGCAGGCAGCAGCTTCGATTTCAACTGCCAGTTACAGTCGAACAGACAAAATATTTCTTTTATGATTTCAAGGAAGAATCCAGGAAGATCACGAGAGTAGTACCTATAATAGACTACGTCTATTCCAGCAGTGCTTCCGCGCATAGAAAAGAAATGCTGTACACCTTCTAACAGCCCATCCGGTCTGATAGGCCACCCTTCGCCCATATTCAGTAATTTCACAGGCCGCCCAACAACAATCTAAAATCCTGCAACGCCTATTACCACACCGCCTGACAAGAAAGGATGTCATCTAGACCTTATAGGCACTAAATAAATAAATACATTTCTCTACTTTGGCAGCGGCCTCTATTAGCACTGCCAATCCTCTAGTCATAATCAGCTGTTATGACCGTCAAATGTGGTCTGACATGACATGTCTAATTGACCTCGTTCCTGAGGACCGAAGGCAGGAAGCAAGAAAGATTATGTTGGAAGGAGAACGTGCCGCATCTGAAACTATAGATTGCGCCCTGGACATTAGTTAACTAGCAGGGACTGCAATCCTTTAACGCCAGGGACGGCTTAAAGCCACTACTTTCAGACCTGAGATGCAAACAAAGATTCTAGACATGTCCTATGATGGAGTGTTTTTGGTTTGGTAAACATATTGATGAAGCCCTCTGAGCTATAAAACTGACACGGTTACTGCACGATCATTAGGCACCCTACAATACTGGCGCGGATCTTTCAGAGGAGCGAGAGGACGTGATTTTTCATCAAGAGGAGGATACCAAAACCTACAAAATAAGCATTGATTTCCACAGGGCGGCAACCATTTTACCCTCCTTACCCAGGGGCTCGAAGATTTCAGCTTTTGTTCACAAGTGGCAGGATAATACATTAGACCATGGGTTCTAGACCTAGTAACCAATGGCCACATCCGGGATTTCATTAAACAGACATCTACTACTCCCACCAGGGCTCCCCCAACCCCTCGGCTTCAAAAGATTTTGAGTGTTTAAACAAAGGAGATTTTATGGCTTCTCTGGATATGGAAGATGCGTATTTCCACATACCAGTCCACCCCAAAAAAGCGCAAATATCTTCGCTTTCAAGTGGCAGGTGCCCATTATAAGTTCAAAGTGTTCCCGTTTGGGCTGAAATAGGCACCCAGAACCATCACGAAGTGCTTTGCACCTGTGGCAGCAGTATTGAGATCTTGAGCAATATATATAGTATTCCCTTATCTAGACGAGTGCTGCTCAAAGGTCCTTCAGAGCACGAAACCTTGATTGCCACAGCAGAATGTGCCCATCTCTTCTCTTCGGCTGATTCTCAACAACAGCAAATCAGTTGCGTCCTCTTCAAGTCATGTCTTTTCTCGGAGAAAGGTTAGGCACGGTCCAGTGCAACACATTCTGGTCACACGGCCGCCAGCTGCGTCTTTAAAAAATTGGCAAGGTTAATTTAAAAAGATGGTCAGTCTCAGTCCGAATGTTTTCTTCGTTCCTGAGGATGTGCTCTTCAGCGACACATCTCATACCCTTGGCACGGCTGAAAGTGAGACCTCGTCAGGAAGAACTGCAACTTCAATGGCAACAAGCCATGGGTTCGTTCGACGACACCATCAAGGTAACGCCGCGCATGATAAGTTCTCTGCATTTATAGTTCCAGACAAAGAATCTACCCAGGGTCTCACGTTCCTACAGACCATTCCAAATTTCGTTTTGATGACTGATGCGTCCATGGAATGTTGGGGAGGTCATCTGCAGGATTTGCAGATTCAAGGAAGAGGGTCTCAAAGACAAAAACAACGACAGATCGACAGGCTGAAGCTCCGCGCCACTTTTTCTGTCTCCCCAAGCATTCTTTCCGAGGATTGCGGGTTCCTCTGTGCCAGTCCGGACCGACAATACCATCAGCATGTATTATATCAATAAACAAGGAGGAACTAAATCAGCTACGTGTAGCATTCTCTATTGGAATTGTTATGGTACATTCTTGCTGTAACATTCTCTATGTGGTCAGTGTAACTGTTATAACCTGTCTTCTGCTGGAGGTGGTTGTTTAAGCTGTCTCTCTACAATAAACTTCCTACCAACTACCCTGTCTGCTTATTTGGATTACAACATAAATTTGGCGATGATCGGGATCAAGAAGATCTGAGAAAGAACCCACGTATTTCTTCAAAATATTTTTTTTCTTTCAAAACTTTATGGAAGAAGTTGGGAGACAGCGTTCGCCTTTACAGCTAAAGAAAATAAAAGGTATTATCTCTTTTATTCATTCCTTTATGTGTAGATTGCACCAGCGGCAGTTTCCTTTGCTTTATGTGCTTTGATTGCACCAGCGGGAGTTGAATGTTCGTTTTAGCCTTGTTTTCCTTTTACGTACAAGAGATTTTATAGCCCTAACGGAGACGCTTTTGCTTTTGTGTGTGAAGCTGTGTTTGGACTTTGTTTTTCGACATATTTTTCATTTATTCTAAATTACTGCTCATTTGCCTCAAAGCGCATTATTTAAAACTTACCGAAGCATGGAACATGTACTGTTTTCTTTCTTCGTGTTCTTGAGTCTTCAACGCTAACCAACAGTGTCATCACACGCGTCTCCTCACAACGCTACTACCCAACAGCGTCATTACACGCACTACGTCTTTACGTGCATTTTGACGTGTGCGTTCCAGCGGCGATTTTAATTTTCCGGAGACATTCGCTTCTATGGTACCTGCTACGATTGAACATCGGTAACTTTTGTTTTTACTTCGTTTTCTTCCTTTTCCTTGGAAATTGCAATAACGAAGTTCTGGAACACTATTTACTTAATACTTCTTTTTCTGAACATCACTGACATTGGATATTATCTACATCCCCTTTTCCACATCACAGACTTCGGTGATTACTTTTATTATTTTATGAAATTATAATGTTACTTCCTTCTCTATGTTAAATGTAATTTTTAATCCTAAAAGTTTTGCTGTGAATTATAATTCATTTTTACCGTACAAATGTCAAATAATATTCTTTCACCCGCACATATTTTGCCCATAGCTGGTGATCCTAAAATGGAATGGGATCTTTGGTATCCAACTTTTCTAGTCTATGTAGATGTGATAGAAGAAGATGGATGTTCTCCAAAAAGGAAATAAGCTTTATTAAAGAATTGTTTAGGAGGTGCAGGACTTAAAGAATTTGAAAACTTGCCTCCTATTGAAAATGTAGGTGCTGGAGACTTGAACATTTTTGAAATTGTTATAAAGCAATTAAGTATTAGATTTGGAAGAAAGATCAATACTGACATGGAAAGATTTAAATTTTATTCTAGAGTACAAAAAGAGGATGAGTCTATCGAAAACTATGTAGCTGCATGCGCACTTTAGCAGGTTCTTGTTCTTTCGAAACTATACATTTTGAACAGGTCTTGAGGGATCAGATTATGATGCGCACAAAAGTAAAAAAATTCAAGAACGTCTTTGGATGGGTACTGAGTCTTCCCTCAGTGCTGTGTTAAACATTGCTAAGGGTATTGAGCAATCTGAATTGTTTGTAAGTGAAATTAGAGGTCAAGAAGTCAAAAACAAAGTAGTAATTCCGTAAGTTTCTTTAGTTAAATTTTTTTTCTAATTATAAGAAACCTTCATTTCCTCCTAAAAAAGAGACTTTTGGGAAAGAAAATAAAATCTTTGTTAAAAAATCCCAAATTATATGTTACAGATGTGGAGCCAACGATCATGTAGGAAGCTACAGAGGTTGTCCAGCTTGGAACAAGATATGTATAAAGTGTAAGAGACCAGGTCATTTTAGCAAAATGTGTAAGTCATCACAAAAAGTAAATTTATTGTCTTATGAAGAATGTGAAGATCTCGAGCAGCCTTGGAGATTCTAAATGCAAGGGTTTTCCTACTGATATCATTATTATCAATGGGGAAGAAATACCAATGCTTATTGATTCCTGTGCTTGGTATACTATTATAGGCAAAAATGTTTTCAACAGATATTGGGGTTCAACAAAATTGTTACCACCTGATGTACATCCTGGTGGGTATTCAGGAAAAAAAATTGACCTTGAGGGGTACATGTGGGCTGATATTAAGTTTAAATACAGAACAACTAGAGGGAAAGTGTATATTGCTACTAAAGGTGCATCTATATTATGTTCATCAACACGATTTAGGCATTAAACATGACCCTAATGCTTCTCCACCAGTATATGTGGTTCCACCTGAAAATGATTTTATTGTTCAATTGAAGAACACATTTTCATCCATTTTCACTGATGACTTGGGAGTTTTTGTTAATTTTAAACACCGCATTATTCTTAAAGAATCAGCCATTCCCATTCGACATAAAGTCAGAAACGTACCTTTGGCTTATCGTGACAAATTGAAAGTGATTTTGTCCGATATTGTTGCCAAAAAACTAATTGAACCTGTTGAATCATCACCATGGGTTTCGCCAGTAGTTTTATCCCTTAAGAGCAATGGCGAACTTCGTTTATGTTTCGATCTTCAGAGTTTAAACAAGGAGATCTGGATTGACAGGCATCCCTTACCTCATATTCATGAGCTTATTTCTACTCTCTCAGGTGCATGCGTATTCTTAACACTAGATCTAGCTAGTGCTTATCATCAAGTAGTTTTACACGAAGAATCAAAATTTTTAACCACGTTCATTACACCTGAAGGTATGTTCCAATATCGCAGAATGCCTTTCGGTTTAGCCAGTGCAGCATCTGTATTTCAAAGGCTCATGAAAACTGTGTTGGAGGGTTGTGAGGGTGCAATTGCCTTTCAGGATGATATCCTGATTTATGGGAAAAATTTTGAAGACCATGATAAGAACCTTGAAAAAGTTTTAAAACGTGTTCAGGAAATGGGTTTGACATTAAAATTGTCCAAATGCAAATTTAGACAAAGCAAAGTTGAATATCTTGGCCATGAAATTTCCTCTCAGAGTATTAAACCCAAACTTAATCATATTCAAACATATCAAAAGCACCAGCACCATCGAGTAAGGAACAATTGGTGTCATTTTTGGGTCTCACTGAATTTTACAGTAAATTTGTTCAGGATTATGCCTCAAAAGTACATCCTCTAAGAGCTTTGTTAAAAAAAGATGTAAAATTTGTATGGAACAATGATCAACAATCTGCTTTTGATTTATTGAAACAAGAGGTCATTAATGCTCCTCTTTTAAGACCATTCGAGCTGGGTAAAGAATGCATAGTATGTGTAGATGCAAGCAATGTAGGTTTGGGTTCTGTGTTAATGCAGAAAGACAAAGGTGAAGAATATGTGGTTTCGTATACTTCCCAGAACTTTGCGGGGCGCTGAATACAACTATTCTACCATTGAGAAAGAATTATTGGCGTGCACCTGGGCTTCTGAACATTTCAGACAATTTATTTGGGGAACAAGGTTTCGGCTAAGAACTGACCACAAGCCTTTGATTAACATGTTGGCAGCTGGTGGTGGTAGGACTTTAACTGCGCGTTTAGCTCAGTTGGCTGCAAAATTGCAGGAATTCCAGTGCATAGTTGAGTATGTACCTGGTCGTTTGAATGTACATGCTGACTGCATGTCCAGGTTACCTTTAGTCAATTTCATCAGTATTGACAAGTTGGGAAGTGATTCAGATGTAGTTTTTAACATTGATGATGTTAATGGTTGTAATGTTACAGGTCTGTCTAATGGCATATCTGAGATCAATTGGAGAGAAGCAATGGGTAATGATACCAGTTTATCTTGTGTAGTAGATTATTTACAACACGGTTGGCCTCAAGAAAGATATTTGTCTGGTGATATTCTATCCTTTTATAAGGTAAAAGATGAACTTATGTTCGATCAAGGTTTCATAATTAGGTGTGACAAAATTATTCCTCCGGTTGCATTGAGAGAAAAAATCATTTCTATGGCTCATGAAGGCCATATGGGAATGTCTAGTACCAAGAGACGTATTCGTGAGTTCTACTGGTGGCCTGGAATTGATAAAATGGTTGATAATTGGGTCAGTTCATGTTCTCCTTGTGCTAAAAGTGACAAAACTGTCAAACCGTTGTCTGTGGACATTTCTCCTATTGAGTTTGTCACATGTCCCTGGAAAAAGTTAGGAATTGATATCATTGGACCTCTTGATTTGTCCACTCACAATGATGTGTTTGCATTAGTACTTATCGATTACTTTTCAAAATGGCCAGAACTAAAGATTATTGACAGGATTGGTTCTACTCAGGTGATTCAATTTCTAGATTACGTTTTTTGCAGGGAGGGGATTGCGGATGAAATTGTGTCTGACAATGGTCCGCAGTTTGTCAGTAAAGAATTTGTGTCCTTTCTTGAAAGGTGTGGTATTGTGCACAAAAGAGTGTCAAATTACAATCCCCAGGCTAATGGTCAAACGGAACGCTTTAATAGGGTTATTTAGGAATCCATCCAGTTGGCCATTAAAAGTAATTTGGATTGGAGAACTTTGCGTGCCACTTTGTTGTCTTTTCGAATCTCGCCCAATTCTGTTACGGGTTTATTTCCATTTGAGAACACTTTTTCCTTGGTGGATGAAAGTTAAGCTTCCTTGTGAAGTTTCTTTTGACTGTGACAAGGTAAAGTACAGGCTTTTGAAATACCAGGAAAAGATGAAAAGCAGCTACTTATCCTTAAACAACCATTGTAGGAAGATCAGGGTTCTGAGATTTTGTGCGAGTTAAGTTTGGCAGGTCTGTTGGGAATAAATGGAACAAGTGGTCTGATCCATGTAAGGTAACTGAAATTTTTTCTAAAGCAGTCGTGTTGAGGGGGGTAAGGTATGGCATTTTAGAAGAGTTTCTTTATGTAAAGGTTTGAATTTGGAAGGGGACCAACATTCAGCTTCATCTTCTAGTAATAATGATTCCTTTGGGGGTCATTCTGATAACATGTTAAAGAATTCTATCATGAAAGATGATGTGTCTTACTCTGCCATGCTAGATACCTTTGGATGTGAGAATCAAAATTTGGATTGTCCTATTCCTGTTATGGATAATCCCTCTCTAGATGTTTCCCCTAGAGTTGTTAATGATGGAAAGATTGACAATTCTGTTTTACAAAATACTGATATTACTGACTTAGTTTTAAGGAAAAGTTCTCGTGTTAAGCAGATTCCTGTAAAGTTGCATGATTACTTTTGTTGAGTTTTTTTTTCTTTTCTTTTTGTTTTTTTGTTGTTGTTTTTTTTAAAAGGGGGAAGGTGTGTAGCATTCTCTATTGGAATTGTTATGGCACATTCTTGCTGTAACATTCTCTATGTGGTCTGTGTAACTGTTATAACCTGTCTTCTGCTGGAGGTGGTTGTTTAAGATGCCTCTCTACAATAAACTTCCTACCAACTACCCTGTCTGCTTATTTGGATTACAACACTACGCTCTCGCAAGAGGCTCAGGAATTGTTAGAAGTGGTCACATTCCACATGATGCCCTGTGAGCCGAACATGTCAGGGGTCTACACAATACCATGGCAGACACGCTGAGCACGTCTCAGTCAGACTGTCACAAGTGGAAGATGGAAAAGGAACAGGCGAACCCAGTATTCCAAGCTTGGGTCAAACCAGCACGGGTTCTATTCGCAGAGAACAAGGAATGCCGATATTATGCCAGCAGATTCCCTCAACAGGGATCAAGAGGGATGCGATGGTCAGGGATTTGTGTGTACGCTTTTCCCACAATACCATTGATCCCGAAGCTGCTCCGCAACATGAAGCAGGAAGTTTGCCATCTAATTCTAATAGCACCCCGTTAGCCAAGACAATATTGGTTCCAGGAACTTCTACTATTGTCTCCAGACAAGCCCATTTGCCTACTGTGACGCCTACGATGTTATCAAGGGACGGAGGCCAAGTGGTTCATCCAAACCCACAGTCACTGCACTTGCACGCACAGCTTCTCATTTTGTAGAGTTCAAGGATCTCAACATTTCAAAGGACTTTTGTGAAATATTGGTCAAATCTTGTGCCCAAAGCACAGTCAAGATTTATCGTCTCAAATGGAAGCAATTTTGCTGTTGGTGTGAGGCGAATAATATTCACTCAATTACAGCTTCTGCAGAATAAGTTCTCCATTATCTGCTTTTTCTAGCCAAGTCTGGGCTTACTTTTTCATTGGTCAAAGTGCATCTTGCTGCTCTTTATAGATTCAGGAAATGCTCAAAATGTCCTTTTCTCTACTCTTTTCCACTTGCCAAACAATTTATGAAAGGATTTTTCCGAGGCTTCCCTCCAGTGCGAGCACCCCTCAAGAGTGGGAACTCAACAGTGCTAGCACAGTTAATGAAGGGTCCATTTGAGCCGATCCATAAAGCTGATCTCAAATTCCTTACTTGGAAGGTTGCCCATTTACTGGCTCCTACCTCGGCAAAAAAAAAGAAAAAAAAGGGTTAGTGAAATCAAGCTTTCACGATAAAGGAACCCCGTTTTACATTTTGCTCGGGACTATGTAACCCTTTGAACATATCCCAGGCTCATTTCTAGGGTACCAACACAATTTCACTTGAACGAACCAGTAAGATTAAAAACATTCTTTCCGGATCCATCTACTCCAGCTGAAAAGGCCAATACGCTCACTGGATGTTGAACACTGTTTTAAAAAAGTTTACCTACAGAAAACTAAGGATATCAGACGATCCAGCCAGCTGTTCGTGGCTTATGGCCAAGCAACTCGTGGAAATGCTGAAACAAAGGCAACAATAGTCAGAAGGCTGGCATCTGCTATTCATTTCTGCCATGATAAGGATAACAAACCTTGCAGAGGAAAGTCAAGGCTCATTCGTCAAGAGCAGTATCAACGTCGACAGCTTTGTTTGCTGGAGTAACTCCGGAAAATATGTTGTGCTGCGACATGGAAAAATGTCCACACTTTCACGAGACATTACTGCCTTCAGTCTACATATCAAGAGGATTCGGCAGTTGGACAGACTGTCCTTCGCCACCTTTTTCTTTGACACCAGTTTCAGGTACCCTTTAGCTTTTAAAATATTGTCTATGATGATCACACGTTCTTTATATTTATATTTACTTTCGTATATATAATGTGTATAAGGCTTACATATCCATGTAAGGACATTACTATGCATGTCTCTTTCATTCTTATAACTCATGTTTTAACTTTTAAGGTTAGCATTTTCAAGCCTCTGTTAACAAATAAGGGCTGCAACCGGGAGTTTATCAGCACAAGTCTCTCACCATTCGCAACCGACTGTATACTTGGTATCCTGCTTGCTACTCTGATTCAGGCATGTGAATCTATGAAAGATACCCCAATACTGGATAAGAAAACAAGTTACTTACCTGTAAATACGGTTATCCAGTATCGGTATCTTTCATAGATTCACATGCACCCACCCTCCTCCCCGGAGAGTCAGTTCTCTGTTTTGGGATTTTTTTCCCACTTGTGCTAACGAAAATCTGAGGAGAACTGGCTCTGCAGAGAGGGTTCTAGAGGGTGCTGATAGCTGATTGGTAGTGACCAAAATGTTAGTTCTTTTAGCATAATGATGTAGATAGGCTACTAAGATCTAGGCATCAGGCCTTTTCATTTGGGCCTACTACTGTTATTTACCTTTGGCACTGCTTTTTTATTTACAGTGGGACTCCCGCCTCGGTGACGGGGAATGATTCAGGCATGTGAATCTATGAAAGATACCAATACTGGATAACCGTAGTTACAGGTAAATAACTTGTTTTCTTCATGTCTAAGTCCAAATTTCTTACAACGGGAAAACAATGAAAACAGTGATCACGTGATGGGCTACAATATCACATCGAAATGGAAGGAAACTTAAAGTTTCCTTAAGTTAGCGGAAGCTTGCGTTCTCGTATGTTAAAACATTACAGATTAGAAAGAAAGATCCCACAACTCCCCTCCAATGAATTCTAAATCATTGCATTCATATATTTATTGCAGCACACTTGTCATCAGTCTAGGAATCTTCTGGTGAGATCCATCCATAAAGTTTAACTCTGCATCTGTTCTACATTTACATTGACTCTCTTTCTCTTTCTTCTTCTCATTGCTGACAGCTTCTTTATCCCCCATTTCAACCTACCATTCAATGAAATCTTTTTCCACAGTTTTAGAAAACAATGCACACATGCAAGCAGATTATTATGACCCAAAAATGGGTCAAAAGCAATGTTAGTATTCTTTCACCTTGATTTGATTTGATTTTATAAAGCGCAGCTGTCACCTGAGGGAATCAAGGCGCTAGAGACCAGCCGTCCATACCCAGGAATTTAGAGCAGGCCAAACGCTCCCGCCAGATGCTAGACCATAAAGAGACAAGTGTTAAGAGCCGTTCTAAAGGGGATCAGAAGGGGGATGGATCTAAGAGCAAAGGGGAGGGAGTTCCAGAGCTTACTAGCTGCCACTGAGAGTGCTCTGTCCCCCCATTTCTTCTTAGTTCTAGGTACCACCAGTTGCACTTGAAGCGAGGAGCACAAAGGTCTGGTAGAGGAATGCCACTTGAACATAGTTGTCAATCTCGACAGATAGGAAGCATGCAGGACTTAGGGACCATACAGAGTGATTTGAAGCTAATGCGTTGTTCAATGGGGAGCAAGTGCAGGACCTCCAGTCCCTTCCTGGCAGATTGTTTCCTAGGAATGTCCAAAATGAGCCTTGCCAATGCATTCTGCATCACCCGTAGTTTCTGTTGCAGGTTCTTGTTAGCGGACAGGTATAATGCATTACCATTATCCAGTCTGGACATTACCAAGGCCAGTGCAACCTAGATCCTGGATCTGAGCTGGTCGTTAGATTAAAGGAAAGATTTTTTTTAACATCCTTATAAGCCAGGAGCATGTTGTGATGGTACGATTCATTTGGATGTTGAAGTTAAGTTCAGTATCCAACAGGACTCCGAGGTTCTTAGCCTTTATGCTCAGGGAAGGACAGCATCCCAGGGACTGAAGCCAGCAAATACTATTCCACTTGGATGACCATGATCTGAATATCATCACTTCGGTTTTATCCCCATTAAGCTTCAAAAAATTAGTCAACATCCATTCTGCTACCCTGGTAATACATCCAAGAATATTTTCTGATGACGCACTTGGCCCTGTAAGGATAGTTACCATAATCTGCGTGTCATCTGCATATGACACCACCTCCAATCCAAATGAGTGCATCACTGATGCTAGGGGTACCACATACAGATTAAAGAGAGTGGGACTCAGGGAAGATCCCTGCTAAACTCCCCAGGGTAGAACATAGGAGTCTGAATGGAAAGATTTTAAATTCACACTTTGGGATCTCCCTGTCAGGAATGAGGCCAGGAGGGCTAGTGCTTGATGTGAGATCCCAAGATTCTGTTGTCTGTCCAGAAGCAGAGTGGGTGAAATTGTGTCAAATGCTGCTGACAGATCCAAAAGGATCAGCACCACCCCCTTCCTTCATCCACTGTGCGGCAGATGTAGTCGGTGGCTGATATTTATGCCGTTTCTGTTCCATGATGCCTCCTAAAACCAAACTGAGAATCATGGAGCCAAGCTTGATGTTCTGCAGTTTCCATGAGCTGCTTATTGAGATGTAGCTTGAGGATCTTAGCTGGGACAGGAAGCAGGGAATTGGGACGGTAGTTTTGTGCAGTCCCCAGTGTCTAAGTTAGGTTTTTTCAGAAGTGGTCTTCTAATGGACTGTTTCCAGGTTTGGGGATAGATTACAGAGTGAATGATATTATTCAATAGTTTGCAGAGGGGTTTCACAATAGTATCAGCAGCCATATGAAGTATTGCAGGTGGACATGCTTCCATAGGCGAGCCCGCATGTGTTCCTAGAAGAAATTGTGCGAGAAGAAGTGGCGTGAGGTCAGGAAATTTAGCAAGACCTTTATTCTCACTCCCAGGTCCCAGGGGAGCATTTTCGACATGACTACTGATTGCTGATTTTAAGTTAGGTGTTTCAGGAAATGATTTAAAGACTGTGTATATGTCCGTGATTTTCGTTTGAAAGAAGGTAGCCAATTGATTACAAAATGTTTGTGATGCTTCTGGTTCTACTGGGGGTTGGGAAATGAGAGCCGTTGTACCAACTTGAATATTTTTTTAGTGGATGTAGAGTTTTCAATTGTGTGAGTGCAATATATTGATTTTTCTTCCACTAATGCATTTTTATATTCCTTAACTCTAGCTTTGTATAATGTGCTATCCTGCTCCTCTACGGTTAGTTTCCAAGCTCGCTCAGCGAGACAAAAACTTCCTAACCATTCTCATATCTTGCCAACTCCTTTTCCAGTAGATCCAAATACAGAACATATTTCTTCCCAAGTGCCTGTTTCTTCTAATTCAGTTAGTTCTGAGAAAGAGGTGTTTGAATAACAAAGAATATGGCACTGATTATATTGAAATGTGCAGAAATAATGCACAAGCTTTGATGAAAATAATGTGTTTAGAATGCACAAAAATGTAAGCTAATCCATTTACTCAAAATAGGCCTAAAAATGACTAAAGCAACACTGCTTGAAAAACAAACTTTAATATGAAAAATGCTAAAGACACATTAAAAGTTTGATGCTTGATCTCTCCATGAACATGTTGCTTCATAATAATTAATAAGTTACTTATATAGTTTCAAGTATTTCTGCAGAATGTTTCTGCTTGTACAAAGACCACTGGTTATGTATGACACATTTCGTCATTTAGTGAGGTAATGAAGAGTACATCTATTTTATGACACTTTTTATGTTTGTATTGTGTCTTTTATGATTGAAAATATTGAATAAAGACTAACTTGAACCTGAGTACATACATTGAAATGCAGAGCTTAAAATGCGAGCCTGGCTTTCTAGCCTACTTGTTTTCCACATCAGTTTTGAGTCTGCAAAATGTTTTCTCTTTCATTAATACTGATGTTTCAACTTTTACCTACATTATTGTTAGAAACCTGATATTAATTTACAGATGTAGTGTATATGTGGAAAAGTAAGTCTGAATGAGGCAAACTCCAAAAGAGCACATGATCATTCAAGTTTAGCTGCAAATGTAACATTGCTTTCTGAGGACTATTATATTTGTGTGAGATAATGAGGAGTGATTCTGTCCCCAGGAGATCATCAGAGGCTGATTGGCTGTTGGGAGACAAGAAGAACAACATGTTGCAAAAGTTTAGCGAAATGTGATTTCTATAATAGTGCATGTTCCTACAGTAGTTTATTACACTTTTTGCTTCTTCTTTTTGTCCCACTAGCCATTGAGACTTTCCAAGCCCAGACTTTATGTCACATTGTTTTGAGAATCTACTGAGTATCCGGAAGCTCTCTTTATGGGAAGTTATGCTTTAATATTTAGATATTTTTGAACTGATTTAAATGCCGAAGCTTTATGCTTTTTCGTCACACTTTCGGACTAGAACTGTTTACGAGTTCTTATTAACTCGATGTTCACCTTATTTTTAGAATAGGGGTACTTTACTTTATGTAACCTGCTTCAACGCATTTATGACATAATTTGAGTAACCAATATTTAATTTATATTTCTGTCATATTGGTTATTGAGAATAATCAACATTTAACTTGTGGTTTGCAATAAAAATGGTCTTCTAAAAGATTTGATTAATAAAATCCTTTTAAGGTAAAATGAACACTCTTTTTTGATAAAATTAGACTAATGATTGTGATTATAATTTATCTGATGTATTTCTGTCTTCTTCTCTAAAACAACTGCAAAGATCCATACAACCAGAGGCCAAAAAAAGAGTGGGAATTAGCCTATGTGATAGTAGTCAAGTCAAGTCAAAAATAAGTTTATTATGACCGATTGGTCTTTAAACTACACACATCATCATAACACAGATAGAAGTACAACTATAAAATGTTTTTCTTTTCTTAAAAGAACCTGAAACCAAATTTCATTATCTTCTCATAAAAGCTTGTTTTTGTAATAATATACTATAAGACAAGACCACCTACTTAAAAATTCAATACATAAAATATTTTGCCTCTGATTATTCCTCCTTGATCATCCCTTCCCCTTTCCTTTTCCTTATTGCATGAGAAGTCGTTTTGCTTCTTGTACAAACTTCGCCAATGCAATTACAATGTCAAGGAACTGCATGTCCATAAGGAGCTTAATTTCTTGCGTCCTTGTGCTTATTCCATATTTTAAAAAGAGTGGCCCTAAAAATTTCCGATGTACCGGTAGCAATTTTTGACAATCCATTACAAAATGGACACTGGAACATTTTCAATCTAACCCGCATGTACATTTACCACAGTCATCCATTAATACATTTTTTATTCTTTCATTTGAGCGGGCGGGATAAATCTCTATTCTGACTTTCAATAATTCCAATCTCAACGCAGAATTCGGTACAGTATCTAGATAAGGATACCAATTGTCATTACTCCAGGTATTTAGCATAATATACACAGACTCCTTTTGGTTCAAGTAATCCACATCAATCTGCCTAGTTTTTTCATTTCCCAGGATTTTTAAAATATTCTTTCGTTCATCAATACATAATGACTCTGGGTCAATATTTACTTTTGAAGTTTCACAGATGGAGAACAATTTATTTCTGGTAGCTTTTGCCCACTTCAATTCACTCAGTTGGATCTCCCTCCTACACCAACATGCCACTTTCTTCTCCTCTCCTGATCCCAATTGTTTCCCAAATCTACACAGGTTTACCCGAACTTGTATGTTCCATGCTGGCCAATCTAGTTCTAACCTAATGGCCTGTAACATTGCAGAGCTGGGTAAGGAGAGAAGAGTTTTTAGACATTCCCCTTCCTCCTTATCCCATGAACATTTTCCCCCCAAGCACAAAATTTCTGCCCCATACTGCATCTGAGGTGGGATGATAGCCTTAAATGCTTTCAGCACTGGTCTATGTGACATTTCTCCATAGGTACTATTACATTTTTTCAACCCACAGATTCCTGCTAGGCCTTTTGTTTTCTGGGCCTGTACATGCATACCCCAGTTTAATGCTCTGTCAAACCATACTCCCAAGTATTTATATTCATTAACAACTTCTAATTTTGTCTGACCCAGAAACCATCTGTATTTATATTTATTATTTTTTCCAAAACACAGTATTTTAGTTTTATCCATATTTACTAATAAGTGTTTGGATAAACAATATGTGTCAAAAACATTTACCTTTCTTTGCAACCCTAATTCCGTTTGGTCAAAGATGACTAAGTCATCAGCATATAATAGGCAAGACAAATGCTTTCCATTTATTTTTGGGCTTGCTCCTCCTTCAGTTATTATTTGGCTTCAGTAATTCTGCAAGAAAAATTGAAAATAGAAAAGGAGCCAATACACATCCCTGTCTTAACCCGTTATTGATTTTTATTTCTTGGGTTAAACCTCCTGCTGTATCTTTAATAACTTGTGCCCAATTTTCGCTATGCAGTCCTTGAAAAACCTCTAACAGGGCCTTGGGATATTATATCTTTTTAGCGTCTCCCATAGGCACTCTCTATCTACCAGATAGAATGCTGCCCAGAAGTCGACAAAACAGCAGTATAATCTCCCCTGCTGTTCTACAGACTTCCTAGCCACAGCCCACAAGGCAAAACAATGATCGAGTGTTGAATGCCCCCCTTTAAACCATCCCTGTTCTACCGGGACAATTGCATTTAATTTAACCCACTCTTTCAGTTTTCCCAGTATTATTTGCGAGAACACTTTCACACCGATATATAATAGATTAATTAATGTATAATTCTTTGGATCTTTTCTATCTCCTTTTTTATGCAAAGGTCTAATCACGGCTCCCCTCCAAGACTTTGGAATTGAACCTGTGGTTAATACTGCTATAAACATTTTTGAGAAAAGTTGGGCCCACCATTTTAACTCTATTTTGATTATAACTTCAGGTAGATTATAAGGCCCTGCCGCTCTGGTTAGATTTAATCTTTTAATGGTATTCTTTACATTTTCAAATGAGAATAAGGGAACCAGATTTTTTGCTACGTGTTGCCTCCAGGTTTTCTCTCCATTAATTTCTGGTCCATTGCTAGACTTATATAAATGATTTAGGTGCTCCTCCCTGGAAGCCCCATCGACTTCACAATTCATGGTTCCCGGGGATCGATCCGCTGCATCTTGGATCAACCTCCAAAACCCTTTAATATTTTTACTTTCTATGGTTTCCAGTAAAGAGACCCAGCTTTTTTCTTTGAAGCTTCTTTTCTTATTTCTCACCATCATTTTGTATTCCTTCCTCAGTTTTAGTAAATTGTTGTAACCCTCCTGCTCATATCTTAACTTCGACTTTCTTTCTTCTCTCCTCAATAGCCTTTTTTTTCTCGACATTCAGAGTCAAACCAATCCATTTGCTGTCTGCCTCCCACTAGCCGATCTTTGTCCCCCTTTTTTAAAATCTTTTTTACATTGGCGGATAGACGTAGTGCAGCCTACTTGATTTTATCTTCAAACCATACAACACTCGGACTCCCTGCTATCTCGGAGTCTAAGATTTGTTGGAAACTAGATAATTTTGCAATATATTCCTCTGTCAATTTTGCGGATAGTCTTTTTGGGTAATCCATAGGTTGTAATAAAACTTTTTCACAGACTCTTGGGGGATCTCTCTCTATTCCACAGTACCGTGGATAATGGTCACTTCCTTTGTGTTTAATTACCTTAAATATTTTTACTAGGCCAAAGTTCCAGGCATGTACAAAGAGATAGTCTATGGGGTACAATTGATTGCCCCTTCGAAATGTTTGTTCTGCCGGTCTGTCGAGTTCTGATCTGTCATTCAAACTAACTAGTCCATGCGACCCTAGAAATTTCCCTACCTATTCATCTTTTCTATTCTTTTTACCACTGGGAAAAAGGGCTGAGGCTATCTCATATGCATCTAAGATTTCCTTCATCCCGGGGTCCAATTTTTCAGGATCTAATTTATGGTTAAAATCTCCTGTGATAATTAGAAAATCCTTCCCATATTTATCATTTAAGGATATCAAGTCTATTTTAAAAAATCCCATTTCTTTTAAATAATCTTCTTGGGTACACCACTGCACTTATATGTTGACCACAATAACATATTCATTTTGCCTTCCCTGTTCCTGTAGGCGTACCTCGCTGCCCAACAACCATTTACAAGAGGTGTTTATCAAGGACGCCTTATTTATTGTTTATGTGGAGATTAGAGTCATGATTCCGCCAGATGGGCGGCCTAAACTGGCTCCCATAGCCGCTTTAGAGATCTGAGTAAAGCCTTCAACTATTGGAGTCCTGTCGCATAGCCAAGTCTCTTGCAGACAAATAATGTCTGCCTGTTGTGAAATATTTTTTACACATTCCATCTTTGTTAGCTCTTTTAATCCATTAATATTCCAAGAAATTATTCTTAGACTATGCGACAACCCAATTCCCTAGTCAATTTCGCTAAGATGGCCAGACTCATCCACTGCCCACCAAGAATCATTTAGTTCTCTGTCCTCGGTACTCCAGTTTCCCCAGTTCTTATCCAACTCACGGTTTTCAACAATGATTTTAATTTCCTCTCTTATTCCACATCCCCTGTTATAATTCTAGCTTGTCTTTTCCCCAGTACTGCCCGACAATTCAGGAAAGTACTGTCTGGTTGGCTTGCTTTTTCTATTTCCACCTCTGTGATTAATCCTATTCCTTCCTTTAATATCTCTTTTTTGGCATTAATTATTGCAGATTTAATCATCCCTGAATATACTTCAACTTTAGTCAATTCCTTCCCTTTACTACTAGATAAAAATTCAACCTGCCTGAAATCCCTTGATTCAATTTTACATAGGCTTGGGCACTTTGCAAAGGAAAATAATAGTTGCGAGCGATTCAATGGTGTAATTTTCATTAGTTTTTTCCTGCCCATCGGTATAACCACTTTTTATCACTTGATTCTATAACTCTCGGATCACTAATTTTTTCTACACTTATGTCCCTCTTTATATTTGGGACTGATATCTTAGCACCCACTTTCCCTATACCTTTCGGGTTCCATTTCACATCTTTTATGTTTGCCTTTTTTTCAGTTTTTCCTCCTCCCTTACTTCCTCCCGGGATGTTTTTTGTCGGAACATTTTTTCCCTTATTTATTTCCATCTTACTTCTTGAGCACTCTCTGGCGAGTTCCCTTTCTTCTTCTCCCTTTCCTCCTTGGTAGCTATTGAAAGATCTCTACATACTATTCTCACCTGTGGTGCCAGTGGATTATCTTCTTTACACTTTACTTTTTTACTGCCTGTTTGCTTCCTTTTAACATTTCCTGGGTATTGGGTAAATTTCCTTGCAGGGTATCTAAACTTTTGCCACCTATAGCTCCATTGTTCATTCCTTCTCCTAATTAGCATAGGTTGTTTTGATATGTACACATCCTGGTCCTGCTTTGATAGAGCCAATGCCTTGGTGCCTCCTGTGCCCCCTCCAGTAGGAGTGTCCGGCACCGGTCTAACCGCCGATGGCATTAAGCCCCTAATACCCTGTAGTACACCCACCATAAGCTTTAGACTCTTTACTTGTTCCTTTAATATTTTATTATTTGAAAGCGTAACTTCTAACAGGCCCTGCAGGATCTTTTGTAACCTTAAAATAATGTCCAACATTGAAGCTGATGGAGTTGCCGTCAAGTCTAAGGGCCAGATGTAGGAGCCCTAATACCGGTCGGTAACGGCCGAATTCGGCCGTTACCGACCGGTATTAGGGTTTTCAGATGTAGGGGGCCTATATTTTACCGATTCTGTAAAGTTACAGAATCGGTAAATTTACAGAATCGGTAAAATACCGAATCGGTATATTTACCGAGTCGGAAAAACCACATGTAGGTGGCACTCCTAAGAGTGCCACAGGCACTTAAAAATCTGTATTTTACCACCCAATCCTATTGGGTGGTAAAATACCGAATTCAGGTGTGCATGCACATCTGTGCATGCACACCTGTGCAATGTGACACACAGACATGCCCTTAGGGCATGTCTGTGTGCCACATTGCACACAAGTCCAGAATTGGGGTGCTAGAGGGTGTCAAAGTGACACCCCCTGCACCCTTGCAGGATTCGGTATTTACCGATTCTGTAAATACCGAATCTGTGTTTCACATTGATTCCTATGGGCTTCAAGGCCCATAGGAATCAATGGGAATTACAGGTTCGGTATTTACAGAATATGTAAATACCGACTCTGACAGAATCGGTAATTTTTTACCTACATCTGCCTCCTTCCAATTTACCGATTTTTAAATACCGAATCGGTATGACTCGGTATTTAAAAGTCGGTAAATCGGATTTACCTACATCTGGCCCTAAGTTCTCAGTGTTATTATATAACATATCTTCCATAGACTTTGAGACACCATTTTTCCATTGGCCCAAACTTTTATCCGTAATTGATCTTTCCTCCCATACACTGCTAACATTCTGAGCTTGGCACTCTTTTGAAGACTTCTCCTCGTACTCTCTTTCTCCAGTATTATTTATAGAGCAGATCTTGGGCGAAAATGAGAGTTTAGGTTCCAAATAATGTTTATCTGGCTTAAATCACAGTGCATAGAAAATGAATCTTCTATACATTTAACAACTTTCTCATTTATTTCCTGGGGTAAGGCTAAGTCCTTCTCTACGTCTTGAACTTTGTTGGGGGTAGATTTCTCGATAAAGTGTTTTCCCACATAGTCTTTTATTGATCTAGATACTGGGTTACTTCCTTTCGTGCTCCAGTGCGGTGTGTTCGATATGTTTGGCGTATTTTTCTTCATTAATCCTTTAGTTTGCCCCCTCCTCTCATTCACTTCCTCCAAAATCACCCCAGGGGTGACTCACTTGTCTCGTTATTTGTAGACTGGGTGACTTTTCCTATTTTATTATTTCTTGTCCTATTAGGGGCCATTATACAGTTACGACCAAGTCCGATATATCTTTAAACTTTGAGCTTTTAGATTCTGGTTTTGAAAAATTAGGACCTACACGACTACTAAAACTATAAAATATTATCTAAAACATCTACGAAGAAGGGTCCAGATTAGCCCAGCTTAAGTCCAGCACTCGTAATACCATACAATGATCAGTTCAGTTTTCAGTTTTGAAATTGCCAAAACCTCTTTCTCTTACCTCTTCTGTATTAGGGTGTGGTACTTCTGGCTTGCCTTGATAATTGATCCTCTTCGTTATACTCTGCTTTATTCCTGCGGAGGAAACCTTTCTTGGACCGATTCTAGACCAATCAGGATACTCCACCCCCCTTTGGCTTCTGCCCTCCCCTCCGGGGGTGCGATGGTCGACTGGCAACTCAAGCCAAAGTACCAAGCTCTGGCACCACTCCTCACTTATGCGCACTCTTATGCACCTTTTATTTTCCCTTTATCTGGGCAGTCTTCTAAGTATTATATCGCGGAATCCTCTGAATCCTCTACACCATTGCACCCGCTCGTAATTCAAACTCCTCCGAGTGAGCACTCTTGTTCCAAGACCTCCGTACAGCGTCAGAGTCCTCCCAACAGCTCCCCCGCCTCAGCGCTACACCGCGGGACTGCAGACCGGAAATGACACGTCTCCTCACGTCGCGTTGCGGTGCACGGCAGCCGGAAACCACGGTCTCAGCCAAACACAGCAGAAGCCTATTTGATAGTAAACCAAGATACTTTAAAAAATTTGACCTGATTCCCTCTCCAGCAAATTTGGTAGCAGGAGGACGGTTTACGTTATGAGAAGAAGAGATATACAAACTTTCCTCAAGTCAGAGTAAAACCCAATTGCCATAGCCTAAGCCCATAATCTGAAGACTGACAAGGTGCAGTTTTGAAGGCAGTTGATGTATTGGAGGTGTGGTATTTTTGACAATCAACGTTATTGATTTTATGGAACAGAGACAAAGTTACATTGGCAGCACAGAGCACAAGTTCACATGTTTGACAATATAAAGCAGTAGAAAATAAAGTCACTTGGTGAGCCCATTGGACAGCATTTGGCACGGCGAGCGGGGAACAGAGTAGTAAGAGCCAGCACCCCTTCTCTCGGCCCCTTTAACCCATCTGGTCCGCCCATTTGCCCCACACACATTGGTATTTGGTGGGACAGCCCCTGACTTCAAAGAATGTTTTTTCCTGAGCGCACGCCAGTCCACCCCCGGCGCCATTGAGCGATCATGGGGGGTTCCGGTCGCACCCAGGCCATGGTAATGTCTCGTTTAGCCACCACAATGGCCGTGCCCAGGAATAATTTGTCTGCTTGGGACCCATCTAGACCATCAGTAATGCCTAGGAGGAGACGCAAGGGGTCATGGGGTACTTGCCAGCCCAAAATGTGTGTAAGTTCTGTCTGTATTTTATCCCAATACCTTGCGAGGCGGGGGCACAACCATACCATGTGGAAGAGGTCTGCTGGGTGGTGCTTGCATTGAGTGCAATCAGGTGAGGCCCGCAGACCTGCTTTGTACAGCCGGTCCGGAGTGAGGTAAGCATTGTGAAGGAAGAAGGTCTGAACCAGGCGGAGCCTGGCTGAAGTGGTGATCAGCTTGGCGATCATCAGACCATCGCACCAGTCCTCCTCCTCAAGGGGACTCAGCCAACCCTCTCAGCGAGCCCTAAGTGGGTCCAGAGATGTAGGGCTGTTATTTATGAGAGTGCGGTTAATTCACATTATGCTTCCCTTCCAGAGACTCCCCATCATGACCTGTGCCTCCGGGGGGGGGGGAGCTAAACTCAGGAAGTGTGGTCCCTGCAGGGATATCTGAATTGAGGGTATGCTGTAAGTTTGTTGAATTGTGAGGTGTGGAGGGAGAAGCAACTCTGTAAGTCTTGAAAAGATTGCATGTGATCCCCTTGTTGTAAATTAGCATAAATGGGTTAGCGTTAGCAGAAGCCATATATGCATTTAGAAGTTATCTTATCCGTTTTTAGAAGCCATTTTAGTTTCTGGAGGCCATCTTGGCTACCATGTGCTGCCATGTGCTCACTATCTGTATTGTCCTACCTTCCTTTTAGCTGCGCCTGAAGTCTGCCTAGTAACAGGATATATTTAGCCTCCTCCACTTCCACGCATGCTCAGAAATGCCTGGTAGAGTCTGCATCTGTTACTGATTAAGTTTTACATAGGAATGTGTTCACTACGTTCTGAAACTGTTAGCTCCTCCCACTTGGTTCCACATGTCCTTATTAGGTATTCCTTGTGTGCTCACAGGAATACAAGACTGCCCCCTTTTATGTATGCTTACTGTGTAAGTCTGAAAATGTATATAAGGCGTCAGCCTTCTGACTTCCTCAGACTGCCTCATTCATTTGCCATGGCCTTTGGACGACGCAGCCTCACTTCATGTAATAAACTGTCCTTTGATATTTCAGAGTTCTGTGCCAGCCTCTTATTGCTTTTAAAGGACTCCAAGGTTTTTGTATTCCACAATTGGCGACCGCGACGAAGGGACTCATCAGAGAGGTGACAATCTGGAGGAGTGATCAACTTGCCAGGAGGCAGAAAACTGCTGAGCAGCATGGGACTGGTTTCTGCAAGGAGGTATGCTGTGCACGGCGCGCTTCTGCTGATTTCTTGTGTCTGCAGCTCGGTGTGTTTTCTGCCCTTCCCGACCTCTGGTCCTCCCAAGGATGTCACCCCCCTGACTGAGAACACTTTTGGCGTGAGTATTAAAATGTAACATAAAAAGATAGACTGTTAGATAAGACTTGGCAGTTAGAATTTGGACAGCTTATGTTTGGTAAAAGTAATTTTGCGGCGCCTGTTCTACGTTTTGAATGCCTTTGTATGGTAAGGTAGTCTTAGGAACGCTTACTGTGGCATATTTTGAATTTGTGATAGACTTGTCTACTTTGAATTGTGTGTGATCTTCGAAGAATATGATATGAATATGATTTGATGTGATTTGATTTGATATGTATGTGTTGCAACTCATATAGGCAGGTAATGCGAGGATATTTCCTGCACCTTTGATAGTAATGTATACTCTGCACTATTTTTTGGCATGCCTGTTGTCCTTGGTTAAGCTCACATGTTAAAATGTGTTGCTTCTGTGAAAGGTACCATAATGTGATGTGAAGTAAATGAGCCGGCTTCCCTTAGAAGGGATACCTAAATAGGTTTAGGTGTGAAAACATATTTCTTCCTTGGTGATATTGTATCCTCAGGGAACTAAAATATGGCCATAATACATGTAAGGATCCTTTTGTTCTGTGCACTTTTATGAATCGGGAATGCAGAGCGATTCTTTGGTGCTCTGCCAGTTAAAACTTGTGAATTGAAACATCATTGCCAAACATTCCTTGTAAATATGACGTTCAACTAGCATTTACAAATTGGTTTGGTTTACGATTTGTTTGTGGCTTGTTTTTTGTTTCAGTCCTATGTATTGATCTGTGGGTTCAATGTGTGTTTAAATGTGGGGTTTCTGTTCTTGTTAGTGTAATTTCTGCTTGTGAATAGCGTTGGCGCGAATTTATGAAATACATGCCTTAAGCGCTGTATTGTGTGTCCTGTATGTTTGAAATATTTCTGTTTCTGTGTGAAATGAGCTCAATGCGTGATTGTGGATTTCTTGATGTTTTCAGTCTGTTAAGGAAAATGTTGCATTAATTGATATTAGGTGAAAATTAAATAAGAATGCAGTAATTTGCCATGTTACCTGCAAAAAATCGCTATATGTTGCTTTTTAAATTATAGACTAAACAAAGGCACATATGTGCAAACTGTTGAAATGCTTAAATTAGATAAAGTTAAAATTTACATTCACTAGGAAAATGAAAAGCCTCAAAATTAAATTGTGTGTTCTGTAGGGAAAAACGAATTTGAAGCCCTCCTTTGCTTACATGCATTTTCATACATGTAAAATGTTAAAGTTTCAGCTAACAGTGAATTTTTGCTACGTTTAAATGTATTTTGTGGCACACACTTTTCTAAAAAAAAATGTCTGTTTCCTAGGGTCAGCTTCGTGCAGGCCATTTCCTGCCTTGAGAACAGCATGTGTTGTTTTTGAAAGGCAATAAAACACACTGGAATGTTTATTCAGGCCAGAGATTAGTTTTAACACGGGCTGAATTTAGGAACTCAGAATAAGAGCTTTAAAGGGTTACAAAAGTAAGTTGCATTATTTTATATTAAAGGAAGACATTTCAAGTGTGGGTCTCCTCTCTTTTAATAAGTTTCTCAAACTATATTCTTGGGTTGTTGCTCAAATGTCCTCTTTTGAAATTCTGGCGCGAAAATATGTCTTGTTCTAAGTTAGGTTTTTGCGCATAGGCTCCTACATGACTGCATCTAAATTGATAGGCAAAAAGATGCAGTTTGGGTTTTAAATGTGGTTTTAGCAATTCAGATTGGGTTTGAGAAAAAAAAATAATAAAGAAATGAAAAAAATTCTTAAACATGGAAAAATTATTTGAAAAAAAATATGTGTTTTTCAAAATCGTTTTTGGATATTCAAAAAGCTTAATACTCATACTATGACCTCCTAAAATTAAAATTTGATTAAAGTAATGTGTGACTGCATAAATAGGCCATTTGCGTGTTAGGGTTTTACTTGGCGCACGCGTAACAGCTCATTTTTCTAAGGCATTACATGCCTTTGCCTCATGTTTGCTCTTTGCAGCATGTAAAGCACATTCTAAGGATGATTAATATGAAATGCAAGTGTAGGATTTTCATTTTTAAGTGCCCCAAAGTCAAAAGTCGAAAATCAGTTAAAATTGACTTTTTTTACATAGCACTCTTGTGATTTACCATAGCCTTGCAGAGTTTCTGGCTTTCAGAGAATGCATGTTTGTATCTATTACAAAACGTGTGGGTTGTTATTATTTGAGGTTGTTCTTCATAGCTCAGTGAGTCACTGTGCCCGGAAAAGAGGTTTATGTTTAATATCAGGATTGATAATTCAAATTTCGGCAGGGCCTATTCTGTCTTTTATCTTTTTAGAGATGATAACTGGGTACCACTGAATAGGGTGGTAGAAAAAATGTAATATAATGCTGGTATGCTCTGTTGTCATGTTCTGCAAATTGTTCACAGTAAATGTTTTACTAAATGCATGTGTTTTTTAACAGGGTTGATCTTGTAGCTTAGAATGAGTGGGGAATGGTTACTGGCTTTGTAAGTTTAAGGGAGGGAGTTTAAGGGAGGAAATAGGATCTAGGGCATGAGAGGACCGCACGATACGCCTGGCAGAATTTGACCTTAAGGTCAGTGAGAAGGGGGTTTAGGAGTAAGTAAGTGAACAGATGGAGCAACGACTGCTTGGTGAAAAGCTTCTCTGATTAGCAGAATTTCAAGCCTGCACATTAGATGGGTTACATGAGGGTTTTTGTTTTTGAGAAGTGCATTCTTGACCAGCCTTAAAGGAAGGAAAACAGCAGGCCCTCAGGGGCTTTGGGGAGAGGGGGGACCATGAGGGGCTCGCAGGCTCCCAGGGCTATGAAGGGCCGCAGGCTCCCAGGGCCATGAGGGGCCGCAGGCTCTCAGGGCTTGAGGGCAGGGGGTCTGAAGGGGCCACATGGAAAGGCTGGTGCAAGGGATGCAGTGTGTCTGTGAAAAAGTTTTACAGTCAATACGAAAGTGGGTTAGCATGTTTTAAAAGAAGGACGGGTGGTTAACAGTTGAGATTTACTCTGTTATGCGCTGTGTTAGTAGTATGTTGAAAAGAGATGGGTTTTTTATTATGATTTCTTTGAAATGAAATGTGTGTTTTTTTCATGATTTTACAATTTTTCCCTTATGAATGGTTCTTGCTCATCCTATGGGTCACAAGCGAAACTGTAAGTTGTATTTGCCAGTTTTGATAACCAGCAACTGGTGATAACCTGGCAAAAAGCGGGGTGTGAGTAAAATGAAAGCGTAATTTTGGTGTAATTTTTGATTTTGACAAATTAAGCTGGCCTGGATTCTGGGTTGCATGCATGCACGCGTTTCTGCTTGATTACAAGTACCATTGTGCTTTGTTTATGCTTTTTGCGCTTATTATACTGCATGTATATTTGATGGCTTGATCATGATGTTGTTTTGTTTTATTAGCTGCTTTTTGATATTATTACAAATTTGCCTGTGTTGTGAAGAGACATGTATGACGGTATGTGTCGCTCTACACCACGTGGTTAATATCTGCGTTTATACTAAATTTCACAGATATGATATTTGCATACTGTGATCATGAGAATACATTCGCCTCACCAGTGGATGTTATAATTTGACCATAATAGTATTGAAGTAAAATAAAAGAGATATACAGGAAGCCACAATACAGATACTGCCCTTTCTCCCTTAAGGAACAGGCAGGCCTAGATTTATATACATATCCTTGATTGGACCTAAGGATGCAATTATAGATTCGTGGCTCTTGTTAAAAGGTGACCTAACTTTTTCATTTTTTCTACATTTTTCATTTTTTCCCTTGAAGGAGGAACTGGACAATTAACTGAGATTACTGTCTATGGTGTAGCGCTTCTCCCCAGATGTTGCATTGTGTCCAGACTGCAGAGATGTAATAGGAACAACAACATTATGCATAATTCCCTTTAGTATGACCTGACCAGACTGTTTCTTTCTCTTTAGACTTTTTCTTTAGGCCTATATTTTTGATGCTTTCCAGTCTGACTGTCAGCTTAGTGATAGACTGGTTAACTGATTTAATAATATAATAAGGAAAGTTTTCTCATCTCAATAGGAGACACTGTATGTTCATTCTTGAATGTGGGAAAAATGTAATGCCCATTCTAATTAGGTTCTCAGCTCTTTCAGCTGCTGTTTTAATGTTTGATGGACCACATGTGTTCTAATAATGGAAACATTAGGAGTTTGTACTCTTGTTTTTTCTCTGTTTTCACATTTTTGATAAATTAGCCATTGTCTGAATGCCCCTGACCATCTCTTATGTGATTTCGTTTTTGAAATGTTTTAGGTGAGGGATTTAGGAACACTTAGATTTTCTCATTTAGGAAAATGTTTACCCATTAGATGATGCCCCTATATGTAAGGACTTCCACTCAGATAAAATGTTTATGTAATTGTCTACCCTTAGATGATAGAAGACATGCTCTCATATGGAAGCACAATTGAAGAGGCTAGAGTCATTGTTTTGCCTTCTATGAGAATGATAGTGTATTTTAGATTATGATAGTCTCATGGTGTATGACCCCTCTCTTGAAGATTGTAGGGTAACTGATTGCAATCCCCTTGTTAAATATTGAATTGTTTTTGTACAACAATTGAAGGAAACTAACAATTGTGTCATATCTTCTACATTGATAGGTTCTGCAGGATTCTCCAGAGTCAAAGGGAGAGTGACACCTGCAGAACGAATGACAAAGATGAATTCGAATTCCTATCCTTGACAGCCATAGATAAAAGCAGGAAGTTTTGGTTTATAGTCCCAGCACCCAGTAAGGAATCTGCACGCCATCAATGGTATACCCTAGTTCTTTGTTCACTCTACTGCCCAGCGTTCCACGACAGAAGAAAAGGAGTCTCTTTGGTCTTGCAACTGAATTTGAATTGAAAACAAAAGCAAAAAGGTACCTGTTATGTACTGGCAACCTCTGACAGTGTACAGTCCCTTGAGCCCTTGGCCTAAGTTTTGGCCTGAACCCCTTGAGTCCTTTGGTCTGCGTATTGGCCTGAGCCTTGGTCTAAGTTGGCCACACCGTTCCCTTTTTCACCTTTGCTCCAACGAAAAAGAAATGAAATGGAGAATTCGAGATTGGCGAGAGGCACTATCTTATGGTGCCCATGAACGAGCAGCTTGAGCGTCCTCTGACACCGAACAAGGAGTGTTGGAGTTTGAAAGTGCTGCTGATTTGCTAAAGGAGTTTTCTTGACAGTGCTTGGATCTGCACGAGATGCTTTGTGCCCTTGATCACGAAGAGCACGTCATTTGTAGTGTCTGCCGTAGTGTCTGCCGCAGATGAGAGACACTGGTGCACTGCCCTTGTGAACTTGAGACTTTTGACTGAACTATGAGTGTTTGCCAAAAAGGGCACTCCAACGGATGCTGAGATACATTTCTATGGAAGGCCTGAAATGATGAGGCCCTTGCAGCGATGGATGAAGAGATTCGATGAGCAATAAAAGTCTGCCAGAGAGACTTGGAATTGGACTCTGGGCATAAGTCGTGGTTATAGAAGTAATTCCTGAAAAGTAAAGACACTGGGTGTTGTGGAATTAATTTTTTATTATTTTGCCTGCAGTATTTTATGTTTAAAGTATTTTATTGAAGCAGGGTGGGGTAGGACACAAGGGGGCAAGGAACAAGTAAACCACAGGAACCGCACAGCAATGCGCATTGTACAGCAAGTACAGTAATGCAGTTACAAGTTTGCAAGAGGCCCCATCCGACTCGGGAGCATAGCTTTCGCACCTGTGGTCACATACAAACAACGAGGGGGGGGGGGGGAGAAAGGGAGGGAGGGACGGGATGGGGGGGAGGAAAGAAAATCAGGGGGGGGGACCAAGAAAGAACGGAAGAGAAAAAAAAAAAAAAAGAAAAGGAAAAGAAAAAAGGGGGGGGGGAGGGGAAGAGGGGAAGGGAAAAAAGGGAGGGGTGAAGGGAGGGGAAGCAACCCCGCTCCAAGAACCTACCTAACCAAACAGAACCCCCCAACTACCTAACCCTAACCCACCCCCTGTACTGTGCCAATATCTAGAGTCTCCGCTACATGCAACTCTCCGAAAATCCCCGCTATACAGTACCTACCCCGCCCAATCAAGCAGGCGGGTCCGGTGGCGGTGTCAGCCTTAACAACCTAAGGTATCTAGGGCAGGTGATCTCCCGAAACTCGGAACATAACAGGCTGTGAAAGGGCTCCCACAGTTCCTCAAAGGTATCAGTATCCCCCAAGGCCACTAAGGACATCTTCTCCATTCCAAGGACATGCCATAATCTGTGCAGCCAACCAACTACAGAGGGAAGTGTGGTAGTGCGCCAGTGTATGAGAATATTCTGCACCGCTGACCCCAGCGCAATTGCGATCTGTCTACCTCTCTTAGATCTAAGGGGATACATCAGCCCATTCGGCAACCCTAGCAGAACATAGGCCGGGAATCTAGGCAGTTCTATCCCAAAGCATTTGTCTACCTCGCCCAAAACCTCTTCCCAGTAAGGAGCCAGCAGGGGACAGTCCCATAGTATGTGTGTTAGAGTACCAGTATCGCCACAGTTGCGCCAGCACGTCCCTGGTATTGCCCTGTCCATCTCGTGCAGTTTCTCCGGAGTACGGTACCAGTAGGTCGAGATTTTAGTGAAGGTCTCCGTAAGACCCGTGTGATAGGCCGAGTGACGTGCGCGGAAGGAGATGTGTTCCCATTCTTTATGGCTCAACACGCGCCCGAGCTCACGCTCCCAACGTTCCCGACCGGGGTTGTGAACATGAAAGGAGGGGGGCTGCAGCATTTTATACAGGTCCGAGATCAGTTTAGCGTCCGACGTGCGAGTAATTAACCAACGCTCATACGCCGTGATTTCCCGGTGTGCCGCGTCGCGCACTTGGGGTTGTAATGCCCAGTGGCGCGCCTGCATGTATCGCATGCGCTCCGTTTCCGGGAGGCCATAATCCCTCCTCAGGTCCGGGAAGGGGACAACCCCCTCAGGGCAGTACAAGTGATACAGAGTGCAGCAGCGGGCCACCCGCCAGCGCTCGTAAGCGCCCTGCTCCATCCCGGGGCCGAAGTCCGGGTTGCCAATGAGCGGCGTAAAGGGAGAGGGGAAGGTGGTAAGCTCGCACCTGGCAGCCACCGAGTCCCACGTCCGGAGCGGGACCCGCGTTACCAGAGACGCATAGAGATTGGGGGGTCGATGGGCCCGCTTCAAGAATGGTACTTCCTGCAGCGTCCTACCCGCCACCGCCTGGTCTTGGAACAGCCAGTGCTTATCAGACTCCCACCGGCTCCATTCCACTAGATAGCGGAGCTGAGCGGCCTGGAAATATTTCCGCAAGTCCGGTATCCCCAGCCCCCCGGATTCCGGTGACAGCATAGCGATGCTTCTCTTAATCCTCGGCCTGCGACCCTGCCACACGAACCGCGCGATGGCAGTCTGTGTCTCCGCAAGCCACCCCGCGGGGGGCTGGAGCGGCAACGCTCTGAAGAGGTAAAGCACCTGAGGCAGGAGGGTCATCTTCACCGCGGCCACCCTACCCAGTAACGACAGCGTGCCCTTATCCCACCGGCCTAGTTCCTCCCTGATTTTCGCGCCCAGAGCCGCGTAATTGGCCGTGACCATCTCCGGGAGGGAAGGCGCCAATAGGATCCCCAAGTACGGGATCCGGTCCCTGGACCAGCTCAGAGGGTAAAGCCTCTGTAGTTCCGCTCTAGTGGCGTTAGTAAGCGAAATGTCAAGGGCGGCCGACTTCCCCAAGTTCACCTTGAAGCCCGCCACGTCGGCGAATAAGTTCAGTTCCTCTACACAGGCCGGCAGCGATCTCCGCGGGTCATCCAGCGTCAGAATGACATCATCCGCGTACAGGCTGATCGCATGATGGAATTCACCCATCTTGACACCAACAATGTCGGGGTTCTGCCTGACCCTCTGAGCAAAAGGCTCCATGTAAAGGGCAAAGAGCAGAGGGGAGAGAGGGCACCCCTGTCTCGTACCCCGCTCAATGGGGAAGGGTCGAGAGCTGCCGCCGTTCACCCGGACTACCGCAGAGGGGAACCGGTAACAATTGAAGATCAGATGACGGAACTTCTCCCTAATTCCGAATTTGCCCAGGACCTTCTCTAGGTAGGGCCAGTGCACCCTGTCGAAAGCCTTCTCCGCGTCTATGGACAGGAGCATCCTCTCCCCAGGGATCCTGGAAGCCTTCTCGAGGATGTGCGTCACCCTCTTCGTGTTATCTACTGTTTGCCTACCGGGCACGAAGCCCGCTTGGTCCGAGTCAACCATGCCCGGGAGGTGCAACGCCAGGCGTGCAGCTAATATACTGGTGAACACTTTCAAATCTGTGTTCAGTAGCGAAATGGGACGGTAGGACCCACAGGCGGTCCTGTCCTTACCCGGCTTCGGAATCACGGAAACCGTGGCCTGGAGAAACTGGGAGGGGATGGCTCCTGGCTCTGCGAAGGAGTTAAAAAGGCGAGTCAGTAGAGGCGCCAGTTCCTGACAGAAGGTTTTATAGAACAGCGGGATAAAGCCATCCGGTCCCGGGGCCTTGCCCAATTTAAGCCGGGATATCGCCGTGATCACCTCCTCGAGACGGATGTCACGCTCCAGATACAGAGCCTGCTCCTGAGACAACGACGGGAGCAGGACCGAGTCCAGATAGGCCATCTCAGCCCGGGCCGAAGGGGCCTCCCCGGTGTAGAGGTCAGCATAAAAGCTGCGAAAGACGTCTGCTATTTGCTCATCAGCCGTGACCCTACCACCGGTCGGGTCCACCAGTTCCTTCACTCGGTGCTGCTGGTGTTGCACCCTAAGTTTATTAGCCAGGAGCCGCCCACACCGATCGCCCCCTGTATAATATTTGTGTCTCAGGCGAAGCATCGCATACTCCGCCCGGTCCGTGTCAAGGGCCGCCAGGAGTTTCCGTGCCGCCTTCAGCTGCCTCCACACCCTGGGGGCCCCTGTCCTGTGATGAACCTGCTCCAGCTCCCTCACCTGCTGGGTGAGCTCATCTCTCTTGAGCTGTCGGTCCCTATTCTCGGCCGAGGAAATCGCTATAAATTCGCCTCGGAGCACCGCCTTCAGGGCTGCCCACTGTGTCGCACGAGAAGTATCCCCAGTATCATTTATGGTCTGAAAATCCAAAATGGCCGCCCGGATCTGATCCACCACCGACCGCCTGTGCAAAAGCGTGTCCCGGAGCCGCCAGACCCCTCTCGGCCGAACCACCGGGGGCAGAGTGAAAGCGCCCTCCACCGGGGCGTGGTCAGAAAGAGAGAGGACCCCCATGTCTACACTCGAAGCCAAAGGGAGCATTGGGCCCGACACAAGGAGATGATCTAACCACGCATAAGATCTATGGGCATGTGAGAAGTAAGAGTATGCGCGGGTGGTGGGGTGGAGGTGGCGCCACATGTCATGCAGATCCAGCTCCTCAAGTCGAGCTCGAATCGAGCCCGAAAGCTCACCCAACTGGTGGCGCCGCTGCACAGACCTGTCCATCGCCGCGTCGAAAACCAGGTTCAAATCACCCCCCAACACTATGTGCCTATCAGAGGTGGATGCAACGTCCTCCAAAGCCCTGTGTAAGAATTGGTCCTGGTGATCATTGGGGCAGTAGACGGTGCCAACAGTCAGTGCTAAACCCCCCATCCTGATCCTATACACTAGAAGTCTCCCTTTCTGTTCTGCTACCTTGCACACGACCTCTCCCCTGAACCCCCTAGAAAACAAGATCGCCACCCCTGCCATCTTGGAGGAGCTAGAGGAGAACAGCTGCGTGGGGAACTTAGGGGAACGCATCCTCGAGCAGTCCTTAGCCAGCAAATGGGTCTCCTGCAACAGACAGACATCCGCTTGTGAGTTTTCTAACAAGGATAACACTGCCCGCCTTTTAACCGGATTATTCAGCCCTTTCACATTGAGAGTAAGCACCTTAAGAGCCATCAAGGAGGGGGATCAATGGAGCACATGTCAAGAGGCAAAGCCCCGCAGGCAAACACAGAAGGCACCACTCGAGGCCTCAAAACAGAGCAACTTTGAACCGACCACTGGCACAGTACAGTCCCCGAACCCCAACACCCCACAACTAGAAAACCCCCCCTCGTCCCCACACAACCAAATCTACACCATCCCCCGCAGCTGGCCCCCCCTCTAGGCCCCAGAATCAAAACATCTGCCCGCCAGTCCCAACCCCATTCCCTGCTACTCAAACTTTTCAAAAAATACATTGTCCCAGTCCGGCCCGTAACGGGCAGGGCCGTGGTAAATCAGTCTAGTGGACGTCCAGCCACCTCCTCCAGCACTCGCCATTCCTCCCAGCCCACCCCCCGGATCCCCGCACCTGCAAGAGGAATAAGCTAGAGTAGACTCCCCCCGGAGTGAGTTCAGGCCGTCAGGGCCACTTCGCCGTTCGCCGCCACTCTGGAGGCCTCCTGGATGGCGGCCGCCATGTCCGCCCTGATCACGGGCGAGCCCGGACACTCCGACGGAGGAGAGGTCCCCCCTCCAGCTTGCTGCCATCCGTCACGAGTGCTTCGCCTCCGCCGCGGAGCCGGGGTATCTGTATCCGATGCCGTGAGGCCCAACACCGCGCAGACATCCTGGAGGGACCGGAGCTGATGCAAAACACCGTTCCATCGAAATATCAGACGGAAGGGGTGCCCCCAAGAGTACTGTGTCCCTTGCTCACGGAGGAAGTCAGTGGCGATCTTGAATGATTTCCTCTTCTGCAGCGTGACTGTAGATAAGTCCTGAAACAGGGTCACAGGGTGGTCCCGGAATCGGAAAGATTGCTGCCCTCGTGCTTCTCGGAGGATCCGCTCCTTCAAGGGAAAGTCCGGGAGGAAGGCCAGAATGTCCGGGGCGGGCGCCGTAGCTCTGCGGGGGCGGCCCACCCGATGAGCTCGGTCTATGCGGATCCGAAAGTCCTCCGACTCTCCCAGGATCGCACGAAAGAGGGCCACCAGATATGCAGTCACGTCTTCACCCTCCTCACCGGACGGCACACCGCGGACCTGTATGTTGTTCCGCCTGGACCGATTTTCAAGGTCCTCGGCGTGGGCCTGTAGCTCAATCTGCTGCTCCCGCAGCCGCAGGACCTCCTGCTGCAGATGGGTGATCTCTTCATCCCTGGAGTGACCCGCTTCCTCCACTGTGTTCACACGTTCCCCCAGGGAGTCCATCTCTCTCCTTACTTCTCGGACCTCCCCGGCCACCTCACGCTTGAGCGTTTGAAAGTCCTCCCGAAGGGAGCTAAAGAGCGATTCGAGAAATGATCTCGTCACCGGGGGTTCTCCGCCATCTGCTCCCCTGGTCGGGGCCGGGGAGGTCGTGGCGGGTTGGGTTCCACCGCTGCGTAGGGTGCCGCGACCCAGCATGTCCGGCAAGGTTCGGTCGCCCCGTCGCTGTCCTCTAGCGTTCGACATCGCAGCTGAGTAGAGGACGTTGAGGGCAAAGAAAGCAGCTATATGCCAGCCGGGGCCAGCGCCACACAAAGAGCACCAGGAAGGCCGAGCTGCCCGGCCGGAGACCACAAAATGGCCGCTCTGTGATGTCGAGGGGCCAACGCCCAAGATGGAGAACCCCTCTCCGTCTCTGATCCGGGACCCAAAAATCCGGCCAGTGGGCAAAGTCACGGTGCGAAGGTCGCCGGGGCCCGTAGCCTCAGGGGGAGATCTGCCCCGGGAGCCCCGTTCCTCCGCTCCGCTCAGACAACCGGCCGGAGCGGCCTCTCCCAGCGGGCCTCTTCAATCCATGGGCTGGCGTAGTGAGGTGATGTCGACTCCGCCTCCGCTCTTCACCTCCGCTCTGCTCCGCTCCGTACAACCGCCGTCGGACAACTCCGAGCCGTTCGCGAAGCCGCTGCTGACTCCCACTCCGACAGTTCATGCACCGCTGCGGGCTTCACACACAGGCGGCTGGGCGCTCCGTCACGCTCCAAGGGCCGGGAGACTCGCGGCTTCCGGCTCGCACACGGGCCATGCAGCGGGCCCCGACCCGGGCTTCACCGGCCAGGATCTCACCCCCGACGGCGCAAACCGGGCCCAGCAGTCGCTCCACACCTCCACCGTGGGCACCAGGCTCAGTCGCCGCGTGATCCGGGGGGGAATCAGCGGTTACAAGCGGTGCAGGGATTCAGGGGTCCGGGAGCTCTCGGCAAGTGCGACCTCTCAGCCCGCCATCTTGGCCACCGCCTGCAGTATTTTAGAGTAGTATTCTTTTTAGCACAGGTAGAATAGAAGTTCATTCTCTGTGAAGAATATCCTTATCCCATTTGAGAGCATTGAAGGATTGCATTGCCACCATTTTTCATGAGTATATAGTGTTTTCTGAAAGATTTTAGGATTTGCTATTGCTTAGGGTTGTGAAAATGCTAATTTTCTCTGTGATAGTGGTCATTATTTCCTCCTACTGTTTGTATGTATGCTTATGACCTAATGTCCTGTTCTTTAGTATTCCTGGTCATACCTTTGCTGAAATGTTTAGAATGGAAATGGTTATCTAGCAATGAATTAGAAAATTGACGAAATTATGTTCAAATTAATGAGCACCTGTTTTCCATGTTCCTACTGAATAATACGAATGTCTTCAGCAAACGCTAAAACGGCCGTCTGTTGTAAATTAGCATAAATGGGTTAGCGTTAGCAGAAGCCATTTATGCATTTAGAAGTTATCTTATCCGTTTTTAGAAGCCATTTTAGTTTCTGGAGGCCATCTTGGCTACCATGTGCTGCCATGTGCTCACTAACTGTATTGTCCTACCTTCCTTTTAGCTGCGCCTGAAGTCTGCCTAGTAACAGGATATATTTAGCCTCCTCCACTTCCACGCATGCTCAGAAATGCCTGGTAGAGTCTGCATCTGTTACTGATTAAGTTTTACATAGGAATGTGTTCACTACGTTCTGAAACTGTTAGCTCCTCCCACTTGGTTCCACATGTCCTTATTAGGTATTCCTTGTGTGCTCACAGGAATACAAGACTGCCCCCTTTTATGTATGCTTACTGTGTAAGTCTGAAAATGTATATAAGGCGTCAGCCTTCTCACTTCCTCAGACTGCCTCATTCATTTGCCATGGCCTTTGGACGACGCAGCCTCACTTCATGTAATAAACTGTCCTTTGATATTTCAGAGTTCTGTGCCAGCCTCTTATTGCTTTTAAAGGACTCCAAGGTTTTTGTATTCCACACCCTATGCACACTTCACCCAGTAGGGAGATTCCAATGTGGTCCCAGTGCATAAACCCCTGTAATGTTGCCATCTCTCTGAGCCATGCCCCCTGCCAAAGCGGTATTTGCAGAGTCAATTTAGCTTTCCAGCGTGTATGACACAAGGCCAAACGCCAGGCCAGAAAAACTGTTCAGGTCACTGCTGGGAGAGTCTGGGGGACAGGGGAGCAGTAAAGGAGGGCTTGGATTTGAGGAAAGTCCATGTCTCGGAGTTCAGTTTGATAAGCTGGGTCAGACCATCCCCCTATGAACCAGTCGTGGAGGACAAGCAGGCTAGTCGCCAGGTAGTCTAAGTTTAGGTCAGTCATGCCCAGTCTGGAATGGGGCAACGGTCATGCGTGGTCTGCCAGCACCCCATAAGAATCGCATGATCAGTGAGTCGAGCTCTTGGAACCAGCTACGAGGATATTGGAAGGGGGTGTTGTGAATAATATTTAAGAATCGAGGTAGGATCATCATTTTAAATATTGCCCCCCATCCGAGTGGGTTGAGTGGTAGGGCGTGCCAGCGACTGAGATCGCTCCTGGTCCGCTTGACCAGTGGGGTGACGTTCAGTACCCATTCCAATTCAGGGAATCGGGCAACCCATATGCTGAGGTATTTAAACGAATGCCACCTAATAGGTATAGTAGACTGTCAGTCGAAGCACTCCCTGGAGGGATGGAGAGGTACGAGAGTGGACTTGGCTGGGTTCAATCGGAGGCCTGAGACGTCCTCAAAGCGCTGTAGGGATTAGAGACATCTGGGGCCTTAGTGGGCCAGGTCAAGAAGGAATCGCAACACGTCATCTGAGTACAATGCGATTTTGTCTACGTGGTGCTCCCCAAGACCAGCCTTGTATTAATTTGTCGGCGCAGATTAGGCACGCCAGGGAGCCCATCGCTAGAACAAAAAGGAGGATGGAGAGGGGGCAGCCCTACCGGATGCCCCTCCAGATTGGGAATGCTTCGGAGAGAGAGCTGTTGACCAACACCCTAGGTTGGGGATTAGAGTTGAGAACATGGATGAAACAGCGGCACTGTGGACCCATGCGAGTACCTCATCGAGATAGCGCCAGTCCACCGTATCGAAGGCCTTCTCGAAGTCTACAAGATGGAGCGATAAGTAGGAGGTGAGCACCTGATGGTTGGCGAGAACCAAGTGGAGCTGCCGTATGCAGTGTCTGGTGGCATTTATGAGCATGAAGCCGCATTGGTCCGGGTGGATCAGTGTGGCAAGAAGCAGGCGTAGGCACTGAGCTAAAACCGTGGCATAACTTTTAAGTTCAGTGTTGACCAGGGAAATTGGTTGCTAGTCCACTCAGGACAACAAGGGTGGCTGAGTTTTAGGTATGACCACAATGGTGGCTATGTGTGTCTCTGCAGGAAAAGCCCCGACCTCCACCACATGATGGAACAAGGCCGTGAGGAGGATGACCAATTGATCGTGGTAGGATGCATAATACTCCTGAGGAAACCCATCAGGGCCCGGAGTTTTCCAAGACACCAATAGGGAGATCACCGCTCCAATCTCCTCTGGGGAGAAGGGGTGGTTTAAACTGGCGGCTTCCAACAGTGACAGGCAGGGAATGTGGGGTCGCAGGGGACTAAGGAAGTCTGTAAGATTGTCATTCAGCTGGCGCACCGGGGTATAATTGGGAGTAGAAACCGGCAAAAGCATGTGCAATCTCCAGGAAAGTACGGCAGATGGTTCCTGATTGGTCTCAGATCTCGGGATTATCTGAGAAGCAAAGGGTAGGAGGCCAGCCTGTGGAGGAGTCTCCCTTTTTTGTCTCCCCATACATAGACATGGGCAACAGATGAGTGCCACAGCAATTTGGCCAACTCCAGTGCGGAGTGCTTAATCTTGTTCCGCACAATGGCCAAACGCCGCTCTTTGGGCCTGCCCGGGGGTCCAGTCAGGTCAGTTTCCAGTCGGCCAGCCTGTGCCTCGAGGAGTGCAAGATGACAATCCCGGGCCCGCTGCTGCACCCGGAGGTGGCTTCTTGCAGCTTCCCGGATCGTAGCTTTGCCAGCCTCCCAAAGTGTACTAGGTGAGGTCACCAAACCCAGATTTGTAAGGAAGCATTGTTTAAGTTCTTCTCCCACAGCCTTGTGGAATTCTTCCTTTTGAAGTAACAAGGCATTCAGATGCCATATAGGACGTAGCCCAACGGGAAAGTGGCCTAGGTGCACGAGTAGTGCTGAGTGATCTGAGATTCCTCGAGGAAGAATGGAGGCACTGGTCTCGCGGTGGCAGTCCGGGGCCGGCAGAAAGATCATGTCGATTTGGGCGCGGGAGTGGTGGGCCGCTAAGTTGTGTGTGTAGTGAGGGATACGTCACTTAGGCTGAAGTTGGCCGCCCAGTCAGACAGTTTCTTGGTATGGAGCAACCAGATAGGGGAGGGGGATACCTGTGGAGTCAAGAGTAGGCTGCATAACTGCCTTAAAGTACCCTTCAAGGATCATCTCACCTTCGGGTAATTTGAAATGTTATTAGTGAGTTGTTGTAGTGTTGAGGCTAGTGTCATGGGAGGGACGTAGATGGAAAGGAGGTGAAGGACACCTCCACCCAGCGTCCCCGAGGGAATCACTAAGCGCCCCTGTGGGTCTACAGAAACCTGGGAGGGGATAAATGTGAAGGTCTTACTGAGTAGGATTGCGACTCCTCGAGAGCCCCTGTTAAAGCTGGTGTGCCACACTCTATCGAAGCCACAGCGTACTAGAAAGGCACAGCGTGATCCCATGAGGTGAGTTTTTGGAGCAGGAGAATGTCAGGAGAGTGGCTCTGAGCATATTTCAGGACTGCTGTACTCTTGATACGGTCAAGCAGTCCATTTACATTCCAGGACATGACCCAGAGAGAGTGGTGTTCTTGGGGAGTATGCATCAAGTAAGGGGAGAAATACAGCGGACCCTTTGAGTTGAGCCCAACAGCGGGCCCGGGGGAGAAATGCGCACAGCGCAACAAGTGGCACCCAATGTGCGGGATCACCATGTGTTTGCGATGCGGTATCATGAAAGTGCAGTGTGCTGAATGGGATGGAACAAACAGTGCAAAACTGAAAGCGAAACAAGGGACAACGGTCCCGAAACCCCCCTCCTCCCCCTGCCTATATTTCCAGAACCGAAGCATCTGTCGCCCTGTAACGTGGTAAAAATTAACTAAACAGTAGTGTTTAGCTCAGGAGATGCATAGTGGACCCCTCCACGTATGTTGGATGCGAATACAGCATTGGCAGTGTTACATGGACCAATATCCGTATGTGGTGGCGATACTCCATGTCGTCTACGCCGCCCCTTCAGGGAATTCTCAGATTACTGGGCTGCGGTATAGGTCGGAATCTGAGATCACTCAATCTGGAGCACCCCGGGGGCTCGTTCTCTGGAGGAGTCATCAGCTGAAATCTTTCTTTGCGTGGAACGAGAAGCAGAAGGGAGGACCTGGTGCCACTTCTGGTCTGGCTGAACGATCTGGGCGCGTCAGTTCAACCTCCCTGTCATCTATGACATTGCATGCGCCTACTGGGTTGTTTAGGGGACAATGGCCAGGGAGTTTGCGGACCCAAGTGGGTAGGCAAGGGGAGTGGTTGGGGCCCCATGGGGCGTTCCTCCGTCAGCCAAGTCCAAGTGGCCTGGGAGAAGTCAAAGAATTGGGTCTTGCCTTTGAAGATGACCTGAAGGCGGGCGGAGAAGAGGAGTCTATACTGGAGGCCAAGGTTTCTCAGTTTCTGTTTAACCTCCAGGTATGAGCGCAGCTGGGTCTGCACTTCCTTGGTGTAGTCCGAGAAGATCAGGATGGTATAGTTCTGGAACTTAAGGGGGCCCAAAGCCTGACCTTTGTGTAGGATAGCATCACAATCCTTGAAATTGAACACTCATGCTATTATAGGGCAATGAGGGACTCCAGGTGGTGGCTTGGGGGCGAGCGACCAGTGGGCTCATTCAATCGCGAACCAGGGAGAGAGTGTGCCTTTAGGTAACCAAGATGATATCCAGGTTTCGATGAAGGTGGCCATCTGACCCAGTGCGCTGTCCTCCGGAAAGCCCACCAAGCTGGAAGTCTTATGGAGGTCTGCGGTGTGGGATCGTGGGGTGGCCACCTGTTCCTGCAATTGATGGACGACGTTCTCCACTGTGGAGAGGCGAGACTCGGCTTCTGAAATGCGGGCAGTAGCATTATGTAATTCTTGCCCGATGAGGAACACATCCACTCGGACTTCCCCGATCTTCTCCTCTACTGACATGCGGGACGTGTCTATGGCTTGGAGGATGGCGGCCAGGCCATTGTTCGGGAGGGACCATGGCCCATGGTCCCTTCTGGGGGGTATTGTTCCACTGTAGTGAATCGGTCCATCTTAGTTTGCACATGGGTGATGGAGGGTTTCGGCCCACAATCTCTCCCCATGCTTGGTCAAAGAAGGGTGCATTAAGTCCTGGTCAATTGGACCTTGGGCTAGAGCAGGTCACCAGGGCGTTCAGGTCCAGTGCTTTTATGGTGGGGCTGGGGCCAGCCAGGTCTTGGAGGGGGCAACAGAGCTCCAGTGCTCCGAAAGCGCAAGGTTGTGGGTCAGTGTCAGGCTCAGGTCACAATGTGGGGAAGCGTGAGGCACCGGGCCGAGTCCCCACCGGCTAAGAGGTTAGGTGGGCCAGAGGGCACAGTGGAGGATGTAAGCGTCCCTGATGGCTCTGTTATGTTTGGAGTTGTGGGTGGTGGGTGTGCAGATCACAGTAGGTAAGGCCCCCACCCGAAGTCCACCATGACAGCTGATGTTGCTCATTTCCCAGGCAAACCCCACTTCAGCAAATATCTTCGGGGCTTAGCTGTAGTGGGACCGGTCCCAGCTGGCCTGAAAGGCCTCCCCTTGGATGCACCCCCCCAGCCATTGGCTGAATCTCAGGGGGGGCCTGTTCTGGTAGGAGGTGCGGGACCAGACCTTGCAGGAAGTCTAGGGCCCAAGGAGGCCGCAAGCAGCAACGGGCGAGTGGGAGGAGCGGAGAGGGCAGAGTCACCGCAGCCAATCCTCCGCATGGGAGCGCGAGGAGTTCAGGCCTGAGGCCCGGTCATCGGAGCTGGTTTGAGGTGGGTGGAGGATGTGGGTACAGGCCTATGGCACAGCTTGTCTCACCCAAGGCAGCCAGAGGTATCTTGGAGGTGGGGACGGTCCAGCACGTGGGCCACTACCACTCGAGCACTTCAACGGAGGGGGGAGAAGAAGCGAGTGGTGGAGGCCTCCTCTTCTGACCCCCTACTGCTTGAACGGTGCAGCCGACACCCTCAATCCCAGCCCCACTGCAGCACCACTTCAAAGCTGATGGCAGCCGGGGCCCCACGTCGGACAGCTCCTCGCTCCCTGCCTCACCCTTTGATACACACACTCACTCAGGGTTCAGTCCTTGGTTGGGAGCAGGTGCGCGTAGCCGTTGGCTCCAGGGGTAGCGGCAGAGACCACCATTGGGTGCAGATACGGCGCTCCGGGACCAGCTCAGGAGAATCTCCCAGACTCAGGAGAGTTGTAGGGTGACCCCGTGGGCAGAGGGTCCCCTTTGCCACTCGATTCAGCAGTCGATCCCCTATTGCCTTCGAGTTCAATTGTGGAGGTTCCGGGGTTCCGTGGTCCCGCGGCAAACCCAGGAATGCAGGATGCGGTCGGGCAAAGGAGGCCCTAGACTGGGCTGCACCACCAGGCAGCTCACCTCGGGTCTCCCGAAGTTGGAAGCAGCACCGGGCCTCCCAGTCTACTCACACCGCAGCCAGGCCACTCCCCCGACCAGCCGGTCATCCAACAGAGCCCGATGGTCTTAGGCAGGACGGCCCCACTTCAGCACTGGAATCGCGCTCTGAGGCCCAGGAAATGGTGCACCACCTCAGGCGAGGTGAGGTGGAAGGCCAGTCAGTAGGTCTGCACAGCGGACAGTTCATGGCAGGCATTACCGCGTATGGATGCCGCAGGTTGCTGGAAGGCAGAAGGTGTAAAATAGAAAGTCCCATTGCTTTTGATATCAGCAGATCATGGCGCAGATGATGGAGTGGTCCGGAGCACTCTTAGAATGCGACCGACATCTTGACGCGCCAAGCGATGCCCCTGGTGGTTTTAGTAATACTAGGGTTATGTATTGTAGTTGTAGTTATTGTTACTGATACTATGAATTACTACATTGGGATGGATTCTTGATGGTAATGTGCTTACTGTGAAGAAGTTAAAAAGGTTATCAGGCTTGACATTGCCTAAGATCCCAGGATATTGAGAAACAAGTAGAATAAACATTCTCTGGTTTTCTTGTCTGCTAGAGATTTATGGTGTAGGTCGTGGCACACTTCAACTACAAAACTGGGATAGGGATTATAACTAACTGTTGTGGTCATAATAATATTGATTGATGTTGGCAGAACCTAATTGCGCAAAAGGTGAAGCTACATTGATTAAGGTGATTTCCTGCTGGTTAAGATTTCATTTCTGTAAGTGTGAAATAATTTTTGAGTGAAAACTTTGAGAGCGGAAAAAACTTAATATTCTGATTGTTGAATTACTTTTTGTTTTCTTTAGTGGAGCAGACAAGAATGATTTATTTGTGCTTGCTTAAAGTTGCAGAAATTTTGTGTATAAAATAAATTTTAAAGGGGGGTGAGACTCCTCAATGAGTGAAATCCTCTTTCATGTTGTGCTATGCTGTGATTGGTTGGGTGGCATTCTGTTGCACCGCTATTGTTTGATGACGATAGCGAGTGTTGCGTTCCTATAGTTAAATTATTGTGTAAGTGCTGCATTCAGATTGGCTACTGAGTCTCCAAGTATGAAAATCAGGAGTAGAATCAAAAAAAAATTGAAGTCAAATTTCATTGTTTGCTAATTGTTGAATGATCCGATATCATGGAATATTACAAAGATTTTAAGAGTCTTGAGAGACGAGATGCTACAATTCCGGTACGGGAAGGTGAAGTGGCGCCTCCCAAGGGAACATACATGTTTATGACTTCATTAATGGTGCAAGATTATGTAGAAGGAAGGTCCTTTGAGTTTTCCAAGATATGGTATGCTTGATCTAAGATGAATTGAAAGGTTGAGAAAAAGTCCTCTGAGATGAGGCCACCAGCATTAAACATATGCAGTAAATGCTAAAAAAATACGAAATTATAAAATAAAACTGAAATAACAATGTGTAGTTATACAGATGCTCAATGGGATAAGCAACAACAGGGAAGGAGAAAAGCTATAGTCGAAGTGGCATGGCTTGATACAGCCATTACTCATGATTAGCCTGAGAAGCCTAAAAAGAATAAGGCACAGGGAAACGATGATAAGGGAGCTGAAAAGAAATCAGATTATGAGAGGGATTCAGGGGATAACATTTTGAATGCATTGTTAGCCACATGTCCACAACCTTATGTAGCCCCTGTAGCAAATGCTGAGGGTACTTCGACATCTAATGTAACATTGTATGCAGTCCCTGTTGTCCCAAATACAATTCAAATTGAAAGACCATTACAGATGATACATGCCTGTTGTACAACCTGTTATATCAAATGTTGTGCCTACAAGAATTGAGAATGCTCCTACCATGATCTCTCCAGGTGTTACTGCTTTCATTGTAGCTATACCTACACTGTTACTAGGGTTTTGACAGCATGGGCATTGGAGATTCACACAATTACTACTCCAATTAATATAATTCTAAGTGCAGTAGCTCAAGGAGCTGTGGGTAAAGCACCTGCAACAGGGTTTATCCCAAAATCACAAAAATAACAGATTGTTGCTTGGACACCACCCCAAGCAGTTCAACCATTAAGAGGAGGGAGAAGCATTGTCTTTACAGCACCAACAATACAGGGTGAGGCTACATTATGTGAGGATCGGATTTTTCTCCCATGGTTTAAAGAACTGTCCTAGAATAAAAAGACAGAGACTCGGGTTACCACTACATAGCAACCAGAGAAGAAGAGATGATTGTATGTCCTGAGATTAAAAAAAGAATTAGAAGAAATTATCAGAGGATGTTTAGATCTTGGGCATGTTAATCAGTACCAAGGAAGGAGTTGATATATTTCTGTAAAGAAATTACCAGAAGTGCAGCAGTTACTCATGAGATATTGACAGAATTAGCCAGAAAAAAACGAAGTTGATATTTTAAAAAGTGTCCCATTTCAGAAAACTTTGAAGTTGCAATTGGATGATGAAGCTTTTGAGACAAATATTTCTTCCGAAATGAGATTACACATTACTTAGTTAGTAAAGTGTCTTTGTAAATGCCATAAATGTGATAAATTTGAGAGCAAACAGGCAAATAAGAATGAAAAGAAAAAGAAAAAGAAACAGCCAGAGGCAGATGAAACAAATAATAAACGACCAACAAGTCCCCAGATAATGGAGAAGCGTCACCTTATTCACTAAGAGAAATACCAAGAGGAGCATATGTTCAAGTACCATGGAGTAGGGGAGATCTTGACGCAAGTACAAACTATTTTCCAAAATCGAAAGACAAGCCTTTACAATAATACATACAAGTTTTCAGATTTACTGTAATGCTGAATGATTTGTGGGCTGAATTTAAAGTTGCTGTACATTGGCTGCATGCAGAGCCAACAAGAGATGCTCGCTTTAATGCAACATATCCTGTAGTCATTGGAAAATATGAGCCAGTGATTACATACCTGAAAGGCAAAGTTCCTCCAAAGAATATTTATCGGGAAAAGGTTAAAAGAACCTCACAAGAGCCAAAAGAATCAGTGCATGATCACTATGAGTGGTTGCTTCAAGTGTTTCAAAAACACAATGGAAGTGATATGGGATTTTTGTGTGTAAGTTTGTGATTGGTTTGAGACTAGAGATCATTATGCACACACAACAGAGTGAGATTTGATTGCAGACAAAATCCTTGGATTATATTTTAAAGTATGCAAAGTATTGTCGCGATGAACAAGACATGAAGCAGAGAAAAATGTATGTTGGCTCAGATGAACTTTGCTCAGAAAGGGTTTCAGAATCGGTCATTTGAAGGAAATCAGGGTGGAATGCAAAGTTTTGAAATGCAGACCCAAGAAGTTCATGGAGGATTTGGTGTTTCACAGGGTCAAGATGTTCCAGTTGATCTGAATTTTGGTGTAGATGTTGCAACACCGAACACAATGACCCCTTGTCACCTTTGTAATAAAATCGGGCATTGGATGAGTGATTGTAGACTTAATCTAGGTAGAATGAGTGGAAATGGTCACATGCAAGGAGAAAATCAAAATCAAATACAGATGGAGAACGTACAGGTTCAGCAGATGCAAGTGGCAATGTAGAAACAGGTTCCAGTGATGCAGGTTCAAAAATTCCACAGGGTCCCACAAAGCATGAAAAACCATAGATTTAATATATTTAACATGAATCAGATACCAAAAGCAAACCCCATTATAACAGTTCCCAATGTTAGACAATGACAGTTTTGACTCCGTCAATTCCCAATTATGGTGCCTGAGGCAGGAGGAAGATTGTGTGCTTGGCACAATTTTGCAGGTAGGCCAAAGTAAGCCATTTGTAGATGGTTCAGTGACAAAATATTGAAGTTAAAACTATAGAAATAAAAAATATTGATGTAAAAATATAGAATGCAAAAATATCGACTCCCTATACTTAAACAGGTAAGTACAAAAATATAGATAAAAAATATCGATGTAAAAAGTATAGTTGTACAAAATATTAATTTTGACATATATATATAAAATAAAGTAATACATATTAAATACGTTAAATAATAAAATAATATAAAAAGTGGATTTAACATAAATTTAAAAATATATATTAAATAAACGTAATTAAAAAAATGTAAACACACATACATAATAGTTCATATATATTTCCCTTAAAACAATTGAAAACTATTAATTGTAATTTATTTTATCATTTTTTAATTATATACAAATGTACAAACACATACACAGACACACACACACACATATATATATATATATATGCTGCAAATGTGGGCAGAAAACAGTGCTAAATCGTCAGACAATATGTTGAAAATACTGATAAAATTAGCAGCAAGCGACAGGGCTAAAATGATCACACGGATTGAGGAAATATTTAAGGAACTAGATTCTAAAGAAAACAAAGATGAAATTGTAGAAAAAATGAAAGAAATCCAAACAAGATTAATTAAACATGAGGCGGAAATCAAAGAAAGAAAAGCGATCAAATTCCAGAGGGACAGGAATGACTATCTTAATGGAAGAATATATACGTTTGCAAAAAAATTCGATCAGATAAGAAAGCAACCCCTACAGAAAACTCAAAATGATCAAACAGGGGCCGCTGAACAAAGTGAGAATGAAATCAGTTCCGAGTATGACACAGACAATGAAAACAATCTAGGCGCAGAAGGTCCAGCACCAACTCCAGCACAGGAATTTGCTTTTTTACGCCTGCAACGCCTCAGAACACTGCGCCCAAGAAACACACTAAACCAGGGAGCAGGGCCAGGCACGAACAGTCAGACCCAAAAGCAAAAACAAAAAGCAGGAGAAGAAAAGACAGGAGATGGGGGACAACAAGTACAAAAGGAAGAAAAACAAAAACAAAAACAAAAATACAGATACAACAGGCGCCGATGACTGACACAGAAAATGATAATACAGTCATAAACCTAACTAATATGGAGCTAACAAAAGAGGAATTGGAAATTCTATCACTAGGCCTGACCTACTGCAGTGATACAAACTTTGACTATACGCAAACAAGGATTGATTTATTTTTATATGTAAGAAAACTTAAACTGCAAAAATATTTCTTCAATGTGAAAGCGAGCACCACTGATACATTAGTGAGCAAGGAAACTACCAGAATGCTTAATGTTGAACATATGGAAGCACTACAAAACCTAATTGACTTGGAAATGGAGAATGAAAGTGCAGATGAGGGAATCACACCGAGTGGAGCAGCCCTGAGGTCAGATATAAACATTGGGCAAACAGTGAAAACAGGTTTTAAACCGAAATCAATATTTATGCCAGCGATGCCTAAAGATGGTCTGGATCTTTTTGCAGAATATGTAACAAAAGATTTGAAAGAACTCTCCATTCTGAGCACGAATCAGAGATACAAACAGAATGAGGATCACAACAGGAAGTACAAGGCACTGATGGAAAAAATCAAAGCCAGGCCGGACATCGTAGTAAGATGGTCCGACAAAGGAGGTAACATTGTGCTCTGGCCGCTGGAGATGTATAACACAGAGGCACTTGGTCAGTTACAAGACAGAGAGTGTTATGCAAGGATAAACCCAACCCACTTAGTAGGCATCCAAGAAAGATACCATAACGAACTGTACAAATGGAGAGGGAAGGGCTTGCTAAGCAAAAGTGAATTTGAATTTCTTAAAACAGATTATCCGGTGACGGCACAACTGTATTTAATCCCAAAGATACACAAGAACGACAAAGTGCCACCAGGGAGACCGATAATCTCAGCAATAGGAAGCCTTTTCGAAAACACAAGTGTGTTTATTGATCACTTTCTCCAACCTGAGGTCAGGAATCTACCAGCATACATAAAGGACACAGGAGATTTCCTGAAAAAGGTATATGATGTAAGCTGGAAAGAGAACTATGTATTCTTGACATTAGATGTCCAAGGACTGTATACCAGCATTAGGCATAAAGATGGACTTAATGCCATAAAACATTTTTTGGGAAAAAGACCGATCGACCAGTACGAACATACCAAAATGCTTCTGGAGATGACGGAGTGGTGCCTCACAAATAACACCTTTATTTTTGATAAACTGTTTTATAAGCAAATCCAAGGTTCAGCAATGGGCACTTGCTTCTCCCCCAGCTATGCGAATCTGCATATGGGCTGGTGGGAGGAGCGTGTGCTGATGACCCAACACCAAGAGACAATGGAAAGGAATGTTATTGTTTATAAACGTTTTATTGACGATATCTTTATTTTGTGGGAGGGTAGTGTGGAAAGTGCTAACAGCTTCACAGACCAGTTAAATGAAAATTCACTTAATTTAAAATTTACTTGCAATGCTAGCAGGGAGAGTATTCAATTTCTGGATGTGGAGCTATTTGTAGAAGATGATAAAATACAAACACGCACGTACCGTAAGCCCACTGCGGGCAATACAATCCTCCACGCTAACAGTTTTCACCCCACACCACTGAAACAATCCATCCCATATGCAGAATGTCTCAGGATGACTCGCAACTGCAGTACAAACGAGGGGTTATCAAAAGCCAAAACTAATCTCTTCACGAGATTAAAACAAAGAGGATACTCTGAAAAAACATGCAAGGCTGCAGAGGTAAAGTGTAGTTCTAAAACCCGCCTTGAATTACTATTTCCAAAAGAACCGGAGTCTGGGGCCTCCGCATCAGAAAGACAACCACCCAGGTTAATCACAGGTTTCAATCGCCACCAAGCCAACCTTCGTAAAATACTTAGAAGGCACTGGCCGCTTGTGAAAAATGACACAACCATAGGAAACATGGTGGGTGAAAGACCACTAGTGTCTTTTAGGAAAGCAAAATCCATGCGGCAGCAATTAGTCTGTAATGCCCCAGCTATACCTAAGCAAAAAGTCTGGTTCCAGTCACAAAAAGGCTTTAGAAAATGCACAAAATGTAAGGCCTGCAGTCATGGCAAAAACACTACGAGCATTACAGTATCCTTTCGCAAGCAACCCTACCACCTGCGGGATCACTACACATGCAAAACAGACCATGCGGTATACATGCTAACATGTGTATGTGGTAAAATATATGTAGGGTCGACTATTCACCCAGTGCATGTTAGGGTATTGCAACACCTAAGGGCAATAGCAAACAAGGACCCAGCTTACCCTGTAGCGAGGCACATCCATGAAGTACATGGTGGCGATGCCAAAGGTCTAACTTACTGTGTCCTAGACAATGTCCCAAAAAATGTGAGGGGTGGCAATCGCAAACTTGCATTGCGCCGTCTGGAATCCAGATACATTATTCTGCTGAATTCCAAGATCCCCATAGGGCTGAATGCCGACGAAGCCCTGAGTGTACATATCTAGAGCAGCTCCCCTCTTCTTTCCCTAGTACCCTGTAACATCCCATACAAGTGTACGAGATAAAAATGAAATTAATCACATTTTCTGTCACATGGTCACATAGCACCCTGAGTAGATGTTATACACCCAATAGGTTTCTTGGCACACCTTGTACTCTATACGTGAGAAACCCTTTTCCCATGTAGGAGAGTCATTGCGCACTAGCGCGGGATCGCATCTCTCCGTGTGGTTCAATAGTAACGATATAGGCTATAATTGCCTATGGAGGCTCACCTTGACAAACAGTGCGTTAACGTACCGGCTGCACGAGGACGAGTGGAACAACTGCAACATGTTCTGCATCTGCCACTAGGCCAGCAAACCGATGTCCGATGTAACGGAGCCTATTTGTGTGAACCTTGGTCCGTGAAACCAATCACGGGCAGGGGTTTAACACACCTCCCACTTGATACGCCGGATCCTCTATGACGTAGGTTAACATGCAGGGTGTCACGTAATACGGGGGTTTTTTCAGCCAATGTATAAACTTACAAATTAATGATGTATATAAAATACAAGGTTAAGAAACGCAAGAATATGTATATGAACATGATGTAAATGTTTAAGTAATACATGCCAAGCAACGTGACATATAGAATGTAATATGAACGCCAAAGTATGACAGAAGCTAGTTAAACAGTCACGTAATTGTGTGGGTGTAACTCGTAGTCACCATGGCAACAAACCAATGCCAATTAGGGATGACAACTATGACTCATGTGAAATTTTGAACTTGTATAAAAAGCGTTACTTTGTCTGGTCAGATGTTAGTGAGCAAGGCGGAGGTTGCCGCCGAAATGCGTCTGAGCAGAAGTTGATGTAAAATAAACACCCTTGAACTAAGATACACGGAGTCAGCGCCTTCTTGGATGGTGAAGTTTGGTTTGGTATCAATATATATATATATATATATATATATATATATATATATATATATATATCAAACACAAAGTTCCGGTAGTAAGCCAGTGCCCGCTCACGAGTGGGTCGTTGTTAGGGTCCCGGGGGCCCAATATCTGTATCCAAGGATTCTCCCATATGAAGAAATGTACAACGACACGCCAGGAGTTGCTGTGCTTCAAAGATTTAACCCCTTAAGTGCTGCGTCGGTGCGTTGGCCGACGGCAGCACTACCTCCCCAGTGCTGCGCACGTCCATTGGACATTCATTCAGCACTAGTTCGAATGGACAGCGCAGCACTGGGGAGGGAATTGCACCACAGCTAAGGTGTTAATCGGCAGCAAAAAACAAACAACGCGTTTCACCTCACGGCTTGCTCACGTTTGTTGTGAACTCAAAACAATAGTCCTTTTACATTCTCAATGAATAGTCATAAACGAAGGACTTCCTGTGCACACCCCCAAGTGAAATAAGTGCAGCGGACATATTGGAAAAGAGATTTTGACATTACGTTTTAGTCCATTGCTAGATGTTAATGATTATAATCATACTGTGGCAACAATTTACAACCATCTGTAGTATTCTAATGCTATGTATGCCAAGATAACATTTAAAATACACTTTTTTCATGATCTTTATCATCAATTGGTCTGGTAGTATTTTAGACAATTTCTCTGAGAGAACCAAGCGCGTTAGTCTCGATGCCACTTTAACTGTATTAAGTTCATGTTACATAGAGCCTGGCATTATATACATATTAAATACATGTTAACTATCTTCTTGCCATCCTGCCCAAGTGATTATAAACAAACAATGGTCCTGAACCTATAAATTACAATATTTGATCAAATCAAAAGATGAATCAATGTTCAAATCAAGAGCAACAATGATCAGTCTGGTATCTGTAACTCAAAGACTATATTATCTTTGAAAGGAACCTTACACCACGGTTAAAGAAAATATATTCCTGTTTAATTTTTCTCTGTATTCATTTTTTACATTATTTTTTGTCGATAAAAACACATAGGTTGCCCCAAGACAGGAGCGTGCAAAAGAAAAGATGTGATCCAGAAAGTGAAAACAAGTGAAGAGGAGAAAAGGAATTACACAGTAGTGATTAAGAGATAGTTTGCATAATTTTACAATCAATACTGGACACAAAATTCGCCGTATTGAACACCTGGCCAACAACGTAGTTCATATTATTGTGATCAACAACATTGTGGTACATAAGCATAAATATCCTCAGTCTTGCACTGAATACAATGTTGGCAAACAAATGGTCCTAGGTATATATATTGAAAGTGTCGACGTTTCGACTTGACTTATTCCCAACCGGTGATTTGCACCTGGGGATTGCGAGTCTTCATCAGGACAAAGAGCAAAAGAGGCAACCAGGGGATATTGAATAACCCCTTCGTAATAGAGAAAACGATGTAGGGAGATCCGAGTTTACCACATCTCAACAGGTGTCCTTGAATTCATATCTTGGTCCATGTCAGAGTGACGCTATTTCATATGTGACATGGTGGGCAGTACCTTATTGCTGGGAAATCAATCAATGCACCAAGTCGGTAATTTGCGAACTTCCACTCCGGAATTCAAAGAACACTGAATTAAAATATACTGTTTTTCAGGTAAGCAATGGCAGTAGTATTCCGATTCATTTTGGAAGGAGCCGCTATATTGGTGATATCGGCGTATACATCCAAGCCTCACGGTGCTTCCGGATGTCCAGGCATCTTAATGTAAAGGATGCTCCTACTCGATTTGGGAAGCCGCTCTTCCGTACGAAAAAATCGTCTACATCCGAGCCTCACAGTGCTGCAGGATGCCGTCGGACTTTATCCTGCCCAAGTGGGCGTTAATTTAATGCATAATATGAGACTAGATAGTATTCTCGAAATTACCAATGCATGTAAGTTCCGCAGAAAGACAATTTCATTCCACTTTCTTCTATATCAGTTGACGCCTCCCCTATTTTTGGATATTGAGTACCAGCGTCATATACATGTTTATTGATGAATTTTAGGAAATTAGTTATCCTATTTCTTGGCTCAGGGCTCTGAAGCCAATTTATTTTGTATGTGAATTTTGAAATAACCTGTGTTCACATTCAACTTTTTTTGCACATTCCCTTTCCTTTTACACGTTATCACGCTACCCTTTCCTTCTTTTCCATGGGGCACTATGATGAATATGTCACTAATATTGTCTCCTAATGTATTGTGGATTTATCTCATTGTGATTGATTAGCAATGCGCTCTGATGAGTGTATGTATTTAATGTTATTGTGAATAAATGTGTTTAATATATAACGGTTCACTGGGACCCCTCTTTTTGTATACTACTTGACACCCAGGTCCCCAGTGACTTATTTGGGTAAACCCCCTATATTTATCTGCAGTTAGAACTAGGCAAAAAAGTCTCAGCGGGTGAGATTTCCGAAATCTATTATGGTAGTAGGAGGGTTATTACCGATTCTGCAGGTATTCAGGAAGCCTTTAGGCTTTTTTACCGTCAGTTATATTCCAGGGATGCAGGGTGGCGTTGGAGGACATTTGCGAGTATCTAGATAGAATACTGATTCAGAGGGTAGACTGCATTGATAGGGAAGAATTGGTGAAGCCATTCTCTCAAGACGAAATAATGGGTGCGTTGCAAGATCTGCCTTCTGGAAAAGCTGTTGGCCCCGACCAGATCCCACTAGAATTGTATAAAATCTTCAAAGATGACATTGGCCCCTATTTAATAGAGGTGATGACACTGGCACAAAAAGGTGAGCCTGCTCCTGAATCATGGGCAGGGGCAGACGTTGTGATCTTGAAAAAAAAAACAGCTAGGAAGCCGGGTTCATATCGCCCAATTACGTTACTGAATAGTGTCGTCAAGGTGTTTTCTAAAGTGTTGGCCACACGTTTAAATAGAATATTATAAAAAACTATTTACCCTTGTAAACATGGGTTTATTATTGGACGGGGGACAACACAGCATATACGAAGGGTGATTACGCTTTTTGATGCAATGGAGATCTCAGGAGACCCTATGGCCGTTCTGCTTTTAGATGCGTAGAAAGCATTTGATAGGGTCTCCTGGGATTTCCTTTGGGAAGCAATGAGATGGTTTAGCCTCGGTGAGGGGTTTATACAATCTGTACAAGTGTTATATAGGGCCCCCACTGCTAGAATAAAGATAAATGGCAACTACACTCCGTTTGTTATACAGAGGGGGGAATGACAGGGTTGTCATTCATCCATTTTACTATTTGCCATTTATATGGACCCTCTAATTTGATTGTTTTTGGCTACTAGCAGAATCTTTCCAGTAGTCAGTCAAGGGATTGAAACTAAAGTCCTTGCATACGCGGACGATGTGGCCATAGTCTCTTCAGATCCTAAATTAGCTATGGAAGTGGTTGTGTCTTTAGCCTCAGAGTTTGGCATATACTCTGGGTATGCACTTAATGAATCAAAGACTCAAAAATCGCTAATCGTTTAATTAATTTTGTGGATCCCCGTGTTACTAACACGGCGGTATATCTTGGTATACAGATTACTTCAGATCTTGAAACATTAGTGGCTAAAAACATAGAACCAGTAATTAGAAAGGCTAGACTGGATTTAGAGAGGCTGAATAATGTTCATTTATTGCTGGTGGGGAGTTGCAACGTTATCAAAATGGTTTTCTTACCATGATTTTTATACTTATTTAGAGCAATCCCGTTGGAGTTTCAAAATTTTTGGTTTATTATGTTAGAAGGCTTATTTAATAGGTTTCTCTGGGCACACGGTAAAATGAGGCGGGCACTACGGTTTATGTCTTTACCACGGGAAAGGAGGGCTTCTCGGTCCCTAATTTTAGAAGCTATTATTGGGCCACCGCTCTACAATATATGGAGATACTTACAGGGGAGTGTCCCCTGGATATGGAAGGGGGAAAATTAACTACCGGAAATGTATTTCTTGCTAATGGGCGAAAATGCGGAAGGTGGTTTTTAAAATTTTCAGAGCTCAGTTACTACAAAAAAACTAAATTTAAGACCCTGAATGCTGCTTTTAGGATATGGGGGCCTCTAAAGAAGAAGATATGTCTGGGTAGAATTAACTATTATACGGTGTTATATAAAAACCCTGCATTTACCGCAATCTTTTCTGATGAAATTATGGCAGGTTGGGATGCCAAGGGTGTCCAAGATTGCAAAAAACACAGTTGATGGACAGAATGTAGAACAATGTCATACATTCACCCCAGTACAAGAATCTAGGCCTAAATCCATCGTTTTTTTGCACTCCACACCACCCTGGGTTCGACACTGGCTATATGCAAATCAGCTCTGACCCTGCGCCTCATGGGAACAGTCCAGTCCGAACTACCAAGCCATGTCTTTCCCAGACTGGAATCAAGCATCCAAGGACCGGTTTCTGGCTAGCAGCCTTCATCAGCCTGGATAGCTTTACTCCAGTGGTGTGGAGAGCCTGGGACTCACTTCTGAGTATACCCAGCACACTCGGGGTGAAAATTGCATAAAAAACGTTGATGGACAGAATGTAGAACAATGTCATACATTCACCCCAGTACAAGGATCTGGGCCTAAATCCATCGTTTTTTTGCACTCCACACCACCCTGGGTTAGACACTGGCTATATGCAAATCAGCTCTGACCCTGCGCCTCATGGGAACAGTCCAGTCCGAACTACCTAGCCATTTCTTTCCCAGACCGGAATCAAGCATCCAAGGACCGGTTTCTGGCTATCAGCCTTCATCAGCCTGGATAGCTTGACTCCAGTGGTGTCCAAGAGGCTGGGGACTTGTTTGGAATAGATGGCGTTCGCCAATTTAGTGATATAAAGATGGAGTTTTCGTTGGAGAATTGTAACTTTTTCAAGTATTTACAAATCTGCAGCTCTTTTGTTAAGAAAACGGGGGGGATTGCAGGTTTGAGAGTAATGTTATTGTTGATATTATGCAAGGAAGGAATAAGGGGGATATCAAGTTGATATATACAGAATTAATAAGGCTAAAGCAAGATGATCTACATAAACAGGAGGCTAAGTGGACTGAGCAAATGGTAATTGCTCCTGGTGTACTCTTGAGGTCTATAGAGCTGGGTCAGTCGGTTTTATGCTCTGCTGGGCTTCAGGCACAGCATTATAGAACTGTATTTTCATTGTACTACACGCCGGCCAGAATTGCTCAGTGAAATGGGACGTCCAGGATAACCTGTCCCAGGTGTGGGGGGTGGATGCGGATCTGGTTCATATGTTTGCATTCTGCCCCCGCCTGCAAGACCTACTGAAACTAATTTAGGAATGTCTAGATCAGTCACTCAGCGTTAAAATACAGCTAACCTATGAATTAATTTTGTTAGGAGTACGCAGTGTGACCCAAGAGAAGAATTCATATTGGTTTCTCTTTGTTGCTATGGCTGTGTTAAGGATTAAAATTGATTCTGCCTGGCGATAACCCTTACCCTTTACCTTTCAGCAAGGGATGGCTTACCTACTCTCTATATATACAATAGAGAGAGCAATGTATGATAGAAAGGGTAGGAAATCAAAGTTACTGGGACAATGTATTTGTGCTCCACTAATAAAATGGAAAGTAAAGAATAATTAATTTAGGGAGAGTTCTAATGTTGTCAACACCGCTCAAATGCCGTTTATTCTTTTCTTCCTTTTTCTGTCCGTTTAGTTTATTTTTTCTTTTTCTTGTTTTTGTTTTATGTTGGAAATATAACTCTGTGCTTTATGGATTAGATGGAAGATTGTTTCTTTTTTTATTATGATTATCTAAACTGGCTCTTTCTTCACTTTGTCTGACTTACTTATATACTGATATGCTTGCAGAAAAAATATGAAAATCTTAATAGAGATATTTTAAAAAAAAAGAATCATTAAAAGTACGATACTCCAGCTAAGTACTTGAACTAATTCAATGAGTAGATATCTGCACAAAGTTAGGAAATTAAGCACCTAGACATGAAGTCATCATACAGTGTGTACTTTCTGTTTTATGTCATGCACTGTCTTGTTTGCCGATTTTTACGCATATGTGATAAGTGCACTTTTGGCAATGTCACAAACAGTAGAAAAGTATATCACGTTCCTTCACCAGATTGTGTTACGGTTCACTAATGTTTAAAGTGTTGGTAAGTTAACCCATGTTTTGTGTGCTTCTTTCATTCCAGATTGAATTAAGACAACTTACCAAATAGGTAATATTAAGTCAACACATCAACTGGGTATTGTATGAACACATGTAAAAACCTTGAATAGACACTGTAAATATATCGGTAACAATTCAGGAGTGGTAACAAGGGATCACTACAGTTAATCCTGACAAAAAACAACAGGCTTCAAACATGTAGACCTGGAGCAAACACATACATTTTATTGTCCACTCCAAACACCCCCTTTTTTAACAATACCAATCACAGGTGTGTATAAAATTGTGGATCCTTGTGGTAGGTATTTTTTAGAATTTTTCCCACAAATCTCACTGACTCTTACACTCCTATTTTTATTAATTTATCCCACACCTTCCAAAAACTGCTCCCACGTCTCCGCCGGTCGCAGCACACACCGTCCTGCAGTGGGGCGGGAAGAACCAAATGATGAAGCATGCATCCAGGGGGCCTTTTGGTGGGTGAGGGTTATTTAAAGAAAAAGGAATTCCTTCCCCTCAGGGAATAATGTTATATCTGGGATGTTATCAGTTTGTACTCTCTGGTGGATTTCTCTTGATTGTTCTAGCAAGAAAGACAAAACAGACAAAGAGAGGGGTATATTGATAGGCAAGGGAAACATTGAGGGAGAGATGTGTTTGGTGGGCTCGATATACACTCCCAATATGGGCCAGGCGATTATTGTTCACTCCTTACTATCCCTACTTGGTGGATTTGCAAAGGGGGTAATTTTGATGGGAGATTTCATTCTTACCTGGGATTCTGTCTTGGATAGCTCTCACTCACATAGAACTCAAACTGGGAACAACTATAAGGCCCTGAAGCAGTAAATCCTACACATAGACTTGATAGAAGCCTGGAGAACGTCTCCCCTACAGCCTGAGATTATACTTTTTTTCTCACTCTCACCACATGTACTCTCAGCTTGATTATGTTTCATGATTAAATCCTTACAACTTGCTATTGCGGATGTCAGATTTCACCCTATAAAGCTGCCAGATCATGCTCCTGTGTAGATCAGACTGAAGTGGATAACTCTGAAATCCAGATTTTGCCTATGGTTCTTAAATATGCTTCTCATATGGGACAGTCTCGTCTGAGATAAACTCTGTAAGCTATCAAGGATTATTTTAAACTGAACAATCCTCACAACACTGACCTCTCCACTAGCTGTGGCACCTTTAAAGTGGTAATTAGAGGACAATGTATCTCATTGATATCTACTATATCACTGGAGGCTTTTGATAGGTTAGAACTTGAGGCTGAGCTCCAGTTAGCTGAGCAAGCCCACAAAGACTCCCCCACTCATGGTATGTAAGCCCAGAATCAATAGAATGTAGAGCATTGCTCTGAATGGTCAACCTGTTGCAGTGATTATGGAGTTTCCATATTTGTGGGTAGTTAGGGATTACAGGTCTTATTGGGGACTGTGCAATGCTAAGGTGTGGCTGAAATTTGTCAGCTCGTGGGTTGTATCTTCAACTTGTAAAAACCTGTAGCCCCTTTAATGGAGGTTCATAAGAGGAAATGCCTCCCGATCCATACTGATCATGCTGGAATCTTGGGCCCTTATTTATGAACAGCTTGCGCCGAAGATGCGTCAAAAATAATGACGCATCTTCGGCGCACCGCATGCGCCATATTAATGAAGTGACGCATCTCCAGCGATGCGTCACTTTTACCTCACTGCGCCACAAAACCCACTGCGTCAGAATGCCCTGCGACGCGCAAATAATAATGTATGCAATGTGGGCGTAACCGCGGAAAAATTTGCGCAAAAGTGACGCATCCGCATTTACTAACTTTCCCGCTTTTGACGCATCCGCGACGGAAATGGCGCAGCGTTGCGGATGCGTCGGAATTGGTGCGCCTACAAAACGGACGCGCAGGAAATGACGCATCGGCACATAGCGAGAGGAGAGGAGAGAGGAGAGGAGGCCATTGAACTTTGCTGCAACCATACCCACACCATGGAGGTCGTTATGCTGAGAGTAGCTGCCAGACGGAGACAACTAGCTGCAGGAATACCACCACAACCCCCTGCACCACAAAATCCACCCCCACCCCCAAGGCAACGCCGCAGAAAGGAGCGGTTATTCCGTCCAAGGAGCGTCCTGAGAGGCATCAGGGATGAGGAGGTCATAACTCTATTCCGCCTGAAGAAGGAGACCATTGAACATCTACTGGGACTCATTGGACCAAGGCTAGAGGTAGGAAGCAACAGGCCTACAAACATACCGCCACAGGCAAAGCTCCTGGCTGTGTTGCACATGCTGGCGTCGGGCTCCTTTCAGACAACAGTCGCCAAACTGGCAGGAATATCCCAGCCAGCTTTTTCATCATTCCTGCCAACTGTCCTGGATGCCATCATCCATCTCACACCCCGCTACCTCCATTTTCCCAACAATGCACAAGAGCAGATGGAGATAAAGCAAGGATTTTATGCCATAGCAGGCTTACCCCATGTGCTGGGTGCCATGGACTGTACGCATGTGCAATTAGTTCCTCCGGCAGCAACTGCACATTTGTACATCAATCGGAAACACACCTATTCAATTATTGTACAGGCCATCGTGGATCACCGTGGACTATTTACTAATGTGCTGGAAAAATACCCTGGCAGTGTCCATGATGCGTTCATCTTCAAGAACTGCATCATAAATGATCGTTTCAAGAATGGCCAGTATGGAAATGGACTACTTGTAGGTAAGCAAAAGAGTATGATACAATGCACCATCCATGCTACCATGCTGCTAATATTGCTGTAATGATGCATAAATGAGGTTGAGGATGTAATAATGTTGTACTAGCACACAGGTACCCATAGTACGGCTGGCGGGCCGTCAGCGGCCCGGCAAGCCTTCCACTGCGGTCCGGCAAGCCTTCCTGTGCGGACCGCAGACCTTGCAGACATGTACCTCTGTTAAATTTAAATTCATTCAAAAGTGTCTGCAAACACCACCGGTTGTTGATTTATGGGGGCCGGGTGATTTCAGGCATAGGGTGGAGATGCAGGGGCGCTAAGAAGAGATCAAAATCAACAAGGCCTCATTAACAATTAAATGGTCTTGCAAAGAGCCGTGAAATACTCCGCTGACTGGCGCCAAGGGGGCGTTGGCCTCACTGCTGGGGGTGCCATGATGTGACAAGTGGTGGGACACAGACCCTACAAAGCAGCAAATTCTGAAAGAAAACTAGCTGGCTTGTACATTACAGGGGGGGAGGCTGTCTCTGGGCTGGTGACGGGGACGTGTACACACAGTATGTGTGCACTACCCGAGAGACAGAAGGGGCAGAGACAGACAGGGGCAGAGGCAGACAGGGGCAGGGGCAGACAGGGGCAGGGGCAGACAGGGGCAGACAGGGGCAGAGTGTCAGAGACAGATAGAGGCAGAGGCAGATAGAGGGAGGGGCAGATAGGGGCAGGGCTAGAGAAAGGCAGAGACAGGGACAGACTGACAGAGGCAGAGACAGATAGGGGCAGAGACAGATAGGGGCAGAGACACATGGGGGCAGAGACACATGGGTGCAGAGACATATTGGGGCAGAGACAGAAGGGGGCAGAGACAGAAGGGGGCAGAGACAGATGGGGGCAGAGACAGATGGGGGCAGAAACAGACATACATAGACAGATAGCGGCAGAGACAGACAGAGATAGACACAAGGACAGAGAGACAGAGGGAGGGGGAGGAGGGCCAGACAGAGACAGGCCCAGCCCCAGACACAGACAGGGACAGACAGAGAGAAGGAGACAGAGAGGAGGAGACAGAGAGAGACATAGAGGGAGGGAGACAGAAAGGGAAGGAGACAGAGAGGGAGAGTGACAGAGAGGGAGGCAGACAGAGGGAGAGACACAGAGGTCGAGAGAGGGAGGGAGAGAGACAGACAGAGTGAGACAGATGGAGAGAGAGGAGGGAGGGAGACAGACAGACAGACAGAGTGGGAGAGAGGGAGAGAGAGGGAGGGAGACGGACAGACAGAGGGACACAGAGGGAGAGAGAGGGAGGGAGACATACAGAGGGAGAGAGAGGGAGGGAGACAGACAGAGGGAGAGAGAGGAAGGGAAACAGACAGAGTGAGTGAGTGAGTGAGTGAGTGAGTGAGTGAGTGAGTGAGTGAGTGAGTGAGTGAGTGAGTGAGTGAGTGAGTGAGTGAGTGTGAGAGAGTGAGTGTGAGAGATGTGTATGCCAGGTCTGGTCGCTCAGTAGACAAAGGCGTCTGTCGGTCTGTCGCTGCGGCCTGTGTCCAACCTCATGGTCAGTTTGTATTTTTGGCTCTAGCCCAGGCCACCCCCCCACTGACCCCGGCCCCACCACTGCGGCCCTCGGCCACAAGCCACACTGTAAATTTGGCCCCGATATAAAGTTTGTGAGTACCCATGTAATAGCATATACATAGACATTAATAGAAGGGCCATAATTAATGACGGTCATGCACTGCTGGTGCCTCAAAAACTAAAATGGCAAAAGGTCACGCACCAGTGGTGCAAGTCCCTCATAAATGAGGCCCACGGTCATGTAGAGGCATATAGGGAGTCAATGCATGTCCTTCCAAATTTGAGAAAATACAAAAGGATGTGGGTGGTGCACAGCGGTAGTAAAAGAAGTATGTAGAATCTTGTTCAGCTGAGGGTGCTCCCAAGGGTGGTGCTTCCGTCAAAGCAACAAAAGTGCAAGACAGGCAGTGTACACAAACCACTGCAAATACATTCCCTTGGCGAGGCACTCCGTACATGATCATGAAAATGATTCAAAGAAGTTGTAATACAAGTTCTGTTTTCAATTCACAAGTATTCAAGTGAATGGGTTATCGATGATATCAACAGCATATCAATCCATAGCAAAAATACTTTTCTACAAGCCCCTTTGTCAAGAAGCGTTCATAGCAACGCGTAGCAAGGACTGCTACTTGGCTGTTCCAAGACCAGCATAACAGAACACCGGTCTTAGAACAGCCGAGTAACGGTCCTTGCAATGCGTGGATATGAACGCTCCATGACAAAGGGCCTCCTGGCCAAAATGCATAGGAGGACTTCATACTTATCTACTTTAAGAAATAAATTTATGTTATGGAATGATATGCTGTTAATATCAGTGGTTTGCCTACACTACCTGTCTCTTCCAAATATGTGTCCATTGCACAGCAGAACTATGTTGCAAAGGTGTCTTGCATGTGAGTCCCTGGGTGTGTTATCTGCAACATCCATGCCCAATGGACACTGACAAATGAAATATTACCCACAACATATGGCCTCTACTTTACCCCAACCATATCAAACTTATCACGGACTGTGTGCTACCTGCGTGTGGAGCGCGGCGGACCAGCTGCTTTGCGGACCTTTCCCTCCACCCTTCTTCACCCACGACTCGCCGGACCCGCTTCGCGGGTCCCGCAGCGCGTCGTCCTTTTGAAGGCTGCACTGAGGACCTAAGGAGGAGCGCGGGGTCAGGCAAGTGATCCAGCGGGGCTGCGAGCAAGGCAGGGGACTCCAGTGACCAGGAGCCCCAGCGCGCCCAACCAGCAACACCTGGGCTGCTCTCCCCGCTGGCCACGCCCCCCCGCCAACGGAGCTAAAAGCTGCCTTAACCCCAGCGCCTGTGGGACACCTTATCACGGACTGTGTGCTACCTGCGTGTGGAGCGCGGCGGACCAGCTGCTTTGCGGACCTTTCCCTCCACCCTTCTTCACCCACGACTCGCCGGACCCGCTTCGCGGGTCCCGCAGCGCGTCGTCCTTTTGAAGGCTGCACTGAGGACCTAAGGAGGAGCGCGGGGTCAGGCAAGTGATCCAGCGGGGCTGCGAGCAAGGCAGGGGACTCCAGTGACCAGGAGCCCCTGCGCGCCCAACCAGCAACACCTGGGCTGCTCTCCCCGCTGGCCACGCCCCCCCGCCAACGGAGCTAAAAGCTGCCTTAACCCCAGCGCCTGTGGGACACCTTATCACGGACTGTGTGCTACCTGCGTGTGGAGCGCGGCGGACCAGCTGCTTTGCGGACCTTTCCCTCCACCCTTCTTCACCCACGACTCGCCGGACCCGCTTCGCGGGTCCCGCAGCGCGTCGTCCTTTTGAAGGCTGCACTGAGGACCTAAGGAGGAGCGCGGGGTCAGGCAAGTGATCCAGCGGGGCTGCGAGCAAGGCAGGGGACTCCAGTGACCAGGAGCCCCTGCGCGCCCAACCAGCAACACCTGGGCTGCTCTCCCCGCTGGCCACGCCCCCCCGCCTATCACCAAAGGAATTCACAGCTGTAGTATAAGAGGAGTGCAGTACTTCCGCTTCGCGGGAGCGACCGGGAGAAGCCCGGGACAAGGGCGGGACCGTCTTAGGCCGTCAGTGGCCGAAGGAGGCTGGGCTGGGCCCTCTCTCTTGATTCCCCTCTGTGCTATAATCAAGGCAATGCCCTCACCTCCACCTCGGGAAACCCCCTCAAGGGACGGTGCCTCCAGCTCTGGGACTTTGGATAACTACTTCAAACCCAATAAAGGAGAGGTGGATACGGAAGGTTCACTTGAGAAACGCAGGGTGGAGCGCAGGCGCTCCATTGAATCTATGAAAACTAGGCCTTTGCTTGACATCAGCCCCTATCCCACCACTCAAGAGGTAGGCGTGCTACCCAGCAGTCTAAATAACTCGACACTAGAGGATTTCCCTGTCTTACTAAGGGAAATCCCCTCCACTCCAGGGATAGCGCTTGTACAAAACATAGAGCCAGCCCCCCTAGAGATTTCCCATACGCCTGTTAACCTGGTAACCCAAATCCCACCTATCCAATTGGCTAATAAGAGCAAGCCCAAATTAAATGTAGTGGTGGAGTTACATAGGCCCCCACCCAGTAAACGTGCTCGGAAAACAACGGGGGGGCGGGGGAAATCCAAAATATCACATCTGGATTTTGGCAAGAAACGGCCAAATATCGTTCTACCGGGGAAGCATACGGAGATAGTGCCACCTCCTAAGCTCTCAAACCCCTGTATCACTGCTACCACTAAAGAACAAGAGGTTATTACGCCGAATCCAAACAACCCACTCTCTGCTAAGGGGAGCATTGAATTTCTACTCCGCTCCCTTCTACAGCCCATCACCGACAGCTTAAAAAAAGTCGAGATTAGGCTCACCTTACTAGAAACTTCTCTTACCACCCTGAACACTCTAGTAAGTAAGCAGACAAAGCCAGTGGAAACCCACCCCTTGGCTGGGGAACCTTCCAAAGTAGAAGCCGCAACCAATGCCAATAAAGCCCCCCCCAGAAGCATGCCATCTGCTCCCCCTCTGCAACCCCTTATGGCCATTCAACTCCAGGCACGGCACAACAATCAAAGCACCAGACCTACTCATCCAGTGGATTTAACCCCACATAGCTCACAAATAGAGTCCTCTGGAATACATCAAGACCAGGTCAATGCCCCTCCACTCACGCCCGTCTGTCCAACTCCCAGACCACGGAGGCCAGACCTTCCACCTGAGGCTAATAGATTAATGGTGGTTTTAGCTGGTGCCCCCCACTTAAGATCAGGGGAAAATGAGGATTACCAATCCCTTAAGAAAAAGGTAATCAAATGGCTCAACTGGAACCGACCCTTGCCACCCCATTATAATAACGAAATCATCATGGTGAGAAGAGTTCCATGGCTAGGGAAGACCAGGAAAACCATAGTGGGGGATTGTATCATGGTAACCTTTAAGGATCCAGGTACGGTTCGACACATTTGTAGAGGAATGAACCGATCCCTTGATTCCACCATACAGACCCTCCCAGTATCTTTTTTCTTTCCCCCGATTCCTAGGCACCAGGTCCCAATATACGATGACTGGACAAGGGTGGAACATAGACGCAATCACAAAGGCTCTGTACAACGCCCGTACTTTCAACCACCGGACACACCTTTTTGTGAATTTAATCGCTTCAACTGTCTGGACGGTTTGGATGGGGTCGACTGACTTACTGCCTGTAAGACAGTGCCAGGGGTCTTGGGTTCCCGTGGCCCACTGGACCACCCCATTTTGTCCTCCGGTTCAATTTCTGGCCCATTGAATGATCCATCTGCCTTAGACCACGGCAGAATCGAATTCTCCCACCTAGCCACTGATGGAGTAGTTGCTGCTGAGGAGATAACTTTGGTTCCCTTCCTTGTGGGCGAGGGGGAGCGGGGATCCCTGGTGCCACATGCAACCTTTGCTCCCCCCGCTACAGGCCCTGCAACACAAGTGGAGCCCGGACCCACCTCTTCCAACCCTCATGCTTTGACATCTCCCACTTCCGAACATCTGAGGATAATCTCCTGGAACATCGCGAGATTAGCAAACAAATTGGAAGAGCCGACCTGGGAAAAGTATATAGAAACTGGTGACATATGCATGTTCCAGGAAACCTGGGCTAGAGAGGACCATGGACATCAAGGCTACACATCATTCTTTATTCCAGCTAGGTGGGAAGGCAAAGGCCGCCCATCAGGGGGCCTTGCGACATGGGTTGCTGCTCACCTGGGCTGTGTGGCAACACGGCTCCCATGCAACTCTGATGACATCCTGGCGGTCTCATTAACATGGCCAAACAAAGCTAACCTCCTGCTGGTTAACATCTATTCCAGGCCGATGGGAAAGGCAAAAGAATCACCGACTTTTAATGAACTCTCGAACTTTTTATCTGAACTGTCGACCGATTCATACTATGTGGTGGGTGGGGACTTTAACTCTCACTTTGAGCCACTCCCGGCCTCCAGGAAGGGTTCTTATCAGAAGAAGAAGCTAGGTGGGCAGTACCAGGGGTTGATGTCCCATCTCCGAAAGCTTGTACCCCACTAGCGTTGCAAATTACTGCCCTTACCTTAAGGTATGGACTCAGAGCGTGTAATGGGAGAGTTAACTCCGACACACCAGGTAAAAATACTTACAATCGCCGGGGAAGAGAGTCACACTTGGACTACGTTCTGGTCCAATTAGCGAGGTGGTCAACAATACAGGATTTTAGGGTAATAGACAGGCTGGATAGTGACCACAATGCCCTTGAGTTAGACCTTGTTCATCCAGCACCTCAGGGCCTAGTGACTCAGGAAGAAGGGAATCACCCCACGCTCCTCATAGATAACAGCAGGAGAAGAATTAGGTGGGAGCATTTGGTCACAAACAAGGACAAACTCCCACTGCTCTATGCAGAGATTACCCCCATCCTGGAAATTGTTGGGGACCTCGATAGTGTGGCAAATAAAATAGATATAAGTAGTAAACTCTCTGATGCCCATAAGGAACTTATAAAAGTTGCGGCACCCCACTTCACACGTAATGTAAGAAAGCCAAGAGAGAGGTGCCAAGGCAAAACTCAATGGTACAATGTAGCCTGTAGACGGGCCAAATCAGAACTCCTCGGAGTAATAAAGGAGGGCAAAGGAGGGGAACGCCTTAAGCAATGTAGGCAAGCCTATAAGAAGCTTCTTGCCCAGGCTAAAATAGAATGGGAGGAAAACCAGTGGGAAGAACTCACAAAGGCCCTAGCAGTGCAAGATCAACGCCTGTTCTGGAGAATGGTGAACGGGGGAGCAGGGAGCTTACATTCGGCAGTGGAGCCTAACATAGCTCCTGGAGTGTGGCAGGCCCACTTCCAGTCCTTATATAGCGCTGAGTCCGGAGAACTTCCTGTGCCAATTGAACCAGAGAGGCAGGGCTCTCAGGTGGAACAAATAACACTGAGCGAGGTCACTGCTGCCATTTCAGGCCTGGCTTCGGGGAAGGCGCCTGGGCTGGATGGGCTACCGGGAGACCTGTACAAGCAGGAGCCCACCGTCTGGGCGCCTTACCTCGCTGCTCTTTTTAATGGTATCCTCGGTGGGATGGAAATCCCCAGTACTTGGCTGGGGGCTGAGGTGGTCCCGATTTTTAAAAAGGGATCCCCCCTCCTCCCAGCCAACTACAGACCGATTAGCCTGATAGATGTAGCGCAGAAGTTGTTCGGCAGGGTTCTCCTGAATAGGCTCCAGGAATGGATCGAGGAGGCAGGCGCCCTCAGTCCATATCAGGCAGGCTTTAGGAAAGGGGTATCGACTGTGGACCAGGTCTTCAGATTGAATCTGGTCTACTGGAGGACAGTGAGGTTCGAGGGTGGCAGTTTGTACACGATTTTCGTGGACCTACGAGCCGCCTTCGACCTCGTGCCCAGGGGAAAACTCTGGGTCATTCTGGCAGGGATGGGCGTACCACCAGATATTTTATTGACCTTGCAGAGGCTGCACCATAACAATTATGCCCAGGTGAGGTGTGGGAGGTCGGGGGGGCTGACTGATAGATTCCCCGTGGGCAGAGGGGTAAGACAGGGCTGTGTGTTGGCGCCGACCCTGTTTTGCCTCTTTGTCAACGGGGTAATCGCTCATCTGAACGCCACCGACTACACAGATGCCCCCAAATTAAATGGCAACAGTGTGCCCGCAATAATGTTTGCGGACGACACACTGTTGGTATCTAAAACACCCATGGGCATCCAAAGGATACTTGATGCCTTTGTGGCCTTCTGTCAGGATAGAGGGCTGGAAATCAATGCTACAAAAACCAAATATATGGTATTGAATCCAAGCCCCAAACAGCGCCCGAACCCCCTACTGGGAGCAGCGCGGCTGGAAAGAGTAGCCACGTTTGAATATCTCGGCGTGACACTCAACGAAAATATGACCTGGGGGACCCATCAAACTAGGGCTAACCTTAAATTAGTACAAATTACCGGGGGTATTTCCCGGATGATGACCGGTTCGACCTATCGCCCATTGGGGGCCCTAATTCAGATATATAAGGCACAGGCCAGGGGGGCGATCTTGTACGGGGCTGAATTGTGGGGCCACACTCCATGTCGGAACCTGTCTTCCACGGAAAATAGGTTCATAAGACAAATTACCGCACTTCCCCATAGCACTCCACTTCTCCCTTTGAGGCTTGATTTAGGGCTACGGCCTCTCGCCGACGAGATAAGTCTAAGACCCATTGCCTTCTGGCGCAGGCTATGGAGCGGTGACGATCTCGCCGATTATAGGGCGGAACTGGTCGAATTATTAAAACACCCCAAGGCGCTCAGTATTCCCTGGGTCCAAAATATCCAGTCAATATGCACAGATCTGGGGCTCCCCGAACTGTGGACCAAACCAGCAGATACAGCACCAAGAATCTCCAAGAGATCTTTGGCGAATCTGTATCACGAACACAAAAGGGTAAGGGCCCTAGCTACCCAGACAGAGGGGTCCCTTTCTTCCAAATTCCTGCAAACTAAGGATCTCTACAAATTTGAAAAGGCTTTTGATCCCATATATCCCGTACTCACTAGAAAGTTATTTCTCCAGTGGAGATATGGTACATTGCCTTTCTGCTCCTTTTCTAGCACCTGGTCACAAGTCCCTTCCACCAAGTACTGTCCCCTTTGCGCCGACAAAGAGGAAAATGATTTGCATGTGATCTTTTTCTGCCCAGCATACAAGGCAGCCAGAAAGTACTGGCTGCTGCCCTTGATTAAGAATTTGGGTGGCAGGGAATATACACCTATGTACAGGATTTTAAAATGTGATGTTTCCGGCCCAATTGTTTTTGCGCTTTCCAAATTCTTTACAAATGTTTGGTATACGCGTAATCGTCTTTTAAAAAATGCTGCGTAGACTGTAGAATCGCTTTAATTTTTAATATTGTTAATATTGTCTTAAAATCATGCACTGATGTTTTATCAAATGTGACAGAATCTACGTGATTTTAATGTATGTGTATCTTTTATGACCAAATGGTCGAAATAAAGATTGAAAAATGAAATATCAAACTTTTCATTGTACCTTCTCATTTATTCTATTACAGCTGACCAGGGGTATGGCATTCAGCCGTGGGTGATGACACCGTATGGAAATCCGCAGACACCACAGGAAGTTGCATACAATCAAGCACATAGCCGGACCAGGAACATTGTGGAAAGAACATTTGGCCTGCTCAAGGCCAGGTTTCGGCGCCTGGACAAGTCTGGTGGACGCATGCTCTATTCACCAGAGACAGTGTGCAAAATTATTTTGGCCTGTGCAATACTGCACAATATTTGTGTTCTCACACGTGTTCCCTGGGACGATGATCCAGATTTGAATGCAGAAATGCCACAGGATGACCAGGAGGATGGCCATGCTCCTGTAAATACAAGCACAGCAGCAGGCATCCGGAGACGTGCTCAGATAGTGCGCAATTTTTTTTAAGAATGTCACTAATAACATCCGCATCATGCATCTACATTTGTGTTTGCACAAATAAAAATACTTCACACAACCTTATGTACCTTGTGCATGATTATTTGACAATAATTCACACTGCAATTTGCATGACAATCTCATATGTGGAGTTCATACATTACACTTACTCTCATGTCTGGAGGCTGACATCAGACATACATCAGCCCACACATCCATTTACATTGTACTGGCTTGCAATTTCACCTGCAATGCGGACACTCACCAGTGTCTGGCCAACACAGGTACCCTGGCACCATAGTGCATGTGTCTCGGTGTGCAGGGTATAAATGCACATGTGTATGAAGGTGACCCTTCCTGTACAAAAGTATTCCTCCATGCAACACAGCAAACATACTGCAGGTATGCAGGCCGCCCATTGCGCGTCAGCACACATCAAAAGCACATGAATCTCCCATATGTCATAGACACACCACCTTCACACCCTATTTGCTTGCTGTAGGGAAGTGCCGCAGGAATGCATGCAGTAATATTATACGCAAATACGTCATAAATTAGGTTGTACATTCACAATTGTCAAAAAGCAACATTTAGCATCCATATGTTGTGGTGCAGACATTTAATAAAGCACTGGTGAAGAGGAGTCCACATAATGAAATCACACAGCAGGAAAAATAACAACAAAGTACTTGTATGTTGTAAAGTCATGATGAAAGTAAATAAGTAATATGTCAAAAATTACAATCATCAACATGTTACACAGTGGGTGTGCGTCAAAATCTGACCATCCATCAAAAAGTAGCCTTCAGTGCTCACACAAGTTTGCACAAATAAACAAATGTGGTAGGCACATAAATGAAGTTAGTGTATCATACTCCAGAACCTCATTCATGATTCAACACACAAAAGTGACGTTGGGTCTGCCTACCTCAGTATCTGACCCATGCATTCCTGACTCCACGCACATAAGTGACGATAGGTCTGACAACGTCAGAATCTGAGCCATGCATTCCTGACTCAAAGCAGAAAAGCAACGTTATCTGATGTAACCTTCTCATAGGTGAAATTCATAGAGTGCACAGAGACCATAGGCTTGCTGGCGCCATAAGACAGAGTGAGTGAGGAAGGAAGCGTGAGTGGCCGAGAGTTAGCACATGGAAGGGAAAATGTGTGTTGGAAGCGATTACCACAAGTCCAGAAGGGAAGGGGAGGATTTGAAGGAGAGAGAAAGGAGATCCCAAAGCCCAGGAGGCAGATGACAAAATGTGCAACCACCAAAATTCTGGGTTTTAGTATTGGGCGTGACTACCAGATGACGGTGAGCTGATATGAGTGTTTGTGTTGTGCGGTGAGGGCAGATAAGATAATTGAGAAACGTGGAGCGGGACCAGTGGAGGGCTTAGAATGTGAGACAGGTCACCTTAAAAGATGCCCTCTGGTCTATTGTGAGCCAGTGAAGACTGTGGAGTAGAGGTTTGGCTGATTGCCATCTGGGTGTAATGTGAATTAGACGGGCTGCTTGAATCTGGACAACTTGGAGGCGGTGTGGCAGGGATCGTGGGAGACCGTACATGATGGACTCACAGAAGTCCAGGCGTGAGAGCACGAGTGAGAACACCACTTGGGTAAGTGCGGTGGGAGGGAGTAAGTGACTGACTGTAACGATCTTCCGGACCTGGTACATAGAGGAAGAAAGTAGCGCACCCACTTGTGGCCTGAGGGAGAGTTCAGCCTCAATGATGACTCCCAGACCCTTGACTGATTTTACCAGGGCTGGGGGGGAACCTAGCTCTGAGGGCAGAACTGAGGGCCACAGTGGCCATGACTGAGTCCACGGAGGAGGAGCTCTGTTTTAACGGGGTCAAGCTTCAATAGGTACTGGTACATCCATAATTGGATGTGGATCATGACAGCGTGGAACGTCTTGATGGCAGGAGGTGAATTGAGCGGGAGGATGATCTGTAAGTCGTCAGCGTAGTAATACACAATAAGGTCCCATTTCTGTACAGAATGGATCAGCGCCCAAAGGTATAGATTGAACAGGAGTGTTGAATGGGAGGAGCCCTGTGGGACTCCACAGGACGTGGGGGTATTTGTTACACTATAGGGTCCCAGGCGGACCATTTCAGTCCTTCCAGTTAGGAAGGACTCGACACACTCAAGAGTGGGTCCCTGGATGCCTGCATGTCTTCCAAGGTGGAGAAGGATGTTATGGTCCACCGTGTTGAATGCGGACGACAGGTCCAGGAGTAAGAGGGCTTGGGGGGACCCTGCGTCTGCGTTGCCCCTGAGTGTGTACAAGAGTGGCAAGATAACTGCTTCTGTTGAGTGGGCAGGTCTGAAGCCGCCTTGATTGAGCTCCATGTGACAGGAGGATTCGATGTAGTGTGATAGACATCAGGTAACATGGTCCTACATTAATGTTGAGAAAGGAGGGAGATGGGAGACGTTAGGTCTGCATAAGTCTGAAACTGACCCATGCTTTGCTGACTCTAGGCACAAAAGTGACATAACACAAGGCCCAAAAGTGACTATGGTCAACATATGTCTTAGTCTGACTCAGCTGAATATTGAAACACACTTTTTCTGCAGGCTAACATGGTTTGTCCCTGTTGAGACACTTCCATGCTAAGCGTAAGCATGCATCTTTTGCCCAACATCAAAAAAACAGCAGCTAATATATGCAACAACATTGACAGATAAAAAAATGCAATGCCCCATTACTGAATATTGTGACACATGACAATAATGTTGCATCTAGTCAAAGTGGTCACACCTTGAGGAGAAAATATATCATCACTCAGCCATGCTTCAAATTTACAATGCCACGTAATAATGATTTGGTCACATGACAATAATGCGGCTTTGACGATAACTGCTCGCACCGTAGGGGGAAATATGTCATCACTGTACCCTGCGTCTAATCAGCGATGCAACATAAATAGGTTTCAGTCGCATGCCAATAGTGACGCTTCTACTGCAACTGGTCGCACCTTCATGGAAAAATATGGCATCAGTCACCCATGCTTCAAATAACGATGCGACACAATAATGATTTGGTCGCATCACAATAATGACGCTCCCACGATAACAGGTCGCACCGTAATGGAAAATATGTCATCACTGTACCCGGCGTCTAATCAGCGATGCGACATAAATAGGTTTCAGTCGCATGCCAATAGTGACGCTTCTACTGCAACTGGTCGCACCTTCATGGAAAAATATGGCATCAGTCACCCATGCTTCAAATAACGATGCGACACAATAATGATTTGGTCGCATCACAATAATGACGCTCCCACGATAACAGGTCGCACCGTAATGGAAAATATGTCATCACTGTACCCGGCGTCTAATCAGCGATGCGACATAAATAGGTTTCAGTCGCATGCCAATAGTGACGCTTCTACTGCAACTGGTCGCACCTTCATGGAAAAATATGGCATCAGTCACCCATGCTTCAAATAACGATGCGACACAATAATGATTTGGTCGCATCACAATAATGACGCTCCCACGATAACAGGTCGCACCGTAATGGAAAATATGTCATCACTGTACCCGGCGTCTAATCAGCGATGCGACATAAATAGGTTTCAGTCGCATGCCAATAGTGACGCTTCTACTGCAACTGGTCGCACCTTCATGGATAAATATGGCATCAGTCACCCATGTTTCAAATAACGATGCGACACAATAATGATTTGGTCGCATCACAATAATGACGCTCCCACGATAACAGGTCGCACCGTAAGGGAAAATGTATTATCAGTGTACCATGCTTAAAATAACGATGCGACAGAAATCGGTTATATTCGCATGTCAAAAAATGACGCATTTGCGGAAACGAGTCGCATCGCAACAGGAAATGATGTACCCAGCCTCCCAGCCTGCCCTGCTCACAAACAGGAAGTTATATGATACTTTCACTTTCTATTTCACTCCTTTGTAGTCTCTGAGAGGTGTATGAGTGTGTTTGGAAAGTGCTTGAGAGTTTTGTCCTGTTCTGCAGTTGTTTTACAGTGTGTGTCTTGGTAAGTGTGTCCAAATAGTGGCTGTAGTGTTGTGTATTGTCTAACTGTGTCTTGTGTGTCAAGGGGTGTCTGTCTGTTTAGGGGTTCTAAAACTTTTTTCATAGGGGGATTACTGTTCTGTTTAGGGGTTGTTACATAGTTAGTAATAGGGGGAGTAGTGTACTGTTAAGTGGAGAAATTGTGTATTTTTTGGATTTCTGTGCCAGCAAAATTTTATTTGTGGCATTTACACAGCGTGGCTTGTGCTTTGTCACAATGCCACCCAGGTCTAGGAACCTAAGTGAGAAGGAGTATGGGGGGCTACTGTGGCTGATACTCCACTACCTCCCAAATATGATTGGGAGTGGAGGCAGGGTAGTGCAGGGTTACCCAACCCAAGAAAGGAAGCTCAGGTGGGAGAGGGTCCGGTACCAGATGTTGAGAATGTTTGGAGTGGACCGGACCCTCAGACAGTACAAACACCGGTGGGCAGATCTCATAAACCGTGAGCAGGATCTCCTGGACCACCTTGGCATTGAGGTTGATGGAACAATTGGTAAGTCAATATATATTTATTTCATGTATTAACAACGGTATCCTAAGGTAAAGCAAACCAAATGTCAAACCACAGGGGCCTCACTGATGATCCTCTTGTGCCCCTGTAAAGTCAGACATAGGGCCATATCTATCAACAAACCCTTTCTAAACAAATAAATGTAGGTTCTAATGTAATTGTTTTTTTTCTTTGCAAAATGGTATGTATAAAGAAAAATCACTACTTTGTAGGAAATCGATAATCTCCCATAGTTGCTACTTTGCATTGTCTAATATGTAAGTACGGGATCAATCAAAATTCATTCCCATGGCCCAGGAGGGACATAGGAATCACTTTTCAATAAATACTGTAATAGCAAATCAGCCATTGTGATTTCTCCAAAGGGTGCAGGTGTTTCTCAAAAAAACCCTGCTGGACCCATCAAAATGATGTGTGTGCATATGGTGCACATACATGCACTATGGCCATGTGTGTGCATCACCTGGCACCTTCAAAAATGTGCAATGGAGCATATTTACCTAAAATAGCTACTTACCATCAAATACAGGTTGTTGTCAATTAGCTACATCTGAAACATAATTTGATACACAAAAATTATACATACATAGGGCATCATTTATGAGGCCCCTTGCGCCATCGAAAAATCACTTTTCATGAAGTTCCGTGGCGCAGAAGCCTGCGTGGTATTTATCAGGCAGCAGTGCGCCCAGCAGTGGAGATCGGCGACACGCATTCTCAACTGACAAGACTTATCATGGTCTACGGGATTCCTAACTACATGGACACAAAGAAATGATCTCCACAAAGTGATTCACGCGACTCTTTTGACAATCAAACTGGAACTTACATCTGCATCACCTTAACTGTCAGCATCTGAACTAATAGGAGCCCTATTACAACTACATCGTACCTGCTACACCCAATTAACAAGAACCGTTTGAAAATAAGACCTGTGCATCTTCATCTAGATTGCCTTGAAAAAGTCCCTAGAGGGCGAAACACGTGTCGGCAGAGCCAAGCTGGAAAAAACGTTTTAATGTGTTTAAAATAAAGATCTTGAAAGAACTACACACGGTTTTGGATCCATGCTTTGAAGCTTCCCTACTACTTATGAACTGACTGTTGAAATTGGTGAAAAAGAACTATAATATTATTTTTGCATTTGGAAACAAAAAGGAAATCCTTGTTCCTTGATTTTGAATTTCAAAGAGGGTGCTTAGTGTAACCTGGTCTTCCTTTTAGTACGCCAGTTTTGGTGGCGTACTGCTGCCTGATAAATATCAGTCCCTTTAACGCAGTGTTCTGCGTTAAAGGGGCGTGCAATGGGTGTTGCTGGGGGCGTTCCCAGCAACAACCATGCCCTTTTGACACTGCCCCACATGTACCAGAAATCGTAACTCTGAAGCAGTGCCAAAAGCTTACGCCTCCCCAGGGGAGGCGTAAGGGATGCGCAACTGGGAGAAATGTCATTATTTCTCCTCGTATTTCCTTTTTCCATGTGTGCTGCATTCTGCAGCACACATAGAAAGAGGAAAAGGCTCTTGTGCTTATTTTTGTACTGAAAGGTTTACCTTCCTGTACAAAAATGATCTTCCCCGCAACGCAGCCACCCTTGCACCACTGTGCAAAGGTGCCTGTGCTGGCGCAGGCAGCACATTGTGCGCCGGCGCAGGGGAAAAGGACAGGAATGCGCCGTATCTAATAGATATGGCGCATTTCTGCCCTTTTCTTTTGCCATAGGGAAGCGCAGCAGGAAGGCCTGCTGCGCTTCCCTACGGCAAAAAGTCATAAATGAGGCCCATAGCACTTAACTAATAGCAAATTTGCAAGTACCAACATGCTATGGCAAATTGTGGTTCACAAAAATGTTCAAATTCCGTAAATGCAAAATGTGTCATACATCCTAAGCCATGGACGTAGTCAGTTTGAAATGCTCCAACGGCAAAATCCTGCAATTGTCAGACTTAGCAATTCACAGAAGGCATGATACACATGGCCTCTACTGACGTAGTGGTAACGCACAAGCAAGATTGATCTTCACCATGCTGGACTATGCCGCTCATTGAGGCATAATCATGCATGATAAAGGTCAGCACTTTCAATGCATTGTTATGTGTCAAAAGGGCGTGCAATGTGTGTTCTTTGCCATCTTCACACCAACATCCATGGACCTTAGTCAATGCACCAGGGGCCTCTGTAATGAAGGCCTTCTGGCGCCGCAGCAACACTCATTAACATGTGTCAAAGTAACGCTCTGGCGGCGCAAGCCCTATGAAGATAAGGCCAGAGATGGACGAGTGTGAGGCAGCGCAAAAAGCACATGCCTGCCCTGGGGAGGTGTAAGTGAGGCGCCACAGGGAGTGAAGTTTAAATATATCCATGTATGTCATATTTCCCTGTGTGCAGCTGCATTGTGCAGCACACAACAACACATGTGTATGCAGTTTGACCATTGACGTACAGGAAGGTATCCCATACGGTTGAAATACATTCTTCAAAGCACAATCACATACATCTACATGACAATAACATATTTTCTCAATGGACCTAGTGTGCAGATTTTTAGCAAATGCCATCTCAATGTGACAACACAAACAAGGGATCACATGTGTGTAATACATGCAGTGCAAGAGTGTGCTTCACATGTGAAGCAGTTAGCCATAGACTGTTGTCTGATTTACGTTGACTCATGGGACGCACGTAAGCCAATTTTGAGGATACAACTGACTCTCATGTAATGTCTGTACTGTGTGGAAATATGCTGCATACGCTGACATTCTGGTATATTGTCTTTCACTTGTAGGTGGGCCACCACCATACACAAGGGAAGAGGTGGAGTCCTTCAAGGATCCTAAGGCCACTGGTGAGTGTGAAATCATTACTATCTTTGTCTGTATGCTTACAATGTCTCCTCATGCATGACATGTATGCAGACAGTCGAAATGCATCATTCTTGCATGCATCCTGTTTACACATCACATGTGCATGGAAGTGTCAACGACTCAATGGCACCATGTGGAAATGCATGAACACAAATATTAGGGTCACATGTATGAGGTGTTACAGTCTGCATGGAACACAGTAACACTTATTGTGCTGCTGTAAGTATACATCACACAAAAATAGACCACATTCAAACAATACATCTAGCCCTCCATAGAGCACCATACTCAGGTGTGAGGGTCTCAAGTCACTGAAGGGAGGGGGTGTGCTGCTACTCATGAAATAGTTAGGTCTTCAGTTATTAAATGAAGGTAAGATGGTCCTGGTCTGTCGTAGTTGTGCCCCAAGGGTGTTTCATGTCTTTGTGGCCAGGTAGGAGGGTGATCTACCTCCAGTGGTGGAGCAGTCAATCCTTGGTATGGTGGCTAGTGGGAGGCTGGTGGAGCAGAGGTGGCCGGTAGGATCAGAGAACAAGAGCCCCTTGAGGAGTCATTCTGGGCCCATGTCATGTGTGTGTGTGTGTGTGAGGAGCCTCAATGTGATCCTTGTGTTGACGGTGATCCAGTGTTGGTCATTATGGCCTGTAGAAATGCTGCAGTGGTGAAGGATGTCGTAGAAGAGTTGTGCCGATGCTTTCACTATGGGTAGTAGTTCTAAGTGAAGTCTGGCATTGATTCCTGTGTATGGGGCATTCCCCTTGTACAGTTGGGTGTCGATGATGGCCTGGGTGACCGTCTCACACGTTCCCATGGTGATCAACCTGAATATCTATTGGAGCATGCGCAGGGTGAAAAATCAGAAGGATGACATGATGTCCACTTGTTTGTTAGTTGTGAGTGAGTAGACCTGGAAGAATCCCAAGTGGGGTGTATGGTCCGTGGGTGTTGTTGCAGTGACCATTGTTGTGGACCAATAGGCGGCGTCCCTGGCGCTAGTTGATTAGCCAAGGCTGATAACCTCTGTATTGTGTGTCTACAGTATCTGCTGACTGACCTTCTTCCATTCTGCAGTGGCTATCTTTCCTTCATGTTGGTTGTGTTTGGTTGTGGCTGGGTCTTGGGTGAGGCACAGTACCAGATGGGTGTCATTGGCATTGGATATTATGTTGTGGTGGTGTGTGCATGCAATGGTTGCAAGTGTGCTCATGGAGATGTCGAAGACTGTTGTGCTGAGCAAGGACCCTTGGGGTACGTGACAGTCATTGTATTCATACCATGCAGGGGTGGGGAATTCCTATCTCCCGACGCCCGAGACATCTAGATTTCTTAGGAGGGCAAGAGGTTTTAATTTGCATTTTGTCCAAAGGACAAGTAGACAGTTTAATGGTGCTGGGGCCTGCACTTTAATTTCCCCAGGGCAGAACACCAACGGAGATATAGCAGAGCTCAAAGTTGCAGCCAGCTCCATAAGCTTATGTGGCCCCCAGGCCCGCCCCTGTTCCTTTTATTTTTTTTTGCATGAGACAAACATCTGCTTCTGCAGCTCCAGAACACTCACAGCACTGGCATGAAAGAGGCTGCCTTATCTGCCTCGTGGCCCCCTGCTCTGACTTGAACTCTATGACCCCTGCGTTTTAATCTCTGCTCCACTCTTGGGCCTCATACGGCCCCAAGAGCAGTGCTTTCCCTTCTCATGCACCTCGTGCATCACCTTCTTTGCACTTTGCCTTTCCTGTACACTTTGTTTCACCCGTGCCTAAACCTGCTAACACCGCCCTCTCTGACAGCCTGGACCTGCTCCCCTTGGCCTCTCGTTTTCTTAGTCATTCAGGGCTTACATTAAAGCTCATAAGTTTCTCCATGAGGCTTTCATGCAGGCCTAAGGCCACCCCCATTTCTGTCCTTGAACTAGGCCTCTCATCTCACTTTGTGCAAACACCAGTGGCATTTTGAACACACTTCCATAGCAACTACAGCAGCTGTGAAGTTCTTAATGGGCCTCTTCAGTCTACAGGTCTGCACACAAAGGCCCATAATGGTTTTGAAAGGGGTGGGTGGATGAGTGATAGGGTGGTTTAATAGGTGCATTGATGAATGAGTGAAAGGGTGGATGGATAGATGCATGTATGAATGAGTGAAAGGTTGGATGGATAGGTGCATGGATAAATGGGTGGAGTGAAAGGGTGGATGGATAGATGCATGAATGAGTGAAATGATGGATGTCAGGAAGGATGCATGAAAGAATGGATGGGCAAGGGTGAAAGGATGGATGGCTGAGTGGATGGATGGGGAAGTGGATGGATGGGGTGAAAGTGGATGGATGAGTGAAAGGATGGATGGCTGAATGAAAGGGGGATTAATGGGTGAGAGATAGAGTAGATGAATGGATGGACGGCCGAGTGGGTGGGTGGATGAATCCGTGGGTGGGTAGGTGCTTAGCTGGGAGGAAGGGTGGATGGATGGATGGGTGGATAGTTGAGTGTAAAGGTGGATGGAGGGATTAGTGAAAGGGTGGATGGAGGGATTAGTGAAAGGGTGGATGGATATATGAGCGAAATGGAAGATGGATGGGGTAAAAGGGTGGATGGATGAGCTAAAGCATAAATGGAGGAAGTGAAAGGGTGGAAGGATATACGAGTGAAAAGGAGGATAGATGTATGAGCAAAAGGATGGATGGAGGGATGAGTGAAAGGGTGGATGAATATGAGCAAAAAGGAGGATGTGTGGGATGAAAGGATGGATGAGCAAAAGGATGGATGAGCGAAAGGAAGGCTGGATTGATGAGTTTGCTAGATAGGTTTGGAGATGGAAGGATAGGTATGAACAGGGGCTTCGTGAACACCCCACTTTAGCAGCTACTGTAGAGGTGGAGCTCTTGATGGGCCTCTTCTGTCTGCAGCTCGACAGACAAAAGCTCATAATTAATGTGAAAGGGTGGGAGTGAGTGAAAGGATGGATGAATGTGTGGGTGAAAGGATGAGTGAGTGTAAGTGTTGCTGGCTAAATGCATGGATGAATGAGTGACAGGGATGGTTGAGTGACGGGGATAGTGGATAGACAAAGGATGTTATAATGAAGGAAAAGGTGAATGGATGGGTTACAGGGTGTATGGATTAGGGAGCGAAAGGATGGATGAGTGTAAAGGATAAATGGATGAGTGGAAAGATGGATTGATTGGATTGATGGATTGGTAGATGGGTGGGTGGGTGGATGAGTGAAAGAGTGGATGGATGAGTGAAAGGATGGATGGATAAGTGAAAGGATGGATGGATGGATAGATGGATGGAGGGAATGGGTGGCTGTATGGATGAGCGAAAGGATGGACAGATGGCTGAAATGGTTAGGTTAGGAGATGGATGGGTAGGTTTGAATATTGATGAGCGGATGGACTGACAAATCAACAGATGGACAAACATATTGGTGAAAGGCTAATGGATGAAAGAATGAATGGATGACCATGTAAAGATGAAATGCTAGATATCTTTGGGTGAAAGGATGAATGGATGGATGCTTAGATGGAAGAGACAGAGCAATTCTGGAGAGGACTCCAGTGACTTTTTTCGCTTGCTTGGTGGCATAAGAGCTTTGGATCAAAGTGGGGGTATTTCAATTTTCTGGTTACTCACTTGGCCTGCCCTATGCTCCTTTCTCTACCTGGGGATTATCAGATAGGTGTGGTGCTGTTCGCCAGCACGTTCTTACTAGACAGCCAGTATTTGGTCTCATAAAGGCCTCATTGCCATAGAAATTCCTGGTACTGAACAAAACTACTTTGTAAAAGAGCAGAATGTCACACACAATGAAGCCAGCCTATAGATAGGATGAGAAAGCATTTAAATAAAAACAAAAAGTCTTGGTTAACTCAGATTGAATTAGGGGCTCAAATGTTAAAGTAAGTCACAAAAGTACACCCAGGATATATGTCCTTATATTATTGCAGATTTACGTTTTTCATGAATTCACATGTATTTCCTTAAGTAGGCCAGGAAACCGTAATTCTAGAAAATATTTGTGAATTGCATTTTAGCATGAGCAAAGATGAATGTTCCCCAGTGGAAATCAGAGTGTTTACAAGTTCACTTTTCCTCGAACCACATTTTTCCCAGCCCTGGAAGAAACTTTACTTCTGCCGTTGTCAGGGGTAGTAAATTTCCAACCTTTCTCAGTATGGGAAAAGATTAGAGAGAAGCTAGTGAAACCCCCCAAAAGTCAAATCCTTTTATAGTATTAGCCTGACATTAACCAGAGAGGCTACTATCAGAGCTCTTCTATATTGAGATGGCTGCCATTATTTTACGGCGCACTATGTGGCACCAAAGGGACAAGTGGATTTTGTTACAGGACAAGTAGATTTATGAAGCTACTTGTCCCTTGGACAAGTAAATATTTCATTAAATTCCACACCCCTGCCATGGCTACATGAGACATGCTCATTGTAGTAGTACATAGATATTCCTCCTACAAGTTCGATTTCCTTGTGCCCCACGTGTGTCAGTACTTGCCATTGTTATAGGGATGGAACAGTGCTGCAAGTCCATCATTAATTAGCACAACAATCATGCACTTACCTATGCTACTGAAAGGGTCACCGGCACAATTCCCTATTGACATCAGTAGTTGATATGGTATGATGTACATGGGCTTAAATGTCCATTGCATCAATGATCATGCATAGTCAATCCACATACCAGCCCTTAATGCTGTCTATATGTTGTCCCCTGTCAAGAAGCGTCTACCATGGAAGTGTTGTGCAGTGTGTGTTGCCTTGTGTGAAAACACACCACATATTTACTCCCAAGCAGCACCCCATGTACAAGAGTCACGTGATAGGAGTCAGTCCCCAAATCTATTGCAGTGCACACCTGTGTTTCTCCTTCCAATACAATGCTAATGTGCCCATGTTTTGTTTACATGGTGCTTTTCACATGTGTGTTGCCTTGTGCAGCATACAGGGCTGATGGTCCATATACCTTGCTTTGTATCTGCGTATGAAGTGTCAAATTACAATGCCTAGAGAAAACTTGCCTGCACACAGATGCTCTTGCATCATGTTGAGAAGGAGCTTGCATATGTGAATGGGGGGCATTGGGTTCATGCCCAGGACAAATGCATTTGAATGTACCATCTCATATGTATTGATGCCTTACATGTCATCTACAGTGATTATCATCTTAGGTATTACGCAACATCACTTAGCATCCCTGTGTATCACAATCGATGATGATGACCCCATGCTTTGAAATAGATGCCCTGTTAACAATAGGCCCTTGCCAAAATGTTCTGAAGATCGCATAATGTGCATGTGTACAGGTGTCAATGTGTAAGTGCAGACTGATGTGGATGTCATTGCTCCATTACAGACAACATGTCACAAGAGGAGGAGAGGCATTATCGCATCCGTCTGGAAAGATACAGACACATACGCAATGTTGGTCGTGCATTCAGACAGATGGGACGCCGACATGATGCATTACGTGCTGAAGGAGCCTGGAGATCACCAACTCCCACTTCCCCATGCAACATGCGGAGCAGGAAGCAAAAGGGGAAAAGGTCACACATTGACTCAGGACCAGCAACTGGCTCACATGTAGATGTAGACCCCCAAATGGACAGTCAATCTGCAGGATCAGCAGGTTGTTCCATATCTGGACATGCCTCTAATCTGAGCCCAGTGACAAGCACTCATCCTAAATCAGGAACCAACATTGCACAGGCCCTTGAGACAATGACAGGTGGAGCTGCAGTAGCCCCACCTAAACAGGCTTGTGCGCAGGCTGATATTGACGGTGTGCTCCTGATGGCCAAGATAGACAAAATAGAGGCCAAAATGGACACTTTTGAAAAGGGCCAAAAGGAGTTGACTTTAAAGGTTGCGGGCATGCAGCTGCAGCTGGCCACCCTGCTGTCCATGGTTGCTGACCTGAAGGCCACCATTGCTCAAATGGACGAGCAGGAATAAAGACATTGAAGAACTGTGGTTGTTGTTGATGACATGGTGTTCCACCTGTCAAGTTACGGACCTTGTTCTTGTTTAAATGTTAAAGTAGTCAGATAGTTTTTAGGATAGTTTTAGTACTTAGGAATAGTGTTAGGATAAGTGTTAAGTTATTAGGAGTGGGTGGGGGGTTGATGTATAGTGTATGTTAAATGTTTATAAAAATTAAAAACAAAAAAATATATATATCCTTGTTTAGTTAGATAGGTTAATTAGTATGTGTTTAGATTAAGTGTATGTGTGCCTGATGTGTGATTGTTGAATAGGGGGTGGGGGGGTCATCTGTGTGTTGTGTAGTATGTGTGAGGTAGGTATAGGATAAGTGTAGATGTTAGCGCCTTAGATTAGCTTAGTGTAGGATGTGATTTATAGTTTTGATAAGTGTAGTGTAGTTTAGCATAGATTTTATTTAGTGTGAACTTTTTTTGCAAATAAATCATATTTTTCTTTCACAATGACTCTGACTTGTAGGCATATGAAGTTGTGAAATAAGCTCTGGGTGAGCGTTATCCTTGCTGGACAAGGAATGTCAACAATGATCTCATATCTGAGATTACCATTACGTGTTGGCTATTCTAAGCCAGTTGTTCTTACACTATCACTAATTCATACAGGCCAATACTCACCCTTGAGGGACTATAGCTAATGCGTCTCAGGTGAGCCCATGTGAACAACAATCATGTGTAAAGATTGTGGGACCTCTTTCATTAAGTTTCGCCATAGTGGAGCACAGCAGCCCTTCCAGTTGCGCTACCCTTTTGCAGGAGGGAGGGCAGGACCGTGCCATGGCTGCAAGATACAGCGCAGTCCAGTTGTTCTCACCATCACTGTTGTACAATGTCCTGTTCTTCGCTAACGCAGTCACCTTTGCACAATGGGGCAAGTGTGTCTGCCTTGCGGGGACCATCAGACTTGTACATGAACGGACACCTCTCAGTTAATCAATCATCACAACGGGCTCTTCCTCTTACAATATGTACTGCATTGTGTGATAAAGGTGAGACAAGTAGACTTCTTCATGATTCTCAACATTGAGCCTTCGTCAAGCCTGCCTTGGGTCAGTGTATTTCTGGACAGAGCTTACCATTTCATGTTCCTATTACATCTGGGCCAGTGTGAAAAGCAAATGGATGTTGTTGGCAAGGCACCCAGCAACACCCATTGCACGTGCCTGTAATGCAGAACAAGGCGTGTAAGGGTCAGATTTGATGCATGCGGCATTATCGCATGACCATGTGCCTTGGTGATGGATGATGACTATTAGGCAGGGTTAGGCGTCACACAACGTCACAACAAGTGAGGGTCAGATGGCACAATGGCCGTCATTAATTGGGCCACCTGGTATTGAGACTGTAGCTCAATGTTTGCAGTGTTTCACAATGCTGAGGGCCAGTATGACCCACGTCTTTTCTGCAAGTGGAAAAGAAAGCTGGTTCACAAGCTGGCTATGTAGATGCAGGGAAATGTGACCATGGCTAGGTCTGTGTTGCAGACGTATGTCTTGTGGGCCTAGAAGCAGTTTCATTGGTAGAGGTTTGCTTGCCCAGGGTTGTGGCTGACTGTGTAGGCGTGTGTGAACTCCTTTAGTGTCAGTATATCTGTATGGGTGTGGATGCAGTAGTGCTCCTGTATGTGCTGGCGGTAGTGGTATAATCATGGGAGCCACTGGGAACGTCTACCTACGGTTGTCTGGACGTTAATCAATTTTGTCCGGAGGGTATTTTTGATACTGATATTGAGGGCATTGAACCGGATGATGATGATGGATGTGTGGCAGGTCTAATCAATGCATCAGTTGACAATAATTTTGATGCTCTTGCACAGTTTGCAGAGGGTGAAGTACTATGGTGAGGATACTACTAGTATCCATACTGACAGGGTGAGGGATGTGTTCTGTACAATGTATAGTTTGTGTTTACATATGAGTGGTGAACTGTTTATCCAGCCCAGGGTACCCCCAGGTATAGTCCCATGTGGTAGTGGTTGTTGTGAGGGTGATGTCCTCTTTTGACAACAAATGGAGATTTGTCCAGCTGAGGCACATACTTGTTGGCACATCTTGCATCCATTGTGGTTAGTTGTGTCCTGTGATGTTGTGTACCTTGGTGAGGGAGAGGCAGAGCTGGGTGTATTAGGCGTAGGGTACTATGCAGAGTCCATGTCCACTGATGTTCTCAGCAAGTGGGGCCATGTACACATAGTAGACAAAGGTACTGATGGACAGTCACTGAGGGACTCAGCATCAGTACTCTGTGTGTTGTACTGTGAAATGTGTTATGCAGAATCATCTGCTCTGGTCTTCAAGGGAGGAGACAATCCAGTGTGGTGTATTACCTTGCCACATGCCATAGTGGAGTGTGGCAGCTAGTGTGTTGTGGAACATTGTTTCTGGAAATGAAGCAATGTATATTGTCTATGGATTGGCAGTGTGGCCGACTTTGAGGATTGTGTGGATTTTGCTGTGGCGTCTAGGAGGGACCTCTTGATGCCGTTTGTCATGGAGCAGGAGAGAGGACCAAGACAAGGAAACACAAGGAACAAGCACTCCCAAGGATGAACCTCCTACTCCACCTACGGGTCAGGTACAAAAATAATCCTACGTCTTTCTCCGTAGGTTCCACCCTTATATACTCCACCCAGATCACAGGGTTTGTGGTACATGTAGTTTGTGATGACAACAATTGCTTTTGAAGGAAAATCCGACTCCTGACTGCAATGACTTGAAGCACAGTGGATTGTAGAAGAAAATGTAGTTTATTCAAAGTAACAACCCCAGGGAGATCCAAGGACCAACTCTCACAGTAACTGTTCATCTGTGTACTGTCCCCTGGATTCCACACTCTGGAATCCTGTGAGCACAGAGACCATAGAACATTACATCATTACAAAGATATAACACTGACAATATGTGCTTCTAACGCATTGTTCTGCGGAGGACTGGGAATTCTTCAGATTCATCTTCATCAGATGGGTTTGTCACAGCTGATGGTGTGACCAGTGGGGCAGTCGACACAGTAGGCATAGCCACTTCATGGACTGCAGATGTTGATGGTGTTGGACCTGCAACATGTTCGATGCCCATCAGGTACAGCATAAATGCATTCAGCATTATTTGCTGGCTCTCAAGCACAGCTGTCACATCTCGTTGATAGTCAGCCAATTTTGTGAGGTATTCATCCTGTTTGGCTGTCATTTGTTTGAGGGTGTCCTGTATTTCCTTCAGAGTGTTGGCCACTTCAGAGCTGGCACTTGTGGTGGGCATTTGTCTGTGCCTCTGCTGCATGACTTCGGAAATTTCTGTCATGGCGTCAAACAAAGCGCGTGGTGGTGCTTCAGTGGTGCTACCAGTTTCCGCACTGGCAGTATTTGAGGTTAGGCACCGGAGCACTCCCTCTAGGGTCCCTGCCTTGCTCTCAATGCCCTTACGCGCCTCCTGTGCCAACTGACTCTGCACATCCACTACACGCTGTTCAAATGTATTTAGTGTGTTTGGCGACTGGTGAGGCACAGATGTTGTGGGAGGTGGCATAGGAGTGCTTCCCTGTTGGCCAACCGGAGATCCCACTGGGCTGCTTTGCCTTCTTGTGGGTGGAGAGGGAGTTTGTAGTGATTGTATTATGTCCTGGATGATTTCTGGGCCCATACTTGTTACACTTTCACCACCCTCATTGTCCGTTTCAAACATGGCTTCCAGCTCCAGAGTCGGTGTACCATGGCCTGAAATCAAAAATAGATGTATGTTTATGATCATGTCTGACATGTGGTGTACAAATGCACAATTTAGAGTCATCTACCGTTTTTGACTTTGCTGTGTTTCAACATGTCAAAGTTCAAGCGACACATCATCACTCATGTGTACAAAAAGTGACATGGCATTAATCATTTGATGGATACGAACTTTACACAAAAACATGGCACATGGGCAGACAGTGCTTGCACACTTGCAACATTCTACTTGAGTGCATGTCCTGATGTCTGTTTAGTTGGTGTGTATTGGGGACACATTCCAGCACAGTAGGAAGTGCATGTGGCATTTTGCACTCCATCACCAGGGACCCACACACACCATGAACAAACCTCCACGTGGAAATGAAGTCCATCACCAACTGGATGAGGAGCAGCAGTGTGAAACTGTACTTGGAGATGACACAGGTCATCATCCTCAGACCCACACCCTGAGCCTGGGACAACTCCTGTCGGGCAACCACACTGGGAACAGCAACAACACTCACTGACCATACACGCAACTTACAATACTTCCAGTACTCCTACCTCTCCATGTCTGAGCAGGTCAACGCCATCTTCCCCTCATGCTACAACTGCCTCCACATGCTATGCAGGATCCACAAGTGGATCCCCACCCCAGACAAAAATAACTGTGACACAGGCCCTGAGCACCAGCAGACTGGACTACTGCAATGCACTGTAGGCAGGATTCCCTGAAAAAGACCTACTACTACTGCAACACATCCAATGCACTTACGGCTCATTGATTGTCAACGTCCCCCACCGCAGCAACATCATCCCCCAAATGTGAGACCTACACTGGTTCCCCATCAGCAAGTGGATCAGCTTGAAGCTCCACAACCAGACACACAATGCACTCCATTAGGCCGGGCAACCCTACATGTGCAGCAGACTCACCTTCTACACCCCCACACGCCACGTCCACTCCACCAGCCTCCCCCTCACCGCTGTCCACCGCATCGTATGACCAACCTCCAGCAGCAGTTCCCTGTCCTACCTCACCGCCAAGACCTTGCAATCCCAGGCCATCTACGGCACACCCAGGACCTACTCCCATTCAGAGGACTCATTAAGACGTATCTCTTTGAGCGTTAGTGGCAGCCCCTTCCCATCAGAGTGGTAGATGCAACATGTGTTTTCACATGCTGAAGGAGTTGTTCCAAGGACACAGAATTCGGTATTCTCTGATTTTGATTACATGCAGCTGTGGTTGATGCAGACTGGGACGTACTGCATTCCTCACTGTTTTTCATGTGTTTAGTTGGTGTAGTCTTAGGTGTGAGAGAGTATGAGTAGTCTGTCATAAGCAATGGATACAATGTTGAGGCTGTATTTGGTTAGTAATGGTGCTGAGGCAGTCCTGTTGATGTTGACAGGGGTCAGACACATAGATGGTCCCTCTTGCATTCAGCATTGGAATAACGTGCATTTGAAGGCGAAGGTTGTCAGACTGATCCTTGAACCTCTTGGTGGGGTGAGTGACCCAGTTAAGCAATGTTCCTTAGAATCCTGCATCATGTAGTGTGGCAAATCTGTGTGCTGTTAGTCTGTGCTGGAGCACACTCACAGCTCCTGGTCCCGGAGGGTGGAGATGTCACCTGTGGCTGTGAATATGGTGATCTTGGTGCTGTTGTTGATATTATGAGGACAGGGCTGTACTGATCCCACAGGTGGCTGTATCTCATGTTTGAGGGTGTGCATTGAGATGTGACTGGTGTCCCGGTGGGTATGGTAGTATGGCTGTTGTGTTGTAAGAGGTGTGGGTGGTGCTGCCTGTGGCATCTCATGTGTACGGGAAAGTTATTGTAGTGAAATTGTTGTTGTTTATGGTGAACTTTGTTGGACACTTATCACAGGTCTGTAGTGCCAGGGTGATGTCTGTGGCTTTGCAGCATAGGTTGTTGTATAAATGCAGGACCTTGACTAGTTGGCAGGACTTTCCATTATGTAGGATTTTTTTTTGTGGTTCTCCCTCATTGGGGCCATGTATGTGTTTTACATTTCAGGTGTCTTGGTGTTTATACATTTCTTACCAAGGTATCTGCTGGTGCCTCTTGCTTCTTAGAGATCAGTGCTCTACCATGCCGTGTCCCTGTAGTGCTGTTTGTTAGGCTTGCAGAGGGTGGAGGTGTGGTATGCACAGTTGTGTATCCAGGTGTGACTTTCACTTGCAGTAACGTTGGTGTAGGCTGTGTTTGACACCAGGGTGGTGTTAGAGGTTTGTCAGCAGTGTAGGCATGTGCAATGTCTGTGGGTCATGTTTGGAAAGGCCTGTTGTCATTCTCAAATGTTTTCCATGTATGAGTGCATGGAGGCTGGCTGAGCTGCATCAGTGAATGACTGTATATCAGATGCTGCTGAAAATGATTGCATTTGAGACCCAGATGTGCACATTCAGACTTCCCATAGGCGTGGCTTCAGCACACCATGTACATCCGTCTGCTGTGGGCTTGCACAGCAGCTGACATTGAGTAGGCTAATTGTGACTTACAATATTCATTGATGACCGAACACATGAACACAGGGGTGGTGGCCTTAGTGGTAGTTCATAGACCATATGTGGATTGTGGGCTCAGATGAGAGAACTGAAATGACTTATTATGGAGACCCAAGGGATGAGTGACTGATGTGATAATGCTATGTGTCATCATGGCATGGGAGGGTGGGTAGGGGGCATCTTACATAATGTGGCTCATGTGCATATTGCCAAGGTGACTCAGGTACCACCCATGATAACCAGAGCAGTAATACCCACTTCCATGTTTGGTATACAGGCTGCATTTCAGGCTCCATGGCAAACATGGCCAACATTCCAGCATGTATTGTCCCACTTACTATTACAAGTAACACCAGCACTTCACAGCATTGTGATTGACTCAGAGTAGTGAGCCTGGCTGGCTGATTCCTTTAACGTGACACAACGGCAGGGTTGCATAGGCTGCAGAGAACTGGGACACATCTTTGAGGCGTGACTTCCCTCAATGTGTTCCAGATTTACAAAACAAACTTGAAACTCAATAGTAAACTTGATACATTTTTGGTGTTGATATAATACACTTACTACTTTGGGCATTCACATAATGAACTTTGTACTTTTGGTATTCACAGGAGTTAGGATTTTGCCTTTACTCTATCTTAAGTCTGTCTTCAGAGACACTTTATGCAAAATCGTTACTTCTGTGAATGCCAAAAGTATTAAGTTCATTCTGTGAATGTGAAAAAGTAGTAAGTGCATTCTGTGAATTGCAATATAGTAGTAAGATTAGAATTGAGTCTTGAGTTCATTCTGTGAATGGGCCTCTATATGTTTTGCTGCACACACTCACACACACATCCCTGCAACCATGAGACATTGATTGTTCTGTCCTGCATTTGTTAACTCACAGCTCTCCCTCCACAATTGCCAATGTTTGACACTGTGCCCCCATGGACAACAGGTGTGACACTCTTGTACAAAAAGGCACATACATTATACCAAAACATGCCATGTCATGACATTCCATTTCATTCATTGTTCATACTAGGCATGTTGGAACTGTAGAGTAGGTGTTTCACAGCGGAGACTTTAAATACACTGTTCAAAGTTCAGTGAGTACATGGATTGAGTTTCCTTGTCACCACACACCCAGACCTGAAGCATTCAATACCTTTATGAACAACCACAACACACACAATGGAGTCTGATTAGTGAGTGCTGCACACACCATTTTTCATAGCCAAAAATTAAGTACACAGCATTGGTTCATAATCTGTGATGTTACCCCATATTTCTCATGATGTACACCTATCCAAATATTAGTTCAGACATATATCCCCCATGACACAACCAATTGTTATTGTTTGACACATAAATGCACAACATTTTTATTACTCTTTCACATTTGTAAATATTAATTTTTTTAACATAGTGACACACATTACCACATGTAGTACTTATATCACAACATAATTGGGTCACAAAGAAGTAGAATTTGGATATATTATTTTTGAACACATGCATTGCATAGTTGACATTGTGCAGCATACATTGAAATGGTCATCGCATGACACAACGGCTACCATACTGTACGCTGTTTGCATTTGACTGCCTCAGGTACACACTGTGAACAAAGGTTTATTCCTCTTGAACACTGCAAGAATACAATGTCAGGTACCTCCTCACCTTCAACCCTGTATGCCACCTCACCTGCCAGGACATAACTCTGCTACAAACATCACCATCACTGTCACTGACAACTTCTGTGTCACCTGCATGTGGCAGCACGACAATCATCAAAGAGGCATTGTTAACCCATACACTGGTACACTCAGAATGAGCAGGCACTCTAATGTGCCATGGTTGACCATGTACTACGACAACTACATTATCGTGACCAGGCCCATGGCCATACTCAGCAGCACACCTGTCCTTCACAACAACACAGGTACACAATGCTTGGCATGCGCCAACCCAGGCAGACTTGCACCATGTTGCAGGGGGTCCAGCTGTGCAGGGGATCAGTGTTTGTGTGCATGGAAGGGACACATTCGTGCATGATGCAGTCATGAAAAGATTTATAACCTTTCTATGTGTCCACTTGAATGCAAAAGAGATATGTTGGTTTTATCATGGAGGGGAGATTACGTTTTAATTCAGGTTGTGCATGCCTTACACAGACCCTGTGTATGCATATCTTTGTTGCGCAGCATGATAGTTACATTTTGATGTTCCTATTGTACATTGTCAATTGGACATAGATGTTTCTGGGTATACCCTTAGCAACAGCCCTGGAAGTGCGCTTTCTGACACTTTAATGTGGGAATGATGCAATGACATGATATGTTGTACTATGTTACATGGCTGTCTGTGGCCTATTATTGTGGGTGTGGCACATTGTGGCACCACTACATGAACAAAATAACATCCTGCCAGCACAGTGGTAGCAGTCCAAGTCATACAAGTGTGACACTCGGTCTGTTGCAGGATGTTGTGTGATTTTCTTTTCAGGAGGGTAGTTATATCTTTGCACCTGCGTGTGGCACTTGTCAGGTGCAGCAGTGGGCTGGGACTTCACTTTGGACATATATGTTTACTTACACAGGGGTAGCTGTTTCCCAAATGTAACATGTGCATGTCCGTGGTACAATACTTTTTGTAGACCCTGCACAGTTCATGACATTGCATGATTTCTCTTTCCACAACACGTCAGTAATTGAACCAGCCACCTTACTTTATGCACAGAACAACATTACCTTATTTGCACATTTCCCCTTGTAGGGACTTACCCTGTGTGTCTTCCTGTGTCTCTTCCAGTTCCTCATGCAGTGCACTGTCCTGCCCTGGGATTCCAACGACCAACTCCTCTGGGATGACCGCTGCAACCCGCTCCTCAAGGTCATCCAGCTCTTCTTGTTGTGATGGGCTGCCTCCTCCTGTAAGCCCAGAGTCTTTCTGGTTTTTGGCCATTTTTTCTTTAGTACGGCGCTTGATATCATTCCACTGTTTTTTTAGGTTAATGACTGTCCGCCTAGATTGGCCCACACTGTTCACCTTGGTCAATATGTCCAGCCAAATGGCCTCTTTTATGGCTAGTGGCAATTTGGAACTGGCAAACAGCTGGTGCTGGTGGTCTGTTACCTCACTTATCAGTGTATCGTTCTCCTCAGCACTGAAATTTGTTTTGCGCTTCCTCTTTCCAAGAGTTTCTCCCTGTGTTGCAGGCTGGGCATCCTGGCTGCCATGTGGAAGGTTTCCTTGGCTGCTGCTCTGTCCTTCAGGCTCCATGGTGGCAATTTTTTCCATTTGCGGGAGAATTAGGTGATAGATGCGTGTGTTTTTGGCATTTTCTGGATTCTGACGCAACGTAATAGTGACGCAGCGATGCGTACACTTGCGTCGTTCCGCAAATGCGACTTACGGCATTTTTCCCGCACTTGCGTGTCTTTTCGCTACGTCAGGACAGCCGCGTCTGCGTGACTTTTCCCCGCCTTGCGCCTCCGCTTGCGGCACGGTGCGTCATTCCGTAGATATGACGCATCCGCGCCGCAAGTTTCTGACGCAGCGTGCCGTACGGAAAAGTGACGCATCCTTGCGTTTGCGCAAGGATGCGTCACTTTTCATAAATGAGGCCCCTGGTTTATGCAAACACCAGCCCTTCCAGGTGGAAAGAAACAGAGAGTCCCACCCCTATGCTCCACCTTCATGGTCCATCAGGAGCTTGGGATAGAGTATACTGAGGATGCTATCAAGCTTGCCCCCTTGCTCCTATGGAGTTCCATCTGGATTAATCCCCACGCAGACTTAAATAGAGAAATTGTGAATTACTTCCTCATATGTGAGAACAGCTTGAAGGCCTCCTGGTTTGATTATATAAAAATCAATTTTGCAAAGTTGAGTTGTCCGTCTCTTTTCACTAACCCCTCCTCCATAAGGAAGACCAATATTGTGTGGGTTAAAACAGTTTTTAAAGTCAGGTCAAGAACACTGAGGGAGGACCTCAAATATGACTGTTTGAGACTATGTGGAGGTCCACATTTACCCCTCCTTAGGGCCTTACCATGAATGGATTGATTATTCATTGGAGTCAAGTCAAGTCAAGTCAGAGAATTTATATAGCGCACTACATACCCAGAGGGTCTCAAGGCGCTTAGGAAGGGGAGGAGGATTACTTGTCAAATATCCACGTTTTAAGTTGCTTTCTGAATGCTAGGTGGTTCTGGGTAAGGCGAAGGTAAGTGGGGAGTGAGTTCCATGTTTTAGCAGCCAGGTATGAGAAGGATCTGCCTACCATGGTGGTCTTGTTGATGCGAGGTACAGTGGCGAGGGCTTGGCTGGAAGAACGTAGTTGGCGGGAGGGGGTGTAGAAGGACAGTCGTGAGTTGAGGCATTCTGGTCCGATGTCATAGAGTGATTTGTGTGCGTGGGTTAGCAGTCGGAAAGTGATTCTCTTATTGACGGGTAGCCAGTGGAGGTCTTTCAGGTGACCAGAGATGTGTTTGTTGCGCGGGATGTCTAATATGATCCTGGCTGAGGCGTTTTGGATTCGTTGGAGTTTCTTCTGAAGTTTAGCGGTAGTACCTGCGTAGAGGGTGTTTCCGTAGTCCAGTCGGCTCGTGACCAGAGCATGGGTGACTGTTTTCCTGGTTTCGGTGGGGATCCAGCGAAATGTTTTTTTGAGCATGCGAAGAATGTTGAAGCAGGATGAGGATACGGCGCTGACTTGTCTGTTCATTGAGAGTGAAGAATCCAGGATGACGCCTAGGTTCCGTGCGTGGTCTGTCGGGATGGGTGCTTTTCCAAGGGCTTCCGGCCACCAAGAGTCGTCCCATGCAGAGGGGGATGTACCTAAGATGAGGACTTCTGTTTTATCTGAGTTCAGTTTCAGACGGCTGTGTTTCATCCATTCGGCAACTTCTTTCATTCCTTCGTGTAGGTTAGTTTTGGCAGTGCTGGGGTCATTGGTGAGAGAAAGGATTAGTTGAGTGTCATCCGCGTAGGAGATGATGTTGAGGTTGTGTTGGCGGGCGATGGCCGCGAGGGGGCTCATGTATACGTTGAAGAGGGTGGGGCTGAGTGAGGATCCTTGTGGTACGCCACAGATGACTTCAGTGGCCTCGGACTTGAATGGTGGAAGGCGGACTCTCTGGGTTCTTCCGGTGAGGAACGAGGTGATCCATTCGAGTGCTTTTCCTTGTATTCCGATGTTACTGAGGCGTTGTAAAAGGGTGCTGTGGCAGACTGTGTCGAATGCTGCAGAGAGGTCGAGGAGGATGAGGGCGACAGTGTCTCCATTGTCCAGTAGAGTTCGAATGTCGTCTGTTGCTGTGATGAGGGCGGTCTCAGTGCTGTGTTTTGCTCGGAAGCCGGACTGAGAGGAGTCGAGGGATTTGTTGGCTTCGAGGAAAGCGGCGAGCTGGTTGTTGATTACTTTGGCCGGGAATGGAAGGAGCGAAATGGGGCGGTAATTTTTGAGTTCGGTGGGGTCCGCTGTGTGTTTTTTCAGAAGGGCGGTGAGTTCAGCGTGTTTCCAGTTTTCCGGGAAGGTGGCGGAGTTGAAGGAGCAGTTGATGACGTCTCGGAGGTGCGGTGCTATGACGGAGTCAGCTTTGTTGAAGATGTGGTGAGGACATGGGTCTGTGGGGGATCCTGAGTGGATGGAGTTCATCAGGCGGATGGTGTCCTCCGTGGAGATTGGGTTCCAGTCGTTAAGGGTGTTCGCGGGGGGAGAATGTTCAGCATATGGTTGGGTGGGTTGGTCTCCGGGTTGGTTGTCGAAGCTGTTGTGGATGTCTGCAATCTTGTTGTGGAAGAATGAGGCTAGGGAGTTGCAGAGGGCTTGAGAGGGGGTGATGTCGTTGGAGTTGGCCGAGGGATTGGAAAATTCCTTGACGATGTTGAAAAGTTCCTTGCTGTTGTGGGCGTTGTTGTCAAGTCGATCCTTGAATGCTGTTTTCTTGGCCTTTTGGATTAGTTGGTGGTGAGTGCGGGTGGCGTTTTTGAAGGCATCCTTGGTGCTAGTGGTTGGGTCTTTTTTCCAGGCCTTTTCAAGGGAGCGGCAGAGTTTCTTGGACTTCTTAAGATCATCGTTGAACCATGAGGCCTTCTTGTTGCCAGGTTTGCTTTGACGTATTTTCAGTGGTGCTAGGGTGTTGGCGGTGTTGGATAACCATAGGGTGAGGTTGGCGGCGGCTTGGTTTGGGTTAGAAGAGTGGGCTGGGGTGTTTAGAAGGAGCGATGAGGAGATCTGGTCGGTGGTGATTTTGTTCCAGTTTCTTTGCAGAGTTGGTTGGAGGTGGTTGGTGGGTTTTGGCTTGTTGTAGGTGAAGTGAACGCAGCTGTGGTCAGTCCAGAGGAGATCCGTAGTGTGGCTGAAGGAGACATGATTGCTGGAGGTGAAGATGGGGTCGAGTGTGTGACCTGCGATGTGGGTGGGGGAAATGACCAGTTGTTTGAGTCCGAGGTTGGCGAGGTTGTCCAAGAGGGTGGTGGTGTTGCGGTCGTTGATCTTTTCGAGGTGAAAGTTGAGGTCTCCCAAAAGGATGTAGTCTTTGGAGGGGAGCGCGTGTGGAGTGATGAAGTCCGTGATGTCTTCACTGAATTTTGCGCGGGGTCCTGGTGGTCTGTAGAGGAGGGTGCCTCTGAGTGTGGTCTTGGGGTCGATGTGGATCTGGAAGTGAAGGTGTTCGGAGTTGGCGAGGTTGGCGTCAGAGCTGGTTGATATGCGGATTGATTTCTTATGGACGATAGCGATTCCTCCTCCTGTGTGGCCGGTGCGGTCTTTGCGAGTGATCTTATAGTCTTCAGGGATGGCAATGGTGATGTCTGGGGCGGAGGAAGCGTTCATCCATGTTTCCGTTAGGAAGGCGATGTCTGGAGAGATGGTGTCTAGTAGATTCCATAGGTCAATGGCGTGTCTGTGGACCAAGCGGGTGTTGAGAAGGATGCATTGTAGGTGGTTGGGGTCGGGAATCTGTGGTGTGGTCTTAGCGGAGATGTTGTCGTTGCCGCTGAATTTGCAGGAGTAGCAGGAGAAAGGTCCATGGGTGTGTCCAGGAGCTGCTTGGACGCAGTTGGGGGCGCGACCGGGGTTAAGGGCTAGGAGGGTGGCGGCATCGTAGGAAATGCGGGAGGGCTGGGAGGGACGGGGGCCAGGGGGTCTGGCGCTGGGCGCAGTCCAGGCGCGGACGGGCGTAGACGGGCTTACCTTTGGCGCACCTTCGGTGCGAATGTGGCGCGGTCGCTGCGCGTAAACGCTGCGCGCGGGAGCAACTGTCATATATGGAAAATGGAGGGGGAGGGGCGAGGGCGGCTCAGCTGGGAGGCGGGGCGGGCAACGTAGGAGGACAATAACAACAAAATGGAGGCGGAGGGGTCAGCACGGCAAGAGCGCCTGGGGGAGAACGCGACTACAGCAAGGAATAAGCGCTAGCAATTGTGATATGCTAATAAGCAAAGCGGCAGTCAGAGGCAAATAGCAGTTAAATGATTATAACCAGTTTCCGTGAAAATGCGCTGCACAATGATATCAGAAACGGCAATAAGGTTGCGCTGGCGGTTTAACAATGCTAATACAAATAAGCAAAGCGGCAGTCAAAAGGTAATAGGTTGCAAGCAGTTTCAAATGCGCTGCACAACGATACCACAACGATACCACAGGGGAGCGACCACTCGGCACCAAAGCGAAGAGTGAGATAGATGTCTGCTTACAAGGTTCAGGCTAGGATTCATGAGGTGGTTTCTCAGCTTCACTCTTGGCCAACTTGAGCCCACAAAGTCTTTCCACAAAGCCTTTTACCTTCCTCCTTCTTCTGTACATTTGTTATCCATCTTTCAAAAAAGTTTTAAATCCCGATTAAACAAAAAAGGGTATCAGAACCTCGGGACTAATCCTTGTGTACTTACAAGAACTGGGTTCCCCTTCTATCTGCATTAAAATTTGCTCTTTTGTTAAATGTGCTATTAGCAGAAGAAAATCATTAATGTTTTAGTTTGATGGTCTAACTCTGAATGAAAGCCAAATGCTTCCTAATGAATTTCCTTATGTGATTTAGGCACTTTAAACTGCACTTTATTTGTACTTTTCTGCAATGTTAAACTATTGTTTCTGCATGATTTACTGCTTATTTTGTGATCCATTGCTGTATTTATGGAGTTCAATTTGTTGCTGGTTTTTATATGAATTGTTTTATTTTTTTTAAAGTGTTGGATCATGATGTTTATCCTGTATACTTTTTAGTTTAAATCTCTTTTATTCATTTTCAATCAGGTGAAATCAACATACACGCAAAAATGGTACATGGACATCGAGAGATAATCCGACAGAAGGATTATTGCTTTTGGCAAGCAATACAAAAACAAGTTTAACATTCCCCGCCCCCCTCCGCCTACAGTGTGAGTGATCATTTCTATGTGGTGCACTTCAGGATCAAATGTCAGATGGCCCTTAAAGAAGGGGTTCTACTGAGGAGCAGACATGCTTGGATCTAGTTGCTTGGGTGGGTCTGCCAGGTGCAGCAGTCTCAGATATTTGGGGCAAGTGAGTTCCGTGAAATTTGAAGTCAAGAGTTTAATAAAGGCTTCCCATAGGTCATGGAATGAGGCACCAGGGTGGGCAAGGGAGAGGGAGCTTCTCTCCATTCCCAATATGCCCAATATGCCCCACAATCTATGAAGCCATCTATGAAGCCATCCAAATCATGTTGGGACTGTCATGGTACCCCAGTGGGAGAGTATATTTTTTATAGCTGCCCCTAGGGCAAGCGCCATCTGTGTAAGATGCTTCTCTGCACCCTCCCGCACCTCAGTGTGTAGCACACATTGTTGGATCTGTAAATAGTGGTAACGTTCTGGTTCCGGTATGTCCCAATCCCTTTGGTGTCAAAAATATGCCCTGTAGAACATTGCTTCTCCTTAGTCCAATGCCTAAAACCCGCCGAGTCTAACCCTGTGGTAAAGTCAGAGTTGTTGAACTATAGGTGTGATCAGGGATGGGAAAGTCGTGAGCCCTCAAGAGGTAGTGACCCTGTCCCAAGCCAAGAGAATGGGCTGAGTGACTTTGGAAAGATATAAGTTCAGAGGCCTTGCTGTTAGTGTTAGGAAGGGAACCCCTCATAAAGGCTGCCTGGCAAAGGATCTGTCCATGAACAGCCAATGTTTCCCAAACTCCGGGCGAGACCATTCAACCAGTGCTCTCATTTGAACCGCCCACCAATAAGCGTGCAAGTGGGGAACCCCCAAGCCTTGTATAACGTGGTCCCTGTAAGTGAGCTCCCTGCATAGTTGAGCCCTCTGGTCCCGCCAGATAAAGTGTTCTCTGTCCCTCTGCAGTGATAGAATAACTCCCTTCAGGGTCAGTGGGAGCGTTTGAAATGAGTAAATGATCTTGGGAACTATCATCATTTTTATGGCTGTTATGTGACCCAGCCATGACAGCGAGTAAGGCCACCACTTCCCAAGGTAGTTGTGGACTTGCCGGAGCAAAGATTTATAGTTTGTTGAGTTGGTGAAATGTATACTTGCGGAGAGTTGTAGGCCCAAGTAAGGGATGGCCCAACGTTTCCGGTTCAATAGAGACGTTGAGATTTTACAACTTGTGCACATTAATCTTGAAGCCCAATATTGATGCAAACCTGTCTAGTTCCGCTAATAAGGCTGGTAGGGATTCCCTAGGATGCTTCAACATGCCCGCAACATCATCCGTGTAAAGGCAGAGTTTTTTCTCCCACCCCACAAACCGCACTCATGTAATGCAGGGATCGTCCTGAACTCTTTGAGCCATGGGCTCCATGTACAGGGTGAACAGGAGCGGCGACAGGGAGCAGCCCTTTCTCGTTCCCCTTTGGATGGGAAGGGTATACGAGGCGGTGCCATTCACCCACACCGAAGCAGTAGAGTTGGTATAGCTGCTGAGTATCCATTCAATGAAGCGTTGTGGCAGACCAAATTGGGACAGTGTCGCTGTAAGGTACTGCCAGTGGACCCTGTCAAAAGCCTTCTCAGCGTCAACAGAAAAAAGTATTTGTTCTGCCGGGAAGCGTTCAGACTGATCCACCAGGTGTAAAAGTCGCTTAGTATTGTCAGAGCACTGACACCCCAGGACAAAACCGGACTGATCCGGGTCTAATAATTCGGTAGGTGGGGAGAGAGTCGCTGTGCCAAAATCCCTGTAAAAATATCTAGGTCCACATTAAGGAGGAAAATGGGGTGGAAAGATGCACACTGGCGTTTATCTTTACCTGGTTTAGGGATCACAGTAATCAGTGCTTCTATTATGGAAGGCGGGGGAGGGCTGGAGGGCCCAATCGAGTTGTAAACCCGCACTAGTAGTGGGAACGAGGTGTTGCAGAACATTTTATGAAAGGCAGAGGAGAATCCATCCGGTCCGGGTGATTTGTGAGGTTTTAATTTAGATATGGCTGAGATGACCTCCTCCAATCTAATAGGGGCTCCAAGGTCCTTTACCTGACTCGGAACGAGTTTGGCCGTGGGGAATCCCTGTAACTATTGGGCTGGGCCTTCCTTGGATAGAGTCTCTGCCTCATATAAAGATGCATAACCTGACAAAACATTTCGGCAATCTCCTAACCTTGGGGATGCAGGAGGTCTGCCTCTGCACACATAGTCTGTTAGCCAGGTCTCTCCCACACCTATTTCCCCCACATAAAGGGCATGCTTTAGCCGGAGGGTGGCACACTCAGCCCTATCGACATCCAGGCCTGCTAGTTGTGCCCTTGCCACCTTCCGTTGCTTCCAGACCCTGGGTGCGCCTGTCCGCTTGTGAATGCGCTCGAGTTCAACAACTGCACCCATTAAATGTTCCCTCTTCTCCTTCCTAATCTTATTGTATGCTGCTGCTATCCACAGAAACTCCCCTCTGACCACCGCCTTCAACGCGTCCCACAGGATGGCCGTGGAGAAGTCAGGTGAGACATTGAGAGCTAGATAATCAGTTATGGATTTGGTGACCTACTGCACTACCGAGTAACGCTGCAGCATCGTCTCACGTAAGCTCCAGAATCGGCGAGGGGGACACGAGGGGGATGCCAGTGAAGCAAGGAGAGGGACACATGCACTGCTGAGTAATCAGATAGGGGGCATGGGAGAATCTCAACCTCCTGCGTCTGTTGCATCAGTGTGTCTGATGTTAGCACATAATCAATCCTACCATATGTTTTGTGGGGGTGCACATAGAAGGTGTATCCTCTGGACCCTGGATGATGTAGTCACCAGACGTATGTGAGTCCCGCCTCCGCAACTAAGCACTTCCCATTGCCAGAAAGAGCCCCAGTCTGCCCCCATCGCTGTGAGGATCTATTGAGTGTATTATCAAACGCTAGGTTGAAGTCTCCCCCCAAGATCAAGGATCTGTCAGGGAGGCAGGTCAGCTCGTGGACCACCACCCAAATGAAAACGCTCAACCGTCATTGGGAACGTAAACTGTGGCTACTGTAAAGGTGTGGTGCCCCAGTGCGAAGGTATAAACATAGTCCCCACCTTTAATATCGGCCTGCTAGTTGCCTATCAGACCCGGTAACTTAGCAGAGTCCAGAATTGCCATACCCGTCATCTTAGAGTCCCGAGAGAAGAACATTTGGTGAGGGAATGTTTTGGACCGTAACCTGTGGGTGTCTGAGGACAGGAGATGTGTCTCCTGGAGGAGGCAAATATGGACATCCGAGTAGTCCAGAAAGGACAAGACAGTATAGTGTTTTATAGGGTTATTGAGACCCTTAACATTGAGGGACAAGATGCTAATATTGGTCAACATGATTTGTGGACAGGAGAGTACACTAAGGAGGCCCGCCTGCAGACCACCCCCACCTGTGAATTTGAATAGTAGCACACCCTACAAATCTCAGTGACCCGCCGTTTCTGGTGGGAGGAGGAGGAGGCCCCATTACCCCAAGAGTGAAAAAAGATAAAAGTAACTTATGGAGTCCATAAATGTCCTGGGCTATCAGCCCCATGGAGAGATGTGAGATGTACAGCAAGAACCACCCGCCGCACCCGTCCAGCCCAAGACCCAGCCACAGAACACTAGAAAAGCCCCACTAGTAAGTTGAATCTAATGTTACCAGAGCTCTTGAGTCTTCAATCTGTGGCTGCTGAGTCCACCGCCAGCGTAGCGATAACAGCTTTATGCTCTTTGACCATAGTCTCAGGGTCCGTGCCAAGGCAAATGAAAGTCTTCCCCACCTGTCGCTATCTTGATGCTCCGTCCTGGCGCCCAGCAGCATCCTTCGTCTTCAAGTTGTCTTGTTCATCTTCTGGCAGAGTATGAAGCAAAGCGGCTTCCAGCAGAGAGCGGACCTGGCGGAGGTTGCCCTCCCATTTGAAGATGATCCTAAAAGGATGGCCCCCGGAGAAGGAGATGTCCTTCGAGCATAAGAATGCTGTGACGGGCTGGAACTCCCATCTTTTCTGCAGAGAGGAGGCCACGAGGTCCTGAAACAAAAGAGGCTTGGATGAGCGAAAGTCAATGGAATGCTTGGCCAGCACTTTCCAAAGGATACGTTGGAATTCGTGGACGCATGTTAAGATGTGCAAAGTGGGGGCAGTCGCTGGCTAATTGGGTCTGACTCGGTGAGTCCAATCGAGTTTGATTCGCTGCTCTGAAGGGGCCCCCATGACCTGGGGGAAGAGTTCTTCGACAAAGGCTTCAATGTCCTCTCCCTCTGATCCCTGAGGGACTGCCTAAATTCTAATATTGTTCTGGCGGGAACGGTTCTCGAGGTCCTACGCGTTCGCTTGGAGATCTACCTGCTGGTCTTGAAAGCGGAAGACCTCCTCTTGAAGCTGGGCGATTTCCTCATCCCGCGAAGAGGCCTGCATCTCCAACTTGTCCACCGTTTTGCCTACAGATTCTATTTCCCTGTGCATCTCGCGAAGTTCTGAAGTTAGCTCTTTTTTCATGACGTGGAATTCCCTTATCAGAGAAGCAAAAAGAGATTTGAGGATACCTCGGGTGACCAGTCCGTCCGCTTCGCCCTTAGTGTGATCAACTGGAGCTGACGATGTTTCAGCCCCTCAAGCGTCGGTCCTGAGGAGAAGAGCCTACACTGATCCGTTCTTCTAGGATTTGTAGGCCGCCATAGTGTAGCTGCTGTGGTTTCCTTTACTCGTTAGTATTGTGGGTCTCAGGTGGAGGCCAAAGCTGCCAGGTCAGATGGAGCCAGGAAGGAAACCAATCAGGCACTGCAGGTCCCCAAAGGCTGCCACTGGTATCTCCTATATCCCCAGGCCAGGTCATTCAACACTGCTCAGATCGTGTCTCCCCAGATGGGCCCCTTCTATCTAATCGCTCCCAACACCACTCTGTGGGGCACTCGTGATGGCCACAACTGTGGACCAGGGCTAAGCATTGGCAGAAAACCCGTTCCGCTCGCGGATTTTGCGGATTTTCGGTAAATTCGCAATCCACGAACGCTCGCGAATTTACCGAAAATCCGCAAATTCGCACGCAGCAGATTTTTTTTTCTTGGTGATATTATTTTGCGGCGTGCAGTGTAAGTTTGCAATTGCGAACATGTAGGTGCGGCGGGCAGCAACAATCTCGCACTCGCGAAATTACAAAAATTGCAATTCTGCACAAGAAATCCACGAGCAAGCAGCATAGATCTTCTGAAAATGATGATTTTTATGAGAATAACTCCTCAGGTTGACATTTGCCTGCACTTTTTTGGATTTGAGGCCTTTTGACTTTCTTTGGATCACTTTTGGATTAGAAATCAACTTTCACAAGTAAGCTTGTTTGGGGCATTACAGTTGCTGTAATGCTGTTCTGCAGAAAAACGAGTTTTGCTAAACTGAAAGCACTCAGCAGCAGGTGCAAAAGTTCAAATTCATCATTAGTAACCATTCCCTGTAGTGCTTCCTGACTGGGGCCCCTCCAGAGTTCAGTTGCTAGTTGCAACAATTGTATGACCCTGCTCTGACCCTCACAGCCGGATCATAGAATCGCTACAAATAGGCCACAAATGTCCTGGAAAAAAAAATTGCACTGCAACAGAAAGCAAATTAGAGATAAGTAAGCAGGTGCCAGACTGGAATTTTAAAACAGTGACACATTAATAAATCAACCCCAAATTAATTCATGTCAGTTGAAGCAGGGCAGGTGTGCTTGCTTTTTCCCCCCATAATCTGCAGTGATGATGAACCAGAGGGTGGCATTGATGTACCAGAGGGTGGCATGGGTGAAACAGAGGGGGGCAGGAGTGAAACAGAGGGTGCTGGGAACCTGTGATGATGAACCAGACGTAGAAACAACATAATTGCGACCATTGCGAGCCGACATGTAAGTTCGCAATTGCGAACTGGTACAAAACCCTCACGAACTGGCAGAAATCCTTGCGAACACACAAAAAAAAGAATCCGCAAATTCGCGAGAATTCGCGGATTTTGCAGATTGCGAGTTCGCAAATTCGCAAAATTTGCAAACGCCAGATTCGCAAAATTCGCCCATGCTTAACCAGGGCGTCGTGAAGGTCACCCGCCTTGGGGCCCTCAATCACCTCCCGAGCTCCTACAACCTCAATGTGTGGTGAATGTGCATCTTGCTGCTCTCACTCCGAAGAGATATACAGGCACCCCACTGCAGGATCCATTCACACTACTCTTCGCTCCTGGGGTCCTTGCCATGATGCCCGGTCAGCCTCTCCCAGCAATCTTGGGCTCTCGGCTGGTGAACCTATCACAGTGGAAGCCGTCTCCCTCCAAACATACCTCCAGCGGCTCTGTGGGCCACTCCTCACGATCACCGCTGTGTTCTAGTGGGCTGCAGGGTCACTCCTGTGTGGCTGATAAACTACCTCAAAGTACTCTCAGCCTTGACTTGCAGCAGGGTCCCAACAAAGCAGTGTGCCGCTGCTCACCGGCGCTGATAGGCCAGAAGTGCACCAAGTCAGGGTCTCCCAACGGCACTCGTACTTATTGGAGAGATCACCTCCAGGTGCAGTCTGGCTGCTCCCACACCGGCCCAAAGAGTCAAGCTAGGGGCACTTTGACCCTTCTGCACTGCCTGGTCGCAGCCCCGCTGCTACACGCTGTAGGAGCCTATGCCCCCTCTGCGCTTTTATAGGCGCGGGAATAGTCTCACCGGGGGGGGTGTTAGGAGGCCAAAGTAGATAGGGCTAGGTCTCCCCCAAGCTGCAGCTCACCTTCGCAAGTATTGTAGAGCCCTTCACAGGCTTGCGGGTGCTCACCGAGTCTCCTACAAACTGCAGTGGGGGGGGGGGGTTTCAAAGCATAAGGGAGGCGAGGCCCGTTGGTCTGTACTGCCGGCTTCACCCCAGGTAAACCCACAAAGCGGAGCGTGTTGGTCCAAAGTTTGCCGCAGCTCTGGGCCCAGTGCGGCAACTGCCAGCCGCCGTGTTGGTACTCAATCGGAATGAGGGCTCACTGCTGCTATGAGGGTTTGCCCCACTCCCAGAAGTCCCAGTGCTGCTGGCAGACTAAGTGAGAGGCTCCGATGAGGCTTCCGTTGCAGCAGACCCGGTCTGTCTACTCAAGCTCGGTGATTCCCGGCCTGGTGGCACAGGCACGACAGCAGCAGCTTTCGGTTCTTCCCCAGCGCAGCTACCCCTTCACGCCTTGATTAGCCACCATCACCAATCAAGGAGGATTCCGGCAGTGTCCGGTGCTGCATGGGGTACGCTAAACGTAACTATCAGGCCAGGGACTGGAGCGGCGAGCAGGCACAAACTACTCGCTCTGCATCTTGGCCACTCCCCCATCCTGTATACTTTCATTGTTGCATGTGTGTCCAGAATAAAGTTTTTTGACTTTGACTCCCCCACTCTAGCCTTACAAAGGAACTTCATCTTACAATCACATACACAAATAGAGCAGCTCTGAAATTACTGCACCTTAAAAAAACACTTATGATCATGGGAATAAGGTAGGCTCCCATCTTGCAATAGAGCTTTGGATCCAAACATGAAAAAGAATACATTAGCCAACTACACCTAGACTCCAGGGAGGCTGTTACTTCAGAGGAGGACAAGGCCCAGGTTTTTCAAGACTGTTATAAACAATTATACACCTCTGAACCCACAGACAAGATGGGGCCCTTGGCTTATTTAGCAGGGGTGGAGCATCCCCAGGTGATGCTTGGCAACTTTATATTTACCATGGCTCTGATTCAACTTCTGCAAATCTTTGAAGTACTGCCCACTGAGATAGAACAGGATTTTTTCTCTACCCTTTGTTTCTTGATCCCTATAAGGTATTGATACTATCTTGAGAGGCTTGTGGTCTGGGCTTACCTGACTTTACACTATACTATAAAGTAGCTCAGTTGGAGGTAATCTCTGAATGGTCGGTAATGAAGACAGACAAAAACTGGTTCCACAAGGTCAGAGTGGTGGTTGGTAGATACATTTGGGATGTTTTGTGTAAACTCAGACCAGGCTGACCACTTAATGCCTATTTTAGCACCTCAACTAAGACCACCCTTAAAGTCTGGGACAAAGTGAATTGGTCTGCTGAGTGAGCAACATTTCCCTCACACTACATCCCTATACACTTGAACTCAGCATTCACACAGGCACCCTTTCCGGTGATTTATGGCGGTAGGAGGGTTGTCTCACTAGAACTGATTTATACCACGGGTGGGACATGCTCACTTTAGAAAATTGCCAATGTTACTTTAATCTAATGGGCACAGAGAGATACCACTATACCTAACTGAAGCATTGGGTAGTCCAGCCTGAGAGCTGGCTTGGAGCCACCAGGGAACTCTCCCCAATGGAAAAATTAGTTAGAAGTGTGGGTGGGCTACATGGCTGTATCTCATTCCTCTACTCGCTTCTGATTTTCACCTCTTGCACAACCAGACCTCATCGTATAGCTTTTTTGGAAAGGACTATTGGAGTGAAGATCACTACAGAGCAGTGGCATAATATTTGAAGAGATATTCCTAGATTCAGACAACTCAATAGGAATGAGAGAAGCAGAGAGAAGCAGATTACAAACTTCTTTTTGATTGGTACTGGTATCCTACCAAACTTAAAAAGATTTACTTGAACACATTTGATATATGTTGGAGGGATTGTGGCTACATGGGGATTTTGAACATATTTGGTGGAATTTTCCTGTCATTAAACCTTTCTGGTCTGAGATATTGCCCAGAAAGAAGATATTTTGGGGTATCCTCTTCCGGACACTTTTGAGTTTGCCCTCCTGAGGAAGCATGAAACAACAGTCAAATATCAAACCTCCGGAGACCTCTCCATCCTATGGTTGTGCCTAAGGATGGCCAAGATGGCTCTGGCCACCAGCAGGAAGAAGCCAAAACCATGGAGCAAATGCCCAATATAATCCTAGAGAACCACAAAACGTCAGAGTATATATGTGGCACCTTGGCACGCTTCCTCTCAACTAATCTTCCGGTTGACAAGGAAATCTCGCAAAACACATATAGTAACAAAAATTGATATGGCAGGAAACTCATCAGAAACACTCTTTAAAAAACTAAAATCCTTCATAAATCTGTCACTTAGAGACGCTCTGGCTGATCTTGGAAAGACACTGAGGCCCCAACCTTTCAGATGTGGATGTGTAGGCTATTAGGGATTCACAACATTGAATCAGAGCTATACGCACTGAAGGGGGTGAAATCCAGAGATATGGGACTTAGGATCTGGTCACCTGTGGCAGCATGGAGGCGGTCAAAAACCCATGGCTTTTAATCTGCCAAATATCCATAGTATTACCTCCTGCTTAATCTTAATATATTATAAGCATATGTATTTTCCGCTATATTAATGGTTTTAATTAGATCAAGTACTTTTTAGAAGGTGAAAATTTGTCAGTTTTATTTATGCCTTGATATTTATAACTATGTGGTTTCGTCGTGCCAATTTGTATTCTCTGTTCTGTATTTGTTATGATATCGACATGAACTTTCAACAAAAAAAAAAAAAAAAAAAAAAGAGACGCTCTGGCTGATCACTTTGAAGGTAAGAGAGATATGCCAAAACCTCTCTACCATCAGTGCCAAGCCACATGAGAGGTATGTAATCTTTATTTTTCCTACTGACTCTACCATCAATTTAGATAAATTCAATGAAATTGCCACATAAATCACCTATAATCTTTTGGGTTTTGCGAAATCCGGCTCACCAATAGATGTCTTTCCTCCCAGAGTATTGATATACATTGCTCATAAATTGGCCCCGCAAATTTGCTCCTTAATTAATCCATCAATAACTACTGGGCAAGTTCCTTCAGACAGGAAGTTGGCTTTGATCAGGCCTATTAAAAAAGGCCAATTTAGTTTCTACCGATCTTGCTAACTACCAACTGATCTTGCTCCTCCCTCTGCTGGCTAAGCTGCTTAAAAAATACCTTAATCAGCAACTGATACCCTACCTTGAATCAAATAGCTAATTTGACCTGTCCTAGTCTGGGTTCAGACCGCTTCACAGTACAGAGACAGCTGTACTTGCATTCACTGACCATATCAAAAAGGCCCCCTTGATGCCAATGTACCTACAATGTTGGTTCTGCTAGATCTGTCAGCAGCATTTGATACAGTCTATCATCCTCAACTTCTTAACAGACTATAGGAGACTTAGATTCATGGTATTGCTCTCCAATGGTTAGCGGGCTTCCTGTCAAACAGAACCCAAACGGTTGTTCTGGATCCCTACAAGTTGGATGTACGTTGTTACAACGCATGCTTTTAGCACGCATGCTGTAACAACGCTGTTTTTATAACGCATTCTTTTAAAACGCATAATACAAAGGGGTGTTGGATAGTGAATATTTTAATTCACTATTCCAACACCAGTCCCCGTTGACACTAGGGAAGGTGTTGAATAGTAAATTAAAAGTATTCCCTATCCTTGAGCGCCCCCCAGAGTCATGCGTTTTAATAGAATGCGATTTAAAAACCGCGTTGTAACAGCACTGCGTGCTAAAAGTTGCGTCGTAAACGACGTTCCCCCTACAAGTCCAGAAGTAAGTCACTTGACTATGGGGTCAAGCGGGGCTCCTGTCTCAGCCCTACACTTTTTAAAATTTATATGCCCCTCCCGCTAAATTAGTCAGAGATTTTGGGTTTGAGATTATCTCTATGCTGATGATACACAGCTGCTCTTTTCCATTGGGAACAATCTGTCCAAATTCTTTCTCTTTTCGGATGAAAGCCATAGCAGTCTGGATTTTGGAAACAGACTTCAGCTTAACACCTCAAAACTGAAATTATGTTATGTGACCAAGCCCAACTTATCTGTGTTCCTGGCTGGTGGGCATCAGAGCTGGGTCCTGACCCAGTACCCAAACCAGTGATAACAAATCTGTGAGTCCACCTTGACCAATCCCTTTCTATGATTGAATACTCCATGGCCATTACTGGCTCTTGTTATCATATGTTTCGGCTGCTGAGAAGAGTTTTACCTTTACTATCACTCTTCTCAAGGAAAATCCCTGTCCAGTCCCTGGTTATCAGCCATCTGGATTACAGCAATTCACTATTGCCCTCCATAAATTAGAAGCCACTCTCTAAACTTCCAGTTGTTCAGAACAACGCTGCACATCTCATATGTAACTGACCCCCCCCGGCACAGCATTTGTCCCTACACTGGCTAGCGGTGAGAAAGAGAATAATTTTTTATATATGCTGTCTAACCCATCACACCGTACATGGACAAGGTCCCACATATTTAGCCTCTAACTTTTGCTCTATACTCCTGCCTGACTTTTAAGATCATGTGACAAGGGCTTGCTCAAAGTCCCTAGGTTCAAGAAGGTTAGGGAAGGCTGCAGATCTTTCTCCTTCCTTGCCCCTCGTCTCTAGAATAAATTGCCTATGCATCTGTGAAAATCACTGCCATTTCGGAAAAGCGGTCAAGACATACCTTCTTGAAGAGTACCTCTGGTCTACCATCCATCTGTCTTGGTCCCGCACCGAGATACCTCTCCGGTTGTGATTCGAGCGCATAATGAATTAGGATAACATAACATAAATACTGTCCTTCCGCTCTTCACATATCGCAGGCATACTAGAGCGCTCCATCTTTTCCAGGTCTGATAGCCAAAGGAAATAATAACAAGCTTCTGGGCACGTAAGGCCTACTCTACTGCCCTTTCCAATTTTGATGGTTTACACAAACTTTGCTACATCAACATCTACTCCCATGTTAGCTAGTTTTTATGCTTTTAGGGAGATCAAAATTAGGCAATGACTCACTAGAACTATATTGTTGAAGTATCCTCTTCAAAGTCAGACAGCTCCTTTTCTACTGCAGTTGTTCTCTCTTCCAGAAAGTTCATCCGATCACCAATCTCCACACAGGTTTTTATGACTTTCCATATTGCCCCCTCCAGTTTTTTAGTGGCCTGTCTTGCTATTTATTGATCAACCCGGGTCTCAGGACGGTGTTCTTTTATAGTATCCATTATCATGCTCAATGTAGAATTCATATATGTTATGACCTTTGCATGAAATACACCAGTGAGAGATACCATCTGATTAGTTGTCAATGTCATTGAGCTGGTTATCCTTGTCTGTGAGTAGTCCCACTTCAAGCCAGGGACTCCTGAGCGCCTTCCTTTATTTTTCTGGGTCTCAGTACCTCTTTAACCCCCCATAGGATTCCTCTGTGATTTCTGTCGCTGCTGTGCTGTTTCTGGCGCTTCCAAAGTACTGGAGCCGGATGAAGACAAGCTATCTTCAAGTTCACTGAATCGGTTACGCCTGACAGTGACAGTGACTCCTCGGTAAGGGAGAAAAGCTTACTGATGCTATGTGGAAGCTGGAGGATATGGAAAACCATTTGAGGAGGAATAACCTCTGCTTCTTGGGGATAAAAGAAGGCCTGGAAGGGGAGGACATACGTTCCTGCATCATAAATCTCCTTAAAGAATCCTTCCCTAAGCTTACAGGGTGGAAGTGGAAGAGGGAAGTCCAGAGGGTACACAGGTTCCCCTTTACCAGACATATGAACTCTGGCAGAGATACAAATCAACCAAGGGCCATATTGTTTTTTTTGGCAATTATTTGCTTAGGCAGGCTATTTTTGAAAAAGCCCAACCTGAGAATCTTAATTTTTTGTACGCCCGGATTTTTGTCATGTTACCGTAGAGTGTAGATGGCGACTCCGGCAAATGATTAAGCCCTTTCAGGATGCTGGGTTCGAGGCCTTTTTACTCTCCCCTGCTAGACTGAAGACGATCGTAAGAGGGGCAGTCAAGTTTTTAACCTCAGAAATTCAGGCTAGAGAGTAGCTAGATCAAATCCAATCAGATAAAAGAAATGTCTGAGGTTTTCATGTATCTGCGTGGTTAATTTAAATTAAAATGTTTTTCTCTTTATCTTCCTGACATTAGTAAAATATTATATATGCATTTCACCTGCCAAGTGTTTCTTCTCTTTCATTTGTCTTTCTCTCTCTTTCCTCCACTTCTTCTCTTCAACACTTTGAGTTTAATAAAGCGCGGAGGGTGCTTTGGGGGGAAGAGCGCTGTGATGTTCTTTACCTGTCTGGTCTGGCTTCCTCTAAGGGTAGAGGAGGGAAGGCGGAGGGGTGGTGGGGACGGGGAAAGGGTAGGTATTGTGACCACATGAAGTGTACATTGCAGCAGAAGTGAGTAGCATATTATGGGTATTATTCAATAAGGTTACTATAGATCAGAGAGCAGTTTGGAAGGAAGGCTATAGAAGAAGGTTTGCAGGTACAGCACAATATGTGTATTAATTTAGATATGGCAAAACAGCTGGAAAAAATCTTTATGGGGAACCATGTCTAAAGTCCGTATTGCTTAATGATGTGGCCAAGAGGAGGAGGATACAGGAAGATCTCAAGGTATTAAAGGCAGATATCGATTGTCTTCAGGAGACTCAAATTGCCAGGAATGATAGCAACTTACTTAACTCCCTGGGGTTGAAGGTAGCAGCATACACTACACAAGATGTGAAGACTAAGGGAGTTGCAGTTCTCATCAAAGACAGCGCTATTAACCCTGGCAGGAAAGTGGTTGATAAGAATGGCAAATGGGTATTATTGGAATGCAGGCATATAACTGGACCTTTTACATTATGTACAGTTTATGCTCCTGTTTAATATGACACAGGGCTATTCTGTTTTCTGGCCAATGAATTGCCATCTTTGCCAGCCCCAGTTGTGTTGTGTGGGAACCTGAATCTCAATGGGTCTAGAGCCAATCCGGGAACAGACAGGAAAACTAGTAAAGGGCGGAAGCCACATTCGATGAGGGGGTTTGAAAATCTTGTAACGGATATTGGCTTGAACTTAGAGCTCCTGAACCTGGCAAGTTTGCCAGAATGGACTACTTTGTAACTTCGCCATGTATACTACAAGAGGTACGAATAGAAATCTTTGCCAGAGTTATGTCCTATCAAGACCCGATAGTCTTAGAGGTTTCGGTAAAAGGCATAAGAAAGGAATATTCTAGATGGAATTTTGAGGGGGCTTTGCTTGAAGATCAAACATTTATTGGATATATGAAGGACTGGATTAGGGAGTTTTTTGATAATAATAGTGCTAGTGCCCCTCCAGGTATGGTTTGGGATGCTTTCAATGCGGCTGCTAGAGGTGAGATCTTGCAATACTGTTTGAGTGAGCAAAAACAAGAGGCATATCAGATTAACCAGTTTTATCAAAAGCTTGACCGACTAGAAACAGAATTGATCAGTACTGCGTCACATGTTGGGGAAGTTTCAAGAATTCTGAGTTTTTGTTATGAATATAGCGAGACAGTGGGCAGATTATTGGCAATCAGGGTTAGACAGAAGGCTTCTGCAGGCTATATAGACTGGATTAGAAATATGCAGGGGAGGCCGTGACAGAGCCCGCTGAGATCAAAAGGCTTTTAGAGAATTTTATGAAGACCTGTATTCAGCTTCATCAGGGGAAGGTCACTCATCAAATCTAGAAGCGCAGGAGTCTGAACCAACTGGAAGGGTTCCACAGGAAGAGGCTGCCCGGCTTGGGGCAGATATTACACAGGAAAAGTTCTCTAATGTTTTACAAGCCATTCCAACGGGCAAGGCATCAGCGACGGACTGCATCCCTATAGAGTTTACAAAGTATTTGTTGGCGAGATATACCGTCCTATGCTTAGGGTATTTCAGGAGATCAAGGAAGGGGCCACACCACCGGGTTCCTGGGGTATTGCAAACATCGTAATTTTTCTACAAAAGGGCAAAGATCCAACAAACTTAGGCTCATATAGGCCTATAACACTGCTTAACAGCCATGCTAAGCTTTATTGCAAAATTCTTGCCTCACATCTGAACTCTGTGATGCACCATCTTGTCTCAGTATGGCAGCATGGTTTTATACAAGGAAGAGGGACTGAAGATCATGTAAGGAATGTAAATACCCTCTTTGATGCTACCGAGATTGCTGCTAAACCTATGGGGGTAGCTTTATTAGAGGCAGAGAAGGCCTTCGGCAGGGTGTCATGGGATTTTTTATGGCAGACCCTAAAGGCTTATGGCCTAGGGGAACGATTTCTGAAAGCAATACAGGTCTCATATGCTAACCCTGTAGCAAAACTACGAATAATGGGGGTAGAGACTGCCTCTTTTTCAATCGGCAGGGGAACACGACAGGGCTGATCTGCTTCCCCATTATTGATAGCCCTGTATTTAGATCCTCTTACTAGGTGTCTGGAGGCCTCTTCAGAAATTATTCCGGTTAGTCTGCAAGGTGGTGACACTAAGTTGTTGACCTATGCTGATGACCTGGCTATTATCTCGGCTGACCCAGACCGTGCAATGGCAGCTGTCGAAAGTATTGCTAAAGGTTTTGGGACCAAATCGGGCTTTTAATTAAATAAAGCTAAAATGCAGATCATGAAAAATAGGTTTGTTACAGGCATGGAGAAAAGAACTGTTGGAAAAGCTATTTATCTGGGCATTACCATCTCGGCAAAGGGGATGATATAGTGGACCTAAACATTACCCCTATAATAGCAAAAATTTTAAATGATCTTCAACACTGGGATCATCTGAAATTGTCAATAGTAGGGAGATGCAATCTCATCAAAATGATGATCCTGCCAAAACGTCTGTATATTTTTTGTGCAATCCCTTTGGAAATTCATAATGTTTGGTTTAAGCAAATAGAGAAGGAGCTTGCTAGGTTTATTTGGTGCTATAAGAGGACTAGGAGAGCGAATATATACTTCTAGAGGAGGTATATATAGAGGAGGTTGGGGACCACCTTCTTTTAAGCTATATTATTTAGCGGCTTCATTCCAATATTACTGGCCTCTCTTTGGAGTTAAGGAAATGGACAGGGGGGATCCTGGACAAGTACCAATGATATAGGAACTACTGACAGGCGCTCGAGCTATGGGCTGTCTCCTGAAATTTAATGGGGCAAGTTAGTCAGTCAGTCAAGAATTCTTTATTCGATAAAATTAATATCATAAAAGAGATGGTACAATCATATTTATATAACACATTTCAATTTGATTTAACAGGATAAAATGCAATACATTAATTATCATTATTAAAAATACAATACCTATTTAAAAGAATTTCTAGCATTTAAAAATTTGTGCCTTTTAAAAACTGTTAATACTGCAGCGTTACTACGTTAGTATAATACTTTTCGTTTTACAGAAAAGCATTACTCAAAACAACTTTGGATCTGCGGTAAGCTGTTAATATTTTTTCTTATACGAATGGCTGCCGTCAGAAAACTAGCCACACAAAACATAATATAAGGGCTACCCAGTTGCATTAAGTATATTAGGGCGGGCCTAACCTGAATAAAGCCCGCCTTCTTCAGGAGTGGTAACAGATATTTCCGTCTACATGGGTCATAATGAGTGCAAAACATGACAAAATGAAGCGTATCCTGTAGTGAAAAACAGTCACAAGAACAAGGATCCGCTTTGTCAGGTGCGCACCAAGTATGGAAGACTCCCAAAGAATAGTGGATCAAATTTAGGCGGAATCTTGTCAGGAGGAATCTATGATGTCGGTTATTCACCACTGTTAAGTATGGTTCCGGGCCTGTGCAACTAACCAGCCCATAGTTTATTCTTACAAGAGGTTTTCTCAGCTCCGTCTCCTCCCGATCCAATGCAAAACGGTCCATTAGGGCCTTTTTTGTTGGGAGAATGTCCTTTTTTGTTATTAATTCTGGAGAGTAAAACATGGCTGAGCGCCCTATTTTTTGCAGACCCTTTTTAATATAGTTCAACCATTCAATTTTATCGGCCCTCTCTAAATGCAAGCAGTCCTTGATAATAGAGTGGTTTAAAGTTATTTCTTTGTTGAGCCAGGTTTTTAGCCAATACAAGAGGGGTGCTATTTGGATATGGTCTGAAATATAGCCAATCCCCACTTCAGTGTGTGTTGTAAAAGTCGGGGTAGACTGAGGAACTGGAAGGAGACCCCTCAAGAATTTGTTTTCTACCAATTGGATTTTTTTAGGTGTGGTATAACCCCATATCTGGCATCCATAGGAGGCCACTGCCACACATTTTGCTTTGTAGACCTTAATGATAGCTTCAGCCGGTCTACCTCCCAGTTTTTTGGCAAAGCCCATGAGGCCCGAAACACTTCTACTAAAAACCACGCTACGACTTGTGTGTTGTGGACCCCAGGTACCCTTTTCATCAAACAGAACCCCTAAATAGGGAAAGGAGGGGACCCTACATACCACATCATTATTGCAATAAAAGCTTTTTTGTTTCCCCTTATTTCTGTCCTTCCCTGCTATTAGAACCTGGGATTTTTTGGCATTGACCTTGAGATCAAGGTTACTCATAAAAGTGCCAAAGGCATTCAGCAGTTTTTGAAGACTCACCCCGGTACGGGCCATAAGTACGGCATCATCCGCGTATAGGAGAACAGGTATTACCTGTTCCCCTATACGCGGAATGTCCTGTGAGACCTCCCCCAGCTCAGCCCCAAGGGCATTAATATAGAGGGTAAACAACAGGGGCGCCAAGATGCACCCCTGTCTTACCCCTCTTTCAATTCTGAATGGCCTAGTACATCGCCCTTCCATACTCACTCTTAATTTTGCGGACAAGTTTGTATGCAAGTACGCCAGAAAATGCACTAAGGGAGGTTCAAGACCTAGCTCAAGGAGACCCATCCAAAGCTTCGACCTATTAACTAGGTCGAACGCTGAGGATAGGTCCATAAAACCCATTGGCCACAGTATACTTGCTGACTAATAAATGCAGATTTAGACATTGTTCAATGGTTCCTCTATTTGACCTAAAACCATATTGCAAATTAGACAGGACCCCTTTCTCCTTCAACCAATCACTTAGTCTGTGCAGGACCACCCTTCCCAAGACCTTTACAGAAGAATCGATTAGTGAAATTGGTCTATAGCAAGAGGGATCCTGCCTAGAGCCTTTTTTATAGACCGGGATGATAGTTGACGTTAGCCATGATTGTGGGATACTATCTTTACTAATAGAATTAAAAAGATTTACTAAGATTTTGGACCACAAACTAGGGGCAGCTTTGAATAGATCGGCTGGGACCCCGTCCGGTCCTGGCGCCTTATTTTTAGACATTTCCTCGATGGCTCTTGCAACCTCGGCGGTTTCAAAAGTCAGCGGTGGAAAAGTGTTCTCAGGGAATTGGGCCTCAATATTTTGACAATTGGGGGGCAGGCTATAAATCTCCTCAAAATGTGCAATCCAGACCTCATCTGTGATGTTGCAGTCCATGGAGACATTGTCTGAGTTTGCGAAGAGGGGTTGGATGACTGTAGCCCAAAATTTACTGCTATCCCTCAAGACTTCAGGTGTCAACAGTTTATGCCATGCTTTATCCCTTAATTCCCACCTTCTGTCATTCATCGCCAACTTATATGCCAGTCTGCATTTGGTTACTAAACCGTTATCCCTGGGGGTAGCTTTAAGTGCTTTAAGTAGGGCAGCATGTGCGTCTGAACATTTTTTATCGAACCACCTATCACCATGCCCAGTTTTACATTTCCCCTTGGCAGTTAGATGGTCTTTTACATACAAGCAGATGTCATTATAGGCATTGACAATATCAATACAATTTGCCTCATTATTTAAACATATTGTTATCTCTGCCCTGGTTGATTCTAACAGGCACCTTGCACTAGCAAAAACGGAACGGAGAGTTTTCAAACCCTAAGCACCCAGAGACTTGCCGGTCAGAAACCTTCCGCCCAGTGACCAGAGCACCCTCGTCGAAACGTCCGCCCTGCTGCTGCATCCAGGCTGAGTCCTCCTGCTGCCGCACTGCAAATCCATCAGCGGCAGCAGTAGAGAGAAACTCGCCTTTCCAGGGGGCCGTGACAGCGTGCAGAGGAGCGCATCATCTACAAGCGCCAGGCGGCGCTACAAAACGGGGGCAAGCCCGGCCATCCAGGCACCTTGCACTAGCAAAAACGGAACGGAGAGTTTTCAAACCCTAAGCACCCAGAGACTTGCCGGTCAGAAACCTTCCGCCCAGTGACCAGAGCACCCTCGTCGAAACGTCCGCCCTGCTGCTGCATCCAGGCTGAGTCCTCCTGCTGCCGCACTGCAAATCCATCAGCGGCAGCAGTAGAGAGAAACTCGCCTTCCCAGGGGGCCGTGACAGCGCGCAGAGGAGCGCATCATCTACAAGCGCCAGGCGGCGCTACAAAAAGGGGGCAAGCCCGCAACGCGGGACGCGAGCGGGACGCCCGGACGAAGCCCGGACAAAGGGCGGGCCGTCTGTGGCCGTCCGAGGACGTAGAGGTCGGGTTGGGTCCCACCCCTTAACATCTAAGCCATCCAAACAAGTAGGATATTGATTTTTCTTTATATCATTCGCTATTATCTATCTTGTCCTACTGTACATTTTGGGAATACCAGTAGACATTCACTGTCTGTCATTTGAGATCTACAAGTAACTATACCTAACTGTCACAACCTAACAACTTACAATATGACCACGAGAGGCAGCAGAAGTAAGACAGCTGCGGGAGCAGCGGCTGTTCTAGGGCCAATAGACAGCTTCATAACCAGAACACATGACGCCATTGACCTTAGCATCTCACTTCTACAGCGAAGAGTATCACAAGATCTGAGTATCGCCAAACGCTCCTCTCTAGGAAACATCAAATTTGCTACAACTCCTGGCAAATCTAACACAACCAACTCAGAAACCATCCAGGAAACTCAAAATAACCCCTGCATACTGACAAATGAGGTTGATCTTTCTGTGTCAGACACCTCTACTAATTGTGACTTAAGCACAGACCTAGAGAGATCCCCAGCGCTTAATGTGGCTTTAACACCTGAAATTGTGGATGATACACAAGTAAATGATTTAACTCGTACACAAGGGGGAGCAATTCCGAAATTAACTAACCAACTGACTCTGGCTGCCCCTGGGCCTCAAAAGAATAATCATCGTGGGAGACAGCAGAAAAGAAAGAAGACATCCAATCAAATACATCAACCCTCAGGGATCTCACATACAAACGTAGGAGAGGAACATAGGGACAAGCAAGAAACCACCATAGGCAGCGATCACCTGATTGAGCGAATAGGGGACCTTCTCAGTATATACCTGTCACCAGTCGAAACTAGACTTGCTCGACTGGAAAAACAAATTGGAGAACTAATATCCCTAAACACTAAACTCGTACCTACTGTGCCTCAAAACACTATAGCACCCCGAAATTCTAAAACAAATAGTAGTAAAGCAAATATCTCCCAACCAAAACCGAACCTTACTTCAGCAACTGTCCCGAAACAGAACCCCCCTAGCAATAATTTAACAGCTGCAAATAAACCTCCAACATCCAACAGCATGTCTGCTACCCCTAATACGAACATCCAACCAACTAACCAGCTAGCGAATTCCCATGTACCACCTCAACAAGGATCACAGGTATCTACGCAATCTAATCACATGGCCGCAAACATTCAACAGCCAAAGATACCGTATGAACAACCATACAGGTCACGACAAATCCCTAAACGCATTACCCTCCCCCCTGAATGTGGAGCCTACGTAATCGTATTGGTAAACGTACCAACACTCAAACAAGAACAGAGTGAAACTACATCATCCCTGAAAAACAAAATAATACATTGGTTAAGTCTAAACTGTAACTTTCCAATAGAATGCGCCGGGGAAATCTCCCACACTCAAAGAGTAGGCTGGATAGGCCCCCTACGGAAAAAATTCGAGGGGGACTGTGTAGCGATTACTTTTAGAAATCCTCAGTGGGCCGAAAAGACACTAGCCAAAGCTCCCCCACCATCTACATGGGAATTTAATACAACTCTTCTCCCATTGGGCTACTTCTACAGGCACTTACTAAATACAAACAATAACATCTTGCCTAACCCTATGAATGCGTTCCCAAAAGACCCCTTTCCTTCCGATTCTTTTCTTTCCACTCCATTCCAGAATCCTAAATTTCTTTATCCAATAGGATCGGTACAGTGGCACCAGAGTCAAACACTCATACCTCCTGCTATTCATCCCTATCTCTCTGAAATCTCTTATCGAGAGAATGGAGACAACCGATGGAGGCAGGCGGCCTTACCGCTAGCCACTCCTTATAATATTCCGACCTACAACAGGTTTAATGCTCTTTCTGGGTTAGATATTAACGACTGACTCCCCGACTTGCACTCGAACAGAGACCTCTCACAACCCTCTAATACAGAGATGACTCTACCATCTATAACATGTATTTTCCCTGAAAAAAAGCCAACCCAGTCTACTTTAACTCCTGATACAGCTAACTGTCCAATAACAAAACATCATAAGATAGATGCTTTGGTAACGGAGCTACCGGCCTCCGCTACCCAGGAGGCTGTAGATCTGACACCTGATATAAGCAATGCTGCTAACTCCTCATCAAATACCGTGCAGATCCATTTCATATTTTGGAATATTGCAGGCCTTTCCGCAAAAAAGACAAACCCTGATTTCCTGAGACAGATCAATTTGAGCGGTTGTATCTGCCTTCAGGAAACTTGGGCTATAACCCCAATACACATGGTGGGCTTTAAAACTTATTGGTCACCTGCAAAGAAATCAATCTCTGGCAGAAACAGTGGAGGCTTGGTTACCTATATTACAAACACCCTTCCTGTGGATGAGGTACTCCCCCTAAGACTCGATGTGAACTTTCAGATCATAGTAATAAAGGTCACTAAACAAAGACTTTATCTAATTGTCAATTTCTATAATAATCTATCTGAGGTAGATATGATTTCTCTTCTCCCAGAGATTTCCGCAATTCTACAAGAACAACGTACAAAATATATTAAACAGACATTCACGGTAATCTGGGGAGGAGATTTCAATCTTCACCTATGTACTAACAGCAATAACAATAAATGTGGGATCAGTAACGAGGCTGACGTAAATCTCACGCATTTCACGCACTCTAATGAGGGGGAAATAATGACTGAACTCATGGCTGAATTAGATCTCAGCTTCGCTAACGAAATAAAAACTCCACCTGTCTCTTTCCAGCCCACATTTAATGGAAGAGGTCTAACAAGCCTTATAGACTTTATACTAATCACAACATCCGCAGGACGTGCCATAGAAGAATTTGAGGTCCTTAAAAATCCTTTGAGTGACCATTTTCCAATAGCTATGGGTCTTGCTGAAATAAAAATAAATAAATCATATGATACCATGACCGCCTTAAACCAACGTGAGCTAGCATTAGGCTCCTTGAACGGCTATACACTGAAGTGGGGTAGTATTGATAAGGAAACAACAACCAGAAAAATAGTCACACACAATCAAGTTGACATTATAAACTGCCTGGACCCCACTACACAACCAAGGGAAGTCATAAAGAGCTTCCTGGTAATCCTAAAAAGTATACAAAAGGAACTAACCAGGACGTACAAACTAAACCCTAACACAAAGAAAGGCTGGTTCAACACAGCATGCACAAAAGCATCTTCATCTTTAAAGGAAGCCCTGAATAGTGACCATAGGGACAAAGCCAAAATTAGCAGACTTAGAAAGGAGTATACGGTTGCCCTAAATAATAGGAAAAAAGAATTAAAAGCCGAACTATGGTTCCGCCTTACCCAAAGCTCAGAACTAAAAGACAGTACTACGTTCTGGCAAGTAGTCCGTTCCCCATTTTTAACAGATAAAGACAATTCCCCCTCTATTGATGTCGCAATAAGCGAACAAGAATGGGTGAGACACTTTACAAAAGTCTTCTCTAAAGACCAGATAGAAGACATAGACCAACCTGAACCTACGTTACACATCATTTACCCAATAAATCTTCAGCTCTCTCATGAAGAGGTTCAAAAAGCTTTAAAATCCTCAAAAACAGCCAAAGCCCCTGGACCGGACGGCGTTCCCGTCGATATTTTCAAACACCTCCCAGATTTATGGACTCCCCTATTAACCAACGTCCTCAATGCCACTACTGAAGTGGGCCTTCTAGATTCTTGGAGAACATCGACGTTGGTACCAATATTCAAAAAAGGAGATCGAAACAGTCCATCATGCTACAGACCGATCTCCCTCCTGGACTCGCTAGGAAAGATGGTAGGAAGAATACTCCTTGAGCGTCTCCAGGAATGGGCCACTGACCATAGAATCATTTCAGACCTACAATATGGTTTCCGGGAGGGGCTAGGAACCGTTGACCAGGCCCTAAATCTGTCTTTATTGGCGGGCAAATATGTGGAAGCTAAAGGCTCTACTCTTCACATGGTATATGTAGATCTCTCCGCAGCGTTTGATTGCGTGGCACATTCAACGCTGTGGAGCATCATCTTGAAGATGGGAGCTCCTACTCCAATAGTGGACTTTCTTCGAGAATTGTACACAGGTACTACAGGCAGGGTAAGATTCGGGGTGAGAGGCGAGCTCACGGACACCTTTAGGGTGGAAAAGGGGGTCAGGCAGGGGTGTGTACTGGCCCCCTTTCTATTCACCCTTTATACGAATGGCTTGGAGGCTGCCATGCTCCAAGGCAGCAAAGATCTTCCTTTGATAGCACGTCGGCAGATACCAGCGCTCCTATATGCCGACGATGCTGTCATTTTAGCAAGAACGCCAATTGAACTACAACAGGCTTTGAATAGATACTCCATCTTCATGGCAAGCCTGAATCTGAAGCTAAACGTAAAAAAAACTTACACAATGCATGCAGGGGAGAAAAGAAACGCAAAAAATAGGAAACTGTATGTACAGGGTGAACATGTGGATAGGACTACAACCTATCCCTACTTAGGGATTGTTATTGATGAAAAATTCAACTGGAATCCAGCTGTCATCGCAAGGAAACTGTCATTTCTTCGAGAGACATCATCTCTAAAAAGCTTCTCACAAAGACTGGGGCAGCGACCACCTAAAGAACTGTTACAAATTTATAACTCAAAATGCATAAGTACGGCAACATACGGGGCGGGGATATGGGGTTTTGCAAATGTGGACTCAATACAAAAAATTGAGAACTCTTTTTTGAGATATCTGCTGGCGGTACCAAAAAGTTGTTCGACCTTTGCCTGCCACACAGAGCTTGGCATTGACTACGTCACTGACATTATAAAACTACAGCCAATAATGCTGTGGCGTAGAATATGGGTCACTGAGCAGTGTCAATTGACTAGGGCGATCATCCAAGACATCCTAAAACTGGATCAATGTAAGAAAATCAAATGGCTGTCCTACGTCAAAGCGCTACTAACAGATTTAGGTTACAGGAAGTATTTTGATCATCCACTATTGATAAAAGAAATCCCAAAAAAGAACTTAAAAAGGGAATGTCTTCTTTATCTGGGTCAGGTACGATTACTATCGGAGATCCACAAACCATCTGTCCAACACTCATTACTAGCGCAGACTGTGTTTAATGCAGAACCCTATTTGAACTTCAAACTAACACAATATGAAAAAATGCTGCTCACCCGTTTCAGATTTGATCTCTTTCATTTAATGGTCGCATTTCCAAAGCAAAATGTCTGGTCATCTACATTTTCTATGTGCCCCTGTGATCTGCAGTCCCCACAAACAACTATCCACACACTGTTATTTTGTAAGTTTTTTACTGAACCGCGTAAACGTTGGATATTGCCCATCCTGAAATTCTGGGGCCTACGACAGTGTCGTCCTGCATACCTGGCACTTCAGTACCTTGAAAACGTAAATTATGCCAAAGCGATTGCACTTTTTCTCAAGTTTTGTATACGTCATCGTACAAATCTCTGAGCATAAACTATACCGCTGCTTTGCACAACTGAAAGAAAGCTAGCTAACAGGAAAACAGTAGGTTAATTTAAAACTGAAAAGCTTACATAAACTGAGATGTTGCTGCTCGCTTTAGTTACTTTTTAACAAACGCATTTTTTAATGATTTTATATTTTGTAATACTTGTATTTTACTCATTGTGAACTTTTATGGTGTTTTTCTTAAAACTACCGAATAAAGTTATTATTGAATTGAATTGAATTGATTCTAACAGGTCCGCTATAAAGGTGTCAGGTACCACTTTCGTCCATTTTATTCTTCTCCCCTGATCTTTAAGGGCAATATCACATTGTACTCTCAATTGTGAATCCCTGAATGAAAGGGGTTCTCCCGTTGCCAGCTCCATTAGCACAGGGTTGTGGTCGCTGAAGGTCGAAACCTCCACATTGTAAAGTAAAACAAAACGTAACATATAAGATGTAACAAAAACATAATCGATGATTGTACCCTTGTCCTTCCCCTTAAAAGTGGGGTTCCTTATTTCTCCCAGCCCACAACTTGATTCGTAGAGATTCCAGTTAGCTAGGAACAATTCCAGATTCTCCCCCTCTTTAGTATGTTCAAAGTGTGATGTTGCAGAGAACTGTGGACCCTCGTAATCCTCACTCCCACACTGATTCATACAGGGGTGGATATTTAGGTCCCCCATAAACAGGATCTCAAAAGAATTTGACTTCCGACTATAGCTGTTAAGAAATTGATCTAACAGATCAAGATTATTATCTATTTCAGCAGTATTATAAAAATGTATAAATAATAACTTAAGTGCGTCAGACACAGTGAGTTCTACTGCTAAGCAGTTCTGGCTTCCTGTGTCCAGCTGTTTAAAAGAGCCTTTAAGGTCCATTGAAAAGAGTAACAGTAATCCACCCTTGGCTCTACCTGCATTGCCTTTCCTCGCAGGAGTGGAAAAATGGCAAAAACCATCCATTGAAAAAGAATTATCAGGGTCCCAGGTTTCTTGTAGGGATATGATATCAAAACCTGAAATGTATTCCCTCCATATCTGATCCCCCGTTTTGGTTTTTAAGCCAGCAATGTTCCAACTTATCATCCTGCATGTGGAATGCCATGTTGCGGGGTCACTCAGCAATGTGCCTGAGTTATCCAGTCAATCAGTTTCTGGGAGGTTCGATAGTGGAGCAAAACGGTTAGTCAAGATACAACCCAAGGGGTTAGATGTCTCTATACTGGAGATACCCTCCTTCAATAGTGTTCTTTCACTTGGGTCGTGATGGATGTTCAATGGGATACGTGTGTTTGATGTTTTTGTCCCTCTCTCTGGGCGGACCATGATTGGTTGAGGCCTTCTAGGTCTATGATGGGGAGGTGGATAAAAATATCCAAGGGGGAGAGGTCGGATGCCCGGGTGTAATAAGTCAGACCCATCCCAGAAGAGCCGATCCGCTACAGAGCATGACTTAAAATTAATCACTACACAATCTCCCTTCGTCGTTTTCTCCCTAGGACCAACCCAGCCCACTCTTCTTGCTGTGATTATATCAGAGGCAATGTCCTCCTCCCCACTGCAATATTGTTGGCACCATTTTTTAGTTCTTTCCAACAGGTCCCTTGGTCTCTCTCTCGTATTGATTTGCAAAGGCGGGACACCCACTAATACTGCAACTGATGGGGCGGCTTGTGGTGGGAGGTGTAACTTAGTGGTACACTGTGTAAACCCTGTATGCACCTTTCTATCCACACTAAGTGTGGATCCATCTTTGGTGGCAATCATGTCAGGTGGATTTGCCCCGATTGGCCTTTCACATAAGGTCCCCTCTAACACCCTTGTGCCTGATGTTGAACAATGGTTTTTGCTCATAGCATCGTTGGCAGTGGCTACAGTAGGTCCCCCCTCAGGGAGAGGTAATACAGCTAAGTTATGTTTTAGAAGTTCCCGCTGTTCCTGCATAAAAGAATCAATAAGATTACATTTCTTTAACAAGCCAGCCACACATGTGTTAAGGACGTCAACAATATCCTTGGCTATGTTAGTGAGTATTGGTTCCATGTGGAGATTTATAAGTCCTTCAATTCTTTTGCTTAATCTGTCTACCAAATCCTCCTCCATTGTCTCTGTAATGTTAGTTAAGTGTTTAGTTTTTTTGGACACTTTTTAGAGGATTTGGGCCCATAAGCTTGTTTGGTAGGTGGGGCCTCTGTTGTTAACTGTGCCGATGAAATGGCCTGCCCCCTTCCAGACATCCCTGTGTTAGAGTTTACTCCTATGTCATCTTCTGGGATGGAAACTGTGGGGATGTCAGGCTGTGTATCTAATGTTATAGGCGCACTTTCTTGTGTATCTTCTATTAAAACAGGTACTTGCTGCTGTGAGGGGGTTGGTGTAAATCCAAGCTCTTTTTCCGCTTGAGCGATCTCTTTAGTAATAACTCCAACAGCTGAAGTCAAATAGGAAATAATAGTGTCTGCCTTGCGTGGAATTTTGGCCTTCTGTGATTGTGTGGACCCATGGCACAAGTTTTTGCGCTTACCCATATCTGCGTCTTAGGGGGGAAGCCCGTCCCGTCCCCTGTCGTCCATGGGGCAAGTTACTTTAAGAAAACACGCTTCAAGGTATAGATTGCTGCCTTCTGAAATTGGGTAGGTATAAGGAAGAAACTTGGGGTAGGTAGGTTTAATCGGTATTCTTTGATAACTGGGAATGACCAACTGCCCAGGGCATTGCAAGATGCATGTCTGGTTAGGTGGGGTAAGACTGGTATACACAGGATAGGGGATTTATTAGCTGAGGATCACATAATATCAGTTGACCTAGTTAGAGAAATATTTGGTATTAGTCCCCGGGAATTTTTAAAATTTTTACAGCTTAGAGATTTTATGCTTAAAAAAGCAGGTGGTGCGGTAGGATTTGGACAAGTACCTTTGATGACTTTTTTTTATTTTTTATTTTTTATTAAAATTTAAAACATAAACAGTAAAGAAACAAGGCAATACAATCATTCAAATGGTGAAGCGTCCTGTGAGGGAGGAAAGCATACAATTTTGATACGATCAACAACAGTACGGGATGGGAGAAAGCGAGGGGAATTGCAAGTCAGGAGGCATTTTAGCTGAAACCGCAGTAGGAATGTCGGGTCAGGGGGAAGGTGGGGTAGTCACTACATGTGCGAAGGGAGGTGTACATATTTCACCTCGGTAGGAGTTCCACTGGCCCCAGACTTTCCCCCTATTTTTGAGCCCTGCCACATGCAACGTATACCGTCTTCTCTCTGAACATACACCAGTCCATATTTTCCTTCCATGCCAGAACAGTAGGCGGCCTCTGGGATCCCAATTATTGCGCTATATCTCTCTTCGCAATCATATTCCAGAGGGTCACCCACTGGGTCTGCGCCACATCATAGTCAGTTGCTCCCAAACATTCAACAAGCATCTCCTAGCTTCAGGCAACAACGCAGCACCCGTGACCTCTTCCATAACTTCATGCACTCGATTCCAGAAACGCACAACCACCGGGCACTCCCAGAGTATGTGGAGAAACGTGCCCAAGAAGCCGCACACACGCCTACACATCCCGTCCAAGGAATATACCATGCTAAGCAGGCGAGGACCAGTCACGTAGATCCGGTGAAGGATTTTGAGCTGCACAAACCGAAGAAGGCCCGGAATTGCAACCTCCTTCGGCGAGGATACCGCCGACTGCCAGTCCTCGCCGTGCAACTCCAGACCATCGCTGGTCCAGGCCTCTCTGAGATGATGTAGGAGGTCAATCCTATTATTTATCAGTTTTTTGTAGATTTGCGAGATCGTACTGTCGGGGATGTACCCATACAGTACCCGATCTTCTAGTGGGGATGCCTCCGGGACAGTAGTACCCAATGGAAAAACCGATGTCAGTGCGTGCTGAATCTGCACGTAGCGGAAAAACTCTCTGTCACTCAAATCATACTCCACCTTGAACTCCTCAAAAGTCTTGACCCTGGCCTTGGTCCATATGTCATTCACCCTGCATAAACCAATCACTTCCCACCTGTTGAAGCCTTTCGTCTTCCACAGGGAGCCCAGTCTCTCGGATGCGTAAAGTGGAGTCGCTCGTGTCAATCTATCCTTCCATCCCATTGCAGCATTTGCACGATACCATACTTGCACCGCTATCTTGGTTGGACCCGTGAGCATCTTCCCGGCAGATTTTGTATAGAGCGCCCTGTTGTAGTTCCCGCCAGGCAACAGCCACTTGTCCATTTCGAACGTGGGATTCGACGCGGACCATACGTACCTTGGTTAATCGCCCCCAGCTGGGAGGCCCAATAGTAGCACCTAATATACGGGAGTGCGATTCCACCATCGTACCACGTGAGTGTCAATTTGGCAAGGGCAATACGGGATCGCCCGCCCCATATCAGTTGTCTCTGTAGACTTTCCACCTCTCGAAAGTAGCTTGCTGGGATAGTGTCAAATGTATTCTGTAACGCATATAAGAACCAGGGTAGCAACATCATCTTGAATAATGCCGCTCGTCCGAGAGGGGACAATGGAAGCTTGCGCCATGCCTCAACATCGGACCTTAGGCGTTGAAGCGGGGGTAGCAAGTTACGTTCATAGCGGACCACAGGATCTAGGGCGATAAAGACCCCCAAGTGTTTAAACCCCACCTGCACCACCTGTATGGGGCACCCACGTGGCAAGAGAGGAGACTCACCCGAAAGGACATATACACAGGACTTGGACCAGTTAATTACGAGGCCGGAATTTCCCCCCAAAAAATTTAACACATCAAATAACACTATCAGCGACTTCCGAGGCGACATGAGATACAGCAGGATATCGTCCGCATAGAGTGACACTTGGTCCTCGAAGTCCGGGGTCCATCGAATAACCTTCATCGATGGCTCCCACCTCAGCCAGGCTGCCAAGGGTTCCAAAGCGAGGGCAAAAAGAAGCGGAGACAATGGGCATTTCTGGCGCGTACCCCTTCCGAGGGTTAACAAGCCAGAAACTCGACCATTCACGACCACCTGGCCAATGGTTCCTCATATAGTAATTTCACCCAGCCGATAAAAACAGGGCCAAAACCAAACTTAGCAAGGGCTGCCCAGAGGTACGGCCATTCTAGCGTATCGAACGCCATTGTGGCGTCCAAAGAGGCCAAAATGGCCGGCTCACGTAACGACGCCGCCCTCACGAGGGCGCCATGCACGCGCCGAAGATTTAATGCCGTGTTACGGTGTGGAATGAAACCGGATTGATCTGGATGGATCAGGTCGCCAATGACGGTTATCAAGCGGTTCACGAGCACTTTTGCGAGGATCTTGGGCTCAGCGTTCAAGAGCGAAATGGGTCTGTACGATGCACAACGATCTCGCGGCTTCCCCTCCTTGTGAATCATGACAATAGATGCAAGTCGTTGATCAAGAGGGAGGGAACCCGCCTCTAGCGACTCTAAAAGCATCGGTCAAAGATACGGTGCTATTTTATCCAGGCACAGCTTGTAGAGCTCAATGGGGAGTCCATTAGGGCCCATGACCTTTCCCGACCGCACGGAGCAGACAGCAGTCGCCACCTCCTCGACGGAATGCGCTGCGTCCATCAGTTCCCTGTCTAAATCCGATAAGCAGGGCAGTGCAATGTCTCCTAGAAGCAGATGTGAGTCCTGCTCCGGCCTGTCTGATACAGGGGAATATACAGTTCAGAAGTATTCCGAAAAACACTCCACAATCTCAGTGGGGTCAGTTACTCTCACTCCATCCACTCTCTCTATCAAAGGAACCACACGACTAGCCCTCTCCTTCTTGTCTAGCCAAGCAATCAACTTTCCCGCCTTATCCCCCACATCATACAGACATCCTTGCTGCTCTCTGCTCATCACTTTGGTAGCATCCGTCACCAGCGCTCTATAGTCAAGTTGTTTAAGACTGAGGAGGTGGAGCCTGTCCTGGGCAACACCAAATTCCAATTCCCTTTCTAAGTCAGTTATTTCAGTCCCAAGTCGGACAACTGACTCATATTTACATTTCTTAGCGCTATTGATTAATGATAGCGCCTGGCCATGGATAACAGTCTTGTAGGCTTTCCATAGTGAGACAGAAGATGACACAGACCCCGCATTTTCCATGAAGTATTGACCCAGTGATTTGACCAACTCTGTATGGATCTTAGGGTCGCGGAGATATCAAGGGTTAATCGGGGCTACCCGGCCCTCAGTTCCCAGCCTTGTTTCCATGACTAGCCATAAAGGAAATACCTCTGGCCAAATTTCTGATCTCTCTGACTGAAGAGGCCTGTGTCACGGCCATCAATATGTAATTGAGTCTCGAGAGACTACCGTGAGCACCAGAGTGAAAGGTGTATTGCAACTGCCCCGGATGAATCAGTTGACGGCACCAAGACCAACTCCTCATCCACGAACACCAAACAGAGCTCCGACGCTAACCACCTTAAATGCATCCTGCTCAACACCCGATCGGTCCACAGGCACGCCATCGACCTCTGGAATCTACTAGACACCATCTCCCCGGACGTAGCCTTCCTAACAGAAACATGGATGAACGCCTCCTCAGCCCCAGACATCACCATTGCCATCCCGGAAGGATACAAGATCATCCGTAAGGACCGCACCGACCAAACAGGAGGAGGCATCGCTATCGTCCACAAGAATTCCATCCGCATCTCAACAAGCTCAGACGTCAACCTTGCCAGCGCCAAACACCTTCACTTCCAGATCCACACTGACCCCAAGACAACACTCAGAGGCACTCTCCTCTACCGGCCTCCAAGGCCCCGTGCACAATTCAATGACAACATCACTGACTTTATCACCCCACACGCCATCCCCTCCGAGGAATACATTCTATTGGGTGATTTCAACTTTCACCTGGAAAAGAGCAACAACAGTAACACTACCACCCTCCTGGACAACCTCGCCAACCTCGGACTCAAGCAACTTGTCACCACCCCCACCCACATTGCAGGTCACACACTCAACCCTATCTTCACTTCCAGCAAACATGTCTCCTTCAGTTACACCACAGCTCTCCATTGGACGGACCACAGCTGCGTTCACTTTATCTACAATAAGACCACAACCCACAACCATCCTCATCCTACCCTGCGAAGAAACTGGAACAAAATCACCATCGACCAGATCTCCTCTGTGCTTCTTCAAAACCCCCCTGCCCACCCCTCAAACCCCGACCAAGCAGCCATTAACCTCACCCAAAGGCTATCCAACAGCGCCGACATCTTAGCACCGCTGAAAAAACGTCAAACCAAACTAGGCAGCAAAAACGCCTCCTGATTCAACGATGATCTTAAGAAATCGAAGAAACTGTGTCGCTCCCTCGAGAAGGCCTGGAAAAAAGACCCAAACACCAGCACCAGGGACGCCTTCAAAAACGCCACCCGCATACACCACCAACTAATCCGGTCTGCCAAGAAAGCTGCATTCAAAGACCGACTAGATAACAACGCCCACAACAGCAAGGAATTATTCAACATCGTCAAAGAATTCACCAACCCATCAGCCAACTCCAACGACATCACCCCCTTCCAAGCCCTATGCGACTCACTAGCTTCCTTCTTCCACAACAAAATCGCAGACATTCACAACAGCTTTGACAACCGACCCGGAGACCAACCCACCCAACCTTCTGCCGTACCTTCACCCCCCTTGAACATCCTTAATGACTGGAACCCAATCTCCACTGAGGACACCATCCGCCTGATGAACTCCATCCACTCAGGATCCCCAACAGACCCATGCCCTCACCACATCTTCAACAAAGCAGACTCCTTCATAGCTCCACACCTCCGAGACGTCATCACCTGCTCCCTCAACTCCGCCACCTTCCCGGAAAGCTGGGAACACACCGAACTCAGCGCCCTTCTGAAAAAACCCACAGCTGACCCCACCGAACTCAAAAACTACCGCCCCATCTCGCTCCTTCCATTCCCGGCCAAAGTCATCGAGAAAGCTGTCAACAACCAGCTCGCCGCCTTCCTCGAAACCAACAAATCCCTCGACTCCTCACAGTCCGGCTTCCGAGCCAAACACAGCACTGAGACCGCCCTCATCGCAGCAACAGACGACATTCGAACTCTACTGGACAATGGAGACACAGTCGCCCTCATCCTCCTCGACCTCTCCACAGCCTTCGACACAGTCTGTCATAGCACCCTTCTACAGCGCCTCAGAAACATCGGAATCCAAGGAAAAGCACTGGAATGGATCACCTCGTTCCTCACGGGAAGAACCCAGAGAGTCCGCCTCCCACCATTCAAGTATGAGGCCGTTGAAGTCATCTGCGGTGTACCACAAGGATCTTCTCTCAGCCCCACCCTCTTCAACGTATACATGAGCCCCCTCGCGGCCATCGCACGCCAACACAACCTCAACATCATCTCCTACGCTGACGACACTCAACTGATCCTCTCACTCACCAAAGACCCTAACACCGCCAAAACCAACCTACATGTAGGAATGAAAGAAGTAGCCGAGTGGATGAAGCACAGCCGTCTGAAACTGAATTCAGATAAAACAGAAGTCCTTATCTTAGGTACCTCCCCCTCCGCCTGGGATGACTCTTGGTGGCCAGAGGCCCTTGGAAAAGCACCCATCCCGACGGACCACGCACGGAACCTGGGCGTCATCCTGGACTCCTCGCTCTCCATGAACAGACAAGTCAACGCCGTTTCATCATCCTGCTTCAACATTCTTCGCATGCTCAAAAAAAACATTTCGCTGGATCCCCACCGAAACTAGAAAAACAGTCACCCACGCACTGGTCACGAGCCGCCTGGACTACGGAAACACCCTATACGCCGGTACCACCGCAAAAATCCAGAAAAAACTCCAACGCATCCAGAACACTTCAGCAAGACTCATACTAGACATCCCACGTAAAGACCACATCTCTGGTCACCTGAAAAACCTCCACTGGCTCCCCGTCAATAAGAGGATCACTTTCCGCCTCCTAACCCACGCACACAAAGCACTTTACGAACTGGGACCTGAATGCCTCAAAGCACGACTCTCCTTCTACACCCCCTCTTGCCAGCTACGATCCTCCAACCGAGCCCTTGCTACTGTACTTCGCATCAACAAAACAACCATGGGAGGTATATCCTTCTCCTACCTAGCAGCTAAAACCTGGAACTCCCTCCCTACCCACCTTCGCCTCACTCAGAACCACCTAGCATTCAGAAAGCAACTTAAAACATGGATATTTGACAAGTAATTCCCCACCCTTCTTCAAGCGCCTTGAGACCCTCTGGGTATGTAGCGCGCTATATAAATCTTTTGACTTGACTTGACCTGACTATTAATCCCAAAGTATCCAGGAAGCCACCCAGCCAGGACAGAGACTTCACGAGTTCCCTGGGGGGGGGGGGGGTAGCGGTCGCTATTTCTGGATAATACCGAATTAAGATCACCACCCACCACCAGGATGCCTTCCGGGAGCCCCAGAATCACTCTCCCCAAGTCGGCAAAGGTCGTAGTCTGAAGGCCAGGCGGGACATAAACTGAAAGCAGGGTGATAACCTTCCCCTCCCATCTTCCAATAATGGTGTCGTACCGCCCCCTGTCATCAAGGATGATATCATCGACCTCCAGAGGGAGCGAATCCCTGACCAGGATACCCACCCCCTAGAACCGGTATTGAATCCAGAGTGCACCAGAAGACGGTTGCCCCGTCGATTCATAGCATGGCATGTGTTTCCTATCAGGTGATTCTCCTGCAGCAGCATAACATCAGGGGAGAGGCGTCTTAATAGTTGTAACACCACACCACGTTTTATCCTGTCCCCCAACCCATTAACTTTCCAACATAATAATTTAAATCCCCTACCCACATCCCAGGAATGATTGCTGCATCCACCCCACAACGAAAGCGACATCCAAGTCCATAAGTCTATCAATACATTGCCTTGAAATGAACCAAACATCAACAACTTTACCCCCTCCACCCCCCAACAAACTCCCAAAACCAGACCCACCACCCTGCACCCCTGCGCTAGACTCGAAAACCACCCCAACTTTTAGTGTGCCTGTCGCCCTAACATATAACTAATCTACGAAAAGAAACCCCAGAGGAGGGAGAGACCCACCCCCCGCGCCACCCCTGGGTAACCACCTCTATCAAAGAAAGTTTAAGAATCATCAAACCACAGCTGGAAGGTCTATATGTAGTCCAGAGAACCAAGTCTGTTTCTCATTCCTGCTCCATCAGGCAGCCTCCAGCTCCTCCAGAGTGTTCAGAGTGTTCCCTCTGCCTGGGCAGCGTGTCAAGCCAGTCACTGGCAGCCTCAGGATGATCAAAAAAGAACGTCCGATTTCCACATTCCACACGTAGCCGAGCTGGAAAGAGCATTGCGTATTTCATGTCCCTGTCTCTCAATCGTCTCGTCACCCCCTGGAACCCCATCCTTTGTTTCTGCACAAGCTGGGTGAAGTCCGGGTAAAAGCTCACCGTCGTATTTTCGAATTTCGTGGGGCCACCCAAGCGCGACACCTGCAGGATAGCGTCTCTATCGCGAAAGTTTAAAATCCTGGCGATTATGGGCCGTGGGGCAGCACCCTGCTTAGGTTTACCTCCCGGCACCCTGTTTGCCCGTTCCACAGCAAAGATGTTGCTCAGGCCTTTAGGTGCAAGATGGTGTACGATGAGGTCCTCCACGAGGAGGTCAACAGTTGGGCTTTCTGGTTTTTCAGGGACACCAACAATACGAACGTTATTTCGTCTTGCACGACTTTCGAAGTCCTCCATTCGGCGAGAGAAGAAATCGTTTGAGGACCGCAGATTGCGGACTTCCCTTTGTAGATCGGAAACATCAGTCGTGAGGCTGGAGGTCTTTAAGTCCAGGAATTTGACATTTTCATTGGTCTTAGCTAAATCCGCCCTGATCAAATTGACGTTGATCGCCACAGTATCAAGTTTTTGGGCCAGAGTCTCATATTGTTGGCCAATAGAGGTCTTCATGCCAGTAATGGCACCCATGGCATCACGTAGAGTCAAATCATCTCCCGTCGTCGAGTCGTCTCCCGCATCTCCCAGAGGCCTACTCGCCCCACCGGGGGATCCCTTAGGATGAGTGTACCTGTCCATAACGTTAGATTGTATGGTACCCCCACGGTGGACAGACTTGGTCTTTCGCCTCTCGATCTCCGGTTTGCCAGCCATCTTGAATGCCGGGCCCCCGAGGGGACCTTGAGACCTGGTTAAAATGGCTACGTTCAAATCACCCAAAGGGGTTCGCTAGAAGAACAGGTTACCACTCGCCATACAAGGAACAGTGACATTCAATCACTGCACTAGAGCGAAGTTGCGGAGTTGAGTAAAACCTGGGTAGCAGGAGCGAAACCGATGTTGGGGAGGGTACGAGGCCAAAAGCGAAACCGAAACCTAAGACCTGGGTAGAGAGTAGGATCAGGCTGGCCGATGTTGTTCAATTACTGCCCGGGCAGGCTATTAATTCGAGCCTGGGGCAGTTCCGTGGAGCAGGCCACAAAAGTTCAGAGTTTTGTAAAATCGGTTCCCGGGGTCCAAATCGATTTCTGGAAACAGCTATCATATCAGCTGGGTTGCGTCTTCAATGACCCATCGTCATAACCAGGATAATAGTCAGGATAAGTGCCGGAGGTGGCGAAGGTCCGGGAGCCCTGTGCTCACGCGGCCATCACGGTTGCGCGCAAAGCTCCTCACTTTGATGAATTTATTAATGAGCAATACCAGACTCTCGATTACACAAATATATAGATGTTTGCAGGAAGGTGTGCCAGATGATTTGAATAAACGTAGTCTGAAATGGCAGGATAGGTTGGGAATTGAGGATTCCTGCTTTTTGAGATTACTAAAACTGTGGGACACTGTACTGTATTCTGCCAATCTGCGGGCTCAACATTTCAAGACTTTATTTGACTTATATATTACACCTGCAAAAATTGTTAAATGGGGTGGTACTGAGGGGACATCTTGTTTTAGATTCTTAATATTTCGGGTGGATCTAGTGCATATCTTTGCTAGTTGTAACTGTATAGAATCTATTGGCCGTGAAATCACACGCTTCTTACAACAGATTCTTTATTTTGATGTCCCTCTGACACCACAGCTGATGTTATTAGGGGTACATGACTCAGCAGGCAATAAAGGTGAAGAACTAATCTTCAGAGGTATGGCAGTACTTAGGTTATGTGTTGCTTCAGCTAGGCTTGATCCTCAACCTCCAGCCTTCCAGCAGTGGAAGGCGCAATTCCTACACATTTATAACTTAGAAAAGGCATTGTATGATAGGAGAGGCAGAAAAGGCAGAATCAAAGTAAAAAGGATCTGGGGCCCTTTTTCCTCCTGGATCGCATCCTTCTCACAAACTGAAACTTCCTTCTTAAGCCAAGCCTAAAAAAATCATGCGCTATACCTGACTGCACTCTTAATTATGATTTTTTTGGTTACTGTGTATAGAGTATTACTGGACTGTCTTCTGTTGATCAAATGAAAATGTATAATTTATGCTTGGAATGTTTGTACAGGTAATCAATGCCAGTCAGTCAGTCAGTCAAAAGCTTTTATTATCGGTAAAATACCATAAAAAGACCATATACACGATTACAGATAACAATACACAATAAAAGCTAATAAGGGAGAAATTTAAGAGCTCGTACATTACAATTCGTGCAGACATTAAAATTCTTTAAGTAGTTAAAAAAAAGAGATATAAGATATGTAGATACATTATAAGAAGAGAATGGCACTCCCGATAAACAATCCCTGACCATAAAGCATTACAGAAAATCCACATTCGTTACCATGGTTATTCTACTGCGCAGATGGTGAAATGTTGGCTTTCGATTTTAATATTGCACACCTCGTATACCACGTAGACTGGAGAAATCTAGCTGTAGCAAACACTATCAGGGGGGTGGTATCATATTTAAGGATTCTAAAGACCTCCCTGTAGGCCCTAAAACCCCTGGACCTACATAATTGCCTGATCCATTTCTCTCTTGCCCTGGCATAGGCGGGGCAGAAGAGCAGAACACGCAGATCTGTCTCTCTGCTACTCAAACACCCAGGACAAGAACTCACGATAGATAGGGCATTCTACCACTTATGTGTTACGGTCCTCAGAGGAAATGAACCATGTCTAAACTGAATAAAACGTTTCTTAGCCAAGGGAGGCTGGATATCGTCCAAAAATTCTTCAAAGTAAGGAAGGAACTTGATATCCAAAAATATGTTAGACAGCCTACCCTTAGAAAGGGTTAGTTGTTATAAGTTCCATTCAGTAGCTCCTAAGAGCCACATTCAGTGATTTCTTGGAGTACAGGGGACAGGTTTCTTGAGGGAACGACCACATGTCCCCCCTACCTAAAGCGTGGCAAAGATGCTTGATGTAGTTTAGCCAAGGAATTTTCCCCATGGTCCCACTGAGCAGAATATCTCTCAGGTCCTCTCTGTAGCTCAAGAGCTCGGGGTCGACCATAGGCGTCTCCAATACAGGAGTGGTCGATTTCATACAATCTCCTGGATGGGTATCAATCCTAAGTTTAACCGCAGGGGAGTCAGGGGGGTACTTGTTGGGAGTCTCAGCAGACGCCTGATAAAGCTGTTCTCTGTAAGGGATAGGGGGCCAGCACTAGCATGACCCCATAGCTCTACGCCATAAAGAGCACCCCCTCTCGCCTGGGCTTTATATATCTCCAGAGGCGGGCTCAACAATTTAGAAGAGGTGTCGTTAAAAACTTTTAAGATGCCACCAGATGGTTGGGCCAGCTTCAGGTTGGCCTTGGCCATGTGGAACCCCCAATCCATTCTGTCATTGAGTGTAACCCCCAAATAATCGAAGGTAGACACTCGAGCCAACACCGTTCCATCCATATAGGGGCGAGGGCAGTTAGCCAATTTACTGTTATAAACCATGAACTTTGTTTTGGAGAGATTAATCTCCAAGTTCCTCAATCGGCAAAAGGAGCAGAAAGCCTCTAATGTACGCTGTATGTCCGTGGATGATTTTGACACTAAAAGGTTTTCATAAGCGAACATTAGGGCAGGTTCCTTTCCCCCTGCTAAGCTAGGGGAGTCCAGGTCTCTTGCTGCCAGAAGGTGGTCTATCAACCCATTAAGGAAGAGGGAGAAGAGGGTGGGGGCCAAAACGAACCCCTGCCCCAATCCCCTGTTCACGGGAATGAGGGCGACAGCTCCCCACACCTCCCATACCTCACCCTGGCATATGTGCATTGGTGCATGCATTTAAATAGGTGACACAAGTAGGCCGGGGCACCCATCTACAACAATATTGCCCAAAGCTTGTCCCTTTGGACCAGGTCAAATGCAGACTGAAGGTCAACAAAAATCAAGTACAAGCTACCAGCCCCAATAGTAACCGTCTTTGAGTAGACCAACTGTAATCTAAACAGTTGGTCAATGGTTGAAACCTTTGCATAAAAGCCCGCTTGGAGGGAGGTTAGGATGTGTTGTTCATCCATCCAACTCTGCAAACTTGTTAAAAGTAAGCGGGCAAATATTTTCTGGAGGACGTCGATCAAACTTATGGGGCGGTAGTTGGCCGGGTCAAGAGGGGAAGCTCTTTTGTGGATGAGGATTATTTCGGCTCCCAGCCAGGTGGGGGGGATCTCAAGGCCCTGCAGGATGACATTAAAATAGGCTCAGATGTAGGGAGCCCAAACCTTGTGTTCACTTTGGTAGAGGTCACCAGGGATCCTATCAAGTCCCGGGGCTTTCCCTAGCTTCAAACTAACGAGGGCCACCTGCACTTCGCGGAGGGTGCAGGGTGGGCAAACGAGGCCTGAGGCCTCCGGGAGTACTGGAACCAAAGAACTTATTTGGGTTACAGACTTTACTCGGGATTCAGAATTACTAAGTGAATAGAGGGGCTTGAAGTGATCCAACCAAACCTCTTCACTAAGGTTAGAGATGATGGCGGACATCCCTTCAGCCGACCGACTCGCACAAGATTCCAGAAAGACCTATAATCTCGAGCTTACAGGGCTGCCTTAATATTTTCCCACCTTGAGGCCTCCCACTCAAACCTGGCCTCCTTAATCAAACTTTTGTATATTTCCCTAGCGTTTCACTCCTAGACTGGGACCCCGATTTTATCTCCTTTATCAGGGACTTTTCGCTAGCCTACAATTTTTGTTAAACTAATGGTCTCCATTTTTTACCCCTGGCTGCCTAGAGTTGATGGAATAAAAGTAACCGGCCAAGGAGCCAAGAAGCTTATTATGGATACATACATACAGACCCTGGGGTTGAAGATGGGGGGGATTGCAATTGGTGCTCAGTAGGTAAAAAACATCTGTAAGAGAGCATACGGCATAGCGATATAACTCAGCTAGCTTGTCAGGTCCCAATGCGATCTTCGCCCATCTAATTCGTCTCCCACCTGCTACTGTAACCAAGTTCGAATTGGTGGTAGTCTCATCTCGCTCTAGTTCATTATAGTGGCCCAGAGTGTCTAATAATTCTAGTGCCAGTAAGTTATGGTCACTATCGACCCTTGGGATCACATCCGAGGTTACCGAGGGGATCCCCAAGAGTGGTTCAAAATGGCAGTTAAAATCGTCGCCAATGATTTTCTTAATACTTTATACTTTATTCGATATTTTCATATCATAAAAGTACGTACATTCTATAAAAACATATTCGGTAAAACATCCAATTCATAGAATAAAAGGCAATAAAACATTATTTATATTGATAAGAACAATTTGATGACAATACTAAAGTACAACAATGTTAAAATGCATGTGAGTTAGAAACAGTATGTATAGGATCTATACTTTGTTAGCATTTAACATCCTGGTGCGGATAAGCCAGGCGCATGATAGATATTTTGTCACTCCACATACAATAGGATATGATGTTGTATCAGTTGTAAGGATACGTAGGGCAACCCGGAAATCTCTGACCCCCAACTCTATACAAACTGGTTCAACCATCTCAGTTTTGCCCTCTTGTAAGCTTAACAGCCAAACAGAAAATGTGGTAAAGGATTCTGATTTGCACGGGCAGCATGGGCAAGTACTGTTTGAGACCCTTGATCCTTTCCATCTTTCAGTGAATTTATTGAAAGGTAGTGTCCCATACCTCATCTTTAGGAAGACCGATCCGTCTCTTGGAATTCTGATGAGGTCTAAAAACGGTTCCAACTTTCTGCTTGGCTTGTGTTCTAAGAACTGTGTGGTTAAATATCCCCGTTTTAAGCTCTTCTGTTCCTCTGCATCTACCCACTCCCAATAGATTTTTTTAATTGCTTGCTTTGGGGAGGGACTGAGAGGTCCAGAATTCTGCCAAGCCCAGTTTAATAACCATTTGTCTCAATTTGTTTACCCACTGTATTTTGTTCACACTGTTCAAGGTAATCAGTTCATCCAACACCAAAGCATAGTTTGCTAGCTCTGGGATCCTCCTCAGGTGCACCCAAAACAGCAAGGGGCGAAGGTGAACTATATGTAGATAGAACATTTGTCCATGTCATGGAAAAGGGTTTTGAGGTTGGAAGGGAGACTAGGTCCCCTATAAATTTGTTCTCTGCTCTTACTAGATCAGGAACATTTTCGCAACCCCAGAGTTCAGCCCCATAGGTCGCAGAGGGCAACGCCCTCCCCTCATAAACAGCGAGAGCCGGGGCAATAGGTCTGCTGACTGACATTCGCTGGCTCCTTAAAACGGCACCTGATTTTACGAAACGAAGAGGTGAAAGAGTGTAGGAGAACCTCCAAGGCATCCAGAGTTGATAAGCCCAACTGGAGCAGTTGGGGGCCCAAGTAGATAATAAACACTGCCAGCAACATACCATCTAAAAAATTAAGTACCACACATAGGATGTCGGGACAGTGAGAATCTATTATCTTAACTGAGCAGCCTAGGTGCGAGGCAACGCAAATACATAACCCCCGGAGGGTCTTCCCCTCGGACCCTGCACAGCCGGTAAATGAAAGGACGCGTATCCTACCCTAACTTGGGGAAACAACAACCAAGTCTCTTGAAAGAGACATATATCGTAGCTGTCCATCAGCTCTCCCCACTCCTGGTTATGCAACTTGGATTCCAACCCTGCTATATTCCAGGACCCAATTAGTGGTATGCGTGGCACAGCTTGGGCTGGGGAGTCCACTGTGTATTGAAGCTCAATAGAGGATGGGGATACTGTGTGTATGTGACTACCCAACTCCTCTACACCACAAGATAAACCTAGGTTTTGGGAAGATGGGGATATGTTTATAGTACCCACCTTCAGACTGGAACCCTGCCAGGGAGACCCCATCTCTATGCTGAAACTCTCCACAACATGGCTTGCCAGCTGATTCAGAACCATTCCTTCTGGACACAGTGATGGTGATGGTCAATCTATAATACTCAATGCACTATATCTATTGCCCACTGGGATATTGTATTCGAATTTGTGGCCTTCATGATGGAAATGAGATAGTTCTGGCCTACCCGCAACAAATGATCGCGAATAAAAATACCCCAGGTGGCAAGTATTAATAGTGCCCACATTGAAATGCCCACCGTTATCCAATATGTGCCCCACTACTCTAGAATCATGAAAGTTGACAATTACACAATCGCCACTGATATCTTTGGGTCTCATCCCCAACCAGCTGACTCTTTGTGCGAACATAATCTCTCCCTTACCAGCTCCCATTAGGGTTCTATGCCTGGTTAACCAGAAGATAACTTTATTCCTTAGCTCAGGGAAAGATTCCCCTCGTTCACTGTCCAGTGGGGGAACTCCTGTGAGTACCACCACATACGGCGAGGCTTCTGGGGGTAACTGGGGACGAGGAGGAGATTTTAAAGATCCATTCTCGCAAGATTTCAGAGACGGGCAATGTAGGAGCCTACCCGGCTCTGCGCTCCGTATTCCAGATGTATGTGGGCTGGAGAGTGGTTCCCGGGATTTAGATCCAGAAGCGGCTGAGGGTATATTAGTACAGATTGTAGGACCTAGGCCATTTGTGACTAGTGTAGGATTTAACGTATTAATAGGAGCCAAAACAAGAGTAGAGGTTTGTGGGCAAAAACTAGCAATTTGGATTGGGCCCTTAGTGACAGGCTTAGTTACTCCTGAAGCCCCTAAGGTGGCGGTATTAATCATTGAGGTAGCTGGCTGTGCTTCCACCGGACCTTTGTTGTTTATCAGTGAAACTAGTCTATCAATCCTAGTAAACATAGATTTAAAGTGGGTATTGATAAGCTGTTCCATATGGGTCTGGAGATCAGTTAATAGGTGGGTAGCCCAGACAGGAGGCCCTGTGTTGGAGAATCGGGCGCCAAGATCAGACTGTACAGGCACAGGTGTAAATACTGGTCTCTTGGTCTAATTTTTAGCCGATTTAGGCTTTTTAATTATAATACAAGGTTTATGACCCTTAGAGCGTGCCAGGGATGGTGGGGACTGAACAGCCTCTGTTGTGACATTCATGTCAGACTCAATCTGAGCACAAGGTAGGTCTGAAAACGAGGGCATAAGGGATGACGTAAAATCAGTGGGATAAGCTGTAACTACAGAACAATCTCCCAGAAGCATAGGGGGGGGGGGCATGGCAGGGGTGATTAAAAGTCACCTTTCAGTGTTTTCTAATGCAGTTGCCACTACCCCTATTGTTTTTTTGAAGCATTTTATCAAAACTTGTAAGGCTTAGGAGTGGTTGAGTTGATGCCGCTAGTTGCCTAGTCATTGGGCATGTTGTGAAAAAAGATTATTTTTCGTAGTTTATGTCCCATCATACACCCTCTCAGTCACGTCCCCGAGCCCATCATGTCGGAAAACAAGCAACGAGAACACGAGCAAACCCGATCACGCGCACACAAATTTGCACACGCGCTCTCCTTCCTCTTAAATTCAAAGGTACATTCTTATGGTTAGGGCGATTCTGAGAAACAGCTTCCTCACTCAAACTGTACATTCCTATGGTTAAGCCAATTCCGAGAACAAGACCCCCCATTTGTAACCATTTCCCTATAATCGGGCCGAGTCCGAGAAATAGGCCCCGTTTTGCTAAACCAGGGCAACCAATTCCGAGAAGAAGAGCCCCCGATTGCTGAAACACGACAAACAGACATCCTGTCACGACCATCTCTCTCTTATCTAAGGAACCAGCCTAGGGTTATTTCTCCACATTTCTGCTTCTCTCGTGCTTCCTCATTTAATCATGATGAGCCTCATCTCTTCTGCCATGTTTCCTCTTTTTATGATGCAGCCTCTTTTCTTTAGTCATGACTTCTGTTTTATTGCAACATATGACACGTGCCTGCATTAAAGGAAAGCTCCTTCCTCATTTCTATGTATGTCAAATATACTGTGTTCTGAGAATAAAGTTAGAGATTCTTCTGATCCTCCTCAGGTAACGGAGCTCTCCCTTAACTCGAGTTACTGAATAAAGACCCTGAATTCGAACCACCACGGACTCTGCTCTTCATACTTGACCTTATTGATTTTATAGAAATTCCGATCAAGGTACATTACTAAAATATTTACCACAGCAAATTGGCGCCTGAACAGGGACTTCCCTTTCTCACCACACGCCGGTGATGCGGACCCAAACCGGTCTCTTCAAGACATCGACGGACTTCAAAAGAGTGCACACTGCAGGGTGTTCCTGCATGAACTCATTCGTGTCCGAGAGAGACTGTACCGAGGTCTGAGCATCCATACGAGGCGGTGAGGACGACAGCGGAAGACTCAACCCAGAGCCCGAAACCTGTGAAGATTGCCGAGTCCGAGGTCTTCAGAACCCGACAAGTCCCCCGATCAAGAGCGCAGCGCAACTAGTCCAGTGTCCAGATCTTCAAGATCTTCAAGTTCTCTGCACCTCGGTGAGTACTGCTGGGGGTGTATCAAGACGGGTTCTGATTTATTCAGAGCACGGTCAAGACGGGTTCTGATTTTTTAGATCACGGTCCAGACAGGTTCTAGGTTTCTAGAAAACGGTATGTTTGTATTCTGATACTCAGGATATATCAAGTTATCAAGTGTAAGTTTTTGTTGTTTGTTATTTGTTGTCACAATGCCTTTGTTTTCAAAGTTGTGTAAACTGGGTACCCGGAGGGGGTTACTTGAACAAGATGTACCAGTCCCCCAAAGGACACTCCAGGTTTTCTTATGTATACAAAATATGGCATAGGTGCCGTTTTGTACTTGGATTTGTGGAAAGAGTACACTCAAAATTTAGAAATTGCGATTAGATGGCCAAAGAGTGGCTCAAGGGATTTGAATTATATCATGGCAGTTGAAAAGAAATGTTGGGAAAAGAAAGCAAGACCCTCGATGTTAGAGAGTATTGAATTATGGCGAAAGGAAGCACATCAAAGGGAACAGAAAGAGCAAAGGAAAGTAGAGAAAGCAAATTGAATGTCAGAAGAAAGTAAGATGAGAAAGTTACAAGAACAAAATGCGGATATTAATTTTGAACAAATAAAGACGGAGGCCTCGGCCTCAGTGACGGGGATGTATCCCGTCCTTTCACAAAAGACAGAGTCCGAAGATAACCCTAGTATTCCCACAGCGCCCCCATGTCCTAAAACTCCTTCTGCTCCCAAAGGCTTCATTACCACTTATTTAATGGAACCTCCTCCTGCTTATACCAACCAAATAACAGCCAGACGAATAGTCACCCAGACTGAAACCATCTCTGACACCTCAAGCGGGGATCCACCCATGTTAGAATGTGATTACAACCCGACCCCAGGTGAAGGTTCACAAGTGGATATCTCCCTTCGCCTACGAGAAGGTCTAGAAGGTATACAAGAGGTACCGAATGTTGCAAATTGTCTGAACAAGATTTACGAAACTCTCCGAACAGGAGAAAATTTAGAAGCCCTACAGGAAGCTATTAAAAATAGACCCATAGCGCATAGAAAATGCCTCTCACGATTCATGATCACTTGTTTTATCAGAATGATAGCTAGTACAGGAAAAAGAGTTCCTGATGATTTATTACAACTAGATCAAGCAGTGATTGCAGGTAGTTACAATAAAATAAAATAAATAGATCTCTTTATTCCACTCTTTACAAGCAAGGTTTCTGATTTCCACCGAAAAGACACCCCTACTCAGGAAATAGAGAATGAGAGTACAGAAGAAGCTCCCTTTCAAGGAACAGTACGCTCCCGTACACCTCATTCCCAGAATAGTGGACAATTAAAAATTAAAACTAAGAAATTGTCAGATCCTACAGATAGATTGTTCCAACGAACACAAGAAGCTCTAGATGATTGGATGGACGACGAACCTCCACTCACTACCCAAGAAAAGGAACTAGCTCGATCAAGCACCCATTGGGTATCTCAATACTCTATATATGGCCCTGATATAGTCGCTCAAATGTTTCTATCGATCCCTCTAACGTCCCAAAGGTTAGCAAGCATCTATATGGTTCAACACCTCATTACGATGTACGAAGATACTGGTTGCCCGCCCAAAAAGTTACATTCTCTCTTACGAGACTGCTTAGAAGGGAGGTGGGTGGGCAGGGGACAAGAATTCCTTAATATCTTCCTTGACCTACGACAGCGATATGTTCAATACTTTTCAGACAGTTATGAAGCAAATCCCCATCACTATGACCAAGGACAGTTCCCCCTCCGAGAAGTACATCCTGTTATAGATTCTGGAGGAAAACTACAACAAACATTTGTCTACACACCCCTGACAAAAATAGAAATATTAGAAATGAAGAAATGGTCCCTTCTCACGAAAAAGATCCTTCGGGTTTTCATAGGGAATTCAAGGATATTCTTCAAATGGGTTCCTTTACCTATATTGATCTCAATATTCTCCTTAAAGTCCTACTGCCTCAAGGGACATATGACAAACTAAAAGGAAAAGATTGGGAGGTAGAAGGGAAAAAGATAGTATGGACAGCTTTAGAGACAGAAGAAAGTACTTGTGCTGCTGGACAAGGCTTGGGACCTCTAGTCCCAGAACTCCCTAGCCTTCTCCCGAAAATACTCTCCCAGTTGCTGACCACTAAGAAAGAAGATTGGGATGCTATCTCTGCATGCAAACAGAAACCAGATGAGGATATAGGGGACTATTATACAAGGTTAGAGAAATGCTTTCTCATCAACAGCGGCCTCTCCTCAGGTGGAGACGCCTATAGTCGATTATTTGTTTCCAAATTCGTAGAAAATGCCTTGCCAGCGATCAGAAGTAGAGTACTAAAGGTAGAGAGTACTTGGCAAGCAAGCTCCCCTTCACAAGCACTTCAGATGCTCCAATATCACCAAAATAGGATTAGGGATGAACAAGAACAAGAAAAGAAAAGAACGAAGGATACTAAAATGAAGGTATTGGTAGCGCAGACTAATACAATCCAACAGACCCCTAAACAAGCTCAAGTGTCACAAGAAAAAGTTACTTGCAATTATTGGAAAAGGCCAGGTCACTTTGTGCGTGACTGTCCAGTATTATAACATAATATTGCCACTGTGAAGACTCAACTGTGTAACTATCCCCCACGACCCTCTGTTCCCACATCAGCTCCTCCAACTGATACTAAACATGCCACCCAACTCTATCAGTACCCAGTGTCATCCTATCCTGAATTCCCCTCAATTTCATGAGACAGCTGGGAGGAACACGATAGTCGTCCACTGATCCCGGTCCCGGTCGACCAAAAGGGTCCCTATGTACATGCTAAGCTCTTAGGTAAAGAAACAAACTTTCTAATAGACACCGGGGCCAGTAGGACGACAGTACAACACAACGAAGTTCCCAAGGTACCCCTCTCTGGCTCGAATAGTATTTCCTTGGGTTTCTCAGGTACACCAGTCATCAAAAAGGTTTCTGAACCAGTATCACTTCAAGTTGGTCCTCTTACAACATCCACTGATTTGGTACTTACTAAGTCATGTCACGAAAACCTACTCGGCATCCAGACATTAAAGCAACTGGGTGCTGTGATATGCTGTTCCCCGGAAGGAATACGACTATTCCTCCGAGATTTCAAAGGTCATTTCACCACACGAGAATTAGATGTCAGACTAAGAGACAATCCTGCTACATTATGGGCTACAGATCCGACTGACGTAGGGTTCATGGACATTACACCACACATGGGCACATTAAAAGAAGGTGTTGTCCTACCTCGTGTCCGACAATATAAGTTACCGCCAGATGCAGAACAAGCCCTCATCCATATTATCGATGACTTAATACAGAAAGGAGTAGTAAGAGAAGTACCTTCCAACATATGTAATTCGCCAGTCCTACCAATATGAAAGAGAACAGATGACGGCGCATCACCAGTTTACAGACTAGTAGTCGACTTGCGCGAACTAAACAAGTGTGTGGTACCACAATAACCTGTGGTCTCTGATATCAGTACTCTGCTAACTGCTATAGATCCTGAAGCCACACATTTTACTGCAATCGACCTGAAGAACGCCTTCTTCAGTGTACCCATTCACCAAGACAGTCAGTACCTATTCGGATTCTCACTACAAGGTCGTAGCTTCTGTTTCACAAGAGCTCCTCAAGGGTACACAGAAAGTCCCAGTATCTACAGTCAGGCACTTAAAAGACAGTTAGACGACATTGTTATGCCTTCAAATACAACATTGTTACAATATGTCGATGACCTACTGATCACCGCACGCTCTGAACCAGAATGTGAACAAGCATCACGGATTGTCCTAATGTTCCTTACAGAACATGGCCACAAGGTGTCACCCTCGAAATTACAATTGTGTTTACAGCAGGTGGCCTACCTAGGACACCTGCTGTCAAAGGAGGGTAGGGCACCCACACCTGAAAGAATTCAACTCACTTTTAACATTCCTGTCCCTAAGACACAGAAAGAAGTCCATGCCTTTATTTGCCTCACGTCCTACTGTAGACAGTGGATTCCTCAATTTGCATACTTGGCCAAACCCCTGATACAGCTAACGACCACAACCTCTTCCCCATTGCCATGGACACCTGATCATACTTTTGCTTTTGACACCCTTAAACAAGCATTATGCTCTGCACCCGTCCTAGCTACACCCGATTATGCCAAACCTTTTGTCCTCTTTGTCACAGAACGGGAAAGTACAGACTTGTCAGTACTCACACAAACACAAGCCAACAAACATCGTCCCTGTGCTTATTTTTCTAGCACTCTGGACCCTTTTGCACAAGGTTTGCCTGCCTGTTTGAAATCTGTCGCAGCTACAGCTTTAGCAATACGACAAAGCGATTCCATAGTACTAGGACACTCTCTTGAAGTACAAGTTCCACATGCAGTAGAACTACTCTTGAATAGGACTCAAACACAACATTTGACCATAGCCCGCCTCACAGGTTACGAGGTCACTCTGTTCCAACCCCACATCATCATCAAAAGATGCAATATCCTCAACCCAGCTACGTTACTGCCTACTATTCCAGTTGACAATCAGATTCACGACTGCTTAGAGGTAGTCGAACTAGTCACAAAACCCCGGTCTGATCTTACAGATGTCCCTCTAAGTACACCAGAACACACACTGTTTGTAGACGGTTCCTGTATGCGCCTCCAATCAGGCAAACTTTCAGCAGCCTATGCTGTCACTACAGAAAACACAGTCCTCTTATCAGCTAGGATATCTGTACATTCAGCACAAGCAGCAGAGCTAATAGCTCTCACACAAGCATGTGAGTGGTCTAAAAGAAAACGAGTCAACATCTACACCGATTCACAATACGCATTCGGGGTAGTCCACAATTTTGGAATTTTGTGGAGAGAGAGAGGTTTTCTAGCCTCTCATGGAACAAAAATCCAACATGGAGATCTTGTCCTCCAGCTACTAGAAGCAGTACACAGACCCACAGAAGTAGCTATACTAAAATGTAAAGCACTTACCAAAGTCATAGACTCTATTACTAGAGGCAATGCTCTGGCGGACGCCACAGCTAAACATGCTGCTCAGACATGAACACTAAACACTGAAACCATCATTAGAACTATCTGTCTAGTTATCGATCCCACCAAAGATGTAGTAGACATCCAAAACCAAGCCACAGAGACCGAAAAGAGAAAATGGGAGGAAGAGGGAGGTACACACACAGATCAAGGTTGGGTAACAAAAGACAAGTCCAAATGGTTTCTCCCTGACATAATGGTTCCCGTAATGATAGAAACTTCCCATGGTCCTGCCCATCTAGGAGAAAAAGGAATGTTAGACAGTCTGAATTTGATATGGCACAACGAGCATCTGCGTGCAGCAGCCAAACAAAAAGTACAAACCTGTATGATTTGCAGTCAGTTCAATCCCGGGAAAAGTGTATCAGTTGAACAAGGAGGGTTCTATCCTCCAGATTACCCCTTTGAAGTCCTCCAAATGGATTATATCCAAATGGAAAGATGTTGAGGATACAAATATGTCCTCGTAGTGCTCTGTACCTTAACCCGATGGACTGAAGCTTACCCTGTCCCAGACTATGGTGCCCAAATGACAGCTAAACAATTGGTGAGAGAATTTTTCCCAAGATACGGGTTGCCCAGAGTCATCTACTCTGACAATGGACAACCTTTCTCCTCTAAATTAATTGAAGCAGTTTCCCTACTGTTAGGTTACAACTGGAAATTTCACTGTGTTTGACATCCCCAAGCAGCAGGCCTGGTGGAGCGACACAACCAGACATTAAAAACCAAGTTGGCAAAAATATGCGCTGCCAAGCAAATCGACTGGGTGACAGCTCTTCCAGTTGCCCTGTTCTACATGTGAATGGTGGCACCTTCTCGGACGGGCCTGTCACCCTATGAGGTCACATATGGGAGACCTCCAAATATCTGGGGTGTCCCATCTCCTAAAAAGCTAACTGATGTTGACGCAAATGTACTGACAGATTACTTGGCTTCTTTGATGTCTGCACTACTTTCTTGCCATTCACAGGTGGCTGCAGTCTCTCCAGACAAGACCACGCCCTACGAGCATTCCCTTCAGCCTGACCAATGGGTGCTCGTCCGAAACTTTGACCGAACCAGCCCTCTGGAAAGAAGGTGGACGTCTCCTAAGCTGGTGCTGCTCACAACAAGGACCGCCGTCAAAGTCGAAGGACGAAAAGGGTGGCACCATGTGAGCCACTGCAAGCCTTTCCACGGACCAACTCCTTCGGACACTGTTGCTGATCCCGAGACCAGAGACACTAAACCATCAGACTTTAAAGACACTGAAACGACAGACTTTATTTCACCCCTTCCAGAACTTTTGCCCAAAGAAGAGTACAAATTGCGGCTGCGATCTTATCCAAAACAGACTTGAGACATTGTGCCTGACCTCGACCTACCAGTGGCTAATTAAGCCCAAGACGGATGCTTTGTGAAGCGGTTGCTGGGACGTGTCCGGTCACTGGCGCATACTTTACTCAGACTAAGCAGCCGAAATCATGAAGACCAAGACTCATTGCACGAAACTGTTACGAAACAAAGTTCACATTTTCCTTTCTATCATGATTCTTATTTTCTGCATCATGGCTTGTCTAGGTTGGTTCCTTCATCTAGCTTTTCCACTTTCTTCCCCTATGCTTTTGAACAACACTGCTATGCATTCACACGTAGATCTTCCCCCGCATCTCAAAAGTAGGAGAAAAGAATTCTTTAATAACACATTCATCTCCACGCTCATCAACACCAACTAGTTATCAACAAAACCAACGGTTGGGTGTGCGGCTTAATGCCACACTCCGTACATGGAGGTATGCATTTTATCCCTCTCCCTTTCGGCTATGCTGGATCTACCTATGCTCTCTTTATGATATTCTCCGCCTCTGTTAGAAACATCCCTGAAACCAAGACCAAGAACACTAGTACCTGGAACGAGATAAAAACAAAGACTGTGCGCTCTGTTCAAAAGATGGTAGATTTCACCGCAACATGGGGACAAGCAGATAATAGTGAAAATACCAGTTATTCCCTCTTTAACAACACTACCTCCTTTAGAGAAACATTCTCAGTTCAGAAGAGACAGACAGAACATTGCATTTCTCCTCCCCCCTACCTACACCGCCCCAGCAGATTATCGTCTAAGTGATCCTCCGACTGGGATTAATAGACGGCGAAGGGGGGTCATGGATGCTGAAGACACAGTGGATCAGGAGGCTGGCGATTTCTTCAAAGGAATCATCCCTTTCTGGGGGCCCATGATCAATAGCCGCCACATAAGACAACTGACTCGTGTAGTCCAGGGAGCCATAAACGAAACAGCTGGTGCATTAAGTAACATCACCGCTGAGATGGCTTCTGATAGACTCATGACGTTACAGAACCATATGGTCCTAGATATCATATTAGCAGACCGTGGTGGCCTATGTAAACTGAGCGGATCCAGCTGCTGTATATACATTCCAGATAATGCACCCTCAGTATATTCTGACATTTCCCGCCTTCATGTACTGTCAAAGAAACTAGACGCAGACACTGCTGACTGGTCCCTGACGGGATGGCTCTGGGGCCTCCTGTTCTCATGGGGGTGGAAGATCCATACAATAATAAGTCTTGCTCTAGCCATTCTCTTCACCTGTTGCCTCTGTATTCAGTGTGGCCCAGCTCTCTGTAGTTTCTGTATCACTGCCTGCATTCCCAAACCCCAGTCCAGAAAGAAAGAAAAGGAAAGAATCATGTTACAGGAACAAGTAGACGGCCTAATGAGTATAGAAGTAGACTAATAAGAAGAAGAATTTTTAAGGGTATATTATGGGACAAGGAGGAAAAAGATTATTTTTCGTAGTTTATGTCCCATCATACACCCTCTCAGTCACGTCCCCGAGCCCATCATGTCAGAAAACAAACAACGAGAACACGAGCAAACCCGATCACGCGCACACAAAGTTGCACACACGCTCTCCTTCCTCTTAAATTCAAAGGTACATTCTTATGGTTAGGGCGATTCCGCGAAACAGCTTCCACACTCAAACTGTACATTCCTATGGTTAAGCCGATTCCGAGAAGAAGACCCCCCATTTGTAACCATTTCCTTATAATCGGGCCGATTCCGAGAAATAGGCCCCGTTTTGCTAAACCACGGCAACCAATTCCGAGAAGAAGAGCCCCCGAATGCTGAAACATGACAAATAGACATCCTGTCACGACCATCTCTCTTTTATCTAAGGAACCAGCCTAGGGTTATTTCTCCACATTTCTGCTTCTCTCGTGCTTCCTCATTTAATCATGACGAGCCTCATCTCTTCTGCCATGTTTCCTCTTTTTATGATGCAGCCTCTTTTCTTTAGTCATGACTTCTGTTTTATTGCAACATATGACACGTGCCTGCATTAAAGGGAAGCTCCTTCCTCATTTCTATGTATAAATATACTGTGTTCTGAGAATAAAGTTAGAGATTCTTCCGATCCTCCTCAGGTGACGGATCTCTCCCTTAACTCGAGTTACTAAATAAAGACCCTGAATTCGAACCACCACGAACTCTTCTCTTCATACTTGACCTTATTGATATTATAGAAATTCCGATCAAGGTAAATTACTAAAATATTTACCACAATGCAGCAGTCATCTTACAATTTTTGCCCATACTATTTATCAAGGCGACTTTGGGCAAAAATGTCTTCCAATGATAGCAAATTATAAAAACAGAATAAGAACAAGATACACAATTTAAAAGGAAACAATACAAGATAAAAAGCAATACGGCCCCAAAGCAAAGATTCTAATGAATCAAGCAATTGTTGGGGCAAGCTTTAACTGGTTGAGAAAATATGGCGAAATACCACACTAATGAGTGTTCCCGGCCTTGGGTAGTCTGTTCCAGGTAGCCCAGCCCAGCCACCTTCGGCCCCTGACTGCCACAGACGGTCCCGCCCTTGTGCCAGGCTTCTCCCGGGACGCTCCAATGCAGCGGGTGAGGTAATTGGTTATAAGACGTCAGTAGGCGGTGGGCGGTGCTCAGGCACGGGACCAGGTGTGTTTGCAGCCTGACGAATCCTGGTACTTTGAGTCCTTCCGTAGATTAGCCTTGTGTCACGAGCAGCCAAAGTTCACCACAGAGAGTAAACGGTAAAAGACACCTCAAATGCCCCGATCTCCTCATCAATTAGCTGGTCAAAGAAACACCTCACAGACGATGCGGCACCCGCGGACCGGGTGAGGCGAGGTGATTTTATGTGTCAGTGGGCGGTGGGCGGTGCTCAGGCACGAGACCAGGTGTGTTTGCAGCCTGATGAATCCTGGTACTTCGAGTCCTTCCGTAGATTAGCCTTGTGTCATGAGCAACTAAAGTTCACACAGAGAGTCACTGATAAAAGGCACCTCACATGCCCTGATCTCCTCCACAAATAGCTGGACAAAGAAACACCTCACAGACGATCAAGCAGCCGCGGAGCGGGTGCGGCAAGGCTTTTTTAGGTGTCAGTGGGCGGTGGGCAGTGGGCGGTGCTCAGGCACGGGATCAGGTGTGTTTGCAGCCTGACGAATCCTGGTACTTCGAGTCCTTCCGTAGATTAGCCTTGTGTCACGAGCAACCAACGTTCACCACAGAGAGTAAACGGTAAAAGGCACCTCACATGCCCCGATCTCCTCCGCAATTAGCTGGACAAAGAAACACCTCACAGACCATGCGGCACCCGCGGAGCGGGTACAGCGAGGCTTTTGTAAGTGTCAGTGGGCGGTGGGCAGTGCTCAAGCACGGGAGCAGGTGTGTTGCAGCCTGACGAATCCTGGTACTTTGAGTCCTTCCGTAGATTAGCCTTGTGTCACGAGCAACCAAAGTTCACCACAGAGAGTAAATGGTAAAAGGCACCTCACATTCCCCAATCTCCTCCGCAATTAGCTGGACAAAGAAACACCTCACAGACGATGCGGCACCCGTGGAGCGGGTGCGGCGAGGCGTTTTTAACTGGCGGTGGGCGGTGCTCAGGCGCGGGACCAGGTGTGTTTGCAGCCTGACGAATCCTGGTACTTCGAGTCCTTCCGTAGATTGGCCTTGTGTCACGAACAACCAAAGTTCACCACAGAGAGTAAACGGTAAAAGGCACCTCACATGCCCCGATCTCCTCCGCAATTAGCTGGACAAGGAAACACCACAAATTTTTACAGCTGAGAGATTTTATGCTTAAAAAGCAGGTGGTGCAGCAGGATTTGGACAAGTACCTTTGATGAATTTACTAATGAGCAATACCAGACTCTCGATTACACAAATATATAGATATTTGCAGGAAGGTGTGTCAGATGATTTGAATAAACATAGTCTGAAATGGCAGGATAGGTTGGGAGTTGAGCATTCCTGATTTTTGAGATCACTAGAACTGTGGGACACTGTACTGTATTCTGCCAATCTGCGGGCTCAACATTTCAAGACTTTATTTGACTTATATATTACTCCTGCGATAATTGTTAAATGGGGTGGTACTGAGGGGACATCTTGTTTTAGATTCTTAATATTTCGGGTGGATCTAGTGCATATCTTTGTCAGTTGTAACTGTATAGAATCTATTGGCCGTGAAATCACACGCTTCTTACAACAGATTCTTTATTTTGATGTCCCTCTGACACCACAGCTGATGTTATTAGGGGTACATGACTCAGCAGGCAATGAAGGTGAAGAACTAATCTTCAGAGGTATGGCAGTACTTAGGTTATGTGTTGCTTCAGCTAGGCTTGATCCTCAACCTCCAGCCTTCCAGCAGTGGAAGGTGCAATTCCTACACATTTACATCTTAGAAAAGGCATTGTATGATAGGAGAGGCAGAAAAGGCAGAATCAAAGTAAAAAGGATCTGGGGCCCTTTTTCCTCCTGGATCGCATCCTTCTCACAAACTGAAACTTCCTTCTTAAGCCAAGCCTAAAAAAATCATGCGCTATACTTGACTGCACTCTTAATTATGATTTTTTGGTTACTGTGTATAGAGTATTACTGGACTGTCTTCTGTTAATCAAATGAAAATGCATAATTTATGTTTGATTGGAATGTATGTACAGGTAATCAATGCTGCAATTGCACTGTTTTTTTCCCTTTGCACAATAAAAAAAAAGAACTATATTGTTGATTTGAAGGTGACAATGCACCTGATTGGTTGCTTCTAACTGAGAGGTCTGTATCTTGTGGAAACTGTTTATGCTACTAACACTCTTGATGTGTAATTGTGGTCTCCTTCACTTTCATTGCTGTCAAGGTATCATTATGAGTCTTACTAAACTCAATAAAGAATGTTTAAGAAAAAAAGAAACAACTATTTTTTCAATGCTCACTCTTTTTTAAAACATTCAGACCTGTGTACTTTTTTCACAAAGTGTTCAAACACAACCCCAGCAGGGGCGTCGTGACACCCCCCCCTTCCTTTTGCAGTTTCAGCAGGTGTGGGGCTCAGCTGATAAATGCTGCTGTAAAGGAATACTGTATCCATAGAAGAGTAGTCAGGAGCAAGGTAGAACGAAAGATGGGTTAATAGAAGAGGGAAGGATGGAAGGAATATTGAATGGAAGTAAGGGTGAAAGGATGTATGGGTGAGTGCTTTGATAACTGAGTGGGTGAAAGGATGAGTGAATTGGATGGCAGAGTGGATGGACAAATGGATGAATGGTTGGGTGGATGGCAGAGTGGTTGAATGTATGATGGGTAGATGGCAGGAAGGATGGATGGCAGAGTGGATGGATGGATGGTGGGTGGCAAAATGGACAAATGGATGAATGGCAGTGGGGATGGATGGATGAATAGCTGGATGGATGGATGGATGGATGAGTGGGTTTCAGAGTAGATGGATGCCTATATGATGGATCGATGTCAAAGTGGATGGATGAATGAATGCAAAAGGGATAATTGATAGATGAATGCTTGGATGATAGGGTTGATAGTGGAAGAATGAATGGCTGAATGGGTGGATGGATCACTGGATGGATGAAAGGAAGAGCGGATGGAGGGGTGTTGATGGCAAAGTTGATGAATGGATGGAATAGAGAAATACTGAATGATGGATGAAAGAATTAATGGATGCCAGAATACAAAAGTGAAATAGCGAGTTTCAGCCAGTGGATGACGGGTAAAAGAATGAATTGATAGATGCTTGGATGGAAGAGACATGTAGGCTCTTCTATGGAGGATTGGCTCACTTGCTTCGCTTGGTTGGTGCCATCAGAGGTTTACTTCAAAGTGGTGGGTGTTTTATTTTTCTGGCTACTCCCTGGCAACCTTATTTCACCAATAACGTTTCAATCTGACTCCCTCGTTGCAGGCTTTATGCAATCTCTTCTTTGATTACCCTTCATCAGGACTTAACATCTGCGTCCCAAAGCAAACTCGAATGGGAATGCATGCTCCTAATGAACATAGAAGTCATTATACTAATTTTCCATTTATTTACAGTTTTATATTTACAAATATGTCTTACTATACACAATATGGTAAACATATAATTTCTGTTCACACTGATGGTGGGCTTATGCTGAGAGGGATATGTGAGTCTGTAGAAAGGCTAGCTCAGAATTGGATTCACACTGTGATATGTGACTGAAACTCCCTGAGGTTACTGCCTAATATAGTGAACAGCTGCTTCAACTTCTCGGTTCCCACAGATTCCTCTAATAAGTATACCGTGACATTTCGTGGAGTGTAAGACGCTACAATTATATTTCAGTTGTCCTGCTACTGCTGAGTTCCCAGCATTGATTTTGAGCCATAAGGGCTACTGTCTTCCAGGCAGGGGCCTTCAAAGATCTACTGCATATCTTTTCCTGGGTAAATCTCTGTTGGAGACATTTTGTCTACATATCTATGTTTGCAAATAAAATATATTTTCTTATTTAGTAAAGTACAGCAAAGATGGATTTTTAGCTGTCCCCAAATCCTGTTACACAGTCGGGAAGTTTAATCCTGTTACACAGTCGAGAGGTTTAAAGATAAAGCAGTGTTTATCAGCTGCACTTAGCCTGGCCAGTAAACAGCCTTTTTTTAAGCCTGTTACTCCAGAAACATGCTTGTTAACATACTCTGTATGCCTCGCCTCTAAAGAGTTTACAACTAGGTATTTTGGGTATCAAGGCACATTTTAGAGATTGGCTATTTAAAGTCATAAGTAGGCTGTAAATAGGTGTAATAGGTGCATTCTTTGAAGTGAAAGCTACAGCTTGACCTACAGCCATGTTAGATGACCTGCAGCCGGCTGCCATGGATTTGAGTAATCTCATGCGCTTCTCCCATGGCTGACTCATATGCATCATCTTAATGTTATGCCACGGGTTCTCCACATGTTTCCCACGGCCCTTCCTGAATGTCAAATATGCAAACTAAAGGAAACTAATTCATCGCCATGTTTTTGAAGGAAAGCACATGCTTTGGGCGATCTCCTGTTATCCACATGCACAACTACACCAGCAAATCTGTTAAAAAAAGGGAGAGACACACAGAAAAATACAATTTCAATCAAGTAAATTGAATTATAAGCAAAAGATACCCTTGCAATTCAGACAACAGCCTGGAGGCAATTTTGTGATTTAATAAGTTTACACAGGATGAGTGTGTGCCCATAATCAGCATTGACATGGTCGGACATATGATTGCGTATTAAACGATCCCAGACAATCACCTTTGTCTATTGACGTTTGGACATTTTAAATATTATAAATAACGTGGTGTGTGAGAATAGTAGTTTTCCTTGAGTGTCCAAAAGTATTTGACTTGGAGGTGATATCATTGTTTTACCACAATCTTTCTCGCCGGTTATGGAAAAATGCGTCTAGTGAAATATTGAACGTTACGATGATCAAGATTAAATTATGATGACATTAAACTATTTGAATCTGAGTGCCTTTCATGTCATCAGTGATTAAGAAGGAAACCATTTAGTTGACAAGACGTTAATGATGTGCAACCTTTATCTGCTTCAATAGCATTTTGCCTTAGACCATTTTGGTTCAAACACAATGCTGATTTACATTCACCTCTAGCACGAGGAAATCCACAGAATGACGCATTCAAGCTTGAAGCAGTCTCCTAACGGAGCAAGAATTTAATCCAGGAAGCTCTGACAGATGTGCCGAGTGATAATTTAATATCCCAAACTTTGTAAGTCTGAAACATAAGCTTTGAAAATACAGCCAGTCTGCAGGTTACTTTGTTAAACCTTTCTACTGCAGAACATTTTTCATGCTTTGCTGTAAATGGAACCAAAACTAACTGTATTTTTGTTTATTGACACCTTTTCTACATTGTTCACAAAAATTCATGGGTATGCAGGCACGTCTGAGGTGGGCCAGCCACCAGAACAAGGCTGGCTGCTTTCACATTATCAGAATCTGTTTGGCGCTTCAGCTTGCTAGGACACAAACAACCCCACTGGCTGCTAGAATAATGATTTTCTCAGGTCTCTTCTGAATTACCTGTTATATACCCACAGTCATTATTCATTGCAGACAGTCAAATACTCCTACACTCCAATGCAAAATATCTGTGCGGCATATCCTCAAGCTCCTGAAACAGAAGTTTCTTCTTATCTTTCTTATTTGAATATTAAAATAACATAAATATTTTTTTTCGAAAACTGATTTTAATGTTGTTTTCTTCCATAAAGAGCTGTGGATAATGAAGTCTGCCACCCCGCTCGCACTAGAAGAGTAGCTTGTGTGGCTAAGCACTGTGGGGCAGATTTTCAAGCCCCTTGTGCACTTTTGCGTCACTTTTAACATTGGAAAAATTAGGGAAAAGTGGCGCAAGGGGCTTGTAAATCTGCCCCTGTGTATTTACCCCTTGTCAACACTGCATAAGATTTGGGCGGATGACCTGGGGTGATGTGCAGCAGTGCGCAGTGACTGGGAGGGAGAGCTGCTTGCCCTTGTTAATGTCTATCCCCATCCAGGGCTTCTGACAGATACTATAACATATTTGGGCAGACTGCTCACTGAGCTACCACAGGCCACCACCGAACTGGGGTGAGACTTTACTATGTGCAGGATGCTCGCCTTGAAAGGGCACACGCTAGGTAGACCCACCACGTTCATGCTGGGAAACTCTATAACTTCTTTCAAGCTGCGGGTATTGTGATGTCTTGAGAATGCTTCATGTACCCTGGAGGTGCTATAGCTTTTACTCTGGTGCACATGACACCCATTCCTTACTGGGTGCACATGACACCCACTCCCACATGGACTTTTTCTTTACCCTAGTTGAGACCCCTCATAGATTTGTGGAGGCTGAATATGAGGAGTGGGGGGGTTTGGATTACTCCCCACTTAGTATTACACTGGACTCAACTCATAGTCAGGGTGAGTGGAGAATGGTAGCGTGGAGACTCACTATTGAAAAAGAGGTGGCCCACCTACAGATTGCCACATACAGCTATTTTAAAGAAAATGCCGACTCGGTGGGGGAGGCAGCCCCTTTATGGGAAATCTATCCGAGGGCATGATTATTTCAGAAGTGGAAGATAAGCGTAGTAGAGGGCACCATTGTATTGAAGTGGAACGGGACTTGCTGAGTTTGGAAGAAGAAAGTGCAAAACACCCCTTAGAGACCAAGGGGCATATCTTCTCTGTAAAATGGAGAACATCCTCCCTGGCTTCGGACATTTATATGAGTAGGTGATAAAATAGGGAAGAAGTTAGCATGGCTCAGCAAGAGAGAGCAAGGTAGACACCATATACGAGAAATGGGGGTTTAGTGAGGGGCTCTGATGCCATTGGAGAGACTGGTGGCCTACTTGCGGGACCACTACATGAGTCAAGCACAGCCCTCCATGGAAGACCTGCACAGGTTTGTGCGGGACTGCCCTTGGGGGAAGCTGGTACATCATAGGGCACTAGAGATTGAAGGAGACATAGCTTTTTAAGAGGAGCATTACTGCAGTCGGGGAAGTCACAGGGTCTGAGTGAGCCACCGGCGGAATTTTTAAAGAAATATACAGGTACTCCTCCACAATCTGTGTGAGGATGCGTACAAAAAGGGTGCTCTATCTCAACGTGTTAATATGGAAACCATAGTGTTAAACCCAATGGCCCAAAAATGATGGATCAGTATGAAACACAGCAATCAATACCCCCTCTAAACTTCGATGCTAAAGTGTTCACCAAGGCACTGGCAAATTGTCTGCGGGTAGTGATTCTTTACTTAGTGCATCCTGACCAGAATGGGTTTATGCCCCAAAAAATCGACTAGGCTCAATATCTTCCACCTATAGAACAATGTTGCTGCACCTGGGGGTTGAAGTTCCCACCGGAGGTGGTGTCGTTAGAAGCAAACAGCGTGTGATTCAATTGAGTGACCTTTTCTTCTAGAATTATGAAAAAATAGACTTGGATCCTAAACTTTTGGTTTGTTTGTTGGAGAAGAGTGTGGGGAGCTGTGGTTCCTTGTTGTAGACCTTAGATGAGTATTGTATGGTGGAAGTGATATGAAGACAGGTTCCTCGAGATTTGAAACTGACTAACCTCGCCCTGATTCTCTAATGCGAGACTTTGATATTCAACGAAGCATAGACACATGCGTTAACCAGCAGGGTTGAGGGGGAGCCAAGAGGGAACCAGGTATTATTGCAATGTTCTTAAGGTATATGTTCTTCAAAATCAATAAATATGTTTTAAATATATGCATATATTTCCTATATTATTTGTGTGTCCTGCCTGCTTGACTGTATAGAAGGCTTACAGTTTTACTGATGTCATCATGGAATGTGAACGGCGTAAGCTTGAGTACAGTCAGTTGGAATGCATCTGGATGCTGAGTAGGTAAGCTATCCTGCTGCCGGCAGGGCTAATATTTGTACATATATACTTATATCAATAACTCCTATTTATCCCTTGTAACCCAACTATCTATGTGCAAAATGTCTGCCTCCTTTGCTTTACAACACTGGTGACGAGGATGGACTCTGATGTCAAATGTGAGGTTAGCTAGATTCTATTTGATATAATGAAGATTTGGGGGTGGGGAGAAATTAACTATTCTTCCTCCAAATACAGTTGCATGGGAAAATGTGTCTACATTTTGAAAAGGTCGTATTTACTTTTTTAAATCCAATCCCACTTATACTGGGGAAGTGTATATATTTGGGGAGTCTGACTTATTGTTCTGATTTCAAGTGCATTTCCATTTAGGAAAGGGTATATATGGGGGGTGTAAGATGTGATTTATTATTCATATTTCAATCCCCCTTCCATTGTGGAAGTGCATATATTTGGATGGGGGGTGATATTCTAAGTCGGATTCTACCTACATTTGAGAAAATGCATTCATTTGGAGGGTACATTCAACTAAACTAACCTCAATCCACCTTACATTGGTGAAAAGTAGTATATTTAGAGGTGGTGTCAGATTTTGTATTCTAGCTCTAATCCCTCTTACAGTGGGAAAGAGATTATATTTAGGGGAAAATTGTGGTCAGTGATGTCACTGACCATGTCATGAATGATCTAATATGTGACATCATCAGCAGTGGATTGCGGGTGCGCGAAATATAGTTAGTACAACTAACTATATAGGAGCAATTTCAATGGTTTTGTATGAGTGAAATGTCCAGCTAACTATAACACTCCTAAAACTTATAGTTTTTTGAGTGAATTTCAAAGGTTTTTTAAAAGCTAATTCCTAACTATATAAGGCCTGAAACCTATGTTTTTTGAGTGAATTTCAAAGGTTTTTTAAATGCTAATTCCTAACTATATAAGGCCTGAAACCTATAGTTTTTTCAGTGAATATATATATATATATATATATATATATATATATATATATATATATATATATATATATATATCATCACACGATTCCAGCAATAGTTACCAGGAAAAAACGGCCAGCACACAGATGATGTGATCTGTTTTCTTTATTTCGTTTCCGAACCCCCCTACACCCCCGAATATATATATATTCCCTGAAAAAACATAGGTTTCAGAGGTGTTATAGTTAGTTGGACATTTCACTCATACAAAACTATTGAAATTCCTCTGTAATAGTTAGTTGTACTAACTCTGACTCGCGCGCCCGCAATCCACTGCTGATGATGTCACATATTACATCATTCATGACATGGTCAGTGACATCACTGATGACATCACTGATGACATCTTAAATGACATAACTGATGACATCATCCAGTGAATGTGGTTTGGTTTGTTATTTAAATATGTATTATTATATAGCAATAAATTGAAGAATGAGTGAATATTGTCACGGCCACGTATTCTCAGGATCAGGTGATGCTATATGGGGTCCACCTCCAGACTGCCCTATGCTCAGAATTCAAATCACACTGAGCATAAAGTAATCAAGTGAGGGAAAATAAGAAAACCAGGAAGGGGCTGGAACAGGACGGGAGGCTGTATTGAGAAACAACAAAGAAACACAAGCATTAATATCATAACAATGCTAACTACGCTCAAGTATTCTCGCTAGGACACCAGCTACCATGGGTACTAGCTACAATCTCTTCTTCTCCCTCTTGGTAGGTAGTGAATAACCTGAATCCACGATGACTACTAGTCTGAAGCGCAAGAAAGAATGTCAGCATTCAAAAAAGCATTCAATCAGCCCAAACACTTCTCCATCGTTCACCACTGTCACACACACCTTTCAGCCTTCCTGGTGATTCCAACAAAAATCCCCAAAAGTGTAAAGTCTTAAATCAAAAAATAAGAATTAATGGTGCACCCAAAAACACTCCAAATATCCTCTGAGTATTTCCAAAATAGAGCTCCAGTCAAAACACAGTCTTGGTATCACAAAGTTCCAATATCAGAAATCCAAACGTTTATATATCAAACGATTTAGCCCAAAGTCCAAAGTACAAGAATGCGTTTTCAATTACGCTTGTAAGCTCCACAGTTCATCACGTAGTCAAACTCACGGAATCCGGTAACAGCAGGTGACGATGAATTCCTTCCGCTGCAAGGACTCCGCTAACACCAGCCGGTGCTAGAACAGCGCTCAACAGCCGTTGAACGCTCCAAAGAGAAGCCGCCGCTTCCCACTCCTTCGTTCTCTCAGCCGAGAAAACAACGGCGAAAGCGAAGAGCAGCTAGATGACGTAGCCGCTGCACTTCTCGCCAGCATGCCGGAACCAAAACTTCCGACACTCCAAAACTCCTGCAGAGGCGTACGGCAGCCGCCGCACGCTCTCCTTCCTCGAAAGAGAACTCTGCCTTGGCCGAGCGCCACAATGCGGGATACACACCAGTTCTAACTCCAATTACTGGTCAAAATCACGTACACAGTCCGCCAGTAATCAGGTACCTTTATAGAGGCTGACTCCCCCCTTTGGCTAAGCTTTCTGGGATATGTAGTTCTTTCATTATTGTACGATCATTCTAAATTGTCCCCCTTCGGGAATCGCAACCATGACAGTATATACCTCTTTACCAGCGCCGGTTGGCCCGTGGCTTCCTCGGATGACTTGCAAAGAAGCAGCGGATCGCCACCGGAGCATGAACCCCTGAGCTAGGTTCCCATGAATCATCCTCTGCAGCATACCCCTTCCAGGACACTAGAAACCACAACCTTCTCTGCCTGAAACGAGAATCCAATATCTTGTGCACCTCATACTCCAGATTCCCATCACGCATTACTGGAGGAACGGCCTTCCTGCGTGCAGCCAAGGCTGGTTTCAGAAAGCTACAATGGAAGACCGGATGAATCCGTAATGAAGCGGGAAGCTTTAGTTTGTAAGCAACCGGATTCACCCGTCTTACCACCGTATATGGCCCGATGTAGCGGGGATGAAACACACTCCGGAATCTGAAACGGATGTTCTTCGTTGAGAGTCATACTCTATCCCCCACTTTATACACTGGTCCTTCCTTCCGATGCTTGTCTTCCCATTTCTTATATGAAGCCCTGGCCTTATCCAAAGATGCCTGCACCTTCCGATGGATTCGCAAAAGTGCTTTTACTTGGCCCGCCACTGTAGGATGATTGGCCACATCACAAGGTATGTTTACAGGTAGGATGTTAGCATTGAACCCAGAATTAGCCCGGAAAGGTGTTTCACCGGTGGAACAATGCCAGGCATTGTTATAGGACAGTTCCGCTAACCACAATAAAAAAAACAGGAATCGGCCGCCTCATCTGCATAGCAGCGTAGATATTTCTTTAACGTTTGGTTCAGCCTCTCAGTCTGACCATCGGATTGGGGATGGAAACTGGTCGATAGAGCCGCCGAGATGTTCAAGGCCTTACACCAAGTGCGCCAGAACCTGGCCACAAACTGCGGACCCCTGTCTGAGATGATGACTTGTGGAACCCCATGAAGCCGGACCACCTGTGTTAGTAGCAGCTGGGCTGTTTGCGACGCTGAGGGTAGATTCCTACAGGGAATAAAATGTCCCATCTTTGTGAAACTATCCACCACCACTAAGATGGCGTTGTTTCCTTTATCCATAGGCAAGCCCACCACAAAGTCCAAGCTAATCACCTGCCATGGCCTCGATGGCGTTGGCAACGGCATGAGTAGCCCTGCCGGTTTCGATGGAACGTTCTTGGCTCTCGCACAGGTCTCACACTGGTTTACCCACTGTCTTACATCCCGAACCAGTCCTTCCCACCAGAAATGTCTCTGCACCTCATGTACCGTCTTTTGATGACCTTGATGACCGGCCATGAGGGCGTTATGGCACCAGTTGAATGCCATCAAACGGAGTTCATGGTTCGGAAGAAACAGCCTGTTCTGCACCATTGGTAAACCATGTTTGAGGTACCGATGACCTGCCACCGCCGCCCACTCCTCCCATTGTTGCGGAGTACGCTGCTTGGCTACCACCTCTAGGAAATGTTCCACCTGAATTGTACATAACACCACTTCTGGCGATAGAATGGGTTTGAGAGCCGTTCTCTTATCACTATCCGTATTCAAACACCGTGATAGAGAATCTGCCTTTCTATTCTCCACCCCTGGACGAAAGGTGATCGTGAACTCAAACTCGGCAAAAAACAACATCCAGCGCATTTGCCGTTGGGACAAATGCCGGGCTGTTTTCAAGTACACCAGGTTACGGTGATCGGAATACACTGTCACTGGATGGTTACCTCCCCACAGATAATGCCTCCACTCCTGAAAAGCCTTCTTCACTGCCAACAGTTCTTTCTCGGCAATGGTATAATTACCTTCAGCTGGATTAAGTTTTTTCGAGAGAAATGCCACTGGGTGCAACAATCCGGTTGTGTGCTCTCTCTGGGATAGAACTGCCCCAATGGCCACATCAGAGGCATCGGCTTCAACTATGAACGGCACATCCATCTGGGGATGCATAAGTACTGGGGCTGAACTAAATGCCTTTTTCAGATGTTCAAAGGCCTCCCCGGCTTCTTGTGTCCATCTAAAGGTTACTCCTTTCTGTAGCAGGCGGGTGATAGGTGCAACCAACTGTGAGAAATGTGAGATAACTCTCCTGTAATAATTGGAGAACCCCAGGAAGCACTGGATGTCACGTACATTCAAAGGAACCGCCACTCCAAAACAGCCCTCACCTTCCTATCAGCCATTCCGAACCCCCGAGGGTTAAGGATCACCCCCAGAAATTCCACCTCATCCACCCCAAACTCGCATTTACTCAACTTACAGAACAGGTGATGCTCCTGCAGCTTTTGAAGAATCAGTAGCACATGACTAGCGTGTTGGGCAGAGGACACAGAGTAAATCAATAAGTCATCGATATAGATGATCACAAACCTGTCCAGGTACTCCTTCATGATGTCATTAATGAAGAACTGGAATGCCGCCGGGGCATTACATAGCCCGAACGGCATTACCAGATATTCATACAGTCCAAAACAGGTCTTAAAGGCCATCTTCCACTCATCACCAGCCCTAATCTTGACCAGATGATAAGCCCCTCTTAAACCAGGCGCGTATAAATCCTCGCCTCTCGGACTTGGTCTAAAAGGACGGCGATGAGTGGAAGCGGATACCTGTTTCGCACCGTCACCTGATTCAGCTGTCTATAATCGATACATGCCCTCAACTCTTTGTTGGCCTTAGCGATAAAAAACAGGGGCGAGGCAGCAGGGGAGTGGGAACGACGAATGAAGCCAAGGGCGCTAAAGTGCTCGATGTATTTCCTCAGATGCTCTGTTTCCGACACCGACAGCGCATACACCCTAAACGAAGGTACCACCGCCCCTTCCACCATGTCGATTTGGCAATCATAATCCCTGTGCGGGGGCAATGTTTCCGCCTTCGCCTCACTAAAGACATCCCTGAACTGATGATATGTAGACGGCAATTCCACATCTTTTTCTACCGCTGTGGCGATGGAAAATCCCTGGGCTAATGAAGAGACATGAGAGGCAGAAGACTTCATACAACCCCCCTCACATTCCTCTGACACGAATTCTACAGTCCTAGCTCTCCAGTCGATGGATGGATTGTGTTGCCACAACCAGGGCATTCCAAGGATCACCTCATATTGAGGAGCCTCGATTATATTCAACACAATCCTCTCACAGTGTTCTCTCAATCCCCCTGGCATAACCAGTTCCACATTCTCAGTATGGGCGGTAACCGGGCCAGACTTCAACTGCGTGCCATCCACCGCCAACACCATTTCTGGCTTGTCAATTGGCACCTTCACCAGCCCCAGTCTATCCACCAACCCTTGATCTATGAAGTTGCCCGTGCTCCCGAATCAATAATTGACACCAGCTGGTGACTCTCATAGATGGTGTTTAAGAACATGGACAACAAGATGTGAGACTCAGACCTTTTACACTTGGGTACTTCTAATGATGGTATTTTCCACTCTGGTGATGGTTTTCTGTCCAGGGACAATGCCTCAAGGTTGGGATATCTGACATCACTCTCTACCGTCTTGGTTACTGCTAGCTGCTTCAGTGGGGGGGAATAGTTGGTCTTTTTTGGCGGCATGGTACAATCCCTAACATAATGCCCCTTTTTGCCACAATACATACAAAGGCCCATCGCTCTCCTGCTCTCTCTCTCAGCCTTCGTCAGCGGTGGCCGAATGGCTCCAAACTCCATGGGTTCTGGTCCAGCATCTTTTACGCTGGACTTACCCCCCAACTGTGAGCCATATCCGGTTCGGTCCCCCTTCCTACGTTCTCCACCTCTATCGGACATACGATGGTCTAATCTCAATGTGAGATTGATGAGATCAATGCAGGTTTTAGGCTGGGGGTCTATCTGTGCTAAAACATCTTTGATATCTTCATTTAATCCCTGATAGTATAACGCCATCCGTTTAGCCTCGGGCCAAGATGTTTCGACTACCAAACGATTAAAGGCCGTCATATAGGTTACCAGCTCTTTTTTTCCCTGGCGTAACCCCAACAACTCTTTATCAGCGCTCAACGTGGTGGCCCGTCTATCAAAGACCCTCTCGAATTCCGCACGGAACGCTTCCCAGTTGGATAACAGAGCATCGTCAGATCTCACCATTGGCACCGCCCAATTGGCAGCATCCCCTGTAAGGTATGATATTGCAAAGGCTACTCGTGAATTGTGAGTTGGAAAAGAGGCTGGCCTACACAAAAAATGTAATGCCACCTGGGTCAAAAAGGTCTGGATAGTAGCAGGATCCCCCGCATACCTCTCCGGGCTGGCTAATGGTATAGGGGGAGACACAGTTACCTGGATTGGCGTACCACCCATTGTGGCATCAAACGGGTTACGTGTCTGCCTATCAAATCGTTCTTTCAAAGCTGCAGTTTCAGCCCTAGAAGCCTCAAGTTCATGTTGGACAACACCCAACGCACGCAACACATCTTCTAGAGTGGCCATCCCAAAAGCACCCCCTGACCGGGAGAATAACAATACTTGGGTACGTGATTCTGTCACGGCCACGTATTCTCAGGATCAGGTGATGCTATATGGGGTCCACCTCCAGACTGCCCTATGCTCAGAATTCAAATCACACTGAGCATAAAGTAATCAGGTGAGGGAAAATAAGAAAACCAGGAAGGGGCTGGAACAGGACGGGAGGCTGTAATGAGAAACAACAAAGAAACACAAGCATTAATATCATAACAATGCTAACTACGCTCAAGTATTCTCGCTAGGACACCACCTACCACGGGTACTAGCTACAATCTCTTCTTCTCCCTCTTGGTAGGTAGTGAATAACCTGAATCCACGATGACTACTAGTCTGAAACGCAAGAAAGAATGTCAGCATTCAAAAAGGCATTCAATCAGCCCAAACACTTCTCCATCGTTCACCACTGTCACACACACCTTCCAGCCTTCCTGGTGATTCCAACAAAAATCCCCAAAAGTGTAAAGTCTTCAATCAAAAAATAAGAATTAATGGTGCACCCAAAAACACTCCAAATATCCTCTGAGTAGTTCCAAAATAGAGCTCCAGTCAAAACACAGTCTTGGTATCACAAAGTTCCAATATCAGAAATCCAAACGTTTATATATCAAACGATTTAAGCCCAAAGTCCAAAGTACAAGAATGCGTTTTCAACTACGCTTGTAAGCTCCACAGTTCATCACGTAGTCAAACTCACGGAATCCGGTAACAGCAGGTGACGATGAATTCCTTCCTCTGCAAGGACTCCGCTAACACCAGCCGGTGCTAGAACAGCGCTCAACAGCCGTTGAACGCTCCAAAGAGAAGCCGCCGCTTCCCACTCCTTCGTTCTCTCAGCCGAGAAAACACCGGCGAAAGCGAAGAGCAGCTAGATGACACAGCCGTTGCACTTCTCGCCAGCACGCCGGAACCAAAACTTCCGACACTCCAAAACTCCTGCAGAGGCGTACGGCAGCCGCCGCACACTCTCCTTCCCCGAAAGAGAAGTCCGCCTTGGCCGAACGCCACAATGCGGGATACACACCAGTTCTAACTCCAATTACTGGTCAAAATCACGCACACAGTCCACCAGTAATCAGGTACCTTTATAGAGGCTGACTCCTCCCTTTGGCTAAGCTTTCTGGGATATGTAGTTCTTTCATTATTGTACGATCATTCTAAATTGTCCCCCTTCAGGAATCGCAACCATGACAAATATATCAATATAAATATCTGAATGGAGGATTTAGTAGCAGTGTGATTGACTGTTTACTTGATTAATTTATAGTGTCTCACTAAATATATTGGATAGTGACTAAACTGTGTGAATATCTGTATCACTTTGTCAGTTGCTGTATAAACTGCTTCTCTAGTTGGTTACTGGCTATGTGAAAGTTGTGAAATTCTATATTAGTTATTGATTATTTATCTGATTATTTGTATGGGAGAGTAAATGTGTATGTGGTTCAGTGGGGGGGGGTGTGACTGCCCAAAGGTGTGTGAATAGTTGATTCAGTAGGTGTATGAAGTTAAGACTACACAACAGTTGTTTGGGTGAATGAATATCTTTATGGGTGTGGTGATGTGCTAATATATCTCTCAATGGTACATGTCCAACAAACTAGAAAAATAAAAGCCAGTGTATGTGTCAGTTGTATGTAAATAAGAATACATAAGACTCAGTGATTGTATGAGTGACTGTATGGATAACTGTATACTGGTAATAGTGATTTTATAACACAATAAGTATGAGTTACTATCTATATGAATAGATGAAGTAGCGTTTGTATAAGTGTGTAGCTAAGTAAATGTAAGTATGATCCATTGTTTGCATAAGTGAGTAGGATGATTGCATAAATGAATAGGATATGTGCTGGTCTGAAATATTGATATAGGTGTATAAGTATATTTGATAGTGTTCTATTGATCATTGACAGCATGTGAGAGTAAATCTGTAGGTAAGTGATTAGATGTGTGTGTAGATCTAAGAATTACTGAGTGGGTTTTTAGAAACTTGTATTGGTGTTTCAATAGATTCAGATATGGTACTCTGTATTTTACAATGAGTGATTGTAGCGACAGGGTAATTTTAACCTATTTTTAGACTGGTGGTGACTATAATCCACTATCATCTAAGTGCTAGTTGCAGTTGCGTTCATTTGTAGGGCTTAACTATGTGCTTTGATAGGGTTTAGTGCCTTTTTCCGTTTTCTCGGGCCATTAGGCCCAAAAGCTAGAGAGAAGCCTTTTTGTAATTCTGCTTTGGCTGTCCGAGGCGCTTGCAGGGTAAAGGTAGTGCTTAGAAACTAGCCTGTTGTTCGCTAGTGAGGAACCGGTCAAGACGAGCCCTTATCGAAGGAATGTGTTTGTCTCCCCGGCTCTAGACGCAATACGCAGGTGGCCACTGTGGAGAGAGAAGGGAGTCGGGGACTGGTACAGGAATTTGGTGGGAGTCAGCCTAATACTGGAATTTTCCATAGAGAAAGAGAGCTCTATATTATCAAAGAGCAGGCAGAGAGGAGAGAGAGAGTAACGTGTGGAGCAGACAAAAGAAGTTGGTCCGAAGGCTGGTGCAGTGAGATTGATACCATCAGCTAATTGAAATCCCTGAAATAAAGAAGGAAAGTGGCTAAGGGTCCTGTAGTGACATCATACAGGAGTGGCAGAGACTGAGTCCAGAAGAGGGTTCGAGTATTTTGGAACGATTGCAGCGTAGATGAGGCATAGCGGTGCAGACTTGTATTCATGAGCCATAGAAGAAGAGCAGAGTCCCGAGACGAGAGAGGAGAGGGATCCGCTCCGCTGCTGAGATGGATAGACACACGTCTAAGGTGAGGCGTTCTGAGCTTAGTGTAGAATATATCTAATCATTCATTCTTATTTCCCCTTTTTAGGTTACAGGTAGCGACTAACTTAATTCATGTTTCTTTTACTCATTCTGTCATGTTTAATTGTAGAATAAAGATTTAATGTTAAATATCTTTGAATGTTGTTTTTATAAATGGGATTGACCTTTCCTTTTAACCAGATGCTGACATACAGAAGGATGGGATATGCCCTTCTGAAAAGGTAACTGATGATGATGGGAGAGTGTGAACTTCATTTGGGAAATAACTTTTAAAGGTGAATCCCCATTAGTGTAGATCGTCGGGTGACGTTAAAGATATCGCCGGGTGACGTTAAAGATATCGTCGGGTGACGTTAAAGATAAAAGTCGGGAGACTATAAAGATATCGTCGGGTGACGTTAAGGATAAAAGTCGGGAGACTATAAAGATATTGTCGGGTGACGTTAAAGATAAAAGTCGGGAGACTATAAAGATATCATCGGGTGACGTTAAAGATAAAAGTCGGGAGACTATAAAGATATCGTCGGGTGACGTTAAAGATAAAAGTCGGGAGACTATAAAGATATCGTCGGGTGACGTTAAAGATAAAAGTCTTACAGGACTATAAATATAGCGACAGAAAGGTAACTATAGGATAAGATATGGAATCCATTGGATATTAGTGGTATATTTGACTGTACAGGCTTGTAAATAGCCCTTTTCACTTTCTGAGGTGAGTACTTTGGATATTATGTAAATAGTGGCCTGAGAAGAGTGTCGTTACGTGACGACTGGGTTAGCTACGGTTGGTAAGCTGCTTGGTCTGAAAATCCGGTTGTTACAGTGATGTAAGGTTATACTAGTGTATGATGAGGTATATCTGATTGTCACATGGATGATGTCTTCAGTGATGACATCAGTAATGTCATTTGAGATGTCATCAGTGATGTCATCAGTGATGTTACTGACCATGTCATTAATGATGTAATATATGATATCATTAGCAGTGGAATGCAGGCGCGCGGGTTACAGTTAGTACAATTTCATTGGTTTTGTATGAGTGAAATGTCTAACTAATTATAACACCTCTGAAACCTATTTTTTTTGTGAATTTCTGATGTTTTTTAAATGCTAATTCCTAACTATAACATGTCTGAAACCTATCGTTTTTCAGTGAATTTCAAAGGTTTTTTAAATGCTAATTCCTAACTATAACATGTTTGAAACCTATTGTGTTTTCAGTAAATTTCGAAGGTTTTTTAAATGATAATTCCTAACTATAACATGTCTGAAACCTTTGTTTTTTTCATTGAGTTTCAAAGATTTTGTAAATGACATTTTTTAAATGTATTTATTCTTCTATTTATTTTTTTGATACTGATTTACGAAATTTTTTTAAACTACTTATTTTTAGATATTTTGTTTTTTGAATTACATTACATTCTGTGGCCCACATGCCATTTAGTTTTTTTTGGGCCCAGGGGACCTCATCTCCCAGGGCCTGACTCGCTAATCTAATTTTATTCATTTTCTTTTCAGAAGAAGAGGATTTCTATGGAAGGAAATAAAAGTAAGCTTAGAATTACTTTCTAGGGTTAGTGCTGGACTAAAAGATGCAGCACTGGATTCTCTCTTGTTAACAGGTGAGTAAATTGGAATTTGTTGTTCAGAAGATTTTAGGTCAATATTTTAAATGTCTAAAACTCCACACTTAAATTCCAAGTGAAACCAGTGAATGTTAGCCTATGGAAGGAAATTCACTTAGCAGGTAAGTAGTGTTATCGTTACCTTTTCTTAAATGGTGGTGGATCCTCTATGCAGCACTGCTGCATCTCCTCTAGACAGCTGAAAGATTGCAAATTACCAAAAATGCGCGGAAGCCCACGTTTAAAAAAAATTGTTTCTAAATGGGGCAGATCATACGCGCACCCCGCAATTTTCCCCCCAAAAATAAAACATTTTTGTGGGACCCCCTGAGCAGATCTAGAGGGTCAGGATGTGTTTACACTCCCCATTTTCACGTTTTAAACACACATTTCACAGGCTTCTTTAGCCTCCTTCTACCGAAGCATAAAATGGCTGCCAACAGTTTCTACTTTCGGATGTTGACAGCCAATTAGCATTCAGTGCGTGATCGGAAAGGTGCGCTTATGGTACGATGACAATGCGCGGAGTATCCGTATTCATTTTTTTATGAGAAGGGGGCCATGTGGTCCACCTCCCATGGCTAATTCTGGGCACCGGGGACCCCATCCCCCGGGGCATGGACAATTATTTTTTTGTTTTTTAAGAAGGAGGGCTGCATTGCCCCCCCTCCTGAGACCACTTCAAGGCCTTGGGGACTCCCTTTCCCGGAGCCGGCCTTTTTCTTTATTTATTTTTGTTTAAGGGAAGGGGGCCGCGTGGCCCCCCTCACGCACCACTGGTAGCGCCGGGGAGTCCATTCCCCGGTGCTGGCAATCATCACTGGGGACCGTGGGGGGTCTCCAATCCCCCCACGGTCATGCCGGCTCCCCGCTTCCTGCAGGAGCCGGTGTGTATCGATATTAGGACCCCATCTAAGTGTATACACCCTAGGAGTTGCCTTCACTTTGCGCATGTATGTTTGTGGTAGCGCATGCGTGGTAATGTTATGCATGCACACAACACGTCCCACCATCTGGCCGTGTACCCCTAACGTATTTCATTTTATTTGCACATGCTCAGTTACAACATGCCCAATCACAGCTCTCACATCCACTGACATCATGCTCTACCAATCATCGTTCTGCAAAGCATTTATAAGCTTCCAACCTTCTCAAACTTTTCCTATTCTGTAGTCACAACCCTGCTGATACTGTTCACTCCTTGCATCACTGAACTCAAACTTTTCCTATTCTGCAAACATAGCCATTGATAGTGTTCATATCAAATTCTTCGTGGGTGAGTACTTTCTTTAAGGGTAATTAAGTTAATTATTCAGAACGATCTTTAAGTACCGCATAAATGCAAATTTT